>NC_091729.1:12509049-13759049 GCF_030179895.1 Drosophila kikkawai | reverse complement strand
GAAAATAAGCAAACCTCTTTTCTGAAATTCATTTACTTTATCACAATGAAGAGGAAATAAAACCGTGTTCGCAATGGCAAGTGGAAAAGTTTGTTTGCTCAAGCTGCTGTTATTTGAAAAGCATTAATCACATCACATAAAAATTCCTTCAGCTTAACTCGGGGAAAAAGAACAAGATAAATAGCGCATAAATAGATTTTTCCCCCCTCTGTCGTAGATATATAGATCGAAATCAATGACGGAAGTTCTACCAAAAATAGTAAAATGATTAAATTGGAATAACCCAAACCCATTGGCATTACATGTTTCCCCCCTTTCGAAGGTAAACCCAATGAAATAATCATATTCCAGGGTCAGCTTTTCGATTCAGGGCGCTATAAAAAATCGCACAAAACTCTGGGAGAATACCTATGCGAAACTTGTATGTAAATAATATTGCTTTGTTTTCCATGTTTTTTTTTTTATTCGCGTTGTGAGTGACAAATGTGGCTCAATGTAATGGGTGTTTTTTTTTGTGTATGAGAAGTGCCTTGCATGAAAATAAGTGTAAGATTGCTTTTTGAGGAGAATAATGATGAAGTTTTGAAGGAGGAATTAAATGGAGAGGAAACTGAAGTAGGGGACAATTACATTTGTAAGGAATTTTATTAAGATATGGTTTTTTAAACTGATATATGGTTTCAAATTAATAGAATTAGCATATGTAGAGCTAGGAAAACATGCCTGTTTTTTATTATTTTTTTATTCCTTAAGATGAATCATCACTTTTATCTCAAAATATTTTAGAAAACCAACCTCTTTTTTGCTGCAGATTTTATTTATATATTTTTAATGCCTTCTTTAAGGAACACTTAATGTCTAATGGCTGCTTTATCGAAGGCTGTGCCTTCTAGGAAACTCAAACTTTTAACGGCCGCAAAAACCCATTGAAATATACCTCTATGTATATATATATATAAATAGATATTTGAGTTGATGCCAAAAAATGAACAATCGGTGGTTGAGTCGCGCCCAATTCCCCCGATTAATAACCATTGGCAGCGGGGGCAGACATCAAATCCGAATCCGAATCAAAAATCAAAAGCAATTAAAATGCAAAGCCAGAGTCTCTCGTCTCATAGGGTAGAAATGTGTTATTTTTTTTTTATGTTTCTTTACAGTGACGTTGATGAGGAGTTGCCCCCGCTGATGAGTAGATATTTTTTAGGATGTCGACATGCTTACTAATCACCACAACAACAAAAATGTAAAAAAATATATATATACAAAGACTGGGAAAGAACCAAAAAGAGAACTTGTCATCCGTTGGGTTCTCCTTTATTAATCACGTTCTGAATGCACAATCAAGTGAGACGATGGGGGATCGGGGGTCTTGGGGTTCGGGATCGGTGGCTATAAATGTCTTCTGGGAGACAGGAAATCGAAACCGAAATGCAACATATATGGTTCGATATAGCCGCTCGTTAAAGAACCGTTGGTAGTAACCAAAATGTTCATTGAGCATTGAATGTTTGACTTTAATTTATGCTGCGACCGTTTATTGTTTGCATATTCTTTTGCCCTGACACTTTTCTTGGTTCTTTTCTTATATCTTTTTCTTTGATATTTTCCTTTATGTTTTTCTGGTTTCTTCCGATAGCAATGAAAGTTTATTTTTTGTTGTTTGTAAAAGGGAAATCCCTTTTTTGGGCTAGGCTACAGCTACGTCTTAGTTTTTAACCATTTTTCTTCCAGTTTTTTGGGTTGGGCTATCCATCCATCCCGACGACCATCCTCTCTATTGACCCAGAAAATGAAATACAATAAGAAAATGTTGCGCCCGCCTGTTATTTTCTGTTACTTTTCTGTTGTTTGTAAGTGAAATTTTTGAAAAACTCTCAACTCTATCGGTTAAATAGTGTCTTTCGAAGATGTGTTTTCCATGCGTTGGCGTTGACTGATGGGAAAAGTCGTTTTAAGACTGGGCCAAGAGGGGGGCCTTGGAGGGTAGGCAGACATCGGCATTAAGTTGTCAGCTGCAATCTCCTCTAATGAAACCGATAATGAATGGCTTAATAGATCTTTCCTAAGGAGGGTACTTTGAGGAGGCGAAGGTTTATGGAAATTGTTGTCAGGGAAAGTATTAATTATGCCCAAGAAGTTCTCACAATTGTTGGGGAAGTGTAATGAATAGTTGGTAATTGTTTTTGGAAGGTTTTCTTTAAAGGGTTTTATAAAGAAAATAATATTTAAGAATTATATTAATTACAATTATTCGTTTGAAGGTTTTTTAATTAGAATTAATTTAGTTTCTAAAGTGATGTAATTCTCTAAATGTCTTTAGTAATTAAAAATTATTTTAAAACTTGATAAGAATAGTAATTTACTTAAAAACACCTAATTAAATAATAGGAATATATTTTAAATGTAAAAGAAAAATAAGAAGAATTCCTTGAGTTATTTTTAGTAATTTCTTTACACAATGTAAAATTATGTATTCATTTAAAAGCTGCTTTCCTTTTGCTTACTTTAAACACACAAAAGTCTTACTAATTAAATTTTAATATATAATTAAGATTAAAATGCAAATGCAAGCCCAAAACAATCATTAACAATCAACAAGTTAAGTAACTTTATAACAAACCGAACACGAATTTCTGGGGATATATTACCGCACTCATAAGACCTTCCGGCTTCCCCCCAGCCCCAAGTGACCCCATTTCGTCAAACCCAAAAATCGATTACATCTACTCTTTTTCCCAAAACTGAAATCTAATTCACCGATCAGTAATTATGTGACATTCATTGGGAAGCTCAACAACAGAAAAAAGGCCACAAACACTTTATTAATATCCGATATTTAACCCAATTTCTAGAGCATGACGCTAATTGTATTTTAAATATTATTTGCTCACCTTCTGCTCCACAAAAATAAAATATACAATAAAAAATCCAGAAAAAATCCAAACAGAAATCCACAAATTTGCCGTTAAGTTAACACTCTTTTTTTTTATTTTTGTTGGAAATCAATTAACACGCACGCTTGGCAGCTTCTCAACTCTCTTTTCTATTTGCTTTCGCAAGTATTTCGTAATATTTTCTTTTTTTTTCTCAACTGTGTGGAAATTTCTTTTTGCACAAAGAATTTTTACTTTCACGCTGTGACGAAACCCGAGGAGATATATATATATATTATTTTTTTATCCAAACACTATAGAAATTTGCATAAAAAACGAAACGATGATCAAACGCGCGCAGCTCAAGAAAAATCTCGCGTGGGTCGACAGCGCACGCGCACAATATCTTAAGCTCGGCTCGCAAAGTCTTTATTTATTTTGTTGTTGTTTTTTTTTTCTTCATATAGACTTTATTGTATAGATTCTGAGCTGATCGGAGATCGCGTGGGTAACCGGACCGGTCGGAGCGACGAGCTCCAAGCTAATGAAAAGCCGAAGTTCTGGGATCCCGAGTTGAGTGGCCAGAACGCAGCCGGCGTCGACGTCGCTGTTAAGTGGCTGCGAGTTAACAGGGCTATGTTAAACCGGTCCAGTACGCACACACATACTGTATATATGTATATGTGTATGTGTACACTGGGAGAAATAAGTGATTATTAAGGTGATGCGTAGGAAGAGTTTAAATGTTTTAAGAAGCATTTCATGTGACTTTTTGGAACACTTTCTTGAAGATTTTAAAGTTTTAAAATTGAAAAATAATGTTTTTACAGTTAATTTAAGTTCAAAAAACTATATTTTAGTTATATTGTCATAAAACTTTAACCAAAATAACTTATAAAATCATGAAAGCTTTAATTTACCTAAGTTATAATCATAATTCTTATTTTTCAGGTCTAAAACAAAAAAGAAAATTATTCTAAAATATATTTATAATATTTTCTTAATCATAAATATATAAAAAAAATATAAAGAATATTTGCACAAATTAATATAAAGTCACTATTCTCATTTTTAGGATGAAAATACCTCATCGATGGAGCTTAAAGTATACTCTGCAATATTTGAAAAACTATATAGTTTTCCCCTTTTCTCTTGGTGTATTTACTTTGGCCTATGTTTTTTTTTTGTTCTTTACCATCTCCCGCTTTGTTTTGGGCTCTAATTTCTAAGCAAACCCTGGCGGTGACGACGGTGAGAGATTCGAGATTTCGGGATTCGGGAAACGAGAGATTCCCTCAGATAAACAGGCAAACAGTTGTTTAATAGTTTTCTTTTGAATTTTCGAGCATTTTTATGTGGCTGCTGGTCGTTTGATTTGTTTGCCAAGAAATGCGACTCGACTCTCCTTTTGGGTTTTAGGTTTTTGTTAGCAGGTATTTAAGTTTCATTAACATTTCGTTCTCGTTTGGCTGAGAGAGTGTCTCTGGTTGCCGAAAGAAAGGTCTGTGTCACCTTAATATGCCTGCTCTTTGTGTGTGGTGCGTGTGAATTTTTTATGGTTCATTAAAATTAAAAGCAGAGCTTTGCTTGGCTTGGTTTTTTTTGTTTGTAGTTTATTTATAGCGGCAGATTGGCAGGGGGAAATGAGCTAAAGACCAGCGACTGTGGGAGATTCTTAGTCGAGGCAATGAACTTGCCTTTCTGTAATGCAGGCTAAAAAAGAAATATCTGCCAATTTCTGCGGGAAAAGCCATGAACAAACTGTCACAGACATGATTTACGACAAGTAAACTTTAGAATATTCAATCACACACACACACACACAGCACTTGGGTTAGCCGGCATAAAAAACCTTTCAAAATGCCGCAAGGCCAAAGCCATCAAAAAGACCCATAAAAAAAGGCAGGCAAAGCATGAAATATGAGCACAAATTATGAACAGACATCACGTCAAAGGATTAACAAGACCGAAAAATACAAAAATATATATATATATATAAAGAACTCTGGCAGATTTCAAGGAAGTCAGTCTTGGTCGTCCAACGTCCATCAGAGGTTCGATAAAAATCTAACAAAGTTTTACCTTTTCGCTGGGCGCGTTAAATGGTCAACACCCATTCGCGCTGAAGGGCCGTCGTTTGAAGTCAGTGCTTAAAATGCAGATTATGTGCGTTGATTAAATATTGTTTTTTAATTTCTTGGCAGTGGCCATAGCCGTTAGGCATTTAAAATGCAAGGGCGTGTGGGAAATGCATAGGAAAAGATTTGATTTGATGTGGTATCATATTAAAAATGCCCATCACGTTGAGCTGCATAATAAAAAGAAAACATATAGGAAAAAATATACGGAAAAAGATTAAAAAGAGAAGGGGTAGGTGTGGTTCTTATCAGCGCGCAAGTTCGTTGCCTGAGTCTTTCGTTTTTCATAACGCTTTATCAGCGCTCTCGCAAGTTCGTGGTCTGAGTCTTTTGTTATCAGCTCTGTGGAAATCGCTTATAACGGTCAAAGCGGGGCATTTATCAGGAAACTGTTTGTGTTTCTTCTGGCAGAAGATTTGCATAAGACACTGCATACAATAAATCTTCGCCTTTGTGCGTGCGCCAATTCTGCGAGCAGCAACCCACACACACTTGCTTGCCAGATCATCTCGAAGCCACTCCGAACCACTCATGCAAATGAAGCTAAAATTAGCTGCAACTTTTGTTAGGCTCCAGTGACTCCTCTCTCCTCAGCTTGCACTTTTTTGTCGTTCGTCTCAGCATTTTTTTTCTTGTTTTATTTTTCTGTTTTATTTCATTTCTGTTTTAAGTTTTGAACGCAGGCTGCCTTTCTTTGGAAAGCTTGTGTCCGCCCGGCTGATTGATTGCCTGAGATGCAGATGCGGGCTGGGCCGGAGTTGGGTTTGGGCCTGGAACTCAGACTGGTACTGGGTCTTCCCTGAACTGGCCACTCCACTGTGCGGGCTTAACCTTTGTGCACTCTCTTCCTCCCTGCCAGGTTTTTTTTTTCTTCGTTCGGTCTTTGCTTTACATTTGACTGCCGACTGCCTGGCTCGGCTTGGCTCTTTGAATTTTACGCTTAATTTGGCTTTGATTGATGTTTTAGCGTTTGATTCATACGAAAAGTTAGTTAGTGCGGCGGCGGTTCACTGAACCTGACAGTTGCAGTGGTCAAGAGGAGGTTGATTGAAGAGTTTATAAGATATTAGAGGAAGTGGGTTATAAGAAAAGCTTGAAACTTTGATTAGTCAATTATTTTTGTTTAAGGTTTTTAAAGACAATGTTTGAAAAATATTTTAAAATATTTTGTAAGCCTTTGAATATTTTATTTTATATTTTTAGAATTTATAAACAACCTTTTTCTATGTCTTTTTAAATACCAAACTACCAAAATATTTACTTTAAAAAATTATTATCATAAAATAAATAAAGACATATTCAAAATTTATCTCTTTATTATCTTACTTTAGCTTATTTACACTCCCCAAAAAATATGTTACACTCCACTCTCGACCTTAAATATTTATTTCCATAACTCTTATCGAACACATTTCCCTTCTTTTACTTGCATTCCTTTTGGGGGCTGCCTATCTGCCGGATCTCCTGGGTATTTACCTGTCTGCCACCACCTGTAACGCCTCCACCTCCTCCCCTGCACTACCATATTTACCCACAAACACAACACATTCGTCAAGCAAACAGCTGACCCACTTAGCCGCCGCTGGAACTGTTGACTGCCCTTTTGTGATTTGGACACTCCGGTTGGAAAGCAATTAATTACATTACAACGTGGCCAGCGAGGTACTACCAACCACACACCAAACTACACACACTACACACACTACACACACACCGCACACACCACAATGAAATTGTTAACAGCTTCGGAGAACCAAGAAGGCAGCGTCAATCAATCAGCAAAGCGTTTGGGAAACAGTCAATGGCCTCTGTCCGAGAACCAGAAGTCAAAGTCAAAGAATGGGGAAATACCAGGAGGGTCTTAAAGGGGGGACTACCTACGATTGGGACTCCTCTATATAGTATATTGGGAATCGATTCCGCAACTTCACGCTCCGGGTGCCATTATCATTATTTATTTGGTGCGACAAACGTTTCGCCACCAATTAGGGCGAGAAACGCGAACATTTTTCATTCGCCATGGCTCAAAGGCAGGCCAAATGGCAGGAATGGCTGAAAGTTGCCAATTTGGCTTTCGTTTTCGGTACACTTATGGCCATGGGTGAAAAGTTCTCAGGCGACTTTCGGTTCTTCTGGAGTTTGGAGTTACAGTGGGTACTTGGAAAAAGGAAAATAAATTAAAAAGGAAAAATTTTGGTGGTTTAACAAAATTCTACAAAATTTTATAAAGCTTTCAAATTAATTTAACAAATTTTCTAGGACATTTCCAGACAGTGCTTGTATTAAAATAATGTACATTAGGGTTTTTACAAATATTTTAAATTTATTTTAGATTTTTAAATATTTTATTTTGATAATTAGATATCATTTCTTTGCTTTAAGCTTATTTTTAAAGAACTTTGCTTTTGTTTCAGCAATTTTCAAGAATATATTCTGACAAAGTTTAGTTTAAAACTACAACCATTATCAACTTTTATAGCCCCCTCTAATTAATTCCAACACCCTGGAGATATTCAATTACTGGAGCGTTCTCTGTGGCAGTTCTCCGTTTCTATCACCAGGCCTTAATAGGGCTCCAAGTTCAACTGGCAAACTGAAACTGGCTAAAAACAATGCCCTGTTATGGATCCCCTTAACAAGGATGATGGCTTCCAGCCAGCGGCAGTTGGATTCCATATTCAAATGCGAGCAAACATGCACAGCATCCGCATCCTACATACAAACGGAAAACGAAACAGCAACCAAGGGCAAAAAAAAAATACAACCAACAAGAAAACAAGAAGAAAATCCCCCGAAAAAAATGGAGGGAAAAAACACAGGCGAAGAAACGACTTTCGGCATCACGTTTCACGAATTCGCAGCAGAACACGGCTCCGACTTCTGGCACACTAAAAGAAAACAAAAGCAGCCCAAAGCTGCAACAAAAAAAGATTGAAATAAACACGGCTGAGAGCCAAAGCAATAAGTAAAAGTTGCTGCCAAAACGAAGCGAAGAACCCGGCCCAGAAGAAGCGTTGCAAGAAGCTGCAGCCTCAGCAGCAATCTTTGTAATGTATGCTCCTCGATGCGATTCATTGTTCGACTCCTACTCCCGACGACTTCAGTGCCAGTCTAACTCCACCATCGCCCCCACAATATCCTGACTAAGCTTCTCCTGGCCTAAACCCAGCCCCAATCCAATCCCCCCCTTTCGTGATCAACGGTTCTGCACGCGCTCACGTTTGGGAGCATCGAGAGCAGCGAAATATTGGGGGAAAATTGCAAATAAAAGCAGGGAAAACTAGGGTCTAACAGGGTTTTTTAGGGAATTGTCAAGGCCCTAAGAAAGATACATCTATTGTTAAAAATATTTTTCTAAATAAAATGCGCTTCTCAAAACTTTTTTCAAATTTATACTATATTTTTCCCAGTGCTAATCATCAGCAAAATAGGATAAGAAAATGCAATCAATTGAAATTCGCAGAAGCAGAGAGTATTCCCTCAGCGACTTTTGATTTCCAGGATTTTCCATTTTAATTTCTCGGCTGGATAAAGTGAAAATTCGTTGCCTGTTCTAGAGGGGATTTTTCCCTCGGCAGAGCTTTCCTTTTGCAGTTACCCACGTATCTATTCACTTTTTCGTCGCCTTCAATTGACATTTTGGCAGAGCCATGCACTTCCTTTTCCCTTTTGCTAATTTATCGCTGCCACATGTAGTATGTGTACTAAAAGGGTTTCCTTTCTTTTCTCTTCTTTAACAATTTTTGGTTTTTCTTTTTATTTTTCAAAGATATTGCTACCGAGTGCAACTGCAGTTGCATTCTTATCGAAACCGCACAATCAGCAGAGGAGCAAAAAAAATATAAAAAGGGAAAAAGCCAATCACTGGCCAAGTTGATGATGACGATGATGATGATGATGATGATGCGGCTGCAGTTGCAGTTGCAGTGGCAGTGGCAGTGGCTGCTGCGGATGCGAATGCGAATGCGGATGAGTGCAAAAGTTACAATTTCAAAACAAATAAATTCATGCCGAGGGCCAAAAAGGGCAGCCCCCAAATGGACGGAGGAGACGCTCGTTTCGCCCCAGAGCCAAACAAATCAAGGAGCGACCCTCGCTCGACTCGACTCGACTCGACTCTCTTTTCCGCCTGCAGTTAAAAAGCAAATGGGGCTTGACTTCAATTGTTCTGCTCAAGGAAAGGCAGAACAAAAAGTTTATATATATAAAGAGCATGAAAAAAAAACATCAGCAATTATTTCTTGACTCGCTTGAACACAAACGCCAAAGGTTTTTGTCCTTTTTCTTGGCTGCACTTTAAATAAATGGGATTTTTAAGGGTTTTCGGGGAAAAGTTTTAGAACGGAAAGTGTCTTTAAAATTCTAAGTTCAAAGGAAAGAATTTATAATTAAATTAAATTCAAAGCGGGCAGTTTTGAGGAATTATTTAAAGAACAAAGATCAAAGACAGCTAGGAAAAAATATATAAAAATATATAAAAATATATAGAAATATATAAAAATATATAAAAATATATAAAAATGTATAAAAATTTATAAAAATATATAAAAGCATATACAAATATATAAAATATATATTTTTTACACAATTACTCACGCTTTAACAGATAGCAACTACAAATAAATATTTTTAAAGCTTAGTAAGTGTTTAATATTATACAAGATTATCACATTAATTGAATATTTCATTTATTTATTACAATTAAATATCTAAAAATGGTTTTTATGTTAAAAGCATATGACTTTGATTAAAAGCTTTGTTTAAAAGGTAATATATTTTTAATAATTAAATACTTAAAAAGCTGTTAAATATTTGTTTTTGTTGAAAGATTATCACTTAAATAAATGCTTGTAAAATATTTGTTGATATATGTTTTTGTGGCTTTTGTAGATGTTTTTATTGCCGTATTTGTATAGGTTTTTTAGTGGTTTTAAGGGAATGTTTTTATGGTGATTTTTTTGGGACTATTTTCGGGTACATTTCTAGTAATTTTTTTTCTATTGTTGTACAGTTTTTAAATATACAGTTTTTTATTCTGCACCAAAACATGCATGACTAATAGGAATTTTCACCTACTCCCAGCTTTTTCTGCTCTTGAAAAAAAACCTAGCAAAGCCTCAAAAAATTGATATATTTTTTTTTAATATTTTTATATCGTTTTGTGTCTGTATATTTCTTCTCTCTGTGTACTACACAGCTCTTGCTCTTTTTAAGAGCAACATCAGCTCAGCTCAGCAGCAGCTACAATAATAATCCCGCTGCTGCCTCTGTCTGGTGGCCATTTGTTTGCTCATTTGCTTATTTGCATGGAAAGCAATGGCAATGGCTTTTCAGTGTCGTGTTCTTGCCGGGCCCCCTGGCTTATGTGCGGCTTCCTGGCGTGGAAACTCCTATCCCATCCGGAATCCATATGCATGTTTTGATTTCGTTTTCAATTTCAGTTTCATTTGTGGGACTTCGGCTGTCCCTGTCTCAGCAGCATGCAATTGTTCTCCTTTTAGTTTATTTATATTTGTTTTCTTGCTGCCGATCTCAAAGTCAGCACATTGAACTTATGCTAGCCAGTGGGGGTTAAGAAAAATAAATAAATAAAAAAATATATATGTAGTTTCATGACATGCAAGCATTCAAATAATGGTTTTGCTGTCCTGTTTGGGTCCTTTTGGCTTTTGTCCCCAGCTGTTGGCTTTGTTTGCTTGGCTTTTGGAGTTTTCTCTTCTTTTTTTTTATGTCAGCTTTGGACACGCCCATTTAACGCCCACATTTACCTTTTGTTTAAACTGCCGAAACTTTCGCTGCAACTTGGCCAAAAGGAATTTCTCGCTTATGCACAGGGGAAAAGCATTTCCCAAAAAAAACAATAGGGTTCTTGTAGTTGGGTTTTAGAAGAAAAAGGAGGAGAAAAAGATTTCCCTGAGAGGTGAAAATTGAAATGATTTTTAAGGCAGTTAAAAATAAAGTTAAAGAATTACTTTTAGAAATATTAAGCCTTGATTTTTAAATTCATTTGTATAGCAATTTAATAATTTTAGATGTGTAAGTTGAAGCCTTCGAATCTCCATTCAATTTCTCCCAAAAGAAACCCTTGAAATACTGCCCTTATAAAATCCAAATATTTTAATTAAAAGAAAAAACCTATAAACCATAATAAATATAATTTAAAACTAATCAAATTTACCCTAGCTAAGGCCAAGTATTTAACCTTGAACTTGGCCAGCCTGAGTTGGAGAGAAGCCCCTCCATCGGTTGGTTGGCATCTGGTCTGGTCTGGCCAAGGCAAGGTCAGCTAAGCAAATTCGAAAAAAGCGAAATAACTAAGCCAAACCAGTCAGTCGGCGGCGGCGGCGGAGCACCCACTGCAGGGCAGGCCTGAACAAAGCTTAGACTAACGTAATTTAATAAAACGTTTAGCCGATTAGATACGTTCGCTGTGTGCACTAAAATGTATCCATTAGATACGCTATCTGGGCCCAAGCTCTCCTTGCAGATATTCTGGCTTATTTGGCGGCGGCAGCGGCAAGTGCAACGAACGATCCGAGCAGCCAAAGTGGCAGCAGCAAAAGTGGCAGCAGCTGCACTTGCCGAAGCCCCCAAAACGCTAACGAGACTTTGGCCACGCTCGCCGTTTCGGCCAACTATGGTCTTGGGCTTGGGCTTAAGTCTTAAGCACTGAGAAAAATTATAGAATATTTAAGGGTACTAAATTTGATAATATTTGAGTTTGGTTTTAATTTGGAAAGTAAAAGATGTCTACAAGATATTTTCTACAAGTGAAAATATAGTTTAAAAATATACAAAAATATCTCATAACAAAATATGTTGAAATTGTAATCAAAAAAATATTTTCTATAATTTTTTCTTCATCTGCAGGACGCTCCCTTTTACCGCGAGACGGTTTTACTTTTAGCCCGGCCAAGACTACCACTGCAACTGCGACTGGCGGCTCTTACTCTTAGCTCTTGGCCATGGTAAATCTGCGCTGCCAATCGCTAAAATTATTGCGCTCAATCTTTGTTATTAGATTAACTTCTATTTTGTTTTCCTATTTGACTTTGCCATAAAAGCGAATCGTTGCCAGCCGGCCTTTAGCTGCTGTAACTACCAAGAAGGGTATTTATGACTTGGTCATAATGTTTGAAAAAGGGAAAGGGCATGAAATTGGATGCAGTTTGGGGTATTTCCACTGATTGGGACTATGACGGGGCACAATCGGCAGAGAGATGGGACTAATGATGTTTACGTTTTGAAATATGATAACAAAGTGTGTTTGCCCGAGACGAGGCATCCTCTTCCTTTTTTATATATTTATTTTTGCTGAATAAACAAAAGGATGTTCTTAGGTAGATATTGAATATGGATTCATGTATATTATAGAAATAAAATATTTAATATCAGATTTTCAGCTCAAATTCATTAGCATTTTTATAGCTTGTTATCTATTTTTCTCTATTTAAAATTCAGTTTCAAATTGTTTATATTTATCTTTGGTTTTAGTTTTCATTTTCATGGCATTTTTCCATACATAAAACTATCCTATTAATATGCAATCGTGCCATTACCATTAGCATTCCACAGGCAATTACATTGCAATTATGGCCAAATCCATTTACAGTTTAAATTCAAACCAAGTCCGAGGGTAATTATAATTTCATTGCAGTTTCAATTCGATTTTGTTCAAATTAATATCTGGCTTTTAGTTGCAGTTATTTGTGAGCTCATTATGTCGTGGCGTATATCGTTTTAATGGAATTTGCATAATGTTAAGACTTTAATAAAGAGTAAAGGGAATTTCCAGTTCGTTTTTGCTTAGCCAAAAGAGCTCAACTTTCTTGTTATCTGTGGCTGCTGCTGCGGCTGCTGCCGTTGTCTTGGCCATTTGAAAACTGAAAGTGCGCCCGGTCAGCGTCTCGGAAGCGAGAGGGTTACGGGTCTTAGTTAGACCAAGTCATAGTCAATAGTCTGAGCCATAGTCCGAGCCGAAAGTCTATAGGAACAGCCAGAGAAATAGCCATTGCATTAGCCATGCCCAGACCTCTGTCTCTCTCCCGACTCTTCTTGGCTTCATTTGTTTTTACTGCCTGGCATTTTGTAGCTTCACTCTGCTCCGCTCTGCGGTTTTTGCTTTTGGCCATCTTCTTCTGGCCTTCTCCTGGCCCCGGCTTTATCAGTCTCTGCCTGTTTTGGGGCTTTTAAATTGGTTTTGGCCGGACTGCCTGCCTGCCTGCCAAACTTGTGGCGCATCAATTGCAATTGGCAATTCCACTTGGCAGTCGCCAAGTCGCGCGCTATTCTACATAACATTTTGCGGCATTTAGAAAGGCCAACAACAAAACCAACTTTCCTTTGTTACTCTTGTGATGCAACTTTCATTGCAAGCTGTCGTCGGCTTACGTCATTAGCTCGATTCTGCTGCTATAATTTCTGGTTACAATTCCCACAAAAATATATATGATTCACGTTGGCCTCTAATTAGAAAGAAAGCTGCCTAATGAATCTCTGGTAACTTTTCTTTCTGCGAAAAAAAGATCTGAAGCAGAACAGAAATTATCTTGGGCAGGGAGAGAAAAGTTGGTGACTTTTTCTTGGAGATTTTTTAGGTAATTTTAGTAATTATAAATAGGTATTTAAGAAAAATACATATTTTTATGAATAAGACAAAGCCTTTATAGGGAGTCTTACATGTTTATATTATTTTTAAAATTTTTATAAATTTTTTTAGCTAAAAATTAACCATTTCATGTCCTTTTTGCCACTAGTAATTGAATTAATAACTGTTAATTTATGACTTATAACCCCCTAGGTAATGAATTTCTCCATTAAACAGTCACAAAATCATTCTTACTCAACTATTACCTTTACAATTCCCACAACCCACAATCTACCCACTCGAAGATGACACAAAAAGCCACCGATTCTGTTACGAAATAATACCAAAATGAAGGTAATATTTTTCGTTCTGTGTGACAAGTGCGGCGTAATTGAAAGAAATTAAAAAACGAGAAAGATAAAAGGTTAAAAAAAAAGGTAAAACCATTCGCAAAGTAGTCGTCGGCGGCGACAACAATGATAATGACGATAATGTGGCACGGAAGTGGGTTAAGCCGCTTAAATGTTCTGTTCCGCCGGCAGCTCCTCCGCGGAACCCCAACCTCCCCCCTGGAACTCCAACATTTTGCTCGGACGTGCGACATGTCTGAAGTAGGATTTCTTTGCTGCATTTAAATGGCGCACGCATCAAAATTAAGCTGGCCGCAATTAAAAGCGGAGAAAGTGAATATACATCCACCATCCTACCATCGAGATTTATCTCTTTGATGACCATTTTTCTGTATAGTAGCTTTTACTCACGCGTGCCACGATTCTATTTGGGTTTATGGGGTCAGAGCTGGAGCTCTGCCCTTCGGTCTTTGGTTGAAACTCATTCCAGCTGGCACTTACCTGCAAATAGATAGAAATCCCCAGATAAGCATTAACAACATTTATGTGTAATTTAATTTTTTAAGCAGGCGAAACAAAAAAAGAAACTGATTTATAATGGTCTGGACTAAATGTTTTTTACGTTTTTATCAAGTGAAAATTATTAAAAACTCTTTTTTTTTTTTGATGGGGTAAGATGTAAGAGAGACATTTCTGGTTTAGTGGCACAAAGCAATTGAAGTGGAATTGTCTGGTAATAACAATTGGAAAGTGCAAAATTAATGGCCAAGTGGATAATGGGTAATAAGAAGTTGTGCAATTTGAAGAAGTCATAAGAAAGTTCTTAAAAAGCATTACAAAACTTAATTTGTAATAGTTAAATTCATTATGTTATTGAAAAGTTATGAGAAGTGGTTAAAATAGGAATTATAATTGATGATTTTACTATATATTTATATTATAATTTATTATATCTCCCAAGTTTTATTAATTTTTATACTAAGTCTTCTTTGTTTTAAATAAAATCTGTCTGTGTTTTTGGCTTAAGTTGAAGCTGTCAGAAATTTTTCTTTAATTTCCAACATCCTTTTAATATTAATTATATTAATATTATATCAACGTTTAATTTTTCTTAAGAATCTCAGCTTCCTGAGCTACACTTCCACCCCTTCCTTTAACTATAATCTACTTCCTGCAGCTGTCCTATAAAAACTATATACTCTACTTAATTAAATATTCACCTCACGCTTTTAACAACATCAAAATGGGATCTAAAAATTATATATTTATATATACTTTTTCTCCAATACAATTTCACTTAGTTCCCACATGTAAGCAACAGGTGTCGCGGCCTAAACAAGTTTTTCCGCATTAATTTCTAGTCTCTATAGTCGCTCGTCTCAGTTTTTCAGTCTGGTCATGTTCCCAACCGATCATCTTTTGCGGGTCTAGACGTCGCCAGAGTGTTTGCCTTAATGAAAAACTGGCGCCTTACCATCGAAGGAAATTTAATTAAAGAACTTTCCTGGCTTAAAATTTAAATTAGCCAAAAAAATAGAAAGAAAAGCTTATAAACTTCATGGTCAACAAAATATCAAAGCAAATCGCTGTCAATAATAATACATAGAGCACCGTCACAAAAGCTTAATTTGGTTTTCTGTGTAGTTTTTGCTATATTTTGTTGTATTTTTTATTTATTTTTTTTTGTTTTGATTCACACGCTCTTTGATTCCAAACAATCGGCCTGCGTCAACGTCAATGTCCCCCACACAGTCCAGTTTGGGTCCGTCATTTGTCGTTCACGCTTGTGGCCAGCAAATTTGTCAAGAAAAAAAATAAATAGATATACATGAAAAATGGCCAAGAACAACAGTGTAATATCTGTGGCTAAGGTCAGCGGTTTTGTACGAGAAATGTAAATTTGAGGGAGTCACCCGGGGATATATATGTATATATATGCTATAGATTAACCGAAACAGTTACTGACCAAGTTGAATGCCCCCATTTGCCGATTGGAGTGGAAAAATAAATGTCAGGAAAAAGGTATTAAGTTGCCAGGGAAATAAATTCACTAATTTCACAGGAAAACCAACAAAACAGTGGGTAAAAGAATGGCAAAGAGAAAATAATTTGAGCTGATTACAAGCTTGGATTTAAGTGATCAAGGAAATTATTGTACTGGGTTTAGGTTTGGGGGAAAAATATGAAAGAATAATTTGTTTACTTCAGATAATATTTGAGGGATTTAAAAAGTATTATTTAAATAATTAAAGAAAATTCCTAGAATATTTTAAGGAATGGAATTTATTGAATGTTTAGATTTATTATGTAAATATTTAGGGTATTAGCTCATTAATCTGATTTGCAGCATAACAAAAGACAGTTTAATGATAATATTCATAAAAACAAAATGCAAATAAAATTTTGAAAAATATATTTAAACTTTAAAGAATATTTCAATTATCAATTAAACCTTTTAAAATCAAAGTAGCATCATTTTACATAAGATACAAATATAAATTAAAGTAATTACTTGCATTATCCTGTGACTAAACTATTTTCCATCAAACTAAGCCACACTTTAAGCTCTACATTTTAAGTCTTAACTATCTAAATGTCCGCCAAACTCTGCAACCTCCATTTGATAGAGTTTTCCCTCTCGAAAAATCACATACATCAATATATCCCCACACAGAAAAAATTCTGGTGGGTTAAATGAACAATTTCTTTTGGTTGAATAACAGTGAAGCTACTGTCAATGTATTTTGTTGTTGGATTTGGTGACTGCACGACAGTTTATATGACAGTCAATTACAGTCACCCTTACGTACGAGATTCTGTGTGTTTTTTGTTGTTGGCTTTGCGAACTGTCGTGACTGTCAGCTGCAGTCAAAATACTGTAGGTTTTACGAAAAAAGTTTTATGTGTTTCTTTATCTTCTTTGGTATCGTGTATGTATTTTTGCATTCCCAAGGTAAGTAACATTAACATTTTATAAGTTTATTAAATATTTTATGAAAATCCATAACTTTTTCTGCCCACTAAAATACTTTCTGGTATAATTCTGGTATATATTTCTAAACTTCTAGTATATTGCAAACGTTTCTTGAAAAAACGATTTCGGGCACACTTAAAAAGCGGCGTCGGTTTCGAGAAGTTGTGCAGCGAAAAGTGAAGTGAAAAAGTTAAAAGTAAAAGTTATGAGTGATATTGACCTTCCTTCTTCTGGAGGAGTGGGATTTCAGAGACTTATTGCCCACATGTCTCGGTAAGTTCCCAAACAATCATTTAAAGATCCGCAATTGGCGAATGTACATATGTATGTATATGTATTTATGCATACATATACATATATGTATGTATGTACATATGCAAGTACACGTACGCCGCTGATCGCAAGAAGTAACGCTTTTAAAAGTAAAGTTAGTGTACAGATTAAAATATATACATATGTACATATATGCATATATGTAAAATCTTATATTTGGCACTGATCTTTGATTGCCTCTCTTTATTTTACAATTTAAATAGCGATCAGCGGACATGTACATGCATGCAAATGTATTTTTTGGCTTCTTGTTGACTTGCGATGGCAACCATCTCAGGCGAGTGCGAGCAAGATAGCTGGCACTGACATCCAAAAACCGTTTGTTTTATATCTTATTATGATATACATATATAATTAAATCTTTTATACTTTTCTATTTTGTTTTCAGGTGAGAGTATACACATGTAACTATAAAACATAACTATGTAAATGGAATCAACAAAATGTAAGTAAAATATTTGGCCGTTTTCTATTAATTTTAATAAACAAATTTACTTAAATCAATTTTTATTTCAGAAAAGCTATAGTCGAGACAAAAGTACCAGTTCGGATGTGAAATATGGACTAATATATATTTGTGAGTATTGATAATCATCGTTTGACTTAATATTTATTTATTAATAAATTTACAATTTTAATATTTAATTTATTTATTCATCATATAGGAAATATATATATATAAGTCCATAATATTATTAATTAAGACCCTCTGTAAATATTTTTAAAGAATAAGTAATTAAAAAAATATTATTAATTAAGACCCTCTGTAAATATTTTTAAAGAATAAGTAATTAAAAAAATACTATTAAAATTTTAAAATAATTTTTGGTTTTATTTTGGTGGTAATATGAACTGCAATTACTGTAGTCGGGGGTAGTCTACAGTAAAATAGTAAAATAGTGTATTTCACAATTTTCGTGGTTTGGCGCTTTTTAACCGCAAAATCGTGGTTCCATTTACTGTAGAGCAGTACATGTTACGTAACGCGTTACGTCGTTATACTGCAGCGTACAGTTCATGGAACCCAAGATTTTGGTTGTTACCTTTTAACCCACGAAATGGTTAGATTTACCCACGATAATTTTTTCTGTGCAGTTTGATTTTAAGCCCATCTATCAGCGCTTGTCGTCGCTGTGTGCTGCGCAGAAAATATACTATAAACGTGAGCCTATAATTATGATCGCACTGAGATAGACGACAGATTCCCATTAAACTAAATGACATAAGCATAAAGATTTACGCACGCGGGGCATAGAAACAAGAAATCAAAAGTTGTCAGCCAAAGCGTCAAATTTGTAATGAGACAAAAGTTTTTGGCCCACACACACACAGACACATACAGAGATTTTGGCCAATAGAAGCGGGGCTGGGGGGCCACGCCCTGGTCTTTTGAAAACGCTTTTGATTAAAGAAGTTGTCACAGTTGTTTAAAGCGAACAAAAAGCTGCTTAATAATTGCGCGTGGGCGTCGTCACAGCCTCCCTCCACTGAAAAAAAAATCCCCCTTCCCCTAAGAGACCATTTATTGGGTTTGCCAGCTCTATTTGCATAGCTCTCCTCCGTTTAAGCCTTGAATCGAATTGTGCGCCCTGACTTCGTGCCCGCGTATTATTGTAAAGACTTATATTCAGCAGGCAGAAAAAAAAAATGGAAAATAAATTAAGAAAAGCAAAAAAAGAGACGCTGAGTTTAAAGCTCACAGCATCAACGACGACGACGACCTTGCCTTGGCTCATAGAGAAATCTCTTTGACTGCAGCGAACAATGGTTCCAACTCGAGGCGAGACACTATAACCGCTGCGATTGCAGCAATCAATAATTAATAAATTTCTCTCTTGTCGATATGGCGAAAAAAAAATATAAATAAGGAAAGTTTAACCATCAAAATGGGGGTGCTGGAAGGGTGGTATGAGGGGGGTGGCAGGTATCCACCCACATGCAGCTTCAATTATTTCAACAGGGAAGCAATTACGGTTATGTCGTACGAAAAGCCATCAAGATATTTTTTGTACCCATACATATGGATATGGTAAATGGCAGACAGTCAAGGACATTTAAGTAAATTAAAAGGAAATAGATAAAAAAATTATAAAAGAAAATAAATATAATATCTAAACAAATAATGTTTTAACTAGAAAAAAGGTTTTAAAACTAAATTTAAAGACTCTAGGCCTATTTTTACATTATATTTTAAAGCGTTTATATATTATAAAAAGGAAAAAAATATTATTTTAATGTTATTTAAATAATTTTGATTTTAAAAACCTATTTAAGCATTTAAAGAAAATAAAATAAAATATTTTAAATGCTCTTTAAAGGGTTTCTCTCCCTAAATTCTTTTATGAATTTAAATTCCACATTGCACGAATTTTCTGAATTCTTTCATTATGTGGAAACCCCTATACTTTCGTTCCTCACTGTCCCTGCTTAGGCACTTCCAATTAATAAGAGCGAGACCGCCTGAGTGGCAAACGGCAGCAGGAGAGGCTCTCTGTGTGTGTGGGTGCAATGAGCGTGGGCGGCCTAGGATAAAACTTTCATTGGCCGCCTTCCCCAGCCTTCACTCAGAATAATGAACAACTAAAAAAAAAAGAAAATAATAATAAAAGGCACTAAAAAGTGCAATCAGTGCCAGAGTAGATTGCTGCCTGATGACGAATACCCTAGGAAAAACGGTGATCACTCCAAGTTAAGCTGCCAATTGTTATCTGATGTGAGAGAGAGGGTAACATTTCAGATCCCAAGACCCCAGCAGTTGCATAATTCATGGCAAAAAAATTAAAATAAAATACAGGGTAGTGGCTTTTTTTCAAATGCTTAATATGCAGATCAGTTAAAGTGATTTTATGCTGTAATTATTACACCAAGAAAAAATATAATGATATTAAATGGGAAACTTTAAGTAAGAGATAAATAAATAAAGAAAAAAGGTATTTGTAACCCAAAAATCAATTCATAATTTTATTAATTTCCCTAAAAAATATATTTTAATTTATTTTCTCAAATATTTTCATGTATTTTAATTTATTTTTATATTACTTATTTCCTTCACTGCATTTATTTATAATTTTATTTCCCAGGAGCGTGGGCTTTTTTATGTCGGCAACTTTTGAAGCTGTCGCCGCGTAGGTGTCTCCGCCCATCTAGGGCTTAATTTAAGGTTTAGGGTTTTAGGTTTTTGGTTTTTTTTTTTTTTTGGGAACCTGAGAGGTGAGAGATCAGGGCTGGGAACCACACCTTCGATTTCCGCCCATTTTCGTCGCCGACAAATGAAGAAGACAAATGTTAAGTGCGAGACATTTTTGTCGGGCAATTAGCGCGGCTCTTGTTGTTCCAACTCGAAATGTTACCATTTGCTATTTAGTGGCGATGCTGTGCTGACAGTTAAATAATAGAAACGTGCCAAGTTGCAACTGCTTGTTGCAATTGTTGTTGCTGCTGTTGCTGTTGCAGCTGAGATTGTTGTTGTTGCTGTTGTGTGCCGCCAAGCACGTAACTCAATAATGCGCACATTCTAACAGCCAGAACAACAACAACAATTAAGCTAACAATGTACCACACGCTAGTGTCGAGTGAGAAGGCGATAGTGAATGCAGAGAGAGAAATTTTTAGGGGAATATAATATTTTAATAATTTAGAGAGAGAATTTTGTAATATTTGTATATGAAAAATATTTATAAAAATGTAAAAAAATATATACATTTTTAAAGGATATATGAAAGCATTAAGAATATTCTAAATTAAATTGGAATTAATATAAAAACATCTATATAGTTTTAGAGGAGCTATGAGAACATTATATATATTCTAAATTAAATTTAAGTTAATGGGAAAAATCTATCTAGTTTTATTATTGAAAATATCTACAAGAAGCCTGTAAATAAAAATCTTAGAAAAAATCACATAAACTATCTTGATATCATGTAAACCCCCTTTTTGAGTTTGAAATATTTTTGTTCTGGAATATATGGATAGAGATATAGGAAAACAGATTTTTAGAGAAACTGAAAATAGCTCTAAAAACTTATTTTAAGGTAAAAATATTTTTATACTTGAAAGGGTATTACTAGAATTTATTTTATATTTTTATATTTTTAAATATATATGTCTTAAATTTCTTCTTTTAGAATATTAATTTTTTATGCAAAAACTTCTGTTTTCCTTCTATCTTTCAGTGTAAAAGAAGTAAAAGTTGTTGTTAGTGTCGTGTCGACATAATGAAAATCTGCTGCTGCTGCTGCTGCCTGGTCTTGCTTCTCCCCTCCCCCCGATTTATCCCACTGGGAAATTGTCTAATGAAAAGCTGCTGTCGACACAAACGAAGCGTGGAAAAGAAGTGTAAAAAAAAGAGCACTGAGAATTGCGATTGCAGCGATTTGGGATAGTGGAGCCGGAGAGCTAAAGAGGCGAGTGACGGACGGGGTAAGTGGTATCGATTAAGCCTTAAACTTGATGCATCGCTGCCAGAGAGGGTATATAGAGTGTGTGTACAGAGTGTGTCTAGTGTGTGTTGTCAACGGGGGTTTTTTTTAGTGGACAGCTGTGAGGGAAAGGCTTTCATCAATTTGGTGCTCTTCAGGGAACAGGCTAAAGGCTTTAATAAGCCATCAAAACGCACAGTCTGGGGATTCTGGGAATGCCATTCATCTCAAATTGGTTAAATATATTTTAAAAATGTATAAAACAAGGATTTAATATTCTACGAAAAGAAAATAAAATTCTACAGAAATTATATTAAGTTTAGAAACATTTTTCTTTATTTAAAAACCAAGAAAACCTCTAAGAAAATAACTTTTTAGTACCCTAATCAATTGCCAACTCATTTAGTTCCTAAAACAAATTCTTCACTACCAAAACCCTGGCTTAGTTATGCTTTAACCAACACTTTTAAGCCTAAAGTAAGCCCCATTTTGATATGGCCAAGCAGCATAACCAACAATTGCTGGCTGCCAATTGATAATGGCCCAGAAAAGCGCGCAAAAAAAAGAAGGAATAAGTAGAAATCCCCATAGAAGGCCAAAAGTATTAAGAGGTCGTGCTGGAATTGCCGCTGTGTCAGCTGCCAAGTGTTAATTACATGGCTGGCACTTCAATTGCCAATTTTCCGAGCCGCTCCTCTAAGCCGTCCGATCTGTTTTTGCATGCAGAAACCTATTTCAATTTTTTTTTTCTATCATAAAGGCGTTTAGAGAGAAATTGGCTCTGATATACCTCACATATTTAAGCCAGATTTCCATGAGACTTATGGCCATGTTTTTCACCATTTCGGCTGAAACTTTTCTTTTCCAGCGGGCAATGAATTATAGAACATTACGAGGCAAGTTCCATTTAGCTGGAGAGACAGCAAATTACAGTTCAGACTTGGGCTTCCAGGTTTTCCCCCGGTTTTCTGGAGACTTGGCTTGGCTTATTTGCGGCCAAAGTTGCAATTTTCCGGTGAGACGGAAGATGTCTTCTCGGCGTATGCAAACAAGCCAAGTTTGCGGGGGTGAAGCTGGCTACCAACTGCCAACTGCCAACTTCCAAATGGCTTAAAGGTGAGTGAGTGAGTGAGTGAGTGGAGTGAATGAGTATTTGAGTTCATTGCTCTCTGATAGAAATGGAGAGGGGCTTGGAGGACACCTCCTCCTCCGCAAAAAATACAAGAAAAAAAGAAAACATTTGTGGGTTTGAGTAGGAAGTGGCAGTCTTCTTCTTTTACTCCTGCGGACCATAAATTGATTGATTTATGCCCAAGACTCTCCACAAGCTGTGAGATCGTTTCTGACTTTAATTTCTCTTCAGATTTTGTATACCCTTTCTGGAGGGGTTTTAATATTTTTTTAAGATTTTTTACAGCCATTTTAAATAATTTAAATATGAAATTTTGATCAGAAAAAATATATTTTAGTGAACTTTTAGGTTAGATTTAGGAGTAATATATTAAAATCAATATTTTTCTTTAATTTAAATCTTAATTTAATAGGATTCTGTTAGCTATTTCTATTTTATACAATTTTCTTTTAAATTTATATTAAAAAATCTCGAAGATTTCGTTAGTTCTCTGAGTTTTCAAGCTCTTTTTTTAATTTTCCATCAAAATAAAATGTGTTAAAGAGTATTCCCCGCATCAACATTCTCCCCACAAAACCCATCTTTCACGTTCCCCTTGAGGTGGTCATGGTTTTATTGTGCCTTTTTTTTGGCGTTGTACTTCTTGTTGCTTTTAATTATGGGCGTTGCACCGGAGAGAAGAGCAGAGAACTAAAACTGAACTCTCTTGGCCGCAAGCCATTAGCAATTTTAATTTATTTATGTATGCGACCAACTAACTCCGACTCCCGACTCCCGACTCCATCTCGAACTTAAGTCTCCCGAGGAGACCAAGTCCAAGTCGAAGTTCTTGCCTGCAGTTAGTGCTCGTCATGTCTTGGAACGAATGCTGGCATAAATTAATTTCAAATGCACACAAAACATGGTCTAGAACACAAGTTGGCTAACAACCGAGACACGGCCAGAACATCTGTGCTGCCCAACTGTTGATTTTAATTACAATTTACATTGCATTATCATCGTGATTATCAGCAGAAAAACTAAAAGAGACCTGCACTTGACCCTCTAGCAATTTTATTTATTATTTAATACTCATTAATTTTTTTTGGCAAATCATTGGCAAAGCGAAACTGTGCAAATATTACGCATACGCTTAATTATAGTGGCGACGACGAGTGATGAAAGTGAAAAATTTAACAGCAAAGATGTTATTTAACTTTGACTAACAAAGATGAGGCTTTGACTTGGACTTGACTTGGCCAAAAACCGCTTTCAACCTTGACTCTCGGCCAGTCGGGGGTTTATGTTCTGGCCAGAGACGTGGGATAAGCTGATAATTATCGTGGCGATCATTATCATGATCATCTGCGTTATGGTTGTATCGCCGTTCTGACCATGGATTTATATTATTTTTTCTTTGCTGCTGCCAAGTTTTATTAGCTAATTTACATGTTGATTGCAAGCCGCAGTCGTCAGTCACGACCATTGGTAAATAAACAATCAATTTGTTATTTATGTTGTATCTTTTCATCTGTCGGGAGACACGTGCTGCATTCCTTTCAAGTCAATTACTCAATTTTCCCATTGAACAAAAAAATATATATAAAAAACTTTCCCCACACGAAAAGCATTTCTTTTTGTCTCGAAACTTGAAACTTGCATTTTTTCTTAAACCTCAATCAATTATATTATTGAATGCTCAATCTTGAGTGCATTTCCTTGACAGACAGACATTCCTCTGGCCACGCCCCCAAAACGTGCAATTGAAATGCAGCATTAACCAATCAACGAGAAAAAGAGAAACTTTTAGATTTAATAAAATATATTGGAAATATAATATACTTAGTTTTATGAGCCATTAAGAGCTGACTTCACTGACCTTGGCCAGTGGTGGTGGATGATCTACCCAAAAAATAATGATTGCCTTCAACTTGATCTGACTTGAGCCAGAGTTGAGAACCAAAGCTTAAAATATGGCCAAGTGAAGAGAGGAAAAATTCAAGAATTAAATAAGCCTGACACAGATAGTAAAGGTTAAAAGAAGAAACTTGAAATATATTCTTAGATTTAATTGTTATTGATCATTGAGAGTTGGACTGTGGAACCATTAGAATCTAGCGATGACTTCATTGACCTTGTCATCTTACCCATAATGAAGCTTCTTCTACCTTGACATTGGCTCAGGAACTTGCCTTCTCTCCCCCTCCGTTCAGGTAAAGTTATTTTATTGTTTAATAGTTACATCAATCCAGCAAAACCATCCATTTCAACTCGTCTCTCTCTCTGAGCTGGCAATTAAGCCTGTCCAAGTGCTGGCCAGACAATTACCGATTAAGTTTTACCTCCGCAAAACATGTTTGCCTTTTTGTTCTTGATGCTTTGTACAGATTCTTCTCCTTTTTGTTTATATTTATATTTATTTTTAGACATGCGCTAGACAGCTCAGTTCAGCCACCTGTGTTGCCTGCATGATTAACCACCGGCTTAGAGTTGCTGCTTAAAAGGTAATTAATTTATTTAACATTGCTCAGTGTTTTTTAGTGGCTATTTGTAGGTAGGAAGTATGTACATTTTTCTATAAATATATTTATGTTTAAATTGAATTGAGTAATCAATTTGGATGCTAGAAGGTGTTTGAAGGCATAAATATTTGCAGTTAATAAATAAAAGGGGAATAATTTAAGCCACCTTTTCCATTAATTTAATCTTTAAATAAGATATAAAAAAGTTAATTACTACTTGGGCTTTATAGATAATTTACATAAACTATAAATTACCCATTTACTATGCCAAAACCAAAACCCATAACTTCTATTCTATTTTAGCCCAGTTTATTTTGGCCCAAACCTTATTATGCTTTAGCAATTAATTAGTATTTTATTTTGGTTTATGGGTCATGCACACACACACACACTCTCTCTCTATTTTTATGGCTTTTCTATTGTCGCGAAAGGCGGAAGAGTTATTTTTCTATGGCTCTTTGACCCGTTAGCCATAATTGAGCGTAATAACCAAAAGTTAAGCGGGAATGGCAATGGCTCTTTGTCGTTGTAGTTATTGTTGCGGTTGTGTGTCCCAGCCCCATCTCCTGACATTAACCCACAACAGCAGCAGCAGCACCCCACTTTTGCCCACTTTTGCCCGCCTCTTAACCCCTCACTACCCCTCGGCAGCCGCATAACTCTCTCACGTCGCGAGCCGCAAATAAAACGTACGAAAAATTTAATTCAATTTAATAAGCGAATATGTTGCGTGCCAGGGATGATGCAGAGACATATCTACGGCCATCTGTGCGCTGTGCTGGGTATTTGTGTGTGTAATGCGACGCATTCGTGCATGCTCCACCTCAACCTTCTTGGCTTTCAGTGGGTTCCTCTTTCTGCAGTTCCCTCTTGGCCATCACTATGTCTCAGGGTACACAGGGGAAAATATATAGATTTTTTCAAACTAAAATAGCTCAAAAAATGGGAAATACTTTAACTTTTCGGTTTAAGAAATTTCTTAGATTTTTTAAAAGTAATTTTAAATAATTTAGTATATATCATACTGTTTTTCCCAGTGCATCTATGCGTGCCTGTAAGTGTTTTTTGGGGCCTGCAGGAAGAGCCCACAAGCATTTGGCCGAGGAGTATGGCTTAATGGGAGTACCAATCTAGGCAGCAGCAGGAGGTGGAGCCTGAGGAGGGGTCAGGCTAGGTTAGGTTACATTGGAGGAGTCGGCCAAAGGTGGCTTTGTGTGTGTTTGTTGGCCAAATGTGAAAATAATCGTAAAAGGCAATTAGCGCAAAATAGCTTTGACACTCATTCAAGTCGGTTGGCCATGTAGGTTACTCCGCTTTGCCGCCTTCAAATCGTTTTGCTCTTGTTTTTTGTTATTTTATTTGACTATAATATACATCTTGTTGGTTTTTTCTTCTTTTTCGGCCAATTTGCCTTGATTTAGTATTTTTGTTTTATTAATCAGATGTGGGTCAGGCAGCTGTCAGAGGGTACAGAAGGCGGTCGTTGGTTTAGAACTTAATCAAAGGTTTTTTTGGGGATTTATTAGGTTTACTTAAGGTAGGAAATATATTATAAAATTATATTTTGAATAGAATATAACCCCAAAAATATTTTATTTAATAAAGTTAAGCCTTAGACTTAATTAAAATAATTTTTAAAATATTTTTAGAAGTAGGAATAAGCCAAGAATGATGTATATTTATTGCCTCTTCTAAGCTAAGCTCTTATAATTTCTAGTTATATTTCTCAACTAAATTACAACCTTAATCCCTTGGCTTTCCCATATATATTCCCTTATTTAAGTACCTACTGTACTTTGCCTTCCAAATGGATGGCTTGCCAGTTTTAGCCTTTTGTGGGTTAGATTTTTGGGAAGACCCAAACATTTTCCGCAGTTTCTTCTCCCCTCGAAATCGTTTGCATATTTCAGGTGAGCAGCAATATGCGGCATATTAAGCTGCCTGGCGGGCGGCTGAGTGGGCTGAAAGCCTTGCTAACTTGGCTGACAGACACCCGGGCCGATTTTGATTGTGCGGCAACTTGAACCTGAGTCATGCGCCCAGTTTTTGGTGGCTTGCGGCTGCTGCTGCTGGGGCACCTTCAACAGTGTCATAGTCATGCAACAAAATTGGGTCTGTTCCGTTTTGTATCGAGTACGAGTATGTTGCACACCTGGGCAGGCCAAAAACAAAGGCTGAAACACACTCTGAAACAGCTCTAGAAAAAAATCCAACGAAAAAAAAAACTGGCTGGCAATGACATGGTCGATGGCAGAGCCTGGATAACCGATTACTCAATCCCCTCATCCCCGGGCCCCAGCTGCTGCTGCTCCCTTACAAAAACAAAGGCTTATAAAAATTGATAGCGTCCGGTGGAATGATTTTTCGGGATTTGTATTTCCATTTATCGTATATTTTTTGTATATTTTTCCTATTGATTTCGGTTTCGATTTTGATTTTGATTTTTATTGAAATGTTTTCGTTGTTCTCCGCGGACTCTGCGTCTGTTGTCGGACTGTTTATATTGACATATTTATGGCCGGCTGCAATAGCCCCCCCCGAAAAAAAAACAAAAATTGCATTTGAATGCATAGCATAAATCACGAGGTGCGCCAGCCAACTTGAACACACCTTTTAACACATTTTTTTGTTTGGTTATCCACAGCCACTTTTGGGCTTTTATTTCGGTAATGAATGGATGTCAAGAACCTTAGTCCTGAAACGTTTAAATAAATTAAATATATAAACGTAAGCGAGCTCCCAAGTCGCCTTTCCTGGTTGTAGGCAACCCCAATTAATTATCAAGAAGCAGGAAGCTGAAATCATATACATTTTTTGGGTTTGTTTGTGGATAATCGGGAATTACACCAGGAAAATAAATGTTTAAATTAATTAATTATAATTATAAGAATTGATTTTATGAAATATAAAGAAAAGAAATTAATGAGGCTTCAAAGAAATTTTAAGTTTAATTTTTATTTAAGTAATTTGTAGGGTAAGGTGGGGTAAAGCCGACCTAGTAAATGGTTTTGGCTATAAAATGCTTATTTTACATCGGATAATGTCGTTATATATACGAAATTAAAGGTTAGACTTTTGCACAACGTTCTATGCATAGCATTTTATTCATACCTTTGAAAAGTTTTGAGATACAAGCGTTTTACGAAAAAGTTCATTTTTGCTATGTTCAAAAATGATGGGGTAAACCCGACCGCCTATGTTTTTGGTTGATTTAGTACAGATATAACCTAAATATAGGTTTTGCAATGATAAATCAATCAATGTTATGTTATATAATGGTAATAAAAGATAAAAGAATTAAAAAAATTAAAATAGCAAAATAATTAATCAGTATCATCTGATTCGCTGCTCAAATAACTTGCTGGCGTTTTTTGGTTCGAGTTGAACGTCTGGTTGGCTGCGATGTTGATGGGTTTGGTGTGATTGTGGTTTTTTTTGGATTTTTTGCGTCAGGATTTACCCCATTATTTAGAGGTCGGATTTGCCCCACCACGTAATTTTTCATAAAAACGCAATTAAAAAAGAAATTATGAAAAAAAATGAACCAAACTTATATGCACTTTGTAGGACTTTATTCAAAGAATCTAAATCCACTTACCTTTTCATGCGATAACTTTGACAAAAAGAAATATCCTGCAGTTAATTATGCACAAAAATGAAATTCAAAATTGTGAAAACAAACTTGTTGTCGTTTGACCATCTCAATGTTGACTAATAAAATGCTGTCATACCACCATTTACATTGTTTTCGATGCTCTACACGACAACACTAATATTATTTTGCGTAGTGCTTCCGATTTTCGAAAACAGAGGGAGGTCGGGTTTACCCACACTGTCGGCTTTACCCCACCTTACCCTACACTTTTATGTCTCCTTTCGTGTAATTCCCAGCTTGAAATATTTTTTCTTTAATCTTTGAAACTTTAAATATGTTTGTAATATAATATTATCCAGGTGTGAACCTTTTAAATTACATTTAAATATTTTTTTGTTGGTCCACATAAGCCGTCTTGAACCCAATTTCGTATAAATCAATGGCAATGTCACAGTGCCGACTGGAAAATATTGGCCTCTGGGTTGACAATTCACGTGAAAACTAGCGAAAATGTATTTCAGCCAAGCGTACCAACGAATTTATGTTTTCGCCCATAAATTTTCAAGTACATACCATACACACACACACACCTGGATGACGCTTGTTTATGACCAGGCTAGGCGGTTGGCAAATAATGAAAACGTTTTCCATTTCAATGGCCAATTTCCGCAAATTTCTAAACGTTGACTTTGAACAGCCGTCTCTGCGGTGGCTTTATTTTCCAGAAAATTATTGAAACTGACTGCTTAAATGTGTCGCGGTTTTTTCTTTTCCGTTCCAAGCCATTTCCCTTTAGTTTTATGACCATTTTGTGGTCTTGACGGGCGTGGAGGAATTTTTTTCACAGATTTTACTTCATTATTTACTTGGGTATGTCAAATTTTATTTATATTTTCATTTGCTTTACATTATGTTCTTTCATTAGAAAAATTTCCATTGCCAGGCTCTCTTATAGTTTGCTATTTGTAGTTCCTTCTAAGCCTAAGCTTTACTTACTTAAATAAATAATTCAGAAAGCCTAAAAAACCTCAAAGACAGCTTCATAAAAAAGGGGTCTTCGAAAAAAGCCTGATATCTGTCGAGGAAAATGGCCGCCAGGCTTGTGAAATTTCTTGGCCTGTGTCTGCAGCTAAATTGAACAATGCCACTCAAAAAGTTAAAGTTCTGTGGGTCAGTAGAATTTTCTCAGGCCGCAATCAGCGCAGACATGGAGGGAGTCCGGGGGGCTGGGGCTGGGACTCTGGCTATTTGTACATGGAACCTAGCTGGAGGTACGCATGTGCAGGCCACTGGAGTCAAGACTCGAACCCCGAAGAAGACCTATGTAAGATGTGTGTGTGTATGTGTGTGCCACTAATGAAACCATAAAAATCAACCGCAGACCGAGAAGAGCAGAGATGAGCAAGAAGATCTCTTGGTAAGCAAGCAAAACATACGAGTTATGCACTGAGAAAGATGAATAATAAACTAATACAATTTAAAAAAATTATTAGAAATTTATTAAATATTTTTTGCTTATTAATTTATGTTTTTTGGGGAATTTTCTATATAACTTTTATTAGAAATAAGGCTACCAATTGCAGAAATGAATATTTTTAGATTATTTCTTTTGTAATACTTTAAACTTCCTAAAATTCCTTGATTAACCCCACATAACTTACTTAAAAAATAACTTAAAATATATCTAAAATTCGTTTATAGCTTAAATTAAAATTTTAAATTATAAAAAGCATCAAAGAAAGCGCCTTTCAAGCTTATTTATTTTTTTAAGAAAATATTTCCCAAGAAAACTTCCTTGAAACCTTTAAGAACTCTTCTTGAATTTCCCTCCCAAAATTCCCCCAAGTGTAGCCTGGTTATTAACATGCCTTGAAGCTTGGGGATCTTCAGTTCGTTTCTCTTTGGGGATCGGGTCAGAACGTCTATATGGGTAATTTGAGTGCGGGCCTAGTCCATGGGCCTTAATGTTGACCACAAAAGTGGACGGGCAGACACGAGTTGCATGCAAATAATTACCAAAAGGAAGCGGAGACAGAAACAGATGAGGGCAAGACATCATCTCATCTCTCCACATGTCTGAGGTCGCTTTTGGGTTTCTGTTTCCAGTTTTTTTGTACTTATTTCTGGGAGGAGACAGATTGAATATTTCCTGCGTGTGCCCATCAACTGAAATCTGTCAAAATCATCTTGCTGTTGTGTTGACACAGGTAATTAAGCTTAATTACAGCATGAGAACTATGCTTCGTTGACGGCGAAAACAAAAACCAGGGAAAAATATAAGCCAGAGTGTGAGCTGCGACCTCCTACATTGAGAGGGAACTCCACATAAAACGAGGCTAATATGCGTATTTATGATATACCCAGTCCACTCTACACACTCGACACTTTCACACATCATTTTCACTCTTCTTTTTTTCACATATTTATGTATTTATTTCCCTCTTTTTTTTCATTGTCTGCCGGGTGCTGTCACCGTTCTTTGGCTTAACTTTTCCTTTCTTTGGGTTGGACATTATTATTTTTTTTTTTTGTTCATTTCATGACATAATTTCGTTGCTGTTGCAGTTGGTGTGTTGTCTGAAATTTATCTTACTTACAGCCAGTTCCCCTTTCTTTCTCTCTTTCCGTTTCCTGTGTCACTCGAGAGTGGGCGACTTTCGGAGTTTTTGCATACACTGAACTGAAAGGGGGTATTTCTAAGGGGTTTAGAAGGGTTATCAGGAACTTAAAAAATTGTTAAATAAATTTTAGGAAAAGAGAGGATAGTTTAAAAATATTTAAATATTTTTTAAAAGTATTTTTGGAGAAGAAATCTAACTGATTTTCAGCAGTAATAATTGTGAAATGCCTTTAAATTAAATCTAAAATATTATATATGTATATATATTTGGCTTATAAAATATTTCAACATTTTAAGGAAAGTATTTCCTTGTTTAATTTATTTTAAAAACTTTTAAAAATATTTCTAATATTTTAACTTTCCCCTGAAATATTTTCCTGACCATTTTCAAGGGCATTCTTTAACATTTTTTCGCTTTTGTCGCCACAAGGAATTATCATTGGGTGCAAAGAGGATCTCACAAATCTTTCAGACCGTGTCTGCTCTTGCCTCTTCAATGCGAAATTCCTCATGGTTTTTATTTTTATTTTTTTCTGCTTTATTATTGTTTTTGGTTTTTTTTCTTTTCGCCCATTGCCTTTGCCACATCAATGGATAATTTACAAGTCACGTGTGTGTATGAAATTGAAACAAAATGCGCATAAATTTTGTAACGAAGCGAACGTCAAGGCAAGTCCAGGGACAGGCATCTCCTCGGGCATCTGTCTCAGCATATAGTACATACATATATGCCGCGGATTCCCTGGGTCCCATCCCTCTCTATAACCCCCGGATTCCTGTCTCTCCTTTCTGGCTAAGAGAGGGGCTTGTCTTGGCACAGGCATTTAATATTAATGAGTTATAGCACATAGCCTGGTCTATATGTTTGACGATGCGTTCATTCCAGATGCACAGTCAGAAATAATTGGAAGTTTGGATATTAAATTGATTGATGTATGAGGAATATATAAAGAATATATGAGGAATATAAGAGGAATATATATGAAAAGGATACATGTTAATAAATGGATAAACCGTTGACAATTTTCTTTAATCTCTACTCCTAGTTTTGTAGAATTTTTCTTACTTTGTTAACTAAAATATAAAGAAAAATGTATTAAAATTTCCTTAAAATTTTTCCCTCAGTGTTTTGTAGCTGCCTTTATTTTTTTCCTCGTCTTGGCCATGTTGCAGATGTTGCAGTGTTGCAGTGTTGCTGTCGTGTCTAGTCCTTTTCGCCCCGTTGAGAGTTGCATTTAGTCAGGGTTCTGCTCTGCATGTTCAAGTGGCTAGAACAACCACTGACTGACTGACTAACTTGGCCATTAAAGGATGTCGATGTCTTGCCTCCATTCTGTATGCTGCTTTGTGGCTTTGCTTTTATTTATTTTTTTTTTGCTGATGCCTTGTTGCTTTGCTGTTTTGCTGCAGGCCCTCGATTCGTTCCGTTTCGATTTCTATTTGGTTTATTAATGCAGATACATTTATGGATCCACACTATGCACACACACACACACCCCGGAGCGAACTCTGGCACGCATTTTAACCAAGTCATTTCCGTGACATACATTGAACTTTTACTCTTTTTTTTGCTGCTGCTGCTGGCCGGCTGCTCTGGTTCTCTGCTGTTCGTGGCTTGCTTTTGATAGTCAGGCCTCGGGCCACGGATGACATTAACCCCTTGGTAGCCTGAGTTCAAGCTGCAGAATCTATAAACTCAATTAGACCAAAAAGGACCCCCCAGGGCACACACACATCCGATTGGTTGGTTGGTGTGTGTGGGGGGAAGTTAATGGAGTTTAAAAGGAGGCCAAGAGAACTAGTTTATTTATATGGAAACTTTAAACTTTAATGGCAGCTAAATGGGTCTATTAATTTAAATATATGGAAATAATTGCTATTAAAAAATTATAAAACAGTCAAAGGGTAGGTCTCTGGTTATTATCTTAAATATATTTAAAGTAAAATTCTTATAAATCCAAATGAAATGTCTAAAAGTCTCCTACCTTTCAGGCAACCCTCTGGTATAAATCCCCCCAATGCCAAACCACTTCCACTCCCCCAAAACAATGCACTGACGTTAGCGACAACTTGCAGACATGTCAGGCACTGTCGCAGTTGCAGTTGCAGTTGCAGTTTAAGCCTCTTGGCCAAAAGTTCCCCCGTTTTGTCTTAAAACCTCGACTTCGAGGTTCCAACTGCGGCTCAGCAGTTTGTCAGGCTGTCCGACAGTCTGACAGACGGACAAAGTCGCTGTAAGCGACAGCCAGCGACCGCAGCAGCGACGTAATTGACACAATTTGAATTTATATATACATATATATATATATATCTGAATATGTATAAACATTTTCAATGCGACAAAATGCCGGCAAGGTGACTAAGCCCCTCGGACCAAACGTACCGATCTGATCCGCCAAAGATACTTGGTACCTTGAGATACATACGTAGCGATCCTGGCCAGGCCGAGCCTCTTTGTGTACTGAGAGAAATTGTTTGTACAGAAAAATATTGAGAAAAGTAAATATTTAATATATTTTATAAAAAAAAAATTGTAGATAATTAAAGCTCAAACTTGTTTGTGAATCAAGAATAAAACCAAGGAAAAATTTGTTTTATCTATGGAAATTCTTTTAAAAGTAATTTTTATTTCTTAAAGCTTAGTTGAATATTTCAAGGTACTGTATTTTATTATTTTATTTTATGTTTAAGTTTTTTAAATAAAAATTAAATATATTAATTATTTTTGGTGAATTTTTTGTTGGTTTAAAATATAAATTTGAAGATATTCCTTTTATCTTATGAAAAACTCTTTAGAAAAATGTGCTACTCTATCCAAATAAGAATATAAGCATCTAAAAAATCATAATTAATTTTTTAACTAAACCAAATTAATTATTTTTAAGTAAACCCTTCAAAATTGTCACATTTCTAACCAAAACTAGGCTAAAAATATTTTTTTTTTTCAAGTGCTTTGGGCCGTCCTTGGCATGTGTCGCGGCCCATTAATCATCTATTGGCCAAAAGGGGTGTGTGTGTGTGTGTCGTGCTGTCTTTTGTCTTAGCCCAATTGTTAATACCACACACACTTATGCATATATATAAGATAAGATTTTGTAATTAGCTGCGGCAAAACAAATTGAAATTGCAAAACCTTTCTCTTCCCAAGACAATAAGAAAGTAAATGAACCGAAACTAAAAGCCAAAAAACTCAAAGATGAGCCAAAGGGCAGTGTGTCAGTTATAGATACCGATACAGATATGCCAGATATCGATATGCGGCGTGAAACATTAGTGCTGTAAGTTAATTTTCCTTCTCGTCTGGCTTTTTGTTAACAAAAAGATCGAGAAAAACAATTGAATTGTAACGCCAAGACGCGTGAGCCAAGTAAAAGGCACAAAAACGCAGAATAGAAAGGTGTTAAATTGGCAAAAAGCTTGGCAAGAAGTCGGGAGTGGGCGTTGTTTCTCTGGAGTTGGAGAATAGGTAGGGTTAGAAGGGGTTCAAGAGAAAGATGGGGCGTGACACTGGCGGTTGGGGAAGAGAAAACGTGGCCCCAAAGGTCATTCCACTTCGTGGTGAAGTTCTATTGAACCGAGCACACAAAAAACCGATATCGATTTCCCAGAGTAGATATATTTTATATTTTATTTAACCGTCAAACCCATATGTCTTACTCAATTTGTAAGCTTCCGTTTGGTAGTTTCATTTGTTTATTCAACTGTCTGGCTGTCTGCATATATGACAACCTTTTTTAATATCAGTTTGTTTATTTGTTTTCCTATTTGCCTTGTCTATCACACATATCTTGTCTGCTTTTCCGGTCTTGCTGGCTCTGTTTTGTAAATATTTAAGCAGCACACTTGATTTGTTTAATTAAATATTGATAGCTATCAGTTAACGAATTATCACCTCAAAATAAAGTTTATTTTATGCAGAGTATGAGTTTTGTAATTAATACAGAAGCTAATTTAATTTAATGCCCAATTGAAGCACTTGACAAAGTTATTTTGTATCAACTTAACGTTTATAAACTATTTATTATTTTTTAATTATTAAAATTGTAGTTTAATCCATATTAAAACATTTTAAATGACATCAAAAAGTAGCTGAAATGCATGGTTTTTATAACTTTTTACTTTTTCTGCTGGCTTAACTTTTTTCTATATTTTTATGGTAATTGTTTATTCTTTTTTATTTATTTTTTTATATTAAATTATTCAGGCATAAGTAAAATATTTCTAAATTAGTAAAAAACCATGAATATCTTTTCACTTTACCACAATTATTTTGGTTTTGTTTCTTTAGCGCCCACAAAATACATGGCTTAAAGCCCACTCTCCCCTTTATCCCCCCCTTAAACCCTTTTGTTCCCACTCCTCCCTATATTGTGTTTCAATTTTTTAATGTTTCTTTCCTTTATTTTTATTGTTGGCAACTTCGATTGTTATTTATGCGCATTTTAAGCTTGTTATTTTTTAATCACACGCCCACGTTTTTTGCCGCTGCCTGTAGGATTGCTGCATCCACCTCCCTTTTATGTTGCCACTATTTATACACATATATATTTATAGAAATGTTGGATATGTTGGAACTGGCCAGCAATTTTCCCATTGTTGGTCTCGAATTTTTAATGAATATCTCTTCAACAACACATATTGCACTGTTTACAGGCCCCTCGTCTATCATTGTTATTTTTTTGGGTTTGGTTTGCGGCAGCGTGGAAATCGCATATTAATCAATGTTTGGTTCGATCTCGGCTCGACCCAGTTAACAATTAAAATAATGACAGGTATGTTTGATGTTTCCGCTGAAGCGTAATTAAAAATTAATATTTAATAATGGAACAAGCGACTATTGACTAAGCCCTGGCCTAATTGTCGATATATACATGTCCACGTTTACTGGGTCAATTTGGTGGCAAGTTCGCTGGGCCCGTCAACTCAATTCAGCCGACAAACTGAGCTCTTTAGCATATAAATCGAGAAACTCCTCAGTCAATCAGCGGTGTCCCCTCCTGATTGTAATAAAGACATGGCAATCGGGGCTGCAACGCCCGCGCCATGTCAGCGATGTCAACGTTTTTGACGTCTCTAAAAAACCAATCAACTCTCAAACTAAATCAAAAATCATAAAATATTCCAGAGGAGACACACACACACACACACATGAGAGATGAGATGAGGCGTAGGCAGAACGTCGAACTGCAGCTGACAGAGAGTTGAGGAGGAGTTTTGGCTTGGAGAAGGAGCGACTGTATCGATGGGGTCTCGTCTCTGTGCAGTCTCTGTGCAGCAATCCCTGTGCCAGACGACTCTCAGTGCCTTTTATAAATAAAATTTGCATAAATTTAATAAACCCTCGCCTCGTCTACGTTTCGGCCACAAAAGGCAGCGCAGGCAGCACAGGCAGCACATCATCTCCTCCGGCTCTCTGACTCTGCGCACTTGTTAGGGGCCAAGGAGATTTTGTGATTTACCGATATAAGCCAAACCGTTGAAGCGGTTTTGTCACAAACAAAACAAACGAAAAGCCAAAAGGAAAAATCTCAAGAAATCGACAGAAATACAACCGAAAAAAAAATCTAAAGAAGGTAAGGGAAAAGCAGGGCTACGACTGGGAGATACCTAAGAGTTTAGGGTGTATTTTAGGATAGATGCATAAATTTGGCTATACCTTTGCCTTGGCTTAAAGAAATATAAGAATTTCTGATAATATATAATATAAATATACATTTTTTTCGGGTTTTTAAGCCAAGGAAATATTTTTTATTATTTTTTAGCTCCCAGATAAAAAGTTATTTTATAAAATTTAAATATGGGCTTGTGTACACCTGATGATCTTTGGAATAACTATGGAAAATACACCCCTAAAAATCCCTTTTATTAACATTTAATAAATATATTTTTAAACCTACATATACCCCTTTCTATCGCCCAAGTACCAAGGGGTATAAATACCCCGTTGTCTTACCCAGAGACCCATAAATAACCAAAACCAAAGTCAGTGGCACAAATAATGATGTGACATGGTCGGCAGCTGGGGGAAAAAATGGCATTGGTAGCAAAAGCAGGAAGCAGTCAGTACGAAAAAGAAGTGGCAGTGGTAGCCAAAACCTGGCCAAAAGGCAATCTCCACGCACAGGCTCAGTGGCATCATCATTTCTGCACGCATAAATCGATTGCAGCTTGTTAGCTCTGGCCAGGGCCAACACACAATGACAATGGTGCTCCCAGTGGATGGGGAGATGCCTTCGTTGCCTTCGCTGGTCCGCTGCTCCTTTGCATATGGAAAGATGAATGATGAATGCTCTTTCTAGCCAAGTAGCACTTCCTGGTTTCCCTCCACGGACTGTCGTCTTGCCAGCCACACAAATTAATGTCAAAGTCAAAATGAAAATGGCATTTGGCAAGCGCGTTGCGGCTGCAACGTGCAACGTGTGTAACTTGCAACTTGCTCACAAATCGCGCCATAAATTTGCCGCTGCTGCGGCTGCAAAAATGACAGAAATGCGTTTATTGACCAAATGTGCAACGGACTCATCGATTACGAGGCCAAGACTTGCCTTGACCATAGCGCATGCGTTGCGGCGATATTGCCTTTTGGGAATACAAAAAAAAAAAAATCCAACGCACTGCCTGCCACTCGTGGCGTATACGTAATATGTTGTCTATGTTTTGTTACTTGTTTTTATTGTTGCTGTTGTTGTTGTTGCCATTGCGTGTGCCATACTGAAATATATCGCTAGCAATTTATTTATAAACATTTTCCATTTTCCCTGTTAAATGTCACCAATACAAAGTCTGGGGAATAAGCTGAAGGCAGGTTGTTAAAGGAGAAACTTTAACATTTATTCAGAGATGATCAGGTGGGAAAGCTAGTTTTTAGCTAGGAAAATATTTTAAAGCCTTTATTTAAATAACGAAAAATTTATAAAGATTTTTGATTTGATTTTTGGAATTAATTCTTAAATTTTTTTGGGGTTTTTATTATTTTTTAAGCTTTTATTTTAGGAATAATGATTTATTTCAATAATATTTCTTAAACAGGCGTATCTTTTTGAATTTCTTTTTAATATACCATCACTTTTCCATCAATTAATTTAAAAATTTTCCTATATTTCCTCAAGAATTCATTAGATTTAAATTATTTATCATAATTACCATTACTTTTCTATCAATTAAACTTCCTGAAATATTTTGTAAATTTCTAAAAACTCTTCACTAAAAATATTTACATTTTTTCTTCCATCCAAGACAAGTTTCTTAATGCTTCCAGAATTATCTCTACCGATTTTAGCTGCCTTTTGCCTAAAGATCTACCGTAAATCATTAAAAAATTCTTCAAGTATCTTCTCTTTAGTCAGGCCTAATCACATTCTAGCCATTCAAAAGGTGGCTGTCTGTTTTCCTTTTAGCCTGGCTCTCTGACTGTCTGGCAGTGCCAAAAACGGGTATCTCTTAGCCATGCCAATCCGCGGAGCCCCATGTCCAAACTATTTCTGTGACTGCCAAGCGCTAAATGTGTGTTACTTCCGAGCCATGTCGTGAGGAGTCGCACAGCCGCAGCAACTGACAGGGAACAAGGTAGGGGCGGGTAGCTTTGGCTCAAAGGGGGCACTACTACCACCAGCAGCAGGCGACTCTAATGCATGATTTATAGTAAAATATTTATTTTTACTGTTAAGTATATGCCGCAAACAGTGCAGTGAGAGAAATGTAGGGTAAGAAAAGGTAAACAAAAAAGCAAACTGTAAAAGATTAATGTTTTTTTGGATACTAAAGGGGTTCTTCTATTTTATTTAAGCAAAAATACTTTTCTATATTTTTTAAAGTGTCTACAAACATGAGATGTCGCATCTCTTGGGGTGGGTGCCTCCTCAGCCACATACGGACTGGGACTGGGTCTGGGACAGGTTGCCACTGTGGCTGCTCCTCCTCCATCTCCTGCTCCTTTTGCTGTCATTGTTTGTGGCCTTATCAGCGGGCATGCAAAGGAAAGAGTCGGCCGCAAAGCCCAGATGAAGTCTAACTGTTATTCCTGGCTGAAGATGGCAGCTTGTTAGCTGGGGGATTCTCGCTAATGTCACTCATACGACACGTTGCACAGAGAGGCAGCAGCACTAGAAGCACTGGCAGCCGCAGTGGCATACAGCACAGCAAGTGGCAGATAAAATATGAATGTCAAATGCTGGCGCATATAAATCAGACTACTATCAGCTGATGACCCCATTCAAGAGCAAGGGTTCAGCAGCTCTCTACGCGAAGAGCTTTTCAATAAAGCGTGTCAAGCATAAATCATTCAGGCTATCATCTGCTCAATCGGCCAAAAAGGGAGAGAGTATTTAAGCCAGAAAGGCAGGCAGCCACCATTGAACCGCTTGACGATAAGCATCGTCGTCGTTGTCGTCGTGGCCATTGATTTTGCATTGAGTTTCCTTCGTCTCAGTCTCCTTCTTCTTGGTTTCCCCAAAACAAAAGTGTCATAAATCTTTGAGCCAATCTGCTGAAGGGTTGCCAGCACAATTGGCAAGCCAGCAAGTGTGTGGCAAGTGCATTGTGGCGGAGGAACACTAATGCACGTATTACGTGCTGAAAACCAGGCCAGAAACCAAGTTCGAGTGGCAAGACGTGAGCCGGCCAAAAGGGAACCGATGAGAACAAGACCGCTTGAGCGGATTCCCAAATAAGATCCTCAATCACACAGGCAACGGCAACCCTTTTCGAAATTGATTGAGACAAGCAACTTCCTGCCCCATCCATCTCCCCCAAAAATAACCACAAAAAATAAAAACTGCAAAGAAGATTAATGACTAACAGCAAATTGCGCTCAATGTCGCATTAATTGAGGCAATGAGCGCATGAATAAATTCATGAATTTACACAACAAGAAAAATACAAACCCACAAAACGTATTTGTATATAAAGAAAAAACAATGACAAGGCGCCAACTTCTAAGCCACAAAACTATGCGCTTCGAGCCAAGGTCGCTTACAACTCTTTGACGGGGCTTTGATTGCGTGATAAAGAGCTTCGAGTCAGCCATTGAGGTTGCCAAAAGAATTACTTAAACGATTCTCTGTGGCTAATTTTTGCTAAAATGTTTTATTTATGTGAAAAGTAATTAACATCATTAAATGCTAACGATGATGCACATACTCAAATTGCAAATGAAAAAGCATTATAAAGGCTGGTAAGTTTAGGTTTTTTAGGGGAGGAAAAATATGATAAGTAAAAGATATTACTAGTTTTTTAAATAATTTATATTATATATAATTTGTTAGGAAAATAAAATAACATATCAAAATGCAAACTGTAATTGGTTTTTGGCAAGTCTTTCTATGTTTTTGGCTTTAGAATCATATAAATAATATATACCTAATTATGTAATATAGTTTTTAATTGACTTAAGAATAACCTTTTGTAATCCCTATTTTGTGTATATTTAGGCCACTTTTTGGTCATTTCTGGACATATGTTGTACGCTTTTTGACAAGTTCCAAGTATTTTTGGTGTAAGAGATTCTTTTAAAACAATTTTATTTAATATTGCTTTTTAGAAAATGTATTTAATTCTTAATACAGTTCATTTTCGCCTTAAAAATATCTTGTTTAACCTAATTTTTCAACCAAAATTTCCCCTAAAAATATATTTTTCAAGTGTTTCTAGTCTACAATTATTTACACACTTCCTTCTTGGCACTCGTGTCCAACTCCAGGTTATGCTTGACTTACTTAACACTTGCCATTAAACAAATATCTGTATTTTTGCTGGCGCGTGTTTACGAGGCGTTGGCCACCATTAAGTGTGGCCAGAAATCGGTTAAGGCCTGAAACTGTATTAAAAAAAAACAACAGCTACCGCAGCTAAATGCTGGCACACACACTTCACACACACAAACACAACATGGTGGTGGCAGCAACATACCCAATTTGGCTCTTGGGCCTTTGACGCTGCTGTCTATTAGGCCGGGTTATGAGCAAATTACGGGAGCGCCGCGGCCATAACCAATGCCATGCCCCACAGAAATCCATGGCGGAAAAAGGCTAATTGCACCACAAACACACGGTTTGCGATTGGCGGCTTTTCGATGGCGGTATCTGGCGGTGTTGCTCTGGCTTTATTTTATTTTTTTTTCTCTGTGGCGGCAGCCTACGCAGCCTGCGGTCGTTGTTTAATATGCAACAAATCAACGCGCCAATTGTGGCGTAAAATATTTACATTACCCTCTGGCCACAGGAGGGGGGGAAAAGGGGTGAAGAGGGGACTGAAAACCCCTATGCCTCTGCAAGCCCCTGTTTTGAGCTGCTGTCTAATGTTGAGGCCTGAGGCTGCTTCAGGGAGAGCTTCCTTGGTTTATTTGGAAATTACTTGATGGATGGTAAAAATGTCTATAAAAAAATAGATATATATATATATATTTTTGTATATTTAAAGTGTATTTAAAATTTTTAAAAAAATTATAGCACCTTTCTCTATAAATATAAATATAAACTTTAGTGGAACAAGTAAAAAAAAGCTATGTACCTTAAGTCTAAACCCCAACTGACACATCTACAAGCCTAAATAGCATTTAAAAGTATTGAAATACTTAATTTTTAGCATAAAAATTAAATCTAAAATGGCGGAGCACGCAACAAAAATGGTTTCTTATAAAATATTGCTAAGAACATGTTGTGAAACAATTATTAAACTTGGCAGCATGTTTAGCAACACGCTCTATGTACTGTCAACACAATAATGTTGCACAACCAAATGTTGCTAGTCAACTAAGGCTAGGGATATGTTGCAGAGCTTCGATAAGCATATTAATTCTTTATTATTTAATTAATAACTACCCTGTTTATTATGAAAATTTATTAAATTTTTTATTATGGTGGCACACACTTCTACCCTATGGATTTAGGCTATAAAAAACCAACTAGATGCTATAAAACCACCCAAAAAACTAGATGTGCATCGCGTTGCCCACTTGATATTATTATCCACAATAAACTCTAAAGCTCCCCTGCAGCTTGGCTATTTTTCAAACGGTAATCGCCTACTCGATTGCTGCCACTAATCCCTCCCTACCCCCGTGGCCGCGTAATACCCTGATTTTGTTTATTGCGTTTAATTTGCGCATTGTTTGTGTGGCTTCTGGGGATAATTGCAGGCATCAATTGCAGCGGCTGGGTATAGTGGCACCCACTCACCAAAGTGAGGAGAAGTGGCAATCAAATTGCCAGTGGACAGTGGCAATCAGATTGCCACAGACAGAGAGGAGGCTTTGACTCCTGCCTGGCACCCACACGAACCGCTGGAAAAATTTGCAAAAACCACAAACTGTTCCGTTTGGCTTTCATTAAGTTTTCAGAGGCTTTTTTCATGAAGTTTTGTTTGTGTTTTTGTTTTTGGCAAGTCTATAATCAACGTCCATTTCGAAGTAGCCGCCTGCTGAAACCCCCCAGTATTTGCTTTTGTCCATTTGTTTGCTGTTTGTTTTTCATTGTTGCCGATGTTATGTTTGCATTTCACGCCTTGTCTACAGAGAGAGAAAATGTGTAAAGCCTTGCTAAATATTTATGAGTAGCTTGCAATGCAAAGAATATTTTGTTAAACATGCAAAAGTAAATTTTATCTATATATCAGAGCTTTAAAAATGCTTTAATTTCATTACCAAACATTTGAATTATTTCATAATAAATCGAAGCTATTTCTAAATTTATTCCCAGTGTAAATTTGTGTGTGATTAATCCCCCAAACATAGAACCAATCAAACAGCAAAATAAAAAAAAGAAGAGAGAAATGATTCCCCACTATTATTGATGATGTGTTGATTAGGTTCTGACAAACCAATCGCGGTCATGTGAACAACAATCAAAGTACAAAATTTCACTTTGAACTCAAGCCGCAAAGGGGTGTGTGCCCCCCGCTGGGTTGTGGGGGGCGGCACCCCGAAATGCAACACCCGGGTGTGTGTGTGTATAGTATGTGCGGTCATAGGCGAAATTTGGGTCACGTTAGCTGGCTGGCTCACGTTGCCAAACTAAACACAAAAAACGATATAAAAGAAAACCCTAAACCAAAATCATGCAAAGCAGCGTGTGTCTAATGAATTGCCACCCAAATGTGGCTGTCCATAGGTGTACGAGTATGTGTGCCTGCAGTTGGTCTCTCTGGCCAGCGGAAAAGAGCTGGCCAAGATTTGTGGTCGGTCAAGAATAACGACGTCTGTCTGTCAATTGTTCAATATTTATGGAACATAAATCCAACCTGAAAGGGTCATTCACTAATTGGGATTTTTTCGTTTACGTTGGAAGCTAGGAGGTTTTTATGTGTGGTGGTATTTTTTTTTTAGCTGGAAAATGAGTCAGTTGGTGTTGGATTTCAAGGAAAATTTAGCTTTGGTCTTCAGGAAAAATCATTAACAGCTTCTGTCTGAGTTGAATTAATTTATGTTGGCTTAAAGAGAGAATAATGGTTTTTGGGAGGGGTTTTTCCTTGATTTTTCTTTCTAGATTAACTAACTATTGTTAGGCAATTAATTTGTTTAGGAAACGGGCTCCAACAATAATTATTTCAAGATATTTCCTTTTAAAATAAAATTACTAGGCTTTAGCTTTAATTGAAACCAAATTAATAGTTCACAACCTTCTACACATCAGTGAGTCCCATCCATGACCTTTCTGGTTCTTCCTCGGAATTCGCACATAATTGTTTTCCTCTCACAAATCAAATACAATTAAATACGAAAATTCCAATTTAAAGTGAACTTCCGTAAGGGGAGGGCTAAGATCTTTGCATTTATAATTTCATGGCAGAATTCCTCGATAAATTGATATATACTCGTATATGTATCTACGTTCAGTTCAGTTAACTTCATGGCCACTCACAGTCCCAGGCCACGCCCACTTTTGGCCCACCAAAAGCCGGCTAATGGCCTGGCCAATTGTCGCAAATTAGTGGAGGCCAGCCCAGCACGCACACCAAGACCAAGAGACCAAAACCAAGTCGAAGACCACGTCAAAGACGAAGACGAACAGCAGGTGAAGTAAAGTCGAGACAAGGCAAACACCTAAGGCCAATATCCACATGAGGGGAGAACCTACCTACCAGCAGGCTAACGGTACTGCGGTACTCTCTTGGCCAAGCAAGATGAAGATGGCCAAGAGGAGCGAAAGAACAGCTATAAAGAAGTTTACTGCTACAATTGGCAAATTGAAAATTGCTCGCTGGTGGCAGCAGCAGCAGCGATGGCGTTGGAGTCAGCGTTTTGACCGGGGCCAAGGCGGAAGCTTCTTTTGGCCAGACTTTTTCAGACTTTGAGGCCCAGAGCCGGGCCATGCGTTCGTCTGGCTGAGATAAGCTGACATCCACAACGTGCCACAGACGATGATGCATTTGCCAAGGTACTACTCGCAGCCCAAAGCCGCCGTTGCACCAGACAGAGACGTTTCAATTTCAAACGAGTATTTCTGGCTAAGCCGACTGAAGAAGTGGCTAATACCCTAGAGGGGAGATAAAGAAAGGCTGGGAAATACCCTTGAAGGTTAAAGGAAATGTAAAGGAAATATTCTAAGATATTATATTTAAAAATAGAAAGAGTTATGTTACCCTTGAGCCACTTTAAGTATTTTAAACTTAAATAAACTATTTCTTTCTCAGCTCAGCTTTATTTTAAACCTTTTAAATATATTTTCTGTAACATTTCATACCATTTTTCTTTCTTTCTGTCATTTTATCATACCCTTTCCTTAATCTCTCCAAACTCCAAGGTATTTCTCTCTCGAAAAAGCAACAAAACGGTTTTGGCCAGGTTCAATCTGGCAGGCAGGCAGACATTTTAATGAAGCCGCCGTCAGGCAGCATTTGAGCCACTCGTGGCTCTGGCTGTATCTGTCTGGCTTGTAACGGTGCCAAGTCCACGGGTATAAAGTCTATATGTCTATAAGTCTACGCACCGGGCAATGGGCACCAAAACGAATGACTTAAGCGACGAACTTGAGGAGCTTAGCCAATGCGTAAGACACGGCTCTAAGATTACCTAAGCTTTAACCACTCTAAAACTCTGGTATTTAGAGAGCCCACAAAGGGTAGCACTCTAAGAACACCCTCGTATATTAGTAATAATGTCACTTTAAAACTTTCGCTACCTGTCTTTCAAACTTGACCCAATTCTTTATGAATCTTATTTTTCTTTTTTTTTGAGGGGAAACACCTACACGGCGACTACCCAGGTTCTGCTCTATAATTAAAACCCAGCGAAACGAAACGAAACGAAATGTTAACTTCAGAGTCCACTTGATCTGGGGAATCCACGCACTTGATTGGCACTGGAAAGAGCCCGAGTTTAGGCGTTAATTGCGGGTTCTGGCAAATTACAGACTCTTTGGGTGAAATGCACTTTCTCTTTGTGGCTGAAAAGTGAGTGAGTTTCAGCCCAGATTGTAAGGGGATTTGGATATGGATTTGCTTTATATATGAGAAGGGGACTTGAGTTGAATCAGCGTGGGCGTAATGCCAAAAATCGCTGCCAGCTGCCGTTGCTTACCTTTTGTTTAGTCTTCTAATTGCTCCCGAAGATCGCCGATCACATTACTGCAAAGAAATAAATAGAGAGAAAAAAAAGGTAAAGAAACACATGAGTTGGCAAAAGAGAAATGCAAATTAGTTTATGAAAATAATGAAAATCCATACAAGTAGAAATAAACTCAAGCAGACAATGAACTCCAGAGCAGAGCTCTTCAAGTAAAGAGAGGCTTCACTTCGGGCTACAAATTGACATTGTTTCTGTATTTATTTTGGACATGTGTTACCGCCTTTGTTAGCCCATTTTTGGCAGTTCTGTAAGTGACTTTGATTTCAATTTGATTTATTGCCTGCAATTGTCGCAGATCTCTGCCTCCCCTGGAAAGTGAAAACTTTCGAAACTTTCAATTTGGTGACTTAATTTCTTGGCAGACTCAGAGCCACAGGGCTAATGAAATCGAACTGCCGCTTAACAATGGCAATAGCACTCTTATTGTCACTCTTGGCCAAAGCCGAAAAAAAGCTTTGCCCAAGCAATTATCAAGTGCACTTTTACTTTCATTGTCGTGGAAGTGCTAACAACTGAACAAATTTTCTCCCAGAGTGAGTGAGTAATGCTTATTTTCCTTTTAGCAATGGCTAATGAGCCGAAAATGCCATTCCAAAAGGGTCTCACAGACAGACAGAAATTACCAAACAATTTCAATGTCTCTGATTCGATTTGTATGGGAAAATATTTCACGAGAGAAAATGAAACGAAATGAAACTCTCACAGCGACTGCGGAGTTTATGTAAGAAAATTTATCACCCTGAAAAAAAGAGTAAAACAAATGCTTTGTCTTCAGGTGCTAAATGAAAACCATAAAAAAACCCTAAGATGGCTAAAAATAAATTCAAATTTAAAAGAAAAAAGTTAAATTAAATATTCTAAAGGTAAGCCAATACCTTAATTTATTCCCAAGCAAATCTCTCTATAAAACTAAATGATCATAAAATCAAGCCATAAATATTTATGCCATGTCAACGAAACTCTTTTGTAAAATATATTTCTTTTCAGGGGGTTTAAATGTATTTTTGTTGTGCAAACAAACCGTTCAAATGCCTTTTGTTGGTCCCCAAAACTACTTAGCATATTTACGAGCTTATGTGTAGAGAGAACTTTTATTACCAATTGGTTGGGAAACCTTTTTTAGAACCATAATTTATGTTGCAACGTTTTGTAGCCCCGGCTAATTGAAGTGAGAACTTTGGCATAAAACTCACTCATGTGCGGAATATTACTTGTAATGAAATGGTTTTCTTCTCTTGAGAATTCCCAGCACAAGGTATAGGTTCAAGTGTTCCCAGGGCATTGCATTGCCAGTTAGTTGTTGGCCAGTTTTTTTGGCCCCACTTAATGGCAGCCGCAACTGCAACGAGTTTGCATGCGGAGCATGAAATTATCTGCAGTTGATCTCCAAGTTGGGGGCAGCAGCTCTGGACCTGGACATGTTGGCTACTCGAATTAAGTTAACAAAAAAGTAAGCAAAGACTAAGCCAAACAAGAGCCAACAATGGGAGAGGCAAACAAACGTATCAATTAGCACAAGTCAAATGCCCGGACCCGAAACGTAAGACAAACATGTCCAAGAAATTAGATATTTGTCTAGAAATAATAAATGGTAGATAATAGAAGTTAATTAGTTGTGACTATTGAGCGTGGGTTTAATTATATTACAGATTTTTAACTATTTTAATTGATTATTAATTTATTTTATACAGAGAATGGCAGGAGGGGTCGATATACTCGTAATTGTATCGTTATTTGATGAGCAGAACAATACATAAATATAATATATATCTTAACTTATTTAACAATATTATTATTATTTTGAGAATATAAGAACCATACCTATTAAATTTTATAATAATTTCTTTAAAACCACAAATCTTAGGCGGCCGGTAGTCACTCTAAATACAAATTTCACGCAATCAAAAAATCACAAAAACTATATATCTTTAAATCAGATTCGGTCATACTTTCCTAACATTCACACACATTTATTTTTGATAATTTTACCAACTTGCCTGCAATTTATACGCTAAACTCCTACCACAATGGGCAAGAAATTGAAATTACCGAAGCAGGCAAAGGTCAAGTCCTTCTTTCGCAGCGAGGACATGGAACTGTGCCAGCTGCTCCTGCACGTGGACAATGCCTTCGACTGCCTAATGGAGCTGGGTCACCATGGCATGGTGCAGTTCAACAATATTTACGACGAGGACCGGCTGCTAAACAATCTCTACACGAAGAAGGTAGTCCAGTGCCATGAGTATCTGCGTCTGGTGGATAGCCTGCACCAGCAGATCATCCAGCTAAATGTTAATGAAATCTTCTATCCGAATGTGGATCGTGAGGATCGGATGCGGGAGCGGGATCTGCGTAAGTACGAGGACAGTTTGCGGCGCCTCCACTTGGAGGCCTCCACAGTGATGGAGCACTATCAGCGGATGGACACACGGCGGTATCGGATGATGGAGCAATGCTTTGCCATCACCAAGGCAAACAAGTTCATGACCGCGGACAGGGGCAGCGAGCTGCTGTACTCGGAGAGCACCATTGGGGGCCTGGTGCAGGATGCTTCAGTGGGGAACAACCATGTCCAGTATGGCTCTCAGCTCAGTTACTTGTTGGGAACCATACGGGCGGAAAAGTTCCATAGCTTTGAGCTGCTCGTTTACCGGATGTGCTCCTTCAATGTGGTCATGCGGTTTGCCGAAATGCCCAAACCCATCATGGTGTATACTTCGAGGGAGCCGGAAAAGGTGCGCATGTTTACAGTTCTGATGATGTCCAGCTCCTCGACGATTTGGCACAAGGTCCTCAAGATCTGTGCCCAATATCAAGTGCATATACACGATTGTCCCTCATCCGCCAATCAGCGTACGGCTCGGATCAAGGAGCTGACCCAGGAGATCAGGAACATCGAGAGAGTGCTCAAGGAGGCGGAGTTGATGCGCCGGCAGGTCCTCGAGATTGCCGCCCGGGATCTCTTCATAGTCCGCGTCAATCTGCGCAAGGCCCTGCGAGTCTATGACCTGATGAACCGCCTCCGTTTGGTGGGTGGCGTCTACGAGGCCAAGTATCTGCTGGCCGAGGTCTACCTGCCAGTCTCAGAGTTGGCCAACGTGCGGGATACCCTCGTGAATGCGAACAGATTGAGTGGAGGGGCAGACCGGAAAATATCAATCACAGATGATAAGGAAGAAGTTAATGGTAATGCCCCGCCTTTGGATGAATCTGCTCCAGCAGAAAATAAGCAAGCCAACAATAATGCCCCGCCACCTTTGAATGAAACCGCTTCAGGAGATAGAAACTCCCAGAGGGTAGATCCAATGGAAACCTTAAATTTTACCACTCGCCCCATTATGATGAAGAAGACACGCACGGTGAACCACATGCCGCCCACGTTCTTTCGGCTCAACAAGTTTACCAGGGGCTTTCAGGCCCTGATCGATGCCTATGGCAATGCGGACTACCAGGAGCTGAATCCTGCTCCATACACCATCATCACGTTTCCCTTTCTGTTTGCCGTTATGTTCGGGGACATGGGGCACGGCATCCTGTTGATTTTGTTTGCCTTGCTGATGATTTGGAGGGCCAAGCAAATCGAAATCGAGCAGGTTTGTTATCGATTTTTAATTAACTCAAAAGCTTATTTGCAAGTTTTTGATTGTAGTTTAAGTTTTTGATATTAGTTGAATATTAGTTTATTTAGGGAATACTTCAGTACCAAAATTCGATACTGGTTCAACTTACAATACATTCCGATATCCCCATTGCAAAGCCATCGATAAATTTCGATAAATAATAGAATCCCTGATTCTTCCCTAGGTAAGTGCCGTGTCAGAAAATGAAATAATGAACATTCTATTCGCCGGCCGCTACATCATCCTGCTAATGGGCATCTTCTCCGTCTACATGGGCTTCATCTACAACATTGTACTGTCCAAGAGCATGAACCTGTTCGGCTCCAGCTGGAGCTGTCGCTACAATGCCACCACCGTGAGCGAAAGCATTGTCGAGCTGTCCTTCGATCCATCGAGCAAAAATTTCTACACGGGCAACCCGTATCCCATTGGCATGGATCCCGTGTGGGTGGTATGCGGCCAGGTCTCTATTACCACCACCAACTCGCTGAAAATGAAGATGGCCATCATCCTGGGCGTTAGCCAGATGATGTTCGGCCTGTGCCTGTCCGCCGCCAATTGTGTGCTGCTCAAGAAGTATGCAGACCTGCTGCTGGTGGTGGTGCCCCAGATGATCTTCCTGGTGTGCCTGTTCTGCTACCTTTGCTTCCTCATCTTCTTTAAGTGGTTGACCTACGGCGGACTTAAGGAGCATCCATATACCTCATCCTGTGCTCCCTCCGTCCTCATAACTTTCATCAACATGATGCTGATGAAGAAGGAGTCGCCAAATGGAGATTGTCCCGATGGTATGTTTCCCGGCGAGCGGACGGTGGAGTACGTCCTGGTCATACTGGCCTTGCTTGCTGTACCCGTCCTGCTGGCGGGAAAGCCGCTATATATTATGCGCAAGAGGAAGAAGGCAAAGGTCGAGGAGGAGAAGATACTGGCCGAGGAGCGGAGGGGAAAGGCTACAAGGCAGCCGGTCAAGGTGATGCGCTCCGAGATCAGGTACTACTTCGATGAGACCGTTAGCACGGAGGTTTTCAAAGATCGTTCCTATGACCAAGAGGATGAGCTGGAAATGTCTGAGATCTGGATACATTCATGCATTCATACCATTGAAACGGTTCTGGGTTCCATTTCCCACACGGCATCCTATTTGCGTCTTTGGGCTCTTTCTTTGGCCCACGATCAGCTTTCCGAAGTCCTGTGGCACATGATTCTGTCGAAGGGATTGGCCAACAATATGCCCCTCTACTATGGCGTACCCATCCTCATGGCCACCTTCTTCTTTTGGGCCACACTCACGGTGGCCATCCTGCTGATGATGGAGGGACTGAGCGCCTTTCTGCACACCCTGCGCCTCCACTGGGTGGAGTTTCAGTCCAAGTTCTTTAACGGCTCCGGCGAGATCTTCAGGCCGTTCAGCTTTCCGCCCTCCAATCACAGGAGTTGACTTTATATATGTTTCCTTTTTTGTGAATAGTTTCTTTAGCATAATAATTTTAATAAATAAAAAATGTAATCAGCCAAGGGTTTAATTTTTGTAACAAGAGGTTTGTGAGATTTTTATGGTAAAGTTTTAAAGTTCATTTCTTCTTAACTCTTTTCCGGGTTTAAAAGTATATATATTTTAGATGGACCTTCGCTGCTGGCTCTCCCCTATCTTTTGGCAATTAACTTTGGCCAAGAGCTACCCACGCCCGCTGCTGCTGCTGCTTGGACATTCCTTTGCAATTGGCATTGGGTCTCGGGCTCCATGCAAAAGGCCATAAACCAAAGCTGGCTTTAAACAATTTCCATTTGTTTGCTTTATGCCATTGCCAGCTGCTGTTGCTGTAACTGCTGCTGCTGTTGCAGTTGCTGCTGCTGCTGCTGCTGCTGCTGCGACTGTTCCTTCCTTCGATGCGGGCGCTGGAAGTCGTCGACCCTTTGGTTACTTTGGCTCTTTGTTGGATTGCTCTTGGGCCAGTATCGCTGCCAGTTGCTGCTGTTGCTGCTGTTCTATTCTTGTTCGGCTTGTAATACCCTGTTTTTTAGCTTAGTAGAAGGGTATGTTGTTAGGCTTAAAGGCTTTGAAATTATAGGAAATAGATTAGACTCTACATTTTGACTAAATACAAATTTTTTAACATTTTTAAATTTTCAAAAAATTCAAAGAGTCTTGCTATAATGTTCCAATTTTCATACTTTCCATGTCTTATTTTGGGTATTTCTTGTTCGAAGTAAACCCTAAATTCTTGCCTGTTTTCCACACACACACACTCAAAGCTGAGACCGTGTTGTTGCCGCTCTGTTTGCCATTAACACCCACGCCAGCAAGTTTGGTTGCTGTTTCTGGTTGCTGGTTGCCTACAGAGCCCAAGAGAGACCTGGGGGACGGGACCTGGCATAAATTATGAACAGCAACCGATGACGCATGCAGGCCGGCCTAAGTAGACTGGCTCGTGCATAAATAACTTTCGTTAGCCACATGGCCCGCGACTTTATTAGATCGCCAGAGAGCGAAATACAAAAGGCTGGCTGAAAGAACCCAGCGCAATGCCAGTTGGCAGTAATGTGCAGTAAGTTTCATGACCAGAGCAGGTTTTCTACGCAATTGCTGCTGCTGGCCCAAAACAGGCTTTGCTCTTTGGCTTTGGCTTTGGCTATAACTTTAAACCGCAGCACGCGCCATTGTTTAGGTGGTGCAGCAGCCACCAGGCAGCAAGCAGCAAGCAGCTAGCCAACTTGGGTCAAGTTTGTTGCCTAAGTCTTTTGTTTATACTTTCGTTGCTGTGACTCTGTGCGTGGCTCTAATGCTGGTCTTAAGGCCCAATCCCAAACCCAATCGCCATCCCAATGGTCAACTGCTTAGCACTTTTATGGCCAACAATTGTCAAGTCTCTAAGGGGCCACTGCCAAAGCGGATAGCATCCATTGTGGCTTAGAACTAGTGCAGGGAGAGAAATTCAGAGAGGTTTTGAAGGGATACAGGAGAGGCTTAAGGGATTGTAATTTAAAGAAATATCTAAACTTTTATTATTAAAAATATAAATAAATATTTTAAGGGTATTAAATACTTAGCAGATTAGTTTTGCTTCTGAAAACATAAATCTGTCCTCTTGATTTGACGTAATTAAAAGGTAAATATAAAGAAGATATATTTTAACTTAACAATTTTTATATACCCTATGTTTTTTCATTAAAAAGTATCATAATTACTCATCATTATTATTTATTAAAAATATATTCCTTTAATATTATTTCTCTCCGTGCTTTTTAAGAAAAAAAAGCAAGGTCGCATTGTTGTCTGGGGAGAATCAATTTGAGCCTTAAATGCGAATGGCTGTCCGGCTGTCCCCATGTCCACTTTTTCTGCTCGTCAGTCAGTCGCATCACGTCACGTCACGATCCTCGAGTCGCGGACTCATGCTCTTGGTTCGTCAGTTTTTCTTTTTGTTTTTTGAGTGCATTGCCGCTGCTGTCCTTTAAAGGGCTCGTTCTCAGTCTGTGGATGTTGCATGTTGTCATTGTTGCGACGGCAGCTGCAACAGCAACGGCCATTGTTGGCACTGCGACTGTGTCTAGTTCTGCTTTTGGGCCTTTACATGCCCCGGCCATAACAAAAAAGGTGTTAAATTCAGCCCAGGCTTGTTGCAGCAGGCCAAAAGCCACAGAAAGCCAAAGAGCCACAGCGAACCAAAAAGAGTCAACGAACGGCAAGGAATTCGCTGTGCTCGGCAGAAGGACATTTCCAGCAGCACCAAACTGGGAGGCTGAAGCACCTCAAGTGCTGCCACTGTCCACTTGGATGAAAACATTCAAATGAAGTCAGCAAGAGCGAAATGATGAGACAAGTCTTCACCGCAAAAACAGTCGAAAACAATAATATTTTATGCAGAGAAAACAATTAAGAGCCAGTTTAAACATTAAGATAAATTGAAATTGCTTAAAGGAGATTTTTAAAATATTTTCTAAGGCACTTAAAATAATATTAAATCTAATAAAAAAATACTATAAATATTTTATATATTATTTTTCATTTACTACCGCCTAAAGATGATCTCAATTTCATTTTTCCGTGCCTCCTTAACTGTAAACATCTGTGAACTATTATGGCCATTAATTAACTGGCCACACAATTTGTTGGCTTTGCACATTTCGGCACAAAGTCAGAGAGTTTTGGGGCTGTCAAGTGGAAAAATGCCATTTAATTCGCCACAAATTGTGCATTGTTTTTGGCTTTAATTAAAATTGCCTTTTGTTCATCTTCCAGCTCCATCTTCTTGTGCTATTATTTCTATATGTTTTTTTGTGATTTTTTTTCTTAAGCAGAACGGAAGCTGACGACAATTGACCATTAAAAAAGATCTGCTAATGCAAAAGGGGAAAACTTTCACTCAGCGGACGAAATGTTTTAATTAAAATTGGCAAAGAAAAAAGACAAAAAAAAAGCAAATGGAGTCAGAAAAGAAATTAATTTAAACTAGATATTGTGTTTTGTGTAACCGGTCTTGGGGAAGTGGGATTTGCAGTAGGAAAAGTGAAATTTCTCAGGCGCGTTTTGTTATTTTTTCGAGAACCCAACATATATATTTTTTTTTGCATTTAGCAGTTCATTAGCAGCCCGAACTAGCCACCAAAAATATGCATAAAATTAATCAGATGGTACCAAATACAGGCCACAAAGGCGGAAAGTGAAAGACGAGAAACACACGTGAGCTGCCCATAAAATATTAGCAGAAATTTCCAAAAACATAAACAAGACAATATGGTATTGAAGAAATTTTGAAGTAAAGTTTAGGTAAAAATTAAAGAAAATAAAAATGGAATAGTATATACAAAATATGGAAAATTACGTAACAAATTTAAAAACATAAATACTTAAGTGGAGAATATGTTCCGCATTTCACACGCCTAACATTTTCCTTTGGAAAATATTAATTGAGTTAAATGTCTCTTGGCTTTTGTGACACCGCTGAGATAACAATCTAGAAATTAGTTAAACTAAAAACATGATAAAGCTCTGAGGAAAATACAAAACTCTACGAGCCTCATTAAAACTGAGTTTCATGTATTTATTCTTTTGATCTTACAGCGGCAGCGGTGACCACACAGAGACTGCGGAGAGAACCTTTTTGATTATTTTCTCAGGCAGTTTCTCTCTTTTTCTCCTTTGTCTTTGGTCGGTGACATGCATAATTAGAGAACGTGATATACGGCGATATATATACTATATAGCATATATAACAAACTAGGGATGTATATCGAGGAGGAAAATTGACAATGTTATATCGTTTTTCAGTATTGAAATAATATCGAAGTGTGCATGTAGCTTCGATTAAAAAATATTTATAAAATCGAAAATCGATTTAATATCGAAAACATATTAAATGTTAAGTATATTGTGATTCTATTGTATATATTAAGTATAATAAAATTAACCAAAGGCTCTTCCATAATTACATAGTTATCAAACAAATGTTTACAAAATTTGTAAATTGATAATGTTACAAAATTGATAATACTTCTAAAATATAAATAAATCGATTTGGTTATATAGTCATAATATGTTAATCTAAATACAAAACACTCTTATAGTTAATTACAATAATTAATCAAAGTTCTTATAACTCCACAAAAAAAATCTCAAGTTATCGAAATTTTAAAAAAATAATATCGACAATATATCGGTTTCTTATGCCATCCCTAAGCCCTGCCAAATATATGCCAAATTGCTTTTTTCTTTTATTTTCTTACCGAATATATGTCAATTACAGCACGATCTTTTGGCAAATTCGCCGTCGCCTGACACATTTCCAGTTGTTGGCCAGAAGTCAGAGTCAGAAGTCTGGAGATACCGATATTTATGTCACCGGCGACAATAAATTTGTCAGCTTTTTGTTAACCGTTAAGTAAACGCAATGCATGATTTGTGTTTTGTAATGAGGGCGAGTGAGTGAGCGAGATCGAGATCGAAAATGAAGACAGACAGTCGAAACGAGTTTGAGTTCAGTTCATAAAATATTCATGATATGCCAAATGTTTTGTTTTATTTGGCTCTTTCATTGTTTTGCAATCTTTTTTTCCTTTCTTCGCCTTTTTTTTTGGCAAGTCAAATTGCTGAAGATTGAGTCATGGAATTTTTGTATTTATTTGTATTTTTTGTGGGGACATAAATATTTATTAGGCAGGGAATAATTTGTTATTGATTTTTGTAGGGTGATAAGACGGATATCCAGGCTAAAAAAATGATTTAAAATACTTTTAAGGCCTTATTTTCTGAATTTAAATAAATAAATGAAGGAAACTATGTTTAAAGTAATTTTTAAAATATTTTAAAATTTAAAATTTCTAGTTTTAAATTTCTAAAGCTGCCTTAGAGGACTATAAAAGCTTAAGGTAATTTTTAAAATATTTTAAATATAAAAATAGCCACTTTAATTATTTCTAAAGCTCCCTAAGCGGATTTTATGAAGTTGCCTCCATTGATTTAATACCTCCATTGCCTCATTTTGCTTGGCTTTTATTTATTGATGAAAACAAACAAATTGAAGTGTAAACTACAAAGGCGACATTGACCACTCGAGTGCTTAAATTCGATGGCACTCGACACATTGTTTCGATTGCCTTTCCGACGAGGGGCCACAGGCGGCGATGCAGGCGGCAATACCCAGCAATAATCACAACAATGGGAGCAACACCAATTTTGTGACCTTCAGTGGGCCACTTGAGGCACAGCTTCTGCATCAACAATTCCGGCGATTCGAACACGAAGTTCGTTGGCTGTCAGCCATTTGAGTGACTGACATGCAACACCAGCAATAGCAGCAGCAGCAGCAGCAACAATAGCGTGCCACATAGACAGCCAAAAAAAAAAAAAAACACCAATTGGTGTCAAAGCAACAAAATGCTACCGAATTTCAACTGCCACTGCCAGAGAGCTAAGGGAATTTCACGCCGAAATTAGCAATAAATCAAAGATTGCAATTCGGGAGCAAAGCGTCAGGCTAATTTCACTAAAGAGAAGCAGGTTTAATACTAACTATAAGATAATTGGTTTATATTAAATAATATTTACTGATTTTGAATAACAATTTAAAACTCAAATTAATATCAGGCCCTAGAGACTGCTAACTAGAGACTTTCCCAGCTTAAATCCTTTACAAAACTAACCCAAAACTCTTTGCAAATTGCAAGATATTAAGCTGATATGGCCTCCCATATTTCTCAAAGTGGAATAGAGCACTTTGCAACCGTTTTGGGCTGCCGAAAAAATACAACAAAAAAATGCGAAAAGCACTTGGGTCGACTCTTGGAGCGGTGTCTTCGAGCTCGCTGGAAGCTGCCCACGCCTTGATATGGCCACTTGAGAGAGCGAATAGCAGCGAACAACGGCAACAGCAGCCCGCCAGTCACATAAATAAGTCACCATCAGAGTCAGATTCAGATTTAGATTGAGAATGAGCGACACAGACGCCGCCGAGCGCACACACTTGGCCATAAATCTTTGCCGAAGCGTGGGCAGGTCCCCCAAGTAACCCCTTCTCTCCCTGTCAGCGCCCAAAATGGGGCCACGCCCCGCTAAGCTATATATATAGATTCCTTTTCCATCTGGAAGCTCTTCAAGTGCGTCTTAAACACTCTGTCAGAGCCATAATCAAGCTAATGCCATCTTATGACTCAACCCGAAAGCATCTTCGGGGCAGTAAAAAGAAAAGTGACTAGCGCCTGTGGCTATATTGGCCGATAATCTGTTTATGGTCAACAGAACTAGGCCTCATTACCATATGGGCGACATAAATGTGCCAGAAAGTTGCCGTTAAACCAATGCACTTAGCACGTTTATAGCGACTACCAATAAATACTGGTAGAAGTGTGAAAGAGAGAAGGCCTGGACTTCGACTTCGACTTCTTCTTCTCAATTGACACATTTGGCACACAGAGTGGCTTTGCTCGCTTTCTGGCTTTTAATTTGCATTTATTTTTAATAAATCGCTGGGAAAATGTTAGTTTGGGGCTCAAAGTTGTGCCAAAAAATTGGGAAAATGAGAGCAGACATTTGAACATATTTAGCTTGGAATTAGTTTTTGATTTTGGGGTATTTAAAAAGTCTTTAAACAAATTATTTAATAAAGTTTGCTTGGTTGAAAACTAATTTTAGATAGTTTTAATAGTATAATATATATATTTGAAATTAAAAATGTATTTATTTAATGTTATTTAATGAGATTTTAAAGCAAAATGTTTAATATTTCATACCCTATTAAACATTTTAATTTTTTGACAATAAAAATATACTATAAAAAGCTTAAAAAAATTCTTTAGATTTAGTATCCCCCAATAGTTTTACAAATTCTCTTAAAATCCTTAATGCTTTAAATATAATTTCTAAATAAATGCTTTCTTAAAATATTCCCAACTTCCTAATCCCCAACTTACCCAAACAATCACGTTGAGCTCTCTGTGGCAAAAATTCAGTAGCGTTTTCTGAAATAAGCAAGAAAATTAAAACAAATATTAGTAATTTTTAAACGCATTAAATCAAAATTCTAACAAAATACTTCAACTTTAATGGGGGCATAAATCATTTTGCTCTAGGTGGTACAAACATAAATTGATTTACACACCAAAGTCACGTCTCCGGATTTGACTTAAATTATCACTTGAATCTGATGTACGAGTTGTTTGGACAATTTCCATGACAAATTCGAGCCACAGAACGTGTGTGCATACGTTGGCAACAAAAGCGCCTATAGTACGTACTTCTAGTTTACTCCGGCTGGCTTGTTAACTCATCCAAAAACTAAACCACATTCTTGAGAGCATTAGAAAAAAAAAGCCAAGCGATGTTGTAGAAAAATAAAACAAGAACAGCAGCAAAAAAAATAAAGATATAGCCATGAATAGTTGGAGCACAGAAAAACATGTTCAGCGCGTGTTTGCAGCAAGCAGCAGCGGCAGCAACATCAACTTAAATAGCAACAACAGAGCAGCACAACACAGCAACAAATACAGTGGAGGATGAGAAAATAGCAACACAGAATATATAAAAATTAAATTTAATGAAATATATGAATAAATCAAAACAAAAACAAAATATGGTAAAAGAAAACTAGGAAGGCAAAGCTATCAATGATTTTTTAGTAACTATTTTTAAAAACTTTTTGACACTTTAAGCAGCTAGAACACGTTGGGAATTATAAAGCATGGGTAATATTTTAATTGAGATTAGTTTAATATGATATTACAGATGTCATAATTGATTGAATTTAATATACATTTTAATAAAGAAAAATCCTTTAAACATTTCTATCTTCTCCTCAGATTTCTAAGAACTTTAAAAATTATATTTCCAAATCCCCACTCCTATCATCTCAACCCCCCCTGTATTGCCTTAGATGGGGGGCGGTTTTTTGGGCGTTGGGCGTGGCCCCCTTGTGCAAAATGCAAAACAACATTGAAGACGAGAAAATCTGGCTACTGTAATTTGTCTGCCCACCAAAGACACCGTGGCCCCCAGTGCTCGCACTCGTACTCGTGCTAGCCCCTAAACTTGGCTGCAATATGTCCGTTGTTGATCGCGTTTGGCCAGTTGGTTGTTAGTGTTGTTGTTGCTGTTGCCTCGACTTGGCCCGGGCCTGGGCCAGTTTGCAATTGCTGCTCCACTTTTGAGTGTGTTTTCCGAGCGGACCCCCTACGCCCCCTTCCAGTCAGTGGTATTTGCTTCCTAAAGTTTGCCGGCGTCGTCGTCGTTGGCCGCCTTTTGTCGCTGAGGTCAATTTTTATGTTGCAGCCATTTTTCAGAGAGAGAAAGAAAGAAAATTTAGGTTTGGGGACACTCAAAAAAAATGGGGAATAAATTATAGAATGTAGGATAGAATTAAGTCATTTAAAAGTCTGTGTTTATTTATAATTTGTTTACAAAACTATACAGAAATTAATTATGGCAATTATTTGCCATTTGCTAAATCACTTGATTATTAAACTGCATAACCAAATGGAAAATATCTGGGTTTATAATCGATTTCCTATTTACGTTTGTGTAATATACTTTTAATGGTCAACCCAAAACTAATATATGTATATTTTTTAAAAAGCTTATGTCATTTTCAAATCTCTCGTCATGTTAAACGTATCATCTGCCCTGTTTTGGCTTTGTCTGCTAATTTTTATAAGCGATTTTGTAAGTTTCTAGTCTGAATTGTTTAAAATTTAATTATTATTTAAATAATTTTCAAAGAGCCATTCAACATTTGAGTTTACAAACATCAAGTGCAACTCCTTGGACACATCATTTGCAACCTTTGAATATTGCCTGTTGAAGTCGGTGAATCGAACCTACAAATATGGATCATTGAAAGTGAAATTGCTTAAGGTGCCAGTGGATAAAGTAAAGGTTTGATTAAGGAATTCCAATAATAACAATTTAAAATTAATTTTTAAATTATAAACAGCTGAATTTGGCTCTTTACAAGCGCTTGAATGGCTATAAGCCTTTTCTTTACAATGTCACCTTTGATGTCTGCAAATTTATACAAAATCGTAACTCTAATCGAGTTGCCGCCTTTATTTTCAATCTATTTCAACCGTATTCCAATATCAATCATTCGTGTCCCTGTAATGTAAGTTTATTGAATCAATTTAATTATAAAAACTTATGATTTTAAATGGTTTTCAGCACGATGTAGTGGTGGACAAGGTCCCAACTTCGCACATGAACGAGCAACTCACAAAAATCTTGCCCTTTCCACCAGGAGATTATGGTTTCTATAGTATTTGGTTTGGCAATGGCAAACCAAGGGCCACTGTAAATGTTTATGGGACTTTGTCTTGAAAATAAAATATTTAAAATATTTATATGTTTATATGAAATCGATATTTATTTATTTATTTCAAATAAAGTATAAATCAATATGTAATTCTATGGCTTTTTCTTTGAATTTATTGCTTGGTTATAATAAATAAAAAATTGGACAAGGGTACACAAACTTCGGCCTTCCAAATTTAGCTATCTTTTTTATTAAAAATATAATAAATTGTTTATTTATTGGTTTTGCCTTTTCATATATGAATTTTCTTAAATTTAAATTATATTTATTTTTATTTATGTACATTTTTCAACAAACATTCTCTCAGTGCATCTTCTTCCTCTTGTTTGCCTTGTGTAAATATAAATTTTTAATATCTTACGGCCTTTTTATACCCCTTTTTACGCCCTTTGCGGAATCCGTATTTGCTGTATAGTTTATGAGCTGCTTTTTTATGTGACCTATATTTTTATGGGATAACTCTAGCCCGTGGATGAATTTTATTTATCACTTTTAGAACCAGTAAAGGATTTTATTTCATATTCTCAGTCCTGCCAACTAATATTTCCAGGGTATTATCCAGCTCTACTCTATTGAAGTCAAGTCCTATTTTTTCGAGTGCTGTAAATTTTTCATGTTGTCTGCGGCACTTAAAGTTACGTACGAGTGTATTCCAGGTCTAACGTTGGCTATTTTATATTTTGTATTTATTTTTCTGTTGCTGCCGAGAAACTTTTTCCACTTGACACTTGAACTAGGAGAGAGAGAGAGAACTCCACAGCCTGACACTTTCAGTTGGTAATTAGTTTTGCGGCCAAGCATGTTAAATGCAGTTTCGGACATAAAACCAAAGCCCTAAATTTGATTTATTTCGCTTGTAAATCAGAAAATCAAAAAATATATAAACTTTTAATGATCCCAAAAGTCTTTAGCTTAAAGCCTTTGTTTACTGGCAACCTTGAACCGCCTCACTCACTCGCTGCTACCGATGATTGGCGCAGACTTTCGAGTGTCTGTCAATCAACTTGAATCAGAATTAAATCATTGACAAATAACAATAATCAGTAACAAGGCTATGTTGCATGTTGGCATGCAATGGAAAGTGAAAATTCTTGGGGGGAAATGGTGAAAAGTTTTCTGCCCAAACAAATATGAAGAGGAACAGCGCGCCCTTTCTCCTTTTGTTGATGGCAAAAACTGTGCCGTCGTCATGTGCCACATTTGCACATTTTCAGGCTGCAGTTTTGCTGGCGGAAAGTAAAAATAAAACCCAGAAAAGACTAAACTAAAGCCTCGACAGCATTGCCAGTGAACTGAAACTGAAACTGAAACAGCAACTGAGCATGCAGCATAAATATGTGAATAATGCATAAACAACTAGAACACACCACCGTGTTGCATGTTCGCAAAACAACTGAAAACCTCGCAGTAATTCTACGAAAAATTTGGCACAAAAATAAATATGTATATGAGGGGGAGGGATAAAGAGGGGAGAAGTTTATGCACAGGTAATTAGACTGCATTTTTCTTTTATTTTTTATTTTGTTCTCTCCCTCGAAAATAAACAGAAAGCAAACGCATCCAGAGTTTCGGTAGTTCTTTAATTAAATTCTTTTCTATACAATCAGAGGAGTTTCTTTTGGCCGGCAAACAATTTTCAAATGCTCTTTGTGCCTCAAGTTTCAATTCATAAAGCAAAGTTGGGGAAACTTCTTCAAAAGAAAAATCTAGGGAAATCAAAATGAAGGACAAATGAGCTTGGAAAGGGAGGGAAATATGGGAATCATCTGTAGCTAAGAAGGTTTTCTATTTTAAAACTAGGTTTTTCTTTATTGAAAATATTTCTTATAAATAATTTTGTAGATTTTTTTTATCAAATAAAATAAGTTAAGTATTTCCTAATCTAAACTAACAAAAATAAACCAACTTCAAGCTGAAAGTAACTACTTTACCAGGCTTTATCCATCTCAAAACTCTAAAAGTATCTCTTGGACAAATCATCAAGGAAAAAGCAGGAAGTAAAGGGGCCACAAATATCGAAAAAACAGCAAAAAGAGTAGAATTTTCACAGTTGCCACAAAAGTTCATCAAAAACAGCAAAACGGCAGTTGCAGTTTGCAGCTTGCGACCCAGAGCCACCCATCCACCCACCACTCGGCTCTTTTGGCGGTTAAATAGGCCAACTCACAAGCCAAGCGGGAAATGTGGCCAGAATGGTGCCCAGGGGGCTCTCTCGGCTAACAATGCATATGACAAACTTTTGTCAATTTATTAAGAAGCGAAGAAATATGGTTTCTCCCTCCGAGAGCCAAGAGCTAACCTGATTCCCAGGAGAATCACGAACCACGAGTATGTGAGTGAGTGAGTGAGTGTGTGCAGTGGCAACGTGGTCAGCCGGAGGAGGAAGAGCTTCCTGCTGGAAACCGCAGCTACAGCCTCCTCGTGGTAACTCCCCAGCTCCCTCATGTAACCACCAGCGATACTCATCGTCATCATCATCCTCATCGGCAGCAGCAGCAGCAGCAGCAACATCAGTTGCAGTTGCAGCCAAGACGCAGTTCAAACAACTTTCGTTCGCATAAATTGATGATAACAAAGGCCGGGAATCAGAGTTTGCTGCCAAAACGGGTTGCATTAAACGATTAATGCACAGAAAAGAAATTTTAAAAAATATGTTAGGGTTTAATTAGGGATTTTAGAATATTTTAGAAATGTTTTATCAACCAAAAATATTTTATAAACATTTTTAAATATTTCTTTTGCTAGGAAAAAATGTTTAAAAAAATATATAAAAGTTTGATTATAAACTTTAGAATATTTAAGAGATTTTTTTATCAACCGAACAAACTTTATAATAATTTTCAAATATTTTTTCCTGTTGGAAAGCATTAAATTGTTAATTTTTATTTAGAATTTCATCAGGAAAATAACTTGAATTAATTAAATAAATTTAAGCTATCAGTAATACAAATTTTTCTAATAAAATTTAATGTTTTTTCGTATTTTTTACATTTTTAAAAGCAAAACTAATAGGTCAAATAATATTTCTTGAACTGGAAAACCTTATTAAGTTTATTTTTAAGCGAGCAAAAATATCTTCTTAATTATCTATTAATTAAAAACCTTTTCCTTGATGATTTTTAAACTAAACTTTAATTTTTCTTAGCTTAAAACTTCATAAATTTCTTTTGTTTAGCTTGAAACTTCAAATTTTTCTTCCCCAATTTCTTACACAAATTTTCCCTCAGTGCCCTCAGTGACTGCGGCAGTTATGAATTATGTCAAATGGCATAATTGCCAGTCCAGAGCCACAGCTTGAGCTTCAGCAGCTGCTGTTTTCCTCGTCGGCGGTTTTCAGTTTTCAGTTTTTGGCTTGAACTGTGGAGTCCCAGAGTCCAGAGTCCGGAGTTTTGGGTTTTGGCATCGCCTGCGCTGGCAGGAAGCAATAAATTCTATGCATTGCACTCGATACAATTTGTAACTGATATGGGATGGGGATATATATATATATATAAATTGATGGGATAGATGGGATAGCTGGGAGATGCTGGGGGATCTGGATGGACCAGATAGATGGCCGACAGATAGATGGCTCTGTGGCACAGATGCAGGAAATTCGACGGACGACTAATGAACGCGGCTAACGGTTCTGGCTAAATTGTTGGTAATTTGCCTTGGCTTGGCATCACCGATTTATGCATTTATCTCCATACAGTTATGGCACGCAACTTTTAGTATATATCAGTTAGAGTATATGTATATCTCTACTCTCTTGTGAGGGAACTTTCCCTTGCTCGCTGGAGCTTGGCAGGCAGATTTGTACTCTAATTAGCCAGCTGGCTCATGAGCAGGCCTTCATCTTGGCCAACATTTCACACTCCCCTCGCTGTTGTCGTCATGCATCTGAATCCGAATCTGAGAACCCAACTCGCAGCGTTGTGAAAAGTGAAACCGAAAAAGGGAAAACTCTCAACGAGCGAAACATGAGAACCCCCTGAAGACTTTTACCCCCACAACAAATGGCAGAAGATGATGGCTAAAAACGGGGCCAGTCGAGGGCGGAGCAGGAGGAGGCTGTGTAACTCATATTGAGGTTATTAGTAACAAGGCCGCAGCACACATGGATACACTCCAAAAAAAACAAACAGAAACAGAAACAGAAACACTCGTTGCAGCGTGCACTTTGGCTCACAAAATGATAATTTATGTCGGAAATATTTGAATACAATTGGAGTCAGCACAGAGCCAGAGTCAGAGTCAGAGCCGGAGCCAGTCAGGCAGTCAAATTTTCATTTTCAATTTCCCTTTTACAGAGAACGAACAATGAGCAATCGGAAAATTCACATTTGTATATGAATGCAGCAGGCAGCAGGCAGCAGGCAGCATTTGAAATTCAATGAAAATATACACAACAACTGTAGCTGACGTTGGGGAAAATGAAAATGTGTACCAGGAAAATTATGCATTCTCGATTTTAGGTAAATATCAAACTGTTTCCATAAACATTTCCTCTTGTTTATGTTCGCCTCTGTTTATTTTTGATTCCCCAACAAAAAAATAAAACCCCAGCACAGTTATGACATCAGTGGCAAATTCTTGGGGATTCTTTAAGCCCTCCTCTTGTGATACGGAGAATGACAATCGAAAACCCATAATTAAGCGAAATTAGTGGCTTAAAACATAATAAAAACAAAGGCAAAGAAACAAAAGATTTCAACCATGAGTCAAAAAAATATATATGTATAAAAAATATAAACCAAACAAAAGCATAAATTTCGCATTCGATAAAGGCAAACACTGGGAACAGTGGAGATCAAAATAATAGTACAACTTGGCAGAGTTTATAATTGGAAAGGAGAATTTGTATCAGATATTTTTATATAGGAAATATTTAATTAAATTATTAATTATTAAATAATTTATAACAGACTCTTATGACAAATACGGGTAGTTTTAAATTTTTAAAAAATTTTAAAATGTACTAGTAATTATTTAATACCATTTATCATAATAAAAAATTGTTTAAACAATTTATTTTAAATTTATTTAAAGAAAAAAGTGTTTAAGTAATATTTTCTTATATTTATTTCTTACCAAATTCTCTTTAAAATTTAAAAACACAAAAAACCGTTTACCCCGTTCTAGTTCTATTCTCTCTACCTCAGATGTTTTTTCTTATAGAGAGGTAAATAAAATCAAAATTGTGGTTAATTTGCATGTTTCCAGGGCGTTTTCATAAGAAATACACACAAACAAAAAAACAAGAGAACCACTGCAGCAGCAACAACAAAGCAAATAAATTATGCTGAGCATTTCGAAAGAACTTTTTTTTGCAATACCATAAAGGGGCGGTGCACAACCACGCCCACAATCAAGGCCAAATACCTTCCTCGTCTTTTTTTTTTCGTATTCTTTTCGGACTCTGAGAATTTATTACGAAATTGATGCGGCCGAAGCTTGTTGCAAGCAAGACATTGTTTTTGCACAAAAACAAAGATAAAACAAAAGCAAAATTAAAGTTTGCCCACTGACCAAACATTTAATTACAAAAAAGCGTCGCGACCTGCAATAAATTTCGTTCCGCAGTTGCAATCGCCGCAGGCCGAGAGAGGAAAATAAATACATAAAAATTGCCACTTTGCCGGCCAGTCCCCATCCGGAGGAGACCATCCACCCTTTTGTTCCCTGGGCCAAAAAGTTGCTGCAGCACTTATCCGCCAGTTTTGGTAAAGGATCATCCTTATCCTTGGTCTTAGCCTTGCATAAATATGTTTTTATTTATAAGATGGGCCGAGCCCGAGCTTCGCGAAACAAAAAACCAACTTATTCAAAGCCAGCGAAATTTGTAGCCCTGGTCGGGGCTTTTGTTTCACTCCTCAGTCCCCTCTTGGCATAAAAAAAAAGAAATATATATATAAAGAGCTAAAGCTGAAACTGAAACTGAAACTTTGTTGCCGCTTCGTTGCGCCTTTTTGCCGGACTTGGTTGCTGCCCCTTTTCTGTGTGCCGTGTTGCCCTTGCTGTTAACAGAATATATTTCACTCCACTCTCTTTGGGAATCCCCCCGTCCTTTCTATCCCTCCCTCCGCCTTTTGGCCCTTTTTTATGGGCGGCAATCTAAGTTGCTGCACTACGCCGGAGTATCCATGTCGTTGGTGGGCGGAATAACTAACTGATAAGAGTTTTAATCGGATCATCATCAACTTGTTTCGCGACGAGAAGATGCATTTTTCAGGGCAAAAACAAAAGGCGAGAAAATAGAATTTTTGTGTTGTGATGGAAAAGAATGGCGTCAGATGGCAATATGGTGTGAAAAGATAAGGGTTGAAAAGAAAATGTAAGAAAAAATATATAAGTATCTTAAGAAAGTAGTTAATGGTTAGGGAAAGTAAGTTGAAACTTTGGAGATTTTAAATAAATTGAAAATTTCATTTAAAATATTTAATTAATTAGTTTTTAGTTACTTGTAATTTACTGAACAATCTACAAATCCCTGTAAATATCCCTCTTCTTTTCCTTTTAAAGAAAATCCGTTTATATTCCTACTTTTCTCAGCAATCTGAAGAAATGAATTTCAAATTAACAAGCAGAACAACCAATCAACTTGTTCATCTCCCTTTCCTTACATTTTTATTTGACATAAATTAAGTTCCAACGCCCACTCACACCTGGATTAATTGCATTGCAGCCGCAGAGTAATTTTTAACTTATTACAATTTATATTAAAAATTGTGGCCAACACTCGTTGTGGCATTCTCTGTCATTCAAGAAAGAGAAACGAAATCTCTGTGAGATTCTCCCTTATTCTCCGCCACTTGCAAGTTAATTTCATTTTAATTAAAACACCAAATGTGCAATGACAATGACAACATCAGCTCACAAGGGACAACCTTTTCTTTCGACCTTCATTACTTTCGCCAACTTTCGAGCTGACGATGCCCATGTGGCGTATACGCAACGTCGTGGATAATGTGTCTAGTGGCCATTAACGTTTTGTGGCTGCCACAGGATTACCTGGGAAATGCCGTGACCAGAGAGGCACGCCCAATCCCCTGGCTTCTTAGTCACTTTAATCAAGTGCCCGTTCGAGAGTCGCTTTATCAGGCCATGTTGTGTGCATGTTTATGGCCAAGGAGCCCAGGAATATCGTGGCCAAGAACGAGAAAACGAAACAAAGGAAAAAATACAAAAAACAAAGCTAAAAAAAAAACGAAAAGAGGGAAGAGCAGACAGCTTTGCATGCCTTTTCGTCCGGACTTTAGCCCGATGTCAGCCAAAGTTTCATATGTCATAATTTTATCAGCCAACTCTGCACATATGTGCTGTTGCTGTGCTTGGGTCTTTGTGTGTGTTTGTGCGGCTGGCAGCCGCCCAAAGTGGAAACATTGCGATGCCATTCATGACACGCAGGCATTAAAGTCTGCCACAGACAGCAGGCACAGGTGAGAAAGAGAGGAAGCCGTAAGGGTAAGGTCAGTTTCCGGCCAACGAAGTGGGGAATACCCTAGCTGGGGGGATGTGATTAGGGATTTAAGGGAAGGAATGGTTGGAAAAATTACTAGAAAAATTACTAGAACTTTTATTTTAATTAAAATATTATAGGAACATACAAAATTATTTGATTTGTGATATTTTAGGTAGGTTTTAGGTTTAAGAAATGTATTTAAAGATTTATATTAGCTCGGGAACTATTTGACACTACACTCTGACCCATTTTCCTTTGATTTTTACTTTTTATAAGACATTTTTTATATCTATAAAATGTTTAAAACTTATTTCTTTGATATGTTTACATTATTATTTATATTTATTCTGTTAAAAAATAGCTTATAGCTTGCACAAATAATTTTAAAAATGTAATTTTCTCTTCATAAACCCTTTTATTTATTCTATTTTTTACACAAAAATCTTCTTTTTTAATTACTTGTTAAATTAATAATTAAAAGGTATACCCTCACTGATACAACCCCAAATGAACTTAGTTTTGCCAGAATGATAATACCCTCTGCCAAGGCTGGATGACAGGCGGCAAAGTCAACTCGACTCAACCTCAAGCCAGGCCAAGGCACAGGCAGGTGCTTGTACCTATACATATATATATAAAGAAACGTACAGGTGTGTGCGCCTCGGGTGAGTGTGCGAGTGTGTTAAGCATGCTAACAGGTACATTTGCTGTTGACTTTGATTATGGCCAAAAGGGGGAAAGTCTTAGAGACGGGGACTGTGTGACTGCCACTGCGACTGCCTTTTAAAGTTCTGGCATTTTATTAACTATTAGCTACAAGCGCCCTCAGTTCCCTCATCTCCCCTCAAAACCCTTTTTGTGGCAACACGCAAACTTGCAACACATTTCTTCAATTTGAGCGCAAAGTGCAAGAGCAAGAGCAACAGCGCATAAGAACTATGAAAAATATTATGTTATTTTTAACACACTGAAAGCGTGTGGAAAAGCTATTTTTAGACGAATCGCCACGCCACAAAAAGTGGCTGAAGTATTAAAAGGAGGAAGCAGGAGGAGCACAGCAGCAACCACTTGCCACAATTTGCGGCAACTTGGACTTGAGTTGGAACCCCGCGGAACAAGGCGACGGCATCGAGACGAGAGACTTTGGCTTTTTGATATTTTCTTTTTTTTTCTTTTGGTGGACACTTTTCTATGGATTTTCCGCTGCCACTGCTCCCCTCTCATTTGTGTGCTTCATGTTTTATAATAAATATGGCCAATAAATTGTGCTTTTTAAGGGCGTCCTTGGCTGAATCAAATAACTTTAAGAAAGTAATTGCAATTTCTAAGGAGAAGTTATAAGGTGTAAGTGGTATTAAAGCGTTAAATAAAATTATCTATTAGAAATTATCAAACAAAGTTAATTTTTAATGAAGTTTTCTATGGTTTATGTATTGTAGATAATTTATTTATATTTTATTATGTATTTTAAAGCCTATAAAGTAACAAAAGAACGCTTTTTAAAGACAAATAAATGTAAATTTAATTCTAAAATGTTTTTTCGTTGCTTAAATCATTAAATTTTCATCTCCATTTATCTCATATTTCACTCCACTGACTTATAAGCCCATTTAACTGATTTTAATAAACCATAAACCCATATTTACTGCCATTCTTAATGCTCAAATAACACAGAGCCACTCTATTTATGGCCTGCACTTTATATTTATTTAACATATATATGATATTTCGGTTCCGAAAAGCGAAAGCAAATAAGATATTATTTTTTCGACTGAAATTGAATATAAACTTCGGTCTGGGGCTAAAGCTCGGCAAACACGGCCGCAAACACGTTGCACAAACACTGAAGCGGCTGCAACAGCAGCAGCAACAACAACTTGTGACAAATGCAACTGGAAAAGCACACAAAAAATGGGGAAAAATGGCAAAGCAAACAAAAAAAAAAAAAGAAAACTTTAACCGCAAATGCATTTTCCTGAAGTTTTTAGTGCTGCGGGGGTGGCTCGGGTTGGTGGCGGAGGGTGGAAAATCTAAATCGAAGTGTGGCATGTTGGGATGTTGGGAAAACAACAACGGTGGCGGCGGCAGCAGCCACGCTTAACGCATATTAAAACAAACAGAGATTGCAGGGGCGGAGATTATGCAGGAGATTTCTGGGCGAATGTAAAATAAACCTTGGGGGATACTAAAAGGGAAGGTGTTTACCTTGGCTTAAAATTTATAATTTTGTGGTAACAATTTAAAGCTCTTGGAAAATAAGTTATGAATGAATGTTTAGGATAAACATTTAGAAGAAACAAATAAGTTGTTTTTTAAATAAAATAAAAAATATTTGGATTTGTTGTAACTAGCTTGAAATAACCCTCTATAAACCTCTTCTAAAACCACCTCAAAATTCACTTTAAACCCGTGAACAATTTCTTAAAAACCCTGCCAAAAATATCCTTAAAAATCACATTAAAAATACTGTAAAAATATCTTTAAAATAAACATAAAATACAACTGCAAAATCACCTTAAAAACCCTCTCAAAAATCCTCTCAAAAACGCCTTTAAAAATAGCTTTAAAAACACTATAAAAACCACCTCATAATCTACCTAAAAACCACCATCAACTTTTTCAAAAAATCCTCTAGATTATCCTCAAAAAATCCCTAAAAAACCCATCAATCCCCCTTTAAAAACTAGCACCTCCGCCCCTGAATAACACACTCGTATTTCGTATGCAATTTCATCGATGGATTAGAAAGGGGCTGAGAGGTGGAGTCTTTCGGGGGTTTTTCACCAGAGACATTGATTTGTTTCCCCCTTCAAAGTCGCAGTCTCAACTCACGTAACTCCAAGATAGAGGTGCAAAAAAAACACACATACACACACAACCGCAACAAATAAAACTAACAAAAAAAAAGATTGAAAAATACTCACTGAGATTCAAGTGCCAAAAAGTTTTTGAATGGAATTTACGACTCTGCATATTAAATCATTTGGAACAACCGAAAGCAGCGCGAGCAGGAGAATGTGAAATTTATGGAGAGATAGGGGAGAAGCCAGAAAAGACAATTGCGAATAAAATATTCATCGAAAAGGGAAACATAAAAAAAATAAACGAAATAAAATTCAGGGGAAAGAAAAAAACAAAGGATAAGTGAACTCGTGGAAAGTGTCTCCATGAAATAGTTTTTGCGAAGAAAACTCTAAAGTAAAATCTGCAATCAAATTATGGTTATGAAAAATTAAACACATGTCAGAAATCAAACAAAGTTTTGCTGGGAATTTCTAAAGGCTAAACTGCTCCATAAATAAATAAATTAAATTCCTTGGCATAAACACAAATATTTAAAGTAACTTCCCCTGCCGGAGCTATTTTTATGGAAATTTCTGATAAACCCGCAAGGAATTTTACGCTCTCACAAATTGTTTTAATTAAACGCCCAGCGAAAGCCACCTTCATTAAGGCTCTGAACCCCGGCATCTTCTTCAGGAATTGAGCCCCCTCTCTCCCATTCCAATCATTATTGCCGGGGCATTTCCGCAGATGCCTTTAAGCCATTTTTCATTGTAATCCAAAACCGAAAAACAAGTTAACCAGTTGCCACTTGGCAACACACACTCAGTGTGACAGTAACTGTTACTGGCATCGCGGCAAGGCCGCAAGTCACCCAAAAAAACCACGAAATGAAAAAGGTTTTTCACACTTAATTGGTAGCTGGTACTTATACACAATATACATATATACGGTGTTATAGGTGAGTTACCCAACCCGCGGCAGCGGTGATAAATTAATGAATATGAACTGCAGTGGGAGAGAACCAAAACCAAACCGAACTCCAAATTGCCCAACTTCTGCTTTATGAAAACCCGTTTCTACTCCTAAGTGTATAGCTTTAAGATACGAAACAAGAGACCCAAAAAAAAATGGTTGAACAAAAATGTATTTTTTCAGTAATTTAAAACGGAATATATTTAAAGCAAGTGACGTTCACGTTTGCTGCTGTTCATTTTTTATTCGTAAACAAAATCAAGTTGCGGCAGGTCAGTTATTTGGAGTGTTGAAAACCGAATGCCAAACTGTCGACAAAAAACACAAATAAATAAATAAAATGAAATGAAATAAAATGAAATAAAATGAGATGTGTTATTTATGCACTCGGCCTGTGCAAATTGAATGTGTAAGCCTAATCGATTCGAAATAAGCTTCGAAGGCTTGTTAACTGATCTGTCACAAGAAAATGAGTTATTTCCACTCAATTTGCATATTTGTTTACGGTTTACTTTCCAATTTAGATAAGGAACTGTGTATATTTATTGATATTAAGTCAATAAATTATTGTTTAATTAGGAACAGATAATTTAAAGCTGGTATAACTTAACAAATTAAATATGAGAGGTAATTTGTGGCCTAAATAGCTTATTGATTGTGTCATAAACACACCCAAAAGCCACTCTTAAAATATTCGGAAAAATATCCTCACAACACCCCATGAAAACTGTTTGAGAATGGCATAAAAAATCAACGAACGAACCATCTAAAAAGCTATCGCTTAAGCCACCTTAAAACAGACTCAAAAAACTCTATAAAAAGAAACTTATAACTACTCCAAAATCACAACTAAAACATCCTTAAAAACAACTCAATACTCTTCCCAAAAAAATCTGAAAAATAAAGTAAGTTACTCTCCTCTCTTCATTTATTTATAATTAATATTTAACCCAACTACAAGCTTATCTCACTTAACTAAACAGAACATCTCAACTAATAACCACAAAACCCCTCATAATTTGCATAAAGTATTTCACATTTCCATACCAAGTTGATTATCAAAAGCCAATCTGGTTATATTCCCCCTTAAATGCCATTATTATTAACCTGATTTCTTGGCTCTTGACTTGTTTATGCATAATTCTTCCCTCTCACCAGCTCATCATTAGCTTTACATGACAGACAAAACACTCTTGGAATATCTTTGACAATTAAACTAGAATTTCCACTTAATCGGATGGGGTCATTGACTATCATCCCTCCGCCGCCTAAATCCCTGCTGCTCCTCCTTATCCTGCAGTCAGAAAACCAAACAGATGGCCAACAAATTGCATAATGGCATTTAAATGGCCCAGACGCATAAATGTCACAAAATGCTACAAATTGCCCTACCAAATGAACATCAATAAAAGCACTTTATGTCGCAAGTCACTTACCGACACACACACTCACTCACACAGATGAGCCCCCAGACAGGGGCGTAGTTAAGTAGCTCCCCCTCTCAGCTGGCTGGTCAACAAACATGGCCAACATGTCTATTCAGCAGAATATACAAAAAAAAAATGAAAAGAGAAGAACAAATAGCCCAAAGGGAGTCGCCATCGGGAATCCCGGCAAATGGTAATGCGAACAGACCTGAACCTGGTCTTGGTCCTAGTCCTGGTCTGGTACTGGTCCTGGACCAACCTGAAGTCCTAACACAGGCCAACGAATCGAAACGAATCGAATCGAAACTCAATCAATGATCAATGAAAGGACACTGACAGGAAAAATGGGGGGGAACACTACGAAAAGGGGGCTCTGCGGAGCTGTTGCCTCTCGGCGGCATTTAACATTTCCGTTGTTCGGTCTTTGGGGAGGCCCCCCCCAGCAAATCGAACAGAACTGAACAGATACAGTTGAGGCACTGGGAGAAAAATTTATATAATAAAAGGAATTCTAAAGATTACTTAACGATTTTTTAGGGAATTTTTAGGCTCAAAGATAAAGATAGAAAACAATTGTAAAACAAGCTTTGTGAAAGCTTAAGTTAAGGCTTGAGATTCACTATAACTAAATATTTTTCTGGTTTTTTCTTTTCTGAACAGATAAAGTTCAGGCACTGGAAGAAAAATGTATTTATTAAAAACAATTCTGAGGATTATTTAGATATTTATTAAAGAATTTTTAGGCTCAAGGATAATGTTAGAAAAACTTTGTAAAACAAGCTTTGTGAAAGCCTAATTTAAGGCTTAGGTTTGACTTTACTTTAATATTTATCCTTTTTTTCTGTTGCTTGTCTATATTTTCTTCAAGTGCATCTGTTAGCCTGCGGAAGCTGACGAGCAACGGATGTCACTTGCCACTTCCCCCGGCGGCATTCCCTTGATTAATTCAGTTTTGTTTCAGCTGCATTGCTGCAAAGGCAACGCTTCTGCATTGGCAAATGGCAATGGCAAATATTTTTATTGCTCTCCAATGTTCCTGCTCCTGGTCCCAGCTCCTGCTCCTGCTCGACACGAACTAATCGCTTTGGCAAATGCAAATTTGCATTTTATGCTGAGGACACAGAGACAAGAGGAGGAGGCCCCTTCTCTGTTGGCTTTTATAAATGGCCATATCCATGGCTGATTAGCTTCAGCTGGTCATTCGATTATGAGGCACGCTGAGTCGTTCGTCGTTCGTCGTCCGTCGTCTGACTTGGTGCACCGTTCGCATCCTGCCACATAAGTAATTAAATGGATCTCTATAGCTTGGCCTGGCCAATTGCCAACTTCCTGCCCGCAGTCGCAGTCGTACATATGTTTCACGAATTATGAGCCTGGCAGAGCCACCATTCCGGATCAATTCCCATTTGGCTTGGTAGAGGAGGATGGAGAGGAGGAGTTTGGGACTGACTCCAATGGGAAGCAATTTGTTGGCGGCGACAGAAAAATATTTGCAAATTAAGCCGCTTGGGAGCAGATCAAATACAAAACAACACAACGCCACGCATGTCGCTCACAAATGGCAAATTGTGATTAAATCTCATTTACGTTGAGTGCTCCGATTTTGGGCGAAACATTTCCGATATATATACCCAGGCTATACTATAACCATGTATATGCACAAATTGGGGTTAGTGTTTAGTCAGCCATGGTCATTGGAATTTCGGAAAAGCCGGTTTGACCAAGAATTTAATGATTAAGCCAAGCTAAATTTCATTTAATGCGTTTTTAGTGGGTTTTAATGGAATGGTAAATGGGTATTTTAATTTGTATAATTTTATATATTAAATATTTAAAAATTAAATAGTCTGTCTGGGTTTATTAAATGTTATGTTTGTTGATTTTAAAAATTGTTTTTTATATAAAATATATTTCTTAAGGTATTTAAAATTCATTTTCCTAAGGATAATATAGTTTTTTTGGAGGAAATTTGATTTAAACCTGGATAAATCATAATAAACATTAAGGAACATATTAAACAAGATTCTTTTTTCATTTTTCTAAGCTTTAAAAAATTGATTGTTTATATTAAATATATTTTAAAAGCTGTTTGATAATTATTTCCTTAAGAATAATATAGTTTTCTCAGAGGGAATTTGATTCAAATCTGAATAAAACCTATTAAACATTAAGGATCACTTTAAACAAAATTCTCTTTTATATTTTCATCAGCTTAGTTAATGGAAATGAAGGATATTCTTCCACAATTTATTGTAATATATTTTCATAACTGTATTTTTATAAATTCTAGACTTCTAAGAGCTCTAAAACTAAAGATTTACTTGAAAATTATATTAACAACTTGACATACCATCCTTGTAAACTACAATTAAGCCATAAAACATTTAATTTTCTCTTTAATTTCTCAACTTCCCCAACTTATGTTTACATATTTCCCGGAAACCATATTCTTTGCACTTTCTAATATTTGTTTGAGAAATCAAGAATCAAGAAATTAAATGTCCATGCCAGCTGTTGTTTGTTTCCATAAAAGTTCAAATATACTCGTACTTCCATGAAATCAAAACTGTCAAGCTGTAAAAATATATCCGCTTACAGCCCGAGGAGGGTTGTAGCCTCACTATTCTTTACTTTTTCCCCTCACAACCCACTCACTCTTTTCTCCGTTTCTCTATGGTTCTCTATGAGGGAATCAATTTCGCTTGAGGTATTCTCCATAGAAATGCTTTTTCAATTGAAATCGCACAAGCACACACGTGACAGCTCGAAAAAAGAAGGGGGAAAAATATTCGAGATACAAAATTTTCATCAAAATCAGATGACAGCTGCTGATGTCTTCCGGGGGTTAAGCTGATTTGGACAAAAAGGGAAATGTATATAAAATATATAGATATTTATGGCTAAAAACCGCAAAAGAAATTTGCGGCAGGCTGCTGCTGCTTTTGAACTTGAAGATGAGGCAACATGTGCGAATATACCTACCGCGAAATTCTCTCTTTGACCTTAAACTTCAACTTCAACTTTGGGCTGAGGAAAACCAAAGAAGAAGCCAAAGAAAAATAAGTTAAAAAGCAGACAGAGAAGAGGGTTAAGAAGACTGAGAGGCACGCAAAGCAAATAGCCGCCAGCGGCAGCCAAGTTTGATGCGATCGTTGGCTGCCTCTCCGCCAAACGACATGAGCAATTAAAAATTTGCTAAATTAATTTCTTCTCCTCCTTCGTGCACACTCCTTCTTTTTTTTAAACAATTTCTCATTCGTTGCGCTCTCCCGCATTTCGGGTTGTAAATTCATTAGGAACTCTGCTCCCTGCTCCCTGGCTGGTTTTTTATCCCATCTTTATTGCTACACTTGACATTTTGTCAGCAGTTGTGGAATATTTAATTTCATTTTCGTTTTTATTAAATGCGGGCTTAGCTTCGCTCTCTTTCTATCTCACCATCTCCATCTCTTTCGCCGGAAGCTGCGCTTTCTAAGTTGACATTTATTTGTGCATATTGCGTATACGCCATGCATGCCAGCAGAAACATGGTACATGGAACAGGGAGCAGCCGTCTGCTGCCATTCTGCCATGGCGGTTAGCCAAGTTTGTCACAAGTTCTGGCAACCGACCACGCCTCCCTCCTCCCTTTTTGGCCACATGTGTGCGTGTATGTGTGTGTAAATTCTGGGTGTTTATCTTCATTTCGGACTTGTCCTCTTTGCAGCAGAAAGTTCTCAGTCGGATTTGTCGCCGAGATTGGATTTGTAGACTAAACTGGAGTTGGAAGCAACATACATACACACACATCCAGATTCAATTAGAGCCCTGTCGAATTTGTAATTAATTTAAGAAAATCATAAACTTCAGGTGAGTGGAAATTTTAATGACCAGGAAATAGCCTGCAGATGGAAAATGTCTTCAGTTAAATAGGTTTCATCTGCTGGAATGGGTTTTAAGGTTAATTAGGGGAAAGTAAGGGTGAAAATTAAGGGAATGTCATGGGGAATTAATTAGGGAAATGATTTGGGATAAAGCCTGTCATATGGATAATATATTATAATAAAACTCAGCTTAAATTTACCTCTCTTCCCCTCCTACAAAAATCCCAACCTAGATAACCAGGACGTTGCTCTAACCTCCCACAATTAGCAATTAGAATCCAGGAATCCCACAAGAGAGACACACAGTCTTGGGAACTTCTCGCTGTGATCCATGAGAAACCTGACAGCACGATTTAGTGACAAGCAAAAAGGGCCAAAAGAGCCTAGCGAATTATGGGCCATATTTTGCAAAGGAGGCTGAGTGTGCAGCTGCTGCTGCTGCTGCAATTGGCCCGCCAAAACAGTTAACAGTTGTTGGCCGATTGGCGGCGGATTGTGGCTCGTTGACAGTTGGCCCCGGTCAAATCGAAGCCGATTTCTAGCCCCGGGCAAAACGGTCGCATTCCGGTCGCGGAGAACAATAACAAAAAGCAATGAAAATTGCGAGCATCGATCACGATCTGACAGACTGACTGACTAGGACTGACTGACATCACCGGCGGCAAGTTTATGAAGGGAAAAATCAGAAAATCCGATTATTTGATTCGCCTTCTTTTTTTTATGATTGTCCGCGCTGCCAACCTTTGGCTAAGGTCGCTTGCATAAGTCAACCGCAAAATTTGTTCAGCATTTATATTGTTTTTCAAACACCAAAAAGGGGCACGAAAAGCCCTCCCAAATGCCGAGTATATATATTGGAAAAACCATCCCAAAAACTTACCTAAAATCATACCTAAAACCTCCACAAATCCCTGAATTATTTACTTAAAAATTCCCCAGAAAAATCCTTGCCTTTTGTTGTAATTAAAACTTGTAAAATTGTTTGAAAATTAATTTGACTTTTGCTGCACACAATTGACAATAATTTTGAACAATACAAAACACACACAAAACAATTGCCAAACACTCTCTGGCCAGGCCCCGTAAAAGTTGAGTCACTTTTAAAGCGATTATCAAAGAGTCGAGGCAGTCCAAGCTCTGGACACAAGCCCGGCCACAATTAAACAATTGCAGCAGCCACAAAACAAATTTATGAGCAACGTCACTTCTTTTATTCTCGGTTTCCTCTGGTTTCCCCTTATTTTCAGATAAGCATAAACTTGCCATATGCCGAGACCACAATTAAGTGGGCTTTGTGTCCGCATAACATGTCAAATGTCATTTGTGTGTCTGGCAATCACGATCCGAACATACATATTAGATAACTCCCAAACACCAAATATATATATATTGTTGCAGAAACGCAGATGTAGAAACTAGTTGGGAGTTTGAGGGGAGTCTGGGGCTGATCTAATGACCGAATGACAGCCAGCTGGCTTGGCTTTTTTTTGGATTTCTTATTATTTTCTTTCTTTAATACGAAATCAATCAGCTTAATGACATGAATCAATTAAAGAGTTATGCAAATCGCAGGCTTGAGTTGATTGAACAATAAATGCAGCGGGGAATAGGTAAAAGAGATGTGGAATTGAGAGGTTTAAGGGAGATTTTTATAGAGATTTAATATACATTTATAGGAAAGATTAAAATTTCTTTAATATATATTAAATTAAACAGGTTTCTTTTCTGTTTAAATTTAATTAAATTTAATTTCTTTGTGGTACTTCCTTTTAATTCCATTTATTTTTCTTCTTAAACCCTATTTGAACATTACGTATACGCGGCGTTGCACCCTTCGCTCTTCTAAATTGCATGCAAATATTCGTCTATCTTTTTGTCTTTGATGAGCTCTATCATCAAAGGGGGTTAACTTCCTCTCTCTCTCTCCGTGTTACAAGTCCTGCCGATTCCTGCTGATTCCTGATTCAATGGCTCCCCCGCGGGCAGTGCACTTGCCACTTTTAACCCCATCACTTCCTGCCGTTAACCCTTTGCTGCAGCAATTGCTGACAAATCATTTGGCATTTGACTGCGTTGAATTTTTTCCCGCTATATGCATACCGATATATAAAACGCTTTTTTTCTGCTCTTGCTTTGGCATTTTTACGCTGCGGTTGCCATTTTGGCATGTGCCAAGCAGAGTGAGCGCCTTTTTTTCTCTGAGCCAAGTTCCACTGTCTGGCTGTCTGGTTGGCCATCTGTCTATCCAATCGATGTCGCAACAACTCGGAGGGGAAGTGGAAAACTTTACCTGTCTGTCTGTGGGTCCCTGTATCGAGGTATTTGTCACTTTTTTGGAGCAATTTGATTGCGCATTGTTGGTGTCGCTGCCAATGCAGTTGGCCATTTTTCACACATATCACACACGAAAGCCCTCGGAAAAGCCAGCCCAGTCAGTCAGTGGGCGCGCTTGGCCCAAATTCTATGGCCATGTCCGGTGTAAAATGAAAAAAAAAAAACGAACTATGAACTGGATTTATGCAGAAAAATTTTGGCCTCACAAAAGGCATATAATTCTTTCATATTTTTCCTTTCGGGCGCTTGGCTAATGAAATTATTTACTTAGCGGGATATTTACATATATTTCCTTTTTTATGCACGCATTAAAAAATATGCACAGCTGTTGCTGTTATTGTGTCGTAAAAGAAAAACGAGGAACAGGCCAAACATTGCGCATACGCCACGTTGTTCAATTAAACAAAGAAAAAACAAGAGAAACAAGGGGAAACACATCAATGAACAGCAAAAATAATTGAATTCGCTGAAAAGCTGGAAACTGAAAGCTGAAAACTGAACATTGAAAACTTCTATGAACTAAAAGCGCGCTCCCGGCTAGTCTGAAAGCCATTTCCCGTGTTTACATTGTCAGCTGCAGTTTTGAAAATTGCCAATCCGCAAAATTTAATCAAACAAAAAAACAGCCACGATTTAGGCACAATTTGTGAATTGCAAATATTACAAAATAATTTCAACTGCATTTTGTCTAAAGAAATTTTGAAATTGAGTTGTTTGCCGAGAGTCGAACGGGAAAAATTATGTAAAAGAGGGAGAGAAATCATCATCAGTTCGTGCTCGAGTCATTCAAGTTCCCCTCTCGAAAATAGTTTTTGCCTGTCGATGGCCGATGATGCTTCCCAGCCAGCTCTCCCTTTTTAGGTTTTTTTTTTTTTAAGTTTTTCCACCCCAAGTTGTTTGCTTTTGTCCGTTTATTCTGCACTTTTTTGGTGGCCAGACTGTCACCAATTGCGTTTTTTGTTTTCATGACTTCATTATTGCATTTTCGCCGGGAAACACAAGAGAATTTCATAACTTAAAAACCAATTTCGTTTTGGGTGTTGACAAAACTTCTGCCGGCGAAACTTGACAAATATTTTGCGGGGAATAATTGTCAAATAATTCAAAAGTTTTCCACATCATTAGGTGCGGGTTTTTATAAAATTTAAATATTTTTGTAAGAGATTTTTTATTGATTTTCTTTAAATACCTAAGCAGACATTTATTAAAAATCCTAGGAATTAATAAGAATTTTTTTGGTTTCAAAACCCACCTGCATTTCTTCTCTAAAATCCTAAGCTTCAGTTATGCAACTCTCTATCAACTCTTAATTCCATAATTATTGTGAATTTCCCCCTCAAAACTCATATCCGTATCTTCTATCTTTTCAAATCCATCAGCAAACTTCAAATTTGTTTGGAATTTTTCAGTCTTTCTCTTCCCATCTCTGAGCTTTTCGTTGATTCTTTCTTGGCAATTTGTGGGCCATAATTGATTTGCTGAAATCTCGATATGGCAACTTGTTATTGAATATAATTTGCGGGCATCGATTGCCGCTGACGCTGACCTGGATCTAATCCCACAGCAAATCCCTTAATTTCTAGTGTCTCCCAGTTGTTCTCCAACATTTTTCTTTCAACTTATTTCCTGGCTACAAAATTCATTATCATTGCCACAAGAGGAGAGGAAGTTGTAGCCAAAGAAGAACTTCACGATCTGTTGGCGGGGCAACAACAACAACCACAACAACAACGACATACTTGCCACATGCAACATGTTATTTAAGCGTAAATCATTTCTCAACGTTGGCTAAAGCCGGCTTGCCGCTGCCGTTGCAACTTGGAATTGGAATTTCGATTTTTCACAAGTTCACATGTTGCTCCCCCTTGACCGTGGCAAAAAAAATTCACTGGAGCGCAACTGGCTGAGACGGGAGAAGACTTGGGCTTGGACTGGAGGAGTCTATGCCGGTACCGCCACCAACGCCAGGCAGCAGCGCGCATTTTCCATTTTCATTTTCACACGCGGTCATTAGAGTTGAACCCACTTAAGAAGAGAGTGAGACTTGCGCTGGAACTCCTCATTTTGGCTCATTTTTCACACAGCAACAACAATGGCAAAAAAAAAAATGGAAATAAAAAAAGAGGAGAAGGAATGTTTTAAGGATAGACGAGCCTCGACTATGAAATACCTGGGGGTGTAGCACAGATTGTGGCATTACTCTAGGTGTTAATGTTGTTTTAAATAATTTTAAATGAAAAAAGTTTCGGGGAAAATAACAAAGAACGATGTTTAAATTAAAGTTTATTGAATATTTTTTAGTAATTAAAGGGAAGAAGATTCTGAAGATGTTTATTTAATTTGTATTATTATTTCCCAAAAAACAACAAAAGACACCAAAGCGTCTAAGCTCATTACCACCTTTATTTCCTTTTTAAATATATATATTTTAAATATTTTGTAGAATCTGAAATATATCCCAAACTTAGAAAGATGTCTTCCTTTATAGAGTAGCTCTCTTTCTCCCACTACCTTATACCTTTTATGCTGTACAAGTTCCGGACCGAGAACAACCTAGAACAATAACAAAAAACACCTCATCTTCAAGCTCGGCAAATCGGTGGAGAAATAAATTAAATTTAACTTGCATTTTTTGCAACGCGAAGGGCCAAAAGGCTGTTCTTATTCTTTTACTTGGCATTGCATGTACGAGTGCGAATGCGAGTGCGAGTATCTTACAGATACTTGGGTTCTTCTACTCCGGCTACGGTTCTGGAGCTCCGCTCGAGCGCGTTCTGCCATATGCAAATTAAAATTAAAAGCCTTTTTGTACTGCTTAACTTTATTTTTCTGCAGCCACTCCACGAGAAGGAGTTGGAGTTGGTCATGGACTTGGACTTGGACTTGGTCTGTGAGTTTTGGTCTTTCGAGTTGGTCTTGCTCTTGGCTGGTCTCGTCTTTTGCCTATGACTTTACAATTTGTTTGGCCTGCTGCGGTCGCCGATAGGCCCTCTGAAGTGTGAAACATGGCTTCACACAGATGCAGAGAGAGAAAAAAGGGGGTATGTGTAAGATAAATAATATTCTAAATAACAAATGAATATTATTAAAGCTAGGGAAAGTGGGAATATCCTCTACAAATCAAGCAGAGGCTTATTTATCATTTTTTAAAATATATAAAGGCTTGTAAAAATTTCTTTTTTTTATTTGCTAGGCCAAAGATCCCCTTTAATTTGTATTTCCTATTTCTCTCTACCCCATTTTTCTTTCAGTGCAACCACAACAACTGAAGATTCCGCCACACAGATACAACTCAGCACAAAGTGACTACGAACTGTGGTGGAGTCTACATCTACGTCTTCGTCTTCGTCTTCGGCTTGTCATTCCATTGCCTCCCCCCAACAACAACAACAACAATACACAAATACCTAAACAAAAAAATAAGTAACAACAACAAATATAACAACAAACTGGCTCAAAAAACCCTCTGACTTCATTGGTTCGCTTTTGGCCCGTCTCTGAACTGCTCTGAACTTCTTCTGAAGCGGAAGTTCAAGGCGTTCACTCAATTGTATCGTGTAATGAAATGTTTTATAACACCAAAACAGACACCAGTCAGCCAGTCAGCCGGCTTTTGGCCTTCTTTGAAATAACCAAGAAATTCTATCAATTCCGCTTTTTAATTCCGCTGCGGGTCATTGGCTTCTGCCGCCTGGCCCTTAATCGCCAGCATTTGATGCCTCATTAGCATTAATATATGTAATATTTATGCAAATATTTACTGGCACTCCGATGGACCGACTTCTGATCTTCACATCATTTGTCATAAAGAAAAGAAAGAAAGAAGAAACCAATCAGTTTTATAGCAGCTAATTATGCGCCAATAATTAAACTGAAGCAGTAAATCTAAAAGAGATTTGCAGAGAGTGAAGATTTAGATGCTCTATGAAAACGATTAAAGGAAAGAAATAATAATTTACAGCATAAAAAACATAAGAAATATATTTTATAATTTAAAAAAAAATGCAGTGAAAGCATGCTTAAATTTTTAGGAATTAAACGGAGGCAGTAAATCTAAGAAAAATTTGTAAAAGGTGAAGATTTGGATGCTCTATGAAGGAAAGGAATAATCTTGTGCAATAAAAATATTACAAATATATTTTCTAATTTAAAAAGAAGTCAGTGTATATATGCTTTATTTTATAGGAAGAAAATGTATTACGATTTTGAGATATAAATATGTGTTCTAACTTAAAAAAAGGCAGCTAAAACATGCATTATTTTTAGAAAGAAAATATATTACCCTTTTGAGACGACAGAAAATTAAAATATGTTTAAACTGTATCGAAATTTAAAACAAAGTTCGATATTTAAATAGTTATTTAATGTATAAGTTGTGTATTTTATCAGTTTCAGAATTTCCTAAAATTTTAAAATGATATTTCCTACTTATTTTCGCTTTTTTAGTATACCTCAAATACCCCTCCTTCCGTAGAGTAACTCTCCCATGTCTCTGAAGTTTAAGTGACAGCTCCCAGCTCCAGCTCTAGAAAAGCTGACTTAACTTCTCCCTAGGTTGTAGACCTTACACAGAACCTCCGTAGAACCAGACTCGCCGAGGGGGAGTTCGACCACTTGGAGGGGGTGTTGAAGTACCTCATAGAGGAGCGGCAAAAGAACGAAAAAAAATATGTATATATAAAAACAAAATATGATAAAGTATTCCAAAGGCCGCGGCACAAAATTGACGTAACCTATTCGCATTTGTATCAGGGAAGAACGCCAAGCCAGAAGAGATTCGGTTTCGGATCCCAGCCACAGATACCATCATCAGTGTCGGCTCACGCAACTACCATAAGCCATAAACAATAACAACAACTACGGGCAGGCGGCGCGTCAGAATTAATACGTTTTTAAATGCCGAAGCCACGCAGCTTCCTGTAGAGAGAGAGAGGGAGAGAGGCCTTAGGAGCTCCACAAGATCACCTCTTCCAGCTCCCCAGTACCGAAGTTACCGAAGTCTTACGCACATGCGTGTTATTGTTTTTATTCCGACCCAACTCCGGTTTCCAGGTCGAGACCATCAGTTTATTTTTGGAGAGAGGAGGTAGAGGAGTTTGTAAATGAATTTTGTATTAAAATATTTTAATTCCTAGTATTACAAGGATGACCTTGCTCTAGTCAAAATAAATATACAAAAAATAGTAAATAATCTTACAAATTACCTAAGAGAAACTAAAGAATTAAGCCTTAATTGTTACCTAGACTCTTTAAACAATTAAATACTTCACCTAAAATATAACTACTTTAATTATTATTACCATTAACTCTTCTGTAAACCCTCGTAACTTAATGATGCCTGGGTCTCCGTACCCTTTTTTACGGAAAAGCAAAAAAAACCGAAATGTAAATTGAATTTTAAAAGGCAATTTAACGTACGCGTACCGGCAACTGACTGTGGCCATAATTAAAAATTATCTTCAATTTAACACTCGACAGGGCAGAAATACTTCAATTTCTGATCTACGCAATTTATTCATTATTTTTTCCCTTACCTTTGCGCCAGGCCTGTATTTTTTGTATTATTAATTAACCGAAGACCGAGAGCAAATATGAGTTATTATTGTATTGCATTTGGCTTGATTTATTGGCATTTGAGATAAGCACACACAAATTGCATTAAAATTAATGCCAATTTAATTAGCTGCAAGAAGGGGGAAAAGAGGAGAGTAGAGAAATGAGGCAGAAAAGTCTCTCAACCGATTTCCATGCCATTCTGCTGCATTTAGTGGATTTTAATTGCATTTCAGTTCCGGCATTCAAGTGGAAAGCTTTAGTCCTTCCCTGGGGGATTACCGCAGGATTATTTTAAGCAAAGAAAGCCGAAGAAACTTACTTTTTACACAAAATATTTTTGCAACTATTAAATTTTCTATGATTTATATAGTAGTATTGTTTTTTGTGCAATAATAAATTTATATTTGCAATCAAAAAAATGCATTTTAATCTCGTCTCTCAATTATAACTTTGTTTTGCTATGTGAACAGTTTCCAATTTACATAAATCAAGTTGATGCCGACCTAAGCCAACCGAAGCCCACGTATCTCATTTGTACGCATATTTTCGCCTATGCAATCAGGTGGGACAGTGCGGGCTATAAATATAAGGTAAAGGGAAATACCAAAGGAAATTTAGAACTTTAAGATATCATTTTAAAGTTTACTAGCTTCGTTTATTGATATTTTTTAAAAGAAAAAATATTTTAAAAGCAGAATAAAATGAATTTTTTATAAAACAAACATTAAAATTATATAAAAAATTATTATAACAGTTATTAATTAATTTTTAGATATTTTAAAAATTTTAATTCAAACTGGGACTGGGAGCCTTCGAGTTATATGTATTTCTACTTAGAAATTAAAGGTCAACTAACGGACGAATATGACTAGATTGATTCGCCTGGTGAAGCTTATCAATAACAAATATATTTTCTTCTTTCTAAAAACCTCCTTTGGCCTGTTTTTTTCCCTATTTCTTGTAACAAAAAATAGTTCCTTAAATATTTTTAATCTATTACCTCTCCCCAACTCGCCTTATATTTATGTCTCTCACTTCCCCTTACTGTATCGACAGCAGCCGAATAAATGTTGTGCATAAAATTGTACACCTTTTTTATGATTAATTCCCTGCCATTTTAATTTGCCACAAAATGCGACAAAAACAGATAAAACGCTAGCAGAAATTGTCAAACAAAAATATTTTCCGTTGGCCATATTTGCATATTTGGCAAATGCACAGCTACTACAATAATAAAAAAAAAACTTTGCCCAATTGGCTTTTAAATATACAAACACACATATATTCGAGAGTTGGTGGAAATATATAAACACGAACAGAAAACTATGAAATACGATAATAAAGCGAGGGGCGCGATTTTATGCAAATGCTGCACGCTTTCGTCTGTTGATATTTGTTTTTGGAAAATTAGAGTTTAAAACGTCACTTTTAGTTGCTATATAGAAGTCGTAAAATCGACTTTAATTGACTCGCACTCCGCAGAAGACACTCGGGCATGCGAGGCACGTTTATCGGGGATACCGTGTCGTATGCGTGATATTTGCACAGAGCTGCCGAGAGTTGGAGTATGTACTGTGCTGTGTGTGTAAATACAATCTATTAAATAATTGAAAGATGCAGATTAGATGGCATTACACGAGCGATATCCCTGGGAATGATAGAGTGTGGGGGGCGGACACAATCCAATTTAATTGCAAATTTCAAATTGAAATTTTCGAAAATTTGCCTAAAGACCCTCCAGAGAATACTAAGGTTTGTAATTAAACGCAGTTCAAAGATATCAGGCTATAACTTACATTGTGTTTAGGTTCAAAGTTGTCCTTGAGTTTGCTGCTTTCCACTTGAGGGGGTTTTTTATTGTAATTAATAAATTAATAATGCAAAATAACGACACACAAAAACGAAACCGACTTTGAAAGTAAAAAGAAACACACCAAACACATTAATATTTATAAACGAATTTTTCCATATTTTTTTCTCTCGGTTAAACACATTTTTTCTTAGAGAAACACAAGCACAAATATTTATAAAATTAAAAAACCCAATACGCGTTTATGTTGGAAATTACTAAATCCCTTTTTTTATTGGTTTTATTTATATTCCAAATTGTGTATGGGGAAATACTGGAAATAAAAAGGGAAAGACAAATAAATAAATAAAGGTAAATCTAAATAAATAAATTTTAAAATTTTAAAAAAGGAAATAAAATTGTATTTCTTTTAAAAGTACTGGACATTTCCCTTATTGCAATTAATTACTTAATTAATTTCTTGAAAATACAAAACACATAATTAAATAAAGGAAAACCCAACTCCTTTTCCCCTTAATAAACTTCTTTCATAATTAAAATATGAAAAACTGAGCCGGCAAACAAATGTCTACATTTTCCTTTCAACTTGACAAACTTTTCCCCCCCTTTTGGCTTTCCCGCAACTCTCTTTAGGAATTTTCCAGCTGGACTAGGGCTTTATCTAGGGGGACTAGGGGACTTTAGGGCGAGGGCCAAGCGTGGCGGGGGGACACTGGCTACTAAAACTGTCTCAAGTTAATCGCTTTTATTTATTTTCGCCCTGTGTCAAGCGCAAAAAAAAAAAACAGACACATATATACACAAGGAGAACCTTAACTGCAACCGGTTTTTCCACTCGCAAACACACACACATATAGAGACTTTTTCTTCTCCTGGTTTTTTGCGCGCTTTTAGCTATTTTCTTCGTTTTAATATAAACTTTTTTCTGTTGAAGAATTTATGAAAATCATAAAACAAAAGCGAATTTTCATGTGTGTGCTTAGTCTGGGGCTCTGCATTTCGGTTTTCAAGTTAAGTCTGTGGTGTTGGTGACCAGCGCTTAGGTTGCAGTTGCAACAGATAGATAGACACCAGCAGCAGCAGCAGCAGCAACTCTCGTGTCTAGCCAGGTAGCTGCTCTTGGCCAGGTTAACACGCCAGGCCTGGCGACGTCATAAAGTCAGCTGCCACAGCCGCTTCTGTTTTCTTTTGTTGTGACTTGGGACGCTTTTGTTGCCAGTTGTTGCTGCTGCTGCTGCTGCTGCTGATGCTGCTGCTGCAACTATTCGGTTGACAGAGGCTGTGAGGCAGCTTTCAAGGCTGTTTAGAAGGCAGCCACACACTCCGGGCACATTTCAATTTTCACTGGCTTTAAAACTGATTTTTTTTCAAGGGAAATCTGTAGGAAAACAAGCAGAGTTCTTGGTGATTTTTCCTTAGCAAAACTTTGAGGGAAATTGAGCATAAAATATTTTCATGCCTCACACTTTCTACCATCGGGTTTTAGCTTTGAAGGAAAATCATTTATTTATTTTGTTTTTAGAAAATAAATTTCATTTGTTAGCTACTGAAAAATATTGTTAATATAATTTTAAACTTTTAAAAAGGCTTCAACTATTCAATAATTAATTATAAACTCAAATATTATTCATCTGACAACTTCTTATTAATTAATTCAACACATTTTTCGAGATCTGTTTGTTGGTTTTACGTATTTACCTGTTAAAAAATTGCAAGCAAATTCGCCAGCAAACAGGCTACCGTTGTTTATAATTAATTCAACAGTTTTGTTTTGTTTTTTGTGTTTTGGCTTTTTTTTATGGTTTTTGTGGGGTTCAAATTACCGTTTTCAATGTGCGGGAGTAAAACGTGTTTTGATTTTGATGCTTGCTGCTGCTGTGGATGTTGCTGCTGTAGCTGCAATATTGCTGCTGTTACTGCTGCTGCTGCTGCTTTTACTGCTGCTTTGCTATTGCTTGTAGGCTCTTTTCCGATTTCAGTTAACGCGAACACGAGTTGTAAGATATTTGTTTGAATTGGGAAGACCAGAACACGCTAACAGACAGACGCAGCGGCGAGTTCGACTCTTTCGTTCGGCTGGCAAAGCTCAACTGAAATGCCCAAATACAGCGACGCTCTGAAGCGTTGATGGCTAACAAGAAGCAGAGATAGCCACGAACTGGTTTTCGTGCATCGCCGGCTATAAGCCCGAAGTGTGGCCGAAACGAAGGCATTTACTACTACGAATACTACTACGCTACTGTTGCTCTTTGGTAGTAGAAATGCACACACCAAAATAGTAGTAGAAATATGGCCAAAAGCCAAGAGAGACGAAAAAAATCCAAGGCAATTTGTGGCCAACAGTCAAGTAACAAATGTTGGCAATTAACTGGATTATTTGGACGGATTCTTTCTTTCAAATCCCTACGAATGAGTTGGCCATATTTTTTGGCCAAGTCCCTCTCTCTCTCTTTGGTTAACTCTCTTAGGCATTCTCTTTGGTTTGGTCGGAAGTAAAACTGCAACAGCCGGTTTGTTTACCTTTTTTCTTGGCTCTCAGCCGTGTTATACTGTTATACCGGCAAAACAGCTGTCTCTGGCTTGGCCAACACACACACACGTATATATATTGTTGCTCTTAAGAGTCTGAACTTCCGTGGATTTGTGTGTTGTGTGTGTTTTTTTTTTGGTTTTTGTGGGTGGTTGCCATGGCGTGTTGATAAATAAGCAAATAAATAAATAAACAGTTTCAAGTGTTTGCCCAAATTGAGTCAAATTTTCACTCTTCCTCGGCTGGGAAATAAATTGAAATACTTTTACCTGGCGATTGATGACTTCATTAAGTGCAATTGCAACAATTAGCTAGGGTTTTGGGTGCCAGCTTTAAGGTTGGTTTCTGTTCTTTGTTGTTTAAAAAAAGGAATGGAAATTGATTAAATATTCAAATAAAATATATTGAAATATATTTACATATAATAAAAATAAGATATAAAATATTTTAAAGTTTTTAAAAGGTTTATGGTGAAACTAAGAGGTTCTGTGAAGTTACTTAAAAATATTTACTTGTGATAAAGTGTTAGGAGGTCACTACATATTTTGTAAATATTTTATTTCAAGACATTAGAAGCTCAATAATCGCAAATAAATTATTAAAAAGAGCTATTTCTATAGAGCTTTGGGTAATTTATAAGAATAAAATGAAAAGGATTTGAAAATATATTTTTAAAATATTAACTTAAAATGTTTAGAAGCTTAATACATTTTTACAAAAAGTTCTGTTGAGTTCTGAGTGAAATAAGTTGCAAGAACATTTTTAAATATTTTTAAAGCTTACAATTATATTATATTTTCAATTTTCAATTATATAATAAATATTTCTATACAGTTTAAGGATATTTATAGGGATATTTGAAGACTTTAGGGGCTTATTCTAATTAATTACTTAGGTCTTAGATAATTATGAAGAAAATTTAACAACTGCTGCTTATAAAATAGCAAAAAAACTTTAAATAAAGGTAACAAAATCTCTAAATATTTTTAAAATATTTAATCTAAAGAGTTAAAAATCTCACAAATGTTTAGTACATTTCCCGCAGCAGCTGCATCTATTCAAGTCACTTCGTTAAATCTTAGCAGTGACCTCATACCTTAAGCAATCAATAGGAGATAAATAATGAATAATAAATGCATTAATTACAAGCCACCAGGGTAGAGGTACTTATTCAACCTAATCCGATTCACACAGATGGCCAGAGTTATGTGGTTTATCATCATGAATCGATTCATGAAGAAAATCGATTGTCTTGGGCTTTGGTTAATTGAATCGCTTTTTCGTAGCAGACACGACGCTTGACCCACTGGAATTGTGACAGATAAACTTGTCTGCTGGCCTCAATTATTTTCACAAATTGTAATTACTACTCCATCGCGAAACAATTGAATTGTTTTCCGGCTACTGTTTTTGGGGCCACCACCACTCCCCGTGCCACAATAATAAAATAATGCCCCCCACACCCAGGTAATATAAAATGGGTATTGAACGCGGTTCAGACAACCTCCAGCGAAATCAATTGTGAACCTTTTTCTTAGCCATTTTCGGTGATTTCATAACTTTATTAATTCATTTGTTCATTGTTTCTTTTGATGGCTTTTCCCCCCTCCTGTGCTGCGGTGGCAACAATTCAAGCGCGACAAAAGACAAGAAGCCAAAAGGAAACTATACACAGTGTCTGTTGGTGTTGTTGCTGCCACAAGCCGCGGGACTCAACTTGGCTCTAAAGAAATTCCAATTAATGAAAATGAGAACAAAAAATAAAAGGGGGGAAGGGGGGAAGGAGTGTTGTTGAAGCCAAACAGGCAATAAAATTATGCAAACAGCAGGTGTTGGCCATTAGCTTTTCCAGTGCCCTGGCTGCAGTCACTACCAATTTGGGTCATTAGCAGGTGTTGTCATCTCTACCAATTTCCTTTTTTTATGGCCAAGCACCCCTCGTACACCCTCCCTGTTCTTGCCACAAAATAAAACCCCAAAACTTGGCCCCGGGCTGTGCGCAACCAATCAAAGTTATTAAAACAAAGGAGGAGCACAAGAACTTTATATTATTTTTTTTGCATTTTTGGTTTTATTTTTCGGTTGCTTTCAAAGTGTAGAAAATTTAATTAACTGCTAAATTAAATACACTTTTCGGCTAGCCTTTTTGGGGCTGTTCTAACCCCGTTCTTTTGGCTATTCTTCTAGGTTTTTTTTTTACATTTTAAAATTTTTTTGTGGTTCCCCAAAGACCAGGGAACTCAGAACCCAGAACGGGAACGAACCACTCGACGACCGCCACCCGCAATGGAGCGTCCAGTGGTTTTGGGGTGCAGAGAGAGAAATCTTTGGTAAAATGAAAAGACATTTTGATTTTTAATAATTATATTTTTAGAAATTAAACAGTTCAATAAAGCTGAGATCTAGTTAATTAAATAAATTAGATTAGAAAATTATTCGATTAGAAAATATTATAAATTATCGAAGTTATCGCTTAAAAAGTATCGATAAAATCCATAAAAATCGAAACTTATTTTTATAAATATTTTTAACTATTTATTAATTTTAAAATTATATTGCATTGAATCGTTATAAATATTCATTTCAAGAAAAAAATGAAATCGATAAAAAAAATCGATTAAAATCGATTTAAATATTGCATTGAATTGTTATATATATAGATTACATAATATGGGTACCAATGTTTACATATATGTATGTATACTTATTCTCTTCAATATCCAATTATTATCAACTTTTTCCCCGATTTTTTCTCAGTGTAATTCTTGATGTTGCCACTGCTGCCGCCACTGCCGCAGTGCGTCGGAAGTTGTCGCCGACAATCAACAAACCATAACGCACAACAAGCACCGAACAAACGAACAACACACAACGGTACTCCTCTTGGCCAGGGAAACATTTAACGCCGCTTTGACTGCCACTCACTCGGCCCTCTCCTGCTCCCCCTCGCTGTTTGCATATTGAAAATGGAAAGAGACGGCAACAAAAGAAATTCATTAAAAATTTATTTGCTTTCTTCGGCGCAGCGCGTTCAACAAATTAGCCCAAGCTTGATAAGTGGCTGGATAACAAATATAAAAAAAAAATAATTAAAACCACAAAATAGGTGCTGAGACCAACAAAATTGTTCTAAATGCATAAATTAGGAACTGGTATAAAAAAAAAAAACTGAAATTGAAGGTATAATCTGGAGTAGATGATATCTAAAATGGACAATTTATGGTGTATTATTTCCTGAAAAAAAGTTCAATTAATTAATATTATTAGGGAGTTATCAGGGTTTTAATAGAGTATTTAAAAATTAATGAATTAACTAGAATTTAAAGAGATAATAAAATATAGCCTTTTTTAATTTTACAAATATCTGTAATTAAAATCAATTATTTAAAATTATTTTCTTGGCCAAATTATGCTAACTTACAGAATTATTTCACATCAAAAAATTTTTAAAAATTATTTTGCATATAAAATAAATTCTAAAACTACTTAAAAACCTCAGTTAATGACATTAACAAATTTTAAATAAATTCCCTAGTACTTTCACTATTTTATTCCTTAAAAAAATACCTTAAAAACCCTATTAATGCCGCAATTAAATACTTATTCCCCTGAATCCCCCCTCCAATCTCTGTTCACATTAAGGAAACAATTTAAAAACCATAAATTCTCCCAAATTAAAACGATCTTGTATGTCCTTTCTAATAGTATCAGAAATCGATCGTAATGTATAGTTTTAGTTCTGCTTAAATTGTCCATTGTATTCCTCTTCGTTTTTTTTATCAATTTCCCGGCCATAAGCTGTCAATTTTATGGCCAAAAGCGGCGCTTCTCTTTATGAGTTTCAACACCCATTCCCCAAAACATGGCTCTCCCCTCCGCGTTTCGCCGCAACGCACTAAAAGTAAATTTATGTTGATGATTTTGTGTGCGGCTTCGGCCTATTGCCAGAGCTCCACAGCTCTGAAGCTCCAGAGTTTCGTGGCCAAAGTCATGGACATGGACTTTTGCTGGCGGCGCACGCAGACTAAAATTGGCAGCCAAAGTTGGTAGGCTATATATATATATATACATATATATATATATATATAGACAAGGGGAATCCATGGACAATGCAGCGGTCATTGGACTTGCTGCCCACCCAAAAAGGCGGCACTAAATTGCTTTGAAATGCCGTTAGAACAATAATTGCGCGCACACCATACTGCCATACTGCCAACATATGATTGGATCGCGCAGATAGACCAGCTTTTTGCCAATTTATTGAGTTGTAAAATTTTGCAGACGGCCGAGTGCAGCGTATTAAAAATAAATAAATTAAAAGATGTAAGCCAGACGGAGGCTGCCGCTCATTAGAGGCCAGCCACACGGAGCCGGGAGGGGGTGATGCTGGAGCCAGAGAGCAGCCGGGATGCTGGGATACCGGGATACTGAGGAAAATAACGAAAAAGCCGAGGTTCCGACCCACTCCAGACTAATTGCCCAACATAAATGTGGAGGCAGGGGAGTTCACACGAAAATGCAGTGGAAATGCACAAGGAAAAATGTGTATGGGGTTTTATATTGAAAGGAAAAGTTCTATAAATTATCGATAAAAATATTTCACTCAAAATTATATCAAAAATATCGTAAAATTTGATTTATTGAATTTTTTGATATCGAACAAATTCGCTAAGAATTTAGTTTAATTATTTTTGTCTCTTTTTCTAATATTGATTTATCGCTTATATATTGCAACGCTGAAATAACGATTTTAATATCGACTTTCGCTTCGAATTCCGATATATTCGATATATTCTACGAATTTTTCAGACATTTTCATTATCTTTTTTTGTTTGTAACACAATTTTCTTGTGTAAAAGTTTTACCCTTCCTTAAAATTCTTCATTTTCTTCCAGTGCATCTCTCCCGCTTCGGCTGCTTCTACTCTTTACCTCAGACAGTGACGAATGTCACTTCCTTATTGCAAGGTCAGCTGCCGCTCTCTGGGATTCCCCGGAAACCCCAAAAATGCAACTGCAACTCCATAGATTGATGCTCTGCCAGCTGCCGTTAGTCGCACCGCCAAAGGAACTTAGAAACAAATGCAGAAATGCAAAACTTCACACCGAAATTGGCAGAGCCTTAACCAGGTCCAAAAATAGTCAACCGCTATGTCGCGTTGTGTACTCGCCGTATGTTAACAATAAACATAAATTAATGAAATGCTAAGGCAATAGCGGCATTGCAAACAAATTGGACGGGAGAAGGGGTATGTTTATGTGAACTGATGGCAATGGTAAGCAGTGTCCACAGTCTCACCTTGTTCGGCGCTGTTTTTTTGTGTGGCCTTTTTCGGGGTAATTTGTTGTATTTCCCATTTAATGTGCAGGGAATTTGTAGCTTTAGTTTGGATTTTTTTTCTCAGTTATTTGTTTATTTTCTGGAATCTTCTAAATAATTAATATAAACCAAGGAAGGCGGGAGGGTGGAGAAAAAAACGGGATTAGAGAGGAATGTTAACGACTCAATAAAGAGATGCAAACAAATGACACCTGTGGCTGAGTAACAACTTGGCAATGCCAAAACCACAAAGACCAGGCACTAAAAGAAATTCTAGATAATTATTTTACACTTTAAATTTTATTCTAAAATATTTTTAGCTTCCTTAAAAAACACACCCTTCGTTAAATGTGCCTTTTTTCATTTGTGAATATTATAAAATATTTATATAATATTTTTTTATGAGCTATAAATATTTTAATAATGATCTTTGATTAGAAAAATATATTCTTCATATTGCAAACATTATTTTTAACTGAAAATTATCCTGTAAAATATTTTTTCATCCCCCAAAAACCCCCTTACAATTTCTCTGAGTGCTCCAAGTTAAAAGTATCTTCCTGACTTGCCATGCAAATCATTAGAATGTTTCAGCAGTTTCAGCCTCCGAGATGGAAAGAAAGATGCCACAGCTCAGCACCGTCAGTGTTGGGAGACGGAGAACTGCACAGTAGTTGAAGCTCATCATTCGGATGTGATTAACTTAAATACACAAGACATAAATATTTAAACGCCGGCGGCGATGGGCGAAAGCAGCAATGAAGCGTGTTAAGTGCGGTCAAGGATGGGACTGGGACTGGGACTGGTACTGGAGTTCCAAGCGGACTGCCGGCGGCACAAAATTGCTTTTAGCTTTATGCAAATGCAGGGTCTCAGGCAGCATAAAAACCAAGGGGAATTAACAGGAAAGAAAAGCAGAAGGAGCTGGGGAAGACAAGGCCTGGCCATGGCCGATTGTGGCACCTTGTTGATCAATAATTGCCACACGACAGCTAAATGGGCTTTAATGCCACGTTAGCAGCCACGGCAGCATCCCAAGGAAACGCAAATCAAATTCAAATGATGTTGTAATGCCGACACCCCGCCGAGGAAAATGCCATGGAAAATCCAGTAAAAAGGAGGAGAAAACCGTTGAGACAATGCCCAGGCGGCACGCAAATATATTTCTGAAAAGCAGTGCAAAATAAAGGCCGCAGCTGGAAGATTATATTATTAGAATTGAACATGCAATCTGACAAGTGTTTGGAGTGCAAAAAGGAAAAGGAAGGAACAGAATAGAGGTGGGTTCTAGGGGTTTCTTAATACCCTTTTTATATAGGAAAAAATATATATAAAATAATAAATAAATATCTTAAGAAATTCTTTAGAATTCGAATATGTATTTATAATTATTTTAAAATTTATTAATATTTATTCTTCTTAAAAGTTTGAATTCCCTGAATACCCTAACTCTTCCAGTGCCAGCGAAACGCTTCCTGGTTCTGTCCAGATCTTGGCCCGGCTAATTGCCTGGCCATGAACATAAACATAAACTGTAAGGCAATCGAGGGACTCGAGGGAATAGGTAAAAGGCCCTGACTCTATGGATTTATGATTGCATTTCCTGTAACTGCCAAAGCCGAAACGCGAATTGATCGGTCACCGTTGCTTTGTCGCCCATGGTGGTGGCACAATGGGACACTGTCCGTCGTCAACGGAAATGCCACCGTGGTCGCCATTACCGCCATTCTCATTGATATTCCATGGTGACTTTTGCCAAAGACCCTTGTCTAATAAGGTATTAATAAGTTTTTGCCAGGCAGAGAGACAATTGCCGTTGCATTCTTGGGCTTCTTTGTTAGCTCTTAGCTGTTTATCTTTTTTTTTCTTTCTTTCGATCGTGCTGCTGAATTTTAAGTGCTTGATTAGCTAAACACACTAAGCAGCAGAGGTTTTATGCATTTTATGCTTTATTGATTTAAGATTTTGATTCTGAGAAGGTGGCCATATAATTTTTCTTAACTTAAGTCGAAAATATTAGGGCCAGGCATTGATATAAGGCCTATAAATTGGTCATTACCAATCAATAAACAAGATGAAATGTCCCTGGAAATTATAGGCATCAATACAATCGATAAACATGAAGATATATCCCTTAAAGTTAAGTAGCCATATAATAGTAGCCATCAAATTAAGAACTTGTACATATTCTCATCAGAATTTTAATGATTGAAGATATGAAGATATATGGCCTATAAACTGGTCGTCATTTAATCCATAAAAAAGTGAGAAAAAATAGTTAAAAGTTGTTTAGATTTTCTATTAACATATTGAACTATTAAATAAGTAAGTTTTCAAGAAATTAATTACTCTTTAAGGTATACAAAAATATTATAAGACTTAATATTAACCTGGCAAGCTCTTAAATTTGTTTCCAACATTTCTTAATTAACCATCTCCTTTACAACCCCCTTAAATTCTTCACCTTCTTTGCTGTCTAGTGTAAATCCCCGACAATGACACCGGCAATCATCTGACTGATGCAACAAGCTAAAATTAACGTATGAATGTCAGATTGCTGCCGCAGCCGTAGCCCCCATACATAGCTGTTGCTGATGTTTCTGATGTTGCTGATGGGTGGAAGTTGATGTTGCTGCTGCCACAAAGGTCGTCCAGCGCGTGCTGTTGCTTCTGCTTCCACAGCCACTTCAGCCAGTTGGTAGTTGACGTGACCCGATGGCCACGTACGGGTATTTCTGTGAAGAGAAGTCGGTGTGGAGTTGAGTCCCGGGGTTGAGCTTGGTGATTAATCGGACACATGACAAAGATGCGTCAGGTTGTGGGAATCGCAATGGAGTCTGCGGCGACCTTAGCCGAGAGACTGAGTCTCGGATTGTTGGTTGCAGGTTTTCGAGATTTGCCATCGATTGGCAACCACTTGGACTTGGACTCGGACTTCTAGTGGTCACTTGTGACACACTCGGACGTCGAGCTACGTGAGATTGGGGAAATTGCACAGGGAAAAATGGGTAGATCAAGTGGAAAGTAGTAAAGGAAAATATTTATAAGGATTTAGTTATGGAGAACAAAATAATATTGATTGATATAAATCAATCCAAAGAGTTGAGTTTTAGTTTTTAATATTATTTTACCAACTGTTTACCAATTTCTCTCTCTGTAAGGGGAGAGAGTGGAGCTGGAGGAGGGAGCTTACCCGTCCTAGGCCTGCTTCTGTAGATGCCAATCGGGAGATAGCCACACACTCACACTGGCCTACAATTTCAATACAATATTTGAAATAATTGGCTACAAATCGTCATTACAATGCTGCAGTTGCCGGTTGCAGTTGCAGTTGCTGCTGCTGCTGCTGCTGCTACAGCTACTTCCCGTAGGCCACAAATTGCAAGTTGGCTTAAACTGCTGCTGCCGCCTGACCTACGACACCATCATGCGGCTTGGCTTTCCCTCTCCGAACTCCGCCCCCAAAGAGAGCCGCCTCAAATTACTATTGATACTGATAGCACAACTGGCAACTTGCAACTGGCAGCAGCAGCAGCAACATCAGCATCAGTAACTTTTGTTCTTGTTCTCTTAATGCGTTACGGTAAATATTTTGTCTTCATTTTTACTGTTACTGTTAAGATCGAGATGAAGTTGAGGGGCATCATTCCCTGTCGGACCTGGGACTTGGACTCCAATTAGCCAGGTTCTCTGCGGAGCAACACATGCGGGCCGGGCTTTAAGCTGCTGGCTTAGAGAGTGGCAAGGGGTTAGGGCCATAACGTGGCGGAGGCTTGGCCAGGTGCCAAGAACTCAATCATTGCATTTGCTGAAACAATTGACCGTTGCTTAATGTGCAAAACGTGAGTCCAATTTGCATGACAACAGCAATGGCAACATTACCACCATAGCCACCACAATGCCAACCTTCATTAGGGTGAAGAAATACAGAAAATAACTACTACTTTGTGCTGAAAGATTTGTGCTTGATTTCGATGTCGATTTATTTTAAATCGAAGTCGAACAATTTATTAAACTTTTGCCCATCGCAAGGCAAAGGAGATCTATAGAGATGGGAGCGTGAGGTTAACAATAAGGGTTATTAGGTTAGTTATATAGTCCAATAAATATTAAAAAATATCGTAAATAGTGGTTTATCGAAATTATCGGTAAAATATCGATATTATTTATATTACCTATTATTTAAGCCTTATTTTCAACCCTATGGAAAATCTCTTTATATTTATTTCTTACAAAAATAATTAAAACTAAGATTTATCTCATTTTTGGCACAGTTTTTATGTATCAAAAACAATATATATTCAACCCAAATATATAAAAAAATATAATATCGCTATATTGCTTTATATATTGGTTGTTTCCAAGCAATAATTAGACACCTTATTCCCACCTTAACTCTCCCAGACAACCCCAATTTCCTCCGCTCCTCTTTTTTTTCGTGTCACGCAGCCTCCCGCTCATCGATTGCTACTCTGCTGCCTGCAATAGGTCACGTGTTTCGTCGTGTGTCTGGCCAAAATATCAGCAATTGAACTATAGACATTTTGGCCAAATGCAGTAAGCAGGCCAAAATGCCGCGATCCCGGTTTTCGGTCTAGAGGGAAGCAGTTTGGCGACGGCGCATCTTGCCAAATGTCAAATGCAAATGCGAAAAGCCAAAAGTCTGGCTGGCACCTGCTAACTTTTGCACTTTTCGTCTTGGCCATTTCTCTTCCACCAGAAGCCGTAGGAGCCATAGCAGCAGTTTAGTTTGCCAGTCATAATTAATACACTTAATTTGAGTTACTTAGTCGCCAAGTTCTTGGTGGCAGTGGCGGAGGCGGTGGTTTCATTAAAAAGCCATTAGTGGGAGATGGATTTTCACGGCCCTCGGTAACCGAGCCCACTTTCTAATGCAGAGAGAGAAATAAATACCATGAGACGATGATAAAATTTAAGAAGATTTAATTTAAAAATACAGAAATTATATGAAAACCTATAAGGAAACCCTTGAATAAAATCCTGGGAAGGCTCCAGCAACATCTTAATACCCATCCCTATAGATTTCCTTTATATCCCAACCTTATATCGACTTCATTTTGGTTCTTTTTGTGCAAAACTTTCCTTATGGAGGGCATAAATTTTAGCCATGTTTGTATTCGCCTGCCGATACAATCAAAGACTCTTGTCGCGGAGGCTCTGGAGTGTTGAGTGTGTCAAACAATTTATAGTAACTAGCTGCAATCCCCACAGCTTCGAACTTTTGCGTGGGAAATGCCGTCGATCGTTGCGATCAGCGCATTTTCCCCCTCGTTTAGAGCACATGGTTTTCCATGCAAAGTTGATTTTATCGCCGACTCGAAGTTGGTCTTTTGGCTCTCTGTTTCTACGTCTTACTGGCTTGGCCTAAACTGATTTGCCACTTGACAAATGAGTTGACTGCCCCATGCCACATGTGCAATTTGGAAAACAATCCAAATCCACTCCACCTCCTCCTCCTCCTTTGGCTTTCCACGAACAGTTTTCCTAGACGGGGGCCAATTTTCCTCGGTGGCAGCAACAGCAGCAGCAGCAAAAAGGAAAACAGAGCGAAACAAAAGGAATTCTCTTGCTTTTGACTTTGACAATTTGCGCATTGATTTAGAAAATAGCTCTTCCACTGAATTGAAGCACTACTGCTCTCCATATGAAAATGACATGGAAAATAGAGGAGAAAACTCGGTGAGATAGGGTTAGTTTTTTAGGGTATAAAGAGGTGGGGAATACCCAGGGAAAATTAGTGAGGGAAGCTTAGTTTTTTGGTAAGTTTCATGAGGCTTTAATACGAATTTATGGGCTGTTGAAAATTTTATTTTATTAATATAAATTATAATTAATTTGTAAGCTGCAATTAAAGTCAAAATTTCCCTGAATGAAGTATTAAATTAATACTCTTGTAAAGTTTAGAGGTATTTTAAGCCACTAAGCCAAGTGACACCCATTCAGTTTGACGTCTAAATAAAATAATATTATTAAAAACTTATTTTAAAAACCACCTTTTTTATAAAAAGGAATTTTCTGGAATTTTAAAATAGAGACATTTTTATGCTCACTTGATTCCCATTCAAGAATTCCCTTTTGGAATGTCCCAATCTACCCCTCTACAGGGTATCCCAAAGAAAATTGGACAGAAATTGAAGCCATCAAAAAGCAACTTGCCCAGTTAGCCCAAGACAACGCCAGAGACTCCCAAGACTCAAAAAAACAAAAACAAAACGGAGGCAAAAGCGCAACGAAATTTCTGATATTTTTTAAGGTTTTCTTTTTTCAGTTTTCAGCGGTTTTTGGTGCATTGAAAAAAAGTCATCATAGCCTGACCTTCATTGTTGTGTTGCTTCTAACATTTAAATTTGTTTTTCTTTGCCATTTTTGTCGGTCGGTTGGATCCGGTGTGCTGCTTTTGTTTTGGCTTCTTTTCGATTTCAACAGAAAACGTGCCAAATTCGGTTGCCAAGTTGCACGTTCCCCAAAAAAATTAAATACAGTTCGGCTGGGTCTGGGGCTTGGCTTAGGCTTTAGCTTTGACCTGGTCTGGTCTGGTCTGGTTGGGTCTCTGGTGCCTGGTCTGGGTCTCTAGTCTTGACACACATCCAGAGACAGAGACGACAGCCCCTCGTCGGCCTTATCAGGGTCTTATCAGTTGGGGAGGTTAAAAATTACGAGTAAAATTGAAAGCCGAGGGCATACATTCAGTCGGACGGTGCAACTCTCGGTGAAATGTTGGGCATTCTGAGTCTCTGGTTTATTTTCTACCTCTTTGGCCGCATCCAAGGGCGTTCGGTTGGAGAGCTGGACGAGTGGCAGCAGGAGGTCAGTACTTGGCTTAGTTTTGTGTTCTCCTTGAAAAACCTACTTAAAATCGCCTTTTGTGTTGAAAGTTTCTAGGTCCGCAGCCTGATGCCACAATCTTTGTCTACAATCAAACCGATAAGGAGCTTGACTTGGGTCACAGTCTTGGTGGGGAAATGTATAAATTTTAAAGTATAAAATAGTATTAAATTTTAAATGGTAAATAAATAAATGTAAATATTGCTTGGAGGGAATATATTGTATTTATTTTATAATATTTACAAAGGTATTAAGTAGCTCGGGCTTAGCTTTTTTTCAGAACCTATAGGTATAGACTCCACCAGCTCCCCACTGAGGACGGCTGTTGCCATAGGGTCCTCCCAAGTGCTGGCCATACTGGCCAGTGGCATCCAAGGAGTGGCGTCCATTGTTACTCTGCCAAACAGGAGCCTGGGCATTGAGGTTCAAGTCAAAGCCCTGCTTGGGTGAGCCACCACCACCGCCATTCAGTTGGAAGGGACGACGATCTGGGGGCGGGGTGAACTGCAATATAAATATTAAATAAAATTTATAACAAAATATTTGTAAATTGTTATTTCCAACTTACATTAAAATTAGGAGGATTCTTTTGCTGAGGATTAGGCTGGGGATAAGCCCAGGCACTGGAGAAGGCACAGGCCAGGGCAATAAGTAGAAAACTGGTGGCAAACTGCATTTTGCTTTGTTTCGACTCTGTCAACTGTATGTGGCTAGAATCTAAATGGCAGGTGTTTATATACCAAATTTCAGAGCAACGTCTGCTTATCAATATGGGCAGATGATTCCCCAAAAGGGAATCCCACTCGAGAGGCCAGAACAGTTGAGTGGTTCACCAGTGGATCCCCACAGCTGCTTGATAAGGAGGTCGGGCGTAGTACAAACAGAAGCCGACTGGCAACTAAGTAAATCCCACCAAGACACAATTCACCACCATCTCGAGGTTGAAGAATCACTCATGTGTGCTCAGTTGGGCCAATAATTGTCACTCAGTTGTTGTTTAAGGGGGAGTACTGGCAATCAATTAGCAATATTATGGCTAACATGCATTTATTACACATGTGTCAGCAGTTACAACAGCCTCCTGGCATTTTTAATAAATAATATGTCAACATTTACAACTCATATAAATCATTACTTATATATTTTGTTCTTAATTAATTTTTAATTATTTATGCAAAACGTTTTTTAATCATAAATACCTTGAGGTAGTGTTCACGGTATCATTATTATATATTATAAAATTTATTTTAGGTATTAAACAAGAAATAAATAACATTTTAATATATTTTCTAAGGGTCTTCCTAATGAAAGATATTTTAAACAAATAATTCTGACTTATCTCAAACATCTTCTATAATATTTTAATAATAAAAAGCTTACCTATTAATCTTAGTTTATTTTCTAACATTAAATAAACTTATTAAAATGAAAGAGAAATTTTACTATATATTCTTTATAATCTGAAGCACTTTCTACAATTTTTTTGATCCCTAAACTTATTTATTCTTCGCTCCATAAAACTTCAAAAATTAATGTTCTCAATAAAATTTTAGTACATACTTTCTTCCAATGACCTGATCTTCTTTCCCCATAATAAATCACAAACTTTTACTAACTCTCGCAGCTTCTGTATTTCAATTTTCAAGAACTCCACCTTTTTGGTTTGCTAAACCCAATAAAAAATCTCCCACTAGAGATTACTTTCCCCCAACAAGCGATTTCCTGGCCAACAAGAACCCATAAAAATAATAAAAAATAAAAATAAACAACCCACAGGTTCCGCCGGTTACCTCCAAGAATCAATTCATCATTCTTCATCCGCAAGGTCAACTCAATTCGGGTTTCCTCCAGGTCAGATTAATGATGTCAAAAGCTTACGTGGTAATAACCAAATTTGGTTGTAAAATGGGCTTAGAACGTGGAATCATCTTCATGAATCATTTTTTCTTGGCCAATTTGTAGTCTTAACTCATCTTATTCGCTTTCGTTTGACAAGGGGATATGGCGTAATATTTTGGCAAAGGCATGATAAATTTCCATCGAAGGTTCTCTCGACAGTTTATGCAAAAAACAAAAAAAGCTACAAACAAACACTTTGTCTTGGCAGGTTTCATTAAGACCGCCTGTCATCGTAATTTGTTAATTTGTTATTACCCAACCGAGTTGCCCAAACAAGATGTGTATCCACAATTAGCCAAACTGCAAGATCATCTGTGACCCAGCCTCAGTGTCTCACAAAATGTGCCTGAATGTTCCGGGTTTAAATAGAAACCCAAGGACTCTGATGCCATTTTAGATATGGAAATTATGAACAGGTAGACATATGCTTATAATTGGTAATTTATTTCATATTTAATCAGATAAAAAAAACACCGTGGATGCCTGGATGCTTAAAGTGCGGTTTATTATCTAGAATCTAAAGCCCAATTGCCATTGAAACATGTACAAAAAAATACTTTTAAAGATTTATTTTCCAAAATATTTTAAAATACATAAAGACTGTTAATAATTTCAGAATTTAGAGTAAACATTTCCTTGTATAAACTTAATTCTTTCCAAATCTGTAGCGGTAAACGGTGCCAATATCGTAGCTCGGCTGGGAGTTACCCCAGGGTCCACCCAAGTGCTGGCCATATCGTGCATTCACATCCACCTCATGGCGTCCATTATCGCTTCTCCAGACATTCTGGCTGCCACCGACATTGAAACCAAAGCCATCGCCGCGCTGGCCACCACCTCCGCCCTGGAGATTCAAAGGATACGACGGTGGTGGTGTGGAGGGCATGGTCATATCCTCCTTTGGCATCGGGCTGGCTAGAGTTGCTCCGATAATGCAGGAAAGCAGGATAAAGATGGTGGTGGACTGCATCTTGGTTGATCTTCTGTTTGTGAGAGCTGGTATTAGCTGACTGATACTGATGGCAGAGATGCACAGCTCCTTTATAGGTGCAATGGTGGCTAAAGGAATCCCCGATGGAAGCTTATCAGCTGAGAGGGATTCCCACAAGGGGATCTTGTTTTCTATATTTATTTATTTTTATGGAGCATCTTTATTATAGGTCATAAATAAATAAAATAGACAAGGGAAACCTGAGGAATAAATAAATTAAATAGACTGCAAAAAATTTAGACAACATTTTTTACAAATATTAGAAACTGAATAAAAAACCTAAAGTATATTATTCCCTAAGACTATATACATACTTTAAAATTAAGATAAAAAAATAAACCCTAATAAAAAACCTTGAAGTTTATATTTTTAATTATTTAAAGAACTGTCTAAGGCATACTGAAAAAATGTCTCCACCGAAACCCATTTAAAACCTACTTAGCTTAATTTTCAAATGTTTAAAATAAGCTTAAATAAACCCACATACTTCCAAAATAAATTCCTTAAAAAATCTTATTAAATACCCAAGTCTCTTCTTAAATAAAATCCACACTCTCTATCATTTTAAAATTCATTTTAAATTCCCCTCCCAAATAGCTGGCGAAACATCGACCTTTTCATTGTCACACGAGTTAATATAAAACTGTAGCAACGGCGGCAGATAAAGCGCCGATGCTTGTAAACAAACATAAATACAAATATAAATATTTAATACGCATTAATTGATTGAGAGAGCTGTAGCGGGCAAACGTAAAAGTAAATAAACAGAGAAAAGCAGACACAGTTTCCCATCGACAGTCGTCGAGCTCGCTGGCAGTGAGGAAAAATGTTGTTGTTACAATCAATATTTATGAAAATATTGGCCTTTCTCTTGGTCTGTTGCTGGGTGAGTAAAAATAAATTAAAAATTCATTAACAAAAATTAAGAGAACCTTGCTTCAATTGTTATTTAATTCACAGCTGGGACACGTCACCTGCCAATCTGACTATGAGCTGGAGGATGGCCAGAGGGAGGGTCCGCCGGAAAAGCAGGAAATTCCAGTCGGAGATATTGCCCAGGGTGATTGGGACTTTGAAGGACTTCTTTACAATTAAAATAAGTTCTTAGCTCTTTTTATATATTTTATGTAGAATATTATATAAATAAACAAAGATTTTGTTGTTCAAAATTCTCTGCTTATCAGTTATTGGATTTTATTACTCATTCTGGCAGACTTTTAGGCAATGAAGTTTCTTGATAATTAATAATACACATTTTGTTTAAAGAAATAAATAATTTTTTGCTAATTTTTCTTTTAAATTTGTAATTTTAATTCTTATAACCTTTATGGCAAATTTGACTTTAGCTTAATTCAATTTAATTTAATGCAAGAGTAGAAATTATATATTTTTGTAGCCCACTCTTGGGCTTTCATCAATATATTTCAAAGCAAAAGTCCACCTCTAACAAATAACTTTTGCCTTCATAAAAACCTAAAAAATATTTATTACTAAATTTACTTTAATATTTATTTATAAATATACTTTATCATATTATATTTTTATTTTATTTTATTGCTCTTTATAACTTAGTGCCCATAAAGCTAAAGAAACATGAGCAACTGCAGAAAAGGAAGAATTAAAAATTAATAAGTATGGTAAATAGATTGTTTATAGTAAAATACCTACCCGCCAGAGGCCAAACTGGAAGACAAGCACAAGGAAAAGCCATGCTCAGGAAAATTCCATAAAATAAGAATTGGTTTTTGTACTGTAAAATAAAACATGTTTTACCAGTTTTATTGAATTTTGTAATTTAAAATATAAACTCACCTCTTTTAATGCCAAGCACAGTAGAACTGAGGATATTATTTGGCAAACCATAACCACAGAAATTCCTATTAGTACATCCTGGTTAATAGTTCCATAGAAAGTGTGGTATTTGAACTTTCTTTTCTGGTGATTTGGGGGATAATATACTAAGGAAAAATAATACAAGAAATAGTTTTTAAAAAACATAAAAAAACCTTAATATTGAAAGAGAAACCTTTTACAATTTAAATAAAATTTAAAATGCAATTAAAGCTATTATTATTTTTAAAAGATTTTTATATGTGGAAATACTTCATTTTTTTAAACAAAATAAAATTTATTTCTATACCCAGCAAGCCTTAATTTACATGTCAAAAATGTAGCACTTTAAATGATTTAATTTTTTTTCGAATTTCTATTTATAACCCACCATAACAATCCAAGATATAGGCATAGAACCCAAATCCTGCCAAAATATTCCATGTGGCCAAGGTGGCAATGACAAATCGACGCTTATTTTCTTCATTTGGCATAGTTTTCTCCCATTTATAAATAGCATATATTATATTAGACAAATTTAACAACTGAATCACTGAATGAATGTGGCCTGCCCGAATGAAAATCAATTTAGCCACAGGGTCAACGGACTTTACGACAAGTGCGTGTCGCTTTGGCTCGATGAAAAACTAATTGCGACCATTAAGTAAAGACCACGCCCACCGCAAAAGGGACCTTTTCCCAGGAGGCGGGACGAAGACCCAGGGAGTTGCCCATGGCTACACGGAGTCCCAAACTTTTGGCCCGTAACTGGAGCACTCAATAAAATGGGAGCCGACATTAATGGCCAACGATTGGAGTGTTACCTCCGGGGTAAGGTAGTAGGAACCCTAGAACCCAGGAACCTAGGAACCTGGGGGAATCCTGGAGAACCTGCAAAGCTTAGGGGAACCTCTCTATTACCCCCCGAAAGGTGGCAGCTTTGACACGCTTCCAAGTATCAATGCGATTTGTTTGCGGCACGCAAGCAAACTTTTCTGGATTTTATTTCTATTTTTTGTTTTTCCGTTTTCCCAGTTTTTCCTCTTTTTTTTTTAGCTGCATTGCATCGGAAGTGAACTCGAGTCCTTTGGCTGCGGCTGGGTAATTGCGTTAATTTCACTCGAATTACCTTTCACATCAAATTGTTTACGCCTCCTTTTGTTTTTCTGTGTCTTGCATGTTTGGCGGCACTTTTGTGCAGGATATTTACCCGGGGTCCTGTGCTCTTTGGATAGATCCTTTAGTTTAGTTGCATGTCGACAGCATAATTGTTTGCCGGAAAAAAATTATCCTAAGGGGTTTCTTTGGAGACAGTTGGGGGAAATTGTAGTAATTTTAAAACAATGAAAATGTGTAAAAACTATAGTTTTTCTAGCGAAATGCAAATTAAAAAGCTCAAGCTAAAGGATATGCCCAAAACTATGATATTTTCCTGAAGGATTCTTGGTAGGAATTTTAATGATTCATTTTAAATATTGTTTTATTACATTTTTAATGAACAAACCTATGTACTATAATATTATGTCAATAAAATCAGGGTTATTCCATCTTCAATAGATAAGAGCTTTCAGTAGCAAACTTTTATTATTTTCCTTGTAATTTCATTTAATAAAACCTTTAAATACTTCTACTTTCATTCATTTTTTTCGTATTTTGTTTGTTTGGGCCACATCATCAGTAGCCAAAGGGCTGAGATTTACGATCTGTTGCCGGCGTAGCGCTAATCAATAAATAAGTTCTTTGAGAGCTACGATAAGATTATGATGACTTTTAAGTAGGTGCGGCTATTCCCATGTCACCCTCACATACTAGTCTCCGGATACTTGGTGCACTTGTGTCTGGCGGACTTGGGTGTGTGGGTCAGCGTATCTCCGACGGAAAATCGTCGACGGGCCATTAAGGAAGGTGCAGACGTGGGCAAGTTAAGAAAGTTAATGGTACCTTGGTCTTGGGTTACTCGGGAATATATATATATTTATAAATAATAATAAAATCTTTTATAGAAATAAAGAATTTATATCGAAACAGAAAATAATAAAATAATTATGAAATATAAAAAAAATTTATGTATATTAAATTAAAAATCAAAAAGTACATATATCGATAGGAAAAGTGCGATAGAAATGATAGACAAACATTTTTCACAAAACATAATATCGAAACTATCGTACATTTTTATTGATCGATTTTTAAATATCGATCAATGTTATAAAATGTGTACTATACAAAAAGTACTCGATTTTATTGTATTTATTTTATTTTTCTCCCTTTTCGATTACATTGTTTCGATATTTTAATGTTAAATAATCGATTTCTATATTAAAATTCATCAAATATCCATTTATAAATCACAAAGATATATTTATATATTTATTATGTTTATTATTATTATATTTTTTGTATATTCCCTTCCATCCCAAGTATATCCCATCATTGGACTTGGACTTTAAATATATAAAAAAAAACCCTGAATATTAACCCTTAATAAAAATTGGGTTCATAGAGCAAAGTGTAGCATGACTCCGCGTATTCCGACCCACTGTGTGCGATAGCCCCCAAACAGCAGGTATAATCTAAATGAATTTATAAATACTATACGGACACATACTACCTAAGCTTTCCGATAGAGCTACGCCGGCATTTAGACTGAGACCCATTCTCCGGCGGACAGTCAGTTCATTTCTAGCTTTCTGGCTGGGTAGTCGTGTGGATCTTCGGATTCTCCAGGTGGGAATCATAAAAGAGACCCATTATCTTGCGTGGAATTCGCTCATTTAAATTCGAGACGAACCATGAAGTGCCTGATAGTGTTTGCGGTGATTGTGGCCCTGTTTGGTGCCTTTGCCGGCTACGGTTACCTGGTGTTCACGGATCTCACAAAGCCGCTGCCCAAACCGGAGTTCAAGGATGACACTTATTGGGGCCCAGGCGATGTCAAGGACTATAAGCCGGACACCAAGCTCTATGAATTCAAACTGAATGTGCCACAGGAGGAGATTGATGATCTTAGCCAGCAGCTGAATCGCACTCTGAAGCTCACCGAACCGCTGGACGGAATTTCCTTTGAGTATGGCTTCAATACCTATGCCTTGGAGCAGTTTGTGGACTACTGGCGGGACAAGTACCTGACCAAGTGGGATGAGCGTCAGGCTTTGTTTAACTCTTTTAAGCAGTACACCACCGAGATTCAGGGGTAAGTTATAGGATGAACTTTATATCTTTAAGAGATTCTTAGTAACATTTTGATTTTCCTTTTAGTCTAAACATCCACTTTATCCATGAGAAGGCCTCGCCGGAGGCCCAGGAGAAGAAGCATGTGTATCCCCTGCTGCTGCTCCATGGCTGGCCGGGATCAGTGAGGGAGTTCTTTGACTTTATCCCCATGCTCACCAAGGAAACCAATATTACGGACTATGCTTTCGAGGTGGTGGCACCTTCTCTGGTGGGCTATGGCTGGTCTGATGTGAGTATAAGCTTAAATTATATATTTATTTAATTATTATAAAATATTAAATCATATTCTCTAACCAGGCCGCCACCCGTCCCGGCTTCAATGCCGCCGAAATGGCCACCGTAATGCGCAACCTTATGCTGCGTTTGGGCCACAAGAAATTCTTCATCCAAGGCGGTGACTGGGGCAGCATTATTGGCAGCAATATCGCCACTCTTTACCCAGAGAATGTCATTGGTTATCACTCCAACATGTGTGTTCTGCACTCTCCCCTGGCCATCCTCAAGGGCATCTATGGCAGCTTCTATCCGGAGAAGTACCTGCCCTCGAGATTCTTTTTTGATCATCATTTCCCCATTTGGGACAAGTGGCTGGAGCTGCTTAAGGAGAGCGGCTACTTCCACATTCAGGCCACCAAGCCGGATACTATTGGAGCTGCCTTGACCTCCAGCCCGGTGGGTCTAGCTTCGTACATCCTAGAGAAGTTCCAGACCTGCACAAATCCTGGTTTGCAGCAGGACTTTGGTGCCATTGTCACGGTCTTTGGTCTGGAGGCGGTGCTAGACAACCTGATGGTTTACTACCTGACCAACTCGGCCACCACAGCGGGGCGTTTCTATCTGGAGAATGTGTCCAAGGCGTACCGGGATCTGCAACTGGACAGGGTTCAGTCACCCGTTCCCATGGGCTGTGCCCGCTTCCGCTATGATCTGCCTTCGGTTACGGACTGGCAGCTGAGGGACAAGTTCCCCAACCTAAAGCACTCCATGTACTTCCAGCAGGGCAGCCACTTTGCTGCTCTGGAGATGCCAGCTATGCTCTATAATGACTTTACCGCCTTTGTGGGCAAGCTGGGTCTGCATGGCGAGCAGCCAAAATAAATTTTTTATATTTTATGTTTTTACTAAAACTGCGAACTTTGTACTTTTGGCTTGGGGAACAAACTGCGCTGGCTATCAGACTCGTAGATTAATTGCAGCTATCGGAATTGCTTGTTTTTGTTTATTTTTGTCCAAAAAAAGAAGTTACTTTTATGGGTAAATAATATTTTTATCGGTTATTATGACAGTATTGTAAACATAAGAACAACAAAGGCGGGGTCGGTAGCCTGAAATTGGCTGAGTTTGTGGTTGATTTAGTGCCAATTCAGTCATAAAATGGTCATCAAAATTGATTATATAATGTTTAATGACTTAGTTTTAAAGAACATTTATTTTTACTACCCTTTTTTATTATTGTATTTATAATTTAAAATATTTAAGTGATTTTAACTGAAGTATACACAGCTTAGATCAGCTGTCTTCAATTCAATTTGAAAACTTTGGCGTGCTGATAATTGAAATTCATAATCATCATTATATTATATCATTCTTGCTTCAATTCACGCTCCTTGTTTATATTTTTACCTGAGGAATATCTATTTATATTCTAAGCGTGAGTTGCAAACATTCAATTTAGGCGTCTGCCAGCTGATAAATGAACAGCATGTTCATGATCATTTTCAATATTATTCAATTTTAAAGCTTCATTCGGTTAAAGCTCCTCAAAAATATACTCTTTTTTCGCTTTATCATGCTCGCATTGCAGTGCAGCTGTGCTTGCCCTCCACATGGCTTCCACAAGCGAGCAAAAAGCTTTCCTTTGCCGGCTTTTTCACAAAATAAAATCATTTGTGTTCGACGATCGTACTGGAACAGCAGCTGCCTTAGAGGAGGAGATCTACTTTACATTATATATATAATATAGAAGTATATAATGGCGAATGTCTGGGTGCGGATCTTGATCGGTGGCCTGGCCATGCTAGCTGCCGTGGGTTACAAAAACTATAAGGATCTTTCGTTGCCCGGCAAGAGGCCCGATCTGGACAACAATGCCTACTGGGGACCCAAGTCCAAAGAGCCCTACAAGGAAAACAAGGCTGTATTGCCCTATGACATCAGTGTGAAGCCAGAGGTGAGTGGGGAAATATTTTTAGAATTAATATTAGGTAGTTATGGGGCCTTACTTTTCTCTAAAAACATGATTATAATATTTTATATATTATTTATTATATAAATTCCCTTCCCCTCAGGTAATTGAAGACCTCAAGGCCCAGCTAAGTCGCCCCTCTAAGGCCCAAGCCCCTCTAGAGGGCGTGGGCTTCCAGTATGGTTTCAATTCCCAGGAACTGGCCAAGGTGGTGAAATACTGGCGTGACACTTATCTGGCCAAGTGGAGCGAGCGAGAGCAGTTCCTCAAGCAGCTAAATCATTACCAGACTGAAATCCAGGGGTAAGCAAATGCTAGAACTCACCTTTTCCATAATTAGTTGAACATATTAACCCCAGATATTAACCTCTCGTCGTTTGTTTTTATTTTGATGTTGAATTTGCAGCTTGAAAATTCACTTTATACATGCCAAGCCCAAAAGCGTTAAGGGCAAAAAGGTGCTGCCCCTGCTCCTGATGCACGGCTGGCCTGGAACTGTCCGGGAATTCTACGATTTTATTCCCCTGCTCACTACACCCAACGATAAGAGTGACTATGTGTTTGAGGTGATTGCACCCAGTCTGCCGGGCTATGGATGGTCTCAGGTAATTATCTCTTACATAAAAGGGTTAATGTCTTGATTGATATATTATGCAGACTTGTATAATGTTTCATCTTAATTTTAAAGTTTGCAAATCAGAAAATTAATATTGCATTTTGAGTGATTAATAGCTTTTATTAATGAAGTTGTTTTACGCTTTGAAAAGTTCCCCTATTTGAGTTTAAGGTTGCCAATAACTTTAAAGCTTTTATTGGCTTGGCAAATTTTTAAAAATCCCTGAAATATCTCTGCTATTTGCCAACAAGCAAGTCAACCCTATTAACATACAAAATATATCTTTCAACTTTGAACTAAATCCCTCTTTGCCTCTTTGCATTTCCAGGGCTCATCAAAAACTGGCTTCGGCGTGGCCCAAGTGGCCGTGGTGATGCGCAACCTGATGGTTCGTCTCGGTTTCCAAAAGTTCCTGGTGCAGGGCGGCGACTGGGGCTCCTTGATTGGCTCCAATCTGGCCGGTCTCTTCCCGGAAAATGTGCTGGGCTATCACTCGAATATGTGCGGCAACAACAGTCCCATGGGCAGCCTGAAGCTAGTGCTGTCCTCCTTCTTCCCCAGCTGGTTTATCGATAGCCAGTATGTGGATTACTACAAGGGATTGGGTCACCTGTGGGCCACCATTACCGAGGAGATGGGCTATGCCCATATCCAGGCCTCCAAGCCGGACACCATTGGCAATGCCTTGATCGATAATCCAGCGGGTCTGGCGGCCTACATCCTGGAAAAGTTCTCCACGTGGACAAACCTGAAGTTTAGGGATCTCCCCGATGGCGGCCTGACCAAGAGATTCACCTATGACCAGCTGTTGGACAATGTGATGATCTACTATGTGACCAACTCCATAACCACCTCGATGCGCCTGTACTCGGAGTCCATGAACAAGGCTCAGTTAGCCCTGGAGGTGGACAGGTTGCCTATACTGGCCAAGACTGGTTGCACTCGCTTTGCCCATGAGATAATCCATGCCCCGGATGCAGTGCTGGCCAACAAGTTCCCCAATCTGGTGCACAGCACCCACCATCCCGACGGCGGACACTTTCCGGCCTTCGAGCTGCCCCAGCAGATGTACGAGGACTTTATTGCCTTTGTTAAGAAGGCCAACTTCTCTTGAAGGGATTTGATGTTATGATTAGTCTTAAGAATTCATTGTAAATTGTCATTTGAGTTGTGAAAATCAAGGTAAAAATCGGCTTGGTGATAAAGCGTTCCTTATCTTTGTGAAAACTGAAAGTTAAAGAGTTTTTCGTTGGGTCTTGGGGGGGAGATAAGTCGAGACAAGAGTGGAGAACCTACCCCTGGTTTTTATTTATTTTCTATATATATGGAAGTATAGATAAATCTGAGCTCTGGAGAGTCTTATGTAACTTTTGAGTGATGGGTTTATAGGGTATACCCTTTGTTATGGGTTTGTATTTATACCTAAAGTGTCTTTTAAAGCCAAAACTATTCTTATAAGCATCTTATTATTTTTAATTCATTCCCCTTTTTAATCAACGAAAAATTAAAAAACATTTATTTATATTCCTTTTCTCCAGATTTGGATTATTTTTTCTGTTTATCCTCAGTCTAAGTCACCCCTTTTCACTCCCAAAACCCCAGGGTATTTCTACCTAAGTGCCCAACCCCAGCTGCGTCGCAAAATAAATCAATAATTCGTGGCCGAGTCTCTCTCTCAGTCAGTGGTTTCTCTGGCCGATCGTAGCCCCGACAAAAGCTTCAAACACCAAAGCTTTTTCTTAGGTAAATAAACAAACAATTAAAGCCGCATCATCCCCGATTTTGCAAGCCTCTTAGGCGTCTCAGTGGAGTCCAAAGTAAGCCCGGCGATAAGCCTTAACTGATCGAGTGTAGGGCGGCCGGTCACTCAAAATCGCTTATCATGGTGAGCGGCGGAATCAAGAGCTGTGCTAGCGGCGATGATAGGTGGGAATCGTCGTCAAATAGAGCAACACAGTCAGTGTGAGTGGAACCGCTGATAGCACAAGATGTCTGGTGTGACGTTCAAAATTCTGGTCCTCATTCTGGCCATTGGCGCTGGACTGGTCTACAAGAATGTGAGCCAACTGTGGGGAGATTTGCCCAAACCAAAGCTGGATCCCCAGCAGTGGTGGGGCGATGATGCAGAGCCCAAGGATTATGCGGCCTATCTGGTCAACTCTTCGGAAGTCATAGGCAACAGGCTCTCTTATCCGGAAAAGGTGAGAGGACACATCAGTGGGTGGAATGATAGATAACTCTCCAGTATTCCTCCAGACCATCCAAGACCTGAAAGATCGCCTTAACCGCACCTTGCGCCTTACACCGCCTCTCGAGGGAGTGGCCTTTGAGTATGGTTTCAACACGGATTACCTCAAGGAAGTCGTGGAATACTGGCGCGATGACTACTTGCCGCGTTGGCGCGAACGCGAGGTGTTCCTGTGGCAGTTCAACCACTTCACCACCGACATTCAGGGGTGAGATAAGAGCCACTTATCATATCCGAAGATAGTAAAGGTAGATGGGCTTGGCCCGGATTTCAGGCTACGCATGCACTTCCTCCACCTGATGGTCTACGACGAGAACAAGGTGGGCAAGCAGCACTATCCGGTGCTGCTGCTCCATGGCTGGCCGGGATCGGTGAGGGAGTTTTACGACATGATCCATCTGCTGCACCAGAGCAACCTGGACAAGAACAACAAGTATATCTTCAATGTGGTGGTGCCCAGTCTGCCGGGCTATGGCTGGTCAGAGGTAAATTATTAAATGATATTGTTAAAGGTTCTTCAAGTAATGCTTCTCTGACCTTGCAGGGCACCCGGCGTAAGGGTCTGGGTCCCGCCCAGATGGCCGTGATAATGAAGAACCTCATGCAGCGCCTGGGCTACGACAAGTTCTTTATCCAGGGTGGAGATTGGGGCAGCATCATAGGCAGCAATATCGCCACCCTTTATCCTGAGAATGTCCTGGGTTATCACTCCAATATGTGCAACAACTTGAGCCCGAAATCCCTAGTTAAGGGCTTCGTGGCCGGTTTCCTGCCCAGCTTATTTGCTCCCTCTGGCTTCGAGGACTTCTTCTTCCCGAAATCCAACGAAATCAAGTACCTGATGGAGGAGAGTGGCTATTTCCACCTTCAAGCCACCAAACCGGATACCGTTGGAGCTGCCCTCACCGACAATCCCGTGGGCCTGGCTGCCTACATTCTGGAGAAGTTCTCCACTTGGACAAATCCCAGTTACCGATCCCTAAAGGATGGAGGTCTCACCAAGCGCTACAAGATGGACGCCCTGCTGGACAACCTGATGATCTACTACCTGACCAACTCGATCACCACTTCGCAGCGTCTCTATGCGGAGCAGTATGCCCAGGAGCAGCGAGACCTGCACCTGGAGCGCGTGCCAACCTCAGTGCCCACGGGATGTGCCCGCTTCAAGAGCGATATTATGCAGTTCCTGGACTTCCAACTGCAGGATAAGTTCACGAACCTGGTGCACAGCACCTATTACAAGCAGGGCGGACACTTTGCTGCATTGGAGGTACCCAAGGTCCTGTACAAGGACTTTATTGACTTTGTGAAGACGGTGGAGCGCAAGTTTAAGATTAAGACTCTGTAGAGAAAAAATAAAACAGAACAACATTTTTTTTTAAATTTAAAATGTAATTTACTTAAGTAAATGAGTTGTCGGTGTGCCGCAGACAGCTTATCTATTTGTTTATATATCTCCCGACGATCTGAACCCCTAGAAAAGCTTCAAACACCAAAGCTTTTCAGGTAAATAAACGATTTCGGAAGCCTCTACGACGTCTCCAAACCCGGCGATAAGCCTTAACTGATCGAAAGTGAGGCAGTCACTCAAAGTCGCTTATCATCGTGAGCGGCGGAATGGAGCGCTGTGCTGGGATGATGTGTGAGAATTGTTGCAACTAAAGCTACAATAAGAGTGGAGCCCAAAGTCGGTGTGTTTGGAACCGCTGATGGCACGAGATGTCGGGTGTTATGCTGGGTCCCACTCAGATGGCTGTTATGATGAGAAGCCTTATGTTGCGCATGGGCTACGACAAGTTCTTTATCCAGGGTGGAGAAGCGGGCAGCAACATGGCCACCTTTTATTCAGAGTGACTTGATGCAGTTTCTGGACTTCCAGCTGCAGGATAAGTACAGGAACCTGGTGCATATCACAAGCAGGCCGGTCACTTTGCTGCCATTGAGGTTCCCAATGTCCTGTACAAGGACTTTATCGAGTTTGCCAAGACGGTGGAAAGAAAGTTGAAGATAAAGAGAGGGTATTTAGAACTCTTAGATCTGTTGATCCTTTTCAAAAATCGCGGCTTTTATGGGATATCGATAACGCAAAGCGATAAAATGTACCTTAAATTATTGATATCCTTAGTATATTTGATTTTTTAATAACTCTAAATTCTTAAAAACTCTAAAATATTATATTTGCAGTATAAATGTAACCGGTTTTATACTATAATGGTTTATTTATTTTACAGACATTTTTTGATTAACTTAATTTCATTGCTAACTTACATTTTGCTATAATTTATTTAAATAATATTAAATATTGGAAAGCATATTATTTCCCATAATTAAAACAAATACTAAGAATGGAGTCATAACTCTAAGGTAAAGGAAAATATACTTAATTATTTTGGTACCTAAATTATGCTTCAGGTACCAAGTACCTGAGTTCCTCCCATCTCTGATCCTGGAAGCATTGCAATCGGGAATCGGCGTTCAGTGCAAAATTCAGAAGGAATAAATAGTTCATCAAAACCAAGAAACCTTTATTTTAAATTGTTAAATCTCGAGTGAGAAGCAGGCTGGCCTTGAAGCTCACATCGTCAGTTATTGCCTATAACTCAAGCTATAAATTTTAAACTAAAATTAGGCAACACAAAAATTGTAAAAGAAAATTCTTGTAAGGAGGAATAACCGTAAAAGGAAGACATTTTTACAAACGAACAAAAACAAAGAAATAATGAGTGATCTGAAGTTAACTGTAGCCTTGACCAGCGTCAACGGAGAGAACATGTCCCGCCACGACATGCTGCAGTGGGTCAACACCATGGTGCAGGGCCAATTTAAGAAGATCGAGGAGCTCTGTTCTGGTGAGGATATACTCATACAATCAAGAGCTTTTCGTCATAACCCTCGATTTCCCACCAGGTGCCGCCTACTGCCAGATGATGGAGATGATCTTCCCCAACTGCATCAACATGAAGCGGGTGAAGATGAGCGCCAAACTGGAGCACGAGTACTTGCACAATTTGAAGCTCTTCCAGAGCGCCTTCAACCGCTTGAAGCTGGACAAGACGGTGCCCATTGATCGCCTCATCAAGGGCAGATTCCAGGATAACTTTGAATTCCTGCAGTGGTTCAAGAAGTTCTTTGACTCGCAAGCACCCAGCTTGGAGAACAAAATGTCCTTGGCCAATGCCCCGGTGATCAAGCCCATCAGGCCGCGTGGTTTCGCCAAGGAGGAGGAAGCTCTCACCAAGCCGGTGCAGGCGGAGCAGGAACACCTAGAAGACGATGATACTCTCAAGGAACTAATTGGCGAAACTCAGACCCTAAGTCTCAGGATTGAAAGTGCCATTGAAAATCGCGATTTGTCCTACCGAAAGTTACTCATGATCGAGAACCTAATTATGGATATGATTAGCAAAAACCAAATGGTGGATCTCTGTGAACGCATCCAGACGGTGATCGTGGCTCCAATGGATGGCCAGGCCAACGGAGAGGATGCAAGCTCGGCAGATGGTGCGGATCCCAATGAGGGAATGTATTAGGGCGTCATTTTTTTTTTGTACACTGTTCCGTTTGTAAATAACTATTTTATTATGTGAAATCGAATGTGAAACTAAAGTACATTAAAAAAAACTAAACAAATTTATTAAATTAAACTTGCTTTTCCGGCTTAACATCTTCGTAAACTACAAATATTTCAATCTTCAAAACAAATAACACAGAACTCAGCTATTGGAATCATTATCCGAGGAGGAGTAGTCCCCCACCAGGCTCTGGGGTTTCGCTTTTGAGGTACTCACTTCCGTTTCCTCTAATTTCTTCCTTCTAATTCCCAAATCCTGCAGCTGGAGATGATTGTTCAGCGCCTTTTGCCGCTTTAAGCCACCAAAAGTAGTCTGAGTTGCTCCCGGCAAGGCTGGACGCATGAGCAGCTCCAGTCGCTGCTCGGATTCCCTTTCCAGAGCCGACTTAGTTTGCAGCTTCATCAGGGCGGCCATTTCACGATCCTCACTGGTCTCGGGTAACAAAGCAATGTCCAAACTGCTCTTGGCCAGCAGCTGACGATCTAAATCCTGCTGGCCCTTGATCTCTAGCTTTTGCTGGCGGAACTCGGCCCGTAGACGGCAATTGGCCACATAGCTGTCATCCCAGACACTCATGTTGCGTTCCACTAACTTCTGCAGAACTGGTTTGGCGTCTGCCGCCGCCTTGGCATCCTTGGCCTGGTGTTCCAGCTTGTACATGGCATCGTCGAAGAGGCGCTTTTGAACCTCCTTGGTTTCCGGCACCACCTGCTCGTTCTGCAGCGGATCCCAGCGGTTCTCCTGCCGCCGGGCCCCCGACAAGATCACATAGTCCAGATTGCCGGGATCCGTTTGTATCTCAAAGTGATTGTCGCACAGATGGCACTTCATCCGAAACTTGAAGACTGGCGTCGTGTAGTACATGCCCACCTTGGTCTTCTCAGCGTTGTAGCGCACTCCCATGCCGATGTGGTTCTTGCAGCCCTCACACCAGATGTTGTAAGGCATCTCGAAGCGGATAATGATAATCCCGAGGTGGATCTTCCGGGCGCGTTCCCGCAGAGCATGGGTGCCCCGGAACTTGTTGAGGCCGCCCTTTTTAGGATCATAGTCCGGCGGATAGTACTTGTTCTGGCCCTTGCGTTCACCCATTTTTGCAGGTGTTTAATTTCGCTATTATTGGAAATCGAGAGAGATGGCTCTTGTTAAGAAATAAATGTAAATAACAACTTTTTATGCCGGAACAGCTGTTCAAAGTGATGGCACTAAATGGTGACTGGGAAAGAAATCGATAACATTTAGGTTTAAGGCATTTCCACTATTCTGCATTTTCTAACTTTGATTTTGCTACGCGAAATGCAAAAAAAAAAAAATCACAGTTGAATTGCGATTAAAATTTAATTACCTATATGTTTTAAAAATCTTGTTTAAAATGTATTTTATAAATTATGAATATAAAATCACTGTTTCTAAGTGTGCTTTTCGATACACTTTCCGATGACAACGTGTGACTTTTTATTCTAAAAACTCCCATCACTATATAATAATAGTTTCTCGTGCGTGCGGGCAGAAATTCTTTGGAACTTTTTGTAACCCTTCTCTGCCACGTAAATTGAATTAGTAGTAGCGCCAGATCCCAACAAGATGATCATCTATACGAACGAGGGCAATCCGCTGGGACTGCAGCTGCTGATGCTGGTCAAGCACGCCAAGCGGCAGGTGCAGGTGCAGCTGGTTAACCTAAATGGTAAGTGAATCTTTCTATGAGAAGTCCCTTGGATTTCCTAGAAGCTGCCCGGTCCAGTGACTCATTTCTGATGCAATAACTGGTTGCTCTTACAGATCCCAAGTACAAGGACCTGCTGGTGCTGCCCACGCTGCAGCTGGACAATGGTCTCTCCCTGTTCTCGCCGGCGGCCATTGCCAAGTATCTGCTCGTGGACGAGGGAAAGCAGCGGGACGAGGTAAGGGCTTCCCAAAAAAGTCTTTGGTGACCCCTGAAGGTTAAACTAATTGTGGTTTGTTTACTTTTTAGTGGCTGGAGTGGTCTGCCACGTTGCTGGCTCCGGCTCTGGCTCACCACATGGCCGTGGGTCACAAGGCGGATGCCAATGCTTTGCCCGTGCTAAATGCCTTGGTGAAGAAGCTGGACGATAGCCTACAGTCATCACCTTTTCTGGCTGGCGACAAACTAACCGCCGCTGACATAGCCGTGTGGTCACTCCTGGCACCTGAAGGTACTCTAAAAGGAGCCCAGAACGTGGATCGTTTGAGGGATTGGTATGGACGCATTAAAGTTCTACCCGAAGTGCAGGAGGTCTTGGCTGAGCAGCCGCTGAAAGACCTCAGCTTCAATGCCCTGCAGCAGTCCAATCGCTATGGCGGCTTGTACCATATTCCTCTCAAGCGTCTCAGCGTGGCAGATGCGGGCAAACTTCTTGTGGATACCACGCCCACTGTGGCGGACACGGTGACTGATGATGAGATCAAAGCAGCACAGGCTGCCTTCACCTACACAGCTCCCAAAGAGATTAAGGAGGAGCGAACAGTGCTGCCCAAGGCTGGGCAACGGAACGTGCTCATCACATCGGCTCTGCCGTATGTCAACAATGTTCCCCATCTGGGCAACATCATTGGTTGTGTTCTGTCCGCGGATATCTTTGCCCGTTACTCCCGTTCCGCTGGCTACAATACTCTGCTGATTTGCGGAACCGATGAGTATGGCACGGCCACGGAGAACAAGGCTTTGGCCGAGAAACTGACGCCGCGCGAGATCTGCGACAAGTACTTTGAGCTGCACAATGGCATCTACCGATGGTTTGGCATTGGCTTTGATTACTTTGGACGCACCACGACCCAGGAGCAAACGGAGTGGGTTTACAAAGGAGATTTTAAAGGGAATATCTTATAAAAGAAACCTTTTCTTTTTCGCAGCATTGTCCAGGAGGCCTTCAAGGATGTCCTCAAGGCCGGCTACATCATCACAGAGAGCGTAGAGCAGCTGCTTTGCCAGAAGTGCGATCGTTTCCTGGCTGATCGGTGGGTTTAATTAGGATTACTTTCTTTTTCCAAGATTTTTAACTCTCACAATCTGTTTCCCCAGCTTTGTGGAGGGCACTTGCCCGCATCCTGGCTGCGGTTACGAGGATGCCCGCGGCGATCAGTGCGACAAGTGTGGCAAGCTGGTTAATGCCACCGAGCTAATCCGTCCTCGCTGCAAGGTGTGCAACAGTGCGCCTGTCCTACGTTCCTCCGATCAGTTGTTTATTGATCTGCCCAAGGCGGAACCCTACCTCAAGGATTGGGTGGACAAATCAGAGGGCGGCTGGACACACAATGCCAAGGTGATCACCCGAGCCTGGCTGAAGGAGGGCCTTAAGCCACGCTGCATAACCCGGGACCTTAAGTGGGGCATTCCTGTCCCTCATCCTGGCTTCGAGAAGAAGGTCTTCTACGTGTGGTTCGATGCTCCCTTCGGCTATGTCTCCATGACCAAGCGTTATACCAAGGAATACCAGCAGTGGTGGCAACCCGTGAAGGGCACCGATGTAGAGCTCTTCCAGTTCATGGCCAAGGACAATGTGCCCTTCCATTCGGTGGTCTGGCCCAGTGTTTTGCTGGCCATCAACAAGGGTCACACCTTGGTCTCCCACATCATGGCCACCGAGTATCTGAATTATGAGGATGGAAAGTTCAGCAAGAGTCGCGGCATTGGTGTCTTTGGCAATGATGCCCAGGAGACGGGCATTCCCGCGGATGTCTGGCGCTTCTACTTGGCCTCGGCCCGTCCCGAGGGTCAGGACTCCAGCTTCAGTTGGAACGATTTGGCGGCGCGCAATAACTCGGAGCTGTTGAATAATCTCGGCAACTTTGTGAACCGCGCTTTGGTCTTCTGCGAGAAGAACTTCAACAGCACGGTGCCGGAGGTGGTGGCCACCCAGGATGATTTGATCCTGCTGGCCCTGGTCAACCGTGAGCTGAGGGGTTATATTAACTCCCTGGAGAAGGCCAAGCTGCGCGATGGCATCCGTCATTTGCTTGCCATTTCCCGCCATGGCAATGGCTACATGCAAACCCAGCAGCCCTGGGTGCTGCTCAAGGGCAGCGCCGACCAAAAGACGAGGGCTGCCACTATCATCGGTCTTTGTGCCAACATTGCCTGCCTGCTGGCCAATCTCCTCTTCCCCTACATGCCAGCCACGGCCAGGACTCTGTTTGGCCAGCTCAATGCCAAGCAGACGCCGCTGAATGCAGAGTGAGTACTTATTTAACTTCCTTTTGAGTTTGTTTTTAATTTTTGCTTACTCCTCAGCAAACCCCTGGCCACTCTGCTGCTTCCCGCTGGTCACAAGATCGGCAAACCTGCTCCCCTATTCGCCAAACTGGAGCAGTCCTTTATCGATGAGCTCAAGAGCAAATACGGCGGAGACCAGGTTGCTGCTGTGCAGAGCCCAGGCAACGCTGCGGAACTGGAAAAAGCTGTACAGGATCAGGCTGATAAGGTGCGTCAGCTAAAGGCCAGCACCAAGGACAAGGCCGTGTGGCAACCGGAAGTTAACAAGCTGCTGGACCTGAAGAAACAGCTAGAAGAGGCTAAGAAGGCAACACCCGCTGCCAGTGCCACTCCAGCTCCCGCTTCCTCGAATGGAAAGCAGTCAGTGCAGGACCTGGAGAAGGCCATCCAGGAGCAAGGCGACAAGGTGCGCAAACTAAAAGGCAGCACAAAAGACAAGGCCGTGTGGCAGCCGGAAGTAAATGTCCTGCTCGAGCTCAAGAAGCAACTGGAGGCGGCCCAGAAGGCAGCCAAGGCAGCTCCTGCCGCTGTTCCCGCTCCTACTCCAGCCCCCGCAGCCACTTCCTCGGTGGATCCTACCCAGGTCAAGGCATTAGAAGACAAAATAGCCCAACAGGGCGAAAAAGTAAGAACCCTGAAGGCTGCCGGCAATGCTGACGTGTGGAAGCCCGAAGTGGCTACCCTCTTAGCCCTGAAGAACGAACTGGCGGCACTGACTGGAGCACCTGCCGCCGGTGGCCAAAACAAAGGCAAGAAGAAGAAGTAGGGCTGGAAAATCGGAGACTTTATAAACACAACACTGGCTGGACATTTTTACCTCATTTCCCTAATCGCGCATTCGATGGAAAACCCAATAGTCACGAACTGACACAGTTCTACACATTTCTTTTTAAGTTATTGCGTTGGCATTTAACAAAATTTGTATTTATTTGAAGTATGGCTAAATATTCAGTTAGTAATTTATTGAGTTTTGTGAAGGAAACATTAAATCCATTGACTTTTCAACGTGAAATTTGAATTTTTAATTGTATAGCCTTGGGGGGTATATATATAACTTCGGTGTTTTTTAAACATGTTTTTACCTACTTTGAGATATATATACTCATCTCTTATATCATATTATTTTAGAATATCGTGTTTAGTTTTAATGGGACGACTATATCAAATAGCTACCATAGAAAATATACAAAAATTTGTTTAAAAAAAAATTTAACATTTCATATTTTCTGTTAAAATTAGTTTTTATCATTTAACTAAAATTGAACAATTTTTTATTTTCAACTGCAAGTATATTTGCAAGGGTATACAAAATTCGGTGAGGCGAAGCTATAATCTTTTCTTGTTAAACGAAGCTATCGTTATCGATAACAAGCCTTAGAGATGGGTCACATAGATTGGTGTTCAAAATACCAGTTAATTTGGATATTTTGGTAAAAAAAATATTTTATTTTAGATAAAATTGTCGAAATTTTAGTTTGGAGTTTGTCCTTTAAATTTTAAGTGTTTATTTTAATGAAATATTTCAATGTGAGTTGTGAAATATTCCCTAGCGTAGTTATCGCTGGCGAAGAAGTCACGGTTATCAATAGCAAGAGTCCATCGCTAGCGAGTTACAGCCAAAAAAAATTTGCCAGATGTAAATTCCACACACAAAAACAAAAGTGCAATATTTATACAATGTAAAATGTGTTAAAATCGCCAGATATTCGCTGTGGTAAGCGGGGGCGAGTTGCAGGTTGCAGGTGGCCGTTATAAAGAGCTAGGAAAGTCTCGAAAAATTCCAAAACAATTGCATTTGTCTGTGTCTGTCTCCGTCACGCGCACCCCCCTCTACCCCGCGCTTCCAGGAGCCTAGGGCAAACAGCAGAATATTCGTCATCAGCTGGTCTCCGTCGCTTATCGCTCTCTCCGTTCCCGTTGCATTTCGTAGAAAGAGAGAGAGAGAGAGTATTCACATATTTACAATTTTCTGCTCCTGCCACGCGCGACGACAAACGTCGCTGACGTTATTTTCTGGGCCGATATTGCAGTTGGAAAGTATAGAACACGAACCACACACACACATCTGGGGTTAATTGCCAGACCCGCTGCCAATTAAGCGGAAGCGCCGTGTGTGAGTGTGTGCTGGGGGAACAAAGAGTGTGTTTCGCAGGTGCTTCACTTGCCACACTTTTCGAATATGCAAGCTTCAACACGACTTCCAAGGGCAACAAGTGTGTTTAACTATCGATTATTTGCAGAGCTCTTCTCCCACCAATTCGCACTCACAAACACACGTAGCTAGAGATCGGAGCCCAGCATGGAGACTTCTGCGGACGCGCTCGTCGAGGAGCAGAAGCTCATGGCGGAGGCCAAGTACCGCACCTACATGACCAACATAGACAAGGCGCTGCGCAATTTCGAGTACTCCAGCGAGTGGGCGGATTTGATATCGGCTTTGGGCAAGCTCAGCAAGGTATGTATATAGCTCCTCTTCGAAGCTGGAGCCAGATGACTCACTACATCTCTACCTTATCTCTCTTCCTGCTTGTGGCCTCAGGCCATATCAAGCAATACGCAGTACCAGGTCATACCACGTCGTCTGAAGATAGCCAAGCGACTGGCCCAGTGTATGCATCCCGCCCTGCCCTCCGGGGTACATCTCAAGGCTTTAGAGACCTATTCGGTGATTTTTAGCAAAACGGGGCCGGAGCGTCTGGCCACGGAGTTTATATACAGGTCAGTGGCCTCCGAAATTCAGAGATAAAGCCAGCCTAATCTCACTTTGGTTTAATTACTCCTTTTAGTGCCGGGCTGTTCCCGCTGCTGGGCTATGCCGCCATGAACGTGAGGCCCGCCTTGCTGGCCATCTACGAGAACTACTTTGTGCCGCTGGGCGATAAGCTGAGGCCTGCCTTGAGCGGCTTCCTCAATGGCGTCCTGCCCGGTTACGACTGTGGCCTGGATCACTTTGAAAGGATTAGCTCTCTTCTGAAGCAAGTGTGCAATGCCGTGAATCCCATGCACTTTTACACGGTGCTATGGGAGTCGGTGGCCAACAATGCGGCCATAAGGCTGCCGGCCATCACCTACCTGCTGGAGCACTTCAATAAGCGTCTGGATATGCAGGAGCAGATCTACATCATGGGCCACAACAGGGAGATTATGATGTCGGCGTTGTGCGCCTGCCTGAATGATTCTTTGATTCTGGTGCAGCGCAACACCTTGGAGTTCCTGCTGCTGGGTTTTCCCATGCACACGGCTTTGCTTGGCGAGGATGATCTGGTGAAACTGGTCACCAATGGGCTGAATACCATCCTGCGAAGGGATATGTCGCTAAACAGGCGACTCTTCAGTTGGTTGCTGGGCAGCGAAGTGGCCAAGAACTCGCCCACCTATGATACCCTTTCACTGGACACCTCGAATGCCCAGGAGGAGGAGCCGGAGTTGGAACCCTACTTTGTGAAGCACTCGCGGCACATTCTAATCCGAGCTTTAATCACCACCCTGCGACTGAGCCTGGATTGCTCACCCATGGACCTGAAACCGTACAGGATTATGCTCTCCCTGCTGGACAAGGCGGAGATAGGCAGTGCCGTTCTAGACTATGTCCTTCATGACATCATGCGCGCCATGTACATCTCCAGCGGTAATGCGGAGGCTTTGAAATCCGCCAACCTGCTGTTTGCCACCTTTGATCCGGCGTACATCTGGAGCTACATGACTAATATGTTTGAAAGAGCCTGCCTGCAGGCCAACTCCTCGAAGGAGAAGTCTCAGGCCACTGAATCCTCTGGAAAATATGCCTGCGAAGTGGGTTCCGGGGATCCCTGTGTCCTGGAAATCTGCCTCCTAACCGAATTCCTTTTGGAAACCGTCTCCCTGGAGATGTACACGGAGACCACTAGGGTGTACCTGCCCAAGGTCTTTCTGGCCATCACCCAGCTGCTCTCCCTCCACATGGATCGCGTGAGCAGCAGCGAGATCACGGCCTCGCTCAAGCTCTGCATGAAGATTGTTTCCAGGGTCCAACCCATGATAACGTAAGCTGGAAAACAAAGACATTACTTGAAACCCTCTCTTATCTCTCTGTATTTCTTTGTAGAAGTCCCATAAAACTGAACAAGCTGATAGAGCAGAATGGTGGTGGTGGTGGCTCCTCGTCGGACGAGAAGATCACCGTGAATTCGGTGAGTCAGAAAGTGGAGGCACCCAGCAGTTCCCTGGAGAAAAGCAAGTCGGACTCGCGGCTAAATCAATTTGCGGAGAACTCGCTCCACGGCACGGATGCCAACAATGATGAGGAGCTCATCCGGCGCTCGGCCTCCAACCAGAGTGTGGGTCGTCACAGTCCCAACAAGAAGAAGGCCAAGTCCATATCCAGGCTGTCTGAGTTGGACAAGGATGTGAGTTACCTTCAAGGCTAAGGGTTCTAGCTTTTCTTTATAATTTTTTTATTTTCAATTATCAACAGATCAGCGCCTCGGATACCCCGCAATCCTCCTCGGATCTGGACACTCCTCGGAGCATTAAAAAGCTCAAGGCCAAGGCCAAGGTGCCCTTTATACGCAGTCCCAAAAAACAGCGACCCAAGGACATTGTTCTGGTCCAGTCCAATACTACAACCGATGACGGCGATGGTCCTAGCTTTGAGGAACCGAAGAGTGCTCCCCCGGATCAATCTCCTCAATTCCAGCTGGACGAGGAAAGTCGGGCCACTCAGCAGCGTGGTTTCTCCATTCTGGAGAAGTGCATCCGCCAGTATGAGATCTTCTTTGAGGTTTACCTGGCCAGAAAGTTACTCCAAATCCAAGCAGAGCCCAAGGAATGCGCGGTGAGGGTTCAAGTGCAGAGAACCACCAGCACCAGTCACACCTCCAATCTGTTCCTGGCCGAGCAAGTTCTAGAGCATGAGTGCGCCGAAAGAGAGTCACAAATCGAACGCTTGTTTAACCTGCTCCGCGTGGACATTGTTCCACGTTCCAAGCAGCTACAGAGGTTGCTGAATCGTTCCCTGCCCCTGCCCGCCAGTGCCAGTGAGCTGAGCAGCGACAGCGAGGCGCAGGAGGACAAGCAACAGAGTCTGCTCATCGATGGACAAACGCAGCGCAGTGTCCAGCAATTGTCTGAGCTACAGCTGAGCTTATCCCTTCGAGGAGCTGTCAAACTGGCGGCTACTTTGCTGGTGGAGATGTCCACGTTCCCCAATTGCAATAAGCACATTGTGCTGGACAGGAATGGTGAGTAATTGGTTAATCATGGCTGTCGTAGTCAAGAGTTTGCTAAGAAACTTGAGGTAAAACCTTAAGTGAGGGTTTCCCTTCCTGGTTTCTATGATTCAGGGGATTACTTTGCCACAGCTTAAAGCTGATTCAGGGCCTTTCCTTAACAGTGTTTAATTTTGTTTTGTTTTTTATTAAAATCCATTTTAGAGCCAGAATTACCCAACTGGCTGAAAGTCCTCTGCTTGGTGGCTTGTTTTGCTCAGAGCGATAAAGAGCTACAGGTGTCGGCTATAACTACGCTTTTTGATTTGATCAGGTGAGTTATATATGCACATATATATCATTCAAAGTTAATCCCTTTCTTTCAGTCTCCTCCGTTCTCAAATCGAGCACACAACCAGCCCCGGGGTCACCTTTGTGGTGATGCTGCCCCTGCTCAAGTTTGGCCATGTCAGCTACATGGAACAACACACTCGCGTCTTCCAGCTGGTGAGCTCCATACTGTGGGATTACCTAGGAGCTGCCGGCATAGATCCAGCCCAGATTGCAGCGCTTCTCCATCAGCTGCACAGTTGCCTGGAGAGTGGCCTGGTGGAGACAGTAATTGGTAATAGGATGCAGGCACAGCATCTTCTGCAGATTCAACCGCCTGTCTTGGGAAGGACAGCCCTGCGCAGTTACCAGATGGAACGCCTAGCGGATGCCCAACTGCTGTGCCCCACGGAATCCACGGAGAGGCTGCGTGAGAGCCAGGCGCGCAGCTTCAAGAAGTTTGAGCTGCTGTGGCACCTAGGCAGAGCCAAGCAGCCAACGAGGGGATTTGAGAAGACCCTCCTCAAGGTGCTGGACACCTTGTCGCTGCCCCATTACATGTCAGAGCGGACGTTTGTGACCAACTGGCTACAGGCTTCGTTGCTGCGTGGAGATCTCGCCCGGGTAACCAAGCCGCTCTACAAGATCCTGCTCTCCGCCAGCTCTAAGCGCGTGGGCATTGTCCACATGCAGCAGTTGTATCGCGAAGCCGAAGCAGAAGTCACGCCTGCCTTTGAGCGCGATGTGTATGCTATTAGCTCGGAGCAGGGCAATGTGAAGTATCATCACATGGAGACCACCAGCGGGGGTAAGAAGAAGAGCCCCATTCGAAACTTTCCCAAGAAGATCTTTGGGGTGACCCTGAGCGGCGGCAAGGCCAACAAGGTTTCTAATTTCGTGAACTACAAGGCCACAGCCTTAGCAGTGGCTAGCAACAGCAGCGAGGTGGCCCAGGATGTCAACACCATAGGGCTGATTATTAATCCCCTGGAGAATGCCAATGATTTTGACGATGAAACGGATCTAGAGGAGCCGCGGATTGAGATACCCCACAAGGAGACACCGCTGGAGCAGAAGCTGGCCTGTGCCATGGACGAGAGCGAGCAGCCCTCGCAGGAGCAGACGCCAGGAGCCCAGCCAGCCGATCAGAGTCTCCACTTTGACCAGGATATCACAGACAACTCGGACAGCAGCGACTTTGAGTCGGACTCGGAGCTGCGCGAGACCAGTCTGGAGAAGGAGGACAGCCTTACGGTGAGCTCGAGTGCCGGAATCAGTGATGATGTCAAGCGCTTTGTCGGGGATTGTGAAAGGGTCACCGAGGCCCTGACCCAGCACGAGAAGATCAAGAGCCGCAAGACCTATCGCCTGACCAGGGAGAAGACGCCCGGTGAGTCCAGTCTCAACTCGCTGGAACCAGAGCAGCAGAGTACTCCTGACCTTCAAGCGGAGGCCTTGCCTGCGGATGAGTATTTCCGGGAGGACAAGAAGCTGGGCAAGCGCAAGAAGCTTTTGATTGCAGGTGAGAAGAAGCGCCTAAGCTGCATTTCCAAGACCTCCACGGACAGCAATCTCAGTGGCTCGCATGTGGAACAGCCAGAGCTTGAAGAGGAATCGGAGGAACCAGAGTCCACCATCAATGTGGAGGATAAGCGAAGGAATCTTAGCTTGGAGACCAGCAAACTCCAGCCGGATATGCAGAAAACCCTGGAGAAGGGCAAGCAAAATGTGGAGATTTTGCGTCAGAATAATGCGGCAGCAGCTGCTGCTGCAGCGGCGGCAGCGGAGGAGCAAACCTCTAGCCTGCGCAGCTCCCTGAAGAGCAGCCACTCCCTCACCGATGCCGCTCACCTGTACCACAACCACTTGCTGTTGTACCTGGCCATCTATGACACCCGCCAGACTTTGTATGCCCTGCAGACGCTACGCAACATTATCTGCTGCGATCGTCGCACTTTTCTCTGCCTCTCCATCACCACTTCCTTCTCCAGCGGCAGCCTGAAGCAGCTTCTAGTGCGCCATCGCAAGAGTATCTCCGGCAAGGGCTTTGATGGCAGCGTGGGCAGCTCGGAATATGCCCAGGCTTATAGGGGATGCATGCAACTGGAGCTAGTGGTCACTCTGTGCCTCTTCTATGCACGTGGTTACTTCCAGAGGGAATCCCTGGATGCCCAGCGGCAACCTCCCACCCTGCAGGACATTGTAAACAACAGGAGGATCCAACTAGAAAGCATTGAACTGCTGACTGTGATCTGCACTGAGCTGATAGAGATAGTCAAGGGCATGGGCACAGGACTGGCCCGTTACATAGCCGACCTGTTAGCCCGCGCCAAGCTCCAGAAGGTTATGCTGCACTGCCTTAATAGCTCTGTGTGCAGCTATGGACGCAGCAGGGCCAACGCCAGCTATGCGGAGCAGGTCCTGAGCTTCAATGATCCGCAGGATGACCAGCTGCATGCCGACTGCTTCCAGCTGCAGCTACTCCGCCTGCTTTTAGCTGTAATCCGGCTGGAGCACGAGGTGCATCAGGTGCGGCAGGAGACACCCCCCACAGGAGGAGAGGATACCGCAGGCAATGCCTCGCCCACCCGCCTCACGGAGGGATCGGCGGCAGCAAATGTCAAGTATCTGCCCAACTGCCTGATCAGCCAGCAGCCCATGTTTTTGGCCGCCGTTTTAGGAGCCCTGCAGCAGGAGCGACTGCGTCATTTGCATCGCAACTGGACGGATCTGGTGACCTCCTCACTGAACTGCTTCTCCTTTGGTTCCCTCACCAACATAGTGATCAGTGTGGTCCACCAGCTGTGCAGCAATTTGGATCGTTTGGCCAAGACGCCACTCCCCCAGCAGCGACACTTTCCGCCGGACTATGTGGTCTCTCAGCTGGAGGCCTTGACTATACTCTGTCACTACTGCCTGCTGGACAACACCCAGCAGACGGCGCTCTCGCACCTGTTCAACCAGGCCTATCCCCAGACCAGCTCCTCGGCGCAGAGCTCCAGCACTGGGCAGTTGCTCAACAGCATTGTTCACTCCTTCCTCTCGGCCAGCGAATCTTCTGGAGCGTCAGTGCCGGCGCCTAGGAATCCCCAGCTTCAGGCGGCGCGTAATGCAGTGCTCTCACATCTACCAAGGATCATGAGCAGCGTGGCTGCCATTTGGGACAGCGAACTGGGACAGCTTAGGCCAGTGCGTCAGCAACTCTTGGAGTTCCTGTCGCCGGTTTCACTGCATCATGGCTGCAATTTCCTGGCCGCCGTGGCCGTCACCTGGCAGCAGCGCGGGGTGGCTGCCAATATGAGTGGATTAAGCATCTCCGAGCAGTTCCAGAGGAACTCCACTTTGCAGGCTTGTCCCGCCCAGCTCTCTCTGGTGTCCCTGGTGTCCAGCATCCGGGTGATGCCCATGGACTCGTTTGTTATGACCCTGCACCAAGTGGTGCGCTCGCCGCCGCCCATCCACCGGCCACCTGCCCAGCTCAGCATTGAGGTAAGCTCGCTGGAGCTTTTCTACTTCTACATGCGTTCTGCCCCGGCTCCCCAGCTGGCCGATGCCTGGAGCTCGCTGCTGGCCCTCATCCGGGATGGCTTGAATCTGACGCCTCCTGCACAGTTTGCTCTGCTGATGCTGCTCAACGAGTTTGTGCAGCGTTGTCCGCAGATGCCCTTCCAGGACAAGAAGGAGGTGAGGGAGCTGCATGACGTTACCTCGCGACTGGTGGACTCGCTGTCCAGTGTGGCTGGCTCCTGCCTGGAACAGACCACCTGGCTGCGTCGTAATCTGGCTGTTAAGGAGGACACTGATGGCCTGGCCAAGGACAACAGCGTGGGTGGCGGTGGACTGCAGCAGTATTCCCTGCAGGCGCAGAGTGTCCTCGCAGCCATACTCTCAAACCTACTGGATGTGGCGTATGGCTCTCAGGAGAAGGACAAGGTGGTCAATATAGTGACCCCGCTGCTGTACAATATAACTCCGTATTTGAAGAATCACACGGCCCGGAATGTGCCCTTCTTCTACGCCTGCTCGGCGCTCTTGGCCAGCCTGAGTGGGTATCAGTACACAAGGAAGGCCTGGCGCAAGGATATGCTGGATCTCCTCCTGGACAATGCCTTCTTCCAGATGCATCTCTCGTGCCTGCCCTTCTGGCGCATGATCATGGACAGTCTGATGACGTACGACAATACCACATTCCGGGAGCTTATGACCCGCGTCTCACTCTCGCAGGCGGGCAGCCTGAACATATTTACATCGCGCGATCAGGAGTACGAGCAGCGGGCCATGCTGCTCAAGCGTCTGGCGTTTGTTATCTACTGCAGCGAGTTTGATCAGCACAACAAGTACATGCCGGATATTCAGGGTGAGTCTCGGGGGGGATTAGGGGTTTTCAAGGGAGAGAGAATGAGTAATCTGAGAGGTTTCTATATTTATATTTAGCGATTTGAATTCTGTTTAACATGTAATATATAAATATATTTGTTATACTGTATTTATTTGCGATAAGAAGCATTCATTCAGGAAGTACCCAAAATTCGTAGAATTCTAAAAGCTTTAGCTGCTACACACAAATGTTTTTCATTCAGTAGAACCTTTGGGGATTTGAAAGCTATAACTCCATCTGTTTCCCCACAGAGCAACTGGCCAACAGTTTACGACTGGTTCCTATGGGTCCCTCCGTTCAGGCTGCCGTTTTCCTTTGCTTCCGTGTACTCCTGCTGCGCATGTCGCCCGACCATGTCACCTCGCTGTGGCCCATCATCATTGCCGAAATGGTGCAGGTGTTCCTGCAAATGGAACAGGAACTCAAGTCGGAGAGCGAGGAGAGAAAGTGAGTCCTAAATTATACATATATAAAAAGTTTGATCTCTAAAATCTGTACATTTTTGCAGTCAACAAATGCGCATGCCCTCGGGCATTGATGTCTCCTGGTCCTCCGCCTCGACAGCCAGCAATGGCTACAGCTCCCAGACGCCCATGCAGCACTGGCGCTCGGTACAGCTGGAGGCTTGCAAGCTTTTAGAACTGGGATGCGTTTTGCCGGCCACCAAATTGCCGCATTTCCAGATGTATCGCTGGGCCTTTGTGGGCACCGAGTTTGATGTGCACGAGGAGGAGGTGAGACTGCCCAATGGCAGTCTGGAGAATCTGGCCATGCTGCCCAGTGCTCTCTATGTGCCGCATGTAAGGCGGTTGGTGAGACTGATGGACATGAAGTACACGACTCAGTCGCCGGTAAGTAGATCTACCAGCTGCTTTACATTCTATCGATTAATCTCTTGTCATTTCCCTTAGCTCTTGCAACGTCCTAGCAACCGCCATCTGATGTTGCACTTCCAGCAACTGCAATCCCTGCAGGAGCTGTACGCCTTCTTCTCCACATTGGGCTTCAACTGCCCGCAGCCCCGGAACTTTGCCGACACGGAACAGGATGTGGCCAATTGCCTGCAGGAGATCGAAGAGGTGCTGGCCAATGACTTCCTGGAGAAGCTGCCCAGCATTACCACGCCCAGATGAAAGCCGGTTGCCGTCCAACGGCCGCCCACGCAGTCGCAGATCCAAGCAAATGGATCCCAATTCGAGCTCAAGTTGAATCTGAATCTGGGCATGGAATCTGCCTTGGAGGCGGGCCAGCAGCAGCCATCACGCATCCTGGCCGCTGTGCAGGCCAAGCTGAGTAGCCAAAATGCCGAGACGAGCTTTATGCAGCAGACGCAACAACAAAGCACCAACAATAATAAGAAGACCAACTTTCCATTTTATGTGTAAGAAGGATATGGAGCTGGATGCCGATAGTATGATAGCTAGCTATATAGATAGAAATGTCCGTAGTGTGATCGATCGTTTTAACTGTTGTGTGTTTTGAGGAGGACTAGCGCCCTGTCATTGTATATGTATAACTATAATATAACCATAACCCATGTATCTAACTGTTGATAGTTGCGGATGTTCCGGATGTGAATAAGAAGAGAGACTAAACTGCAATCAAAATACAAGAGCGTATTATTTATTGCCAAACTTAAGTTAAGTTTTAACGAGTCTAAACCACATTCGTGGTTCGGGGACTGCTCGACTCGCGGTTCTTCAGCTGGACGTAGTGTGAGTATATAAGGCGGGCGCAGAATGCAACAATTACTACAAGAAAAAGGAAAGATTAATTCTGGAAAACAGTACATTACAAAATAACTATTTAAACTCACGAATCGATATTATGTACACCAATAGGGCCCCGAAAATATTATTGAAACCGGTGGCCTCACGATAGCCTCCATAGTGGAAGATCACACCGAAAATGGCAAAGGGAAAGCCAATGGCTTCAATCAGGGCAAAGATAAGCCAGCCCAGGAGCAGCACACGCTTTTCCTGGAAGATGATTAAGAAGGTAACAGGAAACACAGTGGTGAATCAGTAAGGGTTATTTGGTGAGGCGGGTGTGTGAACTCACCTTGAGGGTGCCGATCAACAGCAACACATTGGCGATCACGGCAATGGCAAAGCCAACAAAGTTTACAACTGCAACGAGGGGGAAATATGGTTATTTGTTAATGTACACTATAAGCTTTTTTATTTATAAAATTTTATAAATTTAAAAAAAATATAAAATTATAAGTTTAGATATTTAAAGATTTTTATTAAGGTAAGTATAACAAAAAACAAACATGATCTTGAACATTTCTGGGATTAAAAATTATTTTTCGTATTCAATTTTATAAATTTTATATTTATTAATAATTAATTAATTATTTATTTAATTTATGTTTGTATTTTAGATTGTAGAAATTAAATTTCACCAATATTTGATTTCCTTAAATGGATATTTATCCATATAAAAACAAACATGATCTATAAATTAAATTTATTAAATTTACATTTTTGTATAAGTTGTTATCAGTTAAAAAAACTTTATATTTTTTTAATAAGTAATTAATTATTTATTTAATTTTTTTTTTTTGTATTTTAGATTGTAAAAATTCAATTTCACCAATATTTGATTTCCTGAAATGGATATTTATTCATATTTTTATATAAAATTTTTTTGGAAAAATCAAAGTTTAAAAATTTCATAACTCAGTCAAAAAAGCATTAAATTCAATTCGGAAAGCTTTTCTATGCTAGTTTTTTCTAGGTTAACAAATCTGCATATAAAATTTAAAATTATAGAAAATCAAAATTTTGGTCGATTTTTGAGAATTTTAACGATGTAACCCCTTATAACATTTAGTGAAAAAAAAAATAAATTTTTTTTTCTTCAGACATGCCTAGAAAGATTCGCCTGTCAAGGCTGATCAAGATTATATATACTTTATAGGGTCGGAAATGACTCCTTCAATGCTTTACGACAACTTCAGACTACGATTATAATACCCTTAAAGGGTATAGATATGTATCCTCGTTATTTAGCTCTCATCAAAATTACTTTAGTTTCCAATTTCTGTCTTTAAATTATCAAGATTTTGTTGTTAAAATTATCCAAGTATCAAATATCAAAAGCAAAAATCCAACCAAATATGATCTTGAACTTTTGCATGTGTGTGCACATTTTTGAAATGAAAACATCAGCTTGCATCTGTCACCGATGTCGTCATCGATCCAAAAAAATGAAACGTGTTTTCTTTTTTTTTTTGTGTGTTGTTTTGTCTCCATGGATTAGCTCATGGTTTTAATTTATACGCCGTGGCCGTGGTCGCGTATGTATTCTAATGCTCTGAAACAATGGCCCGGAGGAGGAATAAACAAATGTAGCCACGCCTTGAAATTTCTCCTACCCGTTGGAGCGAAGAGCACGCTGAATGTCACGGATATCAGCGAATATATGGCTATGCCCAGGCACCAGCTTCTGAGCTCCGTTTGGCACGGGCCCTGGTCCACGATCAGATCGATTTTCATCTTTGGGAATATACGGTGGTTAAGTTTTCACTAAAAGTAACCGAAAACGGCGAAACCGGTTTTGGGGGCAAGTTGGAGCACGGAAAAGCGACCAAGCACGGCGAGAAGCGAATAACAACTGAATTCCATTTTACACATTCTTGGGGAAGCAACAGTTTGGTTAGACTAGACAACAAAACAGGGTTTTTTTTTTTGTTTAAAGACAGCAAGTAATTAGAAATTATATTTAAATTTTATAGCCTATTTTTATACCCTTGCAGGGTATTATAATTTCAGTCAGATCTAGCCATGTCCGTCTGTCCGTCTGTCTGTCTGTCTGTTTCTACGCAAACTAGTCCCTCAGTTTAAAAGCTATCTGAATGAAACTTTGCATATAGTCTTCTATATGCTCTCACTGCTATATATGTCGGAACGGGCCGGATCGGACGACTATATCATATAGCTGCCATACAAATGTTCGATAAATTTTTAGAAAAAAAATTATAACTTAGCTGTTTTTCAACATATGTGCACTATTTTTTACATATGACCATTTTATATTATTTTTGAATTTTGGTAAAAATTTTATGAAAATCGGACGACAATGTCATATAGCTGCCATAGGAACGATCAGGAAATGAATAGAAAAAAAATTATAACTTCGTTGTTTTTCAAACTATTTTTATCTACTCTGAGATATAAGCTTATTTTATTAGTTCAGAATTTTTGTATAAATTTAATGAAAATCGGACAACTATATCATATAGCTGCCATATAAACCGATCGGTAGGTATAGGGAAAATGTAAAACTGGGAATGTAAAACTGTAACTGTCAAACTCTCAACATAATAAGTATAGATAAAATGCAATGAAATAATATCTGCAAGGGTATTCAAACTTCGGCGTGCCGAAGTTAGCTTCCTTTCTTGTTAGGTATAGATTTTATTTTTTAGTAAATATTTTATTTAGTATTACTAAGATTTGATAGATCTGAAATATTACATTTTTATGAATTGTTTTATTTATTTAATTATTAATAAATTAAAAATAAACCCATTTGAATAGGTTTTTTTTAAATTCAAATAGGTTTATTTTGAATTTATTCATTAACAACTCTTTATAATTATAATTAATTGTTTAAAATTTGTTTTTAATTTAAAAATCTCAAAAACCTGTTGCTTAGTGCAAAATGTATATGTGTGCGTATGCATTTTAAAGCTTAGGGTGCTCGCCAAAAGACCAGAGCAACAACAATTACAGTGTGTGGGAAGATGTTAGCTTGCATTGTGATGATATACGATCAAGATAACGAATCATACCTAGAATCACATTTTGTTTTTAAAAATAACAATTATCTAAATGGATGCTGTTCATTTCTTCTGCTAACAATCCTAACGGTTTGCATTCAAATTTATATGTTACAGCCCTGAAAGAGTGACTAAGGCGTGACAAAACTGTGATTTTATAAAAAGGAAAATGGAATGGAAATATAATAGAAAAGAAAATAGATAAGAAATAAACATTACTTAAATAAATTTAATTAGGTTTCTACATATATATACTAAATATTTAATAATATTTTTTGTAATTTTAATTTTAATTTTTTTAAGTTTTAAAAAAATTCTAAAAATTAATTTTTTTAAAATAACTAAGTAAAAAATATAAATTAAAATATTATAGTTTTAGTAAAGTAGCATCTTACAAATATTAGGGTGACGCGCCCATTATTTTTCTGTTACTCACCGATCTGGCAACACTGCCACCTGAAAGCTCTCTCAATTGTCATGCATTTGCGACTTATTTTTTTCGATCCAATTGCATTTCGACTGCGCCGGCAAGAGCTATTGTTTCTTTTCCCGAATCTCTAATCAAATAAAACTTATCAAAAACCAGTGAAAATGCTGTCCAGCGTGTTTTGCATGAGACTGAACACCTATGGTGTGGTTATTGGCTGGCTGGGCGTGATTTTCTCCTTTCTGGCGGTGATCCTTTTATCCGTAGCCCTGGGATTCGCTGATGAAATTGCGCAGCAAATTGTTGAAGCTAACAAAAGTGCAGATGTTACAGTGGATCAAGTGCGCTCCAGTAAGTACAAGTATATACATGTACATACATGTGCATATGTAGATCTGTATTTGGATATTATGTTCTACGTTTGTGGCTTTTCAGTTCTCATTATTGCCCTGAGTGTTTACCTGCCACTGAAGGTGATCAATCTTTTGGCATCGGCCATGCTGGTTGTGGGCACCGTTAAGGTAAGGCATTTTAACTTAATTTACACAACTACATACATCATTTTTATATACAAATATTTACATATGTATATATACACATATAAAGTATAAACAATCGAGTTTTCCGCTAATTAAGCTAACCATTTTTCTAGGAACGCCATCTGCTCCTGCTGCCCTGGCTGATCAACAATGGAGTATTGCTAGCCTTTGCCATTCTCTTTCACTTTGGCGTCTGGGCGCAAGTTATTAGTGCACCGCCTCCCTTCTTGGATGCCCTGCCCATTCTCCTGTTCTCTTTGGCTACTCTCGGTAAGCAAGTGCAATGAGTCACAGTTTTTCCCCTGCCTTATCTGAGAATGGGATTTGCACAGAAAAGTGGTTGTGAAATTGCTCTAGCTCTCATCTGGGGTTATCGCACAACCGCTGGCTGCTGCAGCTCTCATTTAATTACACTTGATAGCATTATTTATTGTTTGTTATTTACTTTTTCCAGCTCTTGCATGGTATTTGTACTATGGAATCTACTCGCTGTTCAAGCAAATCCAAGCCAACAGTGATATTCAGCGTCCTCTGATTCCGCCAGCTGCCCCGCAGACCAATTCGTACCCCAGCTACACCAAGATATAGGCTGGCTTATGAGTCATTTTAAGCCGCTGATCAACAGCTATTGAATCTTATCAGTGCAGTTTCCAATATATCTATTTTTGTATTAAAAATTAACACGAACAAAAGCGATATTTGTATGTCTAAAATCAAAATCGATGCATATCTGTTTCTCTATTGAATTACTCACTCCATATGGCCTGCACCTGCGTTTATCACTTTTCGAATGAAACTGCAAGGCGAATTATGTATGTTTATCCAATTGTCTGTGAAGAAATATATATTTTGTATACACAAATGGAAAAATATTTATTTAAGGGGGTTTAGTTTTCATGTTTTTCATTTCACGTATTCGACAATACACGAATTGAACTCTGTTATTTCTCTCAATAAGAATGCATGAATTCGTGTTAATTGCATAAAGAGGGGCTATTGTGATTTCAAGTATTCCAAAGAATAAACATAGTAAAGTTTTCAGTTTACAAAATATTTTTATTTAATTAAAAAAATAAAGTAAAAAAACATAAAATATGTTTATAATTCTTTTATTTTTATTTTTTTTTATTTATATTTTGACTTTGACACCTTAAAAAAGAATGGGTGTCATAAATATGTATAATTTTTAAAACAATTACCTTTCAAATGCCGTTTAAATTATTCGATCATCTTAATAGGCTCAAAAGTTCTAATTTGTACAACATAAAAAGAGAAAAGGCACTACTGTGAGTCCCTGAGGGGCCGTTTTTTTCTTGAAAACTGTAACTCTAAGCCTAGGTTCTGATAAGATTTTAATAAAAATGTTTTAATGTGCTGACCAATTTTTTTCAAAAAATATGTATAAAATCCTCAAGAAACTCTTTTTTTATTCATTCGTATTTTGAAGACGTCACCGAGAGGTCTTGTTTTTCTGAAGCTAAAAAAGAAATAAGTGCACCGAAATTGTGAAAATGCCAAATGTGTGTAATGTGCTTTCAAGAACCTATGGTCTGGTTATCGGAGTCCTTTCCATTATATTGTGCTTATGGGGCTTATGGAAAGCGTACAGTATACGGAGTGAAGAAAATTCATCGATTAAAATTTCCAAGACTGTTGTAGAGGCTGCGGCCGTGGGGTGTTTGATCAATGTTTTTGCATCTGTGTTGCTGCTCCTGGGAATAGTTGCGGTAAAATTAAACAGTCTGATTAGGCACCTCCAGGTTACGATTCTAAAAATGTTTTTCTAAATTTTCTAGCAACGCCATCGTTTGCTGTGGCCCTGGCTGATTAATAATGGACTGTTCATTTTCCTCGGATCTATTGGTTTAGTGATTCAACCGGCTGAATATATCCCGCGTTGTGTAGGTGGACTCTGTAAGTTTGTGACGCTAAAATAATTGTGAATTCCTTGAACCGTAAGTGGAACTGATTTCTGGCTACTTTTCTAATTCCAGTTCTCTTGTGTTTTCTGTACTTTTTAATGTACTTGGTCTACGAGGAAATCCAAGGTTCCATAGGAGGAGGTTACTCCAGACCACGGGTGGTTGCGATGCAATCCCAGACTATGAATATATATTAAAAAAACAAAATGTTTACAATTGTATATTTTGATGATTTTAAATTTTAATGAAATTAACTTTTGATATATTTATATATTTCCTCATATTTTGTTCTATTAATTTAACTAGAATAACTGTAATCGTAATGATCCAATTGCAAACTGCAAGGGTATACAAACTTCGGCATGCCGAAGTTAGCTTCCTTTTTTGTTTTTTATTATGTATGTAGCTACCCTACAACACATTTCGCAATACATATAACAAAAGTAAACATTAAAACATTCCTACATTATCTAAATTGGTTTGAAAGTTATGATTTTTCAATGTAAAATAAAAAAAGGCGATAATGTGCGTTGGCGAGAGGTCATGTTTTTCTTGGAAACTGCAAAGGAAGTATGAACCGAGTTTATGATTATTTTTATACCCTTGCAGGGTATTATAATTTCAGTCAGAAGTTTGCAACGCAGTGAAGGAGACGTTTCCGACCCTATAAAGTATATATATTCTTGATCAGCATCAACAGCCGAGTCGATCTAGCCATGTCCGTCTGTCCGTCTGTCCGTCCGTCTGTCCGTCTGTCCGTCCGTCTGTCCGTTTCTACGCAAACTAGTCCCTCAGTTTTAAAGCTATCTGAATGAAACTTTGCATATAGTCTTCTATATACTCTCACTGCTATATATGTCGGAACGGGCCGGATCGGACGACTATATCATATAGCTGCCATACAAATGTTCAATAAATTTTTAGAAAAATAATTTTAACTTGGCTGTTTTTCAATATTATTCCATCATTTTTGAGATATAGCCTTTTTATATTATTCCAGAATTTTGGTAAAAATTTTATGAAAATCGGACCACTATATCTTATAGCTGCCATAGGAACGATCGGGAAATTAATCAAAAAAATTATAACTTCGTTGTTTTTCAACGTATTTTAATCTACTTTGACACATGAGCTTCTGGTATTATTTCAAAATTTTGGTAAAAATTTTATGACAATCGGACGACTATATCTTATAGCTGCCATAGGAACGATAGGGAAATAGAAAAAATTATAACTTCGTTGTTTTTCAATGTATTTTCATCTACTCTGAGATATGAGCTTTACTTATTATTATAGAATTTTGGTATACATTTTATGAAAGTCGGACAACTATATCATATAGCAGCCATAGAAGCGATCAGATGTAGAGAAAATGTAAAGCTGGGAATGTATAACTGTAACTGTCAAACTGCAAACATAATAAGTATAGGTAAAATGGTATGTAACTCAGTTTAGTGTCTGTTTTCGGCATTATAATTTATGACATAAATATGAAAACCAATCTGCAAGGGTATTCAAACTTCGGCGTGCCGAAGTTAGCTTTCTTTCTTGTTAATTATAAATTTTATAATGTAGCGCCCAATTTTACCAAGAAAGTTTACGAATCGCCTCAAAAGACTCTTTCTAGCGCTCGGAAATTTAATAATCGTCAAATGGCCAGCAGCGGTCATTAGCAATAAGTTTATTTTATTCATTTGTATTTTGGCAACGTCCCCGAGAGGTCTTGTTTTTCTGAAGCTAAAAAAGAAATCAGTGAACCGAAGTTGTGAAAATGGCGAGCTTGTGTTGTTGTCTTTCCAGAACCTATGGTCTGGTTATCGGAATCCTGGGCATCACATACTCCTTATTTTTCTTTTTTTGTCAACGGCAATGCATGTGTTTTTTGAAAAACTTCTATTTTTCAAATTTGGTATGCCGATTATGATGGTGGGGACTGGGATCAACATTGTGGCATCGTTTATGCTGCTCCTGGGATTATGTACCGTAAAATTAAACTTACTCTTAAGCTTCTGATAAGACATCTCCAGGTTACGTTTAGTTGAAAGTAACTATAATAAATTTTTTCCAAATTCCCTAGGAAAACCATCGTTTGCTGTTGCCCTGGCTGATTAATAATGCACTGCTCCCTGGCATCTTAAGGGGGGATATACATGTAAACCAAATTTTTTTGGGCAAATTTTTTTTTTGGTTTAAAAAATAGTTTATTACTTAAAGAATATACTGTGTAAGTTTCAATATCGAATTCCAACTTAAAGTGCCTCAAATCAAGTATGCACGCAAGGTTCACAAGTGTTAACGTGGGCGCATCAAAAACTTTAATCGTCTTTTTCTCAACTTCTAATTTTGGCATTTCTACCTATGCTATGGACACGATTCACAAAAAACTACGTAACATATCGCAGTGAATCAAAAAGTATTATGATCAGCATGAAATTATCTTCTATTTGAACCTACATGGTTGTTATAAAACTGAGTATTACTATTTTTTAAGAGGGTGGGAAGTGAAAACTGATCACCTGAAAATGGCCTTTTTTCCTTCAAATCAAAATTTAATTTTTTTGTCTTGATTTCTTTTTAGTTTTTTAGGTTCAAATAGAAGATACAGGTGTAATGAATACAAAAAAATTTAGTTTACGGATTTTGGACAGGAATTACGAGCTCTATCGTGTCCATAGCACGGCAACTCAAAGCTCGAGGCGCTACGGCATATGTTCCATAAATCCGCCATTTTGTAAAATATTGTTTATAACTAATTTTTTTTATCATCTCTGATTCTACTTTTAACTATATCCAAAGTTTCCCGACGATTGCTTGACTATTTCTTATAAAAAAAAATTCACGAAAAATGACCAAATTTTGACCGCTTACATGTATATCCCCCCTTAACTGTCGGTTTTGTGATGCAGTGGCTAAATAGTGGAGACATCCCAAGTGGTGGCGGTATACTCGGTAAGTTTGTGACGGCAAAATAGTTTTGAATACCTTTCAACCTTAAGGGGGATATACATGTAAATCAAATTGTTTTGAGCTCTTTTTTTTTTTTTTAAATAGTTAATAACTTATAGAATATACGGTGTAAGTTTTACGATTCACAAAATGAAAACTATGCAAGATATGTGAGTTTATCAAAAATTATTATCATCGGCATGAAATGATCTTATATTCGAACCTAAATGTGGGATTATAAAAATGAGTATAGTTCTTTTTTTAAGGGGGTGTGAAGTGAAATCGAATCGAATTTCCTAAAAATTGATTTTTCTCCTTAAACTAATTAATTATATATTTAATTAAAGTTTATTTCTGGATACTTTGCTAATTCCAGCGGTCATTTGGATTATATATGGCTTAACATACTTGGTTTACAAGGAAATCGAAGGTACCAGAGGAGGAGGAGGTTACTCAAGAGGCCGCGCCCCCCGGGTGGTTGCCATGCAATCGCAGACAATGAATATATACTAAAAACAAAAATGATTTACAATTGTATATTTCGAAGATTTTAAATTTTAATGAAATACTATTTTAATTTTAAATTTGTTCAATTTTCTTATAATTTAAGTTCAATTCGTTATTCTATCTTATAATTTAACAATCTGACATCGATTATTAAATGGTAGTTAGCTTTACTACTCTATTTATACATTTAACAAAGGAAATATAAAATAAAGAACTAAACTGTGTGAATTTTCTGAATAAGAATACATGAATTCAAGTTTGATTTCACAGATCCAAAAATGTATGTATGTACACAGTAATACTAATTGCTGTCAATAAATAAAGTAATCTCTATTTTTACATCCCACTATTACTTATTATTTATATTTATTATTTTTCTTATTTGTACTTATTTGTACTTTGACAACGTCGCTGAGAGGTTCTGTTTTTCTCCAACTAAAAACTTATATAATTTTAGGCGTGGCACATTTTGCAATACATATACAAATTCTACAAAAATTACTGGCCAAATGCCGTTAAAATTATTCCATTATCAGAATTATTTTAAAAGTTATGATTTTTCAACGTAAAATGCGAAGAAGCGATAATGGGCGTCGGCAAGAGGTCGTGTTTTTTAAATATAAATATATTTAAATATAAATTTAAAACTTAGTCATTAGCAATAATTATTACTATTTATTGGCATTTTGGAAACGTCCCCGAGAGGTCTTGTTTTTATGAAGCTGAAAAGAAATAAGTAAATCGAAATTGTGAGATTGGCAATCGAGTGTTCAGTGCTTTCCAAATCCTATGATCTGGTTATAGGAGTCCTATTAACCATATTTTGTTTTTATGGATCTTATGGGAAGGTCACAGTAAACTCGTGGGGAGTGGGATCAATGTTGTTACATCTGCGTTGCTGCTCCTGGGAATAGTTACGGTAAAATTAAATTATGCCAGTCAAAAGCTTCTGATTAGGTTCAGGTCCAGGTTACGATTCGTTGAATGTAACTATACTAAAATTTTCCCAAATTCTCTAGCTCTAACGATGGAGTTGGTTGCTGTTGCCCTGGCTGATTACTTCTGTGATCCTTTGCCTCGCAGATATCGGTTATGTGATTAAATTTGGTTTCAAGAACAAAAAGACCCCTATTTTGTAATTGGACTCGGTAAGTTGTGAATTCTTTGAACTATAAGTGGGGTTAATTACATAAAAATGTATATACATAAGTTGTTCAACAATTAGGTGTCAAATATGATAGAGTATCCTACTTGGTAAACAAGTTATAATTTTTGCAACGTAAAGTGAGAAAAAGCAAAAGAAAGTTGGAAACATTTACAAAAACATATATTTACCTTTTATAATGTTGTTCGCAATGCCCCCGATAAGTCCTCCAGCAATTGCCAACACGACTCCCAAGGGACTTTTTCCGAAGATCGGCAAATTCAACAATCATCAAATGGATGTTGGGTCATTGGCAATCAGTTCATTTTATTTAAATAATTATTACAGCTAATTTTTCCAAGAAAAAAACCAGATTGTATATAAAAAGAAAGAGTTTATTTTATTCATTTGTATATTGCAAGCGTCGCCGAGAGGTCTTGTTTTTCAACAACTGCAAAGAAGGAATTAAATTAAAATTAGTGCAAAATGACGGACACCGTAAGGCAACGTAACAGCTCCGGTGTTGCTTTTGCCATACTGAGTCTTATCTTTTCCATTTACCTCATGGCCTGTTCAATTAAAGGGGTAATCAAGGTCAATGAAATTGCTAAGACTTTTGTTTCAGATACATCAAATATTACTGAGGAGTTCGTGGACTCCGGTAAGGATAAGTTGCAAGGAGCACTATTATCCCGAAAGAATTGAATAATATTGTTATATTTTTTGGTGATTCTTTAGTTCTTCAAGTTTTTGTGGTGTACAATGCGATCAATATTTTTGTATCCTTCGTCCTGGTCATTGGAGTACGCCTGGTAGGTTGATAAATTCCGTATATCTATTGGTTTTTGTTTTTATCTTTTTATACTGATAAACAAAATATATTTCTAGTTATTTCGGACGTTGCTTTGAGACGTATTTATTTCAGTTATATATCTTATCACCTAAATTTATAATTAATAAAGTCGTTTTCATATTCCTAGGAAAGCCATGTTGTCCTACTGCCCTGGTTGATCGTCAATGGACTGGGCCTGGTCGTAGGCAGTGTCGGGCTTATACATATATTGCCGAACCTTAGTGTTTATAGTCTTCCCCGTATTCTTTATTTAATTATTCTTCTCGGTAAGCTTGAGCCACTAATTATTACAATTATAGAATTTCTTGAAATCAATAGGGGTTATCGCAGTGTTATGTTTCATTTTTATAAATTAAGCTGATTTTTGTTTTTATTTTATTTCCAGCGATTAAGCGGTATTTCTTCTCCAAAATACTCCCGTTATATAGGGAATTCAAAGATGCGAATAAAACCAGTAACCATGTGATTGAGTAGGAACCCCTTCTTACAGGCCAAGTCTTGGACTGGTGTTGAGTATTTTAAGTCCATGAGCAACACAAACTTTGGTTTTTCTGATCAACGAAGCTTCAAGAAATACATACACATTATAAATAAATATTATTACTCATTGAAGAAAGCTAAAAACAATAAAGAAACAAAATCAGCAAATAAATGCGATAATATACATATATAAATAATAAATATTGACAAGCTAAAATTTAACTATCTTGCTACAAATTAAGGATTAAGTTAAATGAACTACAAAATATACTAAATAATAATAATAATAATAAACTTTAAATTGTTAGATTAAGAATATCATATGCACAAATTTTGTTTAGGTTTAAGCTTTATGACAGAATGTACTGTAACCCTTTGTGACTAGCGCTCTAATTTATAAGTTTTAAACTTGTAGCGTTAGGAAGGCAAATAAAATCAAATCAATTCAATTCAAATCAATTCAATTTCTTTTATAATTCAGTGTTTGAATAAACAACAATCCCCGGTTTTTTCTTATCTGTAATTTGTAAGTTTATGACTCTTAAATGACTGTATATTCCTGGAACCTTAGATGCTCAGAGCTGTTTTAATTATTCTTGTTGCTATTAAATTAGGTTTTGAAAGATTTAATGCTCTTCTGGCATCAGTATGTAAGGAATTATGGGGCTTAAAAAAATCATGGAATATATACTATAAATAAAATATTAAAAAATGTAACTAAATAATTAAAAACTAAGTCCTTTACACTTGTTTTTTTTTAAGATTTTAAAATTTAATTAAACAAATTTTAATATTACTCTTAAAGTGTACATTATATATTTTATAAAATTTAATTCCAATGTTTTGCTTTTTTACTAAATATCAATTTGTTTCCATTTTGAAATTAACGGCAAACTTTTTTATTTCAAGTTCAACAATCTGGCAACACAAACCCAAGTTGAAATATTAAATATTTGTGAGCTTTTTTAGGTGTTTTATCGTGACTTTTCTATAGCACGTTCCATCGCTAAAAATAAACAATAAGTGCGACCCATTTCACAATTGCATTTCTGCGCCGCCCGGCAAGTCAACAGCTTGTTATTATTTTCTGTTTCTGTGAAAAAGGGGAATCACCCGGAAACCAGTGAAAATGCTTACCTCAGTGTGTGGCATGCGGCTGACCACCTACGGTGTGGGACTAGGATGGATCGGCGTGATATTCTCCTTTCTGGCCGTGATCCTCACGTCTATTGCTTTGGGAAACGTCGATGAAATTGCCCAGGAGATGGTCAAGGCCCAGAATACCAACCTAACGGAGGATCAAATGCGCACTGGTAAGGGTTTTATAAATATTTTTGATATACACGTTTTAAACCGCTCTCCTTTTGCCACAGTCCTGGTGATCATTTTGAGCATTTACCTGGCTCTGCAGTTGATCAACCTCCTGTCCTCGGGCATGCTGATTGTGGGAACCCTTAAGGTAAGAATGATGGGTAGGGTCAGGGAGGAAGTACCCGTAGCCAGATAGCGTGTCAAAATAATTATTGTCAGAGAGTTCCGCTTGTTTTATGACTCACAGTTTGATTATCAGGCGCTTATTATTCCTCCCAGGGGAAAAAAGACAAAGAACTTTTATCAGTTGTGGGAAATATTAGCATACTTTTTGGCTACTGCGACAAAGGGACTTGGTAGAGGGTATTTAATGAACTTAAATCTTAACAAACAATTTCCTTGTAATTTTTGCTTCAAGAAATAGAGGTGTACAAGGGTTTCCCATCATAAGTATGTACTTTATAACACAATTTACCTTGAACTCGACGAGTCCAGATAAGGCACAAGATACTGATAAGTTAGGCAGAATGAATCACAGATCAGTTGGCAAGAAAAATTCATAGATGGCTGATAAAAAAAATTAGAATTAACACAGCAATTAATTGCTCATTTTATAGATTAAAATACGCTCTAGAGGTTATTAACTTTTTGATAAAAAAAATATATAATTAAATTGTAATTAAATTCGTAACTTTAGGAACGTCATCTGTACCTGCTACCCTGGCTTTTCAATAACGGCGTGGCCCTGATCTTTGGTCTTATCACCCAAATTGGAATGTTCGTGCAGGCCAGCTCGTCGAGTGTCGTACCCTCCATCTTGATCTCTTTGCTAACCTTTGGTGAGTACAGCAGGAATGACTAGTTTTATGCTTAATATTCTTCTATATATATTTAATATATTATTTTTAGCTCTCAGCGTGTATCTGTACTATGGCATCTATTCGCTCTACAAGCAGCTTCAGCGTACCAGCGACCTCCAGCGTCCTCTTATCCCACCGCAGAGCAGTGCCAGAAACTACGAGGGATTGCCCAACAATCCATAAGTTCCTTTTAAATCAAAGGAATGATGCTCCAATGAGACATGAATTAAAATGTTCCTTATATAAATGGGACTTTGTATTATTATTATAATTATTTCAAGAGCCTTTATCAGTTATAAATAAAATATAAAAAAGGTTCTATAAGGTTCTATAACTTCCTTGGAAGTCTCAAAAGTGCCTATAAATAAAATAATATCGAAACAGACTTTTAAAATCTATTTTATATGAATTTTTCTGCAATTTTCATATATTTTTGTATACTTACCTTCATAAATATTTCAAAAAAAGCTCCAAAATCTTGCCTTTAAATATATATATTTTCTAAACACACAAAGGGACACACATTCAAAGCTTAAACTGGGACACGAGGTGGCTTTCGTTGTGGTTACTACCTTGGTAGTAGCTCATTCTGGATGGATGCTTGGCCCTGGACTCTTGGTCATTTGCCCAGGCCCAGCCACATGTAGCTGGGATCAATGAGCTGGGAGCGATAGCCCTGCGGATTGCGCGACACCAAAGATCGTATCTTTTGCGAGGGCCGGTAGCTGCGCAGGGCATGGAGCAGCTTGGATGTCTTACGATCCTGCTCCTGCTGCTGGACGGGATCTGGTTCGGAGCCTTCGGCGGGCGGCATTGCTGGTAAATGTTGTAGCGGATGCGGATGCTTGCCCTCCAGCAGCCGTGTCTCCGACTCACCCAGCTGGGATTGCTCCGCGAAGCGCACATTCGCCTCCAGACGGTTGAAGAAGTCACCCAAATTGGTCATGGCTCCTAGAGAAACAAGGAAGAGGCACTAACTAAGGCACCTTCTGACCCTCCTGCAGTCCCCGATACCCACCAGCACTGATCGATGGCATGTAGCGGTGCTTGCGCTTCCAGGGCAAGCTGTAGGCGTAGGCAAAGGGATAACGTGGCTCCCCAGGCTCTGGCTGCTGCTGCTCCTCATCACCATCGCCCGGTGGTGGCCACTGTATGGGCGTACGCTTGGCCTTGACTGGCGGAGATTGCCACTTCTGTTGCACCTGCAGCTGCTTGAGCTGCTGCAAATGCCACTGGCGGCCCAAAAATTCCGGATACGCTGGAAAATAGCTGCCAAACAATTGCTTGTCCATTTCCGTGATGCTCGATTTCGGCTGTCGGGGGGGATTTCCGTTGTCGTTGGGGTAAAGGTCATCGTCGAAGGCGCGTGACGTCGGCGGCGGCGGGCCGTTGTCCATGGATTCCCAGTCCGGATCCAACTCCCAGTCGCTTTGCCACCCCGCCGGAATTCGGAGGTCACGACTCTGGGTCTGGGTCTGCTGGTCCCCAGTTGTGGTGGCTGCCGCTGTTGCTGCTGCTCCGCCGAAAGGTGCGTTTCGCAGTGGAGCTGTCGGTTGGGAATACATATCGGGAGAATGGCCCATTAATTGTGGGTTCCCCGAGGAGTCGCGAACAGGGGGTGGCTTTTCACAAAAAAAAGGGTATGACATCCAATTTCCGCTCCCGCCCCTACAGATTTTAATTAGTGATAGGCGCAATGCGACTCCTAATCAAAGGTCAACTTTCAATTTGACAAAAGTGTCGAGCAATGAAAGCGATAGTTTTTTTTTAAGGGGTTGTTTTAACCTTTCTGAAATTTAAGCTTTGCGGAAATTGAAATAAAACATATTTAAAGAAATAAATAACATTTAAGAATGAAGAGGAACGCCCAGAATTAATATATTTAATTACAGATTTCTTATTATCTTCATGACATTTCATTTTTGAAGGGAAAAAACCTCTTTTATCCAAAAATGAAACTTCTTTCTGTGAGATCCTTGTACCTTTTGATAAAGTTTTTATAATTTAAGTTCCTGATCAGCATCAGCAGCCGATTTACTCTATCCTTGTATACAAATTATTCTCTCAATTTACAAGTTTTACATAAACTTGAAACTTAGCCAATAGTTTTATTTCAATTGGATAAAAATAGTAAAGATAATATATAGATTTAAATCAGACTTCTATTATATCTTTCAGCTTTCATAGAACTCTTGTGTAAAAATGAAAACTGCAAGAATGTCCTTTCTTTTTAATACAAAATTTACTTTAAAATGTACCTTAAAATTTGTATTTATTAAAATTGTATTAGAAATTAATTAAGTACTTAAGTTTTCTGTAATTTAGACCCTTCAACTCACCAGCACAGAGTAACACCATCAACAGAATCCGCCGCCTCAACAAAAGTTCTGACATCTTGAGGCTGTTTATCTAAGGGTTTCCCTTGAGATGTTGTTACATTCTTCGCAAACACCAACGCGGGCTAAATAGTTGCCAATTTTGAAAACATTTCCGGCGAAACTTGGACACAAACGCTGGCTAATTTCAAAGGAGAACAGTTCCCACGGCGGAGATCGAGTTGCACGCCGGAGGGGCCGCCAAGTCGACTAACGGCCAAGTTGCTGGCACCGTGCGCTTTTATAGCACCTCGAGGGTCACGAACCCAGCCCAACTCCACGGGAATCCATTCGGTCTCCTCTTTCTAGTTTAGTTTTCACCTGCAGACGAGCACCTGTTGCCCGACGACGACGACGACGACTCCTCCTATCCTAATAAGGGACGCTGGGGACATGCGCACCAGCCAGGATGGACGTGTCACCTTTGCTTGGTTTCTGTCAAGTGCGACTTGAGCTTTTTCTAATATGCACGGAAATGGCAAATAGCACTGGCAATTGGGAGTCGAGTGTCCAAGTGGCGCTTTGGATTCCATTCCATTCCGCCAGCTAACACAGCCATCCAGCCAATAAGGCTCAGGTGTGCCAAAGGACCCTTTCATGCAATTATCCTGTCATATTGCGCAATTTCCCAACCAACTGATATTGCCAGTTCACAGATTTAAGCTATCTCCGTGCTCCCGGTTCATCCTTTATTCCCTGGATTCCCGGCATCTCTCAGACTTTCGCCTGACATGACGTCAAAGGCTTTTGAGTCTTGGCCACCGTATTAGCATAATTGGGTCAGTGGTTAGCGCTGGCCATTGTGAGCCTTGCCTTTTATCCTTTTAAAGCGATGTGGCCACCAGCCAGGAGCTAGGCCAGGAGCTGGCCACCAGTGGCTGCTCCTAATTGGATTTGTGTGTGCAGCGAGTGCCGGCAGAGAGTTTGCAGCTTCTTTTGCGGCACACGCTGGGCGTGCTAATGGTTTCGAGTCCCGAGTTGGGAGACAGAAGTCAGAAGGTCAGGCGGTGGTCTGCCAGGGGCCAATGGCGACTTTGTCTGCACAACGTTTAAATAAAAAAGAAAACTTTTTAGCACAAACAGTTTGTTAATTAAGCGTTAATAACAAGTTGAAGTCAACTTCTGTGACATCTACATTTTAGTTTCGATTTTTCAGGGGGAGTTGTCAAGGTTAAACTACTTTTTTTTTTAAATTTTTTACCTTTGCAGAGTATTATAATTTCATTCAGAAGCTTGAAAAGCAGTGAAACAGTCATTTTCGACCCTATAAACCATATATATTCTTGATCAGCATCAACAGCTGAGTCGATCTAGACATGTCTGGTTGAAAACTAATTTTTTGCATTTTTTGTTTCAAAATTTAATAAGGGGTTACATCGTTAAAATTGTGTAAAATTGACAAAAATTAAAATTTTTTAAAATATTAAATTCAGTATGCACATTTATTACTCTATTAAAAACTAGAATAGAAATGCTTTCCAAATTAAAATTAATGCTTCTTTGGCTGAGTTATGATATTTGAAAAACTTGGGTTTTCCTAAAATTTTCAAAATTTAAGGATTTTTTTTTATAAAATCCAGTTCAGAAAGCGAATGAGTGCTAAACGTCATATATATTTTTATTTGTCATTATAATCTTATTATTAATAAATAATAAGCTAAATAGGTAAAATGTTAAATTCTATATGCTGGTTTATCTAAAAAATATCTAATAAATGGTTGAGAATATATTAATTTATTTGATTTAGTTATTTATTTTAAGGTTTCACTCTTATATATTTCAGGCCCCTTTTACTCAACTTAAAAAAGAAATCCAAAGAAAAACCTTTAATAATAATTTCCCAAAAAATGTATACTCCCCCAAGGTAGCGCACAGCAAAGTCGCTGTAACCCCTAAGCTTTTCTAGTGCTCCAAGTCTCAACCGTTCCTCTCCATGCCAAGCTTTACTTTTTGGGGCCTCACCGGACGGAGTCTCGTTCAGTCGCTCTTAAGCTTTCGTGCCGCGAAGTTGTCGTTAGCAAAGCAGCTCATGTGTGGCAGTTGCAACCGAATAATTGGCTTCACAGCAGTTGAAATTCGTAGTGAAAAGTGAACTCCTCAATGGACAGGACTCCACCGAGAGCCACAAAAGAATTCAAGTGCAATTAAAAGGAATTAAAGACCAAACGCAGAGGAAAACCAAAGGAAAAGGAGCTGAAAGCCTAAAACTTTTTTGAGTAAAAGGTGCGGCGCTTCAGGGTTTTTTTTTTGGGGAGAAGAAGCAGAAGCAACCACAAGCCCGTGCACATGCCGTTGCATCCTGCTAACTCCCTTTTTCTACCATCCCCAGGGAGTAGTTATTCTCTGCGCTTCAGTGCGCCGGCGCGTTTGGGGGAAAAACGGCTGTTTTTCACATTTCCCGCGCTGCTGCCAGCAGGTTGACGACCTGTCGTCCAAAAAAAAAAGCCCCAAAAATGCCGGCAACACTTGCTTTCGTTAACCCTCATCCCTTAAATTAAGTCACATGGATTACCAAATACCAAATACCAAATACCAATCTGTTGGTTCACGCGGCGTATACTTAATAATAATAAATATTAATAACTGCCCATTGCTAGCTTCTGTTGTTTGTCGTCGTGATACCTCGTTCCATTGTTTACTTGGCCCACATCCAGATGTAACCCTCATCCCAAATTTGGTAGCGGGAATCTCTTTGCCAAGCACGCACTGGCACTTGATTTTTCGGGTTTGGGCGTCTTCGAGAGTCTCTTGCTTGGAGGGGCTAAAAGCCTACAAAATATGTGCTAAACATTTGGGGAAATATTATGCGGGGGAGTTCAATGAATTCTAGAGAGGCACACGTGCTGTAGGGGAATAGTTTTGTATATTTTTTTAGTAACTTTTTTGAATTAAATAAAAAATAATTTAAAATGATTACATTTTTGTAAGGGTTTTCTAGCTTATAAATATTTAAAAAAATAAGGCAAATGTTAGCTACCTTTTAAAAAAAAGGGAATTAAGTTTGAACAAGTGTACAAGTTTTATTTTTAATTTAAGAAATCTTCCCGGCTTTTTAATTTACATATTAATTGTTTAATTAACTTAATAATTGGTGTCCAAGGGGGCGAAACTTGTCTTAATTGTTGTCTAAGTTACTCTAATGTTTTCTTAGCCTTGCCTCTATCTTTTTTAAAATTTTTATGAATTAAATAAATAATATAGCACTTGAAAACCCCAATTTAGTAAGTAAACATAACATTTCAAACCCCCTTTTTGTTTATTTCTGTGTCACCTATAATTCTGCGAAATAAATCAAAAGTCAGCTACCTAAGTTCGGCTTCATCAGTCACCTAAATAATCCCCCTTCTGTACCTCTCGCATAATTTGCATCTTATTCACTGTAACTAACTCGGAGTCTGACGGTTGATTTCCGCTGAATTGACAAAGCAGTTAACCTTGGCGGCGCACAGATATTATATTGCATTTGCAGCAACAGTGGGTTAATCATCAATGGAGCGTGCAGCAGCATATATACACATATATATCCAAAGGTTCTCTATAGTTTTTTGCATAGTTATTTTGTGATTTCAGCTGGACCCAGTCACGTGGAGCAGGCAAAGGAGGCAGAGTCTCAGCATAGGTGGCTCAGCGAGTGTTCTTTCTGGCCGAAAAAAAAACTACAACCGGTCCACAATGTTTGCACAATTTCTGTTTCATTTTTCTTTATTTGTTTTGTTTTCCCCGCTCTCTGTTCTGCTCTGTCGCCAAAAAAGCATTAAATATTACTGAATGACTGCCGGGCTCTCGGGTCGTCGGGTTTTTTCGGGGCTCTACGTGCGGAGCAAACTTTATTTTTTTCGTATTTCGGCTGGCTTGTTAATTTGAATTTCACACCCAAACAGTCGCCACAAGCAGATGTTGCTAGGGACCAGCTTCTCTCCCGCTCATTTTGTGTGTTTTTTTTTGCCTCTGATAATCATATTTTTAGTAAAGTTTTGCTTTATATTTAGTCACCCCTGCCAACCCTTTGGGGCTTAGTCAGAGTTCTCCACTCATCGCACACATCTGAAGGTCAGCGCGAGAGTTACACCTTGTGCTGAAGCCCACTTCCTGCTCCACCTTGCCCACTTCCGCTTCCTGTGAATCCACCTTCTACTCCCCCTTTCGTTTTTTTGCGGCTTTGCGTGTGTGCTAAAGCATGGTATTTGCCCTTTAACTGCACGCCAAGAAAATTTGCATATCTTATCTATTTTTGTGTAGAAAAATTGTTGACTTTAGAAGAATTTTTTTTGAAAAAATGTTTAGAAATTTAAAATAACTAGAAAAGGTTGGATATTATAGTAAAATCTTATATTTTATTGTCTTATTTACTTATTTTTGTGTAGAAAAATTCTTGATTTTAAGAGCTTTTTTTATAAACAAAATTTCAGAAATTTAAGAGAACTAGAAAGGGTTGGGAATTATAGTGAAAGGCAAGTGATAGATGAGCTTTGGCTCTTGATATATCAATCTTGCTTCCTAACTATTGCTAGATCTTATTAGAATTTTTAAAAATAATTTTGTAATAATAATTCTAACTACAAAAAACTAGAATACATAATTCTAAACTCTCATTCTCTAACCCTTTTTTCTCTGTGCCTCAGTGAGCTCAACTAAAATGCGAATTAAGTTCACTATTAGCATAATTTAATTGTTGTTGCCGCACCACAAAAAAACCCGTTAGCTGCGTTGCTCCGACAAAGTGTTAGTTACTTGGAGGCAACCGCACAACGCAACGCATTATTCTGCTCTGACCCTGGCTGGCTGCCTTTAATTACTCATACGCCCTGTGTGACGACTGCTGACCCCGCAAAGAGCAGAAAACAAAAAATAATAAGAAATAGGGGAAACTGGCAAATGCACCAGGCAAATCGAGGGCTGCTGTCCCACGATGGCAACTGCTGGCTGGCTGGCTGGCCTGCTTTTGATTTGGCAGGGCAGTAAACATTTAGCCTAATGGGGCTTCTTTGACCGGAGGGAGGTAGGCTTTTCTAGGGGTGGGTGGTGCTGCCGGACATTGCCCTCCAACACAATTGCGCCCTCAAGCATGGCAGGTTGGCTACCAATGGCTGGCTGACTGACTAAAAAAAAAAAAGGAAAAACTAAAAACACAAACCGAAATTGTCGTTAATTCGTGTGCGTTGTGCGCAAAGTGAAATTTTGTATGTTTTAAGCGGCACTCTGCCTTTTGTTTTTTATTTCTACTTTTGTGGCTGCCTTGTTTTTGTTAATGCAGCTATAAATTCGTGACGTTAAATTCAGAAACATGTGCTGCCAGAGACACGTTTTATTGACCCCAAAGTGAGTGAGAGAGAACTTTCCAAGCGTGTTATGATGAAAGCTTGGGTTAAGTCTGGAAAAATAATGCTTATTTTATATGCAACAATCGATTCGGTGTTATTTATGTACTTGTAAAGTTAGTTGATCTTTTAATGATAAATTTTTTGTATTAAAAAAATCATTAAGAGCGTCACATAAATTGTAAAGAATAATTTAAAGGGAGTTGATCCTCAAAATATTAATTTTTAAGTGAAGAAACATGAAGGGAAGCTGACTTTAGGAAGCCGAAGTTTTCATACGTAATTTAATTTTCTTTTTCAAATTTTCTCTAAATTCTCTAAACAAATCTTAACTTAACAGGGTATTTAAAATTCGAGCAGTCTCCTGCTCTCTCTGTTACTTTCTTACTTGCTCATTTGTTTAACTTGTTTGTCAGCTTAACCAAATCGCTGGCAAAATGCGCAAGTTGCATGCGACAAGCAATTTGGCGGGGCCACATCCTGCCCCATTTCCTGCGGTCCTTCAAGCACTCAGCCACTCCGCATCCTGACATCAACAATGCTTGGATGTGGCCAGAACAATGGTTAAAGCTTTCAAGGAGGCGGAGGAGAACGTGGCTGGCACTTAACCCAGTTTTTAGTTTCATTCAGATGCTTCCTTCACTTTGACATGCCAAAAAAATACAACAAAAAAAAAAAAAGAAAGCAAGAAGAGAAGCCGGAATGATATCATGTCAAACGAACCCACCAGGGATATATATCCATGTGACCTAAATTCGGTGCTATTCTCTGCTAGGCGGGTGGCGTCCACAACAATTGTCCCAGGTATTGATTTTTGGCTCTCATTCCAGCCGAAGTTGGAGCGCTGGAACTGCCAATGAAAAGACTGAACCGAACTGAAGACATCAACGTCGAACATCAAGCATCAACCAAGGACCAAAGCCAGGAAATGTTTTAGGAGCAACAGCAGGCTGCAGCATTGCGATAAGAGAGAGCCAGAAATAAACTCCCATTATAAACATAAAAACACACAGGACAGCACCAGACCAAGTCGCAATGTTTCTGCCCGTGAAATCAAATCAGTGAGTACAGAGTGTGAAATTAAATTAAAATAAATTTGTTAGGAAAAGACCAATTTTAGAGATTTGAAATCTCTTTAGCAGGCATCTAAAAGTTTGTTGTAAAAAATTATTTTAATTTAATAAGATAAAAAGCACTTTTAAGAGGCTTAGAGATAAATAATCCTTTGAGAAAGTGTCTACAAATTTTCATTTAATTAAATTTAATTCAAAAGAGAGCACTTTGATTATGCTTAGAGGTTTAAAATCTCTTTTAAAATGTGTCCAAAAGTATGCAGTAAAAAATTAAACCCACCTTAGACACAAAAAATAAGTCCAACTAAGAAAATTAAACTAAGGTTCTAAGATCTTCTTTAAATAACTTTAAAGTTCAAACTACAATTTTAAAAATCTTTCTATTAATTAAAAATCGTCAAGAACAAAATTCTCTCCGTGCACCAAGCTTAATTCGAGTGGCGACTTGATGCTCCACGTCTACGGCTCCACCATTCTACCCCCGAAAAAACAGAGAGAAAATTCCTACAACATAAAACCATAAACAAGAACACGTAGCATAAACAACCCCCGGATTTTTGTGTTTGGGGGGTGTAGTGGATGCCAGTTCCTGTTTCTGTTTTTGCCGACACGTTGTCGCGCCGCCATTATCATTATGTTTACAAAACTTGATTTCATGTCATGGTTTTGGGTTTTTGGTTTTGCGATTCTCACCCTAGCTTGTCGAATTCTCATTGCAGCTCTGGTGGCGAGGCGAGTGGCAACAATGAGGATGTCACCACCACCAGCAATAACTCTACACAGACGCCCAGCGATTTGAGCCCACCGGGACCCAACGAGGAGGTTCTGCCCCAGGCCCATCATCAGAATCCAGGCCACTGCATTGCCTCCTTTGCAGCCATTAACCAGATGAGGAATAATGCTCAGGTGAGAGGAGGGGAAAAATCTCTACGGGTTTCTCTAGGGGAAATAAATACTTTTTGTAGATTAAAAAGATGGAGAAGGAGCTTAATATGGAAGAGAAAGACACCTTAGAAGTTATTTTAAATTAATTTATATTTCTTATCTATTTAAATACAAAATTTATCTGTCCAACTGAAAGCCTAATTAATCAAATTCAAAGCAACTTAGGGTCAGGTTCAAAGCCATTTCATCGATTAAAATTAGCCAACTTTTGGTTGTCAAAAAGTTAAACTTACTAGAAAAATCTACAGCCATATAATTCTTCACCGTCTTCCACTCAATTGCCATATCTTGATATATTTTCACACTAATTGCATTAGGCGTGAACATAATTAAAAGTATTTATTTATTAGAATGGGCGCGTGATTGAGGTCGTCACAGGTCCACATGGCGCATACATAATTTCTTTCGGTTTCGTTTTTGGGCAGTCGGCAAACATTAATTGCTATGCCTCCTCCTCGCCAGAGTTCAGCTGGGTGAGAAGGCGGCTGGCTATTAGAGCAAATTGCCGCTTTAGACGCCCAGCGGGTGAAATATATATCATCGGTTAGACGGATGACTTAGCCTTAAGCAGAACCCGTACCGAAGCCATGATGTAAGCGACATTTTGCTATTAAAAACTGCCTCCTTTGGAGAGGTCAATAAACCGGCTTGCCTGTCAAAAGTTATTGATAGAAGGGAAGGACTCGCTTGTAAGGATTCTCAGGGTGTAGTGGTGCAAATTGAGCACGTAGCCGGGCATTAATCGGATTTGTAAAGGGACCCCCAACACGACTCCTTCCTAACTCTGTCTCAACAGCTTTTCTCTGGTATTTCTTCTCTTCTCCCAGCTCTGCGATGTTCGCCTGGAGGTGGGCGGCGACACCATCAATGCTCATCGTGTGGTCCTGGCCTCCGTGTCGCCCTATTTCTATGCAATGTTCAATGGTGAGTAGAGCAGGGAAGGGATGGGAAGGGATTAGGAGGAAATAGAGTGTATTTAAGAGCTTACATTGACTTGAAAATACACTTAAAGATTTTTAAGAAGGGTTTAAGAATTGATTTAGATCAATTTCCGTAACTAAAACCCTCTTAAACCAACTGAAAACTAATCCCAAAACTCATCCAACCATTCTATTAGATGACATGCTGGAGCGCACACAGGGCCTGGTCCGGCTCCATGACGTGGATAGCTCTGCTCTGCGGCAACTGATCGATTACACATACACTGGTGAGATCACAATCACGGAGCAGAATGTCCAGGTCCTGCTCCCTGCCTCCGGCCTGCTGCAGATGCACTCTGTGCGGGATGCCTGCTGCAAGTTCCTGCTCCGTCAGCTGCATCCCTCCAACTGCCTGGGCATTCGCAGCTTTGCAGATGCACACTCCTGCAAGGAACTGCACACAAGAAGCCACAAGTATGCTCTGCAGAACTTCCAGCAGGTGGTGGGCACCGAGGAGTTCCTCCTGCTGCCCTTTGAGGAGGTCAGAGAGCTGATATCCAACAGCCAGCTGAACATCAGCTCTGAAGAGCGTGTCTTTGGGGCCGTCATTAACTGGGTGAAGCATGATTTGCCCTCGAGGAGACTTCACATTGCCGAGCTCATGTCCAATGTGAGGCTTCCTCTGGTGAGCCGGGATTTCCTTATGAGCTGCGTGGAAACGGAGACTTTGATGCGAGATGACTCCGAGTGCAAGGAGCTGCTGCTGGAGGCCATGAAGTACCACCTGCTGCCGGAGCAGCGCAGCTTAATGGGTAGCCAACGAACCCAAGAGCGTCGTCCCGAGGGCATGAAGCCATATGTGTTCGCCGTGGGCGGTGGCAGTCTCTTTGCCATCCACAACGAGTGCGAGGTCTACAACCCACGCACCAACTGCTGGAGTCCCGTGGCTCCCATGCTCTGGCGACGCTCTCGTTCTGGAGTCACGGCCCTGCACAAGCAACTCTATGTTGTTGGAGGCTATGATGGCGTCAGTGATCTGGCCACGGCGGAGAGCTACAATCCGCTGACGAACAAGTGGAGCAACATCACCCCGATGGGCACCAAGCGCAGCTGTTTGGGCATTTGCTCCTACGATGCTTTGATCTATGTGTGTGGTGGCTACGATGGCGCCTCTTGTTTGAGTAGCATGGAGAGATATGATCCGCTTACTGGGATTTGGAGCTCTTGCCCGGCAATGAGTACAAGGAGAAGGTACTGTCGTTTGGCTGTGTTGGAGAACTGCATCTACAGCCTGGGTGGGTTCGATTCCACCAACTATCAGTCGAGTGTGGAGCGCTTTGATCCTCGAGTGGGTCGCTGGCAGCCAGTGCCCAGCATGTCGGCCAGGAGGAGCAGCTGTGGTGTTGCCTCCACGGATGGGCATCTGTACTGCATTGGCGGCAATGATGGAACCATGTGCATGTCTAGTGGAGAGAGGTTTAACCTGCGCAGGAACAGCTGGGAACCCATCACAGCCATGCATTCAAGGAGGTGGGTATTTAATTGGTTTATAAATAATTTATGTGATTCATTGTTTTCTTTTCCAGATCCACCCACGAAGTGGTCGAGGTAGAGGGCGCCCTGTTCGCCCTGGGCGGCAACGATGGCAGCTCCTCGCTCAACTCTGTGGAACGCTACGATCCCCGCCTGAACAAGTGGAGCGTGGTCAATGCCATGGTGGCCCGGCGCAGCTCTGTGGGAGCTGCCGTGCTGGAGTGCTTCCACCTTGAGCGCGGACTGGTCCAGACGACGAACTTATGACCCTTGGCCAGCATAACCGAGTCCTTCGCCGCAGCTGCAGCGAGCGGCGCTAGCAATGGCTCAGCAGGAGCTGGAACAGTAGTTTTGCCGCCTTCAACAGGAGTGGGTGGAACCCTGACAGTGCCCAGTCGAGCAGAGGCAGCTGCCTTCACGGCCAATATAGCTTTGAGTAGCTCGGCGCCCTCGGCTAGCTCCACCTTGCGTCGTCATCGCAGGGACACGCCAGGCTTAGCCGAGAGCCGCCGGGCCAATAGCAATGCCAGCAGCAGTGGCAGCGAGAGCGGCAGCAGCAGTGGAGCATCCGCTGGAGGAGGCGGAGGAGTTAAGCCACCGGCGACGGCCTGATCCTGGTCCATGTCGCGTCGCTTCTAAGCAACCTTACAAAGATAACACTTAAAAATACAAAAAAGCTAACCCCACGCGCCTAATGCAGGAATTTGATTGTTCGAGTTCGTTATGGAATAGATATAGGAATATTAATATAGTTATACGACGGAGAGGAAGCACACACTCGTGTCTCTAGTCAGGATCTCGCTCTCTCACGCCACACCACGTACACACCCGACATGGGAATGCCTCCTTGGAGGAGAAGGAGGAGGAGGAGCAACCGAACCTAATCTGCCTACAATTTACATAAATAAACCTCTATATACACTCGAATTATATATACTATATACACTCTTATGTACTATTCTTATGTATTTTGTACACGCAATTATTAAAACGATAAGTCAGTGTGTTTCGTAGTCCCACGTCCTCCCTCTCTTTTAGTATTTGGATCTTCGGTGGGCCCGGTCACAGCATCTTCTTGGCCAGGTTATTGGCCACATTGCCCACATTATCGCTCTTGTCCTCCGACTGTTCCACCATTTTCTTCGCATTCAGCCAGTTCTTGGGCAGCCCGGTGCCAACTGTAAGAGATTTGGTTGGGGAATATAGATGATGGATTAGTGAAGGGAGGCGAGGAAGTCGCTGGCGCTTCGTTGCTTCACGATGAGCTGGAAAACCCACATTCAACACAACGACGATCGATGGACAGTGTTCAGTACGCATTTATTATCAGTTTCCGTCTCACGCGACTCTCTCCCGATGAAGATAATGGATAATGGGGACAAGTTAAATGCTGGTTTTTTGCCCGCGTCGGCTCATCGGTTCACAACGGAAACGATGCTCTTGGTGCCCGGAAAACGAATGTGGGATGAAGCTGTCCTCAGAGCATCAAGAACACTTAAGGATAAGCCGACGCGTAGCGCCGCTTTCAAGTGGTTACAACTAAACGGTACTTAGGCTCTAGCTCGAAAAGATTTTAAATTTACAAATTAATTAACAACGAATGTGGATCCTCCTAGTCCAAGTCTTCGGCTACAGCGAAAGCGGGAATATATGGAGAAACGTTAACAGAGAATCCACCAAAGAATTTGGTAGCAAAAAGAGAGAGGGAGAGTACGGAGAACGCGTTAGAAGTAACTCAGTTATTAAGTCTAAGGTCTAAGGTTTTGGGCCAATTAAATGTTTTGGAACCAAAAGCACAAGTGTTTTGTGTGTTTTTTGTTTGTTTTTCAACTTAAAAAGTAAACTCTTTTGTTTGTTTTTGGTGGATCAAAAAGAGAGCTATTTACTTTTGTAAACCTTCTCGGTCATGTCATCGAAGCCAGAGTCCTGGATGTTCAACATCAAGCTATCCGCCGACAGGTAGACCTTGTTCTGTGAGCTGGCAATCTGTTGCGATTAGAAAAATACATTATTTAGGGTTGAAATATAGTTAGGAAAAAGCCTTAGCTTACCGTTCGGGCAATGCTTTGAGCGGCACGCAGCTTGCGCAGCTTGAGGTAGGCTGGGTTCTGCTTTACGGCCAGACCTAAGTGAACATATCAGTTAAGGAGAACCATTTGGAGGGCAATAAAGGGGTATAAAAGTTAGTTTTTATCTCTAAAACAAAAAAGAAGCTGGCAATCAATAGTTTGTACTGAATACCAGCCTCTCTTGGCTTTTAAGGTAGATTTCTCGTTTGAGTTTTTTGTAAAAGGATATCATTTTTGCAGCCTCAGCTTCTCCCTCGGCCTGGACAATCTTCTGCTGCTTCTCCTGCTTGGCCCGCTCCACAAAGAACACAGCCCTTTGGGCCTCCTGCTGGGCCACCTGTTTGGCCTCAATGGCGGCCGTGTATTCCTTGCCAAAGCTCAGCTCGGTGAGGGACACATCATCCAAAATAATGTTAAAATCGCGGGCACGCTCCACCAGTTCCTTGCGGATCAGCAGGGAGACCTATTCAAAACATTGAAATTCAATTTAATTTCTGTTTTATTTGATAAACAAGGTCAAAACCCACCTGTTGACGCTGGGTAATCAGCTGCGAGGCATTGAACTTGGCAATCACACTCTTCAGCACTTCATTGCAAATGGAGGGCAGCACCTTCTCATCATAGTCCACGCCCAGCTGCTTGTGCAGGAAGGGCAGGTTCAGGGAATCCGGACGCGAGAGCACACGCAGCGAAATATTAATCATTTGCAGATCCTTGGAGCCGGTGGGCGAGGAAATCTTGCGGGGACGCGAGCGAATGTCATAGATAATGGGATACTGGAACCAGGGAATGCGCACATGGAGGCCTTCGGAGTAAATGTCGTTCTGGATGCCGCCCAGGCGGCTAAAGATGATGGCTCGATGACCGCCATCGACTGGAAGGGGGTAGAAAGGGATTAAAATTGATGATAAATTAAAGGGTTTTCTTAATTTTAAATTATAATTTAATTAGGCAAGGTTTATTTTAGGTTTCTGTGGATTTTTCTATTAAATATTAATGGTTTTGATGATTTTAATGTTTACATGTTTGTCTTCCTTCAAGCAAAATCATGTTTTTAAGAAACTTAAATAAAAACATTGATTATAAACGTAAGAAAAACCTTTAGGCATGACTTTTTTCTTAATAAATTTATTAATTTCAAAGAGTATTAAGTATTTTTTGACTTGGACCCACCCTAACAAAGAGATTCATCTGACATAAATGGAGTTTGTTGTTATGCAACCATCAAAATATGAGAACACAGAATATATATCTAATTCCTGACTAAAAAAAAGTTTCCCCAAGAAAGTTTAACTCAAATAATACCCTTATGTAGTACTTAAACCTCATAAATCCTTATAAACATTGTGTAAACTCAATTGTTAGTTATGAAATCCGGCAAAATACACACACACTTCCATTGGAAACCCTGAAACCATTTGAGGTTATGTAAACATGCCGCTACAGTTTCCATGTTTCTTACTTGTTTCCCTAGAAATCAGTTACTATATAGAACTTGGCCATATTCTTACCTGTGTACAGGGACTGGCTAACACCATAGGCAGCAGCTCCAACGGCGGCCAGGACCTTCAGTCCAATTCCCAGTCCCGGCGGTCCACCTTTGCCCAGCTTGCCAGCGAGATCGTTCAGCTTGCTCTGCGCCATTTTGTTTGTGTTCTAAAGCGAGGAATTTAACGTTAATATAGGAAATGTCAATTGTTTAAGACAAGGCACACTGCTTGTAATTTTATTAAAATAATGATTATTACTTGTTAAAAATTGGGAAACAGCACGTTCTGATTAGAGCACAGTGTGGCCAGATGCGAATTTGGCTTTCATCTAAAAAATCTCAACAAGTTGTCCCTAAAAAATCAAAGTGTTTCCCTAAAATCTAAATATATATTTAGTTCAATTGTTTAAAATAGTCCCCCTAGGATGTCAAAAACCATTGATTATATTAAACCAATTACTTATAATATTAATTTTTTTAAGCGGCTATAATATTCCGGTCACACTAAGATTTCTCAAGACTTTTGGCGTTGCCATACCTTTTTTGTGTGATTTTAGAAAGGTGCTATCGATTATTAAGAGAAAGTGTGCGCGCTTTTTGAATTTACTGTCGTTTTTAAAATGTTCCAGAGACAATATTTTTTAAATCTTATAAATGGAAAATTAAAAACTAAAACTGTAAAAGTAAAAAAATATTATAATAAATATATTTAAAATTAAAATATGAATATTAAAGGACTAAGACATTTTAGATATTAAGTTTTACTCATCTTAATTACAACATTTTCTAAATGTTTAGCTCTTATTTAAAATTAGAAATTAGAAATAATGCCCAGGAATGTGTGGAATCCACCACTTAAATGCGCTCATTTTAAGTTTTAAATTCACATCAAAATTCAAATAACCCAAATTATGAATCAATTTATTCACCAATTACTATTAGCAACTACGAACTAAAAATAAACAAACAAAAGCTTATGATGAAACTCTGTCTGGGTTTTTTTTTTTTAGCCAGCACTTACAATTAGTTAGACTTGCTGTATTTTTTCCAGCTTAGCAAAATTGTGACAATTGCAATTTGCAGGGCATAGCTCCAGTGTGCTGGAGCGGAAAGGAATTTAGATCTAGCGGAGATTTGTTATTTATGCCTGCCACCATTTCACCTTATCGCCGCCGTCACAGGGTCTCTCTTAATGTTTTGACAAACTGATTTTGGAATTATATTTTGTATTTATTGGTAAGCCCCCTCCTCCTACAGCTCCTCCTTGTGATACTACGGAAGTGGCCGATTAGGGCTTATGGCCGGGTGGTGTTTATGGCGCTTGTCGTCCAAATCGGCAACTGATGGATTTGTAATTAATTTCGGGGCGCTTCGATTAGATAAGGGATGTGAAAGACGGCAATGACTTTGCTATGTCAAGTGGCGCTGGCGCGGAAAATTCCTTGAATTAGCTGCGCTAAAAGCCGAAATTGAGGATTGCCAGCTGACGTATCTGCCACCTCACATCGCGTTGAGATGTTAACGAGTTCCAAGTGAGTGAGTGCCCCATATATTGGCTGTGAAATCTTCTCCTGGCTGTGACGTCTGCCAGGTGCCAATGGGCCTAAGACAACGTAGACTCAATTGTAGTGGATATGGGTTTAATAAATTGCCTTTCAAATTATATGACAGTGACGTTACTTAAGGCTTTTGCGTTGCCAGAAATTCCCCTGGAAATCTGCATATAAAGCTGATACAGAGAGAGAAGAAGTGAAGGGTTTTTTCAGGAATAAATTATCATTTAAGGTAGAAAAATTAGATATGTATTATACTAAATTTTAATTAACCCCTTCATTTAACCTTAAATCATAAAAAACTTTATAAAGTCTACTAAATTTCACAGAACAGAACCCTATAAATATATAAAGCCTGTAAACAATATTTCTCTCCCTGTGTAATGAGTTTGGTTGATAAAACCGCAACTGATCATTATCTGAATACCAAAGTTCTAGACTCTGGATTCTATAGAGTCTACAAAAGGGGGATTACTTACCCAATGGGATGTGTGGGGGTGGAAGTACCCATTCAATGTCATTGGTGCCCATTAATCGCCGGCCAAAATCGGCTATCAGGTGGCAATTAACATGCGCAACGGCCCGCTCAAAAAAGCCAAACAGTACACTATACACTGTACTTAACGTTTAAGCTTAGTTACCATGAAGTTTGCCAATTTAGCGGGAGTTCGATCGATTTCCATTGAGCGGCAGACACTTGAACTTGAATTTCCATGTGACACCCGGTAGAGGAGGGGGTGTAAACACACACTAAACACTAAAGTATTGAGGAACTTAACTTGACTCAGCCGGTGCCGCCGGGCCAACTTGTCTGTGGCCAAGTTCAAACAGAACAGCACGTTTTGCATATTAAGAGCTTCAGAATCGCACTTCTCTGGTGGTTGTGCAACAGTGCTGTGGGTTAATACGTTTTCTTGAGGGATAATTTAAGGGATTTTAGTATAAATTTTAAGTTTAAAATATTTTATTTAAGCTTAAGTTTGTAGTTTAAGTAGTTCGGCTTTCTAAAGTTATTATTTATTTCATATAAATATTTTTCAAATGTTTAAACTAGGTTTCTAGGCATTTTTAAAAGGGGAACTAATACAATTCACATCTAAAATCTTTATAAAATCTATATACCTACTATATACTAACCTCTGGCGGATCTGTAATTCATTTACACCTATTAATTTGGACTGCAAAAAATGTGTAACGGAATGTAATTACTGACAAACCCCTCTCGTCGCTATCAAAACCCCACTGAGGATGTGTAATTGCATTGACTGACAATTATTTTTGCACCAATTCTCTAGCCCCCCTTTGGACCTGAAACAAAAACCCAGCTAAAATACAGATTTTACAAGCCATAGAGCATAGCGTGATTTGTTTTAGGTGATCTTTATTTAGGTTGGAAAATGGGAAAATGCCTCGTCATCCGACAGCGGAAGATTTACTGTTGCTGCTCATGACACAGACCTTTTCCATTTGCATAAATCAATAATTATAATCGATTTGCAAACTGAACATAGAAGTTATTTTAGTCACTTGATTGATCCATTAACAGGTGAGTTTGTTTTTGGGGGAACCTTTAGTGCCTAGCACGAGATCGGTCTGAAAAAAAAACACATTCGGTTTTGGTAACACAATTAATTCGGTACCGTAGACACAGATTTATATCAGTTGAAATAAACATTAAGAGGAAAATATATAAAACAGCTTAAAAATGCATTTAAAGCTGCAGTTATGTCAGCATTTTAAGTGTTTTTTATGACAGCAAATAAAACTATTGTTTAATCAGTTAATGAAAATGGTTTTAAGCCGGTGTAAACTTGAAAAATCTGGCAGATAAAATGGGAGAAAAAAAGTATCTAGACGTGTAATTACTTAGGTACGATTTAATTTATGTATTTTCCCTTAAAAAAGGTCTCTAATCCAGGTTTTTAATAGCCGAAAATAAAAATATTTAGAAGGGAGAGAAGAAAGTAATTTAATTTTGTAGAATTTGATGCTGAATTATAAAAATAAAAACATGGACTTCACAGGAAAAATCCTTAATAATTTATCCTTTTAAATCAATTTCTTAAGAAGCTAAAATCTTTTACTAAAGCTTCAAGACCCGTAGGGTATTCCACCCAAAAATAATACCTAATTTCTTGTTGTCTGCTAAAACCTAAACAATGCGTGATTGTGTCGTGACCAGACCATTAGTCAACTCATCTTTTAAGTTATTTTCCCTCTCTCATTGACTTGCAAGTCGTTTGTTTGGGATGTTAAAAAATCAAATAGCGGCATCATGACAACTGGATTAGAGATTAAGATGAGAGATTTGACCACCCCCCGCCTGGCACCGATTTTTTTATAGATTTTACACTGCAATTTATTGGCACTTAGCACACCGATTCTGGAGCACGCTCCTCGAACCCCATTTTTTAGCGTCTGCAGAGAGAGATAATCAGTTTGTTTTCTTTTCAATTTCAACAGGAGACAGACATGATACGGACGTGTGCCCAAATTATCTTTCAGATACTTGGCTTGAGATACTCCGTATCTAAGACATACTTGTTTGCCATGCTGACGCACCATAAAATTAGATCGAACTTTCATTTGCGGGGGCCATAAATTCGGCTTCAGCTAAGAGATCAGAGATATATATATATATAGACGTTTATAAGTATCTACGTGTCGCACTGTAATTGCAAGAAATTCCAGTTATTGTCTAAAAAAACAATACGAGACGAGAATACAATCACAGAGAGCGAACCGAATTCCATTAGGGCAGCCAGGCATGAACTATGCATAACTAAGAATTTTTTAATCTCGCCAGGGAAAAGCTCACAGGTGGCTAGCTAACCTGTGAGGTAACTGGGAACAATTCTTATTAGACAGGTGAAAGTGAAAGTGCCCTAATGTCAAGAGCACTTCACTTAGAGGGAGTACCGGGAATTTCTGAAGCCCCATAGTTTTGTAGCTTCAAGTTCCGTGGCATCCACGAGTGCGGCAAGTGATCACTTAACCAGTTTGTTAGCTACGCCATTCTACGCTCTTTTTTTTTTTGTCATTTTTTGTGTATATATTTTGCGTTTCGGTTCGGGGTTTCCCTTGTCGGCCAATAATTCAATCTCTGCGTTGTGTTTACCAAAAAAGTTTCATTCATTCGGAGAAGTCAAGACCCCCAACGGGCCATAAATTTTCCACTGGCCCATTTCGTTGGTTTTACGGGGTTTTCGTCTGATTTTGTATCGCTCTCGGGATCGTAGGTATCAATTTGACACCTGCTAGGGGTGGGTATAAAGGATGGAAGAGCTGCTATGAAAGTTATCGATAAAAGAGAGACTTTTGGAATTATCGTAGAATTCTCGATATATTAATTCCAATTTCGAAATCTTTAAATCTTTGATATATACTTTATTTTCTTGCTTAATATTTGTTATATAAAAACTTGGTCATTTTTTGTATTAAAATATGTATCGATAAATTCGATATATTTCTTTCTTATTGTCAAGTGATACAAAATTAATAAATTCATCATAAATTAATAAATGTATCAAATCATACCACATCCCATTGAGTTAACCTATTTAAATAAATTTTCCTTTAGTTATCGATCTGCTACCGACAGACCATCTTCAGTGCCATCTCTAGTGCATGCTTTTTGAATCCAACGCCCTCGGGATTGATACCACAAAATATATCATTATGTCAAGAGCATCATATGAGCCTCCTTTGATTGGGTGCGAGGTCCGCCCCACTTGAACGGGTCTTACACTCGCCGTGTGTGCTCCATGTATACATAGTATGTACTACAGGAGACCCTGACAAGTCGGGTAATCTAAAGATGACTCCGATAAGATTCGATTTTACGGATATCTCCGCCAGCGACTACGCCCACCCCAGCCCACCACGGGCTGTCCACGAACCGGGCAAGTGGTCTAGTCTCGGGGCTTTGTGGTCTGGGGAATTTCTCCCTGCCGTGTCCGGAATCGAAATCGGAATGGATTGTGATGACTTCTGGAGTGGAGAGCTCCGTCCGTGTGACGTATTTGGAGCCGCACCGGAGCGTGTTTAAGTGGGCCGCGCTGCTGCTGGCAAGCGCCGAGCGATCGGATCGATCCGGCGATCGAGCGCAGCGTATAAATGGAGTCCCCGCGCCGACTCAGCGTTCAGTCGGTTTCCAAACGCAACGGCGGCGAGAGCGTTACTACAACCACTCCAAATAGTCATTATATTATATATAGTACATACCGGCCAAAATCGGGCAGTAACGAAAGCAATTACAACAGTTGTGAATATGGTGACATTTGCCTCGATCGCTGGCCAACAATCAATTACCACGCCGCATTAAGAACGCGCAGTGCCAGAACAATATATAATATATAGAGTATTTTTTCTATATAGTAAATAAATTAAATTTAAAGTTAAAGTAGTTAAAAAAACCCTTAAACATCATCATCATGAAGCTTATGTGCTGTGGCGGTAGCAACGGTTCCATGGACATGAACACCAAGAATTCCAAAAAGGAGGATGAGGCCGTGGGCCAACGTAAGTGGTTAGATAACCCCAATAGATCGGGTCTTAAGTAACCATTGTCAGTGGCGTTGAGTGGAGCGGCTGATAAACACAACAAAAACCAGGGAATACATTACGAAAATAGTTTAGAAAACGCATTAGAAATGTGATATTATGGGTTAACTTTTTTTGTAGGCTCTCTCTATAAAATAAAAATCTTAATTGGGGTCTCCAAACAAAACTCATTCTCTTTCAAATTTAGAGGCAGCTGAAATTTAATGAATATTTTATAAAACGAGTTTGGAAATGAACAGTAAAATGTATTTTTAATTTGGGATGTATGAAAAAAGGGGTTTGTGTATTCTGGGATTTAGTTAATTACCGATTAGCAAACTATTAGGACCTAAAAATATATAAACATTTAAGATAGTAAGGAGAAAAATACATTAAAAAAGAAAATATTAAATAATTAAGACTATTAAGTGGGAAAACTAATTGTTAAGGTACAAATTTCAAAAGAGGAAACGTAAGATATTTTAACAGAGGCTTAGAAATCACATTTTTTAAACTAGAAGAAGTTAAGTAACAATAACTATAAAATAGTAATAATATAAAGTATTATATTTGTGAATTTTGTTTAAATTTATAGCTTTAAATAAGACCTAAAAATAATAAATATATATCCATTTAAAATTGATAGTTTAGATATAAAAGCAAGACCATATTTCATTCTTTTCCCGTTCCTTTTAAAATTTTTAAAATTAATGCTTCAAATAGAAAAAATTCTCTTAAAATCTAGAGCTAAAATATAAACTCTAAAATTTTGTAAAAAATTATATATTTATATCAATTATACCCTTAAAAATCAAACATAATTTATTATTAAGCAAAAGTTTTCCAAAACCTCAAGTGCTGTTTGATTACGTTTTAACAATTAATGTTCAAGTGCTGGCAAGCTGCTAATTTCAGCCAAATGTGATTAAATCTTAAGTGGCTATGACTCTAACTTTTGTTTATTATGATTATTTGTTTCACTTTGTTTTTGGTCTTGTTTTTTGCCTGTCACAAGTGTTTTCTTGGTTCTTAAATGAATATACACTTGGCTTAGTCACTAAAGCGAATGTAGACTATAAAGATATCCGAAAAGCAAAGGAAAATGGGGATAATCAAAGCTCAGACAGACAGGAAGCTAAATAAATCATCAAAGTTCGTATGCAAATATTGGAGCACTCATTATCCGATTTACACACATTTGTTTGGGTGGGAAAAATATACAAAAAAAATATAATAAAATACAAAACAGATCACAAAGAGTGCTCCCATACTCTCGACAGGCAGTCTGACGCGAATCCAGTTTAGTTCTGTCGGCTAATGAGCAACTATTGCGACTAAAAAACAGCAACTAAAAAGTAAAACAACAGCAAACATCGGCTAGAGATTCTAGATAGCGAGTTACGATTCTTTGAACAATTAGAGTCGGTGGCGTATATGGCGAAAACATAAATCTCGCATATTTCCTATTATGTTCCTGCTTTGACTTAAGTTTTAAACAAAAAAAATCGATTCAAGGGGGAAATCAATCCAGACTTTAGGGTTATATATAGTACATATCAAGTACTCATATTTATCACTGATAAATCTTAATTTAAAGCTGCGTTTAATTATCGTCTGGCGGCTGGCATGCAAATTTTCATTAGCACTTGATACAAAACCAGAACGGGGTCTTCCGTCTGAGCATAAATTACACACAAAAAGTGCGCTCAAAATAAACAGTTTTTTTGGTTTATTTGTAATTGTATATTTAAATAATTTCGCTAGATATTCAAATTGGCAAGGCAGGCGCCATGGCGCCAGACTCAAAAAAAAAAATAATAAATAAATAGAAAATAGAAAACGAGATGCCGAGGCTGACATCTCGCCAGTTGGGTCACAAATCACAGCGGAAGGTTATAAAGTCAATAGATACCAGTTAAACTATGGCAAAAACTATAGAACATAACATAAATAAATCTATGATAGGTTGTAGTTAATTTAAATAAATATATATACTATATTTTGTGCGTTCATTCAGAGTTAAAAGTCGGCCAAAAGGCTGGCTTATCACCTGTCCCATCTGCAAACACAAGGTGGCCGAGTGACTGGGCCTTGTCTAAGTTTGTTGTGACATCAATGTTGGCTTCCACTAAGTACTTGACGGCCAAACCAGTCCGGTCCAACCCCCATCAACCCCTATCTAGACCCCAGGCCCTATCATAAATGTCATCGAGTGGAGCTGGCTATCTGGCCTCAAGTGCCTGGACATTTGAAAGTCGTTGGTCTTAAGGCGGGAAACTCCGCCTGCCAAATTGGCCATATCCTTATCACTTTGATACCTCTTTGATACCTTTTTGATACCCTCTAAGACCCCTGCCCCGAGTCGAAAGAAAGACACATCGCTCATTAGTTTATTTATTCATTCATCATCGTTGTGTTCTGTGAGAAACTGAATTTAATTACCAATCCATTGGCCTGATAATTACAATTAGACAACTTGTGGTTTCCACAAGCTTTATGGTTTATGCTTTAACCAACAGATTTCAGTGCTATTTAGCCAAGTTCAACCGTAGTAAACAATAACATTGCAGCTTTTGCTTAATAGCTTTTCTGATTTGCAAGCTTTTCTGACTGAATGAAAAGCTAATATGAATCCAATTTCAAACTGCTTTCAAGTTCAAAGCTAACCGGAGTAGCTAATGAAAGCTATTTCAAGAAAAATCGAGGGGCCATAAATTCCGGATAATAATGGTAGCACTACTGATACAAGTTCTGATACTCAGCCAGCCCGAGGACATGCCTTGACCGAGTGATCGGCCCGAAATGGTTACATCGAATTAACCTTGTAGATTACCCAATGGAAGATAAGGTTTTCCACCCAGGGGGGTACGTACACAAATTCCAAGTCAAGACTAGGATGAGGGTGCAAGTGGGCGGCTGCTGCGCTTGCCACGCGCTTTTACACGGCCAACAAATCACACACAGGGCGACAGCTAACGTCACATACAGTAACCCTGCAGTACCATTCATCAACATTTCATCAACGTTTCATCAATAGCCGAAGCGTTTTGTTGATGATTAAGCGATGAATTGCCATACAAATTACTGATGAATTTAACATGGGCATGTCATAGGCTGTCATCAACAGCAATTCATCAACATTTAAGCATCATTTCATCGATGAATTATTGATGAAATACTGATGAAAGGCTGATGAAATGTTGATGAAATACTGATGAATTACTGATGAAATACTGATGAAATGTTGATGAAATGTTGATGAAATACTGATGAAATGTTGATGAAATACTGATGAAATGTTGATGAAATACTGATGAAATGTTGATGAAATACTGATGAATCATCAACATTTCATCAGTATTTCATCAGTAATTCATCAGTAATTCATCAGTATTTCATCAGTATTTCATCAACATTTCATCAGTATTTCATCAACATTTCATCAATATTTGATCGATGAAATGATGATGATTCTTCGATGAATTATTGATGATTTTTTTTTTCATATATAATATTAAATTCTTGAGATTTTATTAATATTATTTATTCTTACTAATTCTAAACCAACACTAAGACACAAATATAAACAATTAACATTAAATCCATATATTGAAAGGCCTCAGGGTCTGTTTGCTACTCGGTTTTCCACTTTTTATTGACGTAGACCAAATTTTTTGCGCAGTAACTTCTCTGGAGGCTCAGTTCTATCCACTTGGGCAATTGCATCTACAAAAAAATAATAATTAATCAAGGGTATAATAATAATACAATTAAATAGAATTTACCCAAAAGATCCTCGTTTCAATATGTTGGCGATTACTGCGATCAGAAAAGAAAAAAATAATATAATATATAATATATAATAATTAAAATAATACACATAGGCTTTTATTTAATTAAAAACACTTCACTTTACTCACCTTTTTATATATTCCAATAAGGCCCGGAACGAATTTATTTAATAATATATTTATTAATTAATGAAACACACGACACTTCTGCAGTGCAGAGCACTTCAACTTCGAATGCAAAGGGAATAAGAAGAAGCAAGACAAAACCGAAAACCGTTGCTCCGAAAATATGGAGTCGAACCTTCGAGAATCTATTTTAATTGCGTCTTCTACTTTGTTTCGGACTTCAAAAAACGAAGCCCATGCAAATTGTTTTTGTTTTTTTTTGCATGCACCGACAAATCGGACTCGAAGGGAGTTCGGGTCTCCGAAGGGAGTTCGGGTTCAAGTAGCAGTCGGCAGAGCGTCGATTCTGTCGGCGTCGCAGTCGGCGCGTTGATGATTTGTTGATGAAAAAGCCTACTGATGAAATGTGGTACTGCAGGGAAGATACAGATACAGATACAGCTACAGTTACAGATACAGATACTCGTACTGGTACTTGTACAGATACAGATACGGTTTCCCAGGCGCGATGCTGGTTAGGTGATCAAGCCCCTGACTCTGGCTATTTGCGTAAAGCACCTGCGGATGCTACGCCAAGAATCCATCAGTTAGTGAACAGGCTCCAAGCCGTACGGTAGTGTTTTAGCTGTGATTAAATTCAATTAAAATTATTAATCGTATCAAGAGCTAATCAGTTTACTTGCCATTATGGTTACCACTGTCAAGAATCGTCGTTTTGAGGATGAAGGTGGGTCCTTAATTACAGAAGCTTAACCAAGAGAGTTACCTAGGCTAATGTTAGGGAAAAGTGTGTGTTTTGTTTGATAAATTTGTAATTAAAATAAGTTATTACATTACAAAAGAGTTAATTAGTCTATAAAATATAAAATTAAAGATCTTGAATATTGTGAAATTATTATTTTGGAAAATAAAGATAAATAGAAAACAAAAAAATAGTGGTCCTTATGCGTATTTCATCAAATTAAATTTATTTAAACTATATTTTATATCGTAAATCTTTCTATATAAAATTTGCGATATTTTAAGAACGTTTTAAGATTCAAAATTATATTTAAAACGCTTTAAAAGGATTGCCTTAATATTTTTCTATTGCAACAATATTCTCCACTGTTTATAAGCATAACTTTCGACTAAAGATATTTGTAATTAATATACTAAATTAAAACCCATTCAAATAAAAAAATATCCAAAATCATGTAATAAAAACTAATATATATTTTATGACTCTTCATGAAATTTATAATTTTCTTTAACCCTGTTAAAACATATTTTCTTAGTTATACTTTACTTTATAGTTAAAAATTAGAAAATATGTAAACCTCATAATTTTCCCAACTCAATAAGCTTGACCCCAACATTTTCCCAGTAAAAAAAAAAATACTTAAAAGCTTAAAAGTCTATAGCCTCTTTAAAACCCATAGAAAAACTCTTATCAGCATTGATAACAAAAATATCCATAAAAGACGAGCCCCCTTTTTAGCAAGAAAATATAAAAATCTGAGTAAAAAAAAGGGGCCTGTTGAAGGACTTTACGATGACACTTAAGCCCCAAGTGCAAATCCGTTGTAACTGATATAGTTTTATGACCCACTCACAACTAGTTAATCTCTGTCACTAAACCAGAGATTAAACAAACACAGAAAACTAGTCTCAACTACATGGAGAGATAGAAATATAAATAGATATGGATATGACGCGGGTGAGCAAAGGGGTTAAGTGTCAGACATGGCCGACATTTCGGCGCCATATCTATGAATGGAATTTTTTTACGGAAAGCATGGGGCCCATATAATCCAGGAACTCAGTAGCAGAAGCTGCCCCCAAAGTGCAAATAGAAAGGCAAATAATTATATCTACAGCGTGCCCGTCTGCCAGAGATAAGGGATGATGATAAATTTGGGCGCTAAATTGTGGCCACAAACTTGAAACTAGAAAGGTAAATCGTTGCCCTACAGGTGACCTACAGACACAGCCACAAATCTACAAAGACTGCACGCTTATAATTATATATATATAAAGCTGATAGCTGGCTGATAGGTGATAAGCATTAGCTAATCGATGTCTGATTGCCCATTGATTGGCCCGAAGATCAATACGGTTTATAGATTACAGTTATAACATTACCTAATCGTTATGGGTTTTTTAATATATTTTAGATTCCGGCTTGGGAGTGCGACACTTTCAGGTATTCCTGCTCTTCTTTGCCCTGACGGTGGCCTATGCCTTGAGAGTCAACCTGTCCGTGGCTGTGGTGGCCATGACTGATGCTGCCTCCGTGAATCCCAATTTTCCGGTCAGAATAAATCTTTATAAAACCAAGAACCTTTCTAAATTGACTTCTCCTCTCTTCCTCAGGAGTACGAATGGTCGGAGAAAACGAAATCCCTGCTTTTGAGTAGCTTCTTCTGGGGCTATGTCATTACCCAGGTGCCTGCGGGTCAACTGGCCCGCAAATTCGGTGGCAAGATCATGATCCTTTCTGGACTGAGCATCTGCTCTATCCTGAATATCCTCACTCCTATTTGTGCCAGGATTGGAGGCTGGCAGCTGGTCTGTGCCCTGCGTGTCGTGGAAGGACTCTGCCAGGGTGTGGTCTTCCCCTCCACCCACACAATCCTCTCCCACTGGGCTCCCCCGAAAGAGCGCGCCACCCTGGGCACTTGCGCCTATGCTGGCAATCAGTTTGGAACCATCATTATGCTGGCCACCAGTGGAGTGATAGCAGCCTCGCCCATCGGCTGGCCCAGCATCTTCTACATCTCCGGAGGCATTGGTTGCGTGTGGTCTGTGATTTACTTCTTTTTCGGAGCTGGTTCCCCCTCGGAGTGCAAGAGCATTTCGGCGGAGGAGAGGAAGCTCATTGAGATGGGACATGCCAGCGAGGTGAGCAATGCCGCTGAGGTGCCCAAGGAACATTTGCCCACGCCCTGGATGAGCTTCTTTACATCGCCCGCCTTCCTGGTGCTCATTGTGGCTCACTCCACCCACAACTGGGGCTTCTGGACGCTGCTCACAGAGATTCCCAGTTACATGAAGAATGTCCTGGGCAAGGATATCAAATCGAATGCTTTGCTGTCGTCCCTGCCCTATGTCTGCATGTTCTGCATGTCATTTGTGTTCTCCGCGATCTCCGCCCAGTTGAACAACAGGAACTGCGTGTCCACGGTGACGAGTCGCAAGCTCTTCAACTCCATTGGTCTGTGGATACCCATGATCACGCTGGTGTGTCTGGGTTATGTGGGAGCCGATCAATCGGAGCTGGCTGTGGTCTTGCTCTGCTTCACTGTGGGCATGAATGGAGCCACCTACCTGGGCTACAACATGAACCATATTGATTTGTCACCAAACTTTGCCGGTATCCTGATGGGCATTACCAACGGAGTGGCCAACATCATGAGCATCATTGCCCCGCTGATCGTGGGCTTTATTGTCACAGATGAGGTGGGTTTTTGGCATTATCTTAAAGGATCCTGAATTATTAACTAACCTTTGATCCTCTCTCTCTCTAGCACGATCCCGAGCAGTGGCGCATTGTGTTCTTCATTGCTTCCGGCATCTACCTGGTGGGCAACACTCTGTACGTGATCTTCGGCAAGGCCAGTGTCCAGCCCTGGAACGATCCTCCGCCGAAGCCCCGCCGCAACTCCACTCCCCAGGTGGAGTCGCAGCACTAAGGACGACGAATTTAGTGGAATAGTGGACTTAGAAACCGCCTAGTCAGCTATGTAGTTCTCTCCGCCAGTCCAGCCACAGGTCCACCGAATCCAAAAAAAAGAAACTGTCAAACTGTCAATCCTAAGTTAGGATCCCTAACTGTAGCAATGGGCGGGCAATGCATTCTCGCATTTCCGCCGCTTGTATATTTGTAAATTGTATTTAAATACCTTGTATTTGCATTCCCCCTCGTCTTAAGTCTTAGTTAGTATCGACTAATTGATAAGCTCAACCGAAAAGAAAGAAGAAAAATAAGAAAAACACAATAAATTAAGCATGTAAGACATGTGAACATAAAACCGCAGAAATGTTTGATTCCCAGATGTGGTTGACCTTTTTTCCAGGGTAGGAGTGGGTGTTAGCCTGTTTGAAGGTCAAGAAAATATATATTCAGATTTTTATTGTTTAAGTTCTTAGTATTAATAATAACAAAAAAGTTTATAGTTGAGGAGAAACAAAATAGATAGAATATTTTTGTACCCTTTGAAGGTATTATAATTTCAGTTAGAAGCTTAAAACGCAGTGAAAGACTCATTTCCGACCCTATAAATCATATATATTCTTGATCAGCATCAACAGCCGAGTCGATCTAGATATGTCTGGCAAAAAAAATTTTTTGAGGCATTTTCCCAAAATTTTATAAGGGGTTACATCATTAAAATTGTCAAAAATTTTAAATTTGAAAACTTAAAATGCCAGTTTGTTAACCTTATAAAAACTAGCACAGAAAAGCTTTCCGAGTTGAAATTAATGCATTTTTGGCCAAGTTATAATATTTTATACCATTCAAGTTTCCTAAAAAGAATCATATTTTATTATATATTCTTGGTATTATTATTATTAAGCAAATTAAATAACTGTGTCATATATTAACTATATTTATTACAATTTAACAATTTGTAAAAAGTGTTTATAAAAGTATAAATTTAAAGTCTATATAATACACATGTTTCAGGACTTCTTGCTCTTTATCAGCCCAATTGTACTGTTATATAAATATATTAACATATTTAAAATATTCAGTTAAATATATTTTAGGTCTACAGGAGCCTCACAGCAAGTTAAGTTTGCATTTATGAATGAAATAAATAAATGAATGAAATTTTAAGCATTTTTAACTTTGAGCGCAAAAAAGTATGCTACAAAAAAGCAAATATCTCAAGGCAAGAAGTATGTAAAGTACATAGCTTTGTAGAATTCAAGTAGAAACTCGTGTAAAAGATACACCTTAAGTAGAAAACCATGTTCAAATCCAATTTAGATTCTTTCTCCTTTCTTTTCTCAACTTTAATCTAGATTTTTCAAGATCTGCTGATATAACAAAAAAAAATAATTTATAATTTTTGAGCTAAAAAACTTTTCCGTAGTCTCCCCAGACATCTGTGATAAAGTCGAGGCTGGCAAATCAATTCTGCAATCATATAATCCCACATGCTACGAAGAGAGTGCCGTGCACATTTTATAGCTTCGAACTCGAGAAGCTCTGGAGGAGATCGGGGAGCAGCCGGGGGAGCTGGGCACATGGCAGTGGCGGCGGCGGCGGCGGCAAAAACTTGTTGATAAGCGGAATTTGAATAAATGCCTGTTGCTTTTATTGTTGTTTTTATTTTTGTTACTTTTTATTGTTGTATTTCTTCCAGCACGCGATATGAACAAAGGCAGTGTTATGTTATGTACTCCGCGACACATATTTAAATACAATCGTATTCGTATTTTTAGCCGTGTGACGGCAATGCACGAGTGTTTGTACGTTTGTACGAGTATTCGAGTCAACCCAATTTGAATTTAAATTCGATTCCGAGTAAAACTAGCATTTCGAATCGGATCTCGTGCTGGGTAAGTTCCCATTTCTGTTGGATTCAGCAATTTTCACTCATCGTTCACATGTTTTTGAAGCTCTCCAGAAGCCCCAGCGATAAGGCAATCCATTAAATGCCCATTTTTAGGGGAGTTCTTTTTATGGAATCTCAAGAGATCTTATCAAGTTGGCTATAAAGCCATAAGTCTTAGTTGTAGCCACTTGTACTAACAGGCAAGTTAATTGTTACACAGAAGGGAAAATTGAGTAGGAAGTTAGTGGATTTGTAGAAAATAGTGCGGGCTTTAAGTTGATCATTTGAACTCTTATATGCTTGGAGAAGAAGGGAATATCTGAGCGTAATAAAAATATAAAATATAAATATATCATTTAATACAATTTATAATAAATAAGATATATTTTTTAAAGTTTTTGATCACTTTAAGATTTTAAAGCATAGTTATAGATACATTTTTAAAGAATTTCGAAACCCTAATATGATATTCTAACCATATATTAATTATGATCCTAACTTGCTTAAATCTATTATAAACTTACTTAATAAACCTTAAAATTAAATTTACAATCGTTTAAATGACTAAAAATCATCTAAAATCATTGATCTTAATACGTTTTCTTCCCTTGATAACTTAATTAATAGCCTAAAAATTTCTTAATGTGGATGAGGCTTCTTTTAGCTTCGCGGCCTTAACGCTTTTGGCCATCATCATAAAACTGGTTGGATGGGGGTCCGTCGCCTGCGCATGGGCCCAAAATAAAGTGTGCAAATCTCGACCAGAATGGGGGGAATGAGAAATGCGTGATAGTCGGCCGACTCAATGTGAATCGGCAGTTTCTGCCTCGAATCTTTCTATCTCTGTCGGAGTGGTGAAATCATGGGCCCAGCCCCAACACAACTCCCCCGCTCTTTCTCTCCGATCTCCAATCTCCTATCCTGTTCCCCCTAGTCCCCCCCCCGCTTGCGATAAAAATGGCCAACTCATTTTGTGACTCGTTTTCGACATAAAGACACACGAGGGGAAGAGCGATGGAGCAAGAGAGGCAGGGAGAGCGTAGCGCACATGGTTATCACGTGAAAGAGGCGCCGAGCGACTTGACTCGGGTGCCTTCGTCGTGTGCGGGAAACGTGATCAAAGATCAACCGAGAGAGAGAGCGAGCGAGCTCCTCTCTTTGGGGGCTCTCGCTTTAAGCCTGTGTGTGTGTGTGTGCAAAATGGCAAAAACAATTAGCACAGTGCGGCGCCCCAAAGCAACACACACTCTCACACACTCACTCTCCTTCTTTTTTTTTGCTCTCTCTCGCCGATCGCATTCTTTGTCCCCCCTCTTGGCGTCGCTCCTTAAGGTTATCGCTTAATCACTTTTTTTTTGCACTGTTAACGCAAATACCCAATGCTGTTTGTTGTTTTTCCACAAATTGTATTCGTATTTATATTCGAGCGAGTGTTCAGCTGTCTCTGCGGCGATAATGAATTGTTAATTTTTCCCATTTCACAACTAGCTACGATGATCCACGCCACTCGCATATTACCAACGCCCATTTGTGCCTAGTCACACTTTTGACGGTTTTTTAACTGATCTTTGTAACCAAGTTTTGCGCCCTTTTGTGGAAAGAGATAATCGTTTATGGCTACTAAGTGATGTCACGAGGATGCAGGGAGAGAAAATCTTAGGGATAATGATTTAAAATTATTTTAAAGATTTTTAGGGTATGGAAAAACTATCTTTAGGGATATGAACTCCCTTTAAGAGGTCTCTAAAAGTATGCAATAAAATGTTTGCGATTTATTAAATTTCAGAATACATTTATTGTTAATTTTTTAAAACAGGATATAATTTTTTAAGCCTGATACTCATTACCTTAACAAAATAATAGATTTTATATCTAATAAGACAAAATTCCCAAAAAATATTTCAGTGCAAATGTTTTCATCAAAATTAATATTATAATTTTGCAAACCACTCAAGTTTAAGTTCGAGTTTGTAATTTCACAATCTAGGGTCTAAAAGGACTCCAGATTTTTCTCTGTGTTCCCGAGTGATGTCACAAGGGGGAACTGTGGACTGGGTACTGCTGGTGATAAATCCACTGCACAAAATGATAAAGCTCTACACAATATAACATCTGAACTACGCCTTTCTTTATGGCCCCCACGAAATCTTCCACGCGATAAGATTCTGTGTGGAGCTTAGATTCTGCAGTGGCACTGCGTCCACGGTAAGATTTGCCGAGTGACTCAAGGCAATCATTAATTTTCCTACCTCCGGCGGAAATAACTGCTCCGAAACGATCTATTTATAACGGATAGTCGCTCTCGATTGTGGCCTGTGGCAATTAAATTGAATCAAATTTTTGTTTGTAGTATTTTTTTGATGAATAAATTTTTCCGCAAATACCTGAATTGGGTGTCGCGTCTTTGAATGTTTGCCAATTGGCTGACCCACAGACGGACATAGTTGTTACCAGAAGATGACGGGGTGCTAATGAAGCGACACGCCCACCCCACCGCCTGCCACACCCACAATATGTACATTTTCATTTCCAATTCCCATTCCAATTTCAATATCCGATAAAAGTTTCCAGCGATAATTGAAATTGGCGGGTGGCGCTGTGGACAATTGCCGCTGATTGGACACAATTCAATTACGCCGTTGTCGGCAGCTCAAATATGCCTTTGGAATTCACACAATCCGTAGACTTGATCCCGATCCGATTCCCCGCTGTAATGAGACATTTGCCCAAACATTTAGATGCCATCGAAATGGATATATATAAAAATTCCAATATTGTCATCGATTATTCACACTTATTTGCATGCCAAGCCTGGAGACACAGGTCGAGAACGGTCTCGACAATCGAATCGGGAATACTCTATTCAATTGCCTTTAACTGATATTGATCGAAATTAATTACGGCTATCTTTAGGCCTTTGAATGGAAAAGTTTCAGCTATTTAAAGATGTTGGGCAACAAACCGGTGTAGGTTTATCAGAGCCTCACGACTTTCTGGCCAAGTTCGGTTGGCTTCTAATTGATACGAATTTGTTGAGGGTTTCTCTTTGAATATTTTGGGAGAGTCAAGCTATAGTTTCGACTCTTCTTTAATAATTTTTATTAAGTTGAGCTTGGGTTCAACTTGCTTTACAATTTTAGCAATTGACGAAACATGTGCTCTTTGAACTCAAGGCAATATGAATTTGTTAATTAATATTTAACAGCGGTTTTTGATGTAGTTCAATTGGAAGAATCTTTGAAGATTTTATTAAAAGTACTTAAAAGGTTCTTCCAAAGAAAAATTAGTATTTTTCAGCTATAATGCAAGTTTATATTTCCGCCAAAATCTATTATATGCTATATAATTTTTCCTTTTATACAGTAATACTATAGAATGCCAGACGGATATAAATAAGAACATTTTTGAGTGCACGCTTAGCAAGCTCATTCAGCAAAATATTTCAAATATTCTTTTTAGATATAAGCCAAATATATATTATGGTTATTCAATAATTTTCCATTTGTTTTTTAATATTATGCCATAGAATATAAATAAATCCTCATTAAAAGCGCATTTTAAACCTCTCTGAAGTTAGATATACCCTCTCAAATAGAGTACCAACAAAGGCTAATTTCCATAGATCATTATTTGTGGAGGTCATTAAAATGCTGTTGGCGCCAACGCCTCAAACAATGTCCACCTGTTCGGGGACATTATGATTAGCATTGGAAAAAAACCTTCAAAAGGAGTTAAGAATCATCCATAAACTCGATCGTATGATCCATCTACAATTAGCTCTCGTTTAGAGCGTTTTTGTTTGGTTACACCTGGCGTATACGTAATGCAGCGTGAATAATTTTTCCGTTGCCGCTGCTCCATTGATATTTAAACAATTTGTGTAAGAACAGGCTGCATATTAATTAGTCTAAGGCAAGGTGTGTATGCCATATGGATGCCCTAGAACTATGGGATCCCCTCTGCCTCTCCTCATCCACATCCTCCTTCTAGTTGACGTCAAGCGGACTCTGACTGTTTGCCATTTGTCAGGGAATGAATGATAAGCCAATGCGCTGTAACAATCACATCCATCAGTGCCAGTGACTGCCTTTTGGAGTGGGCGTGTCACCGGCATTTGATTAGATTGCCATCGCCGGGATTTCTTTATTTCCAACACTCGCTCTCTCTAAATTTAGCTAGCCATAAATCCGCATTTCGGTCAAATCATTTACCAGAAATGTCCCATTAGCCACGATGGTTAATTCTTCTAGTTAGCCTAGATCCGGTAGCGATAAGCGGGTTATGGATCGAGTCCCGGGGGCTGGTGAATCGAATAATCGCCCGGACTGCCCGAAATAGGAAGGGAAACCGATAAGGGACGTCTCGAGATTCGCGAGCGGTCGTCAGCGAGTGAACGTGCCCTGAAACGTGTCTGCCATGTGCCAAAATTGATTTGCCATCGCCGCATTGCACGGCAAATAAAATTATTATCTATTTGCACGTAAAAATAAATTGCACTGGAATTTAATTGTAGTATATTATTTCTAAAAGGTAATCAGCATTATTTTATTATTTGTTTGCAGGTTGGGGGTTCATAATCCTCAGATTAGAAATGTTTTGCAAGAAATTATTGGCTTAAGTTGGGACTTAAAGAATATAAATTGTATTTATAACAAAATATTTGCAACATTTTAAATAGCTAAGAGTTTTAAGAGGGTTTTGTGAAAGTTTTCAACATTATAAAGAATTTTTTAAACGAATTCTTAAAGATTTTTAAGACGTTTTCTGTTTTATTTTCACGTTAAGAGAGTTCTTTTGGACAATAAGTTATTTTTAAGAAGGTATTAAAATATTTAAATAGTGAATTAAATAAAAAATATTTAGACTTTTATTTAAATATTTTTCTAAATTTTCAATAACTTTTTTTTCACTGTAAAGATCCCATTCTGGTTAGTGGATCGCCGTTATCAATCCCAGCGGCTGTCGTCATTGGCCCCTGACTCCTGCCCTCCTCCACCTCCAGCTCTCCCTTCCCCCCTTTCCCTTCCACACCCCTGCACACCACCATATCCCCATAGGTAATGATTTTCAGAATCAGAATGAATTTGCAGAGCATTTCCTGGGCCCAAAAAGTGGAGCGAAGTGGGGGGGTATTGCGGCGGAAGAATTCGCCTGAACGAGGCGGGGCTCATATATACTTAGTCGAAAATCAAAGTCTGAAGTGTCGCCGCACTGATAAGCATAAATAATTTGTTTAAAACATTTCATTTTCAGCAATTATATTTTGATAAGCCCGCGAGTGAGTGGTGTGAGGGAAAACAATAAAAACAAAAATAAAGGAAAACAAATAAACAAGTGAAGTAATTAAAGAAATGGAGAAGGGAGAAATCATGTCATCTTGAAATGAAAATTGCATTGATCAAAGGTCTTGTGACTTATGTAAGCGAGTGAGTGAGTGGACTCAAGGGTAGTTATCGATCACCCCTGATCAGCTGTTATGGATGGAAGCCACTCAGGGCTGAGTTATGTCATTACCCAGGACAGAGAGAGAGATCAGCTTCCCCGATAGAGAGCTGGATCGGATCTGGCTGAGATGAGGTTGTGCTAGGCTGGCGGGTTCTTATCAATGGAACACAATGACCTCGCCTGAGGTTTCATTACAATGCTATCGCTGTGAAAACAGACTCTCTCTTTTGTTTTTCCCCAGAAAATGAAGGGGGATTTTTGGGGGTTTGCTCTTCTTAATTTTGGAGATAGGAGCATCTAGAAGGAAACCATAAAACCAGATGAAAAGTTGTAATTATATGTATTATGATGAGTGAGGAAATTTAATCTATCTTAAACTTATGCAATCTATCTGAATCTGTATAATCCTACGTATTATGAAGTATTTAATTATAATAGCTCAACCTAAAAAAGCTTAGACCAAAGATTCCTAAAGTAAACCCTTTCAAAAAGATTTCATAATGAAGCTATCCCCATATTTACATTACTTTTGCCTTAAAAACTCCTCCACTTAATCTGAAACCTGATACACCCTTATATTTCTTGGTGTTTACTCACATATTACGGATGATTTTCCTGGTACAACCAAAGGATAAATTTCATTCATGTTTAGTGTCAGATTTTGTATCTGGAAGATACCAGATCTTCAGAGAGAGCCTAAGAGAGAGTGCAATCAAGAGAGCTGTATTTTTGGGAGAGCATTGCAATCTGTGACTAATTTTACAGCCTGCTGCATTTTACCCAGAAAACTAGCAACAACAAAGCCTAGAAGACAGCCGGGAAGGAAAGGCGGGAAAGGGCAGCGGGAACGGGAATGGTAGTGGAAAAAAAAGAGACCTAGGGAAGGAGAGCGGTGGCAAGGCAAGGCAACCACTTGGCCCGAACTGATAACCATGTGCTAGTGTTGGTCTTGTTTACTTACTCCCGTTCGCCGGTTCGCCTAGAGAGGCAGAGGCAGAGAGCAGCAGATTGTGTGTGTGTATATTTTTGGCTGTGAGTGTGTGTATGCCAGCGTGTTCGGTTTGACTGATAGCGGAATTCACGCGATACACACGCTCGCTCTCTCGCACTGTGTGCCAGTGTATTCGTGAGAGCGCGAGTTCGATCATATTTATAAAAGAATCGACCGCCGCCAGTTACTCAAGCAGTCGCAGTCGTTCGCCAGAACGTTTAAAACCCGCTCGCTAAAAGTCATTCACAAAAAAAAAACATATATATAGATTTCCAAAAAAAAAAAGTCCTACGCCCAGAATTTGTTGTTGTTTCTGGGTCCGGATCCCGTCGAGGAGCATAGAGATTTTCCCGTATCGAAATCAAAGGGAAAACACGCGAAAAGATCAGCCAACACACATTCACATGTGTGCAACGGAACCGGAACACGTTGCGTGAGATACCGACGATTTCCAGTGACCCAAAACGTGAACGTTTCGTTTTCGAAAAAAAAAATCTAAAAACAAAATACAAATTTTAAATCAACCCGCGCCGCACACATGACCACCGCATTGACCATGGTGAAAACGGGTGGTAAATACGCCAACGGTGAGTACACCCAAAACCTACACCCCCCCAGATGCAGTTAGTGAGACCCCCCCCCCACGTAAAGTAATACACCGTTAGAGCCAGTAGTAATGTGTGTGGAGAGCACGTGTCTTATGTAAGCGCCACGACGAGCTTCCAACTTGATCCGATCCGATCTGATCCGAGCTCCGAGTGCTCAATGTGTTGTTGCTTTTGTTGCCGGAAGCCGCTTAATTGGTTCTCCAGCGCCACAGCACTCCCATATTTCTATCTCGAACTCACGTCAGGCAGCGCTCCATTTGTAGAAAATACCGATTCCATCTTGGCGGTACAGAAACACACGTAATTATGCATTCGCATTCGCTTAGACGACCTCCAATGCAGTGCAAAATGCATCCTTCGGAGCGTTCGTATAATTTAATTTTTCCTCAATTTACTCGGTATTCTTTGTATTTCTTTCTTTTTTTTTCGTTACGCTGACAAACAAAATAAAATCACATTTTAGCACTTTCGGGTGATAAAAATAAACAAAAAAAAAAATTAAATAAGAGGAAAACGAGAGGAGAAGGTAGAGGAAGGAGGGGAAGTGTCTCTGCGCCAATGAAAATGAGAAAAACTTTAAATAGAAAACCCGCTGGCACGGGGCACAATGGAATGAGGGGGCGACCGACTAAGTCAGCTGATAAAGCTAAATAAGCTTGCCGACTGAATTTACAGTTGTAAAGCTAAACTAACGGTAAACAAAGGGCTCCCTCTCTGCTGGCTGTGTAACAACAGGACTGAAAAGATAGTTAGTTAGATAATCTTATCGCCTGGAAACCTCCTCCGCCTCCGCTACGTTCCAGTTTTTATCGTTGCCTATCGGTTATCAATACGGCCGGCACACTTGACTCAGTTACCGTTATTGTTGTGTATACGCCGCCGTGTCCTTCGATTGTCCGCACTCTCCCACACCTAATGGCCCGAAAGTACAGTCACCATACAGTGCCATAGCCCCTGGCAATCAATCAAAATATACTCGACCATAGTTATACTATATACACATAAATGGTCTCCAATAAACACTCAAAGCTGGAGCCTTCTCTGGACTTTATGGCTACGGGGGGGTTGCCTCCGTAAATGCTGATTGATTTGGGTTGTGCTTTTTCGTTGAAAATAAGGTTAGCAAGACGGGGTTTTATTTTCGGTACGACCGTACGGTAAACTCTTTAGCGCGAGACAAAAAAAAGTTCCCTATATCTTGGCCATAAATTCGCTCGGGTGTTACGCTGTAGGGGAAGACATTGCGCAAATAAATTTAAAAACGTGTCAGATAAAGCGTTCTCACACGACCACGAGTCATCGCGTTCAACACGATAAACCACAGGCAGGCGGCGGCAGGAGGCAGACGGCAGACGTCGAAAGAGACGGCGGTAGAAGCGCAGAGAGAGATCGAGAGAGAGACCGCCTCACCAAGAGGAAATGGAAGTGGGAAGTGGGAGAAACAGAGAGGGAGAGAGCTCAAAGTTCGGACAGCAATTCAAATTTGAATTTATTGGAAATACAGTCCAACTTCAGTAGAGAGATATTTTTTTACAAGTCTTTATGTGGAAAATTTTTAATCAATTTCGACAGCAATTTAAATGAGGAATTTTAGGAAATACAGTAGAGCTTCTATAAGTACTATTGATAGCTAAATATTTTTAGAAATTATTTAAACTTGTTCTTGGAATATTCCTCAATTGAATACCCACCCAATCTATTTCTACTTATGACCTCCTTTTAGAACTTTTCTTATCACAAAGCTTGTTTTGTGAAATTATTCATTTAACATTTAGATTTTCAAGTCCAGTAGAAATCAAATTAACAGAGATAAGGCTTTATGAACCCTATATAACAACCATAAAATAACCAGAAACTGACTAATTTTCAAGTCATATGAATCACTTATTAGGAAATTGTAGTATCAAGACTTCAGACTGTAGTTAGTTAATTATTGGTTTTGGAATCAAGCCAGAGCGGAGTTCAATAGACCCCAACGCCTTGTAAGGCCGCGTTGCAAGGTTGCCGGCGGTGGAGCGGTGTTGCACCACAAACAACACCACCAGCACCACCCAATCAACAAGCCAACCATCTAGACTCCTATTTATAAAGACTAAGCCATTTATGGCCAACCAAAGTCGGGTTTAAAAATAGCCAAATGCGTGAAAACAAATCCGCGTAAGGCCCAGACCGGACCACATACCCTCGAGAGATCGGATCGGTTTTGGGATCGTCACGTGAGGATCGCCCGATCAGGTAGTCTGTGTGGGCCACTTGCATCTTATATCGGTATATATAGGTATAGGTATCTGTATAGTACAGTCACAGTTGCAGTTTACACAACAAAGACATCGGTCTCTCTTGATTTTGGCCCGAGTGGGTGTCCATGTGTATGTGATGTCTCCATCTCCATCTCTCTCTTTGGCCGCATGTGCGTGCCGTGAACAAGATTTTGACATAGTCAAAGTGTTTTATAAATAAACGCGCCCCACATACTTACATGGCTACCAGTTTGGGCCCACTCAGAGAGAGAGAAAGAGATACGGAGCTGCAGAGATACTGAGATACAAAGCGAGCGAGAGCTCCCAGTGATAAGAGAGCGCCACATGTTCAGTATTTTCCCCCCAATACAATGCTTGTGTATCCTCTTCTTGCAGAGAAATTCTTCGGCGTGAGGCATGTGCAGTGCATCCTGTGCTTCTTCTGCCTGGCGATGAGCTATGCCTGGCGGGTGAACCTCAGTGTGGCTGTGGTGGCCATGACAGAGCACCCGGCGGTTAACAACACCGACCGCCTGGCCGAGAATGATACGGATTTCAGTGGTGAAGACGATGATGACTTTGGATTTGATCTCTTCAATTCGGAGGTGAGTTAAGGAAGCTCTTGGGATCTGCAATTTTCCTGGTTTTAAGTACTTTGATGAGCTGTTCATGATAATGTTTAATTGAAGTGATAAAAAACCCATTGATAAAACGAAAAATGCTGATAAGATATTGCTTACTATATAGTTTAAAGTATATTAATATCAGCTATAATAATTCATTTCCTTTAACTAAATTAAATGCTTGAAGAAATGTGTTATTTTACCCTTGAGATATTTTTTATATTATGCGGTTTTTGAGGTTTTTGTTATGAACTTGAATTTTATTTAGCTTAACCTTTAATTATTCGCATTAAGCTAATCAAAATACATAAGTAAGCCAAGTTTCAAATCATTCTATAGGATTTTAGAATCTATATCTTATTTAGAAGATAAAAACTAATCCCCATTTATCCCCACAGCGCTACTACACCTTCAGCGAGGGCCAGAGATCCGCCATGCTGAGCAGCTTCTTCTGGGGCTATGTCGTCACCCAGGTGCCCGGTGGTTATATTGCCCAACGTTATGGTGCCAAAATCCTACTGATGTGGGGCTTGGGTATCGCTGCCATTATCACCATGCTCTCGCCGCTGTCCCTGAAACTTGGAGGATGGTTGGCTCTGTGCGCCATGCGATTCGTGATGGGTCTCAGCCAGGGTGCTGTCCATCCCGCCACACATGCTCTGCTGTCCAAGTGGTCGCCCGCCGAGGAGAGGGGCATCTTGGGAACCATCTGCTACTCGGGTGCCCAATTTGGAACGGTGATAATGCTGGCCACGAGTGGATTCATTGCGGACTCCTTTTTGGGCTGGCCAAGCATTTTCTATCTGGGAGGAGCCTGCGGTTTCCTGTGGATGATCTTCTGGTACCTGTTTTCGGCTAGCACGCCCGAGGAGCACCGCCTGATTTCGCCTGGAGAGCTCAAGTTCATCACGGAATCCCGCAGCGATGGCAAGATGCAGTCGGCCGAGAAGCTAGCTCCCACGCCTTGGGTGGCCATCTTCAGTTCCCTGCCTTTCCTGTCCCTCCTGGTGGTACACTGCACCCACATGTTTGGCTTCTGGCTGCTGCTCACCCAGATTCCCAGCTACATGAAGAGCATCTATCATGTGGACATCAAGTCGAGTGCCCTGCTCTCCTCGCTTCCCTACCTGGTGATGCTCCTGCTCAGCTTCTTCTTCGTCTGGCTGTCCAAGGTCCTGCAAAGAAAGGAGGGACTCTCCCTATCCTTCAACCGGAAGCTCTTCAACAGCATTGGTCACTGGATTCCCATGTGCTCGCTGATTGCTCTGGGCTATGTGCCCCAGGAGGATGCACCGCTGGCCGTGGCCCTGCTCACCCTGACGGTGGGCATCAGTGCGGCCACCTATCTGGGTTTCCAGGTGAACCACATCGATCTGTCGCCCAACTATGCCGGAACACTGATGGGTCTGACTAATGGAGCGGCGAATGTGATGAGCGCCATTGCCCCCCTGATTGTGGGTCTGATTGTCCAGGATAAGGTGAGTTCAGATAATTACCTCTCTTTGGGAATCCTTTACTAAATGGTATCCTTTCTCCTCAGGAAAGCGTGGGCGACTGGCGATTGGTGTTTTTCCTGGCCGCCGCCTTCTACTTTGTGGGCAACCTGCTGTTTGTGATCTTTGGCCGAACGGAGGTGCAATGGTGGGACTCCCCGCGTGACAACAAGGAGGATGCGGAGCAGGGCACGCCCCTGTCGCCCAACGGTCAGCACAAATAGAGAGACAGAGAGAGTGAGAGGCTGGAACCGCCTCGAGAGTCATCCAACCGGGCTGTTGTTTCGTAGTTCGTAGGCTTAGTTAGTTAGTTAGAGACGAGTGCTGAAAGTTAACTTTAGTGACGATCGCGTGCTTCCATTAGCGATATTATACGGTAATTGCTTAGTCCGTAAGACCAGCGTAAATTATTATTGTTTGCAGTATTTTCCGTAATGTACATAATCCGTAAAAAAGAAAAGAAAAACAAGAAAGAAAGAAAAACAAAACCAATTCAACTTGCAAATTGAGAAAGCGTTCAGTGGAAATAGGGACGGAGTCGCCTGCTCTAGTAATTGTTATATGTTTTAGTCTTAAGTTAGGCATTAACAAAAAACCAAACTTGTGATGAAAGAAAGTAAACTAAAAAAGGCAAAAAAAAAAACAAGAAAACAAAAAGAAAGAAAAAAAGATAAAGACCATTCAAGCCATGAATAAAACAGCTCAATTCGCAGCTGAAAACGAGTCAAAATGTAACATAATCATTGGTGTTTTGTATTTTTGGAAGGTTTGATTTGATTTGAATTTGATAGAAAGTCGGCGCTAACGGTAAATTATCGATAGATGCTGGACTATCGAGAGGCGACCTTTGTTTGATGTGCTATTTCCACTAGTTGGATTTGCTGTAGCTCAATTTTGGTAACATTTTCTTTTATAGTTATGAATGTAAGAAGCATGTGTATGTTTTAAGTTAATTTAACATTTTTAAACCATTCAAATTTATCTTTGAATCTATGCAAATTTAAAGAATTTTCCCTTATGCACCTGCTGCCTAGTGTGACCCTTTCGCATAATTTATCTAACACTTGTTAGAGCCTTAGTTTCGATAGCTTCGATAGTTTCGCAGCTGTGGCAAATTTTTGGAGTAAATCAGCTGTTATTATTGTTTGGACGCTCGTCCGCTGTTGTTCTCCCCCAGTCTACCGCCCGCCCCCACTTCCAGCTCATCTAATACAGCCTCCAAGTTGGCTACGTGGATAAGATTAAACCTGCAACTGCATCCGCACCTGCGACATGGTGCTCGGCTGCCTGCCCTGCTGCGGTCGCAATGGCTATCAGCAGATTGGGAACACGGGTGAGTCCGCGACCTTGTGGCCTTTGTTTTGCGTCTATTAACATATGTATGTACGTGGATGAATTGCGCATTTGCAGGTCCTCGGTTTGGTGTACGTCACCTGCAGTGCATCCTGGTGTTCTTTGGGCTGGCGGTGGCCTACTCCCTGCGCGTGAATCTCTCCGTGGCCATTGTGGCCATGACGGATAGGAATAGCAGTAATCATGATTTTCCGGTAAGTTATATACATATACATTTATTGTTGTATAAGAAATTTCTATGAATTTTTAAGTAAGAGAATTACTGTTATTAGTTTAATTTTCTTTTATTTTCCTTTTATTTTGTTGCCAAAGTACTATTTCTTTTTTACTATTTTAAAAGTGGTATTTCCAAGAATTATTTGTATATTTTTTGAATAATATTTTTTTAATAATTAAAAAAATTTTAAATCAAATTTAAATTGTAGTTCAGTAATTCCTGGAAATTATTTTTAATGTTTTATTTTTCTTAAATATTTTTCATTATTCTACTTCAGTTCTTATTATTTCAAAGTTTTCCTTCACTTGATCCATTTTTTACGCAGCGGGAAATTGGAAAACTTTAGAGATAAGGTTCAATAATGAATCATTGATTCATTTAAATAATTTTTATTGTTTATGAGTTTAAAATAAATGAAAGACCTATAAAGGCTTAAGAAACTTATCGTAGAGAGCTTAAAAGGTTTTAAATATTAAATTATTCTTACTCGAACTTTGCAATTACCAAAAAATCTTGTAAAATGGTTTAAATAGTGTAAAATTAGAATTTGAAACATTTTAAGAACTTAAAAACCACACTACATATATTAAGAAATGCAAATATAATTAATTTAAACCCTGCTAATTAGTTCTTTAACCCTTTTCCTTACAGGAATACGACTGGAATGAGAGCACCAAGTCCTACCTGCTGAGCAGCTTCTTCTGGGGCTATGTGGTCACCCAGGTGCCCGGAGGCCATCTCTCTGCCATTTATGGAGCCAAGTACATGCTCTTCTTTGGCGTTCTCATCTGTTCCTGCTTGGCACTGCTCACACCCTTCTGTGCCGACTATGGAGGCTGGAAGCTGGTGGTGGTGCTTCGAGCTGTCCAAGGCCTCTGCCAAGGAGTCATCTTTCCCTCCACACACACGTTCCTCTCGAAATGGGCGCCAGCGGAGGAGCGCGGCCGTCTGGTGGGCTATTGCTACTCGGGATCTCAGTTTGGCACCGTGGTTATGCTTTCGGTTAGTGGCTACATATGTTCCTCTTCGCTTGGCTGGCCCAGCACCTTCTATGCTCCCGGCTGCGCTGGCATCTTGTGGGCCTTTGTGTGGTACTTCTATTGCTCCAGCACGCCAGCACAACATCCTTCAATCTCACCCAGCGAAAGGCGCTACATAGAATCCTCGGGACAGGCGAGAAGGTCGTCAGATGCTGGACGCGAAGAGCAGCCGAGAATGCAGACTCCCTGGTTGAGGATACTTACCTCGGGACCATTTTTGGTGCTTGTCCTCGCTCACTGTGCCAACAACTGGGGCTTCTGGACGCTGCTCACGGAGATTCCTACCTTTATGAAGAATGTCCTGGGTTTGGATATCAAGAGCAATGGCCCACTGTCTGCCCTGCCCTACTTTGCCATGATCCTGCTGACCTGTGTCTTTATTTGGCTGTCGGATGTTTTGAAGCAAAGAGCTACGGCGATACCTTTGAGTTTCTCCAGAAAGTTTTTCAATACCTTGGGCATGTGGCTGCCCATGTTGGCATTGGTGGGACTGGGTTACATTACCCAGGGTGAGGCCAATGTACGACTGGCCATAGGACTGCTGACGGCAGCGGTGGCCACCAATTCGGCCACGTATCTGGGCTTCCATGTAAATCACATCGATTTGTCGCCGAATTTTGCGGGCACTTTGATGGGGATTACGAATTGTGCGGCGAACTTTATGAGCATCTTGGCGCCTCTGATTGTGGGACTGATTGTGTGGGATGAGGTAAGTGTATATAAGCTTTTGATCTTTTATATATTCTGTGAATAATTTCTGTTTTAATTCTTTTCCAGACAAATCCCGCTCAATGGCGCATAGTGTTCTTCTTCACCGCCTTTGTTTACTTTATTGGCAACCTTTTGTTTATGCTTTTCGGAAGAACTGGTGTCCAATCTTGGAACTCACCTGTTGCCACCAGAACACCCTCACCTGCAGCAGGTGGTAGTGGTGTTGAGCCTGAAGAAGCTGACCAGGATCGTGCCCCGCTCATAGATGCCTAAACCAAAGGATTGGTTGTAATTGTGAAACTTTTGTACCTTGTGGGAGACGATGCATTCCATGGAATTGATCGTATTAATAGAGCTATACACATGACACACACAAACACATACGTATTTATGTCTAGTTATATACGGAATATATACAAATATATAAATATATATATTATTTATGTATTTCGTTTCGTTTTTATTGGTATTATTCGTAGTACATATGGTACAAGACTTACAAGACTATCCTGACGTAATGCTAACTCTACGAAACTAGCAACTAATTTCTCTAAGTGTGGGGAATCTCAAGGGGTTTTTGTGTGGAGGAAGTTCCCTGATAGGATTACGATGTACTTCTCCCATATCCTATCCAAGAACCTCCCCTTTTCTGTTAGCTTATCCTTAAAATATTTGTAGTTAAAGCTAGGTAATTACAAGTGGACGCGGTCCCGAAGGAGCAGCCTCCTTGTCCGCATCCCCTCTGCCCCTATGTACATGATCAATCGCTGCGTCTACCTCTCTACCGGAGGAGTTGGAGTTGGTGTTTCTGTGCTCAGTGCAGCTTGTGGTTGGCGGGCAGATCCTCGGACCGAATGCAGCGTCCGCGGTAGCAGATCTCCGTCTCGGAGGTTACTTTGGTCGACGTTGAGGTGGCATACACCACATGCTCCATCAGATCCTTGTGGAAGCTATCCTTTTTGCTCTCTGCAACGGTGGCTTCTGTGGTGGTGGCGGTTGCTTTGGCTTCCTCCTCCTCATTAGCCGGCGCCAGTGTGGTTTTCTCCGCAGGCGTCGCTGGGCTGGTGCGACGAATGCTTGTGTATTCCTGGCGACGCTTGCCCACGGCTGCCAGAGCGGCGGTCACCGCCTCATCCTCGCTCTCCTCAATGGCAAAGAGGTCATGCAGCTGCTTCCTCACCTCGGAAAAGATGCTGGGCTGCGACTCCAGATCGTCCACATCTGCTGCAGTGTCCATGCGACGCGTGGCACTCTCCTCGCTCACCGGCAGTGTGGAGGTCATGGTGGCCTCTTCCACAGCGCGGGCGGTGGTCACCTCGTACTCTTCAGGCGTTGTGGGCGAAGCCATTGTGGTGGTTATGGCCAGGGCTTCAGTCTGGATTTCAGTGACTATGGCGGTCAGGGGAGTTGTGGTCTTGGGCAGCTCCTCCTTCTCGCCGGCCGCTTGCAGGGCATTGTACAACTGCGGTCCCAGATTCTGGGACTCGGCTGTCTCAAAGTTTTCAGAGTTATCGGTGGCCACACGGTTCTTCTTCCACTTGCCACGTCGGCTGAGGCGTCCCAAGGTACTGCTGGGTGACTCGGTGGTGTGATCCTCCGGTGCCTTGCCCATCACTTCCTCTAGAAGCTCGGCAAAGGATTTCTCGGGTCTGTAAGGTAAAGGTTTTAGTTTCAGCAGAAAATAAGGGTAAAGTCTTTAATTCCTACTTGAGATTGGGCGCCTTGATGGTAGTGCGCTGACCCCCTGATCCTCCCAAATCGGCAGCCACATTGAACTCGTAGGTTTCTGGCTGTTCCGTGGGTCCCATGGTCACTATCTCTGGCTCACTCTCAAAGTTGTGAGTCTCAGTTTTGAATTTGGGATTCAGGGGCTTGAAGCTGTTCGAGTTGGAGTTGCTGTTGGCTGTTTCCGAGGAGGGAGACCACTGGGACTCCTGACCCTCCAGCTGGAAGGGTTGCTTATAGCGACGTCGCTGGGTGAGGGGAGTGGGACTGGGAGTCTATGGAGAAGGGTTTATTATTAAAAAAGGGAAATTATTTTTTTAAAGTTATGGAAAGTACCTCCTTGTCCTTCACCTCTGGGTTATTGTAACGACTCAGTTTGCGCAGATTTGCCTTTTGGGTAACTGGTTCCGATTCCTCTTCGGGCGCCACTGTTGAGGAAGAAGCTGGATGTGCAGGACGACGCTGGCGTTGACGCACCTTCACCACGCGACGGGGAGGCAGACGAGAGCGGATCTAAATAAATTAAAGACTTCATTAATAATTTCCTTCTCTTGTAATCCCTTGATTTCCCTTACAGATGGCCTCTCCTCTGAGGGCGTGGTACTGGTCACAGGCGTCTCTGTGGTCGTGGTTGTCCTCAGCCTAGGATAATTCCTTCTCACAAAAGGCGAACGTCTGGTGGTGGTAGTTGGAGGCGCCTCTGTGGTTGTTGTAGTCGAAGTCGTCGTAGTAGAAGGCGTCGTGGTGGCCAGGGTGGTGAAAATAGGACTGACTTCATTGCGTACAATTGCCTCCGTGGGATTGAGATCCTCCTGGTTGGGGAAATAACCCGGTCCATAGTTATCCTTGGAGAACTCCTGATAATGCTGAGCTATCTGCATGGGTTCCAGCAGATTGGTGGGAAAACCGCTCTGCTCGTTGCCACTGTTATCAATGCTGTTGCTGGGGGTCACCGTGTAGACCTGCTGGGACTCGGAGGCGGGTCCTTCGGTAGTTCCCTGTACATCGTACGAGCTAGGAATGGCCGTGGGGCTAGTGGGCCGCCTGGAGGACGCCTTGAACACTGGGTAGTTCTGCTTTAGCACATCTCGCTGGTAATCCAAATCCTGATCCTCGCTGCCCTTGCCGTTCTTCGATCCCTTCCTGGTCTTGGTCTTTAGCGTCTGACGCTCATCGGTGGTGGGCCTGTAGCGAATGCGATTGGGATTACGGATCAGGGGATTCCGGGCGCTGGTAGGACGACGTGTGGGCGTGACCGATGATTCCTCGCCGCCATCTCCGCTGCCTGTAGAGGCTGCTGGTGCCGTGGTTCCTCGGCTGCTGTAGGGCCTCCTGATGCGGTGAGTGGGCAGCTTGCCAGAGGACTCCGACTCGGAGTAGGACACAGAAGAGGTAACCTTGGTCACAGCTGGCTTGCGGGTGCGGAGCACGGGTCTCCTGGTTGGTCGTGTCTCTGGTTCTGGTTCAGGCAAAGGAGTGGTGGCCACGGATGGCTGCAACTTATCCTTCTCCTGCAGATTGTTCACCAATCCGGGAATATCTGGAGTCAGGGGTGGCAACTCCGAGGGCACATGGTAGGGATTGGGGTCATATTCCACATTGCTGTTGTCCAGGATCTCGTTCTGCACCTGACTGTAGCTGGGACGATGGTTGAGAGGAGCCTGTTGCTCCACGTTATTGTAACCCACATCCGAAGTGGTCACTGGAACAGCGGCTGGGGTGTAGAGATTAACCCGCTGCTTGGTCTTGATCCTCTGCGTGGTGGTTGTGGGCAGGGGAACCTCGTAGTCCAGTGAGCTTGGAGTATATTCGAAAGGAGGATTTGTGGTATGCGGCCGCTGGCGGAAGGCATCTTGCTGACGGAAGTACTGCTTCATGCGCTGCTCTTCCTCTGCTGTGGAGGCGGTTGGAGGACGCGTGGTCAACCTAAGAAGTTGCTCCTGAACAGGTTCCTGGACATATTGGGGATACAGCTGGCCACTGGAGCCGGGGAACTCCACCTGCGGGCGGGTGCTGTAGGTAAACAAGGATTGAGGTGCAGCAGTCGTGGAAGTTGTGGACGTCGTAGTCGATGTGGAGGTACTGGAAGTAGAGGTAGTGGTGGGCTTGGTGCCCAGCGTCTTGAAGAAATCATCGCCGCCAATCTGGTTGAGATTATCAAAGGGATTCTGGCTCTGGGCCTTGGTGGGCGCAGGACGATACTGCTGGGGCTGATCCACCTGGACGCTCTGGGGTCGCTTCTTCTTGTGACGCTCCTGCTTGGCGGGCACCTTGGGGGCATTCACCTCCTGGATGCCATCTTGGACATAGTAGTAGCTAAACTTGTTGCCACGTCCAGGAATCTGGCTCTGGCCAGCTTGGAGCTGTGACTGGGAGGTAGTGCTCTCGAAGGGATTGCGGGTGCTGCTCACAGTGGCATAGGGACGCTGGGGCCTGGCCGGAGGCGACAGTTGCTGACTTGTTCCAATATCCTTGGCCCTATTGACCACAATGGAACCCACATGGGGCTCTGGCAGCAGGATCTTGTTGAAGCCATTTGGAGTCCTGTAACTCAAGGGAGCTACAAAGAATGAGACATCACTAAGATCCCGATTCTGCGAGAGCTGCGACAGGTAAGGCAGATCGAACTTCACATAGCCCTCGGGAATGGGCATGCCGGCGGGACCCACAAAGATTTCCGGCGTCTGCTTGGTGGGTGAGTCAATCACGGAGATGCTGTGGGCATTCCTCAGAGCAGTGACCACATCGGATTGCGAGGGCCGGGAACTAGAGCGCAGCAGGAACATGGCCAAGGGGGGCTGATGAGCCTTGGGCTTGGGTTTCGCGGTGGTGAACTGCGTTTGCTGGGGCTGCGGCTGCCCGAAGCTCTGGAAGATGCTCTGCGGCTGACTGGTGGTGGTACTGGGTCTGGTGGTTGTGCCAGAGCTAAAGAAGTCACTGCTGGGATCTTGTGTGTAGAACTGATTGATCTGGTAGGGATTCACAGCAGGCAGGCCTGGATTGACATTGAACTTGTTCACCTCAAAGTTGGAACTGGAACCTGAACCCAATCCCGATTGCTGTCTTTGCTGGTTGTACAGGGTATCGTAGGGGACATACAGCAACTGCACATCCTGATCCCGACTGGAGGAAGGAGCTGATGAAGGAGCTGCCTTGTTTAAGCCAAAGAGATTCTCAGGTTCTGGGTTTACAGGAAAGACCTGGGGCGTCACGCTCTGTAGGGAGGGCTGTGTGGGCAGTGGTTTTCCCAAAGTCTTGGGAGGCAGTATATCCTGGACATAGTTCTGCTGATGCAGTGGCTTATTCAGCGCCTGAGCCAGAGGCTTCTGTGAGCCCAAAGAGTGAAAGTCTGATCCAAAAGGCTGTCCCTGCTGCTGTCCAAAAAGCGAAGGAGGACTAAACAGCGAAGAGGGTGCCTGGAGTCCAGCTGCTCCTGCTCCAAAAGTATGCTGAATCTGGTAACCAGTTTGCAGTGTGGGCGGCGCCTGAGCCTGTCCCTCGTTATTGTTGTGGAAGGGCATCTCAAACTTGAAGAACGACTGCGACGTGGGCTCCTGACCAGCTCCGCTGGTCTTCAGACTAGCTGGCGGCGGTGGTGGTCCCTGGCGGAGCGGCAAAGCCTGACTTCCTCCATTCGGATAACGCTGGAACTGGAAGGGATAGTCGAACTGAGAGCCGCCCGTCTTGGTCAGATCTCCGAAGCGGGCGCTGGGCGGAAAGGTCTGCGAGTAGGTCAGGACGCGTCCATTACCCGAGCGATCCTTGCTGCCATCTAGGGGTTGGGCCAAGGGCACCCAGTCTAAGGAGTCCAGAGAATCGGTTTGTCCTACGCTTTCCAGCTGGCGGGACCATTTGGCGGATGACTCCTGGTTCTGAGCTAAGCTGGCCGTGGCCAGTAAGCACAGCCAGGCGGCGGTGAGTTGCATGCCTCGCTTCATAGCTTAATTGCCTGGAAAAGGGAAGAGTAATGAGGGAGGGGATTAGTTGGGGCTATAAAAGAATATCTAGGAGGATATATGGGAGAATATATAAGAGAATATTTAGGAAAATATGTATAGTTGAGATAGATTTTATGGTTATGAAGAGAATAAAAGAGACAAAAATGAGTAGGAAATGCTTCTAGGTGTCAACAAGAGGCTTTCCTAATCATCATTTAAAACCAGATTGAATAAGCCTAAACTAAGCTTTAAATACCAAACTAATTTTTAATTAAAACCAACTAAAGCAAAGCTTCATCTAATCAAATAACTAATGAATTTTCTGCATGCAAAGTTTGACATTCTTAAATGCCAAGATCCCCAAACCAAAAGCCCCTACAAGAGGTCACCCATTGTTATGGTAACTTATATTTTTGCCAATTTGTAATGAAGTAACTTCAAGCAAAGTGGAAATAACCACAATTAAAGGAATTTCACAATACGCAAAACAAAAACCCACCGAAAATTTTAATGAACTCCAGTGAAAGGTCACCAAAAAGCAAAAGAAAAATGATTAAAAACTACAGACAAACTTAGAAACCGGAACACCCAGAACCGGTACCTAATTGTCGCCTGTAATTACACAAAACCAAATGCAAATTCAGATGAATTTCCAATGAGTTTTAAAGACTGTACTTAGCTAGATATTGCCCAACCTGAAGCCAAGGTCGCTGGGCGTTAGCTCTTTGGATTCTTTCAAAGCATTTACATTTTTCATGACCGCCGACAACGACTAACTGGGGGCAAGTGAAAGGTATGTGCAATACAAACTGCAGTGAATCAAAAGGTAATTGCCGGGTCTGGCTATGGATTTGTAGCTGTATCTGCAGCTGTACCTGTACCTGTCTCGCCAGCTGTATCTGTATCTGTATCTGACTCGCTAACTGTCTCTGTATCTGCATCTGTATCTCTGTTCGGTGTGGCAAGTGTAACTGTAAGTGCAACTGGTCCGGCGGTCGAGCCATAACTGCCCGTCCAAGTGGCCATAATTGTGGGCTTGTTTTCATTTGGCCAAATGCGAGAAATTGCAATACTTAAGGCGAAATGGTAGTCTGGCTTTTGCTGGTAATATGCCTCATTGGCCAAAACCATGATCCATGAACCACAATCAATGAATTGCCGGCGACAGTTTTTGATTTCCTTGTTTCCTCATTTTGCATTTCGCATTTTGCATATGTCTGTGGAGATGCTAATTGCATCATCATGAACAGTCCCCCCCCCCCGAGTCGGTGTAATCGCAAATTATGGCAAATGATCAAGCCAATCCAGAAGATTCGCCTTTTGCCTGAAAACGAAAGTGAAGCCGAAATAAAAAATAATAAAAAACCTGACCAAAACCTGACCACTGAGCATACACACACACACACATGCTGGCCAGCGATCTGCGATCTCCTCGAGCACTTTCGTTTTCACTTTTCCAATGAATTAATCGTGTGTGTGTGTGTGTGTGTGTGTGTTGGTACCAACGGATGCCGCATTAAATGGGTTAAACGAAAGCAACAAAAAATGCGGCAAAAAATACAGCAAAAATCACTGAACAAAATCGTTTAAAATAAAAACCGCAAAAATATATCGTAACAGCTTTAAAAACGGAACTTGCAGCGGTTTATCAAAACGGGAGAGCACTGTGTCTGGCACAGTGAAAGAAGAAAGTGTAGGAAAATAATAGAAATTAGACTCACTTGCGGTCAATATTTTGTACCGAAAAAAAAACCAGTTATCAAAAATTTATAAAGCAAACAGAGAGCCGGCCCATTGTCACACCTCGCTGGAGACCGAGCACTGCACTTGAAATCTTCGGCGATCATTGAAAGTGAAATGTGACAATGCCCTCGGAAAAAAGGCAGAGACAGGTGAGGAGTTGGTCTCTCCAGGCAACTGGCAATTTCCCTTTCATTTTGTGGCCCAGACATCTGTTAAAATCAAAGCGGACTTTGCAAGCGGACTTGGACTTGGTCTTGGACTTGGACTTGGACTTTCCTTGCTGGCGGGGGCGTGTATCTGTTGGGATTTATGGCAGGTCGTTGGTAGCTGACCACAGAGCCGGATGTAAACACACTTTCCTGTGCCTCAAAAGAGGCTTACCACGGATGAAGGGATTATGCTTTAAGTTGGATTATAAAGGCGTCTCTGGGTATTACTTCTGGCATTGACATTGTTTCATCGCTTTGCTGATCATTTGGCGAGTGATTTAATTGGATTACTGATGCCCGCACCCAGGTGAGTAATACCACACCCACTATTCGTGCAAGGTCGCTGCAAACCCATTGTAGACTTACCATAAACAGCGGCAGCCAGACAACAAACACTCTCAAAGCTAGCAAACTGGGCCCAAAAAGTATGGTTGAGGTAACTGAAAACAAAAAACAAAGATACATTAGTTGAGGAGTAATTAAAAGGGCTGCAAATAGAGGGGATTTCAAGCAGGAGATGTTGTAATATAGCCAAGAGATCTTGGTTTCTAGAGCTCTAGTTTTTCTCAAGTTTTTCTCAGATTTAATTGCATCTGGAGGCTGCAACGGCCACGCTTAGCTGGTCACACACACACACCTCTCAGGTTTGTGTGTGTTTTTTTTTTCGGGTTACCGCCTACGGATCCGTCAGATACATACTTGCTGCAGCCAAGTTATTAGAGCAAAGCAGCCCAAAGCTGGCCAAAGGAATGTGCGTGACCCAGGTGAGCCGTGAGTCATGAGTAACTCAGCATATTGGCAATAGTTTCCCCCTACTCGTTAGATACTTGCACAATTCGCACATTAAATATTGACGGATTGTATCGCTCTAGTGCCGAAATCATTTGTCTTTTTTATTTCGAGTTACAGTTACGGCCAATTAGCCTGAGTTTGGGGCCAACGACAAACGTCAGGATTGATGGCTGCTGCTGGGCTTAAAAAACGAACGCATAAATTATGCAGAGCCAATGAACTCGTCGTCAAAAGAGAGATGTATAAAATAGAGGAAAATGGTAGAAAAAATACGAAACGAAAGCGACAATGAAATGCACTTCAAGCTGGCATTCAAAATTGGCCTCAGTCTGGGGGTATTATTGGGGGGCGTGCTCCTGGGCCTGCCGGAAAGACTTAAAAAAAACCAGAAGACATAGGAAAAACATGGGCTAATTCCTCAAATTTTATGCCACAGCGACCCCGAAGAAATGTTCGAAATTATTAAACGAAATGTAAATTTCACGCAACTTTCATTTCTTAGCTGCTTTCCAAATGAGGTAAGTGGCTAAGAGGCACCACTACCACCTGCTCAGCAAACCAAAACATGCCTCGCGGGGGCCTTGGGCGCTTGCGTAATCCCAAGAATTTATGCTCGAGCATTTGAAAGCGAAAGTATTTCTCCGTCGAACATTTCTTTTGGTATTGTTTTCTATACAAATTTGGCATGCGGGGGAGCTCGATGGGTTGCGCAACTTTGAAAACCGGATGCCTTGGGCCGTTGTTTGACAAAACGGAATTCGCAGTTAAATTGTCTTAAACGCTTATCACTTGCCGCTCATCGCAAATCGAATAATGATGATATGGCTGCGGCGGCTCCTCAGCTAATTACAACACTCCCTGACAACTGTCTCTTTTTTTTCTTTTCTTGCCAAACTTGAGTTGGTAAAAAGCAGGCCGATAACTGGCTTAAAACAATGTGACAATTGCAACAGAGAGACTACTTTACCCCGGCTGTAGAGGGTTTATATATATATATATATGTTATAGTACTTGTATATATGAACAACCATAAAGCAGGCTGTGACAAAACAAAGCAGCAGCCAACTGGAGCAACTGAAGAAAGCAAGAGTGGCTCTGAAAATGATTACACTGAAGGAAAAGTAAGGGTTATTTGGTTATGAGAAGATGAGCAGGCAATAGTTTTATATACATGTAAAGAGATTTTAACAAAATCGGAGAATTTAAAGCTCTTTTGAATACAAATAATTAAATTACATAGATAAATCTACGATTTTTTGTTAGTATTCAAGAAATGCTTTATTTTTGTATTATTATTAATTAATTTATTACTTATTTTGTTATCCAAAAATTGGTTTAATTGTTATAAACTATCACAGAATAAAATCTCTTTCCAAAAACTGATAATTTATTAAATTTTAACCTTTCTTTGAGGGAAATATTTAATAAACGAAATTATAAAAGTTTCTTATGACTATAAATATATATTCTATGATGTTTTTTATGTACTAATTAATTTAAAAATATTTATTTCTATTAATAGGGTAAGGTGGGGTAAAGCCGACAGTGTGGGTAAACCCGACCTCCCTCTGTTTTCGAAAAACGGAAGCACTACACAAACTAATATTAGTGTTGTCGTGTAGAGCATCGAAAACAATGAAAATGGTGGTATGACAGCATTTTATTAGTCAACATTGAGATGGTCAAACGACAACAAGTTTGTTTTCACAATTTTGACTTTCATTTTTGTGCATAATTAACTGCAGGATATTTCTTTTTGTCAAAGTTATCGCATGAAAAGGTAAGTGGATTTAGATTCTTTGAATAAAGTCCTACAAAGTGCAAATAAGTTTGGTTAATTTTTTTTCATAATTTCTTTTTTAATTGCGTTTTTATGAAAAAGTACGTCGTGGGGCAAATCCGACCTCTAAATAGTGGGGTAAGTCCTGCCGCAAAAAAAGCAAAAAAAACAACAATCACACCAAAACCATCAACATCGCAACCAACCAGACGTTCAACTCGAACCAAAAAACGCCAGCAAGCTATTTGAGCAGCGAATCAGATGATACTGATTAATTATTTTGCTATTTTCATTTTTTTAATTCTATTATCTTTTACTACCATTATATAACATAACATTGATTGATTTATCATTGCAAAACCTATATTTAGGTTATATCTGTACTAAATCAACCAAAAACATAGGCGGTCGGGTTTACCCCATCATTTTTGAACATAGCAAAAATGAACTTTTTCGTAAAACGTTTGTATCTCAAAACTTTTCAAAAGTATGAATAAAATGCTATGCATAGAAAGTTGCGCAAAAGTCTAACCTTTAATTTGGTATATATAACGACTTGATCCGATGTAAAATAAGCATTTTATAGCCAAAACCATTTACTAGGTCGGCTTTACCCCACCTTACCCTATATTAAGTAAGAAGATTTTCTTTTGAGTTATTCAACCTCAGCTTCCCAGTTTCAACCCTCTAAAAAATATCACAAGTATTTACTGCTCTGCAAAACATATTCTTTTACTAGTTCAATAATTTTTTTCATTGTTTAAAAATGTATATTTAAAATTTATTAAATTATTTATTTAATTTTCTTTAATTTTATTGTATTTTTTAAAATCTCCTAAACACATTTCTCTCCCTGCACTTAGCCATGCCTCAAGTGGGTCTCATTCTCGGCCCGCCAAAGACTTGTGCAACGCGTCGAGGGTATCCACATAAACTGAACTGAGCCGCCTGCCTGGCAGATATATCTGCCCAGATGAACATTAGCAATCAATCCACATCCACATCCGTGACCAAGGCAAGAGTGTGAGAAAAAATTCAGTAGGCCAAAGACACTTCAACTTGTCGGGGATCTAGAAGAAAAATACCGAGGCTGAGTCTCAGTCTGAGACGTAGACGGAGACAAAACGTAGCAAAAAGCCTCTGGCAATTGCTAGCAGCCGGGTGCTGACTAATCAACAGTGTGGGTTTTCAAGGGGGGTTTTACAAGGGGACTTAAGAGGCGACCTGCACATGCAACTGCAACTCACGATTTTGGTTACCAGTCGACCGAGCTATAAATGCCCCATTTGAATTGATTTTGTTTTTGTCTTGCGGCTTAAAGGTGATTTAGATCTGATATAGCTTGCATATAGCTTGAATTTATCTTGAATATTGCCTGAATATTGCCACAATATTGCATAGTAATTATTCACATTGAGAATTCAGTGCGTGTCACAAGTGCCTGGGATAATTGTGGTCTGTCGAAAGATCGCTGAGCTTTTTGGTGACAAATGGAATTATTAAAGTGAATCAATAAATAGATGAATTGATAAATAAATTAATAAGTTCATTAGGTATTTCTTGTGGCGTTTTATGCTGCTCTTAATACAATAACTGAACATTTTAAGTGAATTACTTAATGCTATTTAACAGCTACTTGTTTTTCTTTAGTTATCCGAACTAGTAACTAATGAAATCGCTGGATTATGTATTTGCTAAGTCAAAGTTTTAATTAAAATAAATTCAATGGCCTTTAATATGTTAATTTTTAAAGAAAAGAGAGATTTTTACTGTTGTTTATGGGAGTTATAAATGGTTATATATATTTTTTTATGCTTATTTAAGTTTTATGACTGAGCTTTGAACCATAACTGGCACGAATTTGAACATTTATTTCCAATAAAATTTATTAAAAATATTTATTAACAATAATATCCAACAAATTGTATAAATTCCTAACCATTTGAATTATTTTACAGCAAAGATATATTAAAGAAAGTACATTTTTTACTAAATTTTGTGGGAAAAAGTATATTAAAATTTTCTAAACTAACTTACAACTACTAATAACTAAATTTCTCTACTAATTAAAGTACAAAATGATTTACCTAAGTCTCCTCTTAAGTTCTGCCAGACTTTCAACCAGACAAAACCCCCGCTAATGAGCCAAGTTCGGGTCTTAAGTCTTTTGTTTAGCCAAGTTTGTGTCCTAAGTCTTTTGTTTGGCTCGCTGAGAAGAAAGTCGTAATCGCTCATCTGGACTCAACGCTTGACAAATTGAACATTTCGAGGTTGAGTAATTGAAAGCGGCGAAAGACGAAGACCACACACTGGTGGAGTGGATATATTGCAATATGGATGGATGGCTGACTGGCTGCCTGGCTATATGGATGGTTGGATGACTCGATGGATGGCTGGCAGGGCACGTGCTGAACGATGGAAGCTTCTGCAAATACGCAAAGCCATTTGCACGTTTCACTTTCATTGCGGGCAAGGGGATGCAGGTGAGGTATGTATGTATGTTGTGGAGGCCTGATGGCGCAAATAAACACATCAGGCGCCACATTAAGACATGACAATAAAGAAAAAGTGAGTCTTGAAGCGGTATTATATTTTCTTGACACTTTCGCAAGTTTTGTTTCTCTCTTTTCTTTATTATTATCTGCTGTTTTTTTTTTTTTTTATTGGCTTTGGCATTGGCCGATGGGGCGGCTACGTGATTTCAGACTTCAGCCAAAGGCTATGGACATTGGCCGGCCGGCGGCCATCGGCTGCGTTTATTGTAATTAGAAAGTATTTAATTTCGAAAACGCTGACAGTTCGCATAAAAAATAAAACAACAACAAGGAGGGTATAAAAATAAATAAAAAACGAGGGTACTTGTATGACTTTATAAGACTCGTAAAAATCACAAAACAAACATCAGAAAAGCTCAACAAACAGCAGCAAATAAGTGCAGACATTAGTTCCGTTAAGATCAGAGATTAGGGAAGAGAAATGTCTGTCCAAACGACCCTATGTAAATTGGCCCGATAAACAAGATTTTTCTCTTGTCCAAAAAAAGTTTCTCTCTCTCCGGGTGAAGTGAAAATTGGGTTAATGAAGTGGCGGAGATGCGTTTGGAAAAGCAGCAGCCAGCTAACAAAACCCAAGAGATCTTCTTCAAAGAATGGTGATGGCTAGAGGATGGACCAGTTATTTCCATGGGGGCAGCACCTTTTACATTTATATATAACTCTTTTTTTTTTATTGCCTAAATTGAGGAAGTCTCTGGCCATAAAGCTAGACTCGCCAGAGGATGAATGCCTGACTAATCTTTGGGCAAACAAATTGCATGCCAGTTAACGAGTTAAACAAAATGAAATTTCCAAATAATTAGAGCATGAAAAAAATAACTAGCGAAAAAAAATAGAAAAAAAAACTGCCAAGACATGCGTTACAAATTTCTATTTTGCCTTTTTTGGCACTTACCTACCTAAGCTCACCAATGGAGCTGAGCTACAAGCTGGAAGCTGGTATCTGTTATGGCTTCTTCCTGTGATGTTTCTCTTTCACTTGATTAAATTTTAGGTTTTTAATTAGCGGCCATCCAAGCGTAAGTTCCGAAAGCTGCTGGTTAGGGCCTTTGAAGATTTGTATTTTATTTTATTTAATTTTTTATTTAAATCACTTGAAACAAATGCACTTTGAAACAGGAGAAGCCGGAACAGGAGTTGGTAGCACTTTTATTTTTTTTATTGGGCGGTCACCACTGTGCTTGTATTGGACTCAAATCAAACAGTTACCAGGAGAGCTGGTTTTTTAGCCGCGTCTGCATCGTTGGCGTGCCGTTAACAGACTGAAGAAATGAAAAGCGTCGCGGCCCAAAGTAAGTAAGAGTGCTCCGGCTCCGCTCGCAGGTTTTCATCCAAGAGCGATCGGTGGAAGTCGCAGTCGCAGTCGAAGTCGACGTCTACGCCGCAGTCGAAGCCTACGTCTCTGTCTCAGCCGCAGTCTCCGTCTTAGCCTCAGTCTCCGTCTTAGCCTCAGTTAACTTAACATCCAAGTTGTGGCTTTTTCTGGCTTACACAAAAGATCTGGCTTAGGCTTGGTAGATCCTCCAATGATTTGTTACCCATAATTGAAATTAACAGGCTTCCTCCCCCCCTTAAAACTGTCCCCAAAAGAATGCACTAAATGCAAATCAAGTTGGCCATAAATGCTAACATGTTTTAGCATTAGCTTTGCACCGATGTCGTTCCAGTTTTGCAATCCACCGGGGGACTTGTTTTTTGTCGCCGCTGCTGGGAAAATATTGAATGTGCAGCGCCAGAGTTATATATCTAATACCCGATATATATAGTTTAAAGTGGGCAATGCAGACTTAATTCTGACTCATTGCCATGTGGTGGTGGCTAGCGTTTAATTGGCTTTTTTTTTTGGGCCTGAAGGTCGTTGGATTTGTTTGGTTATTACACAAATTCCATTATGGTTTTAATTGAATTGTTTGTTATGGATTTTTTGTGTGTGTTTCCTACCTCTTTTTTTGGTAACAACACACATAAAAGGCTTTATTTTTCATTTAAAAGGCGTAGAATCCATACCGACCTTTAGCGGGGTTTTCTTTTTTTTGTTAGCAATTAGTGCAACTTATTGAAAACTATAATTAAGTAAGAGTGCCATAAGATGTGTGATAAGATTTTAAGTATAAGGTTTAAGTTTAAGTTGAGTTAATTAAAGTGAACTTGCTAAATTTTAAGTGACTTAAGATGGGTTAATATTTAATGGTAGGTAAGAGGTATGAATATAAAAGTAAAGGCGTTTATTAAGGGTCTTAAAATTGTTCTTTTGAATATATTTTTATATTAAATCATTATATTTTGCACATATTTTAATTTAATTTCCAGTGTAAACCCCTTAAGTTGGCCAAAAAATTTAGCAGTCTCCTAGAATTGGCCTTAGAAAAAGACCTTTTTATTCAACTTCTTTGGCTTGGCAATTAAAATATTCTCATAGCCGCCGCTGGATTTCCGCCAAAGCCAAAACAATTGCCTAAGTGAGACGTTTATGGATCGTGGAAATTAAGTTAATTAGCATATCGTTCAGCGTTCAGAGCCCATTATCCATTATGCATTGGGTAACCCACAGCACACACAAGAGAGCCTCGCTTTGTCGCGATTTTCTTTTCAATTTTTACAGCTTGGAAAGGCGAATGTGAGTGCATTGACAGCATCTCAGCATCGGCAGCAGCAGCCTCACCGCCAAATCCAATCAGTCAAGTTGTCATAACGCCTCACCTCAGCCCAGGTGGGCGTGAGTTATGTGCAGAGCGATGACGTACGAGGAAGGTTTCCCACCTCTAGCCTGACTTGACTTATGTGATGAGGCGGTGGTCTCCGGTCTTTTCGAGGAGATCATTCAACCGTGACTGTCTAGGGGCTTCCGCTGAGTGGTATTTCCACTAGAACAAAGCACTTTCACCTGCCCCCAGCATCAAGAGAATCAAACGAAATCAATTGAAATCGTTGGAGTTGAGTGTAATTAGTGTTGACCTTTTCACAGGTGTCTTTAACAGCCACACCAAGGCAAAATGGCAAATGGCTATACAGGTGTAACCGAGCGACCTTCAGCCCCGTTTTATGAATGGTTTTTCCCAGGCCAAAGCCATTTTCCGCAACGTATGCGGAAAAGAGTAACGAGATTTGCATAAAATCCAAGTCAATCTCCACAAAAGAGTTCCCACCGAGTCGAGATAGATCAACTCTTAATTGACTGCTGTTTTTCTTTTTCTGGCATAATTTCGGCTTAATTACCTGTAGAATCTTGGATATAAGCCGGCAATCTGATGCAACTCCGATTGACAGGGTATTATGTAAGGCAACCTGAACTACTGGCCAGGTGAGATTTGTCCCGAAGGAGAGAGAGCTGCGCGCGCGCGACATTTGTCGATGCGTCGACGCATCGTCTTGCCATTACTTTTTGTATTTTTTTTTTTGGCTCACGAAAGTAAGACAACTTTTTTTAGCTCTGTGCTGCTTTTGGCCATAAAATGCTTCCTGCTCCCAAGTGCTGCACTGCAATGGTCAAAATCTAAACTGGATTGCCCGCGGAGAGGCTCTTGGCAGCGCCTGGCCAGTTTCCCGGTTTCCTTCCTTGTGTGTGGATTTGGGTTAGCCAAACATTTATCTGCCGCTGCTGATGATGTGGCCGATGGCGGGATTAAGACACTCTCTGGAAAGAGTAGGGGCGGGGCAGGGTTTCTAGTAGGTGAAGAAACAGCAGGGGGTATTGGCCTTCGAACAATGGGGGTTTAATCTGGTAATTATTTTACATGTCTTTCCCTGTTTTAATCCAAACTTCCGACAGCTCTGCTGATGCTTAAACCTATATTTAATTTTTTCTTGTTATTAATAAAGTTAAATCCACAGCGGGTGTTATTTATGTTTAATTAGAAACTGTTTTTCCTTGCTTTTTTATTAGTCAAAGATTAGTAGTTTATATTTTTATACTATGCCTCAGCAGTTTCCTAATTTTATTAATATTTTATTGCTAATAAATGTCAGGGTAATGGGAGTTTTAGTTTGATAAATTTTATACTGTGTTTCCTAGTTTCTTGTTTTACTTTTTTTTTGTTAATTAAATTACAACAGTTCCTTATTATTTGTACTTTGTTAGCAATATTTTATTGCTGTTTGTAAAGAAATAAAAAATAAAATGAAAATGTAAGCAAGTTGTTGAAATATTAAAACCCTATTGTTGCAGTTTAGTTTATAAAAATTAAGTTTTATTATAATTAAAAAAGTAATTTATGAAAGATTTTATTAAAATAAAAGTAATGCAACAAAAAAACGAAGTTAAAACTTCATTTAAAATATTTAACATATTTTAGATATTTATTACAAATATTTCTGCTTGATATAAAGAATTTTTTATATTTTTCTTTCTTAGTTTAGAGAATTTTGTACTTTTTCCTTTGAGCTCTTCTAGTTATTTCTTTATTTTAAGTATTAAACATACAAATAATATTTATTTTTCCTTCAATTAAATTTCTAAGCACTTATATTTAATTTCTTTTAAATTAAAACCATTCGATATTCCATCAAAAAATTATCTAAGCCTCCATAGAGCATTCACTTGCTGCTTTTAGCTTTACTCAAAACTTGCATTTCTTTTTTGGTTCACTCTGCCGACTGCAATTAAAATTTTGTAATACAGTGACCAAAAAAAAAAAAAAGAAGGCGAAAAAAACTCCGAAGAAAAACATCCAAAATACAAACAACAACGCGATGAAAAATTACGACAAAAAACATTTGCTTTAAACGGTCTCGCCTGGAATGTGTGTATGTTAGTTTTGTCGGGGCAGCGAATAATTTTACCACTTTCAAAAATGATTTTCAATTTCACTGCGCAGCGGATCGAAAACTATAGGCCGCGAACCCGACTGAGCCCGATATGTGGACGTACTACGTATGCATAATAATTATTCAGGCGGCGTATTAAAAAGCGCGAACCTTAGAAACGATTCGAAAAACCGAATGAAATCGAAAACGAATTGAATCGAATTCAGCGAGGGGAGCTTGGCCGATAATTTCACTTTCCTTTTCCCCGACTGCATTTCAATTTTCCGTGTTGGGCGTCTCTGAGTTTTTCCCCCATTTCCATATCGCTTTTATTTTGGAGTGGTCTCTTCAGCTGGCATGTTAATGTAGGTCCGTCGAGAGTCTGTCTGATTGAGAGCGAAAGAAAGTCCAGCCCAGGCAGGTAGCACTGCTGCCACTGGGAAGTAATTAAGTCCGAGTTCGAATTTAAATCCGAATACGAAGTGATTATCGAATGCGGTGGTAATTTCACTGCCAAAAAATTTCTGGCCAAATGTAATTTCAATTACGTGCTGGCCGGAAACGAAATCGAAGACTGAGACTACGTCTGAAAATGTCAGTAGTCGCTCACGATGTCACTGGCGGAATCACTGGGATAATGTGTGTGTGAGTCACGGGTCTCTACGCAGCGGCATGCAAAAATTTAATCATGGGGCTTTAAGGCTATAAAGCTGTCTCCATTCATCAAATTGCGTGCAACATGAGTTCAGGGCGGCTGTTCAGGTCAAGCAACTATCCAGCAGATACAGTGCGTTGCAGGGGTATTGCAACGGGTTTATTTTTTTAAATATTATTTTATATTTTCATAAATTTCTACGGTATTAAAAGTTTAGTCAGAAGTTAAATTAAGCAGTGAAGAAGCCATTTCCGACCCTATAAATCATATACATATATTATTGAACAGCATCAACAGCCGAGTCTTTCTAGCCATGTCCGGAAGAAAACTAGATTTTTTCATTTTTTACAAAATTTGATAAGGGGTTACATCATTAAAATTTGCAAAAATTTTGATTTTTTAAAATTTTTAATTTAGTATGCAGATTTGTTAACCTATTTAAACCTAACATAAAACCGCTTTCCGAAATGAATTTGAAGTTTTTTGACTTTGTTATTATATTTTTAAGTCTTAATTTTCACCAAAATAATAACACTATTTTAAGGGTATTTTATTTATTTATTTTTATAATTTTTTTTTATGTTAGAATTATACAAAAACTTATAATATTTACAACTATTTAGTATATAGAACAATGTAGCTGCCAGTGCCATAGATTTTTGAGTCTATTTAAATTTATTATCACTTTAAAGTACATAAAATCCTATTAAAATTATAATTTTTAATTATTTATAATTTTTATACACATTTATTAATAATTTAAACAAGTTGCTGAGATATTTTGACCTAAATATGATGTTTGAAATTACAAAAATGCCCCTTAATTCCATCAAAAACCCTATAAAAATCAAGTTTAATTGCAACTATTCATAAATAAATAAAATAAACACTTAAAAAACCAGGCTAATCCCCAAGATGCGCTTGCTCAAACAATTTCCTTTTTGCATACAAAAATAAATAAAACCCCTAAGCTTTTGTGCCGCACTGTAAATATGTGCGCTAATAATGCAATGTTTGTGAGTAAATAAAATTCAATCTTCAGTTTGAATTATTTCACCGCATTCAAGAGCACTATGATTCGGTTTTGTGGGTGCGCTGAGTGAAATTTCGCTTGTCTGTCTGTGTTTGACATGGAAATTAGTGGCAGCAACAACAGCAATTGCTATAGAGAAATGTTATAATGCCTGCCTAATGAGCTTGGCACACCGCTGCGTATACTTGATGTACGCAAGCCATGAACATGAACATGTTCCAAGCCAAGCCCGCGTGGTTTCTGCTGGTGATTTCTGTAGTTTGTGTAGTTTTTAATGCCTCACTTCGCCTGTGGCTTCTTTTTTTTGGCGCCTTTTCTTGGCTTTTTGGTTGTAAAATTTGTAAATTGTTTCAAAGAGACGAGAGACTCGCTGTAGTACACTGCCTCCACAATTCGTGTTAATCATTTGCTGAATTGCACTTTACGGCGTTAGATAAGGGTCTTTTGGCCACTGCTTTGACAATTGACAGCTGCCACAGCTCTGGATTATGTAATCCGGCCAGTGATGTCCCCTATTTCGCACCATTGTCGTCGCCATCGCCATCGCCATTGCGATCTCAATTCGCTCCACTCCCCAAAAAATTGAAAATTGAAATGCACTTAACCGCCGTTGGCGGATGCTGCAGACGAAGGCGCTGTCGCTGTTGGCACAGATAAATCATCAAATCATCATCGTTGCGGCGGAGACCTCAGTGATCGGATTTATATATGTATGTATGCCTCCACTTTACTGGTTCTCTTGGGCGAAAATCGAGTTTAGTTTTATGGCTGCTGCAGGGAGAGAAAAGTTATCAAGCGGTTTAAACTTTTAAGAGTGTAAAGAAAATATGTTTCAGGATAGTTTGAGGTGCAAAAATATACACTTGAAAAATTAAAGATTAAAGTTTAAGTTTAATTAAGGTTTTTTAATGCATATTGTTTGGGGAAAATCTTGAATTGTGGGAATATATTAAAATACTTTTCTCCATGAGACATTTTATGGAAGTATTTTCTTAATATATTTTGTGAGATGTTTCCTAAGTAATCAATAATTTTATTAACATATTGAAGGCACTAAAATATATATATTATTTTTAAGAAGAACACACTCAAATACTTATGTTTTCAAGAGGATTTTTTGAAATCAAAATTTAGTGTTATAATATAGAAATAAAATAGAAATACAAAGGTATTATTAATAACATTAAATGCATACATTAAATCTATAAAATACCTAATTTAAAAATAAATGCAATAATATTTAGAGCAGGTAAATTATATTCTAAACTCTCTACTTAAAATACTTTCTCCCTTAAATCTTTTATTATTTACTTGACTAACTTTTGTTACTATGAACAAAAATCTATTATCTTTGGGTTTATTGAAATAAATTTTTTAATACTTCCCCTAAGTCTTAACTCAAATTTCCCTTCAGTGTACTCCTGACGTTTTCTTTTTGATAAAACATAATGCTGCTGACGCAGACGCAGACGCAGTTAGCCCAGTCCCCGGACCTGAAGTCATGAAGACCAACGATTGCGTAACCAATTCGGGCCACGACAGGCGGGCCGTAAATTGGCCGAGATTTTGCGAAACGCAGCAAGCTGCTCGGGTTGCAATTTCATGCATGCCGATTTTTATGCGAGCAAATAAACATTAAAAAACATCAACAACAACGGCAGAGGGGCACAACAGCATCGAAGGAAAATAAAAACAACAAACAAAAACTATCTCTGCGCCAATTGAAGTTCGGAAAGTTGTGATAAAAATAGCACAAAAAAAGCAAACACAGAAAATCGCGAAACATCAAATTGTTTTTATTGTGGGATCAAAAGTATTGGCAACTCGCGAAACGCAAGAAAGGTGCAAAAAATAAAAAGGAAAACATTAAACAAAAAAGGGGAAAAATTTGTGAAAGAGAGAAGACGAAATACCCTTTAGATATAAAGATAAATAGTAGTATAAATTTATATTAAATAATAAAGGTAAATAATCTTTATTTAATGTTTTGTTTAAGTTTAATGTTATATAAAAACATATTAAATAAACTTTGAGAAAAATATTTAAAATTCTAGAAATTATTACTGATATATTTACTGAAATTATTTTCTGATTTATTTTCTAAATTTAATTTGCTTAATTTAAGCTTCTCTGAATTTCTAAAAATATTTCTACCTTGTAAAACCAATAAAACCCTTGAAAAAGTGTATAAAAACCCAAGCATAAATTTGGAAATTGCGCGTGCGAACTTGGTTATGCACGATATTTCATGCAATTGCAGCCATTCCCAAGTTTGTCATTCCATTTCAAGGCAAAAGGCATTGAACTGAGGCCACTTCACGCTGACTAAAATTAATTAAATTATTTTTAAATATAACTAAAACTTTAATTAACACAAGAACAGCTGAGAAAAGCTTCAATTCCCAAAATAAACACTTTAATTAACGACGAACATGGAACTACAAGTGCGAAAGCTCACAGTTTGACAGTCACTGGTGGAGGCACTCAACGACACACCCACCATTCCCACACACACACTTTCCACACGAACCAGCTTGAAGGTCAAGGAAAGTAAATGAAATCGAAAGTTTTTTTGGGCCGTTTTTGCTGATAATAAAAACAACGGCACGTGTCGAGTCAATTAGAACATAAATCAAGGGAAAACACTGTAATGAGTGGAGCCGGAAAGCTTTTTTGTCGGCACTGGAATGGTGTATATAGCCAGTATATATCTTTATTTATATGTACAGTAGAACTAAGCATATGCCAGATGGAAAGAGAGAGAGCTAGAGAGAGAATGTAGTGCCTCAGAGAACTTGTTTTGGATAAGGTAGAGCTGTCGAGGTTGTGAAAGATACTTTTTGCTTGAGAAATAAATAGAGATCAGTTTTAAGATAATATTTATACAGCAAAATAATTATATATTTACAAAATAAATTAATAATAAAACTAATATACATGTTTAAATATTTTCTAAAATTTTTAAACAATTTATATATTTAATTTTATATTTACATCTTAAAAATAATTTATTAATATTTTCGAATCTTTAATAGCACTCGACAACTCTAGATCTCCGCCTGGAACCAACTAAAATTACGTGACTCGCCAGCCATGGGAGACAGTGAGCTTCTGGCAGCCGTCCGATCGCGTAGAACATTCGCAGTTTTTTAGCCTTCCTCCCCAGATAGTTATTCTAGATCCACAGGTGGGTGTCAGATACTCTACGTCATGATGGAATTATACAGGTTTAAGGGCTTATTTTGACAGCTCCTGCTTGTTCATTGAGCTATTTCACTCAAAATTTCTGGCTATACTCGTCTCGCATACACTTTTATAAGCCGAACTAGGCCTTATTTTTCTATAATGCTCTACGTATTCCTCCCGATTACATAACTAAATAAATCTAATGTATTTCTTCCCCTCCACAGCCATGTCTCTGCGTGTGATGTCCCCCGCCATGCTGAGTGCCTGGAGCCAGACTTTGGTCCGAGCCATGTCCTCGCAGAGCGGCAGCGGCAAGAATATCGGCTTTGTGGGCCTGGGCAACATGGGCGCCAACATGGCCAGCAACCTCATCAAGGCCGGCCACAAGCTGCATGTCTTTGACATCTCTAAGCCCGCCTGCGATGGACTGGCCGCCAAGGGAGCCACCGTTTACTCCAAGACCTCCGAGCTGGCCAAAAACTCTGACTTTGTGATCACCATGCTGCCCAACAATGCCATTGTGGATGCCTCGTACGAGGAGATGACTGCCGATGGCGTTAACAAGGACACCATCTTCATTGACTCGTCCACGATCTCGCCGGAGCTGGTCAAGTCGCTGCAGAAGAAGATCAGCGGCAAGGGAGCCAGGTTCATTGATGCCCCCGTTTCCGGAGGAGTTCCCGGTGCCGAACAGGCCACCCTCACCTTCATGGTGGGCGGCACTGAGGCGGAGTACAATGCGGTGAAGAGTGTGCTGGAGTGCATGGGCAAGAAGATCACCCACTGCGGTGTCTATGGCATGGGACAGGCTGCCAAGCTGTGCAACAACATGATGCTGGCCATCTCCATGATCGGTGTCTCGGAGGCCATGAATCTGGCCATACGTCAGGGACTCGATGCCTCTGTCTTTGCCGAGATCATCAACTCTTCCACCGGCCGCTGCTGGGCCTCGGAGGTCTACAACCCCGTGCCCGGCATCTGCCCCACTGCCCCCGCTAACCGGGATTATGCCGGCGGCTTCTCCACTGCCCTGATCACCAAGGATCTGGGTCTGGCCTCCGGTGTGGCCAACTCTTCCAACTCCCCCATCCCGCTGGGTTCGCTGGCCCACAAGGTGTACTTGTCGCTGTGCGATAAGGGTCTGGGCAACAAGGACTTCTCTGTGGTGTACGACCTCATGAAGAAGGAGAAGTTCAGCGTTTAGAGTTAAGGACCTTAGCTAAGGCTGATCCCCACCAGTCCTGCATTTATTATTATATACTTATACCCGTTTTTTCTGCGTGTATTTTGCGTAAATTAAAGACGTATTCGATTGTCGTTGGTTGAGTGAAAAAAAGTTCCATTCTATTGCGTAACAGTGGGTTGGTCTGGCCAACATCAGACATCCGAGAAACCCCAGACAGCTGATAGTACCAGTGCCAGTGCCAGATGTGGGGGGGATTTGCCTTATCGCCGCTCTCAACACACCCCAGCAAATAAATAAATGCCAGTAATTAATGATTAAAAGCTTATCTGGCCAGCACAGCACTCGTGGCATTAGATTCCGCATGGCGATCGAGCATTAAGCTCTCGTCTTCTCAGGTAAACAGAGCATCTTGGAGGAGGAATAGGTATGAGGCTATAGACATGATAATGGAAATTATGGCGTGGTAAAAGCTCACAGTTTTGGGGGTATTGCTGGGGAATTTACTAATTCAAATGCGTAGCATTAAAGCTTGTGGTTTGGGAGGCATTGTTTGCGTGAAGAAACAACAGAGGCAAGTCTATATTGGAGGTATTCATTAGTAAAAGCTATTTAATTTAGTAAAAAATAGATTTTAAAAGTCTATAATGCTTCAGAAATTTGGTTAAAGCTTTAAATAAATATATTCTTGACATTTTTAAAGAGTTATTTCACTCTATAATATATAAATATCTATAAAATTGTTTAAAAATTGAAAAGAAACCAAAATAAAGCCTCAAAAGTTTAGTATTTTAAAATATTTGGTGAAATTTATCAATAAAATTATCTATAAAATATTTTAAAATTAAAAAAGTAACCCTATAAGTGCCTAAAAAATTGTTTAATTTAATATATTACAGATTGTCTTTTGAGATAACATAATTTCCAACTTAAATTTATCAATCTGACGAAATAAAATAGCTAATTGGTGACTTCCTTATACTTATTATCGTAATGCTAATTGTTACTTCAAAAAACAAACAATTTATTTAGCTCTATTTTATTAATTACAAAAAATATTACCCTAAAGAAAGTTATATACATATCAATTCAAATTAAAGTAATAATTAATTTTAATAATTAATTATAAAAATTATCTATTTCTCTAGGATAACTTCAACTATGACTCACCGACTTTTGTCTCTTAATAATCTATATTTGTGGCGACAAATACCCATTCGAACCATGTCCCAAATTGGCTTTATAGGACTTGGCCATATGGGCAATCCTATGGCCAAGAATCTACTCAAAACTGGCCATAAACTTAATGTCTTTGATATAGCCAAAAAAGCCTGTGATGCTATAAAGGCCAAAGGAGCCCTAGTTCACCCAGGAGTCACCGAAGTGACCAGGAATTCCAACTATGTGATCACCATGCTGCCCAACAATGCCACTGTAGAAGCCACCTACAAGGAAATCCTAACCAAAACCTTCAAAAGAGATACAACATTCATAGATTGCTCCACAATCTCCCCAGAGTTGGCCAAGTCTTTGCAGAAAAGGATCACCTACCAGGGAGGCCGTTTCCTAGATGCCCCCGTATCTGGAGGAGTACCTGGAGCTCAGCAGGCCAGCCTCACCTTTATGGTAGGAGGAGCTGAAGCTGACTTCAGGGCGGTTAAGGGTATACTGGAGTGCATGGGACGACGCATTGTCCACTGTGGAGTCCCTGGAATGGGTCAGGCGGCCAAACTGTGCAACAATATGATGCTGGCCATCTCCATGATTGGCGTTTCGGAGGCCATGAACTTGGCCGTGTCCCAAGGCTTAGATGCCCAGACCTTTGCCGAGATAATCAACTCATCCACGGGTCGTTGCTGGACTTCTGAATTCTACAATCCAGTTCCTGGAATATCTGCCTCAACTTTGGTTAACAAAGTTCCCATTTCTTTGATCAACAAAGATCTTGACTTGGCCTTAGATGCAGCCAAAGCCTCGAAATCACCGATACCCATGGGAGAGCTGACCCATAAGATTTACAGTTACCTAATTACCCAGGGTCTGGGACAGAGGGATTTCTCTGATATTTATCAATTAATGAAAGAGAAAAAATTCTCTGTTTCTTTTTAAATAAATATTTATATATATCAAATCACTGAATGGAAAAGTTTGCTGGCTTTGCCTAATCTTTTAACTAAAATACTGATAAGCTATAAAAGCTGGGTATATTTTTGTTGTGCAGTTCGAGACTCTGTCGATCCCCAGCTAATTTCTAGCACTCGAGAGCTTAATGGGCAAGTAAACAAGAGAGCTGAGCAAAACAAAACACTGATAAAGAGCAGATAAAAAATAATATATACCAGAAAGATAAGGAAGCTAAAATCGGGAAACCAAAGTTTGTATACCTTTGAAGTTTGAAATTTATTTATACAAAAGGAATAATTCAATAAATACCGTTACCATTTAATTGTTTTAAAATTCTAATTTAATAAGGAAAATATAATATATCTTAAATATATGTAGGGCCAGATATTAGCAACTCTTTTACAACTACACAATTTTTTATTTATTTCATTTAATTATACCTTTGCAGGGTATTATTTTAGTCATAAGCTTGCTAAGCAGTGAAGGAGACATTTCCGACCCCATAAATCATATATATTCTTGATCAGCATCAACAGGCGATACTTTCTAGTCATTTTCGAGAGAAAAAATAATTTCAAATTTTCTTTCAAAATTTCAAAATTTTATAAGGGGTTACATCATTAAAATTCTCAAAAATTGAAAAAAATTTAAATTTCTTAATATTTTAAATTTAGTATGCAGATTTGTTAGCCAAGAAAAACCTAGCTTAGAAAAGCTTTCCGAATTGAATTTGATGCTATTTTGACTTAGTTATGATTTTGATTCTGAAAGTGTATACAAATTTCGTCTGCCGGAATTTAGTTTCTTTCCTTGATTTATTTTAAAATTATAATAAATAATAATGCCAATTTTGACTTAAGAAAGGCTATAAGTTTTCGCCATACAAGGTCTAAAAAAGAGAACTAACATGTGGTTAAAGTCTGCGCTTACTTCTAGACCAAGATTCTAAGCAGGTTTGAAACTGTGCTAGTTTTTAAATCGAATACAAATTTGTCCCTTAAATTAATTATCTTTGTTGTTCTTATTCTAAATTGTTTTTTAATAATAAATATAAAACCCTCCCCATTCAGGTTATATATAAAATAAAGCTTGCAGTTTAAGCTGCAAACTTTTGTAAGTAAATAAAGTTTAAAAGCCATTGTACTTGGCACAGAATTACCCACAGTTTGACAACCCCCAGAGTTCTCATATCTTGAGCGAAATCCAAAAATATGTTTTATTATTTTTGCCATTCGTATTCGTTTATATATATATGTATATATTTTGAAAAATAACAAACTTAACTTAGGTGCTAATTAATTAATTGAGTTCGGTATGTATATAAAAACTTTGTTGTTGCTCTTCTTGTTGTTGTTTCTTGTTGCCTTGTTTGCTTGTTGCGGGGTATAAAATAGTTTAACTATCTAAATTTTATCAAATCGATCGTTTGGAGTGGGTTACAGTAGCAATTAATTTTATTTAAAGTATTTAGGTATATGCATGAAATATATTTATATGGCTGGGCCAGAGGGGGTGGCCTGCGACGAGCTGATTATCCTAGACAATATAGTTGATAATAAATGTAAATTTTAGAAAATGTTTTGAACAATCTTTATCGAATCTTTCAAATGAAATTTAGGTTTAGGATTATATTATATATGTATATGTACTATAATGTAAAGGTGTATAATATCATGAAGAAGCGTCCTTAAACGAGGCGAGGGTGCAATCGAAATTTGTAATTGTAAATGGAGTTTGTTTGTTTTCGGGGACTTGGAGCTTCCGTGGGATTAAGTCACATAAGTAGTAAGTAAGCCTAGTTGCAAAATTCTTTGAAAATATCACAAATTGAAATACACAATAAATAAGTAATCGCATTTGGATTCGCGCAATAAGGAATCTTAGGTAGTTAGCAATATTCGAATAATTCTTTGAGAGAGATAGAGGTTACCTTAGGTACACATAGAGTCCGAGTGTATATACATTATCATTATTTTTCTTTGCGGTGTAAATAGTTTTTGACATTTATAATTAACTGTTCGTGTGTGTGTGTTTGTGTGTATATATAGTTCTAGGAAAATAAGTGAAGCGAACTTTGTTTTTTGTGCTGCAATAATTGAGTTGATTTGATGGATTTTGGATCCTTACTTTACTAGCTAACTTTTTTTTTTGTTTGGTGTCTAATTGAATTCGCTATGGCTCAGACTGAGGCTCTTGGCCTGGCCAAAGCGCTGCTTCAGCTGGCTGGTATTGGCCCGGAATCTCTGCAGAAGCTGCTGCTGTTTGGAGACATTTGATCCTGCTGAGCCTGATCCTCCTGCTCCTTGGTTAGCGCTGGACTGCAGCTGGGCTATGACTGCATCAGCGCTGGTTATGGACTATGAGCCTTTGAGCTTCTTCTTGGGATTAGAGCGGGTCTGGTCAGCAGGAGCCGCGGGAGGGAGTTCTCTATATTGATTCTGTTTTAAAGAAAATTTAAATCAAGTAAAATATGTATAGATTTTGCTAGTATATACATACAATCTCTTCGTTATCTGGCACTCTAGATAGGAAGTCCAACAGCTCATTGTTGGGTATGGTGTTGGGCCTTAGCAAACGGCGGGAGAACTTCATCAGGCCCCAGAAGAGCAGCAGCCAGCGCAGAGGAACAAAATGCAGGACCAGTATGGCACCCAGCAGCAGGACCACGGCCAGCCAGGTCAATTCGGGGACGGAAAAGTTAAATGTGCTGGAAAGTCAGTAAATTATAAAGAATTTCTATAAAAATCATCAAAGATTCAAGCTCACTTGATGGTGCTTTCGCCTAGAGAGGCCAGATAACCTATCGTATTCTGTACGGTTTGGGAGACTTCTTGTATGGCCTGCAATCTCTCCTTGATGGATTTCTTCTCCTCCTTCTCCTTGTCATCGTCATCGTCCTCATCATATTCATAGTCATAGTGGGCAGCTGGATCTGTGGTGCCTGTAATCAGGCGGATAAGCCAGTTTCTAGAAAAAGTAAGAATAAATTATATATATTCTTGATAATAAATTATATTGAAAAATTCCTACTTGAGTATGATGAGTAACAGAACCAAGGGCACCGTTTCCAGATCACCATAAACACAAGCCACAATCCATAGGACAAAGGCTATGCTGGAACGCACGGGGGATTCCCATTCAAAGCAGCTCCTTTTGGGGAAATATTAAATATGAGTTTTAAGTATAAAATTCTATAGAAACTACTTACTGAACATATCTCGCTGCTTCCAGGATATCCATGATAATCTCCTTGAGTCGGTTGACATTTCGCAGGAACAACTGCCTCTTAAACTTGGCTTCCTGTTGTATAAGCTTCTCCTCCTTGGGCTGCAGGGCCCGGCAAACAGCTCGTACCTCATTCCAGACCACCGTCAATTCCAGTTGGATTTGTGGAGAGTTGCCCTTGGCCCTTACACACAGGTTCTTATCCTTGAGGGTGTACCAACGCTTGACACCGCTTTTGATTCGGAGCAGAGGTATGACTAGTTTACCCAGGAACTCGACACGATGATCGCGATCCTCATCGAAGACGGTGATTTCCAGCACCTGAGTGATGTCCTTGACATTGCTAGAAAAATATATAAAATTAATTTACAAGTCTATAATCTTTAAGAAGCTTAAAAAATGGTTGCTTACAAAGTAAAGATCTTATTCCAGTTGGGCGTTAGGGTCTTGTACTCCGTTTGGGTCTGCAGCCGGGCATTGCCCAGTTCCAGGACACAAAAAGGATCTGATTTTCCTCCTATATCCGCTGCCGCCAGTCCCGTAGCTCCAAATACCTTCACCGTCAGATGACCCACATCTCGAAGATTTTGCAGGCAACGCAGGAAGCGATATCTTTCCCGTAATAACTGTGCCTCTCGTGGATCCTCCTTAAAAGCCTTCAGATCGCTGATTGTCTCCAAAGCAGTGGTTCCACTTATCGTAAGCATGAGGTGTACTTCGCCAGGACAATCCTCGAGAGGCTTCCATATGCCATGGGTGGTCTCGCGCTGGAAAACACTCAGATCAATGATGGCCTTGCCGTAGAGGGAATTGCGATTCCAAAGAGCCAGCTCCAGGTTCTGATCCTCATCGAAGAGGTGGAGATCGAACTGCTCCAGCCAGCGTTCCGTCCAGGAAGACTTGCTCTTGTACTTCTCGTTGCCCAATCTGAATTTCAAAAGGGGTATTAATTTATTTTTAATATATTATTTTAATAGATTTATAGAAGTGCTAGCTTATATTTGTTTCCAAGTGTATTTTTCAGCCTCTTTTTTAATACAAGCTTGGTGATAAACCTTGAGCTGCTGATAGGAAGTATAAAACATAAAAAGCGCTCTGGTCAAGTTGCTCATTAAAATTTAAATTAAGAAGTCTATTAAAAATGAAGCTATTAAAAAATTCTATGAACTTCAAGGCTGCAGTTGCTAGAAATTTTAGAATATTAAACAGAAAAAATTATAAGGAAAATGTACTTGAATTTTAAATAGATATTCAAAAGAATTTCTTTCTCTTAAATCAAGCTACTAATATAATTTTTAAAATAATTCCTATCCTTAACAAATTTCTCCTCAAAACTCACCTAAATTTAAAGTGAATATCAATTAGCTTGCTGCCATCCTCCGCCAGCGGCAAATCCTTGGCTTTCACCAGAAGTATGGTGACCACAGAGCTCCAGATCTGCGACTTCAAACGCTTCGATGACTCGGCCAGCTTAGAGTTACGCTGAAAATGCTGCACAATATCCGGAAAATGAGTCTCAGCCGCCTCCATGAGATCGTCGCAACCCTGCTCCAGCTGGCCCCTCACATGCTTGAGCACCATGCGCGGTGCCCGCTTGCAGCCGGGCCAATTGCCCAACATTTTGTGCTCTCGATTGGGGAGTCCAAGCCCCAAAACCGTAATCGAAACCGAAACCCAAACAAAGTAGACAACAAATTGCGAGAGAAAAACAAAACCAAAACAAGATCCCAAAGCCGCACTTGGCCTGCGACGCTCGAAGAGTGACTAAAGTCGAAGCCGATTGGGATAGAGAGCTCTTGCCAGGGGAGTCGGACTTAATTACTGAATAATGGGGTATGCTGGACTAGGGGAGAGGCATGTGTGTGATTTTACACATGTAAGTGGGGAAGTACTAGGTACTTTTGAGAGTGTTGTAAGCCAGGTGACTCAGCTTGACACCTCATTGTGGGTTTAGGTTAACTTTTTATATGAACTTGAATAGGTAAATGGTTATTAAATACCCTTAAAAATATTTTAAAAATTTTGTTTGATTTATTTATAAAATTTTACAAGAGGTGAAATCTTAAAATTCCACTTCATTATGATTGAAACCTGTTTTCTACTATTAAATATTTTAAATTATTTTATTATCAGAATTCTGTAAGATTTTTAATGAAAAAAAATATTATTTAATTTCGATAGTTTCCTTATAAAAATATAGAAAAATTTTATATTAAATGAAAATCATAGATAAAATATATTTTAATTAAAAAGAAGACTCACAAAAATATTTAGAAATTCTAAAACCACAAAGAAAAATTTCTATTTCTATTTTTATTTCTTGATATAACATTTAAAATCTTCATAGAACTCGGCTTAATGGGTTATAAATCTCTCATATAATAACCCTTAACATGAGTTTTAAATCTTTCAAATAATAATCCTTAACATTTTCTCAATTTTAAACTAATTTAAATATTTTTAAAAATTTCTCTATAACTTACAGGGTATTCCCCCTTCGATTCTCCCATATATACCCCAATTTACATTGTATTTTCCCCCCCGGTTTGTCAATTGTTTGCCTTTGCCATTGCCTTCGTTTTGTTGAGAGATAACCACATGCAATGCCAATGACAGGCGACAGCTCAAGCTTTTTGCTCCATCGAGCTCCACCGCTGCGATCAAAGCTCGTCATGATGAGTGTGCCATAGTTGAAAAGCCGACTCAATTGTTCAAGTTAGTTGCGGGCACTGGATCAAAGTTTAAGCGCCACAACAACAACAACAAAAAACAGAGATGAAAAACACAACAAAAAAACCCCAAAAGCAATTCAGGTGAGCCATAAATAAAGTCAGTGGGTAACCAGACGCTTGTGGATAAACGTCTTGATACAACAAAAGGGTCGTGTAGGTGTTCGTTTTGTTGAAAGGCAATTAAAAGTGGCCAGACAATGGGCTAGAAAAACCCCAAAGAGAAGGGCTGATTGATGGCCCCCTACAAGTTGCTTTCGCTTATGGAATAAACTGTGAGGGATCTTGTGGATACACTCACCATTTCCTTGTCCTCCTGACTGCGCGGCCAGAGCGTCAAATTGATGAGTATCTCGCCCATGCCATGCTCCCCAGGATTTCCGCCGGAATCGCACAGCTGCAGGTGTATGTCCTCGGCCTTGCCCAACTCCAGTTGGGTTAAGTCCAGCTTGGCCGAGCCCATAAAGTCGTCCTGCAGTCCCCAATCGTAGTCGAAGACCTGCCAAAAACGGAAATTCATTTCGATTAGATTTGCGCTTTATGCTTGTGGGAATATAATTCCCCCAAAAACGTTATTCGATTGTGTTTTCACACTGCTCGAAATTTGTATTCCCTTAATGAAAATTAAATAACGAGTATAATCAAAATTAAATCACGGAAAAGAGGGAAAAAAAGGGAAACCCCCAAATGGCAGCGGTGGGATTCGAACCCACGCCTCCGAGGAGACTGGTGCCTTAAACCAGCGCCTTAGACCGCTCGGCCACGCTACCCTGGGATATAAAAAAAAAATGCCTACCACTTATCGGTGGTATATAATCTGGGGAAAACTATTTATGGAACCCCAGAGACCAAAGCAGAATTTATACAAGTAAAACTATAACAGAAATGCTAAAGAAACCACAAGAAATTATTATTACCAGGGTTTTATTTCAGTGTACAGTAAACTTTTTCTGTAGCACCTGTCCCAGCACCCCCACTTAACTTTCACTTTCCCTACCCGGAACTCACCTTGACAATAATCGGCTGGAAGGGGTCCTCGATGGGCACGATAAAGACCTCGTCCCACACCGGATTCAGGTCCCTGTGGATGGTGCGCGACTTGTGTAGGAGACGGCCGCCGACCTTGAACTTGACATAAGGATCACTGAGTCCTGCGACACAGAAAACGAAAGACAAAGGAACATTTTTTGTTACTGCAGTGCTCGAGGATGGTGGTAAGTGCTTGATTAAGCACAAAAGGGAGGGTTTTTGGGTGGTGAGGAAAATGAAATAGTTGGGAAATGGGAGGAGAAACTGTGGGGTTTTTTCTTTAGCAGTGCTGCCTACTAAAGGTTTTAGTGAATTTTCTTATTAGAGAATCTCTTAAAGTATTATTTAATTCTTTGAATATAAATTTTACTATAATTAAGTCATAAATCTCTTTAATCGAGAGACTAATAAGCAGCACTGTGGGTATAAAAATAAGGATTTTTCAAGGCTTGTGTCCTTGTGCTCACCATTCTTGTCCATGGCCACCAGATCGCTGCCGGATTTAAGATGAACGCGCAGCTGAAAGAAGACGAATTGACGTAATTGGGCTTCGCGCTTGCGACGCAGCTCGTCGGCCTGATCAGATTGCAGATTCAAGATTGCAGTTTTGCATTTTTGTATTTTTGCAGATTTTTTTATTCAGTTATCAGTTAGTTGAGAGTTGTGCAGCACAGCGAGTCGTAGAAAAAAAAAGCGAAAAAATCGGACATTTGTTGAGAAATTTCAACAGATTTTTAATTAGTGATAAAATTAAAGAAGAAAGCCAATTACTTAAACAAAAAGCCAAGCGGAAGAAGCAAAAAACGTCAACCAAAACCCACCTGCAAGGCCTCTAGCTGTTGCTGTGTGGTCAGTTCCGGCGAGGCTGTGCATCCTCCAGGACCACCATTCTCGGGATGCTCATCAATCCTACCCTCCATGGAGCCCCCGAAGCGCTGGATAACCTGTGCCATCTTGGCCGTGGCCCGGAATTCCCTGGCCAGCGGTGAACCACCAATAGTGGTGCTTCGATGTCGCGGACTCTGCGTCACGGAACTGCTCTCCGAACTGTAATCGGCTGCATAGTCAGTGCTCTCCTCGAGGAAATCACTGGGTGACTTGCGTCCCAATCGATCTTTGCTCTTGGCCCGACTCCAGCGATGTCGCAGATTATTAAAGAAGCCGTGGGTCTTCTGCAGGACACCCACTCCACCAGCCACGCCTCCGCTTCGGTCTCCGCCCCCGGACAAGTGCTGGGCCACGGCACTCTTGGCCCGCTTGGGTGATATGTGCGGCGATTCGCTGTGATGGCAGTCGTGACCATTCAACTCCGAGGCGGATTTACTGAGATGTTTGCCCAGGCGTTGTTGCTGCTGCAGCTGGGGTGAGCCGTGGGGGGAAATCCGAAGAGGGGGAGTGCTCCCACTGACGGTGGAGCTGCTGCCGGGCTGATGGTGCTGCAGCTGGTGGTGGTGGTGATCCGCCTCCTCCTCCTGCTCCACCTGGTCAACGTAGTGGATGCGTGCTGTTGGGGGGTGAAAAAGGTGGCAAGTGTTATTTCAGACGGCACGCACGCTGCCAATGGAATCGATTTAACAAAAAAATGTAGCCACCAATTGATAAGCCAAATAAAAAGTATTTTTGGAGGAAAGAAAATCAAGGGAAAATGCGGAAAAGTGGCTAAAATAAATCGGTGAAACAGCAGGGATTTGCTTTTCTGAAGAGATAAAGTAAAGAAACAAAAATTTAAAGACAGAAATGAGCTGGGAAAAAGGGTTTTAAGTTTATTATTTAAGAGTTTAAAGCTTTAAATTATTTTTTAAATTTATTTTAAGCTGGAAAATATCCCAACTTTTAATTTTTAATATATTTGTAACTCTTAAAAGTTATATAAATCAAAATGAAATCAAAAACTTGAAACATTTAGCAAAGCGTTGAACTTGACACTTGATAAACCCCATAAATCATGGAAAATGTATACATTTAGGCCACTCTAAAATTTTTAAACGCTTTTCCCACCCACCCAATTGCCACCCATGACATCACTTTGTTATTTTTCTGCGATTGTCTTAATTATGAAAATTACACAGAGCCATAAGAAAGTAGAATGATTCGTGCCATTTGTCGATGCGGTCATCAAAAAAATAAGTAGAGAAAAATAAATGCTCTCAGCTCCCTATAAACGTCTGGATAAATGGTACTTTTAAATTTTGTATAATTTACTGCGTTCTTTTAAGTGCTCAAGTACTTGGTTGTGGTTTTTTTTACATTTTTTTATGAGTTATGCCACAGCTTTGTAAGCACAATTTAGCATACATAAAAAGTATGTCACTTGGGCTTAGTTTAAAGCAGAGATTAGACAGCTTTTAATCTATGGCACTTTATTTCTATTAAATTTTATGAAGGAAACATAGCAAACAGAACTATAAATTTATAAGTTTTGAAGGCTTTTTAAGTTTAGAAAACACTTGAAATAAATTGTAGTTACAAAATATATTCTAGGGATTTGTTTTACTATTAAAAAGTAACTTCAAGTGGCATTTATTTAAATATTCTTCAAACAAACTTTAATTAAAATACTTTTTCCATATTATTTAATCATTTTAACTTTTGCTTATTTATTCCTTTAATTCCCCTTTTTCCTTTCTTTATCACAAATCTTAATTTTCCGCACTTTTTGGCACATTGTTTTTCCTGTTTTTCCATTTTTCGCACACACATTTATCTCTTGAAAGTGACAGCCAAATGGATTATACCAGGCAATATACATAATAAATGCTCGAATATTCTCGCTTTTTTGCTCCTTTTTTCTCTCCACTTCTTAACCTGCACTTTATCTGATCCTTCAGGGACCCTGGACCTGGCCTTTACCTGTGGCTGGAAATATTTTATTAATCCTGTGGCACAGCGCAAATGTGTATGGTTGCTTGGCGGTTTTCTTTGAGGATTTGGAGGTCTTGAAATGCAGCGGTTGCATGACATGGCCAATTGAAATAAATAATTGATTACAAAACACTTAAATAGAGGAGGTTTAGAAGGATTTTTTGGCACTAGCACAAGATTTGTAGTTAAGAGTTTTGTTTTGCAGAATTATTATTTTCTTTTTTTATACACCAAAAATTGTATTCCGCGCTCAGAGCTTGGCGACCTGCACGCTGGCAGTGCCCCTAGAAGACTGCTTCGGCAATGGATTCGCTGTCTCTGCTGTTATGGTTTCATCCCTCCACAGCCCTCCCCCCCGAAGAAAAACACCCGCAACCCAAAACAACAACCGTAACATTTGCTCTCCTTTCTGGCATTTGTTATTGTTAACGTAACATGGATTGTGGCATTGAGTTTGAGGGGTTTTTTCGGGGTGTTCTGTGGGTGCTCCTGGGTGCTCTTGGTTGGGTTTTTGTGGGCGGCCTGCATTATTTATACCCTCCTCCTCATGCGATGCTGAGGGCTGCAGCTGGGCTGTATGCCGCGCAAATTGGAAAAGCATCCCGGCGATGGCGTCATAAAATGCAAATGTAAATGTGAGCCGCTTTGCCAAAGCTTTACGCACCCTCAGAAATAAAAGAAGAGCTTTACTTTGCCTCGGACTTTTTGTCGTCGTCCAGTTTACTTTTATTTTAATGAATGAAATGGCAGTCGTTTCAGAGAGAGAAAGAGAGAGAGAAACAGAGACCATCCTCTGGAGGTTTATGGCAAGGACATTTAGTGCTGTAATACCAGTAGTTCCGCCTGACTCTTGTGCAACCCTCCAATGGCTTTGCATATAATTTTAATTAATTTAATGCAAGTCACTGCAGCTAAGCGAGGTGTGACCAGGATCACACCTCAAGTAATTCCGGGATTAAATTATTCCCGGGAGAGCACTTAGTTCACAAATAACTCACATATGTCTAGATAGGTTGTTGTGTGGGGTTTGTGGTTTGCTTACAGGAATCAAGTGGGGACTCTAGTGTTTATTTCTATGGCTTTAAGAGTGTGGCACACTTTTAGGCTAAATTTCCTGAAATTAAAGCCTGCTCTCAGCTGGTTGTTATAAAATTAATTTACTGCCAAACTTAGCCAAGGTTAAGACTTGCAATTAGCCAAGTTTTCATAAGTTTTCCTCAAGTTTTTACTTCGTTTTGTTTCCCAAAAACTCGCCTTTGTTCTCCCCAAATTATCGCACATACGCCATGTGGACAAGGCTCGTTTAATACCATTAACAATGCCCTGCTGCCTTAATGATCACATCAGCTGGCACGTGCTTTCAATATGCGTAAAAAAAAGAATGTTTTACTGGGGGTTAAGGTGGTTTTATGCATCAAGTAATGAAATCGTATATATACATATATCCTTTCAGGTTCATAAATGCAGCGTCATTAATGTTTTTATTGGGGTCTCTGTTTTTCATGCTGGCTTCCATATCGGAAATGGCTTCGCGTAATCGGGGCAATATGCAGGCTACATCAGGGCATCAATTATGGATTTGACATGGCCAACAGAAGGACCTCCGACGGACTCGTGTATCACAGCTTTGGTCAATAAATCAAGCTCGAGGTCAGCCATCAATTATTTAGACATGGGTCAGCAAGTGTCATATGGCACTAATGGTTCTGTCTCTGTTTTTCACCTGCTGGGCACACACCTCACTACACTTTTGCTCCTTTGCTGCGCTCACCTGTTGACTTTTTTGCTGACATTTGCGCGATTCTATTTTTATGACAGTGCAGAGAGAGAAAAATCTGGTTATTTGTATAACTATAATTTTGGTGTTTACATTTTTATACATTTTTGTAATATTTAAAGATCATGTTTGCATATATAATGATTATTTGAAAATTATTTTCCAGGATTTTCAGAATGCAAAATTGTTTTAATTGTACAAATTAATTAAACAATTTATATAAATTTATACAATTTTTTTATTTTATTAGATATATTTTTTATATGTATAAAAATGTATATCTTATCTTTAATATTGCTCATGAATATAAGTATTTGTTTAACACCTAAAAAAATATATATAACCATAGGAAAACTTCACTAAAAACCATATTCCAGTATTTATGGTATAAAAAATTTTATAATAAATTTATTATAAAAACATTTAAACTGTTATTCAAAAGATTTAAAATAAATTTTGCAATTCTTTATTAATTTTTATATTTAAAATTTAAAAAACCTCTATAAACTTAAACAAATTACACTATAAATCCTATACCAGTATTTTTATTATAAAAAAATTTACAATTAGTTTCTATAGCATACTTTTAGGAAGCACTTTTATTTATTTTAAATCTCCAAATATTTTATACAAATATTTTTATACAAGTATTAAGGTTTATTTTTATTAAAATAATCACTTCCACATTCTACTTAATATTGAAAATAAAATTATTTATCTCTAGATTATGCCTTATATTTCCTAACAGTGTATCAAAAGTTTATTTTACAACACAAGCCCTCTGCCCCTGCTTTTTATTACCCCCCTTTGTTTTCGTCTTTTTTAAGTCCTTTTCTGCCCTTTGGCTTATTGGCCTCATACATAAAAATTTATATATCTATGTATAGTAGTAGGGAATGACGTCATGGCTCTGAACCCATTCATTCGAAATTGGCTACGCAGAATTCCGCTGTATTTCCCCTTTAGTTCGTTGCACTTAGCGTGGCCCCACTGTGCCATGGTTTGTTGTGGCGCTGATTATCATGTTTACCGAGCACGCAACGAGCCGAAACTGAGCTTATCAGAGGCCTAAAGTTTAATCGCCTGTCGTGGCTTGGTTTGGTGTGGTTTGTTTCTGGATAGAGAATACTGCCAGGTGGGAGCCGCCCTTACCTGGTGCCTCGAGCGCAAGAATGAGCGCCTTTTATTGGTTTCTTGAATATTAACGCCAGACAAGCGTCTGGCTTTCCATAGAGACCATATGGCGCAGATATGCCTCATAATTAGCACATTTTATTGGTATCTTTCACAGATTCGAACAAATGCCTTGAGTTGGTTGAATTTTCAAAGGGAAATTCTTCTTCAAGTTTTTATGATTTACATTTTTCCCCATCGACAAATGCTGCAGCTCTTGGATAAATGATTTTCCCTCAATTTGTTTTGCGACTCTGAATTATTCATGGAATTTCTCTTTTACACTCATAAAAATATTTTTCTAGATTTAAGAAAAATCGCCATAAAAAAAAATCGCCCTTAAACTGAGAAAATTTTTCTGGAATTAAGAAAAGGTTTTCATAAATTTAAGACAGGGCACCGTAAAATTAAGAAAGGCCGCCATAAATACACCTTTTTAGGGTTAATTTACATATTTTCCTCAAATGTAGGGCAAAATTTTCGGATTTGCTTCGTTCATTTTCTTTCTTTAATTACGGGCGAATTTTCTTAGATTACGGGAGAATTTTCTTTGTTTTGCTGGTCAACTTTTCGTAAAACTATGGCGAATTCTTTTGGCAAATTCCACACGCGTGCACATACAATTCCCAACTGGTTCAAACGTCTCTGGCATGAGGTGACGGTGGCCGGCCAACACTTAGTAAGAGCAAGTCTCTTTTGCAACACCAAAAGTGTTAGCATTTGGCCGCCTTTGTTAATAAACAATAATAACATTGTTTTTGTTGTAATACAACAACAAAAAATATTATTATTAATATTTATTAACAACATTTTTACAACAAAAATAATATTTTTGCTTATTTATTAACAATATTTTTTACAACGAAAATAATATTATTGCTTATTTACAAATACAGCAGCAGCAACAACAAACAATTGCAACTTACCTTCAATTTTTCTACATTCAAGAAAAATCTTTCTAAATGTAAGAAAAAATTCACCTTCAATTTGAGGAAAATTTTTCCCATATTTAGGACAAATCACCTTATAAACAAGACAATGTTTCTTCATTTAAGAAAAATCGCCCTAGATTTAGGAAAGATTCTTTCCTCAAATTTAGGGCAAATTTTCTCAAATCTAGAGCGACTCGCCTTTGGAACCGTTTCTATGGCGAATTTCTAAATACACGGGCGAAAAGCGGCTTTTCTAGGGCGATTTTAGGCAAACATTTTTATGAGTGTACATACAATATATCCTTGGTCACCGCAGGGCCGCCCCTCAAGTTGTTTTTTTACGGCTGAAAGTCCTGAATTATGCATGGCTTATTTATGCGGATTTTGTCCTTATTTGAAGCCTGAACTCTTAGAAATGCATGACGATTGCATGGGGGGGTGGCTCGCTTAGCTGTGTGTTTTTTTTATATTACGCATACGCCGCGTGAGCTCTTGGCTGATGGACATCTCATTTTGGCAGCTCATAAATGCAGCAGATCCTGGGTATTTGGCCTGGACAGCTGCTTAATTAACTGCCAGGATAATGATGAAATTAAATGGGGATCATGGCAGCTTGCCTGATGGCCTGGCTTATATTTGAGAGGCTCTAAAAGCAGGGATTACTACCTACTAACCAATGACCAACCTGCAGCATACGATGTGCGGTGTGCGACGTGCGTGAGATTGTCACAGTGTTGGTGTGTGTGTGTCCGCCCCAGGGAAGGAATCCGCAGGATAATGGGGGGCAATAAGGGAGCCGCAATACGCGCTGGCCCGAAGCTTTCATTTTAATTAACTGGGTTACCTTTGTGGGGCCAGCCATTTCGGAGCCAAGTAATTACAATTTGCCAGGAAAAACAAGAGCTACAAAAGCGTAGCGAGATTTACAGAGGGAAAAAGTTGAGCCAAACATAGATATATGTAAGCAGAATATAGCCCTATTAGCTTTTGATAGAGCCGGTAATAAAGATTGTTATCACTTTGATAGGTTAAACATATTATGTGATTTAATGTGTCAATGGTTATATCTAAATAATGAGGGGTTAAAGGTAAATATTAACATAAAGCTATATTATTTTATAGAGATAACATTAATATATAATTATATAATACAATAAACTGTAAATAAATTATTTAATTTAATAAATAATGCCTTTTTTTAGATAAAAATAAGATGCTAGAGGGGATAAATCATTTATAAATTTAATGAAAATTATTTTTTGGGACCTTAAAATGCCATAAATTCAGCAAAAGAATATTTATTTGCTAAGAAATATATGCTCTAGTTTTATTTTATATTTATAATAATTATTTTAAAACCTTAAATCATTTTTTAAATATTTTTAAACAACAAAAGACAACCATTTCTTTCAGTCTAAAACACACACAAGCCTTGCAAAAGTGATGGAAACTTGTCACTGCATGGGGGAAATGCTTTCTTTTCTCCTGCCAATTGTCTCCCTGGCATTTGTCTCCTGCCACTTGTCTCCTTGATATGTGAGAAGAACTTGGCCAAAAAAAATGAGAATAAAACGATGCTTTTGAAAACCAACACCAACTGCTGAGACTCTGACTTCATTTCCCCAGCTGCGTCTAAGCCAATTTCAACATTCAATTTATGTTCAATTGTACAATTTCATGTTCGGCAATTTGCAGATGGCGGCTGCAGTTTCAATCAAGGAACAACACAGAGCACTCTCTCGGTCCCTACACAGCGGGAAAAGCGAGAAAAGCCAAGATGAAAAGGGCAGACCAGACACCTCGAGGCCGCCACCAACTGTGGCGACAATTTTCCTCGTCTTTGTATCAGCTTTTCATCCCCAAGAGTTGTTGATTTGTCAAATGGCCGCATAAACAGGGAAAAACTTAATGACAGAGAGGGCTGAACGGAGGAGAGACAGAGCGGAAAATGAGCGCCGCGGCGATAATTAAAAACTATATCAGGCAAATAGCACGCGACATCTAGACAGAATACAGAAAACCGAACAGAACCGCATAGAACGGCCATGTGTTGGCCATTCATTTCGAATTTGGCCATGTATATTGCCAATTGCGTGCTTTATTATTCAACGAGACGCCAGAGAGAATGAGAGAGTGTGTAAGTATGTGCTTGGCCGGAAGCGCAGCGGCATGCAAAGACGCCATAACTGCCATGACGAACAGGGCCAATAAGCGGCAGCAATGGCCGCGCTAAAATAGCCAACGGAGCATCCGCGAAGCTAACCTGTGTGTGGGTATGGCCGCCAGGGGGTCGTAGCCAGCGGTTATCGGTCCTAAACCCTTGCTGACATGGCGCCAAAATCAAGGCGAGGTGAGATCTAGGAGTTTGTTTAAGGAGAGAAGGGGAAGGAATGGTAAATGTGCCATAAAAATATAACTACCTAAGCAAAGTAATTCAATTTGCCAGCTTTAATTAATATTTTTAAGTTTTTTAAGCCATTTTCTGTTTAATAAAATTATTTATAAATATATTTTATAGTTTTATAAAATATTTTAGGCAATTTCCTATAGAGTAGTATTATTTAGAATTATTGAATACAGTTTTAGGTATTCAAAATTAATTATTTAAGCAATTTCCTAAAGAATAGTAATATTTAAAATTATTTATTATAGTTCAAAGTGTTCTCTTTTATTATATTGTTAGATATTTAAATTAAATAAATTTGCCTAATAAATTAAGATAGAATTTAATAAACTAAACATACAAAAAAAAAAAAAAGATAAAGGTCCGGTAACACGAAGAAAATTAAATAAATATGTATAAAAATTATTAATGAATATAATTCGTTTATTAAGTTAGTAATACTACAAACGTTAAGCTAATAAACAAACATAAAACACAACTTGGAAGCTAAAAATAAAATGAATAATAAATTATATAAACAAGTTTAACATTATATTATAAGTATACCAACAATACCTATATAATTTATACAATTTCCCATGGATTTCTATTAGAATGTAATCTTATTTCTCTGGCTAAGAAACGTAATAATTACACTGAATTAATGTACTTCAGAATTTTTTAAATAAACAAATGGTGTAATAAACTGTAATGATACAAAATAAATAAAAAAGGTATATAAATAACAGGACACAAATCATTATTTTGCTTAGTTAGTTTCTGCTTCAATAAGAAAATTAATTCAGCTCTTAAATAAATAATAAAATGTTATCTTCTTGCCGCATCAATAATACCAAATTTATAAAAGAAAAATAAACAAAACTAAAAACCAAACTTGATAAAATAAATAAAGTTCCCCCTTGTCCTTCACCTTCAACATTTTAACAGGTGTTTTTAAGATACATTCTCTAGATATGATAGCCATATCTGCCAGTTAGCTTAGATTACAACTCATTTATTTTTGAAAAGCCCATTTTGGTGTGTGTTTTCGTTCACAAATTGCTCAATCCTCCGCCCCAATTTACTGTGGCAAAAATTTATGCGCAAACTAATTTAGCCAGAGCCCGCACTCAGCCCGCATAAAAATAGCAGGCTCTTCAGAAAAAATAACACGGCTCAGCCGCAGCATCAAAGCGAGTGGAGCCAGGACGACCCTTTAAGGATAAGGGACAGCGGATTACGTGCTGGAAAATATATATATTTAAAAATAAAGGACAGAAGGCAGCTGTTACAGGTAGGAATTTTCTACTCGTGGCTTATCAATGGCGAATCGTGGGAGCCAAAACAACACTTACACATCCTGACGGGCTCTCCAAGTGGCCGTGTGTGGGGTGTGTGGGGGGGTGGCGTGAGTGTGTGTGAGGTCACCAAGACAAGTGCATTCAAATTTCGCGACTACATCCTCCGCGCTTTTACGAGTTTCCTAGTTTTCCTGCTGCCGCCGCCGCTGCTGTGATTTTCCTATTCGCTGCTTGGCTTTTGCATTTGGCCAAAATAATTTTCACAATACACTGCACAGGGTTAAACCTTTTCCCTTTTTCCTAATTTTTTCTTTATTATTATTTTCTATTTCTTTTTTTTTTTTGAGGGGCACACACACTCTACACACACGCGAGATGAATGGCGGCGGGAGGTGTGAGTGTCGGAACTTCGCAGGGCAAAACGCGCGGCGGCGTTCGAGTGAGCGAGATGGAACAACGCTCCGGCTCCGTGGATGTGTCCGCTGCCTTGGAGAGTTTTCGCGCAACTGAACGCTCGCCAAGAGCTTTTCCGTTTTCCGCACTGGCAGGGCTCCCCCGACAGAGCTTTTCTGCTCGCTCTATTCAAAAATTGAGTGGAATTCGGTCGAGTGTGGTTCGGTCGAAGGGACGAAGGGCCCTCGAAACTGGGATAAACAAGCCAGGTAAACATTGATTGTCATTGGTGATTTGGCCCCATGGCTTCCACAGGCTTTAAAACCCATAAAGACAAGCATTAATTTGCTGATCTTTTATTTATAGCCAATTGTCGGCTATTGTTTTTGGCCAAGTAAAAGTTTTCTTTGGCGCAACCTAATTAACGGGCCTTGGCTTTGCGTAAGATCTCAAAAAGAGGCTTCGGAGCTTTTGAAGGACACTTTAAATGGGCTAGCAAAAAAAAAAGGAGTAAAGGGGATTAACCTTGGTGTGGAAATTGTTTGTAGGGAGTTTTTAGTTGTATTTATTTCGATATTTTAATTCTGAAATAAATATTGAAATATAATAGAAATGAAAGTGAAATGAATTACATAGAAAGGGATTTTTCTAATTAAACTTTTGGAATTAAACGCTATTTGTATACCCTTGCTGGGGCATTACAATTATAATTTAAGTAAAAAGTTTAAAAAACATTCAAGGAGTCATTTCCGACCCTATAAATCATATATATTCTTAATCAGCATCAACAGGAGAATCAATTTAGACATGTACAAAAAAAAAATTTTTTAATTTTTAAAATTTTATAAGGGGTTACATCATCAAAATGGTCAAAAATTTAAGAAAATTTTAATTTAAAAAATTTTTTAACTGGGTATGCAGATTTGTTTATTAACTAAAAACTATGCAATAAATGCTTTCCGAATTAAAATTAATGCATTTTTGGCTTAGTTATGATCAATTTTCGAGTCCATACCCTGATCCTATGGGAAACAAAAAAGGGTAAAAAGGGTATAACAATTTTTTTTTTTTAGACTAAAAAATCCCAAAATGTATTACTTATTAATTATGTATTTCTTAATTCAAACCTTGTAGTAAATATTCTACGGATAATCTGAAATCTCTTCAACATGCCCTCCAAGCAGAGACTTAGAAAACAAAAACTTCCAGAAAGAGAGTCTTCTTAAAAAAAGAGAAAGCTTGCCCGAAGCTTCTGACAGTTGACACGATCGCCTGGCCGAAGCCCGTGCCGATGCCGGGCCGATTCCTCGCTGGTTCGAGAACTCTGAAAACCAAAGCCGTTGGTCAGTCAGTCGGGAATGGTGCGGAAGCTTGGATTCTCAATCGTTGGTCCAGAAAATTAGAAGCGGATTTAGGAAAAAGTGTTTGCAGTAAAGTGATTTCTACACTCTTTCTCCACTTTTTTAACTTTTATCCGAAATAAAAATATTGAGACTGGCGGCGGGCTCCAAAGGTTTCGAATATATTTAAACAAAAAAGCTGTACAAAAAGTAGCTGTAAAAAGGAAAGCAAGCAGAGAACAAAAAAAAGACCGGTAAGTGGGCATGCTTTAGTCGGTGTCTGCGCTTTGTGCTTGAACGCCATTGCAGGAAAGCGAAACTACCGTTATCATCAGGCCTTGCACTTTACACCTCCTTCTGCTGCTGCTCTCCTGCTCTCATGCCTTTCTCTTCACCCGCTCTCCTTCTCCTTTTCCCTGCCTCTTTCACTCGCCGCAATAAGTTCTGCATTTCCATTTCTCGCTACACTGACCATCATGGTTTTTGGGTACAAACGGATGGATGGCTACACGCTGGGCCCTCTTCTGTGTTTGCATTTTATGGAGATACACTTTGATCCCGCAAACAAATTTTTGATAATTTTATTATTTTTGTTATTTAATTGAGAATTGGCGTATTTTCTGGGCGATGCAATAAGCGGCTATAAATATCAAATAAATCGAATGCGAGTGCCAGTGCCAGTGCTTGTGTAACTTTATATTATATTATATATAGTATAGTATTTAAGAAATAAGAATGGAATCGAAATGGAAGCTATCAACAATAATATACAATTTAATTTATGGGAAAGGAAATATAAACGACAAGAAAGAGCGGTAGAAAGAGGAGGGGGGGCTTTATTTGGGATCATCCCTGATACGGGAATATAAGCTAAAGATCTCGCCAATCTCTAAAATAACCTAACTAATAACCTCACCCTCACCATGCCGACGATTCCGAGACGGAGATTCATCACAATCTTGGCGATAGCCGGCGGCGGCATGGAACTATTCCACCGTTCCGAATCGTACAAAGTTCAGAACGTCTAATTTTATAATACTTCAATTTGTTTTGTTGTTAATGTTAGTCACTGGTCCAGCCGGCGGAAGGCATTAACTATATGTATAAATATTAATATATATATATTAATATAATAAGTTTAATACATATAAGTTTTGCCAGACGACCTCAAATCTGAAAAAGCCAAAAACGAAGTGCGAAATGGCTGTCGCCGATTGGCATCGATAAGCGGATCCACTTTCGGTTGCTCAGGCAGACGACCTCGCCGAGTCAGGTTTATTAATACGGTATTACCTACCTACCGTATTATTATTCTCTATTAATCTTGGATTTTGTTTTGGAATTGGGTTTCTTTATAAGTGTTCCCAAGCCTGGCGCTCAGGCGGTAATCACGCGGCAATCCCGAGTCTTGTGAATTACTTTTACGACAAATTAAATCGCTATTAAGGGGATTATAATGAGAAATATATAAGGATTTTGGTATTAAAATAATGGTTAATAAAGGAGGAGATATTTAAGATATTAATTTGAATATTTATGAAGATTTAGCGGAATTAAAGATGATATTCTGATTTATCCAAGAATATTAAAAATATTTTAAGGGGCATCTTTTTGAAGAGGAAATATACTTCTTAAAAATGTCTGGCATTAGGAAAATCATACCGAAAATAAAATCATATATTTATCTAATTTAACAAAATATTTACCTTAAATTAATCTCTCTTATTTAAATATATTATTTTAAGGTAGATAGAAAAAATAGAGATGCATATTACATAGAACTATGATATATAGTGAACATCTAAATTCGGAGACCTTAAAATATTACTAAAAATATTTTATGTCTAGATTAATAAACTTCTTAAGAGATAAACCTTTATTAACATAAATAAACCAACTTAAACAGACTTAAAAATTACCTTAAAATAATAAATAAATCCCTCTAGGATCTCCTCAACTCCTCCCAGTTCTCCTAGACAAAGGCTTACACTCTTCATTCCCATTTAAAAGAAGTTCTCTCCTCCTTTATCTCCTTCGAATTAAAAACCAATAAAATTGTATTTATTGTAATCAGCAAAAACGATGGCTCAAGAGACGGGAACAACGACGGGAACGGGCACGGGAGCCAAAGATCAGCGCCAGCGCGACCATATCGATGAGGATGAAGTCAGCGAACTGCAGAAGTCGCGCAGCTTCTACGATCGGGTTCGAGAGCAGGCGGAGCGCTTTGCGAGCACGCGGATGGGACAGTTTGTGATCGAGCGTGCGGACCGAGCGCTGGTGATGATCGAAGACACGGCCAAGTGGAGTCTGCCGCAGGGTGAGAGGTCCTCTGCCCCGCCTTTTAGACCTTATTCTATAATTTTCCTCTTCCTCTCTCTATGCAGAAAAATCAGCTGTTCCCTTGGCCCGTCCCTTGCCTTGGGGTCCCTTCCTCATGCTCATCATCCTGCTGCGTTTAACTCGCATTTGGTTGTCGGTGGGCGCCTTGATGATAGGCAATGGACCCATCTCCCCCTCGGATATGGTTTACTTTATCCAGACCAGGCGTCGCAAGCTAAGGGCCATTCGTGTTCATGGACTGAAGGTGATGAGGCAGCAACAGCAGGAGGTTTCCTATGGCAGCAGCAGTGCCAGTGGCCGAGGATTGACTCATAAACTCACCCAGTGGCTGTCCAAGGCCATGTGCCGACCTGGAGTGCAAAGAGCCAACTCCGGGCGGCTTTTTACCGTGCGCAACACAGAGCAGGTGAGTTTTCTAGTTATAAACTCTCAAAAAGGAGAAAAAAATTGAAGATCTTGAGTACCCACAGACCACACAAACCACTCCTGCAGTCATGAAGCGCCCTCGAGAGGAGGACTCCCATGCCGATGCCGATCACAACCTGACCATCGATCAGATGCTGGCCAAGTATGCCAATGAGAACTCCGAGGATGACTCTGATTTTGTGCCCAATGCTGAGGAAGAGGATACCAGCGGCAGCAGCTCCGAAAGCAGCCAGGAGTCCAGCGACGAGATAAGCAGCGGTGAGGCGGAGGAGGTGCTTAGCCAGGTGGGTTTTAACCTAAGGATCTCAAACTTAGCCCCTTTTTAACACTGAGTTATCCTTAGGCCAAGCCAAAGCCCGTGGAAAATGGAGTTCATAAGGCTGCCGAGAAGGAAAACGATAAGGAACAGGATAAGGATAAGGCAAAGGGAAAGGCTCATCTAACGACATCCTCGAGCAATGGGGACAAGGACGCGGTGCAGGAGCCGGCGGCAGAAGTTGGTAATGGACATTGAACTTGAACATTATTAAGACTCTCGTGCACATAGCCCCCTAAGTCTAGGTTAACTCCAAGTATCGAATATCGATTTAAGCGTAGATGAAAACTGAACTTGAAACGTTGTCATGAAATACAATACAAAACCAACATAAAACAAGCTATCGTAGATCATTCATTTCCAACCCGCCCTCCGTTGCCCGTGTTGCCCTGACCACGAATCTCTCTCTGTGACAGGAGGAGCCACCACACTCAAGGTGAAGCTGGAGGATCCACAGAAGTCCTCGCCGGGGCACATCAGTGCGGCCATGATGAACACCAGGACATACAACAACACCGCTGCTGCAGGTAACTCACGCGAGAATCGCTCCGTGTGGTCCCCATTAACATTTTAACGTTAGTATTCTGTCTCTGTTTTTGTTACTCCGTGCATGTGTTCAAACACAACAGCCAGCACTGATCCCCAGACTGAACCTCAACCTGAACCTGAATCTGAACCTCATCCCCAAACCGAAACTGAATCCTTTCCCGAAACCCCAACCGAACTTCCTCAACAAACCCCAACCGAAAATGAAGAATCCGAAGATGACGAGGATAGTTGCAGCACCAGCGGAAGTAGCCAAACAGGAAGCACTGTGGAGTCTCCAGAAAACCACCTCCAACTCCAATCCCACTCCCAAGCCCAGCCAGATACCCAAGCCGAGCAGATCCGTGAGGCTGTCCAGCAACTATCCAACTATCCCACTGTCGACACCCTAACTCCTGCCACCTCCTCCGAAGATATTTTCTATAGTCCAATCGGTGTGTCCTAGTCGCTTCCTTTATGTTTCTAATATAGCTTTATAATCTTTTTAAAATCTAAAAATATAATTCTCTTGATTACTTAACAGGTTCACCAACTTGCTTCAATACTAGCCTTGGAACCCAGGCCCTGCTCAAGAATGCCAGCCTTAAATCCGTCCTGGGCAAGTAATTATTTCCCTTACTTTTACCTTCTTCTAAAATACTAATATAACTTTTATATTTAGCCCACTCCACGCCCACATCGGCACAGAACGACCAACCCACTGAACCGGCTTCTAAATCCACTATCCCAGAGAACCAGGAAGAGGTTCTACCAGCCCAACCTGAAACCGAGAAATCTATAAATCCACCAAATCAGAAGCAACAAAACCATCAGAACCATCAGCAGCAGCAGCGCAATCATTCCCACCAACGCTTCCGTGGACGCAATCGGCGTTAGAGTTGGGACGTATTCCTATATCCAAAGCTATAATGTCTGATTATTGTTCCATTTAGCTAGCTTTTTTCTACACTTTTACATTCCCATATTGTTAGTGAATATTGCGAGTAAAACTCTGAACTGAAAAGGATGTCTATACTTGAACATAGAGATTAGTGTAGGGTGAAGGGTGCTCAGAGGGGAATTTGTTTATCTTTTAGTGAGTGAACAAATTCACCACTTGTTCACTTAATCACTTGTTCATTTACTTGTTAATTTATTAGTTTATGTAATGAATCCTTATTTATTCCCCTATGATCAACCTACCCAACACTAGTTATATCACATTTACATCACACTGATTAATCCACAGGCTCTAGCTTAAATCTAATATCCCCGCAAGGTGCCAAAATAATGGTGCTCTCGTACTGCATTGGAGTCTCAGGCAGCCAGCTGACCTTGTAGCTCCTCAGAAGTCGCACCAATAGAGTTTCAATCTCCAGTTCCGCTATTCTCTTGCCAATGCAGGTGCGCGGACCAAAACCAAAGGGTAAATACACAAAAGGATTTCGGGATCTGGCCTCCGGACAGGCCTGGACTCCATCAGGCGTGGAACCCGTCTTTAGCCAGCGTTCGGGCAAAAAGTCGGCACTCTGAGCAAAGTACTCATCGCTGTTGGAGAGCTCCAGGACGCCCATGAGCACACCTGTGCCAGCGGGTACCTGATAGCCCGAGAGCACCAAATCCTTGGTGGTTATACGGAAGTTACCAGGTGTTATGGAGGTGATGCGGAGGCCCTCCTTGATACAGGCCCTCAAATAAGGCATGTTTTTGGTGTTGTCATCGGTTAGAGATCCCTTTGGGTCGGGTAAGATACGTAGTATCTCACGACGCAGTTGGTCTTGCTTGGAGGGATTATTAGCCAGGTGATAGAGGATGGTCAAGCAAGCCGAAGAGGTCTAGAAGAAGAGTTAAAAAATATATTAAAATGTTTAAATAATTCCAGGATTTTGGAAAACCTTACAGTATCAATGCCAGCCATTAGCATGTCCATAACCATCACCACAGCAACCTGCTTGTTGAGCTCCAAAAGCTGCTCTAGAACGCTTTTGGTTTTGCGATCATCTTTAATCTCAAAACGCTGCATGGCGGTCTCTATATAGTTAGTGGTTATCTCCGTGATATTGTCATAGGTTTCAAGAAACTTCTTAAAGCCAGATGTCTTGTAAAAAGGCCAAATCGAGGGCTGTACATCGTACTTGAAGCTGTAGTTGAAGAATTCGCCCATGTGCTTGGCCAAACGAGCGGCATTGGGATCTGGCTGATCACTCAGTAGACCCATGCGAGTGTTAAGAGCCACAAAACTAATGGATTCAAAGGCCCAGTTCTTGAGCTCTTCGTGGAAATTAGCCTGGAGGGTATGGGTTTCTGGATTTCTTAGGGTTTCTAGCCTATAAGAAAATTAATATATTAACATGTTTATCTAGCCAAGGTAGTCTTTTACTTGTCTATAAATTCCTTGGCTATTTGATCCAGCTGTGGAAGATTCTGTCTGACATTCTGCACCTTCATGAGCACTGGATTCACCTTGTTGCGTATATCTGCCCAGGATTTACCTTGTCTGAAAAATATATTCTTATTATTATAAAATTTTGTTTATATATTTAAATTCTCACTCGGAAACTAGGCCACCTATGCCACCAAAAACATCGGGTCTCTTTACTTTGCGATAATAACTAAAGCTCTCTAGGCCTATGCGTATGGGCCAGACTCCCTCGTGGCGATAGGTCGTCTCAAAGTCTTGGGGATTATAGGTAAAGACCACATTGGGCTTGCCCATTAAACCAGGTAAACGATATATATCTCCATACATCTCCCTCATACGGCGGTTCATTTGTATTAGGTTTGTGTTGCGAAGGGCGCCTAAAATGGGAAATTAGGGAGCTATCTTAAGGTGGCTTTATTATAAATTTAAATAAAAATTGTTATTGATTTTAGAAGTCATAAAAAAAGGTTAAAAAGACATAAACAATAATGTAAAACGTACTTAATGAAACAAAGTATTCTTATTGACCTTTGTTTTGTTTTTTATATATATTATAAATTATTATAAATTTATATTATTATCTTACTTACCCCCCGGCATAAAGTAGGATATCATTTTAAGGCTGCTTGGTCCTGGCATTTCCCCATAAGTCTTCGCTTGTGTCCATTTTTCATCGCTGCGAGCACTCAAATTTCCCGCAATTTCCAATTGAGTCTGATAAATAAAATATTACATTGTTTGTAAACAATTCTTGGCTCTCCGTAAAAGCTTTCGCTCTTTTTGCATTACATTTCTCACCTGCTGACCAACTTTTCCGCCCACTGAGAAAACCCTAACAAAACACAGCTGATGGCCTGAACTGGGCAATTGAGCACTCTTTTTTACAATTTTCCACATCATCAAGTCTTAGTTACGTGTGTAATCACCTATCTAACAGGTTTCAATTGGTATATATTATAGATATATAGTATAAACGCCTTTGTAATTAGAAAATAACAAAATCAAATGAAGCTAAACGACAAACAACCGATTGGCGAAAATAGTAAATAGCAACTGAAACGAGGGGTTGAGCTTTTTGCTCTTTCTATTTAAAAGCGGTTAGATATAGCTTTCTATACCTGGAAATTCTAAAGATAAGACGTAGTTAAATAAATTATAAATTGCTTACTTACTTGGATTTTATATATGGATTTTGTTATATATTTTGAATTTTATATACTTTTTAATTTGGTAATACAAATAGAGACCTCAATGGATCTTAGTCTTCTGATTTTTTCTCAAACAAACCTTTATGTACTTTACTTTTAGTTGACTTTTTAGTTTAACTTTAAACCTTTGAAAAGCTTTTTACTTGTAAAGGAAATATATGTAAAATAAATGTAAAATTTCCAGGTAAAGTAAATTCAAGTCGGAAAGCCAAAGTAAAGTATGCTAAACTATAAGATACCCAGTATCCAGAGCTTTGTTTTAAAAATTAAAAATGAAAAAGTCATTTTCGACCCTATAAAGCATATATATTCTTGATCAGCATCAACAGCCGAGTCGATCTAGCCATGTTTGGGAGAAAATAATTTTTTTCTATTTTTTGAAAATTTTATAAGGGGTTACATCATCAAAATTCACAAAAATTAAAAAAAAATTTCATTTTAAAAATTTGTTAACTCTTTAAGCAGATTTAATTATCTAATAAAAACTAAGATAAAACTGCTTTCCAAATTTAAATTAATGACTTTTTGGCTTAGTTATGATAAATTTTTGATTTGAAAATGCAAACTGAAAAGGTTTACAAAGTTCTGCTTCCCTTATAGTTTTTTATAAACTACCCTCTAAATTTTTAATTTTTTATTACTCCCCTCTAAATTTTTTAAATTTTTTATTAGTTTTATAAAAACCCATAATAAAATCCCCTCTAGTTCCGTTTTTCGAATTACATTTATTTTATTGCATGCGTAAAATTTTCCATAGCTTAAAATGTTGATTTTTCTTGGTTTTTTCTTACAATTTGTTGAATTTCTATACGATTTCTTATCGATTTTTTGTTGATTTCATTTTTTTTTTTTAGGTTTTTGTAATACATTTTCTTATTTTTTATTTTTATTTTGGTTTTTGTTTTGTATGTACATTGAAAGTTTGAATAAGTTGCAAGAGTTCGAGTTATCGTTAGAGTTAGAGTTAAAGAAATATAGAGAGTTGATTTTTAAGGTACATTATAGTTGTTGAGTTTTGCACGTTCAATTTAAGTAGACAATACATCAATAATATCAATATATCAATATCAATGGAGGATCTAGAGTTGAGTTAAACTTTTGATATGTATTTTGTTGTTAATGCAATTGGCGTAGTTCGAGTTCGAGTTCGAGGACAAAATGTGACTACAAATTGCTCTTTGAATGTATATTAATATTAATATATAATTTCGCTTTATAATATATATATCCTTGTTGGTTTACGGTTAATGTACGCTTCGCTTTTGTATAAAAATATAAACAAATTAGAAATGTTCGTTGTCTTTGCTACTATATCTTTATTTTGGTTCGGAATCAAACACAAAGCATCGATTGATTGATTTACTTATAAAAAATCAAAGAGCTACAGAGAAGAAAAAAAGGGAGAATAAAAAACATTCTGCGGAGGACCTTCAGTCTTGCTTTGAATTAATATATTGCTTTGGTTAGTTACATTTCTTTAATGGTTCCATTGAGAGAGATCAGCATTAGGATGTTTATTTATAATAAGGATTTTTACACATAGTCTATTTTCTTTTAGGTTTAGTATTTGAAGCTAGTCAAGTTCTGTGCTGAAGATCCCTAAGAACCAAAGTGTGGGAGGTATGTATATATATCTCTATATAGTGTATAAACCGAAATTGGATGGATCGTCGTCTCGGGGAGCGTTAGCCTAAGTTGAGTTCTTCACACTGAGTTTGAGTTTTAGGTTTTTTTGAGTTTGATATGCTTGCGAAATGTTTAAACTTTAGATAAGTGTGTATAATATACTCGTATTTATCTCTTACTTTTTTTTAGGAATATATATATAAAATAATCTGGCTTAAAAATGCATTAAAAAAATCTATCCTTGATCGAACTTATGGCCTAAAAGTGGGGTAGTGCACACTATAATGTATATAGTATATAATAATTATCTATACTTTTTTTTGGGGGGGCAGTGCAGCTATATATATATAAGTATATTCAACTAGAGTTTGTCTATGACGTTTCCGTGACACATTGCGCCCTACAAACTAGGTCAAAATCAAAGTCATTTACAACGAATTTGATGCTTACCATTACACACTATATAATATAGATTGTATATATAGATATATATATTATTTGCCGACATTTGCAGCTGATATGTTTCGATTTCATGGTTGGTTTACTCCGATATGCAACGCTGTAGTTCAATCATAGTGTATATTTAATGTATATATATATATATTTATGGTATATATAGTATAAGTTGATATGCTTAGTTTCCACCGATTCTCTCTGTTGACGTTGATGATATGCACACATTTAATTCAGCCGACTGTTAGTCTAAATACATTTTTAATTGCCTCGAAGTGGGTGCACTTCATCCACTATATATGTTGTATATCCCCCTTCCTCCCTCCCCTCAATCATTTTCAATTTGTCCTATGCTTACTGACTATAAAATCACATTTAGTTGCTTAATTAATTTTTATTCCCCACACACGCACACAGACATTTGGAGGGAGGCACACACACCAGCACACACTCGTATATATGTAGAAAAAGGGGGGTAAGATATTGCTTTTGCGATATTTATGTTTAAATGTGTGAATGCAGGACACACATTTCCATGGCCTGATGCACAACGAAAATGCGTGGGCAATTTTATTTAACTATATATTTTTTTTACTTCATTTTTGCTGATTTTTTTTACTCCTTTTATAATCCTTTTTCACTCCTTTTTTATTTCTTCTTTTACTCCCTTTTCTGCTACTTTTTTGCACCTTTTTTTACTCCTTTTTTACTCCTTTTTTTTTACTGATTTTATTTACTTTATTTTCTCGTCTTTCCCTGTGTTAAGGGCGTTCCTGCCGTGGCGTTGCGAAAATTGGAATGCAATTTTTCAATACGCGCGCATAATTGAACTGTCAGAGGAGGAGCTGTGCGAGTTGCAACCAACCAGGCAGAAATATGGCCCACCTCCTTTACGCCTCTCCCCCCCCTCTCTTGCTGCGTATGCAAACGGTAAAAGTTGCCTTTATTTTTCCACGCTTTTCCACATGCTTTTCCTGCCTTCTGTAATCCCGCCTCCTTGTAATTAAATCGCCGGACCATTGACCACCGAGAGATTTATGGGCCAAGCTTTCGAGTTCGATTTCTTGTCCTGGTCTTGGTCCTGGTCCTGGTCCTTGTCCTCGTTTTTATTCCTCTGGCCAGCCCAGATCCTCGCCCACCAGCTCATAGAACCGCTGATTGTATTCGGCAAAGAATCTGCGTAATCTGGAGACCACCACGGGATCCACATGTGGATGCTTACGTCCTTTGGTCTCGCGGAGGCAGCGATCGCCATTGTCATAGCGCAGGCAGTAGAAGCCTTTGGTTTCATTGAAGTAAAAGTGTTCGCTTTTCACGCGGTGTTCAATGCCTGGGAAAATAAATAATAAATGAATAATTTATTAATATTAATATATATATTTATTATTAAATAATAAGCTTACAAAATTATATGATAAAAAAAGAGAACATAAAGAATATTTTCTTTACTTACAATTACAATTAAAAACACATTTCTTTAAAGTTTATATAGAATATAGAATTATTCCCTTCCACAATCTCTCCTCCTTCCCCCCAAAACTCACCCAAAAAAGCCTCAATGCGTTTTAGCTGGGAAACCGGATCCTCGATGAGCCGGTCACCATTGACCACCAGAAGTTGCTCTCGCGGAAAGACCTCCAGCCAGCGATGCAGGTGGACATGGTACATGGAGATGCTGAGCGGTCGATAAGCCTCGTTAACAGTGCCGTTGGGAAATATGGCCAGCTCCTCGAAGGACCTACAAAAAGATGGAGGTGGGCGGGGTGTGAATGGGTTGGTTGGCTTTAAATCTTGGCCATGGCAAATTGAATTGGCAACAGCTGCAAATGAGCAGCGAGCCACTACCGCTGCTCCTTGGAACCATGTTAAACAGAGTCCTTGGCTCTGTCCAGCTCCTGCTTTTTCCCGCCCTCTGTCAACAAGTGAAACAAGAAAGTTTCGCCGTCAGAGACAGAGAGAGAGAGAGAGAGGAAAAGGGAGAAAGAGGGAGATTCAGGACGGAAGGAAGGCAGAGCGCAGGAAGCCAAGGACAAGAGTCGCATTTTGGGCAACTTTCATTTGCAGTTTGCATTTCATTTGCATGTCAAGCAGGACGCAAAGCGGAGGGTTCAGTTCACTTCACTTACTTGGCTGCCATTTGGGCGGCGCTTGCCATTGGCGACAGAGTTGTCGTGGTCATTGCCGCTCCACCATTACCACCACTACTACTAGCACCCCTTCTGACCGAGGCTGATGATGTCCTGGCTTTGGTCTCCTTGGCACCAGCCCCACTGCCACCCACCAGAGCATTGTCATAGCCCCGGGCCGACTGCAGTTTGGCATATAGCAGCGATTGCGAGGAGGACGACATCTTGGCAGCTGCGCCACTAGAGGTGGCGGTGACTGTGGCTCCACCGCCGGAACTCTCCCGGGTGCTTGGACTCTGATTCGGTAGCGGGGGATCCTTCTCGGCCAGGGGCAGGATGGCGGTGGCCGCATGGCTACGCAGCTGCGTATAGTCTGAAATGGCCCGGGTGACAGGCTCACGGACAATCAGCAGTAGCTTGATGCTGGCGTTCATGGCACGCACTCGTTCTGGAACCTGAAATTAAAGGATATTTATGATTTTAATATAATTATATTTTAAGAGTTAAAGAACGGTTAATTTCCTTTGAGTATTTGCTGAATTGTCCATTAAATTTATCGAGTTTATTATATAAATTAAACCATAAACCTAAACCCCTTTAAAGCTAAATTTTAGCCTGTAACTAACATTTAATTACATTTCCACTTTCATAATTAAGCACTTCAAAAATATGTTCATGTTAACTTTGTTAAACTTTAGTCTCTCCCTCAAAAAGTTAATAGTTTTTACAACATGATTATATGCAAATAGCTAAAATAACTCTCTGCGTTAACGCTGAAAACTCCAACAATTGCCCAATTTGCATTTGGGCCCAAAGAGTAAATGAAAACTGATGTAATTACATTTGCCATTTCGTTGTGAATAACGCAAAAACAAAATGCTAATAAAAAGCCAAACGTTTTCTCTATTAAAATTTTGAGCAGAGCTTCGAATTTTATTCTAGGAAATTAAACAGAATTTATACTTGCATTTTTGTTGGTAAAGAATTCTAGAAAAATGATATACAATTAGCAAGTTTTTCAGGGAATTAGCTGTACATTTTCTATCTATTATTTTTCTGATATTTTTTAAAGTTGATTAAATTACATATTTTTGGCAGATTTTTTGAAAAAATGAGCTTTATTATTTCATGAAATTAAAAGGAATTTTTCGTTATATTATGGAAACATGTGTGCAAGGTTCTAGTTCCTTTATTTGCTAAAACATTTTTGCAATTTTGATTTTAATGGCAATTTTGTGTAGTTTTCCTTGGAATTGTTTGATGTAAAACTGTAGTGTTTTCTCTTCCAGGAAAAAAGGGTAGAAGCATCATTATTTCAAAAAATTTAATAGCATTTTTAGTCAATGGTTTTCTGGTAAAAAGAAATTTATAAAATATTATCTATCTAGCCATACTTTTTTTTCTGAAATTAAATACAATTTTTACTCGAAAAAGATCTATATTTAAAGGTACTATTTTCCACTCTTTTATACAAATATTTTTTTTAAGTTTTCCTGGCTTTTCAGTATCAACTGCTGGTCTCGGGTGCCTTTCCAATTAATGAATTTATGCTGAAACCCCCAACAATCGATAATAATTGCAAAGCCAGGAGAGTACTGTTTAAGGGAAAAGGAGATAGAGGAGGAACGAGATGCCAGCCTTTTAATTTGCTGCCACGCCCCATCATCTTGGGCCCCCCTGCTGCTGCACTTCCGCAGCAAGTGTGCTGTGAACAATTTAATTAAGCCGGAAAATATTGCCGCACAATGTTGGCAGAAAGGGGAGGCAAAAGGAGATGGACGGGAGGCTGGCACACTGGAACCGGAGGAGCCTCCGCCGGGGTCCTTGAATTCGCCACGTTGTATAAATAGCCTTGCAAAATGGACGAAACGAGCCGGGTAAATAAACTTAATCAATTTCAATAAGGCCGTGCAACAAGTTCAAAAAAGTTTTTTCCCTCCACTAAGTAGATATATATTATATATATATATATAATTTTTTGTTTTATGTGCCCCGTGAGTACTCAGGCGTTTCGGAATTATTCACGTTGATGAACCATTTTCAGTTTGAGTTTGGCCCCCGGGAATATGCATTTCGCTGAATCTTTAATGCGGCCAAAATGCATTTGGTAACCGGAGAGAAAGGCACAGAGAGAGTCTCTTCTGTGCGCGGAAAATGTCATATCAGGGAATCTGTGGAGACTGGGGAATCGAGGGGGAAACCCGGGTTTAGGCCAAAGTACGCCATGGGGAGTTGCATTATTTATACGCGGAATATGGGGGACTAGGTAATGAGGTGCAGCATTAGCTGCTGCATCTCTACCTCTCTCCCTCTCTCTGCTGCCTCAATAAATATTAATAAAGTCACTAATGAAGATTTATCTACGTCAAAGTCTTGTTAGCTTCAGGGGGGATCTCCTCCTCGTCCTCTATTCAATCTCCCTCAAGCTTCTCGACAAATTGAAACGCTATGTGCATCAAGTGCCGAAAACAAGGCAGTTAAAATTGAAATGAAACTGCATGAAATATGGCCCTGTCGGGAGGAGTAGAGATGCTAACCAGGTTTTCCACTCCCACTTTTCTACCTGTGACACATGCAACTTCCGGCTCGCAGCGAAATTGCATCAGGCCGAAAAACCCAATTTTGTGACACTCTGCGGCCAGCAACAAAAACAAAAACTGCAACAGGAAAAGAAACAATAAACTAAAAATGGGGATTTGGAGAAGAGTGTTGAGACTATGAGATACCTGGTATTGGGAAATTAAATAAAAATGAAAATAAAATTAAATTAAAAATGTTTACCGCTTTGAAATCTACTAAATGGATTGCAATTTAAGTTACTCCCTCTTTAAATTTATCGATAGATATATATATTATTTATTAGAGAGGAGAATATAGACAAAAATCTAAAATTTATAAACAAACAACTTCATTTGCCATATTAAACTATTTAATATTGATTTAAATGTGTGTTTTTGTCGGTATCTAATTGTATGTAAAGAATAATCGATACATAAAACTTATTATTTAGATAGATTATCGATAAATATTTCTCTATTTTTCGATATTTATCAAATTTGACATTTTTAAAGCAATAAAATTTACAAGTACAAACGTTACATCGTATGTTTATGTCATGGATAAAAAATAATCGATATTAATAAGAATTCGATTAATGATTATTAATAAATATTTTATATATTATTTGTATAATATCGACTCGTTTATCCCAATTTTCACTAAACATAACATAGTTTACAGTATGATATACCCTTTCTCTCTCCTCACAGTTACAAGGTAAAAATAAAACTTGGCCCGAAAAGCCCATTCTCAGTTGGGTGTTAGACGTTGCCGTTTGGCAAATGAATTTGCAAACATTTCCGCCATGGCTCCGACATGGACACGGAAATTGGCTGGGACATGGCCAGCGTTTCGGTTTAATTTGATAGATGGGCCAGCAGGACAAGGACGAGGGTACAGAGACGAGGACCACAGCCAGAACCAGGGCCACCAGTCAGCAGTCGACAGTCGATGCCGGGCAGACAGCTAATTAATAATTACGGTCAGGCCGAGAGAAAGCCAATCCTAATTGCCAATTAGAGATCAAAGCGCAGGCCGGAAAAAGGAATCCGAACCCGAAACCGAGTCCAAGACCGATTCCGAAAAATAAGAAATAAAAGAAAAACACAAAGACAGGACTCACCTCTGGTGAAACAAAGTAGCTGGGACTCTTCTCGATGGTTATTTGGCCGCGGAAGGAGTGCGGCATCTTCTTGCGATACCATTCCAGACCCTTCAGGTAGTTCTCATCCCGGTCGAAGAAGTGCACCTCGCCGCCTGCCTTTTGGATTCTCGGGTGCAGGTAGAGCATCTCCAGCAGGGCTCGAGTTCCACATTTTCGCACCCCAATGATGAGGGCCTGTGTCCGGCCGGAAATCAAGCCAAATGAACATATGAACATGCAAATTGCAGCAATTAGTAAAGGTAGAGAGTGTGGATGGTAGAAATATACACTTGAAAATATATTAAATACTTTGGGAAATGGAAATAAAATTTGAAAAATTTTAAAAGAATAGGAAAAGAAATAATTTTATAATTTATTTCCTTTAATATTCAAATTTTTCACTTATTTTCCCCAAGTGTTTCCCTGTTTATTCCCCCACTTACCTGTGGCAGCCGGCGACTGGTTTTGGGAAAGTGCACACGACTCGATGGAAAGACCATGGGATGGCTTAGCTGATTGGAACTGGGCACTGGCTTCACAAATACCGGCAGATGATTGGAGTTCCCTCCCGCACTGGAGGAGGAGGAGGAGTAGGATCCCGAGGAGCTAGAGTAACCCGATGATGAGGAGGAGTACGAGGAGGAGGAGCTGCTGCCGCTGCCGCCCAAAGCCGAGGCCGATGCTGAGGCAGCCAATGAGAGGCGATGCCGCTCGTGGACGGCCTGGGCAGCCTGGATATTATACACGGCACTATCGTACAGAACATGGAAGGTGAGGAACAGCGATATCAACATGACCGTAAGGAAGACAACGGCCAATTTGGGACGGGACACGCCCACCACCAGGATGCAATCGGTGGGCGAGGCATCAGGACCGGCCGGTCGCATGGCCGATTTCGGTAGCCATCTAATTAAGACGAGAGAAAAATGGAAAAGAAAGAAAATATATCGATTAGTTAGAGGTTTTTGGTTTGGGTTTGAGTTTGGTGTTCCTCCTAGCAAGCTCCTGCTTCCGTTTCGGCTAATTAGATTGCCATTCCAACTGTGCTGAGTAATTAACGTTGGTCTGCTACACCCCCCTTAGCCAAGGCAGCGAAATTAGCAAGACGACACTTTACCTTTCCTGGCAAAGCCACCTGATCCTCCGTCCGACGGCTCTTAAGCGAATTCCATTATAAACGTTTCCGCTTAGACCGCAACAAACACTGGCAGCATTATTATGAGCACCACATTGCAGCTCCGCAGCGCACACTAGGCGTATACGTAACGTGGCCTAATGGATGACTTCATTTGCAGCATGCCACAGGAGAGGGAGGAGGAGGAGGCAGGAGCAGAGAGGGAGAGAGAGCTAGGTGACAGAAGGAGCTGCTGCAGCTGCTGCTGCTGCTGCGACTAAGTGCATTTTCATATACATGGAGTAGAGGGAAACATGCCAGGAGCTGGTAGAACACGGCAACTGGTGGCTTTTCACCGCTAAATTTCCCATCCTGAATTTACCCCGCCTCAATTTCCCATCCCGAAACCCACTTGGACGAGCTATGTTCGCATGCGACACCTCGTTAAAAGTAACGACGACACACTGGCCCCGGTCTGGAGGCCCGCAAGGAGTCGCGTCGAGGCACTTCACTCGTCGGCGGCGTTTGTGGCTGTGCCCGGTGCAACCTCAAACCAAGATTCTACCAACTTCCTGCCCTTCGTTTGCCCACTTTCCACTAACCCACCTACCCACCTAGCCACCACCTTTCCACCAGTTGTCGACACGCTTTAAGTTCTTTTTATATTCCCAGCGTTGTTTCTTTTTATTTTTTCTTAGCCCGTTTTTTAGCCCGCAGCTGCAGTAACAACACTGAGAAGAAAATGTAGAGGAAAATTTAGGAATTTTTCAAAATATATTTAAAATTTTTAGGGAAATGTAAATTAACAGAGACTTCATTTCCAAAGACCTTTAAAACCCTTAAAATTTGTTTAAAAAAATCTTTTAAAATTCTCTTTAAATTAAAGAAACCCTATTTTCTCAGTGCCTTTGCCTGGGCTGCGACTGGCCTCATTTCGTGTGCCCCACAAGGCGGACCGCCACTTGACTGCGATCTGCATAAACGCAGTGCCACCCTTAGGAGCCACCTCCTGGAAATACCTCCTGCCTCCTGCCCTACAAATGTCACACACTTTCTGGGTTGCCTGACTGCCTGACTGGCTGGCAGGCAGCTCCTTTAAGCCAAAATCCCCGTCGAGCGCAAAGCTTTAAAGACAGGCTCAGGCTCTCTAATCCTGACAAAACTGGAATAAGTTTCTTTTGCCAACGCTAAGCATTTGAAACGCTTCATTTGTCCCTGTCGCCGGGCGCTTTCGTTATCCTCCTTTTTCTCTATCCTGGATAAATATTTATAATTTTCTGATTCCTCCCCTCAGCTTTTCTGTGCAGCAGCAGCAGCAGCGTAGAAAATCGAATCGAGCAAATGTTGTCCCGTTAAAGTTAATGCAATTTTCATTTGCGTTGTTAAAATGTAAATTTTATTAAACCAACCAGACGTGCTGGCTATCTGCTGGCAGGATTCACAGGATTGCCTGGGATTCCCAGGAGATACAGGAGATGAACAGCTATGGCTTGACCTTTTTTTGGGGCTTGATGAGGGTGTGGGAAGAGGGGTATATTGTTTTTAGGGGGACTTTAAAAAGATTTTCGAAAGTATATATCCTTATAAATATAATTTCCTCTAGATTATCCTGTTTAAATTACATTAAGAAGTTTGAGTACCCTTTTATTTATCTTTTAATTAAACCCTTCTCTTAAAGGGTATTCTTGAGGTCTATCCTCTTCTACCTCTACAACCTGACCTGCCCTGCTGGCCTCCTTATCGGCTACGTGTGCTAAAGGGACCCCTTGGCCGGCCCTGAATGATTTGTGGGCCTATACTCACAGGATATCCAGCGGCAATTTGACAGAGCAATCGCGCAGTGTCGCCTGATGTGGCTGCTGTCTCTGGTGGTATTGCTGGGGATTGCTGTTGCTGTTGCTTGTGGCGTTGCTACTGCTGCTGCTGCTGTGGGTAGCATTGGTGTGGCCACCGATGATGATGTTGCTCGAGTGGCTGGTGCTCCCATTGCTGCTGTAGTGCTGGTGGTAGTGATGATGCGGATGCTGCAGCAATTGCTGATACTCCTGGTGGTGGTGGTGCTGCTGCTGCAGGGACTGGTGTTGCTGTTGCTGTTGCACATTGCCATGGCTACTGCTGCTGCTGCCACTGCCGCTGCTACCCGCACGTCTTTTGGCGGCAGTCATCAGTGAGGCGGAGTAGGAGCGTTGCTCAATGGGGCCCAAACGATTGCTGTTGGCCGTTGCAGCAGCTAATTGGCCAATGGACGTGGGCCAGCAGCTGCAGCTGCATGGATGGTGGATTTATGGGCCACCTCGGTGCCGTCGGGCACTGCCCTTTTGTTGCCTGAAACCCCTTCTTGTTTTTTCTGTTTTAAGCTTTAATTAAATTCCCGGGAATAAAAGGAATTTTCAGCTATTTTGTTGGTACCTCCGGTATTTCAGGTGAGTATTTCAGCTAGTTTCGCCGTTCTTTGTTGACTGAAGGACATATTGCGCCTCATTTCCGCCTGGGCAAATACAGCGGAAGTGCTGTAACATCATCATCATCATCATCATGAACAGGATTTGACCTTATTGTTGGTCGGTAATTAGATTTCTTGTTGCTCTTCGGCTCCTTGAGCTTGGCTTTTGTTAATGTTGCTCCTGCTGCTGCAGCTGCTGCCATGGCTGTGCTATTGTTTTCCAAAATCGACTTTCAATCCACTGAAAAGTAAACAAAATAAACAAAATAATTAACTTTGGGAGTGTCAAGGCTGTATCAAATAAATGAGCATTGTAAACACTTGGTCCATATAAAATTTGACATTAAATAGGCTAATAGACTCTACTAATTTCATTGTAATATGTGTAAAATCTTGAATAAATCACACAAAATTAAAATATATACAATTAATGGGGTCAGAAATAACTCCTTCACTCTTCTGACTAAAATTAGAATACCCAGCAAAGGCATACAAATTGATTTGAACACACAACTCATTTGTTTTTCAGTACAAACACTTGTTAACATAAAATAAAATCCACTTGGCCTTTATAACACATAATATGACCTATGGCGCGCCTATACATTATAGATTCACTTGGCGATTCCAAAGCTTGTCTGCATATCTTAAGTGTAAATCAAGCTAAAATTTGAATTGGAAATTAAAATTTATAGGCCTCAGGCCCAGGAATCATAATGTAGCATAGCTAATTGGCAAAATAGTGGAACTTGCATATACTTCTAATAGGAATACATGGTTTTCTATATAAGGAAGTGTAGGCCTTACATTTTTCGCAGTATATTTACACGGTTCCGTCACCATGTACTCGACTTTAGTGGAGGCATTTCGGGAAGCTCCGAAAGGTAAACTATAGACTAAGTGCCAAGTAGAAAGCTTTAGTAATTAATTTTGTTTTATATTCTGTACAGATCCCGTGTATATACCCCTATTTAGTTCTCCCTTAGCAGCAATAATCATTGTCCTGATCTATTTGCTGTTGATTTTTAAAATTGGTCCTGATTTTATGGAGTGCCGCAAGCCCTTGAATGTGACAAGTGCCATGCTGAAATACAACATCTTTCAGATCGTAATAAATGGGATAATGTTTGGATTGGTAAGTTTACCATTTATATAAAATATATAGATGGGCTTTATATTTACCCTTATTTAGGGCTGCTACTATTTATTCGTGAAAAGAGTCTATGACGTGCGATGCTTGGAGGCGATGCCTTTGGATCATCCAGGAAAGAATGAGGATCGCCTGGTGGTCTACATCTACTTCTTAAACAAGGTGCTTGACCTTTGTGACACCCTATTCTTTGTTCTGCGAAAGAGCTACAAGCAGATCACAGTGCTTCATGTTTATCATCACGCCTTGATGGTTTTGGGTGTGCCAATAACATACTATTTTTATGGAAGCAGCGGGCCGTATCTTCTGATGGGCTACATCAACTCCTTGGTGCATGTGGTCATGTATGGATACTACTACGCAGCTGCCCTGTATCCGGGTGTCAGGGACAAGCTCTGGCTTAAGAAATCCATTACCACGATGCAGATCGTTCAGTTCATTATCCTTTTTAGCCACGCAGCGGTGACCTGGTTGCTGAATAAAAAATGCTCAGTGCCCGGGTTCATGCACTTTGTTGAGCTTATTGTCGCCATTTCCATGATAGTGATGTTTGGGAACTTTTACTATCAAACCTATTGCAGAGCCAAGAGCAAATCGAATTGAGCAATAAAATTTGAGTTGAAATTGAAATCGAAAGCAAGTGTTTCTCTTTCGCTCTGTGAATTTGTGTAGTTTTCTCTCGGCTAAGAAATGTGGGACAGTAGTTCAAAAATTTGAATAATACATTATTTGATTTAATTAGGTGAATAAAGCTGGCTAGAGTGCGTTTAAGTGAGTTTAAAAACAGTCACAAAGCGCTCCTCAGACCACAAGCAACAAGCCGAGCAATGCAAGCGTTTTTCCAAAGGGTTCTTCCACAGGCGGGTGCGTTTCCTGCCACGTATAATAAATTGTAGAATATATATATATATTTAGAGACTGTAACCACTTTTTAGATCCCAATCCCATAGTGCTGGCTGATTCACCATGGCCCATTCTCACCATATTGGCTGTATATCTGTTGTTCGTGCTTAAACTGGGCAAGATCTTCATGGAAAACCGAAAGCCCTATGACCTGAAGCGAGTCTTGATGTTCTACAACCTATTCCAGGTGGCCTACAATGGTCTCTACTTTGGAGGAGTGAGTCTAAGCTGAGTTGTTGATTGAGTTTAAATAATAACTGGTATATATCGTAGATCTTTTACTACATGTTCATCAAGCAGATCTGTAACCTGCGCTGCCTGGAGACCTTTCCGCAGGATCATGAGCACAAGCAGGTGGAACGGATCTTCCATGCCGCCTATCTCCTGAACAAGGTGCTCGATCTAATGGACACCGTGTTCTTTATCCTGCGAAAGAGCTATAAGCAAGTCACCTTCCTGCATATCTATCACCATGTCCTAGTGGCCTTTGCTGGCTTTGCTTTAACCCGAACCTATGGCACTGGTGGCCACCTCAACAGCCTCGCCCTGCTCAATACCATGGTGCACATGATCATGTACTTCTACTACTTCCTCTCCTCGCAGTATCCCTCCGTTAAGGGCAGCATCTGGTGGAAAAAGTACATCACCTTGACGCAGTTAATCCAGTTCACACTGCTCCTTGCCTATGGGATATATGTGCGATTCTTCTCGCCCAATTGTGGCGTCCCGCATGGCGTCCTCTATGTGACCATGCTGCAGGCCGTCATTTTTATATATCTGTTTGGAACGTTCTATATCCAAACCTACTTGCAGACGTCCAAGTCTTCTTTAAATAATCGAAAGTCTGAGGTGAAGCAATCATAGGTCTAGAGTTTACCAAGTGCTCCTCGAAAGCCTCGGATATATATGTATTTATGCGCATATCCAATGAGATTACCTAAAAAAATTGCCATGACGTAAGGGTCTGAATGTGACTTTGTAGAGGCCAATTTGAAGTAATGATAAAATGCATAAATAACAAGTAGTTTTTGGTAATAAGAAATCCATAAAAAAATTGAATTAAAATGTAATAAATAAAGTGTAAAATTCTTTATTTTAGTGAATTATATAAAAAAATAAATAAATCAATTAAAATTGTTTTTTAAATGTTAAAACCATTGAACCTGATTAAATGTCTTGTTTGAAGAAACTCGGACATTATAATTAATTTTATAATGCCTTAAAAATAATAAATTAACAAAAACTACAAAACCTTTTAGTCTATTTTGGCCGTAAAAACGTATAAACCAAGCTTGGCTTTTAATAAAAGTATTTCACACAAAGCTTTTATATATTTTAATAAAAATGAACTTTTAAAATATAAAAACTATAAAATCTGTGATTCGATTTTGGCGGCTTGGAAAGCTTGGTTTTTTATAAAAATATTTCACAGAAAGCTTGAATGTTTCTTGCTAAAAATTTACTTCTAAAATATAAATATAACAAAATTCTGTGTGTAATAATTACTTAACCAAGTCTATATAATAAAGAAATTCTTATACATTTGGGCCCAAAATTCGTCAAGTATATGGTATATTTTATTTCTACAGAACAAAGTCACCTTCTCTTATATATTTATATTATAAATTAGCCGTTGTTTCCTTACTCATATAAATAAAACGAAAATAACAAATTAGATAATGGATTTATCAATCAATGAGTACTATTCCGATTCTCGATTTCCAAGCTCCAAGGTTTTTTTTTCTTTGGAAATTTTCCAGACACCCATTGAGACACCAACAAAGGCATTCGACGTAAGCCTTCTTACGGCACTCATGAAAACGTAAGAATTGGCTAATAATTTATACCGTACAGAAAGTAAACATTATAGAAGAACAGAAGAACTTATGCGAGAGCCTATTCATATGGATGAGGCAAACAATTGTGGTCTGTCTGTGTAAGTTTACAATGTGGAATTCGAATGGCATTAAGTAGACAGCGACTGGCCGAGAAAGACCTTTTTATAAAAATTAAATAAAATCAGTGAAACAACAGTCAATAAAATAAAAAAATATATATCTACCTTTATTTTTTGATAAAACAAAAAAGAAATTCATAGAAGTTCAGCCTCAAAGATAAAAGCTGTATCTTTCAGTTCTTTTTCGTGACAACTCAACACCTTTTCCCCAATTTGATTTACTCCACAGAAGATGCAACCTCTCTCTACCTTGTTAATCCTTGAAATATCCTTGGAAAGTTCACCAGGACATCGCACAAAGATGCGATTGGATGGCAAAAAGCCGGGGCCATTTAAGCATCGACAGTGTGGAAACTGCACGCCGGAAAAACAACTCCGGGCAATCAACTGAACCCCACAATCCTTCGCTTTCCTTTTATGCTTTTCTTTGCCTTGGTTTTCCTCGCTATTTTCTCTATTTCTTTCCTTTTTGCAGCTCGTTTGTTAGCATGTCTGGAAAAGCTTTGCTTGATAAGCATAAGAAATGCAGGAGAAAGGACGTTGGAAGGAAAAGCTACCCATGTGCGTGTGTGCAAGCTGCGACTACACATAACAAGCTCCTTTAGGATCGGTTTTTGTATTTTTTTTTTTTTTTTTTGTATATTGTTCAACGAGAATCCTTGCCAGCTGATAGGACAATCCGGAGGCGCCATAACCGTAGCTAAAGTCTTGTTGCACAAGCCAAAACCTAAGCCGGAAATTCACTGTAACTACAGAGAGAGGATGCAAGTTGGGAGATGAAAGTTATTTTCAAGGATTTTAGGGGAAGAAGTTGTATTTTTATAATATTATTAAATATTTTTCACTTAATATTATTATAAAATATTATTTTTAGATTTTTTTAAATTAAAATTTAATATTATTTAGACTCTAAACTGATTTTAAAGGAGTTTTTCAAAACAGAAAACTTTAATTATTTCTTTCCTCTAAGTATTTATATTTTCTTAAACATTTATAGCTGGCTTATAGCTCCCATTTTCTTGCAGTGCTATACCTCTACAAGATTCACTTGCTGCAATTGTATTTACTGCTAGAGAAAACGAAAACAATTGCCGCAAATATGGCAAATGGCAATTGAAAAACAAAAGTCTCAGAGACCAGAAATCCGTTAGCCAGCTACTGCTTCCTTCACACTTTACTCGACACTCTCCTTTCACGCAGGACAAAAGGGGGACTAAAATGGCAACAAGGATGTTGGAAAAAAGAAAACCAGCTCCAAAAGGGACGAAAAAATGCACAAAATTGGCTGTGAAATGAACGAGTGACAAGAAAGGCAAAGGGAGGCCACGACGACACGTCTTTTGTTGCCCAGGAAATGGCTGGTGAGGTCAACACTTTGCCTTTGCCTTTGATTTCGGCAAAGTCAAACGGAAATCTGCATAAGACCCTCGATTGGATCAACGTCCCTGAGATGTTTCCACACGATTTCACCTATGACATAGTAGCATAGCGAATCGTCGAGACTCAGACTGATTCCAACAATTAAATGGCAGCATAAATTACACAAATTCGAGTATGCAAATGCAATTTGTTCAATTAACAATGCAAACTTCAAGACCACTGAACACTGAGCACACAAGACACACATTAAAGATATCACAAATTATATGGCCAGCAGTTTCAGGTGCATGTGAAAGGTAAAAAGGATGAAAGGGAGAGGAAAATGGGGAAAATAGTCACATTCCTGAGGGACCTGACCTGGCTGCCTGGCAACTTTCCCATAATTTACACTTTATCGAACGATAACAAACAACCTGCATAATGTATGGCTCTCGGTTTTGTTTTGCACAGAAAACAAAAGTGTGTAATTTATGGGTTACCTTGGAATTTAATAAAAAATAAATTTATATGTGTTAATTAATTTTAAAATTAAATAATCTTTATAATTTAAATATCCCACTTTTGAACAACATTTTCCTATAAATCTTTCTAGTTTCCCATGATTTTTCTTATCTTTCAAACATAAATTATTCCCCCCAGTGTACATACATATCTCCTCCATTCCCGGCATAGCTGCTCACCTAGCTCACCTGCCTCACCTGTGGGTGGTCAGTGGGTGGTATGCTGGTGTATGTTACCCGGGTTGCTGCTCTGCTCTGGCATTGACTGGCGTTTGAGGTCACCTAAGGGTGCTGCGTATTAAGGCAAAACGCTTACTTGTATGCAAAATGCCTGTCAATCAGAAATGCCACAACTGCAACTCGTTGCAGCTTTTTAAAGGAAAAGAGAAGAAGTTAGATAGCTAGATATAGAGTTAGAGATAGACAAAACCTAGAACCTGTTAACCCACATTTACCGATAGCCTTGATTCCTTGTTCTTGGGGTTTAGGGTTTCAAGTTTCTGGTGAGACAAAAACCATTTACATTGGCAAGCCATAAAAGATTCGACAAAGCCAAAACTTGGCAACCTTTTTCTTCGCTCGTTTGGGAATATGGCATAATAAAATTTTAATTCTTTGCGATTGATGGTATCCGCACACTTCCATATCCCTCCTCACGCATCAATGGACGATTTGCCGTAGCCAAGGGATACATATTTATACATATATGTATGTATGTATGCATCCAATACATTACATTTTATAACCCCAGCTAATTTGCATATATGCAGGCATACGTACATACATAAGTCTGTAGATATATATCTGTATATGTCGACGGCGTAACATTGATTGGATTTGTTTGACTTTCGCACGGGGTGATGGTTATGGTTGGGGGGTGTCTTTTTAGGTGGTTTTTAGAGGCTTTTTGGGGAGGTGGTCTCCCTTCAGGGTTAGGGACTCTGCCTGTTGGCTAAGGCTAAGTGCCTGACATTTGGCTAAATGGCAAAGGCAAAGCGGGGCCTACGCCTGCCTGCCAAGGGTTTCACAGGCTTTTGCGGGCTATATTTTCCCCATTTGCCCAACCGAAAATTGCACTTGCCTCGTTAGTCGAAATGGCCCGGATAATTACGAGTTGCTGGTGGTGGGAATATTGCCTCCCACACAACTCAACACTTACTTTTGGGCCATATAACCTTCAAAGTTGGCTCTTGGCGGAGAAAGTTTTAAGCCAAAAATAAATTTGAATTAAATAATGCAGGTAGTTTTTATAAGAATAAAAATTGTATTAATATTTCTAACATATTTTTCAATGTGTAAATGGTATTAAAAATATTTGCATAGAATTCTAGGGAATTATTTTAAATTATTTTTAATTGTATACTATTTTAGCCAGGCTTTTAATGATATTTTTACCCTAAAGAAAACAGTTTTCACCATTTATAATAGCAATTTATGGATATTTTCTCCTTTTAAAAATAATTTTACAATATGTACAGTAGCAAAGCTTTGTTTTCATTACCAATCGCTCATTTTAAACCCTTTTTAGTAATTTTTCACTTATGTTCCATAGCTCAAAAGCTCCATTTTCATCATTAAAACTACCATTAAACATAAAATCCCCATTCGCACCATTGTTAAACCCACCAAAATGTATAAATTTGCACGCTTCGATCAATCTGTGGCCCTAAAATAAATATTACACGCCAACTGCAAATTAGCTGCAGTTCATTTGGCCTGTGTAAATGGTATTCCCCTTAAAATACACAAACTGTGCACCAGAGTATACAGTGTGTGTACGTAGTATAAGTACGCTTGCGGATATATATATTCAGTATGCAAATAGGTGTGTTTTCTCCAATGAAATAAATAAACTATCTGTAAGGAGGCAAGGTATCCAATGGAATTATAATTAAAAGCAGGACAATGCCAGGAGATATGTATTAAATTCCATAAATGTCAACAATGAAGCTGAAACCCTGGTTGCGTTGACTCTTAAAATGGATTTTGGCATAAGAGCTTTGGGGTCCGCCAGACGTTAAATAGGCATAGCCACCATTACCATCCCTAACCTGGTCCGTGATTACAATTTGGGTGATGGTACGCTTGTATTTCTTTGTAAGAAAGTTAAAAAAAATAGAAATTAATTAAAAATAAATTTTAAATTTAAGCAGAAAACCAAACCTCTTGCTTAAAAGTCCAATCACGCGTAACCACTCTCAAAAACTTGGACTTTTCCGTGACAATCTCCCTTCGCAAATGCATGTCCCTGAAGGTCCTGGCTCCCCAAGTCACACTATGACTTCTGCCACGTCCCGAAGCCTCGGCAAAAGCAGCCAACGATATAACCACAAATATTATACAAATTTTCATTTTTAAAAATGACTTATTTTGAAGAAAACCCAATGCTTTTATAGGTGAAATCAGGTTGCAAGACTTTTGTGTAACAACAGCTGTTCTGCTCGTATGAAAATATTTATTATTTAAAGCATTATCCAATTTTGCAAAGAATTTCATTGAGTTGAAGTTCATTTCATAAATTGTTTAATTACAAAAAGCCAGATGTGTGTGCATACATTAACTGTAGTTCGTTTTTGTCATTTCAAAAAATGTTTATGAATCATTTATGGCCCATGTGTGCGGAGTCACAAAGCAAATAATAAACAGCAAAAATATAAAAAAAAGAAAGGAAATGAAATGAAATGAAATGAAATGAAAGAAAAATAGCGAATGAAAATGTAAATACAACGCTTAAATGCCTTATTAAATTTTATAAATATTTAAAAAGTTATGGAAACCTTACATTGAGCTGAGTTTTGTGGCAGATATTTGGGGGTTTACATAAAATTTATTAAAGAAAGAGTTTAAAAAACTAATAAAAACTAAAGAAAACTAATCAAAAAAAATATAAGAAATAAATCAAATAAATTATAAATGTAAATAACAATAAAAAAAAATTGTTTGCTCCCTAAATTATACCAGAAATATTATTAAATAATCCAAAACTAAACCTCAATTAAAACCCTCTTTTTATTGGCTTAATAAAAACAGTAAATTAAGGCTTCATAATTAAATTAATTGTTATATAAACTGCCAATATTCCGCATATTAAATATTTATACCCATAATAATAAAAGCCAACTAATCCTAGTCATTAATTTAGAAGGCTTTCTTACCCGCACCCAGTATCTCTGCTTTAATTATGACTGCCACAATATATTTTCTCTTTTTTTTTTTATTGCTATAAAAATAAATAAAGCAATTAAGGCACATTTGTGTATAGTTCTCACTGTAAACGGACAGCTGTTGTCGTAAAAACCCCCTTAGAATCTGGACAATAAAGCTAGCTGGGGTGTAAAAAACCCTTTGGGGGCAAGGGAATTTCCAAGTGGAAATACTTTTGCAACGATTTTTCGGCGATTCCAGGACTCGAGACTGAATACTTTTGTTTCGGGCTTCCGTTTCTGCGGTTGCCTGCTTTAAATACCGCTGAGTGGGTGGGCGTTGGGTTGGGTGGGAGCTTAAAGGCAAATATTTATTTAATTTTAACATCCCCTCCCGCCCTATTTTGCCCCGCATCATGGGCCGCTGCACAGATCCAATTTACTCAAGTACAAAGACCCTGCTGCTGGTGCTGCTGCTGCTGCCTGTCGCGTATATTGTTGAAATTTTATTGTGCAAACATGAGAATGTGTCTCTGTGCGTATTTCTCTTTTACTGTGTGTGTACAAGTGCGGGTGTGTGTGTGTGTTTTATGGTTGCCACGTTGGTTTTTCTCATTTATGTGCACAAACAGCAAAAACAACAAAAGCAAAAAGACCAAATGGCAGTAACACAAACAAAATGGCCGAAGAACCGTTGTTAAGTGTCTCTTATAGCGGCGTTTGATATTGTATTGCCAGTGCACAGCAGCGGTAGAAATAATAGAATTAATAATAATATATTATGAAAAATATAGTATTCTTTAAATTAAAAAATTAATAATTTAAGTAAAATTTATATGCTGGTTTAAGGCTTTTAATATTTAATTTAAAAAGAATATAAAAGCTAGAGCTACCAGACTTCTTAAAAACCACATCTTAATATAATATAAACTCTTTATAATAATAGTTTAAATGAACGAAAAATATATTTAATGTACTTAAAAAATTTCCTTCTTTGATAGAGCTATTTTCTTGACCTCGACTGTAATTTAGGTGTAACTGTAGAGGTTCTATGCATGTATTTACCGCAACAAAAAATACAAATAAAAAGCGATTCGTCGGCAAACAAATCAGCAAAACGAAATTTAGGTGGACAATAAAGTCCTGCTGCCCTGCAGCATGCAAAAAAAGGAGTCGCATAAACACACACACAAACACACACAGAAAAGGCAATAAATATCATGTTGTCTACTATTTGAGCACGAAATCGGTTCTATTTAAATCGGATAAAATGTATGAAACGTATACAGCACGTTTGCTATCATAAAAACAAAAAAAGTTGTTGGCTCTCCCAAAAGTCCCATAAAGTTTTTAGTTCATGAAATATAAATATTACTTGCTTTCAAAAGGTCTCAACTATATTTCTTATTCAGGATTCAGGCATAAAATTTGTTTATTTAAGCTAATAAAACAGCAGCTGCTTGTATATTTAATATTAAATTGTAAAAAGAAAAACTTTAATTAAGAAAAAATATAAAACAGCTTCCTTTATGCCACTGAAAACCATCTTTAAAGGCTTTTTTGTTCATCTAATTTGAATTAATTCATAAAAAAAACTAAAGTAAAGTGTAGAAAAAGTGTCAATAGCAGAAAAAAGTAATAACCAATTTTAATTTAATTTCAAACTTTAATTTACTGTTTGTATGTACGTTTTGTGCTGCTGACACTTCGTATAAATATATATATAAATACATATATATATATATCGTGCTGTACTGTGGCCTGGCAATTATTTAACATTCCCTTGGGCCAGCCACTAATTGAATTAATTGGATAACTCTATCTCGTATTACTCTCAAAGCTACAATTTCTCAAAAACCTGACCGAACTTCTGTGGCCTGGCCATAGTGTCTAATATCTGGTTTCAAGCCCAAAACTTTAATTGTTGGGTTTTCTGTCGCCTTGTCGAAGCTCTGGGGCACTTGAAGCTGAAAAATGCTTTAAATAATTTTAATTAAAACAAATGGCACTCGAAATAAAACACGCACACACACACATACACATAGACATCAAACAGGACGAGCGCGGAAACTGATGGCTGGTGGTGTATATGGAAATGGAAGTGGCATGGAAAATGCTGAGGAACGGACGGTATGGAAAATGGCGCCTGAATGGAACAGACATGGCGTGTAATTACGCCCGACAGAGAGAGAGAGAGTGGAGAAGAGGGAGGAAGAGCCTTGTTTGTGCATCGAATCAAGTGCTGCCCCTGCTTCTACTTCTGATGTTGCCCTTGCCTGCTCTTCCTGCTCCTGCTCCTGGTCATGCTTTGCCTCCTACTCCTGCTCTTGGCGTTGCTGTTGTCGCTCTTGTTGCTGCTGCTGTTGACAATGCACGGCAGCAGCAACATCAGAGGCCACAGCACCGACACTAATGCACAGGACAAATTGCAGAGATAAGCCTTATAGTGACAAAAGATGTGGGAAATGTATTAAATTAATTTAAATTTAGTGATTCTTAATATAAAAAATTATAGTTAAAAAGGAATTTAATAGCTAAACGTTGGCTGTTTGAACCAGAATATAGAAGAATCACTTTTTGAGCAACTTGACACTTGGGACTCTTAATGAAATTGAATTCTGAAGTGTATAAGAAAGTATTTCTTTATTTTATTAATAATCTTTAATGCCTTGGCTTAAAGAAAATTGTGTTTAAGTATAATAAATAAGTAATATTTATTTTGAAGTAAGTAAAAACTTTGTTCTTAGGGAGAAACAATCTATTTCATCAGCGTTTAAGACTAACCTGTGCTAAACCTTAACGTTTCTCTTACAAAAATCCACCACAAAACCTAATTAAATAAATTTTAAAATTTTCTTCAAGTGTATACACTTTCAGGAAGCGTTTCTGGACGCGCTTTTGTTCGTGACAAGTTGAGACAGAGAGCAAACATGGCAGGCAACGCGTCGCTTGCGAACGGACAAACTCCCAAACAACTCCATTTCGCGTGTTGTTTTTGTCTTCTTTTTTTTTTTTTGAAAACATGTTGTTGGTGAACTTCTCGCGGCACTTTTCACGCTTGGCACTGCCACTGGCACCATCAAGGGACCCCGAAATTGGCCAACTCCTACGCAACTATAGTGAGTGTGTGCCCCCAGCTCCAGGGAAGCGTTGGGGAAAAAACAAACCCAATTGTAATTAGACTTGAGAGCTTTGCCCCAAGGGGAATGGAATGGGTATACAGGGGTGGAAAACTTCCTAAAATTTCATTTAATCATTGTTATTTTAGGCCCCCCAACAAACGGCTAAGTGCCTACACTGACCACGCCTCCCCAGCACGTAGATGACACTAAAGCCAAAAGGAACATATATATATTGTATACAGGCTATAGTGGCATAAGGAGACAAAGGACATTTGATAAAAAGCCACTTAGTGCGACATTTTTGGCCTTAACTTAAGCCCTGGAAATCTGGCCCCGCTTCTCGCACTCTCATCCATAACCCATTTTGGGGTTTAGGAAAGCCCTGGCAGATTGTCTGCGGCTTGCCACACTTCCACTGGTTAACACTTTGGGCGTGCTACATTTTGACAATATCAAAGTCTGGCGGCGGCAGACTTTTTGGGAGGGTACTGAGAATGTCCTGGCAAAAAGCCTGGCAAATAAATAACGTTTAAAGCGTAAATATGGTAAACGACGTTAACAGGGCGCCTCAAGTGTCAGTTGTCGGCTGTCAAAGCCACAAGAGGCTTCAGCCAGTCGTCTCTCCCTTCCCTCAAAATGTTGGCATAAAGCCAGGCCAGGCCAGCGCAAAATAATTATTATCAAGGCAATGACCGTAAATATTCAGTTTAAGCCAAACTATTTCTGCCAGTTGGCTGACAATGAGATTGCGCATACGCCAAAAGATTTTCACTCCCAATTACGCTGCAAAAATGTGCTTTTTTTGGGCCAATATTAAAGCGACACACTTGTTGAAAAAGGGGGAGGCGAAGCTTTTCCAAGGAAATCCCTGATATTTCCACCAGAAAGAGTTGTCAAGTTCAATTTAAGTACGTTCTCCAGCAGCTGCCAAAGACATTTTTCAATGAATGCGAAGCGATAGTTAAGGCACTGAGGGAAATAAGTTGGGATATTAAGGCTAAAATAATAAATAATTTAAGCAGGAAAAATAGTTATTCAAAAGAAGGTATAAATAAAATAATATAATAAATATAATTTAATTACAAATTATAAGGCAGTTCTACTCAAATTTTTCTTATTAAAATTGTTGCCAAAAGCAAGGAAAATCCTTTTTAAATTTTCCAAATTTCTTTCCCTGCTTAAGCACTTCGTGTGCACAAAAAAAGAGAAGCAACCGAGTCAGGCAAGTGCAAAATCCAAAAGAGCTATAAAATTATTTCTTGGCATGCAAATTACATTTGGTCGTGTTGGCAGCTCGCCGTCTTCTTTTTTTCTAGGGATTTTCCTTTGGCCTGTCAACAGTGAAATGCAGATAAGTCCAAAAAACGAATGGATTTCCACTGGCAGTGCCAGTTTTTCTTTACCATAAAAATTACTTTTCATATTTAATTGCAGCAGCAGGATGGGGTAGAACATGTGTGGCCAAACTACCAAAGCCAAAGTGCAAGCCAAATGCCACATTAAATTACATCAAAGTCAAAGGAGGAAAAGGAAAGAGCAAAGAAATAATGCCGCCAAACTTGCAATTGAAATTTGTTTGCCAACTCAAACACGAACATGGAGAGTGGGTGGTTTCCACCACCACCAAAAAGTTAGGCGAAAATTAGACGTGGCAAGCAAGTAATGGAGACACCCAAAAAGGAAATGCTTATTATTTGCATAAATTCCACACACAAAGCCCCCCCCCCCCAAGTCGAGTGACAGCACGAGGGGGGGTGGGGTACGAGAGGAAGGGCATTCAAGGGGCCGAGAGTTGAGAGAAAGAAATGCAAATTGTGTTGGCAAATTTAAATGTCAGTCAACAATTCAGTTGTTAAACTCGCATTACACACAAAGCCAAAGACATTGCTGGCCTTGCATATAAAAAAACGGTTACCCATACGCCCCGTGGAACGGTCTGTAGCAGATAGAGATGTTTCTATATAGAGAGGAAACCTAAGATATATCGATAAAAATATCGGAATTGAAAGAAAGTTTAGTAATAGTAAAACAAGGTTTAAAAAAATAAGGATATATTGGTTTTAAAAAGTATATTTAACTGTGTACCTATGATAAAGTTTAATTTTCTCGAAATATATAGAAATTTTAAACATCGAAAAATATCGTTTTATACAAATAAGTATTGAATATATCCTTGTATTACTTATATCCATATTTATATATCTAACTAAATATCGAAACAAAATTCCACAAATACTTTTGATATCGATTTAAAAATCGAATCACTGAAAAATCGATTTGTATCACCATCTCCGTTAAATCTAAAAAAACTTTCGACCTTAGTCCCTTTCTCAGCCCCCCTCTAAATCGAAAAGCGTGCGTGACTTTTGGGGATAAGGCGAGGGGCTAGAGACCGGTGTCGGCTTATCATTTTTCGGCAAAGAAAACTTTCGACAACTTTTCACTTTTGTTAGGTATTGGCACTGTTTGTTAAGCATGCCACAGCAGCTTTCGGTTTTGCCATTCGATGTCAATTTAAAGTTTTGTACCTCCACTCCCAGCCTTTCATCTCCCTTTCTTTCTTTTCTCGCTTTATTTTCCTTTTTTTTTTTGCAAAATAAAAGTTTTGTGTGTGGCAAAAAAGTTGAAGCAATTGTGAGAGTTCCAATGGCTGGAGCTGCTCCTGCTCTGGAACTCTGCTGGTGCTGCTGGTGCACTGCATCCGGCATAATCGATTTGCTTTTGCCTTTTTCATTTTAATAACTTTTCGAGGCAACGGGAAAATAACAAGCACTGCAACAATTACGTGCGGCAAGTGCAAGAGCAGCAAACAAGCGGCAAACAATCAACAACAATGGCAACAAAGGCGGCCACTAAAGCTGCATCAGGATCGGGAGCCGTGAGGCTGCACCAAACTGCGAACTGGGTTAAACACTTGGCCAGAGTTTCCACCTGGCTTCGTACCTTCTCCTACCTCCGCTGGCTGCTGCTTCCCTTGACATTTGGCCGGGGCAACTATGTTGCCATTGCTATTGCTATTTCGCGATGCATTCAAGTGGATGTTAACTTGGTCTCATAATTGAGGCACGCGCCAAGCGAAACAAATAACGAGGGGAGCCACAGAAGCAGCTTCAGCAGGGAAAGCTGGAGAAGTGATTGCTGTGGTCCTATAAACCCTTTAAAAATAAGTTAGGCACTGAGGGAAAAATGTTAAAAATTAAGTTAATCTTAGATTTTTAGGTACATTATATTCTTAAGATATTTTAGATATTAAAAGGTTGCTAAATCTTTGAATAAAAGTATAAAACTGCTATTTCCAGTAAGCCAGAAACTTTTTTGGTGAAGTATAGAAGTATTTTTACAAATTATAAGGCATCTACTTATAATACTGTCCGAGTTCCTGTTCAGTTTTTATATTTTTTCTACAAGTAAACTAATTTATTTTGAAATTTTCAGACTTTTTAAATTATTTTCAGACCTATTTTCACTCAAAAATAAATAAGTTATAGTTAAAACCCTTTTTTTTCTCTGTGTAAATATATTTTCCAAGCGGAAAAGCAACAACCCATTTAGACGGCAACACGTAGTGGACTCGTAAGCCAGCTAACACATGGCCCAACAACCACCTCTCTGCGTACGTATACGTAATATACGTATACGTAATTTTCTGTAGTTTCTCTCTACTCACCCAAAGTTAATTTCCGCTTGGTCGTCGCACACACCTGCAACGAAAATGGAATGGAACGAGGAAAATGTAATTTATAATTAATATTAACGCATTTTTCGATTCAATAATAAATGAGGCTAATTTATTTACAGGGCTAGGTTCACCATTTGAAGTTAAAAGTTTCATTTCATTTCGTAATGTCTCTCTCTGTCGAGCTGTCGCAGTCAACGCATTTTAATTCAATTGAAGTTGATTAAAAATTAATTTCAAATTAAATGGGAACTCAATGAAAATGTAGGTAAAAAGTAGTGGTGAAACGCAGAAGAGAGAAAAAGCTGGCATTTGACAGGCTGTGACATTTTTAGAGGCGGTTGGGGGGGTGGAACAAAAGTTGATTGGATGGAAAATTGCGAAACCTAAACAGTATTGTGGGATGTGAGAGTGTGTGTGGAGTGTGAGTGTGTGGGAAGTGTGTGTTCTAGAGATGTGTGTTAATTGCCAATACATAGGCAGGTGAAGCGGAAACGGAAGTTGTTACAAAGTCCATTGAAATCAATTTAAAAAGTAAACTTTATTCCATGGAAAAGCCAAAGAAACAAAGAGAGGAAAATGGTAGCGCAAAGGGGCCTCTTCTGGTTTCTGGCTTGAACAAGAAAAGGAAAACTAATTGCAGTGCTCATTTTTTGCTTGTTAATGGGCCTGCAAACGAGCTTCAAGTTTTCCCCTGCCTTCCTTCCTTCCTTCCCAAAAACCTTCCTTAACCTCCCCTTTATCGATCCTTACACATCCTTAAGCCACACACACACATGTTGTGCCTGAGCCATCGAAAAAGTTTTTCCCCCAATTTTATTTGCCTCATTTCGGTGCCATTGTTGTATTTGTTGTTGGCACTCTTTTGCGAAATCTGCGTGCCCAAGTAACAACATTTTACAGCTGCAATTAAAGTTAGTTACACTTCCCTACCCGCTGACCTCGCTTTTACCATCTCCTCAGCTTTTCCTTTTGCACTTTCCAAGCTAATGCACTGCACTTTAATTAACCCAAACACCAGGAGCACACTCACACCCATCTAATGGCTATTTATGTGCGATAATTTGTGGTATTAAAAACACAAAAACAACTGCGAGGAGTCACATAACACTCAAATAAATTGCACAATTTCAAATTCTTACAAATGCGGGAATTGTGTTGGGTTTTTTGAGATACTTGAGATACTTGAAAACTTGAAATCAGAAGGAAAACTGGTATTAAAAGGGTTAAAAAAAATGTAAAAGAAAGGTTTCTTGGTTTAAAGCTCATGGAGAATATTATTCTTAAATTTATATATATTTTATAGACTGATTTTAACATCTTAAAATAATGTAAACTACTTTCAAAAGGTTTAAAAATGTAAATGTAAAGAAAAAATATTATTCTTATATTCTTAAAGATTTTTTAAGCTTATAAATTACTTCCACTGTCCCACTAAAACATTCTCCCAGTGAAAACCCCTCCAAAACTCAAATCATTTATGTTAAAAGGGCATTCAGTTGCATTAGACTCAATTATCGGAATGGGATTGCCAGGGAAAAGCCCCCACACACACACACAAAGAGAGGGAGGAGCACCCAATGGCAATCAGAATTATCAAAGGCTTTTAATTGCCATAAATCTGGGGAAAGTTGTTAAAAACCCATTTAAAATTGTCACCGTAATGGCACACTCAACTGGCATTCAGTGGCATTTAACCAACTATCTCCCAATGCCTTTTGGGCCATCCTTTTGCTGCTCCTTCTCCACTTACTTGCTTTTTTCTTGGCCAACTTCAGTTGCAGCCTGCTTGTCTGCCTGCCTGCCTGCCTGGCAGGGATGTTAATTAGAAAACTCTTGAAAATTATTAAAAACTTTCCGACAAACAGTCAGCTGGAGAGACAGACAAGGAACAGGAAAGATAGTAGTCTTGGTAATATATATAAGTTAAAGCTCTTTGCCAACTAACTGGAAAATGTTTGTGCGAAATTTCATAGATTCTTTTTGATGGCTTTTCGAAATAAATACATATATATACTTGAGCCATAAATCTAAAAAAGCCTGATGCAAGAAACTTTATTTACCAAGCAAAAGTTAAGCCTGGCTATCATAAATTCTTATTTTTTCTATTTAATTAAATGAGGAAAAGGAAAGAGAAAAGCAAAAATATTTTTGAAATAAACTTTAGTCTTTGTAATTAGATATAATCAAGCAAACAAATAAGACGCAATCTTTCTAGATTTTATAATTTGTCTTCCGTATTTCACAATTCGTTGCAGGTCGTTCAAATTTCACAGTTTGCCTTAATTTACGTGCCAGATTTCCATTTAAAATTTACCCAGGGAGACCCCTCACTCAACCCCTTTACAAATTTATTCATCAGCATTCAGCACGATCTCTCTAATGGATCGCCATACAAAGTACCTCTGTTTTTCCATTCCAAAAAATCTCTTTCTGTGCATCCCACTTAGCACCTTTTATTAGTGCCAATTAAGAATGTTTTCATGATGCGTTCCGCAAGCTATTTCTGACGAGATTACAGCCCCAGACTGCCCGAAACTGGATAATCAACCGCAGAGAATTTTTGCGGCGTGTGTCTGTGACATTGAATCTGAATAGCTTTATCCAAGTTTTCCAAGTCGGCGACTGCGGTTAGTTAAACGCGAGACCTCCAAGTGCTCGGTGTATATTCTCGGAATTTGAAAATGGGCAAGTCAGCGAAGCTAGAGTTTTCCAGCAAATCGGAAAAACCTGCAGAACAGTGGGGCAATGGCTTGGAGTTTCTCTTCTCCTGCATCTCGTTATCCGTGGGCCTGGGCAATATCTGGCGGTTTCCGTACATTGCCTTCCAGAATGGCGGCGGCACCTTTGTGATTCCCTATCTGATTGCTTTGCTGGTAATTGGCCGCCCTGTCTACTACCTGGAGATCTCTCTTGGCCAATTCACGGGTCGCGGCGTGGTCAAGGCCTTTGATATGGCTCCCCTGCTCAAGGGCGTGGCTGTGGGTCAGGTCCTGGCCACAGCTGCTTCTATAACGTACTATTCGAGCATTATGGCGCTGACTTTGAGATTTTTACTGGCTTCGTTTGGTGCCGAGTTGCCTTGGAGTCGCTGCTGGGAGAGTTGGGGCAGTGATTGCCATGATGGCAGTGCCCAGAATGCCACTGGGAAGATGTCACCTGCTCAGCTGTATTTTGAGTGAGTCTTGAGAAGATAAAGTTGGGTTTTAAGTTGTTACTTGAGATCCCAACTTATTAGTTCAGAAATATATTCTTTCCACTTTCTCAGCTTCCTGAGATCTTTCCATAAGTATTTACGTTTAATTTTTAATTTCCTTAATATTTTTTAGACGCGAAATCCTCCATGAACTACCCAATATCGACAATGGCTTAGGTCTGCCCAATTGGCAGCTGGTGGCCTGCCTGGCAGTGGCCTGGTTTATCATTGGTGGAGTCCTAATTCGTGGCATCAAAAGCAGTGGCAAGGCAGCCTATTTCCTGGGTGTATTTCCCTATGTGGTGCTCCTTATCCTTCTCCTAAGAGCAGTGACCCTGCCTGGAGCTATGGATGGTATTATATACTTCTTTAAGCCACAATGGCGAGAGCTATTGAACCCTTTGGTCTGGTATGCTGCCGTAACTCAGGTGTTTTTCTCTTTGGCCATATGCTTTGGCACTTTGATCACCTATGCCAGTTATAATAATTTCAACAGAAATGTATACAAGTGAGTTTAAAAGAATTTAAGTAGGGTTTTCCCTGAAGTAAAAGTTAAGAAAACCTCATCAACAAGTTAAGAAGAGTAGCAAAAGTCATGAAAAACCTAAAATATATAAATAGTTCCTCCCTCTAATAGTTTTCCCCCTTGAGAAATCATTTTCCATATGCTAAAACCTTCCCTCCTCTCTAGTGACATTGTGATAATCACCACCATGGACTCCTGCTCGTCCATCATTGCCGGCTGTATAACATTTGGAATTCTGGGAAATCTAGCCCGCGAGACTGGTGTCACGGATATTGGCAGCGTGGTGAAGGGCGGCGCTGGATTGGCCTTCATCTCATATCCGGAGGCCATTGCCAAGTTCGAGTATGTGCCACAGGTAAGGTATCGCGAACGGCGAGCGCCATGGCGCCCTAAAGCACAACTACCTAAAGATGTTCGCGGTCCTTTTCTTCCTCATGCTCTTTGTCCTAGGCATTGGCAGTACCGTGGGCATGGGCTCCTGCATCCTGCGGGTTATTCGGGATCACTTGGGGTCATCGCGTTCGCCGCCCATTTGGATGCTGGCCAGCGGGCTGGCTGTCCTGGGCTTTGGTGTGAGCATTGTCTACATGACCCCGGGTGGTCAGTTTATTCTGAATCTGGTGGACTTCTATGGCGTGTCCTTTACAGCCTTGATACTGGCCATTGGCGAGCTGATAGCTGTTGCTTGGATATATGGTGAGTGGGGGTTTTTTCACATTTTTTTTTGTCTTGGTTTTATATTTGTGTTTATTGTTGGATTTCTTAGGAGTTAATCGCTTTTGCTCTGACATCAAGTTCATGATGGGCATCGAAACGGGCTGGTATTGGCGTCTCTGCTGGCGCTTCATCACCCCCGGTTTAATGACCGCCGTCCTCATCTACATGCTGCTGGACATGTCTGCTCTAACGTACAAGGGCGTGGCCTATCCCACTTTGGCTCACGGTAAGCACATCCTGTCCTTGGCATTTATTAAAACGGCTGTTCGCCTTGCTCTAGTATATATTTCCATTTTCTGACAGTTTTTGGCTGCTTTCTGGCCGCCTTTGGGCTGATACAACTGCCCGGTTGGGGCCTCTATGCCGTCTATAAACAGCGTGGCGGCAGCTTCTGGCAGGTGAGTTTTCTTTTTTTTTTTCTCCGCAGCTATTTTTACTCCTTTTATCCTGTAAATGCTTCCCATTTGCCAGAGAGTACGTGCCGCCAGCAAGCCATCGGACACTTGGGGACCGGCCAATGTTCAGCTGGAAGCCAGCAGCATCTAGGAAAATTAGCTAAGCTCCGGCTAACACTGCGTATACGTAATGGCCCCAAGTAGCAGAAGTCTGCAGTTGGTAGTCTGGGGCATTATTATTTGATATGGAGAGGCTAGCCGAAAATGGGTAGCAGCAGTAGAAGCAGTAGCATAATGTGGAAATATATTAAAACTAGAAAGCAAAGAACAAAAGCGAGTTTATTCTGCCGGAACAGTTTAACTGCGCGAAGGAGTTTTGGGGGCAAGGCAAAGAAAGAAGGATAGAGGAGTTCCAAGCCGCTGCAGGCACTTTTAATTACCCCCGGATCCCAGAGATCCAGTTGGGCGTGGCAGTGTTGCACTCCTTGGTTGGTTAAGCGAGTGTGTGTGTGTGTGTGTTTGCCAGGATGTGTGCCTGTGTGTTTGTGTGTTTTTGTCTGCTTGGCATGTCAGACATGTCAGCAATGCGGAAATGCGCAAATACTAAATGAAAACAAGAAGGCAGAGCTCGGTTATGACTGCGAAAACTTGAATACTCTTGGTAAGTTTGTTGTTTTAACCAGAAACTTTCTTAGAATTAATTAATAAGCTTTGAATTATTATCAACAAAGTAGAAGAAATTAGTTATTCACCAGGAACAGGTAAAGAGCTAGATAGATTAATTTATAAATTTGGTAAACTCTCGCTGAGATTAGATGAATTTCTCATTTGTTTTTATTTAGCTTACTGGTTTCAATTGTTATTTCCAGTTCTATTCTAATAAGAAAAATTCTAAGATATTTAAAATTCTCAACTGGTTTAAGTAAAAATTAAGAATTTTGCTTGGATCATATACAACTTAAATTGTGTTGGTATATTATTAATAGTATCAATAAACTGCTTCCCTCTCCAATCTTTTTCAGTAGAAAATTAATAAACATTTTTAATAATTAAAAAAAAAGAGAAATTTTGTCTTGTATTTTTATAAATATTATAAGTCGAATTCTAACTAATTTGTAATTAATTTGTTAATTGTAATTTGTCTATTCTTATAATTTTTAACTAATTCTAGCTTGGTAAAGTTAAATATGCATCTGCAAATTTTCTTCTTTGCTTTCTACAATTTTCCACTTTTTCGTAACAAAATGTAAAGACATTTTTTATCTGATTTGAGCTACAAAGTTCACCGAAATTCAAAATACCCTTTCAAAGAAACATCACAAACTGCAGCTCAGTAAAAAAAAAAGGAAAGATAAAGCGAGGCCAGCGAAAAATGGAGACTAGAGCGCAGCAGGGCCCTGTAAATAAAACATTTGGTTAGCTTGCTGTTCGACACATTCATTTTGGCCGGGTAAAAGGGGACAGAGGAGAGAAACGGGTCGCAAATCAGAATGTCTGTGGCATGTGACAAAGTTGAAAAGTAAATATGCAAAAAAAATATATATACATATATGGGAGGGGGAAACAAGCAGCCTCCTCGTCACTTTTCGCTTTTCGCTTGTCTGTTGCAATGCTTTACCCATATGACAGCGCATTTATTTACTATACTTTGTATTTTATCTTTTTTCAACGTTGTGTGCGTGTGTTGTCACGAAAAAAAAAGTGACAGTGTTAAATTTTTGGGTTCATCCCCCGCAGCAGCTGAAATTGAAGTGTGTGTTGACTTTGACTGACGTGTCGTTAGTGCTGAAGAGCTGGGAGATTCCCGCTTGAAACAAGCTTGCGTGCGCCACGCCCACTTGTCCCTTGCCGCCCACGAGCACCCACACACACACACACACACGTATGCCACACGTCCAAAAACACGGCAAACAACTTTCTTTCATTCCATTCGTGCCTCCTCCGCCGTTGTTCATTGCTTTAACGATGCGCGTAAATCTTGACATACTTTTGCCGGAATAGGAAGGAAAATGCCAGTGCGAGTGGCGAAGGCGGAGTTGGAGCCGGAAGTGGGCCACTCACTCTCACCACGCCCATTATTAGTAATGACCAAATCTAGACCGATCTAGCCCTTTTCAACGCAGTCACTGAAACGGATAGCACACTTGTGCTGCAAAAACAAAAGCTTATTTTAACCAGAGTTGTTTAGCATGTTTATTAGAAAGGGTTGCCATAAAAATAGAACATAAAAATAAGGCAAAATATAAAATATTACAAATACTTCTAGGATGTTGTAAGGATCTATGAGGTTTTTCAAATTGAAACTAAATAATTTTTAGATTTCAGACATTACTTGATTAAATATTTAGTATTATTTTATATTAAAAACTATTTTTTAAAGAAATTTTTCAAATAAAAAGTTTCTAAAAATTCCATTTTTTATTTTAAACCACCAAAAACTGTAAAATCCAGCTAATAAAAGCAGGCTCGAAGTACCAAATCACCCTCAGCTGCCACTCTCAACGTCATAACATGTAGCCAAGTTCTAACTCAGTTGACTGACTCCAGCCGGACATGCAAATCTCCCTCGAGTGGTGGAGTGGCTAGCAGCAAATCCTCATCAGCCACGACATCATCCTCATTATGACAAGCATTATTATGATGATCATCAGCTGGAGTTCCTGGCCAGAGAGTCTCTAGCTGGCTGGCTACCCTACCTGAAAGCTATTTTCATGCTCCACAGCCGAATCCGAATCCGGCACACACAGATACTTCTGCACACTTGAGTGACGGAAGCAGCTGCTGCTGCTGCCAGCATCCTCTCCGCCCTACTCCTGATTATAAATATGAACTGGAAACACACACATTTACTATATATACATGGCTAGAAAACTCGCTTCAGTGTGCTCTGGTTCTTTGGCTCTTGCATGTCTGGCTGTCAGCGCCAACTAAGCGAATTTATAACAGCAATAGTTTTTGCATTTTTCTTGAATATATATATATATTTTTCGTGTGCTGCCTTTCAGCCCCGGCAACAACTTGATTCGATGACTTAAAACGTTTATCGTGTTTGGCCGTAGTATCTGTCGCAGTATTATGTCTCGGGCCAACATGTCGTATACTTAACGTGAGCCACAAGTTGTGCACTTTCCCATCGGGCACTCCACAGCACTCTCGATATCAGCCATATAGAAGTTATATAGAACCCACCCCTTTGAGGCCCTGTCACTTAAGTGAAATTTAATTGTGTTCAACATGGGTTCAAGTTCGGCAGAGAACAAAAAAGGAAAAAGGACTAAACTGAAAATGGTTGGTTAGGTTTTTTCATTGATTTCATTTCGTTTCAATTGGGTTTTCTCCTTTCTCTCTCTCTCTCTCTCCCTTTGACCCCTTATGGGGCAATTACCTAATGAATCGAATCGATATTTGGCCCAACGCCACTCCCTAACCCTAGTCTGCCCTCCCCTCTTGTCTAGACAGCATAAATTTATTTATTTATGGCAGCGGCGTCGGCAGCGGAAATTACTGATTCATCTTGAGGCATTGTCTTGGGTAATTTATGTCATTTACGAGCATTTGCCGCTTATCAAAGTCACGATAAATTAAAACTGAAATGATCTGCCCCGCTCGCTTACAGTTTGGCCATCACCATCACCGACGCCCACTTGTGTCAGGGAAAGCCAATTACGCTTATTACATAATTCAGCAGCTGCCCACGCATCCAACAGATGAGGAAAATGTATAAAGAAAATCCGGGGGAAAATGATGATAACGAAGGCAGATAAACCTGGCTGGCGGGATAAACAGTACAAGGAGCAACAGCCATAGCCACAAGGGCGTCAGCAAAAGAAGGAGAAAAGAAAACCGCGATGCCCACAAGAAGACAAAGAAGGCAAAGCAAATGAAGGTGGGTGGAAGGAAGGTGGCTAAGGAAAGTCAAGTCAAACAATTAAGAAAACCACGATGAAGCGGGGACTAAAAGCCCTAAGAGTAACGCCACTCCCTAGTCCATTTTGCCGCCGATAGGCGTCCACTTAAATGGCCACGAAAAATGTTTGTTGCCAAAATTCAAGTTTCATTAGGAGTTCCATCCAGCTGACAACATAATGCGAATGTCGAAACAATATTTTCCATGTCCCTGCTAATGTGTGTGACGGAAAATTCTGTCCGAAAAAAAAAAGAAAGGCGAGGAAGAAAAGTGAAAGCAGCGAGACAGTGAAATCCTATTAAGAAGTTTCTATCGCAAATTAAAATCTAAATACGCAAACAAAATGATGGTGACGTCTACGCCACGGGGAGCCCAGACAGGAGCGAACAAAAAGTAACCCACAGAAAAAGCACACTCAACACGTGGAGAAAAAAGCAGCCAAGACTTGGAATATATTTGCCACAAATAGCCGGAATATTTTTTGTTTTTTCTAGGCATTGTTTATTAATAAACATTTACCGCATAAATAAAAGCAGAAGCCAGCAGCTGGCATAATAAAATGTTACAGTTTTTCAATATATTTTTTTTATAGAAATTTAATGCAAATAAATACAGAAAAATGTGGTTAGTGGGGAAATATTTTACAAGTTGTTTATATATATATTTTCTCTTTATTTTAGGTTTTTATTTAAATAAAAAATAAAGGTAGAAGCTACCACAAGCATTAAAGTGTTTTTATTTTTTATAAATATAGTAAATATGTGAGAACTTCTGTTAAATTAAGTAATTAGTAGTAATTAAATTTATGTTTTACTAACAAAATTTTAAAGACTTAGTTTTAGTTTAGTTAGTTCTAAGCTTACATAATTTAAAATCTTTCTATTACGCTTAGATATTTTAAAGAACACACAATAACCTATAGAATTTGCTAATTAGATATACTAATATACCAATAATACCTATTTAGATATACATTTTAAACCCTATATTAAACATTTTCTTATAACTCCTTTTCCGTTAATTTTCCCCCCACATATTCTCTCTGTGTTCACAGCCAAGACGCGCCAAAGGAATAAGCATTAACGGGGACAAAGGTAACTAGTAGCCAACAGACAAACCCCCCTTTCTACCAGCTCCCCTGCCTAGCCACGCCCCGTATTTCCCTTTTATTTGTGCTGTCTGCTTACAGTTTGAATTATAAGCTAGCGAAAATTTAATAAAGCTTTCTCCTTCCCCCCCAAAAAGGGAAAAGGAAGGAAAAAAAATGAACGAGAAACCCAAAGACCAAAAGACCGAAAGACGAGGGGCGACTTTCGGGGCCAGGACACGCTTGGCAAGGACATGAAACTTCGCCGCAGCAAAAAGACAGACTATGACAATGTCAAAGAGTTTCGCTGCACGCAATGTGGGCGTGGCAGCAGTTGGCGACTGGTGGGCGGGATCAGAGCACCTGCGACAGCAACAACAACAACATCCATGAGGATTGACGGCAAAGTTTTTCGTCCTGGCAAATGGCAAAAGTTTTGTGTGCTCTCTCCTTTAGGTATCCATTCGGAATATATATATTGTTTTTATTTCAAAATGCTCAGGAAATTTATTTTAAGAAAGGGTATGCTTTTTGTGCGGTTGTCCATTTGTCCGGCAATAATTTTTAAAAGGTTCCACCTTGGGAAATAGTGAAGCTAGAGCTAGCAGATATTTGTCACAGATTTGTATAAAGGATTATAATACAGGAAGGTTTATTTTTTATATAAATATATAAATGGATTTATATTTCCTTTCCCTAATATTATTATTAATACCTTTATAAAACCCAGGTATCTGATAGTCGTTCCCTTTTGATTTTAGCATTATTCCTCATCCATTTCGGTTCCCGTTGTGTTGGCCTTGCTTCAAAAACTTTAAGCCTTTATTAAATTGTGTGTCCAAAGTCAACAACAAAAAGCAAAAGCGACAGCGGCGACAACAACAATTGACAGCAAAACAAACGATTGTCATTGCCAAGTGTGTGCGTCAACCTTTGAACCCATCGTCCCAGGGCTTCAATTCTGTGTCAAAGTACCCTACGCCCACTTTCCAGCATTTCCCAGCTATTCCCCCATTTCCACATTTTCACCGTAACCCCCCGCCCCCGCGCCATACCCCCTGTCTTGTGGAAAATAGATGTCAAGCGGTTTTCCCCCAGTCCGTTTAAATTGAATTGTTAATTCGGAACAAAAACCTTTTCCCTTTTTTGCCTTTTGTGTGTGCGTGTTTGCCATCAATGCGATTTTCTTTTGGCTCGTTCCGGGTGAAAATATTTATGTTGAACCCTTTTTGTGGCAGCTTTTGTTTTGGCTTTTGTTGCGTTATGCAAACATTCGACTGTCAGTGACAACACAGGAAAAGCATCCCCACTTTAGCCCCCCCATTCCCTTCTCCATTTTCCAGTTACTGTTTGGTTATACTATATCCCAAGCGGAGAGTCAATGGGGAATTTGACTGGGATACCTATGTATCTATAGTTATACCTGCAGTGGACGCTTCTGTGGTCCTGGCAGCCGATTCTATTATCTTTTTGCTGCCAACAACATTTGCATATCCGCAGCGGACCGCAGCAGGACAAGGAAGACTCTAGTTTTCAACTCCCTCTATTTGACTCCCGACAATCCGCCATTTTCAAGCTCACAGCTCACAGCTCCCGCCGCATTGTTTGCTATTTTGCAGGTACACTACCCATTGGATTTCCACCATTTTCCCACCCCGTACTTGGCTCCCCCAACTGAAGCATAAATCAAGCGCAAAGCACAAATATTTTTCAAGTGACAACAAATATATAATGACGACTCCACGGGTTTTGCCTCTTGGCCAGCAGCAGCAGCAGAGTGCCGGAATACCTGAATGGACCCGGGAACTGGCACCGTGGCCTTCTGTGTTGACTTTTGGCTGGAAAACAAAGCCGGCGCCACCCATTTGAACTCCTCGCTTTCATGATTCCTGCAGTGGGGTATACTCTAACAAGCGGTGGGTTATTGCGAGAATAATATGATCAATTTGGTGGAATATATGAAAATTTAGAGCTGTGTTTTCTTTAAATTTGGGATGAATTGTGTTACCCTAAGGCAAAGGTGATTTTTTCGTAATAAAGACCTTAAACCTAGGAAGAGATATAGCATCTTAAAATACTTTTTTAAATTATCAAAAGGTGTTTTTAATTTAATTTTCTTTCACTCCCAACTATAATAAACCCTGATCAACAATCGTAACCCCTAATTTACACTACTTTGTTTCACTTTATTGAATCATCAATAAATGTCATGACAAATAAATGTCATCTGCTGTTGCTGCTGCTGCTGTCTTTTTCCCCTCATTTCCCTAAAGCCAAACTATTTTATAGCAGGGCATCCGGGGGATTGGGTTTTCCTGTGGCAGGATTTCCCAGGATTTTCGCTGGCCCACTTTTCCGTTGCGACGCTGCTGCGGCTTGCGCTTTGCTGATTTCGTTTTGATTACGGCAAATTGTTTTTAGTTGCCTTTGCCGGGTCGAGTTTTGCCTTCCTTTCAGCCTTCTATTTTCTATTTTCCACTCTCTCCCCCCTTCCCTGCTTTGTGCCATTACGATTTGTTTCGTGGCCAAGTTTATATTGCGGCATTTGTGTGCAGTTTGTGCCCAGTTCCGTTGATTTGCATTTGCGGTAATCACAGGTCAAGTCCCAAATTACTTTTGCCCCCCCCTTCCCTCCCCAACTTCTAACTCCAATTCCTGACCTTAGCTTAGCCAGCGATATTGACAAAGTCCCGGGCAAATGGGGAATTGCGTGCTCTTTGGTAGCATTAACCATTGATAAATGCCACTATTTGTTGAGTAATTTCGCTGGACTTGTGCATTATAAATTGCTCACTCATATTTACAAATTGTATTTCAGTTAATGTATCAGCAAAGTTATTACTTCACCAGTAACGAGTTTGTTTGTTTATTTAAGTTTTTTCTACAACACTCTTTTACTTTTTTTTCCTGCCTGCGGGCTGCAATTAGCAAGTTTTTCGATGCACAACTTTTTAATGAAATTAACGAACCCGCGGGACCCGATCCCGTTTTGCCTGCGCGTAGCAAAAATTAAGTGCAACTTCAACTTCAGACCGCAGACGTGCCACTGAAAAGGCGCCTCTAATGAAGGCTTCTCCCCGATGAACACAACAGGGGGGAGAAAAACCTAACCTAGGGCTAGACTGGGGGCTAGATGGTAAGATACGATGCGATATATATGTATATATATGACATATAACTGATTAGTTTGTGGGCGCGACTTCAATGGCGATCCATTGCGATTACAGTAATAAGGCGTAACAGCCTTTTCCTGCACTTATGTCATATGTGTGTACGTGTACGAGTACATTTGTAGGTATGTATGAACTCCCAGGGCCAGTGACAGTCGGAGGTTAACACGCACACATGCCACGCCCACCGGAGACCCCCTACATACTAACATATATACTTGGAGGCGGCCGCGTTTCGATTAAACAAACCTCCTCAAATATGCAATGACATTGAGGCAAAGGCAAGGGAAAGCTTAATGGGATGGAATGAAGCATGGGAGAGTGGGGTGTGTCCTATGTAGCACAGTGTAAAGCGAATACTATATATTGCATTCAGCGAGCTATGCATACAGTGAAGCTTCGCTGCTGACAGGCGATTATCGGGGGATTTGTAATAAATATTCACGTATTTCCCAAACGCTGACTGACTGACTGCATTCAGTTGGAAAGCTCGAAACGATTGATGGATTTTCACAGGGGCCTTGGCAGCTGACGTAATGATAGCTAGCCAGGCTTAAAGGATGTTTTACTTAAAAATATTTTAAAATGAAGTCGGAAAAGTACTGAAACTAGTTTAATCAGAGACTTTACGTTCAGACAAGAGAATAGTTTAAGTTTCAAGAGTTATACCTTTCATAATCACTTAAAAATCCTTCATTTTATATACATCTCCATTTGCTTTGACATAAAAAAGTTTCTTTTTCCCCCAATTAATACATTTATTCACCCATAAAAGCCTCAAGTGATGAGAAAGCATTACTAAACTGCTCAAGGATCTGGGCCAAAGCTGCGATTGCATAACCTGAGCTCAACTAATTAGGGAAAAGCGAAGAGCAAAAAGGAAAAAAAAAAAATAACGAAGCTGAAAGGAGAGTGAAAGGATTGCCAGCGATTGCATAAGCGAATGAATATATAAAATGTCGGATGACTGAAGGCAAACACAGGACTATAGCGGGGGAAAGAAAAAATGTCAACGCGACAACGACAACGCATGCAACATGGCGGCGCCCGGCGCCCAACTCTGACGCTCAAGGATACGCAAAAACACACACACACACACACGCCGCTGCCGCCTCTTAGTGTATCTGTGTGTTTGCAGTCGCTTGCGTAACGTAAAAATAGCCTTGAACTGCAGCCGTGCGCTTTCAATGGATTTGCATGCCACCCCCAACCCCCAAGCAGGCTCAAGGTCACGCGATGGAACAGTTGCAGGCCACAAAAGCTGACACAGCCCATTATATAAACCCCATCCGGCAAACCGCACTGTAAATGTCGCCGAGACGCCCAGCTAATTGCCTCTTGGGTTAAAGGGCACCGAATATTGCAACAGAGCCAAGCTGCAATTGCATTATGGGCCAGCGAAAGAGCAAATCGCATCGAACTTTGTCCTTTTCAAAAACCCGAAACAGAGGGCTTATCCTCGAGTTTTTCCCACAAAAAAAGGAAAAGGAAGCGGAGGATATTATCATTAATTCCAATTTTTCAAGGGAAATATTCGTAAGAGAGCGCGCAAATCTGAATGGGAACCCCTAATGAATATTTATTTGTATTTGTTTGGCTTAATATGTTTTGGAGCTGCCCTCGCCACTGCCATTTAATGTCCCTTTTTTCCCCGCCGTTCGCTTTCTCTTCTTTCGTTCCTGCTTCCTGGCCAACGCTTTTGCCCCATTCTGGTTTATTCCCGCCATATCCTTGCCATTTGCTTATGCTGGCAGCTCTTTCATTTCGCTGCTTGCTCTTTGCTCCGGCTCCGGCTCCAGCGCCATTTACCATCGCCATCGCCATTGCCAAGCGTCGTGTGCAAGTTGGCCATAAAAATGGAGTAACATTTATGACCCACATCAGGCGAACCAACACACACAAACACAACAGAGCATTGAGCATACACACAAACACACGAAGGGACGCAGAACGCAGGACCTGCACTGAGAAAAACTACTCTTAAGATCTGGTAGCGCTAACTCTTTATAAAATCTTTTAAAGGAAATGTAAATCTCCAAAAACTTCAGGAAATAAATCGGAAATACTATAAAATAAAATATTTTTAATGGATAATTAAATGCATTGATGGATGAATGGGATATATAAAAACTGTAACTTAATTTTATAATTTAGTGTAAGGCATTTAAAGATAATAAGCAATTTAGTATCAAATTTAAAATTTCACCTTGTTCATTTTCTATTTATTTTTAACTTATACATATTTTCTAAAGATTTTCCTTCGTGTTTCGAAAAACGAAAATGCTATTTAGCATTGGTGTGGGTATAAACATTAGGGAGTTCGAAAGGGGCGGGACTGCTAAGGTGAAGCGGGAGAGAGGGGTACGCCTGCAAGCGCAACATTCACAAGGATATTTTATTTTACTGTTATTCCATTTCCCGCTTTTTGTTGCTGTTGCTTCTGCTGCTCTTGCTGCTGCTGCTGTCCTTTTGTTATTGCTCCTTTCGGCATTTCGACATTTACTTTTCGACTCGCAGCGCGTATCCTTGAGCAACCCTAACCATTTCCCACAAGCCACAAACCCATTCCCGTTTCCCCCTTATAGGTTAATGCTGTTTTCAAGGTTAAATATACGCGTGGCATATCGAAATCCAAGGATAATCGAGTGACTTGAGCGACTTACCCTTTAACGCTGACAAGTATGCTACACATTTCAACTGCAGCACATGCAGCATTTTTGCTTGCCGTCTTCTAGCTGAGCCTCCTTTTGGCTGCTTCTTCGGCCTCTGCTCCTTCCACTCCTCCCCCTCCTCCTTTTCCTTCTCTTCTTTCTCCTCCCTCGTTCTTCTCCTTTCGCTTACTGACCCAGTTCGCTTTGTTTTGCGTGTTTATCTTGCTCAGGTTGCTGCTGCGTTGGTGGCGGCTGCTGCTGTTGCCGCTTGTTGTTGTTGCATGCTTTTTACAAATTTTTGAGGCCTTGTTTTTGTTGATTGTTTTTGTTGTTGCTGCTGTTTCAAGTATGACCGACTTTAGCACGCACGCACACACGTGTTTAAATAAGGAGAAGAAGAGGCAGGCAGGCAGGTGCAAGCATCAAAGGGAAATCCTTAATTTAGGCTGTGCCATGAAGTAGGCAATGCAATATTTATTTCATTTTGGCTCTCTCTGGTCCTGCTTCTTCCTCTCATTTATCCCTTTTGCCTTCCTTCTACTTTCACTCACAATTGTGCTGCTAATTCCGTTACTTTCACTTTGTTAGGCCTCTTGTTTGCGTATGTGTATGTGTGTGTGAGATTGCGTCTTACTGTATCCGTGTGTGTTTTGGCTTTTGGCGCACACGTGTGCGTTTGTATGTATCTGTGCGTCGGTTAACGGCATTGATTTTTTCGAAATTAAAAACAACTTCACTTGATTTTCAACCGATTCGATTTGTTTTCATTATTCGCTTATTTTGTGCACCGTTTCACGTGGATATTTAGCATTTTTCTTTTCGCTTTGCTTTAATTTCGGCGATTTGCGCGCGCGCTCAAAAACTTGCAACGGTATGCGTGTACAGGTGTGCGTGTTTGTTAGTGTTTGTGTGGTGTGTGTCCGGCCATGTGTTGGTTGGAATTCAAAATGCCCGAGAGCGATAATTTCGCAGGAGCAGCAGCGCACGTCCGCTCTCCACGAAGCTTCACACACTTCTAAGGACGCCGAGGCGCCACTCTCGCGTATTTATGCACAGAGCGCTTTCTCTCTGGCATCGCATCTACTTTCTTTCTTTCTTTCATTCTCAGGGACCAAAGCTTACTCTCTTTCTCTATCTCTCTCTCTATGTTTCGTACAACAAGCGGCGCCACAATGTCTACGCATAAATAATACGCACGTTGCACGGCAGTAAGCGAGTAAGAGTGCAAGGGAGAAAGCAAGTTTAACTCTCATCTGAGTGCAAAAAAGACTCCATTCGGACAGGTGTAAGGAGAGGGAGGGAGAGGTAGAGTATATGGGCATGTATAAGCTACATGGATTGGAAGGGTACCTATTATTAATTTTCATTGAAATGCATTTAACATTATAAAATTGGATCAAATAAAAAATACGAAATATATTAAAATTTAAATTTAATTATCTGTTATCCACAATTCGCATATGCTCTGTTAATACCCTACAATACCAGCATACGTCATCATAGCTGTAAACAAAATTCACATGAGAGAAATTCCCTTACAGCACACAAATTTCTTAGCTTTCTTGCTCTCACTCTCTTGATCATGCGCATTATTCCTTACTCGCTTGCTCCTACAGGAGCCCCCTCTCACTGCGCAAGCTCAAATGCCACTATAGTGCCCCCTAACCCTTGGCCTCACCGACTATGCTGTTATTGCATGCGAAGCACGTGAATTTTTGTGTTTACTTTTTAATTTTCTTCTAGCTCTCAGCCTCAGTACGTTCCCTTTTTTTTATTGTTACATAGCAAGCAGTAGTAGTTGTTGTTGCTGCCGCCTGCCCCTGCTGCTGCCACCTTCTGGCTTTTGTTTTTCTTTATCGCATGTGGACTTTTTGTTTTTCTTGTGGCCTCGCTTTGTTTTGTTTTGTTTCATTCATACGGAGTTTCGTGGGGTTTTTGCTTTCCTTTTGCGTTTTGTGGAGAAACTATGCAAACTGCTAGCCATTTGCGATCGACAGTTGGCATGAGTGAGTGTGTTTCGAGTGTATGTATATGTGTGCCTGGCTTTGTGTGTGCGAGAGATTTGTATGGAAATTGGCGCAAAATATGGCCCAAAACCGAATTCAAGTCCCCAGTTAGTTATGTGCAGCGGTTTGCCTTTTCTGCATTCACATTTTACAGCTGCACCGAGCTTGCTGGGCATGCATACATATGCTTGTTAGCGCAAAAGGGAAGACATTCCTGCTAACAGAACCGCCATTTTGTATAAGGAACTACGCCATTTTGTGTGGGGTTTTTGTAATTAAATTGCATACTTTTTGGCGAAGCGCAGTAAATGCTTACTACGAAAGTAATTTATGCTGAAATTATTTATGATAAATACCTTTAAGTTATAATTTTTCCTAAAAAAAAACATAGTTTGTCGAGGGAATAAATATATTTTAAAGGTAGTTTACTAATTTATTTTATAAATGAAACAATATATACAAAGACTCCCCTCAGCATGTCCAGCTTATGGTGCAATTCTCATCTCTCAATTCTCACTCACAACTTGCTAAATATTGAGGTCGGTCAGCAATAGAATAATAATAACAACAATGAAAATGTCACAAACAGCCTTAGCTCTTTTAGAAAAAAGCAAAAATAACCTCAACTCTTTTGTTAAAAGAACCCCAATATCCAGACACGTAATCGAATTTCCACAATGGAACAGCCCCTTTCCTAAAAGCGTATGCGTTATGGCATTCATGGGTATTGTTTTTTTTTTTTTTGGGGCAATGTTAAATCATGCATGCTGATTGTCCTGTGGCCTCAAGGATGCCAAAGTACCGGGAGTCGTGGAGAGGATGCATTGGCATAAAACAGCAGCATAAGCAACAGAATCGGAATCGGAAAATCAGCATCGCCATCGCAATCGCAATTTGAATCGGAAACAGCAGTCATATTCGATTTCGTTTACATTTGCAGCTTTGTACCGAAAAAGTGATGAGAGATAGGGGGGATTGAGATGGATGCAAATGATGTCGCTTTTCCTCGGATCTCTCGCTCTTGCTCATGCCTATGTCTCCCCCTTTGGCCCTTTTGGGAAAATCAACAGCAACAAAGCAACCGCTGCAGCGCAGCAGCAACAGGAATTTTGATTTTGAGCAAACGGAGTGCAGAATAAACAAATAAACAAATGGCATGAAGGGTAGCAGGGGGGAAATGGGAAACAGGAAAAAGGGGAGACGAGGGTGGTTGGGAAACTGAGTGGGTGTAACCCACAGCAACGGAAACTCTAACCGTAACTCATGGCGGCTTTAGTTTCCCCCTCCCTCTGCCTCTGCCTCTGCCTAAACTATTTCCATGAGTAATTGCCGTTGTGCATGCGCCTCTGTCTGGAAAATGGACCCCTCCGCTTTACCACCTCCTCCACTCCTTTATTTCCCCATCATCATCATCATCATTGCCGTCGTCGTCGTCGTCGTCAGCTGTATTTGTTGTCAGTTTCGGTCTGGTTTTAAGCCATTTAGCCAGACCAAAAGCAAAAGCACCCAGCCAGGTAAACTGTTGATTCCATGTGGCGACGCGACTGCCGGGTATTCGCACCCCCCCTATAGCCCACCCCAACCCCTTTTATATCCTGTTTTCTACACGTGAGAACTTTGGCCAATGCCACCCATCTGGTATCTGTCCACGTCGGGCTATATGTGCATGTGTATTTACGGGTATATATGTACATATTCCCATACAGTTGAACTTCTCTAACTTAATCCACAATCTGTCACAGGGAAAAATCGAGTTAAAGAGAGAGTTGCTCCAGCTGTGGTCAACTTTTATTTAACAGAGTTTGGAAGAAATTGAAAAAAGAAATATATAACTTCAACTTATTTTTAGGAATTATGTTGGCTTGTTGGATTTTAAATTAAAGTTTTAACTTGGAAATCAGGCAAAAAGTTTATAAAAAAAAATATAGTTTTAGAGTTGAAATCAATTTAAAAAGTGCCAAAAGGACAGTAATACCTTTTTTTAACTCTATTTTATTGTAATGGAAAATAAGTAATACACCTAACTAGCTTGCTTTTAGTTTATGTTACGTCAAAAAAGTAAAAAGTTTCTTTATAGAAAAAATGAATTATAAATTTGCTTAATTAAAAACCTGTTCAATTTCATGACATATGTCAAGAAAACTTTTTCAATTAATATTTTGTAGAGCACAGAAATCGGTGTTACTGACAAAAAATATATATAAAAAGAAGCCAATAATAATTGTTTTTGTAATTATTGTTATAAAAGCAAATCTGTTTTAAAGAAATGTAAATTATGGATAAATAATTAAGTTTTCATATCCCTTTAGGGGTATTTTTTTTATGAGCTGTATAGTGTTTTATATTCTTAATCTCCTATTACAAATTCTAAGGCATGTCGAGGTAAGATTCCTTCCTTTTTCTTAATTTTATTATTATCCTAACCGTTCCCTAATCATTTTTTTATGAAATAAAAACCCCAGAAAATATATAAATTTTTAATATATTTGATTTATAATTGAAAAATAAAATTCTCTCTAGTCACTCTTAAAGAGCTTCCACTGTAGAGGCAAATGTGCGTATGTCTCACCAGGACTTTGCTTTCAGCAGCATTCCATCTCTAATGGCATTTACCTTTATTAGCATAGAGCCGTGCACAAAGAGATCTTTATCCTTTCACAGCAAAAAGGATAGCATTCTTTTTGTGGTACATCGCTCCCTCGTTCTCTCTCTCTCTCTCTCTCTATCTATCTCTGTCTAGGCTTATTGTGACCTTTGGCCATTGCGAGTTTCTTTCAGTGGACACACTGGCCATTTGCTGATTTTGTGCGAGAATGGCATTCATTTGGACCAAACAAAACACAAACCGGGAAGGAGTGAAGAGTAGGATCCGGGGGAGAAGTGTAAACCAGATCGAGTCCCCAGATGGCAATAAACTCCAGCGAGACATTCCGGGAAATAAACATAAAGCGATTCGCTGAAAAGTGTGCTATAAAAATAGGAGACACGCGGAAGGAGACAAACCGAGTTAGATTCCGGCCTATTTACGGTCTATTTTTGTCAACAGTCGATAACTTAATGTACCTAGGACTCACCCCCACCCCCGTCCAAAAAATAAAACCCTTTGCCTAAATTTAGACATAAAATGCTGATTATTAGACCATAAACGCTTTTATTTTGCCTCACTGAACAATTTCAATTCGGATAACCTGTGGTCAGCAGTTGTGTTTTGTCCTGTGGTTTTGATTAGTTAGTTAGTTATTTTTGCAAAAAACCACAAAAGCATTTGTTATTAAACATAGTAGAGGTTGAACTTTAATTGCATATAATGTCATGGCAATTTAGGCAGAAAAACCACAAACACAAAATGACATTAAATGGGAAAACTTTTCCTAGAGGGATGAGATTTTAGGAGTTTAATTTTTCGTTTTCCCGATTGTCACTTGAATATTCCGAGCGTGATCGATGCGCAGAGCTTTTCGCCAGCGAATTGAATTCGGAAAAGCCCCGCACGTAAGCAGCATAGATACTGCCATCTCTTTCTCTCTGGGTATAACCATCTCTTTCCGTTGGTGTTTTCCTTTCTCTCTCGTGGGCAAAATTAATGTCAATTTTTATGCTTGATTTATGGCATCGCATTTATTCTACTTGGGGGCGTCACACCCACGCGCTTTTCTCAACCCCGGCTTCATTTGAATTCAATTGCTGGCGAAGATGCCATGACGCTGATTTTGTCGCAGGAGTAGGAATAATGCTGAAGGAGAAGGAGGAGCCGGAGCAGGAGCACCTCGAGTGCGGCACGTGACCCGCTAACCCCGAAAGCGAAATATACACAGGATTTTCCGTAGGAGGATGTCCTCCATTTTCCTGAGTCAAACACAGCTGCCAAAGGGCAATAAAAAATTGACAACGCCAAGTGACAACTGCAGGGGAGGAGTTACAGCTACATGAGTTCTATAATACACAGATAAAAATAGGAATAGCAATATAAATAATGTAAAATCCTTGCAGGATTTATTTTTAATAATTTGTTTCTACTTTAATTGAAATTATATCACATTTTCTTTAATTTTCCCTCTATTTTCCCTCTGTGTACCGCCTGCCAGACCGATTTAACAGCAATCATTTACCAAAAGGCAATGGGGGTGTGGGTAAGCTGTGGGCTGCCTATCAGTTGACACGGCCAAAAGGATGCAGCAGGCATCCACAAAGTGCCACACACATAGTGCTCGGCTAGCTGGGCGATTTCCATGTAGTTGCAGCTGCAACGGCAGTCGCTTTACCCAGGATGCCAGAATGCCTCCCAGCTCCTCCATTATTCCCCCACATTCCCCAGGTAAACACCTGCGGCCGGCACTTTGGCGTTATTAAAGCGCCCCCAGGAGCAGCAGCAGCAGGAGGAGGATGTGGTGGCTGTGAGGGAACTCGAAGTGGAATCATCAGCCATTTTTGGCTGGCAGGCCGGAAGCACTTTGCGTGCAGATTTATGGCTCCGCCCAAGGCAAATCCTCCGTGGGAAATTCATATGTATATATATATGATATGGCCGTGTCCCGTGTGCGTGTGGCCATGTTTATGGCCACATATCCTTCGCCTTTATTTTTGCGAATGCATTTAAATTGCATTTGCTTTGGCAGCTGATAAAACTGTCGGCACTTGACAACCTTATATCGTGTGACGTGCTTAAAGTTGGCGGAAAAAATAACGAAAAGAAATTACAATGCCAGCCATAAATTTTTGGGGTCCTTAATTTGCTGCCACAAAAGTTTTTTTTTATGATTTACTGGCTGGTGGGAAGTTCTGTGGTAAATCAGGAGGGATGTACTTATTTTATATTTTATTATAAGCCTCTGGCGATTTGTTTGTGCTCTTTTTAACTGCATATTTAATTATCACTTGAAAGCTTTCGAAAATCTAATTTTTAATGGGCCTTGACAATAGAATTTTTAATTTCTTTTATATTTTCTATTGTTATCATTGTTTGTCCTGCCTGTTTAGTTTTATATTAAACAATTTGTTTAGGAATTTTAAGTGGCAGTTGGTTGTTCAAGCGATTCACTGTTATAAAGGTTTATAACTTAAACAAACAGCTATAAATTATTTAAAAAGTATGTGGTTTAAATTTATTATGATACTTAAACTAGATTATATTTGTATGCATATTTAATATAGGGAATGTGTTTTATTAAAGCTCAAATATTTACTTCGACAATTTTTATGACAAATTTGTATTATATATTTATATATTTTTATAGCACTTTCATACATAATTAGCAGACTTAAAGATCTTTTTGTTTAATTTACAAGGTCTTTAAACATTTAATTTCTTTTTAATTTTAATTAATTTATTTAAATTTATTTGTTTATTATTACCCAGACTCTGGAAATGCTTATAATGATTCAAAAACATATTCATTAATGGTATAAACTTATCATTTACTACATTTTCCCATACAAACACAAATTCTTTTCAATAAAATAAAACCTTATTATACTTTGAACTTTTCTATTTATTTATTTGTTAATTAAAATGAATTCCAATTAAATAGAAAAGTGCTCGTACGCTTTTATTTGTGCCAATTGTGCCCCATTTAATGTGCACATTTTTCAAACTCTCTTGCTTTTCCCATTTTGTTCCTTCTTATTTTTTATTTCACAGCCGAGCGACTTTTAAGTGTCAGCTAAAGCTCGAAGTGAAATCAGCCATGCCAGTTGAGTTTTTCTACAGCCTTCACTCCCCCTCAGTGCCCCCCGCAACAACAACCACTGCACTATGGGGTTTTTGACCAGTTTTTGTGGCATTAATTAATAACTCGGTCAGTTTTGGAGATATCGACATGAAACTTTACCAATCATCATTATTTGTCCCTAGGCACATATAGTATGAAAATCGTTTGGATCAGGAAACTATATCCTATAGCTCCCATAGGAACGATCGGGTAAAAGTAAAGATAAATTGATGAAATTTAAGGAGCTTATATTTGTTGCTATTTTAACACGATATAGCAATTTTGAACAAAATCGGACAACGCTTTCTCTAGGAACAAAAATAACCAAAAGACCGGAATTCAGTGTTTTCCCATACAAACAGCCACCAAATTGGCGTTGAAAACAGTGAGGTTATCTAAGAAAAATTCAAATTGCACCAAAAGTGCGGAAAAGTGCACAATAAGACTAACTGATTTTTGCTCAGAATTGACAACGCTACAACATACACTTGGACGCATTAAAAACTAATGCGAACTTATATTTCAAAACTCTTCCCAAAGTTGAAATTTGTTTCTCAAAATTCAGCTTAAGGTGCATTTATAAAATGACAAAATGTCAGTATAAACAGGCACAATTTAAACAATTAATACACTTAACATGTAGTTAAAACCTATGAAATCAATGTCCATTAGTTTTTTCCTTCACAAATGGTGTCTTACACGAATAGTTTAATTTCAAAGATCACTTCGTTAAAATGGCAAACTTAGCAGACGTGCATTCGGATGCAACAGCTGACTTTGCAGCTGTTATGCTAACATATGCTGTTAAGTATTAACATTTTGAGTATGAGGCATAACAGTTCGATGTTTTGTTAATATAATCCCACTATTTTTTTTTAAATTTAAGAACTTTTAAAAAATGATTAAATGCCACAAAAAGTGGTCATAAACCCCATAGTGCACTGGCTCTTTGACTTTGGCTTAAAGTTGTGAGTGTGTGTATGTGTGTGTGTGTGTGTTATGGCGCTCCTCGACTTGTGTTTGCCTTTCATTTGCTGTCCACTCACGCAGCCTCACTTTAGTCGGGGCGCCACTTGGCCACTTGGCAGTAATCTCTGCCAGCCCGCCGACACTACCTCCCAACCCCCGCATTTACCACCCTCCTACCCCCCACCAATGCCGTGCACATAATCCGTTTAAAATGAGCGCCAGCGCGCTGTGCTCCAGTTTCCGCTGCTCCTGTCTTTCGAGTGCACTGAAATTAATTTAACGACTTGGCGCACTTCAAACTGCACAAAACACATGAGGAGCATAAGAAGTGGGTGGAAAAAGTCACCAGGCACCCGCTTTTCCTGTTGCTTAGAAGAGGGTTTCGTGAGGGGGGTGGGGCTGGGACAATGGCAACTTGACCTTGACACGTTCGACGTTTTCTTCCTTCTTGGGCTATGTTTTTTTTACGTATTTTTTGTGAGATTTTCGCCCCGGCTTACGTAAATTCAATTTTCAGTTTGATGAAAGCAAAGTTCACGCTATACACCAGAATGTGTGTGTGGGTGTGTGTGATGTCCCTGTGTGTTTGGATTACCTGAGTATCCTGTGCCTGCAGGTATGCAATGCCATTTGTGCACAGAGAATAAATGTTATAGAAATTGTACAAATATTTAAATATTTTTGTAAGCAAAAAAAGTTTACTAAATATACGTCGATTGCTTAAAAATCTTCAAAATATGTAAAATGTCTTAACGAAAATTATTGGAAGACTTTTCTAAAGCCTCTATCATATATTCTTGATTCGCAAATATTTCTGAAAAAATTATCCTTAAGTTTTGCCGTCTAAAAGTAGGCAAAATAATTTGTCTGGTACATTAAAACTCTTAATGGACGTACTGGAAGCTAGTCAAGTAAAATAGCAAATAAGAACTACCTTCGAAATCTTTAGTAATAATTACTTATAAATTTTTCTTAAATAGTTCACTAAATTCTTTACAACAATTAAACACTTTTCAACAATTAAAACCGTTTTAAGACCTATAAAGCATGCTTTTAGGCACGGAAATAAATGATTTAAAATTTCTGTTTAACTTTCTCTTACACTTTATTAATTATTTATTAATTAAAGCTTGAAAATAGTGTAAGCAAACTCCCTTAAAATTATTATTATTATTATTTTCAACTTTTTTGTTTCACTGGAAAACGTATGAGGAGAACAGAGTGCAGAGAGAACGGTATAGGTAGAAGCGTGTGATTTGCACAATCTGCACACAACTCGAAATTAAATTCGGGCCCGGCAACAGCTCGAACTTTTTTTCTTTTTATTTTCCTTTTACTTTATTTTTTTTGCTAAAGGTCAAAATGTTAATGTATTTGAAATGAGCCGCCACAAATGGAGGCAGAGTGCGACCAGCAGAGGTCGGGGGATGAGGACACCAGAGTCCGAGGCAACAGCAGCCGAAAAACGAGACTCAGATGCGAGATATGGCACAGAGAGAGCGAACTTTCGCCCCTCCGAAAGTGGCAGAAACTTGTCCATGTTCATTCAACTTGACACGGTCGCCAGCGGGCAGACAAAACTCCCCCCAAAAAAAAGTATATAAGAATACTAACAAAAAATACGGGAGACTTAGGCCTAGTTTGAGTTGAGACGGTGTAAATACCCTTGAATTTAAATATATTTTGTATAGAAAATATTAATCAAAATATTTGTAAATGCAAATAATAATAAATTAAATTTTTAACAAATATTTCAAAGATTTTTAATAGATTTTCATCACAAAAAAATGTATATTTTTTTAGAGCGTAACTTAATTTTAATAAAATTATGTGTCCATTATTAAAAAAAAACAATTTAAAGTTTTTTCTATTTATCAATTGACTGCTCAATCAAGAAACTGATCTTAACTCCTATAAAATTCCTTTGTTGCCTCCCATTTTTGCATTTAAGGGGGTCTTCTCATTGGGCAACTTTTTTTTTTCGATTTTTTTTTTTTTGCATTTATTTATAGCTTGGGATGGTGTGTATATGTCCCCAAAAGGATTTTTAGAAATTCGAAATACTTTAGAAGATACAGCCTTTTTTGTGAAGCAAGATCTATGCAAAATGAGCTTTTTTCAAACTTCAAACGTGTTTATCTCGAAACCACGTTTTTCGAATTGGCGGCCATGATATCTCCAGTTCAACTGAACCGATTTTCATGAAACAAAGTGGAATCGACGCAGAATTGTCACCATTTTTGGCTGACGGAACAGATTTTTTTTTTAAATTTTTTTTTCTATTTTTTTTGTACACTAAACTACAAAAAAAACGCCCGAAATCGAATTTTTTTTTTTTGAATGGCCGCCATTTTGTTTTAAAAATTTTTTTTAAAAATCTGTTCCGTCAGCCGAAAATGACATCTATTCTGATTATAACCCCGTTTTTATTTTTCATTTCGGACGCTCTGGAGACCCTGAATCGTGGCCGCCAGGACGACACCTTTTTTTTCGACCACCAAGTTTGAAGTCTCATTACTCTTTGAACAACCCTCGTATCGAGGCAACAACAACTTTTTTAGTTACTTTGAACATTTTTGAATACAATAAATAAAAAAAGTTTTCAATTATTCTTTGCGTTTTCAAATAAGAATTTTTTTAAAAAGGGTCAAAAAAACGGCTTTTGAATGAGAAGACCCCTAACCACAATCATAATACCCTTCTTTCCAGGGTATCAAATCCCCAATAAAAAAGATGTCTGAAGTGTGCGTGGGTCGCCTCCTCTTGGGGGCAGGGGGGGCATGGAATGTTTAATGCGATTATTATGCGAATTACTTAGAAGCCCACATCGTGCTCCACTTTTGTACTTTCGTACTTTATTGAGACAGAGGGATACATATATACTATATAAACACACACGTTTATTTGCCCTGATTTGGGTCCAGAATGCAGAGCATTGTCACGGGATCTGTCAGGCAATCTGCAAAATGATTAACTAATTACACCTGCTTGTTAAGTAATATGTTTTTGGATACCCACCACCTGTCACTAACGAGTTCCACAGTGTTAGGATTAGTACTAAGAGCAGGAAAAATATCTGCATGATGATGTGAATGCTTCAAGAAACCCTTTGGAAATGATTTTACAGAAATTCATAGAAGAACTGAGCAACAAGTATACGTTTCTTATCAGTAGAAATATTTTTAATGGGATCTTCCCATTAATAAAGCTCGGTTCAAAAGAGAGCTAGCTATATTGCAATAGAAACAGGAGATAAAGAAGGCGTACTATATTTTTGTCGAGCTTAAAAATCTCTCTCAGAAATAAAGCAAAAAAATATATATAAAGTCAGGTAATCTATATAAATAGAAAGTGAAAGATTAAGGTAATTAAAAAATAAAAATAACAAAAAAAATGTAGCTAAGCAACAGAAACCTAAATAAATATACTATAAATTTATATAAATATAAGTCTAGTCATAATATAAATTTAACTGATCATTATAGGCTATGAAGTTTGTATGTAGTTTTAAATGTACAATTTATGTATATTTATAATTTAGAATATTTTATTTATAAAGCTACAAGAATTACTTACTCGGGCACCCATATTTTCATAACTTTTTAATAATTAAGATTATATTTTATTCAACTTTAAAGTCTTTACTTTAATTTTTCTTAGTGTTTAATATTTTAAATAAAATTACGAACCAAACTTTAAGCACTTTAGCCATTTTATGGATTTTTGACTTTTCTGTCTAAGAAAACTTGATTGAAAGTACATTTTTTTAAACTTAAAATTTATTTGTTATTGATTTTTTAATATGTAAAATATTTTAAAACTTTTTTAAGCCAAACCAAGCACTTTAAACGCTGCAACGAAAATACAAACACGCGCACTTGCTTTATCGATAACGATAACTCGATAAGCAAAACAACAACAGCTGATGAGCTGAGCCAAGAATAAAGCGTTTACCAACACAGAACCACTAAATTTTTTTACTGCAAACGAAAACAAATTTTTTCACTAATAAACTTTAATTTATTAAATTAGTCTTAAGGAAATAAGGTCTAAATAATGGCGGAACATCCTTTTGACATGGACAGCTCCAGTTTCGATGCGGAAAAGTATCTGGAGAGGCTGCTAAAGGTGGGTTTAATATTCCACTTGAAAGAAACGCCCCATAAGGAACCTTTTTTGCTTATTTCCTTAATGCCAGGACTGTTCCCTTAAACAAATCATGGACACGGAAGCAGCGGTGGTCAAGGACACCCAAACCCTGCACTCGGACATGCAAACTCTGGTCTACGAGAACTACAACAAGTTCATCTCCGCCACGGACACCATACGCCGCATGAAGGACGACTTCAAGCAGATGGAAACGGATGTGAATCTCCTAATGACCAAGATGCAGTCCATCACTACGTTCAGTGAGCAAATCACAGGAACCCTGCAGGGCACACGCTCTCAGCTGTGTCGCCTCTCCGAGAAGCATTCCCTGCTGAAGCGCCTCCAGTTCCTGTCCACGCTGCCCGCCAAGCTGAAATCGCTGATTGAGGAGCAAAACTATGCACAGGCTGTGCAAGATTACCTTCATGCCCAGAAGGTGTTTGCTCAGTATGGACGACAGCCTTCCTTTGATGGCATTCAGCGAGATTGTGATGCTATTATGGCGGATTTGAAGGAGCGATTGAGAAAGGATTTCCAACGAGCAGGGAATACGGCACAATCCCTGACGGAGATTGGAGAACTGCTGTTGCAGCTGGACGAGAAGACCTCGGATCTGGCCAGTGAAATGCTGACCTGCGCTGGGAAACGTCTTCATGAACAGATAGTGATGCTGCAGGATCAGACCGAACGGGATATGCTGGAGTTTGTGGACATGGGCATAGATGGTTTCCTTAATGATCTGGCCCTGGTGGTGACCTCCTACTTTGATATGTTTGTGGCCAAGCATTACGAGCAGGAGCGGTGAGTTTCGAGTCGCTGAAATATCTCTCTTACTTATATCATTTATCTGTTTCAGCGACGACTTCCAGGAGAATGCTTTACAAGAGCTCAACATCTTCCTCAACGCCAATATAGACAAGTATCTTACGCTCGTCCAGGATCGTGTGGAGTCTGACATAGGCTATGGCGATACTCAGGTGATGCTGCGTGCTTTGGATCGCCTTCATCGCCGCCTGCAGGCCATGAGGAATATCTGCCGGGGCTTGGAAGTGCAACGTAATACAGTTTCTATAATTATTGGAGCTGCCCATCAGCTGTGCGATGCCCATGCCAAGAACCTCAAGGATCACTTTGCTGATAGCCTGAGTGCCGTGAGACTTTCCCTGGTTTCCGCCAAGAGTGATGCTGCCACTGGACTGAATCTGAGTGATTTGATTAGCAATTTGTATGTGGCCATGGTGGAGAAGATCAAGGGTGTGCTGCAGGATCTGCTTATCTTTCTGCGCACCGATTGGTCTTTTAATATCAAGGCGGAACACAAGGGAGCCTTGTGTGTGGAGGGTATAAGAGAGAATTTGCTTATAGGGTTCCTTCGTCACATAGCCAAGGTGATGTGTGGCTTTGGTGAAGCCTCCAGCTCCAGTCCACCCAATCTGCTGCTGGTGCTGTCCAAGACTTGTCTGGAGTTGGAGCAGCAGGGCGTGCATATACTGGTAGGTATCAGAAATTGATGAAAAAGGAAAGTTTACTCATTTATTTATACACAGATTGCCCTTGTGGATGATCTCTATGAAATCGATTCAGAGAACAGTGCCACCTTAACCCATGAAACGGAGATTTGTGCTGAAATGAGGGAGACTGCCCAGGCCCTCCTGGATGCCTATGTCCGCCTGCAGGGCACCAATATCTCCCAAATGCTGCGCAAAAGTGTGGAAACCAGAGACTGGCTCAATTGCCTGGAACCCAGATCCGTGAGAGCCGTGATGAAGCGCGTGGTGGAGGAACTGGGCAGCATTGAAACCGTGGTGGCCAGTCTGTATGAGGCCACTTCTAATACAGCTACGGGTTTCCGCACCACAGCCAGCAGTGATTCCAGCCGAAAGACTTACTTTAGCAACTTTGCCTCCACCTCCAAGCCGCAGTATCGTTCCAATTGGTCCAACTATACGCCCTCGCAGCTGGAGTCTAGCTATGTTTCCAACATACATCGCTTGTTCTCGGAGCGTGTGGAGATCTTTACCTCGGTGGAGTTTACCAAGGCCTCGATTGTGATGGGCATCATTAAAATTGGTCTCAAGGTGAGGTTTTTTGTATGTAAAATGAAAATATAACTAAGTTTCTTTTCATTGAAGACTCTTCTGGAGTGCGTGAGACTAAGAACCTTTAGCAAATATGGCCTCCAGCAGATCCAAGTGGATGCCCATTATCTGCAAATGAATTTGTGGCGTTTTGTGAGCGATGAAAAGTAAGTTTTCCTATTTTAATCGATTTTTTCCAGCTCTAACTCAAAGATCATCTCTTATTTAAACCCCTTTTACAGCCTGGTAAACTTTCTCTTGGACGAAATCCTGGGCTCAGCGGTTCAACGCTGCTTGGAATCGGTTTTAATGGAACCAAATGCTGTGGAAATTATATGCGAAAGGGGTTAGTATTTAGGGTTTCCTTAAAAAACACACTGAAAGAAACATTCCACTTAAAAATCTCCGTCTATTTCTGTTAATCACTGCTAGCCTAAGGATTTTACAAATAAAAATACATCTGTTTTACAATTAAAAACATTTTAAATAAAATAAAATCTGTTTTTTTGCTCACCACAGAGTTTTAAATACAATTTGAGTCGCTTCTACTTTGCTTTTTTACTCTCCTGCTTGAGGACTAAGACACAAAGTGAACTCGATGGTCTCCGCCTTGAGATCCTCATTGCTGTTGGTTAGCAATATCCTGTGGGTTGCCTCCTCGCCATCCGCTGATATGGTCAGTATGTGGGTAGTGGCCTCTCCCTCCTCCTCCTCAATGGCCTTTCTCTTCTCACTTCTGGCCTTTCTGGCCTCTTCAAACTCCTTGGGATGGCATTTCCTGCGATGTGTGTGCTGATTGGCATTCGAATTGAAGGTCTTGGGACAATGGGGACACTTGTAGAGCACCTCGCCCGTGTGCATAGTCATGTGCTCCTTTAAGGTAATGGCCTTTTTGAAGGCCTTGCCACACACACTACACTCGTGCTTTCTATCTGTGAGATGGACATAACGCTGATGGCTCAACATGGCACTTCTGTTGGGTGAAACCTTGCCGCAAAGATCGCAGGTGGCAGCTGAGCCATTGTGTCGACGTACATGCTTCTTGAGGCTGTGTTTATTTTTATGCCAGGATCCACAAATGTCACACTGCACCTTGGGCTCTGTCACCCCAGCATGCTCTAGTTGATGGCGCTGGAAGGCTGCTCGTCCGCGTATAACCTGGGCACAGATGTCGCACATGGTGCCATAGTTGCCATGGACCATTTTCACATGCGTGCAGAGCAGGGATTGATTGGGAAATCTGTTAGGGGGAAGAAAAAATTGATAAGATGTATAAATATATTCCATTTATTCCAAAAAACCCACCTCCTCTCGCATAAATCGCACACCACATTGCGCTCCTTGTGTATAACCCTATGCTGATCCAACAGATACTGCTTTGTATATCTCTTGGGGCACTGCTCGCACATGAAGGTCTTCTCCTCCTCCGGCTGATGCTTCAACAGCTCGTGATTCCGCAGGCATTGCTTGTCCGCAAAGCGCTTGTCGCATTGCCTGCATCTGTTACAAAAACAAAATAGAAATCATATAAGCAGGGAATCCTTTCAATTGCAACTTCCTCTGTGAGTTTGGCTGGCCTCCACTTTACCGGGACTCACTTGAACTTCTCGGGATCGGCATGCCTATCAATGTGATCGGTGAGAAAGGAACGCTTGTAGAACTTCTTGTTGCAGCAAATGGCATAGCCCTTGCGATGATGAGCCTGCATCATGTGCTTGCAAAGGAGTAGAAAGGTCTCCTGTCCCTCGTGGCACACATCACAGGTGAGACGCATGTGGGCCGAGATCTTGGCATCAATGTCCAGCATGCATTGCTTGTAGTTGGCATAGCGCTTGCTGGCGGTGGTCTTGCAGGTGGTGCTTCTCTTGGCTCGGGGTTTAATGCTTGGCTTGGTAGGTTTAGGGGGAGGTTGTGGCTGCTCTGCTGCCGGCAGGGCTTTACTCTTGGTTGTAGAACGGGTTTCCCGCCGTTCTTCTTGGGCTACAATAGGTTGAGCAGCCTTCTCCTCCGCCTCCTTAAGTTCTAAATCTGTAGATTCCCTTGCAAACTCCTCTTCCAAGGGCTTAAAGTCCTTGGAATTCTCTTGCTGGGCTATGACCTCGCTGAGGAACTGCTCGTTGCTAAAGGAACCACTCTCGTTATCGCTGCCCGGCAGCTCTATATCCTCCGCCTGCTCATGGAACTCCAGCAGATCCTCCTCCTCTTCCTCTTCCTCCTGCTCTTCCACCTCTACCTTCGGCTGATCCTGGCTGGTTTTCAAGGAAAAGCGTTCGGTGAGCAAGCGATGGGCCTTCTCCACCGCCGCATAGAACTCATGAAAGTCGCTCACTTGCTGCCAGCACCTCAAACAGATCACCTTGGATATGGGATCATCGCTTTTGGGCTGAAATATACACAAAATATTCAATATAAACTATAGTTCATAAATAAAAACCAGACAAACCTCAAACCAAAAATGTTTGGATAGCACCGTCGCCACATTCAGGGAGAGTCCCAGGCCTTCGAAGATCTGCAGCGTGTCCGCATCGTTGACACTGTTCAGGCACAAGCGGCAAATCATGCTGGCAAGTCTTTAGATTAATGCATTAAATGTTTAATGTATTAATTAACTTTAAAGAAACAAAAATAATTTTGTTTGTTGATTTTTTGCGACCCTCCTTGGCTTAGTATGACCGTTTTGTGGTTGGAGGTAAACACCAAAAGAGAGGCCTTGACTGTCTATAAGCAAGTTGGCAGGTCTGGTTGTTGAGTAGCGGCGATTTTTAAATATTAAAACTTAAGTTTTTTAACTTAAAAAATTTTATTAATTTTTTAATAAGATGTTATATCTTAAAAATGGTCAAATTTAAAACGAAAATTAATTTTTAAAATATTAAATTCAAATTTCTGGTTTATTACCCCAGTAAAAACAAACTAAGAATTGCTTTCCGAATTTAAATTAATAAATATTTTATCCAAGGTATTATATATATTTTTTTTAATTAATTTAAAATTGATTAATTTTATTATTATTTTAATTAAGTTAATTTTTTTCCTACTGAATTTGTATTATAGAATTTTAAAAATTAGAAAATTGATAAATTTTAAAAGTTTATGACTTTAAAAATTATTTCAAAAATAATGTTTTTAATATTTTTCTTATAAATTATATATCTTCACCTTAAATTCCATTAAACAAATAAATAAAAAACTCCGTTTTTCCATATTTTTAGAGAATTGGTAATTTATTTAAGATAAAGTTGAATTATTTATTAATATAATGATATAACTAATTGGTTTCAAGTTTGTTTTGTTGGTTTTTTTTGTTTGTTTTCCTTACTCCTTCACATCTTTTGTCTCGCCCTTGTTTAAATTAATTAATTACATTTAAAATCACAGCAGTCTTTCATTAAAAAATAGATTTATCAATGTTTGTTGTGTGTGTGTGTTAAACCGTAGAATATATATGTATAATCGTGTGTATATATAATATAACTGAACAAACTTGCACTACACTCATTTAAAAAAACGGAATCGGAAAGAGCTTAACACTAAATCGGAGCATTCTAACTACACATTATTTAATATAATCTTTTCTAGGCGCCTATCTATATCCCAAACAGGCTAGATATAGAACGTATGTACGTATAGTCATTTGAACTGAGTTTTTGACAAAACAAAACTAATAATAAACACTTGACGAATTGCACAAAAGTTTGAAAATAACATTAGTTACATTATGGTATATAATTATTAATATAGTCTAGCTCCTAAATATGAATAATTACGGCTAGAACGAACGTTGTATGAAAATTTCTGCTACTGGAATGTATTTTTTACGAGTTGCTCTTATTTTTCTCTCAAATTCCCTAAACCAGAGGTAATATAAATTGTAAGATGAGTAACGGTCATCCTAAAGTTTACATTATCTTTGCCTAAACTATATATATATATATATATGTTGGCCTGTGCGTAAATCGTTAGTTAATATTTATAATTATAGTTTTAGCGATTATTTCAACAATTTCTACACGTTTTATATACAATTTCCGTTTCGTATCGTTCCGTTTTTTGAATTAAGCTAGCTAAGAAATCGGTCGAAAAAATGTGTTTAATAATTGATATTAGAAAAAATTTTGATTACGCTACTCAAACATGGGGGGGAGAAATTGGGGATTGGATAAAACCTTTCACTCCTCCTACTCCTACTCCTAGGATGGCTTTTATATATATCGTACATATCGGCTTTAATCACAGCTACGCAGAGTTTAGGCAAGGCGAGTGTAGTCATCGGCTAGTTGTATTTTTTTCTGGCTGGCAGGGCTTAGCACTCTCTCTCCCCCTAGCCCGCCACTTGCTGCATGGTTATGGTGCTAATCAACTGCTGGCATATCTTTCCATACTCAAACTGATCCCCCGAGATGCGTCTTAGCTTGATCCCCTTGGCCGCTCCATGATGATCACGGCTGCGTCCCTCACAAACCTGCAGTTCGATTTGCAGGCCACCCGAATACTCCAAACTGAGATTGGTGGTGGGTTCGCTGCCATAGGCCAGCAGGGATGAGGCTGCCTCGCAGGCCAAGGAGGCATTCGAGGCACTGCTATGACGGGACTCTGCGCCGCTATCCTCCGAACTAATGCTGCCCTTGTGCAGCACAAATCCTTTTGGCGGCATTGTAGAGTCTATGGTCTGCTTGACCATCTCCAGGATGCGGGTAGAGTCCAGATTGGAGCATTCATGGGGCAGGGGAACCTCATAGCACATCTCATCGGACATGCGGCGCGAGTCGCACATGGAATCGGGCGTCAAGTGGCCACATTCCGTGTGATCACCCATCTCCGAGTGGGAGTCTGACTTGAAGCCAGAGCTGGCCGAGGGCTCTTGGCAGGGCGACAGGTTATTCGAGTCGTTGCTGAGCGAGTCATCCGAAAAGCCCAGCGATTTGTCGCTTCCTCGCCGGCACTGTGCCTCCGTTTGTGCCTGAGCCTGTGCCGGATTCACAGGACAATGGCTGCTGCCGCCTCCTCCTCCACCACCTGGTTCACAGTCCAGGCTGGCCTTGCGTCCTATGCCGCGGGTTATGGAAGGCATATCGCTGCTGGGTTCGGTGATAATTAAACCCTAAAAGGAGATATACAACTTAAGATTCTTTATCTCTACTTTACTCAAGTTAAAAACTCACCTGTAGCGACATAACCGGTGTGTGCGGCTCCAGTGAATCCTCGCTATCTCGACTATTATCCGAGGACAAAGCCACCAGGGTAATCTCACTGCCTTGGACATCCGTTAGGCATATCTGTGGCGTTATGCCACCCGTACACCCCGCATATGGCGTCCCTGTGCTTATGGTATGACACATCTGTCCATTCCCATTCTCCTCCTGAATAATGCACAAGTTCGGCGAAGCTGGTGGTGTGGGCACCACTCTTACAGGCTGTGCCGGTGACAGATTCAAGGGTTTCAAATCGTAAAACGAGGCTGCTGCAGGCATAAACCAATTGGTGGCTGCATAATCCGTTGGCTGCTGCTCCATCACTCCCCCACAAACATCCATGGACAAGTCCAAAGGTTGATTGGAAGCCGCTGCTGCTGCAGCTCCTTCACAGGCCGCCGAAGTTCCCCGGGTGATGGAACCACCGGCGCATCCTGTGCTCAAACCCGAAATGCCTTTGGTGATCTGATGGAGCGGCGAGGATCCCCCGCCACCGGGCACATACGGATTGGGTGAGCAACTGCCGCTGAAAGTGGTGCTGCTGTAGATCGGCGACTGGCAGCCGCTGCTTGAATTGGAGTTGCTGGCGGCGCCCAGATTGATGCTGCTAAACTGACCCACCAGCTGTTGCTGCTGCTGGAGTTGCTGGTGATGCTGCTGCTGCGGCTGCTGCAGCACCAAAGTCATTGGTTGATATTGCTGGTAGCCACAAATGGGTTGACCAAACATCTGCTTGGCGGAGGATAAAGCCAGCGAGGCATTCACAGCTGCACCCTGCGGAGGCATACTCAATGGCGACACACTGAAGCTGTGCATGTGCTGCTGCGGCTGCTGCTGATGGTGCAGCAAGTGGCTCTGATCCAGGTGGCCACCACTAACAGCCGCCGCACTGGAGGCATGGGCAGCCAGTCCCAGCAGATGTGCTAGTTCCATGGGCACCACATGAGTTGAGATTATTTTGTTGGCTATTTCGAAGCTCACACGCTGCTCCTTGACCAGGCGATCCAAGGCGGGCATTAGATTCTTGATGGCCTCGGGAGGAACTTCAATGTCATGGCCACGGCGCAGAGTCAGCTGCAGGCCCATGCCCGGCTTGCCATGTATGGGGGAACCTATTGGAAAAAAGGGTATTAAATTTATTAAATTTTAATTAAAATTTTAAAGAAGCTTATCTCTAAAGCTTGTGGCACTAATTTGGGTCTCGTTCTGATTTTCTTACCTGGCAAACTGATTGAATTTTCTAAAAGCGGCGGACTGGGTGCAACCAAAAAGTTTCTCTGTGCAATACCTTTCTGCAGGGATTGGCATTCCTGCAGCGGGCCCTGGAACTGGCTCTTGGATCCCTCCGATGCCCGACGCACTGGACTGTAACGTCCTATTGTCGCTAAATCGTAAGCAAGCAGCGAAAATAAAAGTAGAGAGAAAGGAAATGGTAGGAAATGGTTAACCAATTGAAGACACACACACAGCCAAAGGGGGAAACTTGGGTAAATTTATCAATTACCTTAACCAGGTGTTAAAGTTGGAGTTAGTTTAATTTTTGCTAGTTTAGCCTATTAGTTTTTGGGTAAAATTATAAATTGCCTTAACCAGGGGTTAAAGTTGGTGTTAGTTTAACTTTTGCAAGTTTAGCTTATTAGTTTTTGGGTAAAATTATAAATTACCTTAACCAGGGGTTAAAGTTGGTGTTAGTTTAACTTTTGCTAGTTTAGCTTATTAGTTTTTGTGAATAATATAATATATTTAATTAACTTCATATCGTTAGTGATCTATAAATTTAACTACAGGTTTAACTCTTTTTATTTGTTAAGCATTTTTCAAGATATATTTTGCATCATTTTGGTTAGTAACTATAACCAATTCACTTTAAACTCCCATTCCAATGATCAAAACCGCAACCAGAACTCGAGACTTACCACCCTCCTGAACGGTGGGCAACTTGGAGTGGGCAACCCGATGAATACGTCGATTATTGGCCGCCACCAGTGGCACAGAGGAGCCCGCGCCCGCAGATGCCACCAAAGGGAGCGAGTGGGGCGGTGACAAGCCCTTACCCATGCCCATGGGCCCCATACCCACAGGATATGTGCCATTCGGTGGCGATTGGCTGAGAGATTTCAAGGTGGGCGGCAAATAATCACGGTTCATGCGAGACTCAACCTCGCGTATAAGCTCGGGAGGGATCACTGTACGTGGGGGTTTAAGGCGGAATTGAAGCAGCGAGAATTTCGGGAGCGGTAGCGGTAGCAGGTGGTCAGTCGTTGTGCAGTAGCGGGCGTTGCAAAATTATCAAATTGCAATAAACCAAAAAAAGGTTTTACATAAAAAGAAAAAAAAAGGAAATAAGCAAATAAAAATCATTAAATTTATATACTAATTTGAATAAAAACAATACAATTAATATATAATTAAATCAGTAAATTATTTAGGTATTTATAAAAGAATATTAAAATTAATTAAGGCATTTAATGGCTAAATAAATATAAATATATAATAAATATAAAGCCATGCTTTAAATAATAATTGAGGAAGCATTTTACAGATAATAATAAGCTAATTTTAAATTAGGAGAGTTTATATATCGAGAGGGAATGTCTGGTATGAGGTATCAACACAAATATTACTCTTGATTAAATATTGAAATAATAAAATATTAAAAATAAAATAAAATATAAAATATCGAGAAAACGATTTTAATATCGATACTGTATTTATAAATCGATATTTACGGGATTTTGTTTGAAAAAATAAACAAATAGGTAAATAAAAAAATTTAATAAAATTTTCGAGAACTTACACATTAAAAAAAAATGTGATACTAGTTTTTAAAAACTAAAAAAAATTGATATTTTTAAAAATTAAAAAAAAAATATGTTAATTTAAAAAAAATGTTAAAAGGTGATACTACGTTTTAAAAATTACCCGATTTTGAGGTTACGTTTAGTTTAAAAGAAGAACGATTTTTAAGACATTTTTAACACTTTCCTCATATATTTCATATTTTTTACAGGAATAACGATCTCACAAGCCTACTTTATAAATTCATGAGCTTTTAAGTACCTTTATCTTGCTTATAACATTTAAAAATTTATAACAATAATAAGCCTGAAACTATTTACTCTCGTATATTAATTTATCAATCAATAAATATATAAGACTGAATAGTTTATTTAATATTAAAAGTTCAATAATATTTACGCACCTGGCGGCCTTTCTGTAACTGTAAGCAGACCCGTTCTTCTCTGTCGCATATTGCTGGAGGTAGTTGGAGCCTGGGACTGCGAGCCCGGACCTGGACCATGTGTCACCGATAGATCTTCCGTACAGCCCACAGTATGACGCTTGCCCAGGCCACGCTTTTGCATGTAACTACAAGAAAATCAAGGTGTTTTAAATTATAAACTAAATCAGTTTCAAGATTTATAGTAACCTTTGCAACTCCTCATTGCATTCCCCGCTATCGTTCTCCTGACAGCAATGCATCTGACCCGCCACCTGTTCATTAAGCGGCGACAGCTCTTGGACCGCTGAGGGATCAGTGCCACAATTGGGATTGATATAATAACCAGCAGTGTCCATTTGCTGGCCCTGAGCTGGTCCACCCACAGTGCCCGTGGCGGGGTAATAGATGTGAAGATTGGCCCCACCATCCGAGGCACGGCGACCAAAAGAGCCTGGAATTAAAAATAAAACAAGGTTTAGTATTTAATAAAAGGAAATCCATTTAAAGTAATAGTACGTACTGGCTCCCATGACCACTGGCGGCTTGAGCAGGTGCTGATCCTTGATGGTGAGATTGTGCAGCGGCTGGTTCTGCAGCATGGGCAGATTCATGGGATAATAGGGCACCGTTGTGGGCTGCGCAGGATCGCTGCATTGTGGCGGGCACTTGAAGTCTATGGGCTGGACATGAGGATTAGCCAAAGCCTGTTCATGGGCCACATCCCCGGGACCCACTGTATGGCGTCGCGTATTGGCGCCATTGACTCCGCCACCCGCTTGGGCGCTCAAGTGCTGGGGATTCACAGGAGGCTGGAAAAATACATACAAATTATTTAGATTAAATATCTAAAAAAATAATGAACATCAAAAAAATATTCACCTCATTTGATCTTGCCAGACATTCAAGCTCGAAATCGCCATACTTTTCCAAATCCACAGCCACATCGGACCAGCCAAAGCCCAATGCCGTGCTGGAGGTGTTTGTGGCACTGCTCAGCGGACTCAGTCGGTCCAGAGATTCCTGCTTGACGGGCTCTGAGCGATCCACCACGCCCGTCGTTATGCTCGTCTTTCGGGATCGAGAGTAAACCAGGCTGGCATGATGCTGCAGTCTTTGGTTGTCACGCCTTCGCTGCAGCAGCTTATCCTGCAGCAGATTATAGATGGCATAGATGTTATCGAAACGCTGCTCATGCACCGATTGGGCAATCATATCGGCCGTTAGTCCAGGCAGCTGAAGCATATGGGTCATCACCACCGAGTCCAGCTGCGGCGGGGAATCCGGGGCATTGCTGCTGCCTAGGGAGGAAGCGGAAGCTGATTTGGACAAGGTGCCCGTGCAGGACAAAGTCTCGTAGCGTTCCTCTTCCTGCAGCTCCGATTGCCATTCGCTAAGCCACCGATGCTTGATAATCTGCTTGATGGTATAACGACGATCTGGTTCTACTACCAACATGTTGCGGATCAGTTGCTCGCATTCTAAAAGGATTTAAATTATTAATATTTTATTTAAGTTTTTATTTCCCTGAACTCACCCTGCGACATGAAAAAGGGAATCCGGAATTTCCCCAACACCACACGACTTTTAAGCTCTAGAATGGTCTTTCCATCAAAAGGCAAAGCCCCACAGACCAAGGCATAGAGAACCACACCCAAACTCCAGATATCCGACTTGGGTCCATCGTATTCCAAACCCTGAAATACCTCGGGAGCAGCATAAGGCGGGGAACCACACCAAGTTCTCAGAGTGGCGCCCTCCTCATAGTGATTACTAAAGCCAAAGTCAGCGAGCTACAAAACAAAAATAGAGTTAAAATAAGTGTCTCTATTAATTATTAATAATCTCCTTACCTTAATGTTCATATCCTTATCAAGCAGAACATTCTCAGCCTTGAGATCGCGATGCACCACCCCGCGCAGGTGACAATAGTGAACGGCCGACACAAGTTGGGTAAAGACCCTTGCCGCCTCCGGTTCCTTCATCCTTCCATTGGCCACCAAATGATCAAAGATCTCACCGTTTGGCGCATATTCAGTCACCAGGTAGATCATCGACTGTGACTCCATCACCTCGTACAGCCGCGTTATGTGAGGATGGCGCAGGGATTTCAGAATCGAGATCTCGCGAAAGGTCTTGCTCAGGTACTCCTCGTTTAGACATGTCTTGTCTATTATCTTGATGGCCACCTGCAACGAGGGGGAGAGCAAACAGGGAAACGCATTTAGTTAATTAAGTCAAAGCTCATGTCATTTGTTTGTTGTCGCTGCTGTTGGGTTTGTTTGGTATTTGCCAGGTGAACGAACGAACGTTTGGCAGGAGAGTCGAGAAAGGGGGGAGGAGGAGGGGGATATGAGTGGGAGAACGACAAAGATTTGGGAGAAACAAAGAGAGAGGGAGAGAGTTGATATACAGGCAGTGTGGGTTTGTGCCAAAAAAAAAAAAAAACAGTGGAGCAAATGCTATTAATTATTTAATATTATAAAAAATATATCAAATATTTTTAAAGATAATTTCTTATTATTATATTTTCTTTTTTATATAAAATCCCTAAAGAAATTGTTTCTACCACAACAAAATTTTTAATGATATAATATTAAGTTATAATAAAAGTTTTATTTAAAGTCTTTACTCCCAATAAAAGGCACCACTTTGCCATAATTTAAACAATTAATTATTTTACCCTTTAAAGTAAGCAATTTAAAAACAAAATTCAGACACGCATGTAACTGATATAATTGGAAACCAATGAATCAGTTCCTAATAACTACTACTTATTTTAAACCGATTAAATCCTTCATTGGTTACTTTAAAATTCAATTAAAATCCCAGAAAATGTAATTCTAGGGCTATCCTATTTCTACAAGCCATAAACGCAGGAATAAAATAACACTTAAAAGCCAAACAATTTAATATAAAAGGAAATCACCCGTTTTTACTAATTTCGCAGGGTATTATAAATTCAGTGAGAAGCTTGGAAATCAGTTAAGAAGTTATTTTCGACCCCATCAAAATATATACTTGATAAGCATTAGCAGGCGAGTCTTTCTAGTCATCTCAGAAAGATTGTCAAAAAAAAGAACAATTTTTGATCTCTTGAAACTTGACCTAGAACAAAACTAGCACAGAAAAGCTTTCCAAAGGGGAATTCATAAATTTTTGGCTTAGTTATGATTGATTTTTGAGTCAATGTCCTGATCCTATGGTAAACTGTAAGACTATACAAATTTCGGCTTTCCGAAGATAGTTTCCTTTCTAGTTTATAAAATTTTTTATTGTATTGGATATCGTACCAAAATAATCGAAAAAACAAGAAAGGAAGCTAACTTTGGCACGCCGAAGTTTGTATACCCTTGCAGATATTATTTCATTGCATTTTACCTATACTTATTATGTTGAGAGTTTGACAGTTACAGTTTTACATTCCCAGTTTTACATTTTCCCTACACCTAGCGCTCGGGTTATATGGCAGCTATATGATATAGTTGTCCGATTTTTATGAAATTGATACCAAATTTCTAGAATAATAAAACAAGCTTATATCCCGAAGTAGATGAAAAAACGTTGAAAAACAACGAAGTTATAGTTTTTTTTCCTATTAATTTCCCGATCGTTCCTATGGCAGCTATATGATATAGTCGTCCGATTTTCAAAAAATTAAAACCGAAATTCTGAAATATAATAAAATGGCCATATCTCAAAAATGATGCAAAAATATTGAAAAACAGCCAAGTTATAATTTTTTTTCTAAAAATTTATCCAACATTTGTATGGCAGCTATATGATATAGTCGTCCGATCCGGCCCGTTCCGACATATATAGCAGTGAGAGCATATAGAAGACTATATGCAAAGTTTCATTCAGATAGCTTTAAAACTGAGGGACTAGTTTGCGTAGAAACAGACAGACAGACAGACGGACAGACGGACAGACGGACAGACGGACAGACAGACAGACGGACAGACGGAGATGGCTAGATCGACTCGGCTGTTGATGCTGTTCAAGAATATATATACTTTATAGGGTCGGAAACGTCTCCTTCACTGCGTTGCAAACTTCTGACTGAAATTATAATACCCTGCAAGGGTATAAAAAAAACAAATAAATTATAACATTTTTGGCATATTTTTATTAGATAATAGCAATATTCAATAATTTTCGATTTATCAAAGTTTACTATATATTCTAGATTTTTTCAATTTGTTAAAAATGGATATCTAGTTGTAGTTCTCGATTTAGTTCCTACAATCACTCTTTTCTTCTTACTTAATATTTACCTGGTTTGTTAAATATTAAGCTTTCATTTAACATAGTTCACTTATTTCATCACTAAGAACCCACTGTAACCCCCTGCTGTTGCCAGGGGTGTCTGGGTTCAGGTGGGTGACTAGGTGGCGCCCAGTCTGCAGCGACAGCAGCACAGTGAGAACAACGAGATCAGTGCGAAAAAACACACAATGACAGGGCCATACATGGTGCGCGTGTTTGAATCTTGGGATCTCCACGCTACGGATACGGTTCCGGTGGAGAAAGACGAGGAGGAGGAGGAGGAGGAGGAACAGGCAGTGCGACAAGACCAGAGCAGACTCTAGGGGGCGTCATGGCAAGAGAAGAAGACGAGACAAAAACATTCTTCGCTCACGACTTTCGGTCGTCGTTGCCGTCGCTGACTGTTTATTTGCTTTTGTGTATTCGCCAAAAACATTTAAAAAATTTAACACAATGTTAAATAATTAACAACACAAGTACAAGCACACTGGCTCTCACTCTCTTCTCCCGCCCGAATGACAATGAGCCAAGGCATCATCATCATCGTCATCATCGCCACCGGTTTTCTTTTATAATTCTTATTGTTTTGAGCTAAATACCCCGCGAGTTTGGTTGTATCTGCTTCCTTAGTATTCTTTTGCTTGATATATGCTTCCTTTTAAACAATATTATTTTTCTTTTCAAATCGAAAAAAATAAAATTGGCGACAGCCACACACTTTCAATCAAAAATACTTGCAAATAAATATAAAAGCAATATAAATCTCGCACGGCGTGTGAGACTTTGAACTTGAGACAAGTAAATAAGTGTGCAAAACTATTTGTTTATAATAAAGAAACACACACACAGATGGGTACATATGTATTTCCCCAGATGAGTTTGACACTTTTACATAATTGCATGTGAAACAAAAGCTGATTCTGCACTGATATTACGCCCTAGAAAAACGGCGCCAATGCCACGTGAGCGCGGGCTGTGAACTTCAGGCTTACTCGTACTACGTACAATACTACGAAATAAATTAAGGGGGTCTGCTTCCGAAAGATAGAGGGGGCGGTGAGGTGACGAAGGCGGGACAGGAGCCACAAAATGCCATTGCCACGTGCCGTTTGACCTTTCTCCAGTCTGGTCACGATGAACATCGAGCCTTCGCAAATGAGACATTTCAAAATAATCGCAACCAGAAATACACAACAACTATAACAGTCACCAGGAGGCGCAGCAACAAAAATACCAATGTCGCCCAAGGAAGGAATCCTTCAGCCAAAGGCAACGAAAAAAAAAGCAACAACAACACCAACAAAAAGCCGTATCAAAAGGTCCTATTGATTTAAAGGGGAAAACTCAAGGCAAGGTCTCAAATGTTGTCTTGATTACAAAAGTGTCGAGCGGCGGGAAAAGCGGCAAAAGAATGTCAAGAATTTTAGCAATATTTGTCCGTAAATCGTAATTCAACGGAATCTTAATGTCTTTTGTGTAGAGGGTACTTGTTCCTTTTCTTTACTTTGTTATTTATATTTGTTTAAAGAAGTAATTTGTTTGAATTTTTGATTCGGATTAGACAAAGTGTCCTCATTTGCTAGAGATCAAAACGTGAGACACTTATTTGAGCGAGGAAGGTCAAAACCTGTTGAGAATTATATGTGCACACTTGAGAGATTTTTGTTCTTGAAATTTTTAGGGCGAATTCACAATGGTTTTTATAAGAAACAGAAAAACAAATAAAATTCACCCTAATATATAAAAAAATATCTTAGTGAAACCGATCACAGAAAAAATGCCCTACATTTCAGAAAAATACAAAAATGAACCCCACAAAATTATGTTTATGGTGTCTTGCTTTTAATTTTAATTTAGAATAATATAGAAATATAGAAAACTATTTTTATGAGTGTATATTTTTATTTTCACACTATATAGATTTAGGACAAAGTACAAACTTTCCCCTTGGATTCCATGTAATCTAAAGATATTCCAAAATAAATCTTACATATTACCCTTCCATAGAAACTTATTTTCCTTCTCCAATTTCTCGTATTCCTCCTTCAAGGTTTCCAGTTCCTTTGAGTTCTTAGCCGTTAGACGCTCTAGTTGACTATTGACGCAAATGATTCGTTGTCTGAGGGCATTAACCGTATACTGGCTAAGTCGTTCGGGACGAAAGACATCCTCTTTGATGGCGGCCACATAGTGCCACATGTCCTGGAGTTCTCCCCTTTTTGTCGAGCGATATTCCTGAAACTTTTGATTTAGATCCAGCTTCTCCTGTTCGATTTCATTGATCAGACTTATCAGGGCAGCGGTGGAGGAGCTGATGGGTCTTTGATTTTTACCACTTTGTGGATGCTCGTCTGGCACATCCAATTCATCCTCCGAGTTTGGTTCCACAGCCTTGTTGTCCTCCTCATCGTCAAGTATGAAATTATTGGGATTTAGCTTGACTTGATTGCATTCAAGATACTTTTGCTGGGCCTTCAGGCGCGTTAGTTCACAGAGAATTGCCGTGGGTGTGGGCTTCGGGGTCCTGGTTTGGATATGAGGCGGGACTTTTAGTTGATTTCGCTTGCGAATGGGCTTCTCCGGGGGCTTGGCTTTTGAAGGAACCGGCGGCTGTGGCTCCACCAGTTCCTGGCTCTTGCTGGGACTTTCCATGGGGCTTCTGTGGCATGTGATTCGTTGCACAACGGCAACGAGGACAATGGCGAGTCCTTGCAGCTTTTGCAGTGTTCGTGTTGTTGTTATTTACACGCGGTAATCAAACGTGTTGCCAGCCAGCGCGCCCCCTCAGGCAACTACCACCCAGTCACCCCCTCAGGTGGCAGCGGACGCCGCCGCCCCCTTTCTCCGCGTGTTTAATCGATATGTGTGCGACCTCCTTCGCTTTCACCTCTCCTTTTTGGCTGCTGCAATTTCTGCGCTCTCTCTGGCTTTTGTTTTTATATATTTTTTTTGGGGTCAGTAAACTCTATTTGGCGCTGACTGGATTTTAAAATTTTCCCACTGCCGCCGACAGCCTGGCAGGTTCCAGTGGAAATGGAAAATCGATTACTACAATTACACAGTTTCCATGTCATGGCCTACTTAATTGCCAATGGAAATCGGGCTAAAAGTGGTTGTGGTTGGTGGCAACAACTTAAACCTCTAATCACTACCCTTTGGCAGACAGGGAAAATCCGTCCAAAACAACTGAAACCTCAAGTGCTAATCACAAGTTTGGCGCGTTAATCAATTTTCAATGGGCTGCCACCGCGAAATTTTTGGTTAAGGAAATACAGTAAGGCAATGATAACATGAACGGGATTTTTAATTAAAATTTTCCACAGTACTTCCTAATGATAGTTTTCTTTAAAAATAATCCCATTTAGAATCACATTTACTAAATTTTACTCATAGAGGTTTTAAGTCAACAAGGTTCAAGGACCCTAAGGCTTAAATGTTCGCCTTAAGGAAGTCCTTCTGTTTATGGTAGAGGAAACACTTGAGTTTATGTTGCTTTATTATTTATTTTGCTATCGCCTGCAAATTGAAATCGAAAACAAAAGCTACGAGGGGCACAGCGAGTGGAGAGATTGGAGAGTGGAGAGTGCGGCGGCATGTGGGAGCATAAAGTTGGCGCGTGCTGTTGGTCTTCTCCCTACCTCTTGGCCCTCCCCTTTATGGGTAGTGGGGTAGTGGAAGAGAGAGGGCAGGCGGCGCACGTGACTGATTTGCGAATTCGCTTTTTCTGACAAAGAATCACTAGAGAAGCAGAAGCAAAAGAATACCGCGCTTGATAACACACATTTGCTCTTATCATAACGAAATTATTTCGAGGTTGCCGCTAGAGGAAGAGAGTCAACATACTTTTATTACTATCGCAGTCAGACGAAAAACAACAACAACAACAGAATAGTAAATAGTTAACAAAAAAAAAAATAGAGATGGAAGATTTAGTGCGCATGATTTTTTGGGTTTTGTAAACACACTCACGAAAATTATAACAAAAAAAAAAAAAAACCGCAGACAACACAAAAAACGAACAGCAAAAAGCCGCGAAATTGTTAATGAAAAGGTAAATAAAAATTGTTAAACGATTTCATCCATCCATCTCCCTCACTCTTTGGACGTCCCTTTCAGCCCCGCGGACTCGGTCTGACGCGTGTTAGATGTTCAAACATGTTTTCGGTCTGCTGGCCAAAAGGCAACGCTCACCACCGCTCAACGCTCAGACGGCAGCTTAAATATTTGCTCATAGCGAAAGATCAATCAACGAATGCGAGGGTGAGAGGGGGAAATACGCGCCAAAAGAGACAGGGACAGAGGGAAACGCAGGGCTGCACGGGAAGAAAATAGTAGAATGGGAAAGATAATATGCTTCCTTTGGACTTTAAAGTATTTTATCTATTAAAATTAAATATCGATTTTTAGATTCTTCAAGAATCTTTGATTTCCTATCACAGCCAAATAAACAATATAACGAAAATTATAAGAAAAACCATTTAAAATACAATTTCTTCTTTATAATTTTGTATCCCTAACTGCATTACTTTACAACCCCAAATGATTTTTCTGCGTGTGAAATACAAGAGTGGGGATATCAAGTGGCTACGCTGCATGGCTGCTGCTGCTGCTGATGCTTAATTGCATCAATTGGAGCATTAAAACAGTTGCCAAGGCAACAGCGAAAAAAATTCAATTAAACTAAAACTTGCCAATTGAGTGCAAACACATTCCGCACACAAAACAAAACGGGGGAAAAAAGACGAACAAAATTAAGTAAACTAAAATTCAATTTGAAACGGCACGTGAAAGCGATCAAGAGAGCGTAGAACTCCAAACAAAGAAAGTAAACAATTAAAATTTTGACATGCTCGGCACACATGCCGGCAAAATTTAAGAAGGGAAGACGACACAATTGATCAGATGTTTTATTTGTGAGCTATATACATATGATAAATGTCTTATTGTTTCAGGAGAAACTCATTTAAACTAGGTTATGGTTGGATTTTTATGCGGGTACACACTACCCGACGATTGCTGGAAGTTCTCATATCGCTATGGTTTCTTATCGTTTGTTTTTTCGCGTTTGCTTCGGTTTATACAAATAATCATTATTCAATTTATTTACTTTACGCCGCTTGTATGTATGTGTTATGTACCTAAGGAACAAGTGAACTTTTGCCATTTTCCATTGATAATAGTAAATTATTGGCAAATGCGCTTAAGAGAGAGGGAGATAAGCCGCTAAGGCAATAATATAATTCCCAAACATGCATACAAACATATATACAGATTGGCAATGCAAAAAAAAATAAGATAAGTGAGCAACGTTTGGACCTTGAAGTTGTCAAACAGCTGTGTCCTTATCGGCAGAGGGGAAACTTTATTTCGTTACAGCCAGCAAACAGTCGACCAGGGAAGCTGATTCGATCGGCTTATCATCATCAAGTACTTCTGATCGAAACCACTACTTAATTCGTTTCATTAAAGTAATAGGGGTTTTTGGATCATAATATTTTAAAGCTCTTATTTATGGACATTAATCTATCCTAGAGATTAACCTTCCATTGAAAACTTCTTTGAACTTTGGAGATTGAACGGTTCTTGTAAAGGGTTCAAACCTCAGAAATGTAGTCATAACACCATAAGAAATATAAAATAAATTTTTCATATTTAGCAGCACTCTTTTCTGTGCCTTTTTAACAATTTCAAATCTCTGGAGATTTCTAAAATTGTATGCATTTAAATTTACATTGACCCCAATGTGAAACCTCTTGTATCAAACCACTTGACTTCCTCGTTAATCGTGTGTGACACTGTTGACAATTTCAATCATGTCATATCCGGCGATAATTACTTAGATCGATATCACCATCAAGGGGCACGTGCTCGGCGCAGATTCCTCAACGTTGTCAATTATGCAAAAATTTATTCCGATCGGTTTACCCTACAAATTTGCATTCTTCTCTCCCATATCGTTGCCCCGTCTTCCTCAAATCTTTCTTTATTTGTTCCTCCCTCACTCTCTGCGTTACGTTAAGTGATTAAAGTTCCCCACTTTTATTGCTTTTATTGTAGCTGCCATGTGCGGGGCGAGTATTTCTCTCTTGACAAGCCCAATTATCAAGTGTCACAGCTGTTGCTGCTGCTGTTGTGTTAGCACATCATCCATCCACAGAGACACTGATAAAAGATACAAAGCTCTGCCTACTGGTGACTCAAAACAAGTAATTCCTATGTATTAAATGTAAGATATCCCTAATTGTGAATTACTTAGCTCATCAACTTCAGAGTTGACTTTATAGCAGGAAATTCTCAAAGGGAAAAGAAACATCAGAAAAAAAACCGATTTGTAAATTCAAATGACATCGAAAAACAAAAGGCAAAACTCAATTACTTCCTCAAAAGGTTCACATACACAAACACACAGGGGGAAGACGGCTAAAGCACATACCTATATACTTTCGGAACGCTTTACAAATGCGATTCAATTAGCATCTGTCGATTGCCACCTCAGAATATACACACTCGTCGTCGTCTTCGGACTATACCCTTTCACCCCCCCTCTCGAACATTGTCAATTGAAGGCAAACACAAAAAGCCAAGCAACCGAATCCGACGAATTCGAAACAGAAAGATGCCGAAATCGAAACGAAACTCCCGATTGTCAATAAGTTGTGTAAATAATTATTGTACACATATTTACGCGGCAATAAACAGAATCATCAAAGAACAACAACTAAAATCAATTTGATCGACTCAAATGCGCAAAACAAAAATCATCACATAGCATGAAGTGGTTGTTTGAATGCTTGCTTGATGGTTGAAATATTAACGTGTGTGAAAGATGTAGTATCCCAATTCGAACGGGTTTCTTATTTGGACCCATAATTTCACTGAATTTGTTTTATAATTCCCAACTAGTTTTAGCCTTTACTTTAGAGTTAAGGTAATAAATCTTGACAAACTCTTGAACATTTCTTTTCAAGTGTGGTTTAAGCTCTTTGAACTTTTTAGGCAAAATCCATAAGCTACCGTTGCTTATGCCTTAAAATTCCCAACTGGTTCGAGCTATAACATATTTCCATACTTCTTTTCTTGTTAATACATTTTGAAAGACATATGCTATTATTTAAACTAAAATTTCTTTAGAAAAATATTACGTCCTCCCCATTTTCAAATGTTTTTTCTTTTTATATATAATGATATAATGCCTATATAATCAATTTTTTAACCGCCTGATGTCAATTGTTAAGACAAATACGCGCTTAGTCAGTTATGACTAACTAGTTAACAAATCGTTAATTGAGGGAATCGGTATTTCGACTTAGAATTTACTTTATTTTGATATGATTTAATGGATGGAACTCACCTTTGTCTTGGTCACAATATTCGTGGCCAGCTTGACCACGGCAAAGTTGCCCTTGCCGATGGTCTTCTCCAGCTCATAGTATCCCACGCGCAGGAGCTTATCCACGGATATCTTGCTGGTCGATGGCACCTTGTAGTTTTGGGGCGTTGAGGTCGGTGGAGCTGCTGATGCTGCTGGTCCAGCCGTTGGTGTGGTGGCCATCGCAGATGGATTTTTCGGGGTATGGGATTCACGACGGGATTGCTGGATGGGATTGGATTTCAGCGACGTAATTGGCTTCGGCGCACAGGAAATTCACTTAAAATGCATCTTCTTTTGTCGCGGAGTTCGTGCGCGATTTCAATTGCTGGCGGCGAGACTAAAACCCGGAGACGGAGACGAAGACGGAGACGAAGACGGACACGGGTACGGCAAACGGAGACTGGAACTTCGGGATGCGGGATACGGGAGATTGGTGTACGGAGAGCCGCCGCCAGCAACACTGAGACACGATGCTTATTCCTCCTTATGATTTCTACTAAATAATATTGCACTTAATTCGATTAAGAGGTCAATGACAGCTTCTCGTTCGGATGCTCCGGCGGATTTTCGGTGGCGGGCAGTGGGCCATGCCCACCTGGTAACTCCGATTCGCACTTTATTCGCTCTTTTATTTACTTTGGCAGAGAAAACGGCACTTCCGGGGAACTTTATATAATTTTGCTTGATTTTTTACGACACTTTCAAGTCTGATTTTTAATTGTTCTTTGTTTGGTCACAAATTGCTTTTTACATTTCGGTTTTGCACTTTTATCACCGTCGGTCACCTTTTTGAAGCAAAAAGAGGGAAATTATTATATGAAGGCAAGTATTTTCCTATTCGTTGACCTTGGTTTTTTTGTGTTTATCAAGGGTGGGCGTGGCGCATGTGTGTGTGGGTTAAAGAGCAAAACAAACACCAAAGATAGCAAAAAAACAAAAAGTAAAAACAATAAAACCACTGAGCTTGTGTTATCTATTCGAGCAGAAAACTCGAAGGAAACAAAAGGCAAGCACATGAAATGTTTTTCCAACATTAATCACGGTTCCTTGTTTTAATATATATAATATAGTTGTCAAAATATTTCAGTTTCTGTTGAATTTTAATATTAAATTAAGGAATATACGAGATTTTACTGATATAACAAATTTTCAACTTTTAGTAAAATATTTAATTCTGAATTTATTTTAATTTTCAAATACTACAATAAGGTACTCTGGCCCCAAGTTTTGTCGGGCAGTGTAAACAGTAAACTAAAGTTAAAGAAAACGAAGCAAGGTAAGTAAGACCAAGAAGAAGAAAACAGGGTTTTTTCTCTTATTTTTTTATGCTTTGTAAGCTGATCGGCAAAGAGAGAGACAGAGAGATAGGGAGATAAAGATATAGGGGGCTCTCAATGGGTTAATGTACAGCATCAAGGTCATATGAAAACCGGGCACTTGCACATCCACAGCCACACATTCGCACATAATTGCCAAGCGAAAAAGAGAGAGGGAAACACTAAGGGAGCCTCGCTCGCTTGCTGAGAGACACCATAAAAAAGAGAGGGGGGCAATCGTCAAAAAAGCTCATTGAAATCAATTTAGAGCAGAGGCTGTGTGCGTTTCTGCGAAGAAGAGGAAGCAGGCGGCGACGATGATGATCAAACATTAACTCGGCAACAAAAACAACAAGAACACTCGCACATTCACATAATATAAACAAATTGTTTTTCCCCAACTTCTCCGCTTGTTCCAGCTTCGCGTGATATTTCGCGGGTGCGAAAAGAGCAGCGGCAGCTGGACAACAATGCAAACGGTACCTCTCGCCCCATTCTCGCACATTTTCACATTTCTGAAAGGTTTTTTCGATAGCTTTTCCTTTGTTTATTTGCATTAATCATTCACAGACACAAAACAGTTGTTAATCCAAACCAGTCAGGCAATAGAAGTGGGCGGCAGGCAAAGTACCGGATAAACGGATGATAAGACATACCGCAAAAACCGGAGGAGAAGCGGAGAACCTGCCAGAGAGCTGGAGAACGAAGTGCACGGAGTCAAAAGTCAAAGCTGAATGAACTTCCAAATTGGAAGCCAACTGGAGCTGCCGCCGCGCGAGAGGCTGCTACGTCACTTCCAGCACGCTTCCAGCGCACATGCGGGAGAGAGAGGGAGAGACACAACGAGAGAGAGAGAGCCTGAGCGAGTGGAGAGCAAAAAATGGGATGCAAAAGACGTCACCGGGTTAAAGGTACCGCTTCCGCTCAAAATCCTGTGGGTGTCACCTTATGCACTCCAAACTACATACATATGTAAATATGAAAGTACATACATAGCTGTTCGTTAAAATGGTTGTGGATTTTAAATAAGTTGAAATTGGGCCTAAAGGTAGCCAATGATTTATTTTACATTAGCAAATTCTTGTAAAAATTTTAATTGAACTAGTATTTTGTAACAGGTAAGAGCTCTTACAAAAATTTATTCAATCTTATAATTCTCAAGTGTCTTGTTATGTCAGTTAAAGATATATTTGTAAGTTATACAACTTAGTAAATTCTAATGATAAAGTACAATTTGAATAGAATTTTAACCCTAATGTTAAAGTATTGAAGTAATACTCCCTGATCGTAAAAGATTTTAGATCAAAATATTAAAACACTTCTAGGTTAGGGCTTGTTGCTACCTTAATTTTTATCAAATTATAAAAAACTTGGGAATAGGGAACCTCTTGAAGACTGGTCTAATGGATATGGTATAGTTCTCCCACGTATCGGGCCGTACTTTTGCTGATAACTACCAGTAGTAGCTTTATTTTTTTTTACCAAATCAGAGAACCGAAAATGATTAAAAAACATAAAAACAACAGCCAAAAAGAAACGACAAGTAAAATAAATGAGGCAACAAACCGAAAGCGAAAGAGGCAGGAAAGAGGGCGAAAACAGAAACAACAATAAAGGCTAGAGAACTTGGACTTACACAGCAGCCAAAGCCAGACAGCAAAGCAGACGACCAAGAAGGGGGTGCCGCAGAGTGGGAGGGAGGAGATAGAGCCAAAGCAAACATGCGAGAGACAGTCGTCGCCGCCAGTCGCCCCCATCGATTGCTGAAGGCTAGAGGGAGAACGGGCTATCAGCGCCAGTATTTGCATGACTGTGTGCGTGAGCGAGAAGGGGGGGAGCAGCAACAGTTTGTGGGTGTGCGAGATAATCAGTGTGTTTTAAGGTTTCGAGGAGTCAAGGAATTTCACAGGAAAATAGAAGTAAACGGCAGAAAAAATTACAATTAGTCTTAAATACACGGAAAGATATTATGAAAATAGGTTTTTAAATAAAAATAAAATAATTTCTCTATGTTTACGTTATGTTATTTAATAAACACTGCTATTAGCCTACGAAAATATGTATTAATATCGTCTTTTTCTTAGTGTATTGCATATGAGTGGAGGACAACGCAAAACAAAGCAAAGAAAAAACCCGTCGAGGTCGCACTCACACATTTAGAAGCAGCCGCTTTTACAAGAGAAAGCACCTGCAATTGATAACGGGTCGCCAAATGGTAAATAGTATAAACAAGTAATGCGCAAGGTGTCCAATTAGACCACTCAACGGCAATTGGCTTTTTTGCTGCCTTATTTGCGTTTTACCGGAGTTGCCATGACGTACGCACACTCACACACACACACACGAGACTCGCACGAAAAGAGAACTATGCGAGGAAAAACGTCACGGCTTCCACAAAGTGGAAAATCGTACGCGCAGTTTTCTTCACAGGCTCTCGGTATCGAAGGTTAAACTTGCCGCAGCGCAGAGTACATAATTGCCATTCATGAATATGTTTTTAGCTTCCGCATCTCACGACCCGCCGGAGGTGGTGGCTACGTGACTCACGCACAGTGTTATGGGATCAACCTGGCTGTAATCATTAGTCCAGCAAGTGTGTCACGCGCCCACCTCTGGAAATAGTTGGAAACATACAAGCACACACACACACACACGAGCTAACACCAACGCAGCGGGAGCATGTAAAATGCGTGCTGTTGTTGTTGTTCTGCCACCGCAACAACGAAAACAAAAACCATACGAAAGCTGGTCAAACACAAAACACACTTGTAAATTTATTTAATCTTCGCTGCGACGCTGTTTCTTGTTTTCCTCTCCCTCTCTCTTCAGTAGGTCCCGCTTACACATTACGATTTCGATCTCTCTATCTCGCCTCTCCTCAGGCTTTCCATAATTTTACTTTATTATTTCCATTTGTCGCCGAGTTGTTGTTACTGCTGCTGCTGCTTCGAGATTTCTTTTCACGTTGAATTTGTATTATATTTGCGTTATATTATATTCGCTTATCACTGGACAACAACAAAGCGAGTTGTTGTTGCTCTGCTTACTTATTGCCGTTGTACATAATATACAGGCACTCACACACTCGTAAATCGCACTCGAACTGTGTTGGCAATCTCGTACGCGTGGGCGAAGCGTGCTTCATTTAGCATTTAACGATTAACACTCGGATATTCACATTGCTGGTTTTTCGGCAAATTTGGCATAATAATCGCCCTCGGCTAATTCTATTGGAATTTTTTCATCACGCCGTCGACGGCGATTGTGATTGGACACGACACAGTGTGGCCAACACTTCGGGAAAAGCTAAACTGGCTTTAAAAAAATCTTTAAAACGCCAAAAACACGGTATGGTGTGACCAGGCATTGGGCGAGGGCAAAATACAGAAGCCGATAACTGCTTCCAGGACATCACTGTATTTTTTAAATTTCTAACACGCTTACCCACACTGCGACTTTTAACTTGTACTTTTTAATGTATATTAATCAAATCTGCAAAAGAAAGAGAAAGAAATTATAAAATTTAGGAGGAAAACAAACTCTGATAAGTGATAATAACAGAAATAAAAGTGTTAATTGTCACGCGGTTAATGGTTCCTGTAAAGTTACATCTCCATGTTAATTTAAGTAAACATTTTACATGGTTAAATGTAAATGTAAAGAAGGTAAATTTACTTACCAACAAATAAATTACGACTTTTAAAATCAATTTTTATCTCAGAAGTATGGCTGGCTCATTGGAGTACCTAATTTCTTGGGCGGTTCCGCTGTATTGGGTCTATCACGCATTGCTCGGATCTTGGAGGTGGTCGCCTGGGCCGCCTGGAGCACCTTTTCGGTAAGTATGACCTTGGGGATTTCGCGGGCCGCGTACCAATTTGGATTTACTGTCTTGATCCAGACATTCGATCTGCACTCGAGGCTGCTTAGCAGCTTGGCAACACAACCGAAGGACACCATCCTTTTCTTAGCTTAGAAAATTAAAAAATATATATATATATTTAGACTGAATCACAACTGTTTAAGTAAGTTTCTAAAGATATTTTCAAACTGACACATTATCAGCCCGCCTGCTTTCGTAACGGTTTTTATATCCTTTGCCTCCATTCCTGCGCAGCTTGGAATACGCACTGGGCGAATAAGGAAAAACGGAAGCAAAGGAAGGAAGGTAGGAAGGCTGGAAGGCGCCACAGCCCGGCCATGAATGAAACTTCCAACTGGCCATTGATTCAAACTCTCTGCCAGCAGCCTGCCAGGCAGCTGAATGAAACTGGAGCCGGGAATTCCACTATTACGGTAAAGTGCGTGGGCGCTGGGAGAAAGAGATGGAGCTTCTGGATAAATGAGAGAGGGAACAGCAGTAGAGATACGCAGAGAGAGAGAGCAGGAGTTACGCATCAAAAGCCGTGTGACGTCAGCTGAAAGTTTTTTAGGCAGTTAGAGAAAAAATGTTTGAAAAATAATTTATAATAAAAAATTGAAAACAATGCAAAAAAAGGAATTTCAAAATTTAATAATAATATAATTTTTAATTCTTAATTTAAAGTGTTTTATGCAAGGGTTTGAGTTTACAGTGCAATTATTTTTAAACGATTTTTTAAATAAATTATAGTAAATTAAACATTTATATTTAATCATTTACTCCATGCTGGCCTTGATTTCTTTGTCAAGGCTTTCTTTCCAGAATAATTATGGACCATAGAATGCAATCAAAATTTTCAATGAACCCACAAGCTCGAGAAAAGACTACAGCAAAAGACCATCGAGTCAGTGGAAACGTTCAAACTTAGACTAAGTCAAAATTAAAATTAATAAAAAAAATTCATAAAAAAAAATTAAAATGGTTCGAAGAAGACTTCTGAGTAGTTCGGCCAAGCAGGCTTCGATGAGTGCCTACCAGAATCTCTGGCAGCAGCAGCAGCGACCCCAGAATCCTGTGGTTTTGCCAGTGCCCCAGTATTGGAACAAGATGTGTGGACCACAGCCATCGAGTCCAATGCGGCATCAGCTGGTGAAAGAGCCCAGGCAAATCCAGCAGCAGCCCTTGCCACTTCACAGGAATTACCAGCCCATGGGTTACGTATACAGGGGTAGTCAGGGAAACCTGTTCAAGCCTGGTGCCATGATGCCTCCCTTTCCCCATCTAGGCTACCACCAGGTACCCGCCAGACCTTTGCTACAACCTCATGGATCCTTTCAGTATCAACAGGGAAATCTTCTCAGATATCCCTCGGCAGTCCAAATGCATCCAAGGCAGTGGCCTCACCAGCAACAGCAACAGCAGCAGCAGCAGCCACCTCATCTGCCAGTTCCTATTAGTATTCTGAAGAGATCGCCACAACCCGAGGCTGCAGGAATTCACAATACCAAACGAGTGACCATCAAGGCTCCAACTCAATTTCAGGTGCCCACAGTGGAGCCGGTAAAGCCCGAGGTTCCACCCAAGCCAAGTAAGAGGAGGCGACAGCATTTACTGAGAAGAGAGCAGCAGAGGGTGCTGCAACATCAGATTTTCTATCAAAAGCAGCTCCAAAAACAGCAGCAAGAACAAAAGGAGCTCTACAAACAGCACAAACTACAAAAGAAGCTTCAGAAAAAGCAGGAACAGCAAAAGGCACTCCATAAGCTGGAGCTGGAAAAGATGCAACAACAACTGCAGCAACATCGTCTGAAGCAGCAGCAACTTCACGCAGCTGACGAGGCACACCGCAAGGCCCAGAAACTACTGGAGCAAAATAATTACTTTAATTTTGGAAAAATTGCCAGCTGTTTACTAGAACCACAGAAGCTCCAAAACCCTAATAGAAACCACAACTTTACCTATCAAGAAACCAAAAGGAGTCCCGACAAGACAAAGCTTCAAGAAAAGCCTGATGTTCCCAGAAAGAAAGTAAATCCCTACACGGATTTTCTAGATTTGGGAAGTGAAAGCAGCACCATAACCCTAACTACTGAACAAAGTCAAGTCGATTGTAGAACTCCATACCCAAGCAGTACTACTCTGATGGACAAGTCCACCAATACCCAGATCGATGGATTCAGTAAACTGCTCAAGCAAGTGCCTCTGAAAGCCACCTCGGCAAAGGGTAAGGGATGCAGGAAACTCAATATTAATGAACTTTTGAGGAGTGAACAGGCCAAGGGTTTGAAGGCGGATCCCATGTGTCACTCGCTGATGCAACTGGTGGCCCTTATGTGTGAGAACCAAGCTGAATCGGATATGCAGAGTCGGCTGAGAGCAGGATCTGGCGGTGATGGTGGTCTCCAGAAACAATATTCTGTGTATCTGATGGTGACCTCCGATGAGGACGAGGACGAAGGCGAGCGATTGTCAAAGTCGGATGGGAATATTACCAACATTACAGACGATGAAAGGATTCAAGGAGCATATGAGGGGTACTCGCAAAGGTGTGGCGATGTTTATCAGGACGAGCATCCCAGGTTAGTCCTCAAAAAGTATTCTATAGCTTAAGCTGACGTCCTGAATTAATCCCAGATTAGGTCGTCGGAAAAGGTTTCGAAAGCGTCTAAAAAATCGCCTGAATGACCTGGACTATCTCTCTTCTGGTCCACTGCCATTTTTGCCCATGAGAAGACCCCTGCACTGGCCCAAACCGGATTACTCCAAGCTAAGTCAAGGACGATCCAATCGTAGCCGCACTCCAACCCGCATTCGTTCTCGTTCGTCATCCAAACAGTTTATCCAAATGCAAAGTCCGAGATCAGTAAGCTCAATTTTGGACCCAAAAAGCAGCTGGAAGCTGTGGGAGGATCTGCCGCTGACAGCCAAAACCCTAAACAAGGCCTACAGTCGCTTATGGAGTCTGTCGGGAGGCCAGAGCTGCACTACATTTTAGATGAACTATAATTTAAATACGCCAGAACATACACGAATTTTCTAAACTAAACTAAGTTGGTGATCTTAGACCATCGGTGAAGCCTAAAGTAAAGCTATATTCCAGCAAAGATATTGTTGTACTTTGGTGGAATAAAGCTAGACTCTAGACTTTCCCATTGGTAAGAGGATTTCCCCTTGCCCAACTTCAAATAAAAGACCATTTTATATGCTACTTTCATGCTTGATCCTTTTCTCTTTGAGTTATCAGTCAACTCAAATTTGTTTGGTGTTTAAGCCGTTTTTGTGTTCATAAAAAACACACCTTTATCGTTTAGCATTTTGTCCAAATCTGTAATGTAACCATTTTATGTTGACTGCAATTACTTAAGGACCCAAATCCTTTCTATTTTTCAATGGCTGACTTGGTCAATCCATCGCCAACTATCGAGCATGGTGCTTATGAGAGTAGCACCTACGTGGAAGCCATGGATCCCAAGGGAGAAGAGAAGAGCCCTGAGGAGAACCCAGTGATGAACCCAAAGACGAGCCCAGAGAGGAGCTCCAGAATGTGTGGGGGCGATTGCGACTGCCATTTGCCGCCGCCGTTGTATCAACAAAATCTTACGAGCTGTGACTATCTACCGCATAACGAATGTCCATATAGACCCTTTCAGCCTCATAATTTATATGGTACTTATCCAGATGCTGGCCAAACTTATCAGAATCCGCAATGGCAGGATACACAATGGCAATGGCAGGATCCAATGTCAATGGCACAATGGCCGTCTAATACTCAGCCCCAGGATTATGGTTGCTGTCAGCAGCAGAGGGCCACAGGTTCAACTAACTATATGGAGTACAAGGGTTTCCAGCATAGTCCCAAACCAAATCCAGTTTATGTGCCAATGGAGTGTAGTGTATATACTCAGGAATCTCGACAGGGAATTCAATCAATATGCAGTTGCGGAACAATCCCACCGTGTGAGACGAACTACCCACCTAAGCGAAAGCGTTCCCAAGGCAGTTTTGCAGGTTTAAAGGGATCCTTTGAGAGGTGCCGTAGACGTAAGAAGCATTACAGTTATGAGGCTATAATTTCGCCAAGGCGTCCGTCGACTGAGAGGTGTTGCGAGTTGCCACGCAAATTAAATCCTTCTGATAGGGCGTACTACCTTAGATCAGCCACACCTTGTGCTCGCACCTGCTCAAATCGCCAGCATACTCAGGTCAATGGACCTTGTCAATCACCACTACCACCACCGCCTCCTATGAGATGTTCGCCACCTCTTCGACGGCGATCCAGGAGTAGATCTAGATGTTCCACGCGAAGAATTAGGCCTTCACCCAGCGATTGTATGGAAAAAAATCGACCTGGGGCTGAATATCTCAAGTCCCTCGATGTGCGGGCCAACTGCACCTATAATGCACAGAGCTGCGATAATCCCGCCTATGGCCGGACGAGATCACAATCCCCACACTATCAGAGGGACAGTAGTAAACGATGTTGTTGCAAGCCATCTCCTATGACGACGGAGCCCGTTGTGTGCTATCCGCCAAGATCACGATCCCCTTGCTGTCCGAGGCCCCAGCCGGCGACCACTAAACGGAATTGTCGCTGCTCGAACGAAACTCTGATAGAGGAGCCCGTGAAGAGCTATCGTTTCCGTTGTCCAGAGAACCGAATCATTACGCTCTGTCCTCATTGCCATAAGGCGCTGATAAAAAGGCATAGGAGTGCGTTGACCACTAAGAGATGTACTTCGGGGGCAACTCGTAAAAGCTGTAGTAGGTTCATACCCGTGTCCAAGATGTCGCAAGTGCCTGTAAGATTATTTCCTTTCAATAACTGAGATCATTCATTTTCTCTGTGTTCCCAGAGCAATCGCTGTATCTACAGGACTCTTAGTCGGAACTTGACACGTCCCAAGACGTCGTCGACATACAGACCCAAGTACCAGATGAACCTGTGTTGTTTAAAGCGTCGTTGCCAGGGCGGAGCTAATGAATACCGAAACCACCATCAGCCAGCTTCAAGCTTAAAAAAGACACAGAAGTACCCGGGGGGTCAGTCTGGGTTGCCTTCCCGGACATCGTCTCACAGATCGAGTAAGTTTTTTCTCACTTAACTGTCATACTCGCTTAAATTGGAGGTTTTCTTACCTACAGATAATTCTACTCTAATACGATATTCCAGCCCGAGGCCAGCATTGTCTATGCCTGCATCAGCTAACGGTTACCAAAGTCGGGCTAGTCATCATCAAAGTCGAACCGCTGATCCGTCGTCTTTCCAAAAGCAGAACCAGTCTGAACACATGCCTTCGGGAAGAGATCCACGCTTAGCTTCAAGTTCGAGAAGAGATCCTCGCTTAGCTTCAAATTCGGGAAGGGATCCTCGCTCTGCTTTAAAACCGGAAAGAGATCCTCGCTTAGCGTTAAATTCGGGCAGAGATCACCGTTCGGCTCAAAACTCTGAAAGAGATCCTCGCTTAGCTTCGAATTCGGGAAGAGATCCTCGCTCAACTACAAATTCGAGAAGAGATTCTGCCTTAGCTTCAATGTCGGAAAGAGATCCTCGCTTAGCTCCAAATCCGGATAGAAATCCTCGTTTAACTGCAAACCCGGAAAGAGATCCTCGCTTAGCTCCAAACACGGAAAGAGATCTTCGCTCAGCTCCTAATCCGGAAAGAGATCTTCGCTCAGCTCCTAATCCGGAAAGAGATCATCGCTCAGCTCCTAACCCGGACAGAGATCGTCGCTCAGCTCCTAATCCGGATAGAGATCATCGCTCAGCTCCAAACTCGGATAGAGATCCTCGCTCAGCTCCAAACCCGGAAAAAGATCCACGCTTAGCTTCAAATTCGGGAAAAGATCCTCCCAAATCTTCAATGTCGGGAAGAGATCAACTCATAGCTTCCATGTCGGGAAGCGATCCTCCCAAAGCGTCAAGAGGACCTCAGTTAGCCTCTCAGTTAGCACCTTTCGTAGCTCCTCAATTAACACCACAACTAGCTTCCTCGCCAGCTCTTCAGCGAGAGCATAGGACATCGTCGCCTAGAGCTGAAGGTCCTAGTAATTCAAGGCATCGACATCGTTCCCATAGAGAGCATTCCCACCGCAAGGAAAAAAATAAGGAGCAACAGCAGCCACAGGAACCGTTTTATCCGCAAGCTCGACCGGAACTAGCACCCGTTTACATGGGATCTCCTCCACCAGCCAACGCGATGCCACAAGAGGTGTTTGGACATCAAACATACAGACCAGCTAACTTTATGGGCACAGAGATTAATCCCTTTTATAGAGGAACCTTTCTTGATCCGCGTTCAGTTGCGACGTCTCATCCCTACCACATGGGTCCCGTTCAGCTGAGGAAGTATGACGCATTACCCAAGTTACCCAGAACGGCGAGACATCCTTCAATGATGCTGATGCCACCAAAGTGGACGGGATTAGGTCAACTGCAGACCTGGATTTTTGGGGAATCCTGCGTTGGGCAATCCGCCGTTCCGCAAAGCAAAACATGGAGCTGGCGCCAGATATTCGGGCGGCCCAAGAAGCCGGTCATATGATGCCGACCAATAGGCCTCGAGGCACGTGTCGGATATTGAGATTGGCATATTTTATTATATGAATCTTTTTTCGGTAACATCAAAATTATGAACCACAGGAGCATCTCGGAGGCGTCTAACCAGTCTTGCTCCTCTAACCAATCAAGCGTCTCCGATGTCTCCCAGCTGACAAGTGGCGTTCGCTGCCAGCGATCCTGCGATCCATGTCCAGGCAGTCAACCTGATAATCCTGAGAAGATTTACGTGCTAAGGAACGATAGGTCTCCGGATTACACGGTGTCACCCTGCCAGAAGAAGAAACCGTGTCCTAGGCGAGGGAGTAACACCACAAGAGAGTGTCCCAGTCGTTCCACGAACTACTCAGCTGAACGTCTCTCCCAGGAGAGTGCATGTGGAAAAAAAATGAAGAAAAATAAGTCAAAGCCACCTAGGACTACCCCAGACCAAAAGCAGTATACCGAACGTCGTGCGGGCGGCAACTGTGAGATTTGTCCACTCTGTAACCGGGAAGAGATTCGTCAACCAGGTCAGAACATGTGTCCCCAGTGCAATGATAGGATCCAAACGGCGGTGAGCAATTACTACCAGTGCAAGTGCCAGCCGATGGAACAGCAAGCAAATGCATGCTCACTACCGTCTAATCAGAGTGGTCAACCCCAATTCAACCAGAAACCAAATGTGCAATGTCAACAAGTCAACAGCTCCTTATCGGGTCACCCGAACCTCAACATCATTGTCCTGCAGGATTGCCAGAATAGGCAAGAACTGGTGGATCAGCTGGCCAATGCCATACATCGCGACGGAGGACAGGTGCTTAATCAACAGCAGTCTGGCTATCAACAAAGTGTTGCGAACAACTACCAGAATAACTACCAGGATAATCCCGGCTATATGGACTACGACTACTTTGACTACAACAGGGGCTATGAGCAACCGATGAGTTATGACTATCGTTACGATATGGGTCCCGGTCCGGCCTATTGTCCAGGTCCAGCTCATTGTCCAGGCCCGGGTCAGTGTCTGGGTCCGGGTCCAGGTCCAGCTCTCTACTCCAACTGTAAGTTAAGAAAGAAAATGAGGCTCACTTACGAAACTAACTACAAACTCTGCTTCTCCCCTTACAGCTTATGATGTCGATAGATATCCAATTCGCACGCCATGTACCAGCTTTGAGTGCCCCATGAGGGAGGGTCCACCCTCAAGGCAAGATCTTTATCCGAGACCGTGTGGTAACGCTTGGCAGGATCAGGATCAGGGACAGGATTGCCCCTGCACCTGCACTTGCAATTGCGAGTTTTGTCGCAAGGGTTTTGAGACAAAGGAAAAGCTGGCCTTGTTGTTAGCGCAGGCTCTTGAGATTTTCGTTCAAGGTTATCAACAAAAGACCGAGAAGAAAAAGAATCAGAACCAGAACCAGAACCAGAACAAGAACAAGACGGTAACTCAAAAGGATAAACGAAAATCGGCAGGATCGACTAATGTGAAACCAGAAAAATCTAAGCAGACAAACACATGGAGAAAAGCTTCAGGAAAACCTCCTGATAAGACTAATTACCTAGGGAATCGTGCTCCTACTGCTCAAAAGCACCTTCCCTCCCAAGAACCGGTTCAATCTCAACCTGAAAAGCTAGTCACCAGCCCGACGAACAGCCAGGCAGGCACGGAGGAATCCAAGAACACACCGTTACCGAGCAATTCCTCCACTGCGGATAGTTCGCAGACAAATCCCAATTATCTTAATTATCCAGCCTTCTTTCTGCCCAACTGCCAGGAACAACGATCTTTGCCAGACTCCTCCTGGCGTGGGCGAAGCCGCGATTCCTGCTCCAGGTTTGGTGGTGGCGATAGCCGCAGGCGTAGGAGAGCCCGCCGAAGGTGTAAATATCAAAATAGACATCCGTCCAGGCAATGCAATTCGGGCAAGCAGGATGTAGAGGATCGCCGATGCCAGGAGGAATGTTCCAGTATGGACACTGACGCTGGTCAGAGGAGATTAACATCCGGAGGCGGCAAGAACAGCACGGTTCTGTTAGGCCTCAGTCCCATTGCCCACTACAGGCCGGGAATGTTGAAGTTTCCGGTGAACTACCTACTCGCGGGCACCAATTGTCGTCGCAGTCTCGTACGCACCGCCGCCGGTGTTACTCTCCACCAGAAGCCCTACGTCAGGGATCTGCCCAGCTTTCCGCGCAAAGAGTCGAGCCATCTGGACTGCCAAGCCAACCCGCCAGCCAAGAAGTGGTTGTGAGCTCCAAAAGAGAGCGCGTCACCGGAAATTATGCATTGTCGGGTACCGAAGCTGTACTTCGGTTCGCGACTTAGTGCATAATTCCGTCCAGCCGCGTGGTGGTCTTAAGATTTAGTTCTACAAAATTTCCGAGTAATCCAAAATCCGAAAATATATCAACAATAAACCGGAAAAAAAGCTCGAAAGATTTGTGTGATTTGTATTAAAAGCTTAAAATTGTTTTAAATGCAGTGTCATAGCTGCATAGGTGGAGCATATCAAAACTTATTAAAAAAGGTATGACCCTAGGCTAAATTTAAAAGTAGTGTCATAATGGCATAAAGAGTTCATATCTTAGTTTAAGTTCTTATTAATTATATAGTAATTGTAAAGGAAACGGTAAAAATAAGGTTTTTAATTCCTTAAACTCTCTTCGATTTAGATTATTTATAACAATATCTAAAGACCTTTTTAATTTGTAACTTGTACCTTTGTATCTACAACTGAACTATTTATCCCTTTGTTTGTAGCCTACAAATCCTTGTATCTTAATCCATCTATTTATCTGTTTCATCCTTTAATGGCAAACAAATAAGCCAAAATTTTCCGACTAATTTCCTGATCTTCCGGCTTCCGCCTTCCTTCTTCCACCTTTCGACTTCCTTCTTCCGCCTACTGCTGGCACCGTTTCCGCTTCCTGTGGCCCAGATTAACCTCTTAGGGCGGTGCAAATCAAAAGGACGTGGACAGCCATGAGCCGGAGACAAACAATTAACGCCGCAGGCGTTTCCTCATCGCCACCGGGCCATAAAAAGTCACTAATCACTGGCAATATTTTGGGACTTGTACCTGTGCGTGGACGTGAGCGGACAATGCGCCGCCAGAATTTTCAAAAAAAAAAAAAATCCCGGTATGCTGGACTAGTGTAAAATCGAATTGAACCGGCTGCAGGTCCTGGACTGCGCTTCCTGTGCTGCATTTCACACTGCCTGGAAATGAGAAACTAATTTGGTTGCCCCGCTGCGTTTGCCTTGCCACATGTCCTGCGGAGAGGATGACGGGATGATCGGTGCACTAAGAGAAACAAATTTAAGGTTTCTTTAGAAATTATTAAATATCAATTTCCATAATATATATATGTAAAATAGTTTGTTTAATAAGCTAAAGTTTTTTAAATTATAAAATTAATAAAAGTAATTTAAATATTGATTAAAAAATTATATAATTATTGACTACATTTCATTTAATTAATTGGGTCTCATTTAAAAATCAAAGATTATGAAAGACCAAGGCTTACAAGGAAAATACTAAATGGAAATCAAATAAAAATCAACTATTTTTTCTTGCAAAATAATTACTTGGGAATTATAAGGTTTATTTTACCAAATCTAGCATAGAAAAGAAGCTAATAAAGCTCAAAACAACCTCCTTGAGGCGGTGATATATTTGTATTATAAATATATAAAATATAAATAGTTCTTATATTTCAAATTCTTCTCAATCTTATACACATTTTCTTTCAGTTTATAAATGTTAATTGCAACGCACAACATTCTACGCACTTTTTGCGCCGCTCAGCAGGACATCCTTTTCCTTGTTATTGTTGTTTGACAACATTTGTTTTTACAATTCCCTGCTCCTCGCAGCCTTCTCGCTTCCTCTGCCTCGTCCTTTTCCCCTGCTTCTGCTCCTGTTTGTGTACAGAGTACGCGCCTTCTCCTCGGGATTCCCCCCATACCATTTCCCATTACCAATCCCAATCCCTTTCCCGTTTCCGGGGCTCACAAGAAGCCTTAATTTCTGTTTTCGACGCCGAAGCAACAGATGATTCGTGCTCCTGTGTCAGGACCTAATCCCATGTGTTGTTGTCGTTTGGCGAACGGGATGCAGCAGCAGGCACACTTGGGCAGGAAATGCAATTGTCTAGGCTCAAATATTTGCCAAATGCGTCGAGCCATTCATCCAGCGGATGCACGTATCTACGGGATGTCGATTGGCATCGATCCATTGTCCTTGCTTTGTGTTTGCTTGTCCAAACGGTATTGCCAAGTTACTTTTTAATTTTCTGCTATATTTTGTTTGATTTTTGTTTATTTTTTGGCAGACGAAATGGGATTTTTTCTGTATTTTCTTACAACATTAAAAATTATTTTCTTTCAAAACTGTTAGTATTTATTTATAAAATTTTGTATTATATTTAAAGTCTATCTTATACCAAGACCCTTGAGTTCTTTCCCTTACCTGAACATAAATCCCATCTCCCTTTTTCCTATTCCCTCTCAACCCGCCCACAAATCGTGATCGTATAGCTACAAGATCCCTCTATGTGGTTTAACTGGCAAAAGAAGCGTCGCCTCATTAGGGATTTTCCCTATTTCGGAGACAATTGGTGTGCGCTGAGCTTTCCTCGCTTTGGCTGCTGCTGCTGCTGCTGCGGATTGTTCTTGGTCATGTCGTTGTGGGTTTAATTTGGTTTACTGCCCGACCACCGGTGCTGGGCATTTACGTGACACGTTTTGTAAGTAAGTAAAGTAAAGTTCCCATTGTGACCGGCCGTTAATCAGATTCACGGAGCATTTCTTCACCGTCGTTCTCTCTTTATTTACGTTCATTGTTATCATTTGAAAATGCCTTAATCCGAATTTATGAAACGAAAGCGGAAGTCGGCAGCGGCTGTGGCTGTGGCTGCGGCTTGTTGCCCCATTGTCTCCGGTGGTGTACGGTATACTACGGTTTACGGTCTTTGGTATTCGAATCTCTTTCAGTTTCCCAGGTCTCCCATCATCAGATCTTGTCTTGGAATCTGTAAGGCACTATGGGAAAAATATGGGAAAAATTAATATTAAAGAATTTCGAGCGAGTTAGAATTAAATTAAATTATAAATATTGTAATTTTAATATTTATACAACTTTTGTTGGGCTACAAATGTTATAAATACCTTTCTTGTGCACTAATAAACTAACCGAATTCGTACTTGGGAATTATAATAGCTGCCTTCTTACCACATGAGGTTTTTTTCCACTCCTTTTTTAATGTTTTTTCTTTTAATTTTAAATAGAAATTAAGTGTAAAAAAGTATTCCTTGCTATATGTGCCCTTTCCCCTCAAATAAATTTATAATTCCCAACAGGTTCTAGAATCGGATACTGATGAAAATGCCTTCTAAAACCACTGTGACCTTTTAGGCAAAGAAAACTGATTTCTAGTCATACTTTTTATAGGATTTCTTTGACAACTTCTACCAAAACTACCTAATTTTCACAAATATAAAAAAAAATTATCAAGTTATCTGTAAGGTACTCTTTTTTCCCAGTGCATTTCTTCATTTTGCAGGCTGTGTGGCATTTTCGTTTTTGGAATGTTTGTGTCTGCGCCAGTTTCTTTACGAGCGCTTCTTATTTTTCAGCTTTTTTTTAATTTTTATTTACGGTTACTTGATTTGGTTTTATTATGATTCTTTTTTTCTGATTGATTCGGATGTTTTTTTGTAATAAGATTTCAGTTGTGGAGACTCGGAAAAACCTGAAAAAAGAGTCGACGGAAAACATGACAGCTGCTATTGCTGCTACCTACACCTCCGAACCGGCGAAAAATTCCCCGAAGGAAAAGAAAATGCTGAAAACTTTATGACTAGGCTGGAGATATGCCACACAATCTGTTTATTGATTTATAGCCCAGGGAAAGTGCCAATAAAACGTAGGGAGGCTGCTATGCTATGGGATTATATAGGGGAAATCCCTCTCTCTCTGTGCGATCGTAAAAATAACTATAACTAACTTGCTCACGCCCCAGACCAGCCTCAGCTTTCTGTATATACATTTCCCTTGCTTCTTGTAGATCTTTAATGACTCCAAGACTCGTAAATCGTTTAGTTTTCGGGGGTGGTTTTAGCTCTATATATAGTTGAAGATATCTTTGGGATATTTTTGGTATATATCCAAAGGCACGCGATGCTCCCCCTGAATGCGCTCATCCATCTGCCAGATGTGTAAATTATAACTATCGAACGAGGGGAGGCGGCTTAACTTCCTTTTGCCTGGCAATTTATGCACAAACACATCACAATCTGGTTTCTGGGACTCGGGCACGTAATTGAAAATCAACAAGGCTAAGCAAATATATATCCAAGGCAATCGTAATTATCAGCTGGACTTACTGAAATTACCTCACAGAGTCACGTACGTGAGCCTAAGTAAACATCCTTTGGCTCTTTGGGTTTTATTATTGTTTTTTGGCAACTCTCATTGCACATCCTGTCCCTCGAGGTAGGTGATTCTTATCGCCTTGGAGATTCAAATGCCGATTCCTGGCCAGACAATAGAGAAGATATGTATGTTAGATCGTTTGCGAGGGGCAGCTGTTTTGGCTTGGGTTCATCATGCATATGTGGAGGGGGATGAGCTGGGGATTAACTGTAAGGGCACTGAGGGAAAAAACTGGTAAAGTAAATACAGAAATTCATTTTTAAATAGTTGATAAAATTTTTAGGATTTTATGTAAATGTAAAGCAGGCCTGGTTAAGTTTTTCTATAGAACTCTATGTAGTTCTAGTCATTTTCAAACTCCTTAACGCTTCGTAACCATTTCCTAGATCCAAAATGCTTTCTGCTGGTCTGCCCATTTGGACACCCTTTTTTCTACTAGTCCTGCTGATCCTGGCCAGCGTGTGGGGTATGCCTTGTAAGCAGATCCTATCAGATCTCTCTTTTAGTTTCAGGGAAGATATTAATAATGGTTTACCCCTAGTGATGCTCAATATAGGAGCTCTGGAGGGCATATTCCGCCACCATGGATCGCCAGCATGTGAGCAGTGTCCTGTTGAACTGAATCGTGAGTTTATATAACCTTAATTATAATATATTATTTTATAATTTTATATAAATTATATTTATGTATATTTGTAGCAGCTGTACAAACCTTTCTTTCTTGGCCTAATTTTATTTAAATTATATTTATGTATATTTGTAGCAGCTGTACAAACCTTTCTTTCTTGGCCTAATGAAGAAGTTAAGCAAGACCAGGCCATTCTTGAGAAACAGGACAAACCGGAGCAGAGTTTAAATCTAGAAGATCCTAAGAATAAAGTCCAGGAGTCCTTAAACTTAAAGAATATAGAACTAGAACCAACTATGGAAGTGAAAGAAAACAAGGAGGTGGAACAGAATAAGGAGCTTAAGCTCCAGGAAAATGCTAAAGAAAGAATTAAAAGGATGCCACACCAAGTATTTCCAGGAAATGTTAAAGGTAAGAAGGTTTTCTATGCCAGTTTTACATGCTATATAAATTATTTAAAAGGAAGTCTTGCCTTTTAAAATTTTTTTTAAATTATTTAAAACTTAAATTTAATTATGTTTACTTCTAATTAACATTTGTCTAATTTAGAACGCAATTCAAGGCTGATAAAACCTCATTTGGTGGACTACAGGCACTAAGGCCAAACCTTCAGCCGCTTTACATAAATTGTTTACTTTTATTTTCTGTATTAAAAATTGTATTAAAAATGTATTAAATGCTTGCTTTGGGAAGACTCTTTTTCTGTAAGTGTATTTTATCTTAGGACATCTCTTTGAGTCCTTCGCCTTGCAATTAGAAATGATTAGAGCGTCGCCACACAATCAATTAAGAATTTTTTTACAAATGGTACCTACTCTCAATTTATTTGGCCAACGATCGAGGATGCTGATAAACAAACCATTAGATGCACTTGAGATCGCAACATGACACCGCTTCAAAGAGAGCAGGAGGTGTAACATCTGCCCTGGCATTCGAGAAGCGAATCCTGAGTCCTGAATCCCAAATCCCTATATTTTTTAGGGCGTACGCGTGCTGCAACTCGATCGATTGAAGGATGGATGGATTAAAGGATAAGGATTCTGAGTAAGCTGGCGTAACTCGATCATCGGCATGATCTCTGCCTTCACGCGTGGAGTAAAAGGATTCGGCACTTGACAGCTCCAGACACATGTTGGACTCACACCACAACCAGATCCTTGGCCATATGCTGCGATTTCCCCAAAAATAAATGAAATAAGAAAAGGATCTTCTCTTGGCATGCGTGTGTGGCAGCCGCAAGAACAGCCACCGAATGCCTTTTACATTGAAATGCTTTTTAGTGAGCGGCAGGAAAAGGATTTCCTGTAATTACTCGCCGATCCCTGAGCGGCGCTGAATAATTAGGTAGGCTCAAAAAAAAAAATTAATCATTCATCTACTGAGGGAATAAATGTATGAATGAATGAGTGAGTGAATGAAAGAGCGTGCTGGGTGTGGAATGATAAATCTCTGAAAAATGGTAATTGAAAATTGTGATAAATTAAGTGACAAAGTCAAGGCGAAGAGTTGTGAACTGAGGGGGTATAATCTTATATTTCTTATGGTTAATTCCTAGAAAGAATTTTATTTTCAAATGAAAATTTGATGACAGCTTCTGTTGGGATTTAAGAGCAGTTTTTTTTTTTTGGGGCAGGGATTAACCCTGTGTATGCCCTTTCTTGCCATTCTCCCTTATGTTTCAAATCCCCTTTTTTAATACATGAAAATACAAAATACTTTAAAGTCTGCTTTTAAAATCTCTTAATCCTTTGACAATAAAGTACACACATTTGAGAGCCAAAGTTAACCCACATATTTTTTCTGTAGGCCAAGGGACCTTCTTTGTTTCCTGCTGTGTTTTGAACCCCGGGAACTTTACTTCCATTGACCTCAGATGTTGACTCAATCAGCTTAACAGGGGACAGAGATGCGGGTCAGGAGGTACACTGTAGAAATAATATTTAGAATATTATTAAAAATGTATTCAGCTATAAAATAAAAACCTTTTTTAAATAGTATAATATATAATGCTTAAAATTTTATTTATAATATATTCATTCATAAATTAAAAATGTTTTTAAAGTAATTTATAATATAATACAAATAAATATATTTTCTTATTTTTAAAAAATCCATATACATAACAAACGTCGTAAATATCCTCTCTCTTAGGCTTTCCTACAAGAAAGTTCTAGCAAAGAGTGCATTTACAATTCCCAAGTACTAATTCAGAGAGACGCTAACTTATAGCTACGTGAATTTTAAAGAACAGTCTTCAGCAAATTAAAGCCGAAATTATTTTATAAACATAAGAAAAGATCCCAAGCTCTGAATTTAAAATTATAAGATACCAAGAAATTACCTTTATATTATATTTATGACCTTTTTAAGACAATTTTAGTTAGTAAAAAATTAGTCAACATTATTCAAAAATTAATAGATACAAAAAATTTAGTTTATATTAAATTTATGACCTTTTTATGACAATTTTAGCTAGTAATAATCCTTATTTCTTTCAGTACCTTTTAGGTCTTTCAGATCTCTACGAATGTGTCCACAGCTGTCGACCCAAAACAGCTGAGAGAAACCGCAGGAAAACGTGAGAGAAACCCTGAAAGAGAGCATGCGCAGAGAGAGAACGAGGGAAACCCACGAGAGAGAGATTCAGCAGCAACAAAACCCGCTGCACGGGCACGATCGCAATCAGTTGAGAACGTGGATTGCGCGGAGCTACAGATACAGATACTCAGTAGTCAGTCGTCAGATAGAGATACTCTTGCAGTGTGCGTCGTCGTCGCATTACTCACTCATCCGCCAGGCCACGAAGATACATTTCGCAGTGCAACTGGCAAACTGGATTTGCCACCCAAAAAAAAACAACAACAGAAAACGAAATCCAAACAATTCCCGCGTTAAGTGAAAAAAACATAGCCAATTGCAGCGAAACTTTCAAAACTCGAAATAGTAGAAAAGTAGTTCAGAGCGTGAAAAATACGTTACTAGCTGCGAAACATTGTGAAACGTATCCGAGAGATACACAATAGAGCAATAGAGAGCTAGAGAGAGCGAACGGAATAAAAACTACCGACAAAAGTGCATTTTGCAAAAGCAAATTAAAACCTGAAAATAAAACCAAAAGCCACAAAAATCTAAACAAATTTTGCAAAAGATTATAAAATTTGGTAATCCAATTTTATATACAATTTTTCCAAACGTCTCACAACCTCGAGGGGAGATTCGCAAGACACAAATACAAGTGTTGGATTAACATATTTTCGATCAAGGTAAGTCGGTTTACATACTATATATGTATATATATTTTTTTTCTTTATGGCCCTCATTAACACTAGCAGAGTCGAAAATCATACCGAAGGTTTTTTAAAGTTGACTTGGCTTTTAGTAGTCGTAGTAGCTGTCTTGCATTCCAACAGTCTCTCAGTCTGTCTTTCAGTCTGTCTGTTTTGATGTGACTCTGGCTAATTGACCTCCAAAACTTGTGTTTTCCTTTATAAAGCCCAGTCAAGTAACGAAACTGGGTTGTAGTTGCCAGCAAATTGAAAGTTAATGAAGAGTTTTTCCAGCTGAATTGGTTGTTAAGTTTGGCTTAGTCAAGGGAGAATGTGTTTGTAGTCAAGGGAACTGGTTAAAATTACCTTTTGGTTTAAAAAATATATACAATTGAGGCAACCGCAAAGGCTAAAACACTGAAAGAAACTCTGGTTTGTTGAGAAATGAATTCTAAATTAAAAATTTTTAATGAGAACTAGAAGAAACCTTAAGACCTGCTCTTATAAAATCCAAAAATAAATATAGAAAATCTTAAAATATTTTATAAAATTATTTAAACATTTTCTGCTCATTAAAAAGCATCTTAAGTTGATATTTCCCTCACTTAGAACCCCAAAACAGAACCCTCGAAATTTTCTCCAAGTGTCCTAACAAAAGCCACACTTAAAATGCCAAGACGGCAGCTGCAAAACAAAAACCGAACTGAAATTTTGTGGCCAAGTCCGATAAAGATGCATTCTGTTGGATTTCATGGTGGCTTCACCAGGACAAAGTAGTTATTGCCCTGTTTCTCGGTTATTCTGTTGTTCTGCCTTTTCGCTCCTGAGTAAATGCGCGCGCATGCGCAAAGGATGTGTCGGATGGGGGTTCTTTTCTCTGTGTAATCTTTGCAGCTGCAGGATCGCTGCCAGCTGCACCTGGCCTCGCCCGCTTAATTAATTTTTCCCAGCTGACTCAGCTTGCTCGGTTTCTTTGGAGCAAAAAGGAAATGACAAACCTCTGACTGTGGCAAAACTTTGATAAGCAATTTGTTGGAGTTCCAAAGAAAGAAGGAGCCACTTCCTGCTGACCAAAGGGCGAGTGGAGCAATGAGCTTTTGCTAGACACGTGCTAGGATCGAACTGGGTATATATATTTCCTCCTTCCACTTTCCTATTTGTAGTTTCTTTCATTTGAATTTACATTTGACAAGAACAAGACCCAAAAAGACCGATTCGAAATGCATTTGGCGCCATTTGGCCGACGCCGTACTTATATTTTTAAAACGCATCAGCGACAACAAGACCGAAAGTCGTCACACATCCGTCCATCACACATTGGGGGCCATAGGGCACTGAAAGAAAATATAAGGGTAAAAGGAAATAAAAGAAATTTAAAAGAAGTAAATAGAATTACAAAGAAAATAATGAAAACAATTAAATAAAGGTTTTAATTATTATTAAAAAAATATTAGAAAATAATTAAAAATATAATTAACTAAAAAATAATAATGTTAATTAAATAAAGTTTACAAATTTAAGTTTAAATAAATATTATAGTAAACATTATATTTTTTGAAGAAGTAAACTCACACAATTATAGTTTTCTTATGGCTTTTTTTAAGTTTTCTTTTAAAACAAATTCTTTAAAATTTCATTTTTTTTTCTCTCAGTGTCTTTAGGGGGGAAATGATGAATGGGACTATTTTTTTTTTTGTTGGACAAACAGAGATGGCGCGACAGCGTAACAGAGACAGCGCTAGCAGACGTCAGGCAGACGATGCATTTTCGCATTTTCGCTGCCTCGATGGCGTTACATGATTTGTAATATCAGCAAACATACGTCACAACAACAACAGCAAAAGCCAGAAAAAAAAGAGAAAAACAACTACAAGAGCAGAGCATGTGCATAAATGGAATCCGGTTCGGTTGCTGTCCGTCTAAGTTTATTTTTAACAATATTCAGCAGATTATCATCTGTCGCCTGCTGCCGCCAGTGCAGTCTCCAATGAATGAACGAACGAACGAGTTTATTGCCTTGAAAGATGGCCAAGAAAATAAGAAACGGAGAGTCATACAAAAGTTAACCAACAATGATCATTAAAGACAAAAAAAATTACACTAGATATGGTGCTTATATAGCTTAAGGCAAGAGTTTTCTATAATCTAGTTAAAGGGAAATATTAAAAGATATTTTAATTAGTAAATGGGGGAAACAAAGGTATTTTTGGATGATTATTTTTTAATTTCTGAATAGTTTTACATATAATCTTTAACATTTAATTATACCCAAAATTTCTTAAAGTATTTCTTAAATTTTTAGCACGAAAGTTATCCTTACCTCCTTTACTTTTTATTAACCAAAATTTAGCCTAACCTTTGCTCGTCTCATCTTCCAAAAATATCTAGAAAATTATATATAATTTGTTGTTTAATAAATTCCTATTTATGGAGAGCTGTCATCATGTCAACCTTGGCCACAGAGCTGGCAGCAGAAGAATCCCAATCTCAAACCAAAACCCAAACCGAATCCGTTTCGGCAAAACGGAAGCCGCTCAGAAAGATGAAACGCGGTGGGTCGTCGCCTCAGCATCCCCTGGAGAAAGAGGAAATTGTGGGGCATAAACACCCGGCAAACGGACAGACTGACGGCCGACAAAAACAGACAAGATACACACACTACACACTCAACACTCGACACTCAAGACACTGGAAGACTCCGGAGAATCACACATATATTTGGCGGATAGCAAATTACGCACTTAAAGTGCTCGCCAAATGACAGGAAACGCGTCATTTTTACGAACTTCAAATTACGATTTTTTACGTTCGTGTTGCCTTGTCTTTTTTGCACACTTAAAGTTCTCTTTGGGGCTTAGTGGCAGCTACTAAGTAGCACGAAGACTCGCATATACATATATATTTTTTCGTGAATGTAATTAAAACTGTGGCGCATTTCCTCATTTATTTTCTACAGGGGCATTTCCTTGAAACAGAAAAGGAATGAAATAACGAATTACGAACGGGGGATGCGCATCCTGTGTGTGTTGTGTGTTGTGTTGTGTGCAGGCGGACGTTGCACTTCCTGCCATTGACTTTTGTCCACCGAATAGTAACTGAAAACCAAGCGCATTTCCCACTTCCCATTTCCATTTCCCTTTTCCTTTTTCACGCACACAAGCGTGAAAAACAAAGGCAACGCGTGCTGGGCACGAGTTATCTATTTGTCTGAGATTGAATGTCAATGCCATATCTATTTTCTATATATAAAAATATATATTTATAGATTATTATTCAATATGAAACAGGCTTGAAGTCAGCATGATCACTGATCAGTACAGAAGCCCCACAGATGGAGTTCCATTTGGCAAAATGCTTTGCTTTTCACACGCTTTTCCCTTCAAAACGTGGGAGTGGGAAACCCCAAATGTACTTCAAGTGTTTTCATTGGCTTCTAAAACAGGCGGAAGTTAAAGTACAGAGAGAAAAATGTGTAAAATATAATGTGTCATTTATTTTATATTAAAAATAAATATTTTGTATTATTCAAAAATGATTTTAAATATTTTTTGTATTTTTCTTATCAAAACCATGAATTATCATTTAATAAGCAGTTATTTATAAATATATAAGGAAGATATCTTTCTGAAAATCGATCAAATTTCTTGATTTATTACTTTCTTTATCAATTTTTGCTTTGTTTAATATTTATTTATTATTTTTATCTTATTATTTACTGATAATAAATTCAAAACATATATTTCTCTCTTTTAAATTTTATATTCTCATGGTATTCCCCACCCCTTTCTCTTAGTGTACTTGCCCCCCATGGGTAGTTTCCCTCTTTACCCCTTATTTTCCATTTAAAAATTGAAATTGAAATGAAATAATTGAATTCACAGGGCACAACCAACCACAATTATGTAGTTCGCCCGCTGAGGGCCGCCCGAAGATTGCTTAGAACTTGGAGAAAATTCTTAATGGGTCATTCTCCCATCAGGGGGGAAGAACTCTTCTCTTTTGAGGGATTTGTTATTTCCCTTCTAATGGTGTCTAAAATGTCGCTTTACTGGGTCTTCGTTTAAGTTTATGGCATCCGTTAGCATGAGTCACCCTCACCCTTTGGGTTTTAATACCACAAAAGGCGGGGGATGACTTTTGTCTTTTAGTTGAATTTTAGGTTGAATATGTGATAGGAGAATAAATTTTATATTCAACTGCACTCTGTTTTGGTTATAAAAAGAGATAAGTGTGAGTTCTGGGAGTGGTTTAACCAAGGCACTTAAAAACTAAGCTTGTTAATCTTTGAGTTTTAAGAGGGAAAACCTTAGATAAGTCCTTAGGTATGCTATATGTTCTTAAAAAAAAATAGGTTTAAAATTATAGTAAACAAATGTGAATATATGTATAAAAAATATATATATATAAGATTTTTAAACTATAAAATTTTATTAAAAATCAATCTTACTTTCGAGAAACATCACTTAAAAAGGAGCAACCTGGTTCAGTTTCAGGCTCTCATTCCATAAGCCTTGAAATTTTAATATCTCTGACATAAAAATCTCAAATTTTTCGATACAATCTAGGGAAGACTACCCCGAACTTGATTATAATTCGTGGGAATTTTGAATGCCATTTAATGGCAACGAACTGTGTAATTAAAACTGCTGCCGGAGACTCTTGACTCCTTACGCATTTCCTTGAGCGGAAGCCCCGTTCAAGTTTTATTCCGGAAAACTATTAAAGGTTCCCTTTTGGCGAGGCTTGAAATCGCAGCCCGGGGCTTCCGCTGTCATTCCCATTTCCATTCCCATTCTTACCCACATTCGCATTGACACCTTTTATGATCCGTCGGCGGATGTTTCGCTTGTTGTGCTGTGCTGTGTTTTTTTTTTTTATTTTTTGCCCCCGGTTCCCATTTGGTGGGTTCTTTGTTTTGCTCAGCACATTCGCAGCTGCCAATTGGGCTGGTAATTATTTCCGCTCCGCTCTGCTTTTGACCTGTTCCCCGCTTTGTTTGTAATCGTAATCGGCGGCTTGGCCTGTGTTTCTATGTCAGCCACATGCCGATTTCCCCCTTGATCAACCGATCTCCCACCAGATCCCCTGATTCCCTCCAATCTCCAACAGAATATGACCGCCGATCGATATGACAGCGCGCGAGTAATGATTATTCAGCGCTTCCTTTCGCGTGTGCCCCGCCTCGATCCGCTAACGATCCGCCCATTCCGCCGGCAACAAGGTCAGATTTAATAACAAAATATAAATTCAAAAAAATATGTTTTTTGGAAATATTTAAAGAATTTTGGATACTCTTTAAGTGCAATTGATATTTAAAAAGGCGAAAAAAATAATTATGCCTTAATTTTAAATGATTTTTGAAACTATTTTAGAAAGATTTCTGTTTTTGACATTTTTATTTATTTTTTAAAAAGAGTTTTTGATGATTTTTTTGTTCAGTGGAAGGAGTGGACAAATTTTAAAACTATATATATTTTTATAGAACCAAAAACTATGCTGATACCAAATTTGATAAGACTAGCTTTTATACTTTTTGAGATCTAGGGGTTTATTCTCCTTAACGGACATTTATAAAGACGGACAAACGGACAAGCTTTAATTTTCAATTTTAAATAACTATTTTCTATTACAAAAATCTTGAAAAATCCTATAAATACAAACAAAACACACCTTGTGACTAATCGGACATACCCTATAGTCATTATAGAGATCAGGTCAACAACACACTTATGATGCCGTACAATGCGGCGTATGCGTATTATTATTTGTATTTAATATGCTTACAGTTGCTTTTGTTTTTGTGTTTTTTTTTTCCATTGCTGTTTTTGCGATTAAAACAATTGCTGGCTTGTGAAAGCACTTCCGTTGCACTAACCTCTCCGCCATGAGTCACATATATAGTACTTTTATATTAATCAGCGTTTCCCTCTCTCTCTCTCTCTGGTGTTTCAGTATCACAATGCAAGTGGAATCGAGCTACCCGAAATACGCCGGACGTGTGCCGCCCCTGGATTTGTCCCAGGTGAATGCTGGTCAGGATTTGTGGAGTGGAGGAAGTACTCCTTCGGCCAAGCGACACCTGCATCATCCCTACCAAATGCTGGACAAGTGTCGTGGCGGTGTGACTCTGATAAGCGCCTCCTCAGCAACCAACACCTCCTCCTCCGATGACAACAACAACCGTCTGCTGGAGGATGGCAGTACCTTGATACATCATCCCATGGGCTCTGATGGCCTGCCCTTGGATCCTCGTGACTGGACGCGAGCGGATGTATGGAAGTGGCTGATAAACATGGCTGTGTCCGAGGGTCTGGAGGTCACCGCCGAGCTGCCCCAGAAATTCCCCATGAATGGCAAGGCCTTGTGCCTGATGAGCCTGGACATGTACCTGTGCCGCGTTCCTGTTGGTGGCAAGATGCTCTACCGGGACTTTCGAGTGCGACTGGCCAGGGCCATGGCCCTGCTCTCGTAGGGATACTCCTCCCTTCCCCCCACTGGTTGTATATATCTCTAGGATTTTAGATTAATTTTAGCTTAGTTTTTGTAGTTGTAAAGCCTAGTCCTTAGAGCTCTCTTTGTTTAAGTCTTAGTCATAGTATCCTGCATTTCAATGTTGTCAAAGATAAGCTCTCAAATATGTTTCTATATTTTAAATTGAATTTTTGGAACGAAGGAGAAGCTGGTATATAATGAGCATAACCAAGAGTGAAGTTAAAATGCTGTCCTATTAGTTGTTTAAGTATGCATTTGATGGAAAATATATAAAATGAAATTTTATAAATGAACAAAGGTGTGTGGTTTTAATGGGTTTTAGAAGGCTGAAATAGAGTTAACTTTAAACCTCTTCCCAAATTTCCCTACATATTTTTCCCCACTCATTACTCTACTAGTATTTCGGTTAAAGGTTACCCTACTCTCTGATCTCTAAGACAACTTTTTTGGGTAATCCCCATAAGAAGACCCCGCACGGGTTTTGAGCAATTCCGCTCTCTTTCTTAAACTTAATGTTCTGTTTATGTCTTTCACAATTCTCCCCAACAAACTCTGGCATTGACAAGTGAAATACGCTTGCCCAATTAGCACATCATTAAGTCCCAACAAATGCCTCCGACTCTGTAAAAAAACTAGATATATATATATACTTACACACAGACACACCAAGACAAGTGCAATAAACTCTTTGTTATTCTTGGCCAGAAGTTAATGCTAACATTTGTTTAGGCCCTGGTCATACATAGATCAACCCGAAAGTGTTTATTTTCCAAAGACTTTTCTCGTCTGTGTGATTAATGAGGGAAAACTGAAGTTGCTTTACAGTAAATAGAGGAAAATTGGGGGAGAAATCCATGAAAACCTTGGACAGTTTTTGGGGAAACTAGAGTTACTTCATAGTACAATTTAGGGGGAAATTAAATAGGAGGGGAGGGGAAATTCCTAACCCAGTTTACTTTTTAGGGGGAGACTGAAGACACTTCCTAGTAAACAAATTAAATTAAATATTTGTAAATATAGTAGTATTTTGGGGGGAAAACGGGAGTTACTTAAGGGGTAATTGGGGGAAATTCTTAGTACATTTTGTAGATATCTAGTATAGAAAGTTCCCAAATAAATCACAAAAAACCTTTGCTTTTTATATAGCCAAAAAAGACAACAATTTAAGAGAGCTTTTTTGTTGCTAACCAGAAAACAAAACCCTCAAAAAAAAAAAAAGAACAACCAAATCAAGGGAGAGGTACCCACAATCTATTCGTGTTGAAACCGAAAATTTCCCCATTGCAAAAAAAAAAACGCAGCAAACAGAACAATTATGACAATGGCAATAACAATAGCAATAACAATAACGGATAACGATAATCAGCATCGGTAGTCAAATAGAACCCGGATAGATACAAAGATACATCCGTGTGTGGGATGTGGCGATGGAAAATATACAAATTCAAAGCGCTCCATCCGCCCGTGCATCCGCTCATTTCATTTTGGTTTTGGGTTTGGGTTCATAGTACTTTTTTTTTCCCTTCTCTCTATTTTATTTGTGTCTTCTATGAATGAACAGAGCGGCAGCTGCATAGATACACAGATACAGATACAGAGATACAGCGGCGCTTGCTGCTCTTTTGCTTTTTTGCTGCGTATCTGTAAGTTTTGCAGTTCGGCTGCAGTTGGGGTTTTTGGGTTCAGTTTTCAGTTCACTTTTCAGGGAAGCATCCGGGATGTGCCTACGGATGTGACTGTGGCTCTGCCACAAAAGGAAGTGAGACAAATGAGCCAGAGACCCGGCCCGCTTACCTTGTAAAACACAAATAAAAATATACACACATATGAAAAGCCGAACTCAAACCCAAACAGAAACAGATCAGGCACAAACAGATGTCGCAACCTGACACATGCCACGACAAGGGGCACAGTCCACACGGTAAACCAGAAGATGCACATCTACAGACCAGGCTCATGTCCAACAGCTGACGCCTTTGTAGTTTGGAAAAGGGTGTTTTGAAACCCAGGGGAATTCCTTGAATTTTTAGATATTTTAAACAGCAGAGAACTATGTAATAAAAGGTTGGGTTTTACTATAAAAATATAATACTTTTAAAAGAATTTGATATCCTCTTGATATATGTTTACACCTTTCCCTTCAAACCTGATCTCCTCTTAGCTTCTTTATAGATTTGTATTATATTTAAACTTATATTTTATAAAGTTAACTATATCTTCGTTTATTTATTTTTATCCCCAAAGAAATACCTCTAAGTGGAACTGTGCTACATCCCCATAGCCTGGAGTATCTTTACTCTAATGAGCTGACTACTTCCTTTGAGGCGTCTGTCATTATAGAGTTTCCATTGGATCCATCATACGGCTTTACTATATCAAACCTGCAGCGATGCGAATGCAGTGATCAAAACAAAAAGTAAAACTAATAATAAATCGCCACAAAGACCGGGAAAATTGAGGAAATGCCGCTTATGTAAAGTAGAATATCCGCTTAGAGGAAGGCAAACCAACCGAACGAACGAACGGAAGGCGAGGTGCGAAAACAATAAAAACGGACGGAAGTGGACACAGCAAAACGGAAGCCGGACGACGGATAGACCAATCCAAAACCGACACAATGCCACAAAGACCGCACAATAATACCAGCTACCGGGCTTCGGGATCGTAGTTGAAGTCTGACTTGGAGTAGTTCTCTTTGCCAATTTGTTGAAATGCTGCTTTTCCGCTTTTCAGATCTTTTTGATTTTCTTCTTTTCCGGCGGCGCCTTAATTGAATTTTGGGTAGGGAATGACTAGGCCAAAAATATCCCCGCTTCGAGTGGCTCAGCACAGGAAGAACCTCTATAGGATGAACTCTCTATAACCCCCTAAGAACCCTCTATAACTTCGCTGTTATATTTTTTAATTAGTTCATTGCCTGTTCCCTGGCGCAATATTTCCCACGAAACTCTCACTCCGTCTGCATAAACAAATGAAGTGAATCAACAGAAAAAAAAAGAACTCTGAAAATATATAGAGGAAAATATGGTTGGTTTGGGTTGCCACACACAAAGCTGTGTGTGGGGATAGCCACTTGTTGTTTGTTTGTTCTTCAGTCCCCCCAAAAAGAAATATGCTAAACATCTCAGCCTCAGCCTCAGCCTCAAACAGCATCACAGAAACTGAATTTATATACCAAAACCGATCGATAGGAAACACTAATGGATGGAAAACCCATCATTATGGCCCACGCTTTTCCCCTACAGGTGACTCACTAAAGGGATTGAATGAAAAGCGGATGCCATAAAGTATCTACAGGCCAAATAAGGTGTCTTTAGAATAGAGGAGACCCGAGACCCCTAGGTGAAAATTGCCTTTGGAGAATTGGTAAATAAAAAAATCTCTTGCTATAAGCTTCAGGCGGTACTCAGCGGGTTAAGCCTGGATTATACGAGAAATTTACTTCAAAAAGAATCTAATAACTTTGTAGAATTGTTTAAAAACTTGAGTTAAGGCCACCCATTGGGCTTACTCTCTCACATTTGGCGACTTCCGGCCTTAAAGTTTTAGGAAATATCTGACTTCTCAGCGAATTCAAGAGCACTTGAAGCTACCAGTGGCTCGGATTTCTGCCTGTTTTCATTTATTTTTTGTGTTTTGTTTTTCGGTTCTCACTCCCACGCTCAAGAGCTGGAAAAGCTGTGTGTGAAGCATTTGTTTCTTGAGGGAAATGCTCAGCCAAAAGACAAAACTGAACAAAAAAAAGTCTCACAGAAGAAACTGTCATTGCCATTGCGCAGACCCACACAGTAAGATACAGATACAGATACAGCTACAGATATAGAGATAGATTCATGGGAGAATGTGCGCTGGCGGTCTAGAAAAGCAGAACAAGTTCATGGGAACGAACTTCGTGTGAAGAACTCCCCCGGCGAAGGGCCAAGGGTTTTTCATGGATATATGTAGATACAGATACAGGCGGGGGGATAAGTTCCAGCAGGGCACAAGTGCAGCTCATCTAATAGATACAAGTGAGAGGAATGAATACGATAATTAATGCGTTTGCTCCATTCATGATTCGCTCCTTGTTTACAGCGGTTTAATCAAGATGGGAAGACCCTGAGACACTGGAAAATAATAAATAAAATCTATAAAAAATATAGTTGAATATATCATTATTTAAAGTATCTTAAAGTATTGCTATTAATGTTAAAATATCAATATTATTTAGAGTAAATATTTATCATTATTTGTGCCTTTCTCAAAACATAAAATTTTCATATTAGCATAGTTTTTGGTTTATGAAATTGGAAAAGAATATTTTTTTGAGTTAATAACTATTTGTAAAAATTATTTTTTATATAAGAAACCAATGAACTTTAAAGGCAAACTCATTCTGCAGTTATAATAGATTTTTCTGAAGTTTCAAAAAAACCCTCTTCAGTAGCTTCTTCTGCCTCTTTAAACTTGCATTTCTTCTGTAATAAATTATATTTTTAAAAACCCAAAATAGTTTTCTCCCAGTGCCCACACTATAAACTCCTCCAAGACCCTACTCCTCCCCCCATATTCAGTGCCTGTCCCATCCATCCAATTGCTTATGCAAGGCAACGTGACTGTGTGGGCGTGTCATCACTTTCAATTTTGCGGCCAATTTGAGTGACACTTTCTGCCTGTTTGTCACGCCGCTGGCATAGCCAAAGATTGTGGCACAAAGCGATTGAAGTAGAGGCTACAGAGGGGAGTTTCCTTGGCTGCCCAAGGAGGATCCAAGGAGGAGGCCTAGAGAGACAGGCGACTCGTGTGTGTGCGTCTGCTGGTCGTCTGCCGCGCTTCCGTTTCCTGCGCATAAATTTTAATGAGCGCGCCAGTTTTCTCTTCCACCTCCTCCTCTGTCATGCTCCTTAATCAAGACACTATCAATTGAAGACTCAGCAGAAAGAAAATAAGTAAAAAATGCAATCAGAAAAGGAAACGAAGGGAAACCCTTTCCGCAGTCAGTGTCTTTTACCTTGACTTTCGCAAAACTCTGAACAAAGTCACGGCTATGTTGGCCATAAATTGGCACAACCAGTTTTTGGGGGTAAGAGAAAAAAAAAAAAACTAAAGAGAAAACAAAAGAAAAGCGCCGAGGAGGCACTGAGAGGAGGCTTTTACTGGCTTTCCCAACCATGAAATTCGCACAGAAAGCATGCCAGAAAGGAATGTGGATAATGTTAGGTAAAGACAAGGGGAGTATCCCTCTTTTTTGAATTTATGAATTTAAAATAATTATTTTAAATTAGGATTTCTAATTTAAAATATAATATAATAAATGTTTTTAATTTTAAAGAGTTAAAATAATAATTTTTAGAATTTATATCCATGTCTAAAGATTATTTAAAATATTTATTTATAAATTTAAATGTTAGACAAGGAGAGTATCCTCTTTTTGTGACTTTGTGAGAGGAAAATATTTATTTTAAATATAAATTTCTATCTTAAAATATTAAATAATAAATGTATTAAGTTTTAAAAAATTAAATAATATTTTTAAGAGTTTATTTCTTACTAAAATATTTTTAAAAATATTTATTTATAAATTAAAAAGTATTTTTAAAGGTAATAATACTATAAAAATACCTCAACCACTTGAAATCTTTAAGTTATAATCTCCCGCTGCTGCTTCCCTAGATCCCATCATACCCCAGGACCTGAAGGACTACCCATTTCTCCAGTTTCTTCCTCACCTCTTCCTCCTCTTCTTCTCCAAGTTTTTCGCTGAGCATTGGCCACACACCGCCTCTGTCTTCAGCTGGCAATCGAAACTAGTTTTTCAGGTTCGGCGCATGGCTGATAACAACAATTGCAAACGCGACGATGGACTGCACGGACCGTGGACTGTGGACTCCGGCGCATGCGCGCCAGTCTTGCATTCCTTGGCTGGCTCTGGGGTGCGCAGAAATCCCCTTCTGCCCTCTGAAAAGCATTTGTGGAATTTTAATTGCGCAAAAAACAGTCGAGAAGTTGAGCTGCAATTGCAACCGATGGGTTCTGCACCAGGAAAAAAAATATTATAATGAAAAGAGGGTCCATTTTTCTAAAGGGAAATTTGAGATGATGTGAGAAATAAGAATTTATTTAGGAAAAACTCATATAATTTTATTTCAATTAAAGAATTTCATTAAATTTAAGATGTAAATTATAATTTTTAAGGATTCAATTAACCATTTAAAAGGTAAAATTATTGGGAAAAATAAAATTAAAGCAGCTTTGACATATAGTTTATAATATATCTCAGATTTATCTTAAAATCCTTGCCTTTTTAATGCAAATTTCTTAATAACCTTGTATCTGTTCTAATTCAAAAATTAAGATATATCTCTATCTACATCTTAAAGATCTATTGACATCTATCTATCCATATCTTAAAGATACAAGTAACAACTTGCTCTTCGCTCTAATTTCTTTGTGTGTCTTGAAATGACTTTGAATGATGGGCACTTGGAGGTTCACTGCAAGTGAGAACATATCGCGTGATGGTGATAGATATAATGGCCATGGACAGGCGGCTGGTCTGAGCCCGAGAGCTGGGAAAGATCGGGATACTGCTGTGCTCCAGCAGCAGCGTAGCTACGCCACGCCTTGGAGCCACCGCTGATTGCGATGGCTGGCAAAAACAAACGGACCGCAGAGAGCAGAACGAGAAGCGGGGGAAAATCTTTCTTACACGCTGCTCGAATTATAAGTCGTCGACATTTTGCCTAGCCGCCGTCGTTGCCGCCGTCGTCGCCGAGAAAAATGAGCCAGCATAAATAAACCAAAGCGAAATAGAATAGACATTTGTATCTGTTTGTGTCTGTCTGGTGTAATTGAAGTTGCAGAAAGCCAGAAAAAGCCACAAAAACGTAAACTGAAGGCCCCAGCAAGAAAAACAGCCAGCGGAGACCAAGACGACGACGCTGCTCAGCCAGTGGAGCGCGAGGCATGGCCCATACGGAAGCCATAAGCTGCAAGAGATTTCTCTTTCGGTGCTGCTTCTTGGCTGTTGAACCCAACTACTACCAAGACCAACCCCGGGCGCCCGCATCGCATCACTGGAGCGTGATCTCTCCGCCTGGAGATGGAGATGGGTAATGGCAATGGAGATGGAGCTGGAGCTGGAGAGAGAGATCCTCTTCAGCTCAAGGATCGAAAATCAATTGGCAAGGCGAAAGACAAGTCAAGGGAACGAACGAAGGCAGCCTAAATCGCCGAAAATTACAGGAAGCAAAAGCACTTGCCGAAACGATCGAAAATCATTCAATTACGACAGCTGCCGGGGAGGGAGCCCTTGCATATAAATAATGGGCGTGTGGGTTACCCGAAAAAAAACAATAATAATTATGTAATCACACGGTGAAAAATGAGATCGTTACTCATACTGATTTGCATTTGAAATTGGTATATATTTTAAATATAAAAGGAAGAGAAGAGAAGCTGTAAAATATTAAACGGAAAATAAAGGGAATTTAGAGGAAAAGCCTTTGGTTTCTTATTTTTCATAAAATATTTTATTATAATTTAAATTTAATTAGATGAATAAGAATTTAAAAATTAACAGAATGTCCTTTTTTAAATTTTAAAACCTTTACAAGCTATTAAAAATCAAAGCAAGAATTTTCCTCTTTTCTGCTTTAACTAAACCTTTCCTTATATTATCATGAGTAATATTCTTACTTTCAGTTTTACAATTAATTTAAAATTTGTATTATTATTATTTTAAATAAAAAACAAAATCTCCTTGAAAAAGTATAAATAATAATTTTCTGTGCAATGTTTAATAAGCCTAAAGCCACTCAATAAGGTCAAACACAGCTCCCCCAATGATAAACAGGATGCACGTGCAAAAATCAAGGTAATCCAAACGAGGTCAGGCCCCTAAAACATTACAGAAAACGTTATCTCAAATTCAAATCTGGCGCTAGTTGCATCCACGTTTACCAACACTACAGTATGACAGCGCCTATCGATTAAAATGTGACCAGTAGCTGCTTAAGGCAAAACCCTATCAATATAGTCTGCTAGGCTTTTTCGGTCACACTAACCATAAAAATTAATAAAAAAAAATTATCAAATGACGATGCTGCAGATATAAACAAAGAAAAGCTAGAAAAAACGTTTATTCTTCAACGTCCGAGTCTTTCGTCAGGCCAATGACTTTCCATATCAACGTGGATTCCCTGAACACAACTCTGCAGACGCTAGCCGAACGCGTGGAGCTCTTTGCTGGTGTTGCACTTCAAGCGGCTGTCGATTTGCGAAGCAAATTCGAGTCATTGACGGGTGATTTTGACTGGCAGAACGGCCCCATAGCCTTCACGGATCTGCAGGCAACGCTACTAAAGGTCCTGCTCGTCCTGCTTCTAGGAACTTGTGTACTCATTGGTTATTCGTGGTCTGTTTACGGCCAGGTCATCACTGAGAAGTTTGTGAGGCCAAGTAGGACGCAAAAAACTGCAACGTTTCTTGGTAGGAAAGTTAATAATAACTAACTTTCTTATCCACAGGCACTCTTAAGGAAATCGAAGAACTTAAATTGTCGGTGGCCAAGTTAAAGTTGCCCAAGGAACACTCGCCACGTATTTAAGCTAGACATGTCCAAGATCAAGAAGTTCTTCAGTCGCAAGAAGGAGGAGGCGGCGGCCTTTAAGGTGAGTTTTTTGTATAAACCTTTCCAAAAACCCTTACTAAACAAGACCCCTTCCAGCAAAAGCTCACCGGCAGCGGCATGGGCGAGGGCCACAAGCTGAATGCCCCCAAGCCAGAGCAAGCAGCACCCTCCGGTTCTGGTTCTCGGAAAAAATACGATGCCTATGTTCCACCCAAGCGTAATGAGTTGAGCAACGAAGCCAGGCAAGCTGCCAATGCGGCACTCGCACGCATTGATAAGAAAACCTCGCGGGATTTCAATACCTCGCTGTCGGCGGTGAAGGCTCAGGCCAAGCGGGAACTCGAAGCAGAACGGCGCCAGAAAGAGGAGCAGCTGGCAAGTGCAGAGGCCTCAGCTTCGAACGTCAGATGTACAGGCGGCGAGAATCGCAACCTGGCCTGCGAGGGTGTCTTCTTCCGTTGCCCCATGATCAGTGATGAAATTCTACCCAAAGCGGCGTGGAAGGCCAAGATCAAGGACTTCCTCTACCAGCAGCTGGAGGAAGATCGTGGCCTCACCGCCTGCCTTATCATTCACAATTGCAATGTCAAGGAGAAGGCAGACGATTGCATTGCCACGCTCATTCGGTATTTGGAGAACCTCATCAATAGTCCCACCGAGGAGAAGTTCTGCAAGATACGCATGTCCAACAAGATCTTTAGCGACAAGGTGCGTTATGTGGAGGGTGCCTTGGATGTCCTGCAGGCAGCTGGCTTCAGCGAGGTCCAGATCGATGGTGAGCCGTTTTTGTTGTGGACCCGAGAGCAAACGGAAGAGGATCTCGACTTGCCCACCCTGGTGGAGGCGTTAAAGAACTCGGAGACGATTCCCCTGGAGCTGGACAGGAATATAAAGGTTCTGCTGCCTTCGCAGGCACGAAGAGTTATCCTACCCGATGACTTTTATCGCTTGTCACCGGAGGAGATCAAAAAGGAGCAGCAGCTGCGCTCGGAGGCTATTGCCCAGGCCCAAATGCTGAGGACCAAAGCCATGAGGGAGCGCGAGGAGCAGCGCAATCTGCGCATGTATCGCTACGCTTTGGTCAGGGTTAAATTTCCCAACGGACTCTTCATACAAGTAAGCTCCTTCGCTAGATGATGCAATTCATGGAAAAGTTGTGTAAACAAGACTTATCAATTTTCCAGGGAACTTTCAATGTTTTCGAGAAAATCACCGATGTGTTTGAGTTCGTGCAATCTTGCCTGGCCGACGAGAGTCTCGATTTCACCCTGGTGGCAACCAGCGAGGGCAAGCTGAGCGATGAAGACTTGGAAAAGTCACTATTTGACTGCAAGTAAGTATTACAAATAAATGTAAAATTGTTTATTAACTAATTTATATTATTTACAGACTCATTCCCAGCACCCTTTTGCTGTTTCGTGCAAATGGTGTCTCTGCTGTTGGCCAGACCGAGTTAAATTATTTAAAAGAAGAACTTCTGATGTTGGTAGAGGCCATGTAGAAGTACTAATCCAGCGGCACTTTTAACTTTATTTATACCTTACCCCAGCTGTTGTTATTTATTACTTTCAAAGCTATTATTCAAAATCAAATATAAACGCAATTTACACAGAAATGGGGAATGAAAATATTTATTTAAAATTAATGTATTTAGTTATTTTGGTTAATTTATTTAATAGGACTTTATTAGGAATTATTATAAAGAAAAAATATAATTTTGTCAAAGTAAAACCATTAAACAATCTTTTAAATTAATAAATATATTGTTTATTTGAAGCATTCGTATGTAAGGGTAATGCATTCAGTGCATATTTTGGTCTAATTTATCTAAAATTATACGTATCAGGTATAAAAAATTTATTTAACGTAAAATAATAATTTTGTTTAGAAAAAAACCGCTTTGAATTATAGGAAATATATAAAGAAACTTTTAAAATTATAAAAAAAAATATATTTCAACATAAACTTTAAACAATTAATTTTAAATTGTTTAATTTGAAAGACCATTTTATGGCGTCCTCCCCACTGTGCCTCACCAACAGCTGTTTAGTATGTTTCGCACCTTGCCGCATTTTCGGTGGTATTTTTTCTCCCCTTTGCATACGGTCACATTCAGTGCAAAAATAAACAACAAAACTATTTAGTTTGCTGCTAGCAAGTAAAAATTAGCTTAAAACCCTTAAACTATGAGCTTAAACCATAAACTGTGACGAGTGAGATTAAGTGTAAACGTCGCTGAACCATTTGGTGCTATGTAAATGTAAGTAAACATATGTTTTCAACCATTAATCTTCGGCATTTACAAACAATAACAAAGGGCGGCCGCCCAACTGGGCTTTATCAAATGTTTAATAAATTTGCTTACGCGGCAGTTTTTGGGCGCGGGGGAGGTGGTAAGAGGTCATAAATAATGTTATTAATAAGCGGCAGGGGGCTCTGCCTGTTTAGGAATTTTCTCGTAGCTTTTTGGGCGGTAATTTCATCGCGTGGGCGACGACGAGTTGCACATTGTAAGGGTTCCAGTAATTTCCCACTCCCCCCTAGCTGTGGCTTTTCCTGGTCATTATCGAATTATTATTGGTTTTCTTCTGGGCAGTCATATGTGGGGGCCATTTGTTTAATGTTTTAAGAAGCTAATTAACATGGCAAGATCGTAGGGATCACAAGGGTGTCTCACATGAAATGGTTTTGGAAAGCCGGTTGGCAGTATTTCCCTCTCTTTTTGATGTGGAACATGTTTTGTGTTGAAAAGACAGCGATTTTTATCGATTTATAAGGATTTTTGGTTGCTAAAATATCGACAAATTTTATTATTTCCAAGATTAGTTGTTTTAATATCGAAATTTTACTTATAAATGGTACTTAGAGACCAATAACACTCGTTATTAAATGCATCATATTTATTTGTCTTTAAAAATATTATTAAATTATATTTCGCAGGGTCTATGATATTGGGAAATAATATAATTTTACAGGTTTTACAAAATTAAAACGATTTTCTCCTAAAATAAAGATCTCACTGATCCCCAAATGTATAAAAATATTTTTGGAAATTCAAAAAACTGTATCTAATATTTATTTATTTATCCCAAACTCCCCTTACTTTTAATTCCCCCTTTAAAAACAAACAGTTGCATTTAATGAACCAATTTAAGACTGTCTATCAAGGCGGCATCAAAGACGACTGACTGGTATAACAGAAAAGAAAGAAAAGCTATAGGAAAGCAAAAGAAAAGCAGTCAAAGGAAATTGAGATAGGAGGCAAAGAAGGTGGTGCCTGGCTTCGGGCACCGGGCAATTTGGCGTAAATCTCGCTTGATCTTGGGAAAATAAGTAAATAGAAAAAAGGCACCTAAAATCAAACATTAATGAATCTTTTCGGCGGCGTAGAGAGCTCAGGGCTTTAATTAAACCAAGCAAGCAATCGCGCCAAATCGAAACACGCAGCCACGAGAAGGGAGGCTGTGTGTGCACACAAAAAGGCAGCCTGAAAAAGCTAAAGAAAAGAGCGCAGCCGGAAAAGCCAGACTTAAGCCATCGCATAAATTGGCCTGGGCTGTGGAGCCGAAGATTTCATTGTTGGCCTGGGCCATTGCTTATTATGGCCAAGGCATCGGATCTAGGCCTTCATTAAACGGCCAAAAGCAGCAACTTGGCGGTGCAGTGAGAGGAAATTTTAAAGGGAAGTGGTTTATGTATAGGAATTTGTTTTAATAATTATTTAAATTATGAATCTATAATACTAAATGCTCGTAAAATTAAAAAAAAAAGGTAAACAATACACCTAATAATTGTTCCTAAAATTAAAAACAGTATTAAAAAAATTTTAAAAAGAAAATAGTACATTTTTTACAAAATTGTATATAAACATTTTGTATTTAAAATAAAGTTATTTGAAATCTCATGAATTAAAACATGATTTTAAATGAGTTAAATTATAAATATTAGAAATATCTTCATCAGAAACCGTTTTCTGACTAATGACTTGGGAATTATAGCGCAAAATTGCTCAATGGGACCATTTCAGGACCTCTTATTAATCCGGAATTAATAGTTTTTTGTACAATAATTAATTTTCTATCAGAATGCCTATTATTTCTATAGTTTTTAAATATTTTGAAACCCTTTTTAGTTGCTAACAAAATTTTCTAAAAATCCTTAAAACCCTTTTTTTCTCTCTCTGCAAAAATGAGCCTTAGTTCAACTTTGGTCCGCGAAGCTAGTGCGTGAGATATGCATTATTTATCTAACGAAATTTTTCTCATTGCTGCGGCGGCGACTTGCTGCAGGAGGCTGCAGCAGCCGCAGCAGCAGCAGCATCAGCATCATCAGAAGACTTCCTGGTTTTTTCCTGCTGCCAGCTGCGGTGAAATTCCAAAAATGATACGAATAGTTTGTTTCTGTCGGTAGAGATAGCAAGAAATATGTGGGACAACCCGAGGAGGTGATCATCCTGCGCCTTCACCTTCTCCGATTACGGGTTACGGGTTGCAGGTTGCAACCTGCACGTGCCTACCCAGAGGTGGAGTTACCTGATTGAACGATTGAAAGATCATCACCCAGAGAACCGATCTCTGCCAGAATAATAATAATGATGATGATGAGGTGCAAATTGGCGCTGCCATGAAATTGCAAATCAACTTTTCTGACTCCCGATTGCACTTCATTCTAAATTGTTTGCTCAACCCAGCAGCCCCAGAGCTTCTCTCTTGCTCTCCCTCGCAACAAAAATTGCAAATCGAATTTGCCAATTTGCTTGGAATGGAGTTGAAGCTCCTCTCCGGCTGATTTGTTTCTGTGGTTTTGCCAGTCCGCCCTTTAACAAGCATTTAGCCTTAGCCAAGCTCGGCTCGTGACCCATTCCCTTACAGAACTCACCAACGCCAATAATATGCTGGCAAGTTTATGACCCAGCCTCGAAATTGAAGTGGAAATCGGTTAGCAGTGGTTTACCTTTTCGATTTGTTTTTATTGCTACACGCGGTAAAGGCAAGAGGCAAGCGCCCTGCATTTACATTTACATATTTCTGCCTGCATTTGAACTCTGATCTTGGCCAGGGAAATGTGATCCCCTTACGGAATGGTACGGATTCCTATACGGGAGCAGCTGTGTGTGTGCTTACCCTAGGCGGAAATACTTCCCCTGTGACAAACGAATAACAATAATTAAGCCTCTTTTTTGCTTTAATTAACACCACTGAACTTGGGCAGAGGAAGAAGAAGGGAATATTGATTGAGAAAAGCAGAAGTACAATATACTCTTTCTTTTAAATATCTTATTTTACCAGAAGTTATTAAATATCGTTCCAGAAACCCAGAAAACGTAAATACTCTCACCTTAAATATTATGTATTTTATTTTTAACAAGAAAGTACTTTATTTTGTACTTAATTTATAGTTGAAAACTTTTAAATATCAACAAAATATTTAAGTTTATTTTTTATTAATGATCCTGAAACCTTAACGATAAGCTCTTGTTTACAATTTTTCTTGGAACCTATCACAATTTGCAATCAAATAAGAACTTCCGGTCCACTCAGCAAATGTTTGTGTGTGTTTTTTTTTATGAATGAAAAGCTTGTCTCATCCAGTTTCAGCTTCTCCCTTTCCCAATCCCTCATCTCAGTCTTGTTGTCGATGTCCATCGCTGGCGATCGTCACGCTCATTGCCAATTAGTGCAATCAACTGCGTGAGTTGAGGAAGTGGAGAAGCTGAAGGAGCTCTGTGGAAGGGTGGGTGCTGCCCTGCTACATGGGATTGAGTTTAAACCAGACCTCAGCCTAGACAATTGCCAGGGAAATCTTACAGAGTTCACAGTTTCAAACGATTAATTAAAGGGGTCTTTCTTAGGCCAAGAGATGTTATATAAAAGGAAATTTATAAAAAGGAACATTAGATTTTATTTAGAAATATTTTTAATGTAACTAGTAAATTTCATAAAGCACTTATATATCTTAAAAAACTGCAACATTAATCCTTAATTACAACCAATAATTTTCATTTTGAAAGTTACTGCAAGATGTATTAAATTTCCCAAAAAAAACCACTCTGTTTCCCTATTACCCAAACGTCCCCTTCTTTGCGATTAAACAACATAATTAAAATGCCAAGTTATTGCAAAAGCCAAATGTAAATTTAATCAAGTATCAGGACTAGCTTGTTCAATTTATAGCGCTGCCCCCTTGCACCCACCTCCCACCACCACCACCATCAAGAGAAGCTTGATCTAACAACTTGAAGTCAATTTCAAATACATTTGCAATTTGTCAAATTTTGGTAGCCAAAGAGTGCCAAAGATAAATTAATTTCGGCATCGATTTGATCGCTTGTCTCTGGTCGTTTTGTGTGTGGAAACTTCAGTGGTGAGGAGGCAGCAGCAGCAGCAACAGCAGTGGGGCAGTGGCTGTGGCTAAGACCATGTTAGCCACAAGCCAACATGGCTTGGCTCATTGTAAATGTGCTTTAATGACCACCGGTCAGCAAATCTCATTTTTTGTCGGGGGACCGCATGCGGTTTCACACACATAAGCACTGAGGAAAATTATATGTAAAAAGCTGGGAAATAATTTTAAAATATTTAAAGAAAATTTACTTTACCACAAGAAGACACGTTTTCCATCATTTAAAGGAAGAATTCCTCCATGATCCTTTTTTATTCCCAAAATAAAACATTTAAAATTCCAAAAAGTAACCTTTCCTACTTTAAATTTCTCCCAGTGCTCCCCCTCAAAAGCCCAGAGTAAACGGTGAGCAAGAGAAAGAGGATGAGGGCGAGGAGATGCTGGCTTTGCCAAAGATTTCTGGTGCTGGTGGGTACCTGTAAGCCCCACCAGTCCTCCCATATTACCATCTCTCGCTGACCGAAAATAATGACCACTGTCCACATGGTGCAAAATTAGACATATTTCCTCCTTACTTCGGGGTGTTAGCTCTCCCCACCCCCCGCCTCTCGAGCTCACCATCTTGGCACTCACCTTTTGCATTTTCAACACCGAAAAGTTTTACATTCGGATTTTCCGCAACTGCTGAGAAAAATGACATTACAAATTGTGGGACATTTGTCTAATTAAATCCCTCTCTGCTCTCTGTGCCTGCTCCAATAACGAGGGCTTAGATTACAATCTCACAGCGGTGCGTAATGGCTTTTGTGGTTATTTCATCCTCCGATGAAGTTGGTCTTTTTCGGGGGCTAAAGAAGTGGTCAAGTGGGGTTGTGGTAAAAAAAAAGGTTGCAATTTTGGGGAAAATGTTTCAGGAAATTGAGTTAGGGAGACAGGAAGTAGGGAGAGTGATTGGGGATGTGTGTGTAATGTCCTAGTTTCAGGTTTGTTTTCTGGTTTAGAATATCTTTTATTATATTATATCTATATTAGAGAAGAGGAAATACCTGAGGCGTCTGTCTGTTAATGTCATGTTTTCTGTTTTAAGATATACGATTTCTTTAAATGCCAGTCTGTCATAAGTTAGTCAAACGCTAATTGCCGTCTGTCTGCCTTGAGGCATAAATCTTGTTGAGTTTTCAAGCAAGAGTTTAATGTATTTAATACCAATTATTAAGTATTGAGTAGGACTTAGCTTAACATATTTAAAAAAAATTATTTATAGTAAATTTTTATTTATTTATTTGATGATAATCATAAAAGGGAGGTAAGCTTGAGAAAACCTCAGTTTAAAATTTAACTACTGGTTACCGAATTTTTATTACATTTTTATTTAAATAAATGTATATTATTTTAAATCTATATTATTCTTTTTGGATTTCTTAAATTTAATCTGCAGTTAGGCACTAACCGGAACCTGAGAAAGAGAGCGTTATTGGTAGAGCTTAAAATACAACTTAATTGTAATCGAATACTGCTTCTATAATACTTTAAATAATGTTGTTTATACAATTAGATATTATACTTTTATTAAAAAATATTTTAACCAGAGGTTAACTAGACTCTTAATTAAACTGTTAAATAGTTATTCAACAACAGACTCTCCTCCAATTATTTTTTTTACTGGAAAAAAGCATGTTGCATTAGTTAACTTTAAGATATTTAAATTTATTTACAAACTCATAACTTAACCATGATGATTTAACATGAAGATTCTATATAAATTTAGTAACTGAAACCCACGACTTATTTGTACATTTAAAAACTTCTTTAACTCACACTCCAACTCCAAATTTTCCCCTAAAAGAGACCCTTTTTATGTTACTTTTATTAAACTCGATGAAACTCAACCAAATATAGGGGCGAAATCCCAATGCATTTATTTGTTATTTGTACATAAACCGCTGCTGGCCACTGAACACTGACCAATTAGAGGAGCCAGGGCGATGCAACCCCAACCGAAAGAGTGACCACAAGCCACACACATAACGGCCGGGCGACAGTGGACCAGCATCTAATGAAATTAAACTAAAATCGAATTACACTCCACTCAAAGTCCTATCAGACTCAACTAACTCGAGTTAAGCGCTCACTCAACGCTGGGACTGATAAGAACACGTGTTGCTTCAGCCGCTATCCCGCTCGCACCAGGCCTGGGGGAGACAAGAGGCTCCAAGAGAGAGAGACTTGGCGCTCTCTCTGTATATAGTGGGGATCTGAGCGAGACTCGACGAGGGGTCCAATTAGGTTGCCGGCAGCAAGCATGCGCTCCCTTTCTGCCCAACGCAGGCTCAAATGGAAACTGTCCCAAAGGCACTGGCGCTGGCGCTGCTCTTTTATTCTCAAAGAACAGTGGGCAAAGTGGGCTGAATAGTAGAATTTTAATAATATTTTGAAATATCCTAAATGGTTTCATTTGTAGTAAGAGGATTTAATAAAGAAAATTAAAAATATATATAAATTTTCTTTTAAAATTTCTTAATTAAAAAATTAGCAATGTTTACTTGTTTTGTATATTATGCTTACTAAGTAATTTCTTTATTAACTTTTAAATAAAATCTTTTTAAATTTGATTAAATATTTTATAATCTTCATTTTGTAATATGAATTATATGTGCTAGATCAACTCCCTTGCCCACTGTGCACCTTGTGCCTTTGCCCGTCTATTCGCCATTCCACTTACACTTCCACTTCGACATCGACTTGAAATCGACTTGGAGCTCAGTTGCTTTTGAGACTCATTCCGGTTTGGTAGACGAACGAAGTTGAGCGCGTCTCGTCATTCCGCGGAATTTATAGTGAACTCGCTATTGTCCCTCCTAAAGGAAACCCCTTTATAATAGTGAAGAATACATAAATATTTTAAGTTAAAAAAAAAGTAAATTACAAAAAATTATAAAAAAACATCTGAAAGAATTGCCGACGGCTAAATAGAAGCCTAGTGAACACAGTGAAAAATAACAATTCCAAAGGAAAGCTCCAATATACATATATCCTTTAGATTCAAACAATCCGAAAAGTGCAGTGAGAAATTTAAAGATCAATGTAAGTTTTGGTAATAAATGTCCCTTAAAAATAAATTGTGAAATATATCTGATATTACAGAAGATTCTAGAAAACATTGTACTGTTATCTTAAGCTCTTACTGAGGATCACAAGAAAGGGTACTTTTAGAACCTAAATTAAAAGTGAGTTAAATCTGTTCAAAAGCACATCCGTTCCTTGGATTTTTTTTTCTATTTTCGACTCGAGTCTCTGTTAAAAATAATGCTCTCTTATCTCTAGCATAGTCTGAATATTGTTGATAATCAAAAGAAATACCATATGATTATAGAAATTCTAAAAAAGTGCAGTAAAGTATAAAACAGATTAAGACAGATAACAAGAATAAGATACAAAAGATTCTGTTTAGGTTTTAAAGGGTATAATCACTGCATATCCTAGTTATGACTAAAATTAATCATAAAACTCAACTTAGTATTGCCAAAACTAAACATTCTTAAACATTCTTAATACAAACCCTTTGTAAAACCCCAAAGAACCCACTAAAAGTGAGTTCAAATCTATCTCAGAGACCCATCCGTTTGTCCAGATTCGAATTCCCCGACTTCAGACCCGTGACTGTCACCAAAATAAAATGCTCTCTTATCTCGCAAAGCCCGAAGATCGTTAATATTTATGGGATGCTGTCCGAGGATCGAATCGGATGGAATGGGGAGCTGCTGCTAGAAGAGCTGATAAGCCGGCGACGCTGATTATTCAGCAATATGCATCAGAGATCTATATTGTGTGTACTGTTCCATTCAGAGATAGAGATAGAGATGGAGATGAAGAGAGAGAGAGAGTAAGCTAGCGCTTATCTTAGTTTTTTTCAGCGCGGGGCTTTCCCCGCCTATCGATCAGTTTTCCCGCCCCACCCCCCTCGAGAAATTAATAACTTTTGTGAGAACAACTGGCAGCGAACAGGCGCACAGCGGAATCATGTTCGAGTGATTAAATTAATTAATGATATAGACACACTGCGCAATAGTGTCCACGCCAAAGGAGAAGATCTTCGGCCGGCGATCCTGCGGTGAGCACAACGCCACGTGATGCGGATCTCTAGAGCCTGGAGTCTGGGACTGCAGCTGAAGCTTCAGAGGCGAGCAGATCGTTGTCTTAACTTGTCCTACACGATGTCTTATACGTGTAGCAACAATTTATTTCGCCGGCCAATGGATCGATTCGCGATCCGCGATCCTCAATCCTCGATCCTCCATTCGCAGTGCAATCGATGATCATGGTCTGTGCTCTGTGTAGAGAGGAGTCTGTCTTCGGCGGCTTGGCTATCCCTGGCGATCAATCAAGCCCAGGCTGGATGATCAATATTAGCCGGTCTAAAAATAATTGTGGTCCGGTCAGTTTTATAGTTAAGAAGGGGAAAAATAACTTAAATTGTTAGGTACTAAAAATAAATTAAAATAAAATTTAATTTAAGTGGTTTATATATTAAAAGTATAGCTGAGATTGCATGGGGAGATGATATAGATATATTCATTTAAAATTTTATAAACTAAACTTTCCGAATTTCTTTATAAATACATTTTTTAAGAATTAATATTTTGGCGAAAAATTTTTATATATTTGCAAGCTTTCAGCTGATTGCAATGTTTTGGTTTCTAAGAAATCTAATCTAATCAAAACATTGATAAGTTTACTTACAAACATACAAGTATTTATAAATATTTATTTAAATATATATATGATTTGTAAGGCGTGAGTCAGTACCCTTTAGTTCCGACATCTCATTTGGCTTTACCTTTTGTGGTTTGTTAAAACTTTATGACTTGTGTAATTAGTTTTTCCTTCGAAGATCTTTTTTTATGGCTGCCGACACAGACTCCAAAGATGTAGAGATGTGCCAACACCAAACTCTCTCTAGTTACAAAAAAAAAAAGGCTGCCATTAAAAATTAGAGTAACTGTTTTTCCAACTAATATCTGTGTCCAAAGCGCTAATTGAAGGCAGCTCTCCACTCCCAAGAGGGGCTGCTTCTTCCGCTCCGCCAAGTCAAGGTTCAAAGTTCTTTCAGTTTTCAGTTTTGTGTGTGTGTGATTTTTGGGATTTTACCTTTATCTAAAGAGCCCCCTCTCTAGGCAGGCTTTCGAGCCGCAAACTGACTGACGACAAGTGCCTTGTACACCTCTTTCGAGTAAACTGTCAAAGGCGGCTTGTTTACAGCTGGTCGATGCTCTGATGCTGAATTAATTAAACTAACTCGAACTCGAACTCCAACTGCAAAACCTCCATAACCCCTTTTTGGCAGCCGACAGCAGGTGAGTGCAGCTCAATTTGTACCTTTTCGTTTCGAAATTGGTCAGTGTAACCCGAGGACAATGACTTGGGGGGCAAGGAGTCGAGGTCTCCTTCGACTTTCCTCCTTGTCTGCCTGGCTGGTCGGTTGGTCGGTCACTCGTCACACAGGTCCTTACAAGAAAAGGACATAATTGCTGCAATAGATTCTCGACAGGAAGTTGAAAGGTTGCACCAACAGCAGAGAGGGGGAAGTCTTTACGGGAGATTTTAAGATAGATGGGAAATTTTAACACTGAGAGAAAATATGTGAAAATTAAGCTGTATTATCAACAGTTTTTTGAGGCTTTAATTCTTATATTTATTATAGTTTTTATAGGTTTTAGAAAGTGTTAAATACTTTGGTTTTAGAAACAAGTAAAATATAAAAAAATGCAGATAACCTTTCAAATAAATATTTATACGGTTTAAAATCCTTTAAAAATGTAGCAAAATCCCTAAATTTAATTAATATTTTCAAACTTTATTAAACATAAACCCCCCTCCAAGACTTTTCCAGACTCAAAATACAATTTCCACTAATCTAACTCAACTATCCTGGCCATCTCCCATTTGGCCAACATTTTAATTTCCTCCTTGGACCTGGTCCAGGGGTCACTGATTTTCTAAAGCTTCAGTAACCATCACCTCCCCCTTTTAGGATGTGTTGTGTCTATTGATTGGAATATTCATTGAATAGTTTTTAAGCTGATTTATATGCTATAGTGTTGAGTGTGTGTGTGCTGTCGATTTAATAAATATTTAATTTCATCTCGGGCTACGTCTGCTGATGGCTCCTAAATCCACACATAAAAGATTCAATCAACTGAGGAGCAGGAGCAGCCAGTCTCCTGCCCTGATGATGATGATGATGATGTTGCATTCAGGGATTAATAATGCCCGGGCAGAAGGCAGTAATCCCCGAGAGCTCCCGAGACATCGTAATTTGCAAAATGCGCAATCGCTTCCTATAAATCATGCCGGAAAATAAAAGAGAGACACATACACACAGAGCCAGCACAGCGGCAGCGTTGAAGGAAATATCTATTCAGATCAGAAATATATATATATATATATTTCACCTGGCCTGCTGCCGCCTGCGTTCTTTCAAAAAAAAAATCCTTTTGAAAAGGAAACCAAGCCGAACGTCAACTGCTATCAATCTCAGGTGAAATGGAGCTGCGTCCGCTTGGGCCATTAGATGCTCCCGCCGCCTGGCTCCATTCCAAGCCGCCCTATCCAACTATCCTATCCGACTATCCAATCCCAGGCCAGGCTCTGCGGAGTCATCGCCGACCAAGCTGCTCCGCTCAAAGGAAAGCGCCCGTCGCAATAGATCGCACATTGCAGATAGAGGCGTGCCTGCCACTCCAGTCCACAGAATTGAGGAAGGAGCGGGTTGAAATGATAGATGAATACCCTAGGAAGTTGTATTAAATAATAAATAATTAAATATTAATTATGTTTATAAATAAAATCAAATAAATAAGGAGAGTGCAGACCATTAAAGAATTTGTTTTAGTGAAATGTTTCTTAAGATATTATATTCTAGGGAAACCCCTTCTACTCTAGGTAGATAAAACCTTTTCAGGACTTTCTTAATAAACAAATTAAAACCAAAATTAATTTTTAATAAACTTAAATAATTTAAATAAATTTTTTTTAACAAAAGCTCAGATATACCTTACCTTAAAGGGTATCCCCAGAGGTAAAGCCAAACAATGCACTGCAATTTCTGGCCACAAAGGATGAACGCAGCAGCGCGTATTTGCCGGAGCAAAGGGGGGGAAAGGAAATAAAAGAAACTGAAAAGATTCGGAGACAGGAGACTGGGCAGAAGAGAAGAATCCCAAGTAGATGGAGCCTCGAGGAGCTGCGAGAGTTGCAACTTGCAAAGTCGCACATTCGGCGAGCGCCTTCAGCAGTTGTTATAAATTATAGTGCCGCATGCGGAATGAATGCCCAAGATCAAACCGGTGGTGTTACATACATACATACATAAATGCCTCTATATAATGTATATATATATATATTCGAAGTTAAGGGGGAGGGCCGATTGGGCGGTTTGGTTGGGCGGCTATAAAAACAAACCTCCGCCCCCGCACGTAGTCAGTTATTTTTTTGTGGTTGTTACTGTTGTCTGTTGTCTCAGTCTCTCCCTTGTTTTTGTGTTGCCTGTTTGCTGCAAAATATTTAGCAGTGTACCGCTATAAAATTTGGTATTCCAAGACATGCCGCCGCTGTGGTGTAAAGCACTGGAAAAAAATTTTTAAATCTATTTAAAGGGAAGTGTATAAAATGTCTTTTAAGTGCTTATATTAGCTTCATACTATGAAGATTTTGGCAAGAATATTTTTAATTTTTTTTATTATCATTTGTAAAAGCTTTAATCTATAATGAAGTTGGATATAGAAGATATATTTTTAATCCCTTAAATCTACTGATGGTTATAATATTTCGTTAACTGCATTTTTTCCCCTAGGGAGTACAAAGTAATTTTGACAGCGGCTTATAGCACTCTTAATCATCATAAAATAATTTAATAAAAATTATTATAAAGTAAAAAACGTAGCTAATAATTACTTTATCACTTTATAAAGGTTAAAAAGCGATTACTTTATAAGAAGGTTTAAAATTTGTACAAAATTGCACATACTTTATCAAGCATTGACCCCATATTTACCATTTCTAAATATAATAAAAGTGTACCACCCAAAGCGCACTTTAAAAGATCATATCCTTAAACTACCCACCATATATTTTTCTCTCTGTATTTCTGCTGCAGTGCAGCAGTTGGTCTGCCATTACCATTACCACGTTGTAGGCATGTTGTAAATGCCAGCCGACTGCTGTGGATTTTTGTCGTTCCTCGCTGCTGCTGCAGTTGTTGTCTGGATGTGTGTGTTTCTTGGAGTCTCTGTTTTGACCATAAAAAAAAAAACCGAAATGAGCCCACGGAAAACATGTCCAATTGCACTAGCAAATATTCTACGCTGGCGGCTCATCAGACAACAGAACAAAACGCAACTGGAGTAGGCAATCCTTGATCGGAATTTCGCAGGAAAATGGGGATTACTTGGGGAGTTTTTTAGCTGTGGGCCAAGCGAGTGTTTAATTGGTAATTAGTAAAATAAAGTAAATAAAATTAGCTTTGGGTTTTTATGGTTTCGACTTTTAAGACCTTAAAAAATAATACTTTTTTAATCACTTTTTTATGGGAGAATTTTCACATATGAATTTTTAAAGGAGGTTTAAGTGTGACTCTAGAAGTTGATAAACTTATAGCTTTACAAATTCCTTTTAGGAAAATGTTTAATAATGTGAATAATTTCATTATTTTTAATTGGCAAACTGCTGGTAAATTTAAGGAATTATTTTAAAGCAGTTAGATAATTTAGGGAATTATTTTAAGATAGTAAAAAAAAATACCAATATTCTATATAATTCTTTATCAGTTTGCTTTCCCGATTACCTTTCAGAAAATTCTTTAAAAAAAGCTTAAATTAACTAAGAAAATTATGAACCTTCTTAAGGATATTTTAGTAATTTTTTCTATAATTTTAAAAGGTTAAAAGAATATATTTTAAGGCAGTAAAGAAAACAATACTCTTTAACAGATTGCTTTTCCGGTTACCTTACCAAAAATACTGTAAAAAATGCTTTATAACTAAGAAAATTATTTTAAAAAGTTATAATTATATTTACTTTTAATATTAAATGTTTTTCAAACTTTTCTAAAAAATCTAAAAACTCTGAAATTCCTTCAAAACCCTTTCCACATTCAATTCCCTCCATCGACACTCTTCCCAGCAATTTTATGCGAAAATGCATAGTAAATCAAGGCAACTGATTCAGTTGGCAAAAGCGCAGCCCATAAAAGTCAAACGGGTTTAACTTAGTTAGTGTGTAGATCTGAGATTCAGACTTTGGTTTCGGCTAATGCAAACCGACGCGCGAGGGGCTTATATTTGACGAGTGCAACTGCGCGGTGAGGACAAACAAAGTGCCGCGGTTGTCAAGCGGCAACAACATCTACAACTGCGTTTTTTTTGGGGGGGGGACAGATGGACGGACGGACTGACTGTGTGTGCTATGCTAATTACTGGACATGACGGCGGCAGCGGCAGACCCCAGAGACAGCCACAGCTAAACAGCCACAGTCACAACCAAGTCAATGTGAACAAAAGGCGCAAACGTTTACGCACACTCCGGGTTTCCGAGTCCCGAGTCAGAGTCGGAGTCGCAGTCGCAGTCGCATTTGCATTTGCATAAGCAGCCATAAAAATAAAATAAGGAAAAAACAACAAAAGCAGCAGCAGCTGGTTGGCTGGGAATGGTTTGGATAAGGAGGAGGAGTGTTCGCTAAAAAATATACAGAGACAGCGGCAACTTAGGAGAGATACTACACGACAGCAACAACAACGGCAATGGCAAAGGCAACGGCAGGCAGAGGCAGTCAGCCCACAAGAGACGATCCTAACTTAGTAATGGGACAAGAGACTTAGTGAGAATTCGCCTAACTTGGGCCTCCTCTTCTCTTTGCGCTGTGTGAAAATGAATTTCCTTTTTGGCCAGAGACAGAGTCTCTGGGAAATTGTGTAATGAAAATGGCACTAAATAGGTGATTTATCCTGTGAATTAAAATCACTTAGAGAGTGTTATATCCTGGGAGATGGGAGTACTGTGTAGTCTTCTAATTTTGAGTGATTTATCTGACCATTGGAGTTTTATTTGAAGAGCTTAAATTAGTCTCATGTTTTTTTTATTAGTTACTTAAATTATTCCTTAAAACTCTGATTACTTTGGTATCAGTTTTAGTAGCTTCTTTTTCTCTCTTTTATTGCTATAAATTCTTTGATTTATTCTGTGTTTAATTTAAGCTGTTATATAGGTCATTCCCTCACCAAAACATAAAAAAGAAACACTTGGAATTAGTAATGCTTTGGGAGTAATTATTCAAGGCTTAAAATCAGTCCGTTTAGCAATTGTTTTGCTTGGAATTTTGTGTTCATTTCAAGCTAAGTTATACGAAAATAAAGAAAACATCCCTAAAAAAGTATAAAGAACTCTCCACAAACTCTTACAAATTTCCTAAGATCTAATAGTAATATCCACCAGCTTCCCCCATTTATTTTTAGCTCTCAATACCTGCCACTCCTCCCCATACATATAATTGAATGATCAACTGGCATAGTTATTTTCCCTGTCCCTGCATTTCTAATTGAATGACGGCGATGACAGTACGCGTATAATGAACCTATCATCATTAATCATTATCTGGAATGGAATTATAGATTTCCAATTGAATTGGCGGCTAAAGTGAAGACATTGAACCACGGGGAGCACGACCAACAGCAATTCTAATTAGAGCTATTCAGCAATTCTCCGTCTATAGACTTTGGATTCCATGGGCCAAGCTAGTTTTCCATACAAGTATTGCCATCTTCTGGAGAAAAAAAACTACAGACACGAAAAACATGGCCAGAAATGTCAACTTCAATTCGGTCGTTTCGTTTTTGGCGGATTTTTTGGCATCCCAGAAAGTTGTATTTGCCAGAGAGGAACACGAGGCCCGGCTTCCACTCAATGTAAACTTTCGTTTTTTTTGCTTTTTTCTCTTAGACTTTGGTGACCATTTCTTGGGGGGAGAGCTTGGAATCGGAAGGTAGCCCCGGCCCGGCCTCACGATATTTGCGTGCCAAACCAAAATTGTGTGGAAGTCAATTGGCAGTCACGTTTGGGCCAAAAACCTGGTCTTGGTCCAAAGCCAGAAACTGCAACCACGAGAGCTGGGCCAAATTAAATTGTCAGTATGTGTGTGGGGGGAGTTAGGGGAAGCCAGATCTCCGGCCTTTATAAAGTTATCTTTCGATTAACAAACGATTGAAATTAATTTTCCTGCAATATTTCCGCATGCTGGCCATGAAATTTGTGTGGAAAACAATGACAATTGCAACGGCAATGGCAGCGGGAGTAGCAGCAACTGCAACAGCAACAATTGCTGCAGCAACAACAGCAGCAGCGACGACAAAGGAAAAATCACGAACCCGGAAGAAGGCCTTCCACTGAAGCCTCAGATTTTGGCCAGATCCAAGTTGCTTTTGATTCCTCCCCCTCAGGTCTCGTTGGGGGTACCTTGTAATATCTAAAAAATAAAGGTATGTTGGGCAGAAGAAAGGAATGGAAATGGAAGGCATTTATGTGATGAAAATGTTAGTAAAATAATTAAACTAGAATAATTCCTTAAGGACTTTTTCTTTCCCTTCAAAATACTCCCACTCAAAGCAGACTTTGTTTCCTAAACTTGTATTATTTTTACATTAATTACCAGGTACTTCAAGGTCTTATATCTCTTTTTTCAAGTACCTTCTGACTCCTGCTGTCACATGTTGCTTTGCTCACTCTGCCTTACCGCCTGCAATTTCTTCATTTTGGCCGGAATTTCAAACGAACTGGTTTTTTGGCCTTACCTCGTATTTTGGCTGAAATTTGTTCGCGCTTTTGTTGACATTTGTGTGGTGTAAAAAGGGCTGGCAAGAATCTTAAAACAAAAAAAAACAGTTGGACAGATGAGCTGGAAGAGAAAGACAAGAAGAACTCGGGTGTAGATTACCAGAGCTTCAACAGAGATTACCCAAAGAGAACCCAGAGAAATAGAAGCTGTTGTAGCTGTTGCTGTTGCTGTCAGTGGCAACTGCAACTGCAACTGCTGCTCGTCAAAATTGCCATCAATCATTGTGGCCAAGAATGCCCGGGCCAGTAGACAAATGGAACCTGTTTTTGGCCCCGTCTATATCAGTGTTAAATCTACAAGATCATTTTCCCCCCCTTAACATGCAACCCATAATTTGTGATTGTTATAAGTCCGAACCGTAACGAGTTGTTCTCCGTACTGCAGTACTTAAATATATCTCTATCTATATGTATATCTACTCTAGACTTGGCTGGACAGGCGTAATAGACTCGTCGCCCGCCTAATGAATTGAAACGTTTCTGGATGGCCTTGTTTGCCGCGTTCTTTAGCTGCTGCCATCGATCACGCTTGGGCCAACGATTGAGGACTCCTCCTGGTTGGTATTCAGGTTTTTCAGTTTCCCAGTTTCAGTCAGTATCAAGTGGAGGGAATCTCTGGCCCGAGCACGAAGTAGTGACTGGCAAGACCGCCCGCTCAGCCAAGAGTCAACAGAACTCTTTTTTTTTTTTCGTTTTTGTCTTTTGATTAGGAATCAGTTTTTTTGGTGGAAAACTCGGTCATCCTGCCTCACCTACATAGATCGTTGGGGCTTTGCCTTCTGCTCCTTTTTCAGCTTCAATGGATTGGAGTTTGAGATGGGATGCACAGGGAAAAATGAAAGAGAGAAAGGGGTAAACCTTTATTTTATTTATTAAACAAAATTTATACTACTGTTGTAAATGAGAACATTTCGGATAGTTAAAAGTCTTTAATAAATTTTTTATCTCTCAAGCTAATTTATAGAATTTTCTCTCACTGTTACCATCCATCCTTTGGGCTTCGCGAGTGCAGCGCGCGCCTATCGCCAACTGTCATCATTTTCAAATTATTTCTCGTTGAATATCTAATCAAGATTCATGCATGATCGCGGCTAAATTGCTTCCAGGCAAAAAGGAAGACGACGACGAGGCTGGAGCCGGAGCTGGAGCCAAAACCAAATCTAAATCCCCAAGATCCATGGCATAACAATTGCTATTCCTAGCTGGGTTCTCCTGCTCCAGCTCCAGAGCATCCCAAGCAAACCAAGCTCTTCACGTTCTTTTTGCTTTTTGATTTTTCCTCACAACCACAGCAGCCTTTTTCCATTGTTTTCCCGACTTAATAGTGTTGTTCCTGACTGGGATTCTTTTCTGGCTTTTGTTTGTACTCAGTTTTTGTTGTTTACTTGTTGCTGCTTTTATTTTTGGAAGGCAGACAACGATTTCTGCATCGAAAATTAGCCCTGACAATTGTTTTTCGAGACAGTTTTCCCCTGCTGCTGCTGTTGCCGGTGCTCTGTCCATGTAATCGTTTATGTTTATGAGGGGCTCTTACTCTCATACTTGAACTTTAGCTTGTCTTTATTTCGCTTAATTGAAACTAGACAGCATCCGTAGGTAAATAATTCAATTACACAGACTGACTCAGCTCGCATATTGCAATTGCACTCGAAAACAGGGTGCTGTTACTGCCTGATACTGTTTATTATTATTATTAAATTCTATTAAATTTGTTGTTCATTTGGTGGTTAATTTGCTGTCGCCGCCACTTAATGGTTATTAACTTTCGTGTGACATCTGTGACTTCAAGTGTTTGCCTCAATTGCCAGTGCCAACCATATGAGGGTAGTGGGTATCACTTCGTAAATTAATGACCCCTCGATGGCCTTCTAATTGTTTTATTAGATTTTCACAGAGCAGGAGCACGAGTGGCGTTGGGTTACCCCTTATGGGTAACGCTTCTGGTTGGAGAACTAAAATGTGTCAATAGTGAATGGAGAGCTAAAAGATACAACTTCAAAGCTAGAAATATTTTTTAGTGTATTTTTTATATAAAAATATCTTTAAACTAAAGACAATTTAAATAATAAAAAGCCACACGCTCATATTTTTTGATTTCCAACACACGCGCAATTTTTTGTATGCCGTTATGCATCTTATTCTTTATATAGTTTTTATTAGACTCTTTTAAAACTCTATTGAATCACTAGACAGATCACAGAGACTATATTTTCCAGACTCTTTATGAAACAAGAGTCTTAAATAATATTCTCTCTGTGTGCGAACCAATTTCAGGGCTTCCATTGTGAGTTGAACTCTGTTGGATTAAAACTGAAACAGGGAATCGAATCAAGCCTCCGGGGCCCCAAGTTTTGACATTTTTATTTTGCAAGCTGAATAAAATTTACGAGTCAGCGGAGGAGGGATCAGAATCAGAGGTGTAAACATATTTCTTGGACCGTGCTGTGGCTGACTGCATGAAATTATTATCAAACATGCAAATCTGTTGCGGTTGCTGCGGTTGCGGGCATCGTAAATTGATTTTTATGCCGCTGCTTCTGTTCCTGCCAAGAAGGCGAATGCAGTAGACATATCCCACAGCTTCCATTCTTCGATTCTAACTCATTCTGTGTCTTCTCTCTCTCTACCCTCTCTTCCAGTTGCCTGCTACTTGTCTTGCTGAAGACAAACTCCGAGTAATTGAAATCGAAACCCTTGGAAGGAAGCGACGACGACGACAGCCAGGATGGTGCTCGTGCTGAACGGAGTGCTGCAGGACGACTGCCCCATGAACACCAATAGCCTGTTCCTGCAGCATCCCGTCTACAGAGACTATGCCCAGCAGCTGCACTCCATTCAGGCCAAGTCGGTGGGTCCAGTGGGTCTGCTCTATGTGGGCCAGCGGGAATGGGCCGCCTCTGCCCCGCACGACAAGCATGTCAACATTATTGGCGCCGACGATGCCACCACCTGTATTATCGTTGTGGTCCGGCATTCCGGTAAGGTTTCCTATTCCCTGTTACCATAAATTTGGCTCATTTGGCTGATTAACCTTTTGGGTTGGTTTTCTGTTATTTTTTGCTCGACAGGATCGGGCGCCGTGGCTCTGGCCCACTTTGATGGCAGCGGTGTGGACGAGGCCGTGGGCACTATGGTTACAAGGGTGCAGGAGCTGGCCGTGGGCTATCCAGAGGGTCGCATCGAGTTGCAGTTGATTGGTGGCTATCGGGATGTCAATAACTATGGCGAGGAAGTCTTCTTTAGCATCATGCGTGAGTAGATAGGAAGGGATTTTGAGTTGAGAGGAGAGAGTTGGGCTTTATTTGAGGAAGAAAATGTTATTTTTCTTAAAAATAGTAAGATAACCTGCTTTAAACCCCATTTATTTCAAGAAAATTAACTGCTTTGCTTTAAAATTAAAGAAACTCTCCTAGTTTCTCCTTGTCTAAATTCTAATAACCTTAATTTTCTCTTCACAGAATCATTCCACAACCACCATCTTGAGATCGACCTGACGCAGGCCTGCGTGGGTGACCTGAATACCATGATGCGTGGGGAGATAAACTGTCCCATTATCTATGGCGTGGGCGTGAATATCAAGACTGGGGAGATCTTTCCGGCCACTTTCCCAGACCGAGGACCCGATCGAGAGCTGCGCGATGCACGCATTTTCATGGGAGCGCAATCGGTAAGTTGGAAAATCCTTTGCAACCCTAAAATTTACATCTATCTTATATTACCTATAACATTTTTAGGTCCTGGATGTATACGACTCCTCGCTGGGCATGTTGCGCATTGGACCATTCAACTATGATCCTTTGCGTGGCGCCGATCTGTGGCTCTCCCAAACGGATGAGTTTCTGCTACAGCACCTGTCCTCCAGTCCCGATGTCGAGCCGCCACACTTTGCGCCCCAGGTAAAAATGAGTGGAGAATCTTCAGCAAACTGTTACTTATTCTGTATAATCTTTTTTTCAGACGCGTGCCACCATCAAGTTCATCCAGGAGAACCAGTTCCCCGCCGTCACCGTCTTTAGGGATAATCGGCCGCGCTATTTCCGGCGGGACGACGCCACGGGGTGCTGGGTGCTGGTTAGATATTAAAGCTTACTTTTAGTGTTTTTAGTTGTTACGCAAAACTACTGTTGAAACAGATCGCAGATGCATGTGTTAATTGTCGTCCGCCGCCAAATGCTGCTTCTGTGCGCTTGCCTTTGTTTCAGTTTTAATCGTTGAGTTAATGGCATTCGTCTGTAATTGTGTAATTTTGTAATTTGTAATTGTAATTGTCGTTGATATTGATATATATATTCTGATAATTCGGATTATTCTGTGCTGTATTTATCGCCCGATTAGCCTTTAGCTTAGCAATTGCGATCTAATCTCTCTTTGAAATTTAAATTCAATTAGATACAAGATTGACTTCCGACTCTGGAGACCGGTGAGCCTTATAAATGGATCTGAATGGGAACGGGAAAACGCGGAAGAGCGAATTAAATAACAAATGAATAACGAATAAAGCCTAATCTCCAATAATATTGAAAGAGGAGAGATTGATTCTTAGCAAAATATATATAAATAGATGCGCATAGATCCGTGTAAACGAAACAATTTCGAATGCAATCATTTTAGCTGTTAACTGTAAGCTGTAAACTGTAATCAAATGTGTAAGAAAAATATATAAAAATGGCTTGGCTATAAACATACACAAACAAATGCTCAGAAATTGTTTAATTTTGTTTTAATTTAAACAAATTAATAATAAATGGGAAGTAAAATAAGGTGATTAACATTTGATTTATTTAATTTGTATACTTTAAATTCTATAAATATAAAAAATAATTATAAACTGGTTAATTACACGGATATCCTTGCTTTACAAGATTCGTTAAGTTTTTGAATTGCGCGCCTACTGTGCTTAACGAACAGATGTTCATTATTTCCATCTGGTCACTCTAGCGGCAATATTTAAATTTTGTAAGAGGTTTTTGAGGGTTTTTCATAAAAAAACTAGATATTTTAAATATTCCATGATATTACTCACCCATCTTTTGATTTTAAGTTACGACAAGCAACGTATATTTTGAAAAATTAATAAAAACTATAAAAGTGTGACCATTTACTATGGAAGACAAAATGCTAAACTTTTCTGAGTTTAACACAACCTTTTACTATCGGTCGTTGTCCAATACTAGTCTTCGTTGTCTTGTGGAAAAAGTTGGGTGATATTTTTCGATTTAACTCATTTTGACGTTTATTTATTGCTTATTTCGACTCAACCCTACGAATCAGAGCTAACGAGAAGCGCTTGCTGAGCGGGCGCAACTGGAAATTCAAAGACTGAAACCCGCAAACCCCCATTTTCCCCAAAATAGAAAACAGAAACTATATCGCTGCACCAAAAGCACCTGCACTGAGACGTGGACAGGGGAGAGAGAGAGGTGTGTGTGCATCGCGATTTCTAATCACTCGCAAGACTTTCTTCCACAAAAAGTAAACCCGAAAAGAGCCCGCAGCCCAGCCATTAAGAACTGTGCCACCGTTTACCCCCCAAAAACGCCGTCCAATTCCGTAAGCCCCAGAAGGCAAATGTAATTAAATAACAGGGAGAACACAGAGCAGACACACATAGAGAGAAAGAGAGATAGAAAGATAGAGAAGTGGGGCACCTGGCGGCGGGCAGGGCGTTTTTTCAGAGTTTCGCTTTGAATCTGGACAACGAAGACGACAAGACGTAAGTGGAATTGAAATGTTTTAATTATTTATTTGTTTTAATAAGAAAAACAAAACTTAACGAACTTTTGCAAACACACACACACACACATGCATAAGCGGCAGGATTGGTCAGTTACATTCCTGGGCTACCATTATTTCGGACTAACGGTTCTTTTTCAAGAGAAAACTGCAAGGCTATGCGTGTGTGTGTTGCGGTGTCGCCAGAAATTACTGTATCTGATATTTTCTCACTAAATACCTCGATTTCAGCGAACCATAACACTCAAACATGAATGGACAGGCACCGAGCGTTGGCGCCTCCAAGCTGGATTTATACATTACGCACCTGGATCATGTAGGCCCGTACCTGAAGGTCTACGGCCAGGTCAACCATGATGCCGCCATTCTTGTCAGCAAGGGCATCGAGCAGGTGCTGCCCGCCTGCTTCAGCATTGAGCCCAGTTGGAGCGTGGAGCGCCAACAGGCCCTAGTCACACCCGGCGTCATTTGCGCCTACAAACGGATCAATGGTCCTGCGCCCGGCGATGTGGACTACATGAGGGCCCGTGTGATCTCCGCAGAGCTCGAGGGCCAGGAAATGCGCACCGAGATTGAGTTCTTAGACTATGGCTTCAAGCGCACAGTCAAGGGCAAAGATGTGAGTTGGATTAGCCTGTTTTAAGTAGCCTTTTTAATCGATTTCCTTCTCCGCCAGTTGATATTTCCCAAGACGCCAAAGCTTATGCAAAACATTCGGCTGCTCTGCTCTCAGTACATAGTCCTAGGCATCTGCCACGACTGGAGCCAGGCCGATCTGGCGGTGGTCCACCAGTTGATTGTCAATCAGACCGTTCATTTGGCCATCGATGCCACACAGATTTGTGGTCAGAAATTTGCCAGCCTGCGCTGGAAGGACTTTCAGCTGGACGAGTTCCTGGTGCAGCAGCGAAAAATCGGTGCCCCGGTGTCCAGGCAACTCATGTTGGATCACTGCCGCAAGCTGTGGAAGGATGCGCCGCAGACACCGCCCGCTGAGCACAACAATAACACCATACACAGCAACTCAATGACGCCGACGGATATCGCACGAGAGCAACTGGCTTCTCGCAGATCCCTATCCGCCCGCCTCGAGGCTCAGCGTTCGGTTCAGGTGACATCGCCGCCCAGACAGCTCAATGCAGAGGCTGCCGAATATGCACCCAAACAGGTGCCACTGGCGAATGTGGTATGATTTGTGGTTTTCTCGCTTAGAAATCGATATAGTAACTTTATATCTTTTGCAGACGAATGTACAGTTGCCAGCGCATGGCCTGGCCAATACTCAGAAACCGGCTTACGTGCCGGTTAATCCTTATAATCGTGCCAATTATCAGCCCGCTGAGCAGGCTGCTCAACCTTATGTGCCCAAGGCCGTTGCCGCCACACCCCGATCGCTTTACAATTACTATAATGTCCGGCTGAACCAGCCGGTTCCACAGAAGGTGGTCCCTCTCAATAACCAAATGATGAACTATTCACAGTTGAATTATGCCGCTGCACGCTTTACTCCACCGCCTACGCCAACGGCGCTGTCACAGAGACCCCAGCAACGCGCCATTCCTGCTTTTAGGACCACCACCTTAACCGTGGGCCTCACCTACGACGTCTACATGAGCTTTGTGGAGAATGCCGTTCACTTGTTTTGGGTGCAATTGAAGAGCAGCCTCAACGATTTGACCGCCATGATGAGCAAGATTGAGAAAACGCATTTGAAGCCGCTGTCGCAGGCTCCAGAAGTTGGAACTGCTTGCGTAGCCCGCTTTGCGGATGATGGTAACTTCTATCGCGCTCTGGTAAGCGGCATGATTGGCCAGCGTTTCCGGGTGGTCTATGTGGATTATGGAAACTCTGGGCTGCTGCTCATTAGCGATCTCTTTCAAATACCCCCCGAACTGTTGGAGATTAAGCCGTTTGCTTATCGGTTTGCCTTGGCCGGAACCAAGGACATCGAGCCCATAGACGAGAGCATAAGGCGGATCTTTAAGCAAATGTGCACCTACAAGAGCTTTCAGCTGACTGTGAAGGCGCCGGAGAGTGTGGGCGCCATGCAGACCTGCCACCTCATGCAGAATGTAAGTGGCTTTCTTTGGAAAATCCTAACAAGATCCCTCTAATTGGTAACCCTTTCCTTTCCTTTCAGGGCTCCAATATGCTGGAGATGCTGCGTCAAATGAAGAACACTCGCCTTGCATACACCAAGGCGGAGCATTTGCAAAACGATGATGAAGTGGAGATCCGTTTTATTGATTCGCCAAGCAACTTTTATGTACAAAAGATAGCCAATGTGGCCAAGTTCGGCAAGCTGATGGATGAAATGTTCTCCTATTACAATGTCAACCAGAAGGTGCCCGACCAGTTAGTACTGGGTGCCCCCTGCATGGTGCGCTGCGAACGGGAATGGTATCGTGCTGAGATCCTGCGCGTGGAAGATACTGTGATTGTGCGCCACGTAGACTTTGGCTATGAGCATTCCGTAAAGCGTCACTGCATTGCCCACATAGCCGAAAAGCATCTCGAAATGCCACGCCAGGCGGTCAAGTGCTGCCTGAAGGGTTTCGAGAACAGTGATTTAGGCAAGGACAAGATTACCGATACATTTGAGATGCTGGCCGAAGACTCGAACATCCAGCGTCGCACTTTCAATATGCGCGTCTTTCGCATCGAACCCGATGGCCTTCACGTGGTGAATCTGATGGCCAAGAACATTAATGTGATGAAAAAGTTGTACAAGCTATCGATGCCCTTCGAGAAGTACCTGTCGCTGGAGAAGGGACACTTTAATACCACGCCCACAGACTCGTTTCTCTCCTCGGAGCTGGACAAGAGCCATGTTTTGAACTCTACCAGCATTGTGGAGATGGAGGATCGTGTGCCAGCGAAGGAGAAGCAGCAGCAGCAGAAGCCACAACAGGAGCGTGTTCTTGACTCTGGGAAAGGAAGCATCACCAAGAACTCGAATGACTGGGACAAGCGCAGCTCCACATCGGCAGGATCCAAGGATAGCAGGCGCCAGCAGCAGCAACAACCAGCTGAGAGATTCGATCGCCATTTGGATTCTAGCTTCGATACCCAGAGCACCGGCAGCTACACCAGTGGCATGAGTTCGCCACGCAAGGGCAATCGCCAGCAGAAGGGACGCCTGCAGACTCAGTCGCCCAGGTTGCAGAATGGAAAACCAGAGGCGAACAAAAATACGTGAGTTCTATAATTATAAATATGGAAAAAAAATATAGAATAAAGATGTATGTCGCTACCACAATATATTAATCAACCTCTTCTTTTCCAGTCGCTTTAGCCAGAACGAGTCACCGCGCAAGACTCCCGATGGCCAGCAAAAGAACCAGCGCTCACAAAATGCACCCCAGGGTTTTGCCCAAAAGCCGCAGCGACAAAAGTCCACCTTGGACGGCAATGCCGTCAGCAACTCGAAGCGTTCCAGCGGCATGGAGAGCGATACTGCCTCCTCCTCCACCGAATCCCGACCAGAAAAGTATGTGCCCCTAGACAAGCCGTATGTGCAGCATGAGATCAAAACTCCCAGCAAGGAGGCGGCCAGTCTATCCTGGTGGGTCTCACCGTTCCAGTTCTACGTTGTGCCCCAGAGTCTTTCTGCCAAGTATGATGGTGTTTTGCGTGAGATGCGACAGTTCTACCGCCAGAAGCAGCATCAGCCTCTTCAGCTGAAGTCCGGCTCCACGGTGGTGGTGCGTCAACGCAAGGATAACGCCATCCTGCGTGCCACAGTCATTGCCTGTAATCACATGATACGCAAATATCGTGTCTTTTGTGTGGACACTGGCAGTGTGATCACGGTCACCTCGGAGGATGTTTGGCCGCTGGAGCAGCGCTTTGCAGAGCCACCGTGCCTGGCCCAACGCTGCACTTTTGACAGCGTGCTGACCAACTATGATCCCCTGTACATTGTGGATCGCATGGAGAAGTATGTGCCGGTCAATGCCAAGGTGGAGTGCGAATATTTGTATATGGAGAAGAGCAGCCAAAGTGGATGTACCTACACGATAAATCTATTTGTAAACGGTGCCTCGCTGCAGAAGACCCTTATCAAGGCAGAGTTACTCACTGAGGTGGCTCCAGGTAAGATTATGGCAGCTGGATTTATATTAAATTATATATTTTATATTTATCTTTACTTTGCAGAGGTTCGTGTTAGCCTTCTGGCAGGCCAACAGGTCAGGGGCAAGTTTAGTTTCATTCGGGACATGACCAGCTTCAAGATTCAGCTAGACTACTGCAATCATGTAGACATTATGGCCTCTTATGATGATGCCAAGTTCATCAAATCGAATCCGGATTTGGCCAGACGCTTCAAGGATTTCTACGAGGGCAAATCCTTTGCTTTTAATATCAAAAATGTCTGCGATAACAATATGTAAGTATAATTTGTACATATTTTTTAAATGAGGACTTAATCACTTATAGGGATTACCAGTAAATCGATCTTTACATTTTATCTATCGATATTTATGATGTGCTTTTTGGTGTTTTTCACCTTTAATATGAAACCAGAAATACTATGAATAGGTTAACCAAATTACTGAAATTCGGGATTCCTAAAAGAGCACTACTTATCTTTTCCACGACGTTTACATACCTATTGAACTTTTTCGATTAAATCGATTCGGACAACGTATATCGATGTTTCGCTTAATTTGGAAAAAATTAATCGATTTTATTTCCAACTCTAAATAATAATTCATTCATTTAATCGATTACTACACTTTCGATATGATAATGAGTGCGATATATTTATCGTTAAATACTCGATATACATAAAATCGTTTAATTTCTCAGCTTATCCCATCCCTACTATAAAAATTACATTTCTTTTAAGAATTTATCTTCGCCCTGTAATGCCGCTTTTCAAGGAGGATCGCAAGGCATTCATTTGTCCCCATCCCGTGGTATTGAGCTCCTTCCAGGCTCTAGTGGTGTTCACCTCCAAGCCCTATCGCATTTTCGTCCAAAATGTGGCCACAGAGGGTAAAGTTAACAATCTACTGGATGACATGTACGAGTTCTACGAGTCTCAGGGTGAGAAATATAACTTGCTAAAATTTTAAATTATAACTTATATTCTTCCCCCCCTCCCCAGGTATCCCCCTCAAGAAATATGAAGCTGGTCAGATCTGTGCCGCTCGAAGTTTCGATAAAAATTGGTACCGCGCACGAATCTCTGGTAGAGACTCAACGGCAGCACGCACCGAGGTGTTTTACATTGATTATGGCAACACGGAGGTGGTAAAGCGTGAGGATATCAGGGCCTTGGACGATAAGTTTTACGAGAATAGTAGTGGCTTTGCCATCGAGGTGAACTTACCCATTGGAAGGCCCAACGATGCTGATAAACTGCAAAAACGTCTGGCTGAACTCCTGGAGAGTAATGTGGTCACTATCAAAGCTATTGAGATGCGTCGCAATCATCTCATTGCCGATGCCATCATGAAGAGCGAGGAGAGTGTGGTGGATGTGCTCAAGAAGGAGAAGCTTATACCCGGCAAGGATCTGGATTATATGCGCAAGCAATTGGATAAGGGAAAGTCTCGCATTTACGAGTACATTGAAATGGTGGATTTGACGTTGGATGATGAGGAGGAAAAGGGGCGTGGCAGCAAGTCGAGTTCGCCCAAGAAGAAGCCACAGAATGACAGGGAGCCACGTGAACCCAAGAAATCGAAGCAAGCTCCTTCTCCTTCGCCAGTTCCAGCTAAGGTTCCCTCTCCAGTGCCAGTGGAGCCCAAGCCAGTCACTCCAGTTCCTGTGGCTGTAAAAGAACCAGAAGCCAAGGCCATAACTCAGCCACCACCACCACCACCACAACCAGAACCTAAGCCTGAGCCTGAGCCCGAGCCGAAAACTGTTCAAGAACCCCCAAAGCTTACTCCTCCCCAGGAGGATCCCTACAAGGACATGGAGAAGGCTGTACTCAGTCACTGTATCAATCCCACCCACTTCTTTGTCCATCCCATTGACCGGCTGCCGGAGGTATATCGCTTGCAGGAGAATCTACAAATTGTCTCGCCCTCTCTGCCCCAGCTTAGAAATGTGGTGAATGGCGCCGATTGCATCTCCTTGTACTCCGTTGATAAGAACTGGTATCGCGCCAAGATCATTGACGCTGAGCTGATGGTCCTGCTGTTTGTGGACTTTGGCAACACGGACTGCGTATCGGACACATCGGACGTCAAGGAGAGTATGTGGTCGCATATCGAACCTTTCAGCCTGCCCTGCGCCCTGCCCATCAGGCCCAAGAGCACTGCCGATTGGGTGGATGCAGCAAATGGCATTTTCAACGAATCCTACACAAAGACCTTGAGCTACGAGTACCTCACCCAGGGCGATCACCAGACGGTTAGCTATGTGAATCTGTTCATCGATGGCGAGGATGTGGCCAAGAAATTGATTAACGATGGCTTTGCTAAGCCGCTGGAGTATGTGCCCAGTGGCACCACTTGCTACATCTCACATGTGAATGGCATTTGCGACTTTTACATCCAATTGGAGCGGGACTCCAAGGCTCTGGAGCTGATTGAGATGTTCTTGAGGGATGAGGAGAACCCAAAGCCGCTGGAGAGATTCGAAAAGGGTTCCATTGTGGCGGCCCTCTTTGAGGACGATGAGCTTTGGTATCGGGCCAAGCTGCTAAAGCAATTGCCGGATGGAAAGTATGAGGTGCTCTTCATTGACTATGGCAACAAATCCACCACATCCAAGTGTCTGCTGCTCTCCGAAGAGATTGCCAGTTTGCCTAGTCTGTCCAAGAAGTGCTCGCTGCAGCTGCCGGAAGAATACACATCCTGGTCGCCGGAAGCGGAGGCCAAATTTGCAGAGCTCACAGGCGAGGGTGAGCTGATATTCACCACGCAGCTGGTGAAGCCCGGTGAGGATCAGGTTATAATACAACTTTTGCTGGATGGCGAAAACATCAACGAGCGCCTGCTGCCGCTATGTCCTAGAAAGGAGCCCAAGGCTGCCAGCAAGGAATCCTTAAACGAGGGTTCCTCTGTGAAAACCAAAGCTGTCATTACTCACGTGGAGAGCCCCTCAGAGATGTACCTGCAGTTTGGCGAAAAGGAACCCTTGATGGATATCATTATAGAGAAGCTAAATGATGGTACATTGCAGGCAAAGAAGGAGAAGGGTAAGGTGGATGAGCTGCTGGTGGCTCAGTTTGATGAGGACCTGGAGTTCTATCGGGTTCGCATTGTGGAGGTGCTGGACAATGACAAGTATCGCGTGGTATTCATAGACTATGGCAACCCCTCGGTGGTGGACAAGCTCTACGACATGCCCGAGGAATTCAAGACCATTCCAGCCATAGCTGAGATCTGCCGCATGGAATCCTGCGATGATTTTGAGAAGCACAAAAGTCTCACCCTGGTGAATATACAAGCTTTGCTGGACTGCTGCAATGGGGATGTGGTAGTGGAATTCCTAGACAAGTCAGCTAGCCCTCCTTTAGTGAGACTGACCACCAACGACAAGAAGGGTCTAAACATTTACGAGCAGCTGCAGAAGGTTTTAAAGACAGAGCTGACCATCATCCAGAAGCGTAACGAGAACTCGGACTGCATTATTTCTCACGGCAGCTCACCCAAAGGCTTCTATGTCCAGCTGAAGCACAATTCCCCTGAACTAGATGTGATTGTCAAGACCCTAAGGTCCCTGTCGAAGGACCAACTAAAGGTATTTGAGGCTCCGCCAAAGGATTCTCATGGTGTTTGCTACTCCCAGGAGGATGCCTGCTTTTATCGCTGCAGCATCAAGTCGGTTTTGGAAGAGCCCAAGGGCTTTGAGGCCTTCTTGCTGGACTATGGCAACACCATAACCGTGCCAGAGATTTGGAAATTACCCCAGGGAATCGAGCAGGTAGCACCGCAGGCTCTGCTTTGCCAGCTAAGTGAACTCCCCGACGATGTGCCCGATGAGCAGCTGGACAAGGCCTTTGCTGCCCTGCTGGAGCAGCACTTTGGCGAGGTTTACCAGATAACCACTCAGCCAAAGGATGATGAATCGAAGCCTGTGTTGGCTAAGCTCTGCATCAACTACAAGGACTTTGCTCAGGAGCTGGCCAGCACAGTGGCCGGAGTGCAGAAGCCGCTGGAAGCGGAGCTGCACAATTGCTTTGTGGTGCAGTACGACAGCCCCACCTCCTTCTACGTGCAGATGGAGAGCGAGGTACCAGAGCTGGAGAAGATGACAGACAAACTGCTGGACGCTGAGCAGGATTGGCCTGTTTTCAGTGACCTCAAGGAGGGAGCCCTGTGCGTGGCACAGTTTCCCCAGGATGAGGTCTTCTATCGCGCCAAAATACTCAAGGTTCTGGAAGACAACAAATGCGAGGTGCACTTCATAGACTTTGGCAACAATGCGGTGACCCAGCAGTTCCGCCAGCTGCCCGAGGAGCTAGCCAAGCCGGAGCGTTATAGCAAGCGCTGCGAGCTGGAGGCGGCCACCATGGCCAAGTGCGATACCACTCAGCTGCAAACGTTCATCGACACGCGCTGCTCCGAGACATTCCAGGTGGAGATACTGGCCACCAAGGGCGAGGGCACCAATGTGGTTCGGCTCTTTTACCAGAGTACGAACATCAGCGAGAAGCTGCAGAGCCTGCAGAAGGAGGATTCCTAAACTGGAGGCAGAATGTGATTTGTTTTGGCCAAGGAAGCGCCGTATTATCGACTAAGTTAACCGAGTTCAACTTATTCAAAGCCTGGAAGAGGAGGATACCTCAAGGAAGAAGCTTCATTGATTTTTCATGGAAAACCAAAATGAATGCTAGAAATATATTTTATTTAATCAACAACAAACAACACAGAACGGAAAACATAAAACCATATTATCACCAAACAAAAAAACACTAAAAAAAAATCAACGAAAAACGAATTAAAAAAAAACGAAAAAATCACAAAGAAAATGCATAAAAAACAAACGAAAAACACTTTAAAAAATTGTACAAAAAAATGTAAAAGCTAGAGAAAATTATCACTAACTGAAGGATGTTAGTAGCAAAGGACGATTTAAGTTTATATAATTGCTCAAGGTTTTGTAAAAATACAACACACATTTTACATAATCAACGAAGAAAAGTGGAGAGAATATCGAACCTCCAAGAGAATTATTTATTTTTCCCCTTAACCTAATTTGTACTTTTATTTCTTTTTTCGATTAACCAACTGAAAAATCATTTATTTTGAGCTTTTCCATATTTTCAATTCTAAACTCAACTTGTATGTTAACAAACAAAGAAAAAGAGAACATTGCAAAGCGAAGACTAAAAATAAAGCAAATTAAGGAAACTAATGGAATATGGGTTTATAAATATAGATATTAAAACCTTAACCATGATGTCATATTTTTCTACCAATTCTTTTTCATGTTGTGAACAAAAACTGTATAATAAATACGATGAAAAGCAATGTGTTATGGTGTGTTTTATTAGCTGGAGTAAAATATCTAAAATTTAGTAAGCTTAATTATATCGAAAAATGATTGAATTTTAAGTTCAAATCGAAATCGGTGAGGATCATAGAGTATCTATTATATTGCTAACAAGAAAGAAAGCTAACTTCGGCACGCCGAAGTTTGTATACCCTTGCAGATTGGTTTTCATATTTATGTCATAAATTATAATGCCGAAAACAGACACTAAACTGAGTTACATACCATTTTACCTATACTTATTATGTTTGCAGTTTGACAGTTACAGTTATACATTCCCAGCTTTACATTTTCTCTACATCTGATCGCTTCTATGGCTGCTATATGATATAGTTGTCCGACTTTCATAAAATGTATACCAAAATTCTATAATAATAAGTAAAGCTCATATCTCAGAGTAGATGAAAATACATTGAAAAACAACGAAGTTATAATTTTTTCTATTACTTTCCCTATCGTTCCTATGGCAGCTATAAGATATAGTCGTCCGATTGTCATAAAATTTTTACCAAAATTTTGAAATAATACCAGAAGCTCATGTGTCAAAGTAGATTAAAATACGTTGAAAAACAACGAAGTTATAATTTTTTTGATTAATTTCCCGATCGTTCCTATGGCAGCTATAAGATATAGTGGTCCGATTTTCATAAAATTTTTACCAAAATTCTGGAATAATATAAAAAGGCTATATCTCAAAAATGATGGAATAATATTGAAAAACAGCCAAGTTAAAATTATTTTTCTAAAAATTTATTGAACATTTGTATGGCAGCTATATGATATAGTCGTCCGATCCGGCCCGTTCCGACATATATAGCAGTGAGAGTATATAGAAGACTATATGCAAAGTTTCATTCAGATAGCTTTAAAACTGAGGGACTAGTTTGCGTAGAAACGGACAGACGGACGGACAGACGGACAGACGGACAGACGGACAGACGGACGGACAGACGGACAGACGGACATGGCTAGATCGACTCGGCTGTTGATGCTGATCAAGAATATATATACTTTATAGGGTCGGAAACGTCTCCTTCACTGCGTTGCAAACTTCTGACTGAAATTATAATACCCTGCAAGGGTATAAAAAGTGAAACAAGTTCTACTCAATATCATATCAAAAACATCGTAAAATTCGATACATCAACGTTTTAAATATCGAAAAATATCGATTTTATTGATATCAACTAGAAACAATTAATTAAATAAGTCTTTCCCCTTCCTGGTGATCCAACATCTTTAACAGAATTTAATGTCGATTCAGTATATATATTATTAATATTCCTACCTGTACTTCTACCTGAAGTTCCACCCTGTGCCAGCAATTAGCGGTCTCGTCACTCGGGGGATTTATGGGTTTATGATTGGTCAAGAACAAGACGCCTGTGGAAGTCTGCCCAGACATGAGAGATCTTGGCTTGTCCAGGGGTAGGTGCTACTGATAAGAAACTGGGAATTAAGATGTCTCGGCCCACATTTATTGCCTGGGTTAAAGTATCTTTTCTCGGTATCAACGTATCATTCATCACTTTGGCTGGCTTGACACAACGCATTCCTCCAGACGCATTTACACTTGTTCTTCGTGGTGATTTTATTAGGAGATCGATTTCGATTATCGTTTGTTTGCTAATTGGATGAGTGGCCAGCTAAATCACAAATATCCACACTCGAGCTGTCCAAAAATCCCGCAAACAACTCAATTTCCAGATATATCAGTTTCCATTGCGCTTATCACGAAGCAACGAGACCGCAGAGAGAGAGTGAGAGAGTGGGAGAGAGGTCTCTTCTGTGGACTCTCCCGAATTTCCACAGAGTTTTCCCGCTGCAGTAGACCCATCTGTAGTGTGTGTGTGCTTTATCAGAGTTTTTCGGGGCGAGCAGTGCTCGGCGGCGATCGTCTGAGTCCGAAAGGCACAAAAAAAAAAAATAACACTGAACCGATCTCGGCGTTCGTTTCAATTCCATGTCTGCGGTTGAATTGAACGGTTCCGGCTAACGTGCACGCTCCGTAACGCTTGCTATATCTTATCCGGCGTAAATAACTATTACTTGGGAGTGATTACAAAAATAATATATTATTTTGGCTTCAAGATCACTTGAGAAATTAAAAAAATATATATATTTAAAAGAAAGGAAATTACTCCTAAAATTTAAATTAAAGTGTTTCTAAAAAATATAAGTATAGAAAATATACGTTTTATAATAACAAAATATTTCCAAAAATATATAAATCTAAATAAAGTCTTCAGTGAAGTGAAATCTGTCTAGTGCTATAATGATCCTGTCCTTGCTCAAGGATTATCCACTCAAACTATAAATGGGATTATACCTGAAGACCTTTGGGAATACCTAAGCGGTAAGTCTGTTTTTACTCTAAATTCCCTCTCTAGTTTCCCTGTTTTCTCTCTTTCTTCACCCTATGAGTAGTTGCTTTTCGGGGTCTGGCGGGTTATCATCAATGGAACCTCCCCACATAATAGTACGAGTACGTTCTAAGTAGATTGCACAACAGCTGGTTGGCTGTATTAAATTTTCTAATCAGAAAACTTAGCATTGAAATATGCCCCAGTCTCTGTAAGTGTCGGGATCCAAAAGATCACTCTACACACCCCTACAGCATAATGCGATAGAGTCCAAACTTAAATTGATTTCAATTAACCACAATTGGAGGCTTTATGTATATACAACAGGCAGGCATATCTTGTAGAGGGAATAAGAGTTTTAAACGAAGGCAGTACCTAGTACTCCCTGTACTGTTTATATATATACGAAAATTCCAAGTAAAAAGAGTGACTGTGTTTATACAGTAATTAACTTTTATACAGAACACCTGCTTATCAAGAGAAAGACTAATCTTTATAGAGATTGTGGCAGAACAAGAAAGAGGGAAAAACTCACAAAGAAGTTTCCCTTACTTATCCAAGAGTTATTCCAAGTTTTAAACAAAATAAAGTATATTTATCCCGGCCATTCCTCCGATATTAAATGGCAGTTACTCACAATTCAGTAACTGTAGCTTAGGGCTCCACCGATTCGATTGGTTTGAATTCTTTTGTTTTTTTCCCCTTGAATCATTCCCTCTCTCGGGGGAACTGAATGCTTTCTTGATTGTGTTTAATTGAAATAAATGAACAATGTTTTTTTCTGCCTTACTTTTCGTGACTGTTAGTGCCGTTTCAATTTAATTTTTTTCTTTATGAAATAGTTTGAAAAGAACTTTACAGCGGAAATTAGAACGAAGCTGATAAGAGAGTAACACTTGACGTGTACTGATAACAAAATATATGGGGTCTTATTACTCAAGGGGAGTTTTGATTAATCAAAAAAAAAAAAGGGTAACCAAGATCTTTTGACAACACAGAAGTGATAGTAAAAGTTGTCACAGGCCATGTTTCATCATCACAGAAAAGTCAAAACAGATAAATCTTAAACGTGCTCGAGAGAAATGTGAATAAATCTTGGAGGCCCATGGATCACACACCTGTTGAGGTGGGGGAGGTAGTGCAGGGGGTGTCGCCCTCGCCGAAAGATATACCCTAGCCGATAATATGCATATATACGAGTGTGCCGACGCCCACAATGTGTGACAGGAACTATCACAAGAGCACATAAATCCATTCATAAATGTTTAGAATGTTATTAAAATATTTGATACTAATTTCGAGATTTTTTTTTCTTCTTGTCCATTTTTTACGGGCGGCTTTGTCGATATTCTTGTTGCGTTTGGTTATCCCCATAATCGCTTGCCCCCGCGAGCAGATAAATAATCCCTCGTCGTCATATTTATCATATCGGGGCAGGCAGGCAGGCAGGCGGCTCCGTATGGATCTCATGGATCTTTCGAATCCCGGCGAGGTGGGAGGTAGGCGAGTAGGCGACCATTCCAATCCGTAACCCATTTCTGCCACCCCATTCCGCATGCATGTTCCATTGTTTGTCTGCGGCAACAGCCGCTTGATTGAGCCTAATATATAAATAAATATTGGAACAAATGCGGCCAAAGTGGAAAGCATAAATTCTGACCCATACCCAGGCGATGCCACCACCTCTAAAGCTAATGCTGATTTTTCCATTCTGAAGAGGGGAGAAGAGATCTCTTTTATATTTCTGTTATATCGGCATTAGCCCTTTTTATGGCCAATTTTTCGTTGAATTTTGAGCCCCCTTGAGCGGAAGACAACGAAATTCCATAAGGTATGATGGCTACGCTTTCTGCTTAATTTTAATTTAAATATATGAAAATATATTTATAGCCATTGTTGCGGTCGCTGTCAGACCCAAAAAGAGTGTGGAAATAGCTTCAATATTTTTTTGTTTGATATATTTTCTGCCTTTTGCTTGTGTTGTTCTTGTTTTTTTTGCTGATTCGTACGACTGTCGAAGGTGGAAAACACTGGGTGGCGAAAGCATGCTCCTAGGTATTAGCTCAGCATATGCTTTTCAAGTGGAGCGCAACAGTTTTTGGTCAAAGGCCAAGACACTTTAGGGGAAAATACCCCACAAACAAAAAATTAATAAATGAAAAAGCAGCTAAAATCAGATCATGAATCATTGTTTGCAGAGAGCTAAAATGACCCAAGGTATTGTTACTAACTTTATAATTGATTACCTTCCCCCGTTGCGTTGCCTTTGTAAATTGGCCAAGAAAGAGATCTTATCGGTGGGCTCAATGCGTCTTAATTCCGCCACTTGGACGGGCTCTAACCGATTTGCCAATATGAATGGATACCGTCGTTCATCATTCCTTCTGGCAGCCGTTTAAGGTTTGGGTAAACACTGAGAGACCGTTTGCTGACTGGTGACACTTGATTTCCCGAAACAATGCTTTCAGCTGCGACAGCAATTAACCCGAATGTCACAAATGCAAAAAAAAAAAAAAAAATCACAATACTCAAGAAATTGCTCATGAGGTTGGGTTTCAATTTTCACAAAGCTAACAAAAACTACAACAAAAAAAAATATATATCACGCAAAGGCAGCGAAAAATGTTGCTGGAAACGTGCAATTTTCTAATTGCCCTTCAATGGGGCGTGACAGAGATATTAACAATGGGTTTCTGGCCATTTCCATTTTCATTTCAATTTTAGAATGTTACCAAATGTGCCTTTTCGGACCAAGATCATGTCAAGATATATATACTTACTATATTCCTGTATAAATCACTTTATGGCAGGGCTATTTCTGGCCCATAATCGATTATTGTTTTTCGACTTTTTCCCCTATTTTTCTTTTTGGCAAATTGCGGCGATTCTGACACATTGAAAAGAGCCATAAAAGCATTCTAATGGAATGTATTTCCCTTGATTTATTGCTACCCTTCTCTGGCTGTTTGATGTTGAATTAAAAGGCGTACATATTCTACATATATATAAACACCACGATAAGATACAAGAAAACAGACTTTGCACACCCAAAAATGGATGAATCTATCTACCTAGCGGTTTCCCAGTGACTCAGTTATTTCCAGGGCTAGTCTCTATTATTACCATTATTACCATTTGCAACTATTTCCGCCGCCGGTATGCGGAATCATCTTTTGTTGCATTTGACACTGATTGTACATTACGTATACGTAATGTGAGCCATGAGCATCACTCATACGCAGCCATGGCTTGAATGAAATCGCCTCTAATTCGGTTTTGCAAGGTGCGGGAGATTCGCTTGATTGGATGCTTTCAGTTTTTGGAACCCCTACAACAACCAGACCCAGACCCCCAGCTATGATCGGCATTGATCTTGTAAATCGCTAATTCGAAAATAAACGCTTTGACGCGCCCCATGCCCCCACTATTATATTCCCTAGTTTATTATTCTAGTTGCAGTCGAGAAAATAAACAAGTTGGCGCCGAAATTCCCCTACAAATCTCTTATTATATGTACAATATATCCTTGTATTTTATTTCCAACAGAGCATGGAACTGCATTGGCAGCTGCCGGCTATCATCGTGTGCCTACAGATCCTGCTAGCTGATGCCTTTCTCCCGCCAGAAGAGCGCAAGTGCAAGTATGCAAGGATTGAGAGGCTGCTGCGAATACGATGCTATAATCTGGACCTCAAGGAGGTGCCCCAGAATCTCAAGACCTCGGTGGAGGTGAGTAATGATCGGTAGGGTCAGCCATAGCTGGTGATCTGTAACTTAATTCAGCGTCGGACTTAGCCTACAGTATCCCCTGCCATAGTTGGCCTTAATTGGCTTTAATTAAAGAATAAAGAAGTTGCTTAGAGACTATAAATTCAGCTATATATATACTATATATATGGGCATTCCCACAGAAATTGCAAGCAGGCACAAAAAATACTGCCTAGTCAATATAAAAGCATGCAATTTCCGTGTGATATTTCCTATGATAAATTTGAGATGCTCTGTAGCTTCATTCACAACTCTATCACTTAATAATCTTGCAATTCACTGTCAATTTCTGTAGGTTCTGGATCTATCCTACAATCGCATCAAGAAGCTGAAAAGTGACTCGTTTCAAAAGTACACAGACATCAAGTTTCTGATGCTCTATGAGAACATGATTTTATCGGTGGAACCGGGAACTTTTGAGCCGCTCACCTCGCTCCAGGTAACAACACGACATCTAATTAATCAGCCACTATGACTCTTAATTATTTTAATCTTAAATAATCTTAATTGCCGGCCCTTGCAGGAAATAGATCTGTCGAATAATGGACTGACTACCATACCCCTAGAGCTCTTCCAGCTGCCAAGACTGAGAAATCTCTATATTGACAGCAACGAGCTGAAGTCCCTGGATCTGAATGCCCTAGAGAAACCCATTAGGGCGCCACTGGAGTACCTCAATATAGCCAAATGTGAGCTCAAGGAGTTGCCCGATTTGGGCATAATGCCAAGTAAGCAGAACTTTGAAAATATCACTAATTGAGAGGTCTTAATACATATTTTTTTACCCACAGAACTCTGGCAACTAAATGCCTCAATGAACCCCTTGCAGGACTTCAAGATCGATAGCCTGGCCAACCTGTGCCACCTCCGGACCATCGATTTGACCAAGACACAGCTCAGTCAGTGCGGATGCCAGCAGGTCACACAACATCTCACCATGCTCGGCGCCAGCCCGCAGTACGTGCCCGTTTGTATGGGTAAGTTTTTTTTGGATGGTTGGAAGAGACATGGAAGAGGGATGCAGCAGCTGCTAATTTTGGCATATGACCAACTTGCAATTCCATTTTCAGAGCCGCTCGACATCCGTGAATGTCCACTGCCCTACAATCGGACGATCCACTCGGCGACGTTCGCCAGTTGCCAGACAAGCGTCGAGTTGGCCGAAACGCGAAGTTTCTGGCTCTTCGCCGCCGGCTGCTTTGGCGGTGTTTTCGTTGTGCTCTTAGGTGATTAAATATTTTTATTATTTATATATAATATATAATTTTTAATGATCTGGTTTATTTTTAATCAAAAATATGGTTTATTTATTGCAGTTCTGCTCTTTTGCGTGATAAGATGTCGCCGGAAACGTGCCCAGAGACGCCTCAGAAATGCCCAACAACGCAAGCCGTTTGTGATCTCGCCCAGAAATGCCATTAACAATCGAAAGCCAGAGGATGAGCCTCTGCACTGTGATACTGCCCACGCATAGCATTGTAGTTATCTTAGTTACCTAAGTTTAGTTAGTTTTAGTGGCCAGCTATTTATTATACACTATTTAATGCCTTAGTACAACCGTCTGCCTAGAGAATTGCCATGAATATTTTACCAAAAAGCACCACAAACTAACTAACAAATCGAAAGATGCAATGTCTTGCTCAAATGCCACCACCGCTTAGGTACTTTTTTATGTAAATAAGTAACATAGAACTCGTAAGTCTGCAACAATCACGTTAATTTATAACGAATGACAATAAAAACTGAAGTTTTTAAAGGGATAATGTGTTTTTTTACTGAAGTAAATACGAAATATAAATTAAAATCAAAGGTTCCTATTTTTATCAATGTTTAAATTGGCGCCTTTATAAAAAGTGTTGGAAATAGATTACTTTTCAGAGTTTATAGCACTTAAATTTCACAGGTATTAAGTGAAAAGAGCAACAAATGGGCTAATAAACATAACAAATATATTTTACTTGCTAAGCTGACACAGAAACATTTGTTTTAAAATATTCAAACAATTTTGAAAAGGCTTAGGTTAGGGTTTAAGAAAAATTTTAATTATAAAAAAATTTTAATAAATTTTTTAACTGATAAAAACTAACACAGAACTTGTTTTAAATTAAACAAGAAAGGAAGCTAACTTCGGCACGCCGAAGTTTGTATACCCTTGCAGATTGGTTTCGATGTTTATATTATAGATTTAAATTCTGAAAACACTCACCAAACAGAGTTTCATTACATTTTACCTATACTTATTATGTTTACAGTTTGAAAGTTACAGTTTTACATTCCCAGTTTTACATTTTCTCTACATCTACCGATCGGTTTATATGGCAGCTATATGATATAGTTGTCCGATTTTTATAAAATTTATACCATAATTCTAGAATAATAAAAAAAGCTTATATCTCAGAGTAGATAAACATACGTTGAAAAACAACGAAACTATAATTTTTTATCTATTTATTTCTCGACCGTTCCTATGGCAGCTATATCATATAGTCGACCGATTTTCATAAAATTTTTACCAAAATTCTGAAATAATAAAAAATGGCCATATCTAAAAAATGGTGCAAAAATGTTGAAAAACAACAAAGTTATAATTTTTTTCTACAAATATATCGAACATTTGTATGGCAGCTATATGATATAGTCGTCCGATCCGGCCCGTTCCGACATATATAGCAGTGAGAGCATATAGAAGACTATATGCAAAGTTTCATTCAGATAGCGTTAAAACTGAGGGACTAGTTTGCGTAGAAACAGACAGACGGACAGACGGACAGACGGACAGACGGACAGACGGACAGATGGACAGACGGACAGACGGACATGGCTAGATCGACTCGGCTGTTGATGCTGATCAAGAATATATATACTTTATAGGGTCGGAAACGTCTCCTTCACTGCGTTGCAAACTTCTGACTGAAATTATAATACCCTGCAAGGGTATAATAAAACATTTGATCTACATAAGTGTCATAAGAAATGCCTAAAAGCATGCTACATTAAGCAAGAACAACTGCAAATGCATTCGACTCTCAAAAGTAGGCAGTATTTTTTCATTTCCGGTCATTATTTTATGTGTGAATTTATAAAATAGTTTTAAATATTTATTTTATTCACCAATTGGACAGTATAATTAATGAAGTGCTTAAACTGTTCCTTTTTTTTAAACAAATTTCAAGAAACAAGTTTAACTTGTAAAATATTAATAGTTGTGCAAATTCTGAATGACAACCCTGTTGCTCTCTTCCTATATTCTCTTCTGAGCAAATTACTCTCACAAACGTCAATCTTCCTCCACTTTTGCATTGACTTTCGCACCTTTCATACCGGTGCTCTCTCTTTTTTTCTGTCTCTTTCTCTCACGCTGCCTCTCCCTCTCGCGCGTAACGTTTATAGCCGGTCCAGCAATAGCCGGCTAGCGAAGAAGCAGAAAAAATGAAATCCAAGCAAGCGGAATGCAAAATACAATTCCTTTGGCGCCTTCCTACTCACAAACATGATGTATACACACACGCACGCTCGCATACACCTAAACCAGAAGTGGTGGGAGCTGTGACGGCGACTGCGCTGCCGGTGGCTCAGCGGTGGCATTTAGGCATTTATGCCCACGGCTAGCGACCAGCCGCCTCAGATTCTCGTCATCGCTCGTGTCTGGCGCATCGCAAACGCCTCGTTCCTGTGTTCTCGTACTCGAATCCAGTGTGAAAAGCTCAGCGGGCACGCCCACCACCCACGCGAGTGCTTAAATCGAAAAATTATCCAAGAAAAGACCCCAAGAAAACCCCTAACAAAATGAGCAGTAAGTTGGGAGGAGCACTGCAACTGCAATTCGCAATAAAAAAAAAAAGAAATGATAAAAGAAAAGCGCAAAGCAAACGCAGAAAAGAGTGTGTGTGCGTGCGTTCGAGCGTGTGTGTGTGTGCGTATGCATGGCTAAAGGCTGCAGGCTGCAACCGAAAAAAAAGAGCCTGCCCCAAGTTAAAAGCTCTAATAATCCTCCCAAAAAAAACCACCCCTGCCCCTCTCACATTTCATAACACTCGCTTTGGGAAGGAGTTCCTCCTCGTCTGCGATTCCCAATCAAAATCATAGCGATAAGCACTAGTCCTACTATTCTATATACTGTATTTATAAAATCGAGCATAGAGCGCGAGTGTTTTAGCGACGACGAAGACGACCTTTACTGACCTTCACCAGCGCCTGCTCTCCGCGTACAGCCCACCGACCCTCCCCCTGCCCATGCCTAGCACCATTTAAATGTAGTTCGAAATACATTTTCAGCACGAGTCCATGCATTGCATTGGCATATTTGTTTGTTTATGAAAAGTATGTGCACGACAGAAAAATACTGATAACGAGCAAAGCAGCAGAAGCTCACACACATAACCTTCAAAGAGAGAATTTAAAAGGGAGCACTAGGAGAGAGCTCTCTCTCTCTCTCCTCACCGTTATGTTGGCGCTGCGCTTTGTTGTGACATTCGCGTGATTTTATTATATTGATTTAGCGCTTTCTTTCGGTGACCTAGTAGTAATCAAACCTTAGCGCCATTAGCCTTATCAATTTATACATAAGCATTGAAGCCCTTATCAGTGCGATTTCCGTATCTGCATCCCATTCAGATTTAGATTAGTGGGATGCACTTCGCCTTGGCATTTTCACACGCGTTTGCTGACGTCCTGACGTCGATCCGATCATGTTTGAAGCAGCCCCTGAATACTATACGTCCCATTTGCCAGCCAGGCAGCCATATAATAATTTATAGATGTATTTCTATTTATAACATCCGTCTATATGTATGCGCCGGGTGGAATTATGGCCGGCGACAGGCGCTAACAACGTTTGTCTGTTCGAAAATACCACTTTTCGAAAAAGTTTTCCACGCCCGAGAACATTCCTTGTGTCGCCGTCGTTGTCGCCCACTAAAAATGTTTTCAAATGAAATACAATTAACATTCTTAAGTAGCCAGATATAACAAAAAATAATGTTTAATACCACATTATTAATATTATTAAGGGATTTTTAATATTTATAGGTTTTTGGATTATAAGCATTTGATTTCTTACTTAAAATTGATTTAAAATCTAGCTAAAAAGATCGATATTAATGATAACTATCATTTTATTAATATTATTTAGTTTTAAATTTCGGTTTGACAAGAATAATGCTTAGTATCCTATTAGTCATAATTTGTATCTGAAAGCAAGGTTATTCATAAAATTAGTTATTTTTTAGGCATTAAAATGAATTTAGTTAGATTTTACAATCTTGTATTAATAAAAATCTATGGGTCAGCTACCTTATTTCATAATTTTTTATATTTAATATTGTTCTTCAAAGCCTTATAAGACTTTATCATATATCTTGATTCGAAAACTATTTAAGATTACTTTTTCTATGAAATCCTTATAACTTAATGCGACTTCAATTTAAATAATTAGTCATGTGCCTTATAGAAACATTAAATTATAAAAAATCATGTGTTATTACACACTTTTTTTAAGAAAACTGCATTCACCTTATCATTAAAAACCATTTGCTGACGCACTTCAATGACCAAGGCCTTACTTTCAATGCAATAACTTATTCAAATTAAATTAAAGGCAAAAAAACAAAATAATGAAATATAATTGCTTCTAGAAATGAAAGATAGCTCATCGTTCTTAAATATATATTTCCAAATTTTTACTGTGTGGGAGATCTCATTTTCTCTTTGTGTCCCTGGCTAGAAAACCCATTAAATCTGCACGGATTTATGCCCGCATTAATCATCAGCCCAAGGCAACAGCTGCCTTGAATTTTTCTCAGCCCGCAGGGATTTCCAGTATTTTCTGGGCACTCTCTCTCATATCCCAGCTCCCAGCTCCATGGCTGTCATCCGTGGTGATTCAATTTCTAAAATTGCTGCGGTGGTGCCTGTACCCAAAGCCAATGCATCGCATCGCCTACCAGCAGCAAAAACAATCTCATTTTATTTCACTTCACATTGGCGGTGCTATTTTTAGGGGACTGCTCTTTCGGATACAAGAGTCGAGAGTCGCGAGTCGCGAGTCAAGAATCCACAAGATACACACTGGCAGGCGGTAGGGAAAGAGATTTCCCGCAGAACTTGTTCCGCTCGCCTTGCACTCGCCAATTTGTGCGTTGGTGTCGCCACGAAGCAATTCCCCGATTTCCTCCCCGCATATGCATTATGCATGATAAGTGCAGTGCAACTTCGATAACTTACAACATTGATATAACAATTAAAATTTCAAAAATCCATTTTAAATCATTTAGATATTATTTTTATCATTTAGATTAAATAACTCTTTAAACCTTTGTAATATTTTATTTTTCAAGTGTTGAGTAGTTCTATTTAGGCAAGTTCAACTGTACCTTCTGCTTTATGCGCCGGCTGCAAATTGGCGCTCTGCTTCATTTAATCGGAGACCATAATAAACGGGTTTCCGGGATGATATGGGCGCGGTACGAGGCATCTCCCTCAAGGTCTCGGCTGTTGTCCATTCATCTAATTGGTGACCCCATTCAGGGTGCGGTGTCTGGGCCCAATAATCTGATCCGGGGCTCATTGCGGTATTTACTCAGTCACTTGACCCAGACCCCGAAAGCTTAACCCACGACCTTTTTTGCGCATTCGCCTTTGGCCGGGCGCTTTATCAGCTTTATTGTGCTAAGCATGTACGCGGATAGGGTGAAAGCCAAGGCGCAAACTCTCTCCGAAAAAGAGAGGTTTCACAGAGAGTGAGAGGTCGAGTATGAAAGAAAGCTTTACTTCAGAGAGAAGCTTATGGTTCCTTGCTCTCTTAAGACACTGGAAAAATATATTTCCTGAATGATTTAATGAAATTTAACTTATTTTTAGAATACTTATTTATTGTTAAACAAAACGCTTTTTAATTGAAAAATTTTTAGCGGAATATTTTGTAAATTTCCAATAGTTAACACATTTTTTTTTAGACATATAAATGATTATTATAATTGTTATATTTTTCTTATCTCCGCTTCAAAAACGTATTTTTTTTAATGTACTGACGAAAAGCACTATATTTAACATTTAACATTGTCTGATTTATTCTTTTTTAAAAGAGCTCTCCTGTCTTTGAACACTGACAAAAAAGAGGTAATACTTCTGAGGGGGATTTTCCCACAATCAGCTGTCACATAAATTGCTCATTTACTTATTCCTAAGTTTACTTATATATATATAGGTATATTTTTAAGGAAACTGTCGCGTCGCAACGCAGTCGTTTTTGACAATTTCAACAGTTGTTGCGAGATTTTATATTTAGACCGAGTGTTGTTTATTTTATTTTGTTTAAATCACCAAATTTATTTATGACGTCTGCTAAAATTCAGTTTCTTTATTGGTTTTTCCGCCACATTTAAGTTTTTTTGATTGTTCTGTGAATTATTTTTGTTGTCATTTTTTTGCACACATCCGGTAAGTCAGAAAGTTAATAAAATCCATTCTTTTTTGGCCGAAAGTAAATGATTTCATTTTTATTTTAGGCCCAGCGATTCATTTCACACGCACACACAAACAGAGTAGAAAAGAAAGCATCTGCGATGTATCTTTCACTCGCACTAAGAACACAAAAACCACACACAACACACTGAACACTACACCCAGACACACACACCACACCACACTTGTACATATCCGGCGGAGGATAAAGATATTGATATCATACCGAAACTCAGACCAAAGCAAGATCAGGCCAAGATCAGCTTCAGATCAAGCTCAGCTAAGGCTATGGCGAATGCATTCGAATGCCGCTGGTTAGCTCACTGTGTCGCAGATATCCCAAGGATATCCGTATCCGCATCCACACATCCTGTATCTGTATCCGCATCAGCGAGAAGGTAGTTGTTGTTATCCATCTACTTGTTGTATCCTGCGCTTTCACAGTTCCTTTTCAGTTTGCTTCTCTAAAACCCCCCCCCAAACACCATGTAAAACCGACACTATAATCTAATCTACTCTAATCTCTAATCTAAACTAAAGTTAGCTCTACGAAAAAACAAAAAAAAAACATTGTACAAAGAATATATACACATATACACGAACCTGTATATATTATCCAACTATTTTCTTCGAAAATCGTAGCATTAATACCCATAATAATAATAATTAATAATAATATTGTTCAAAATTCAATTGACCTGTGAATAATCAAAATTGGAAATAAAATAATTGTATGTTGACTCTATCTTAACTCTAATGATCTTTTAATTTTCAACAACATCAACAATACTGCATGGATATTAATCCATTAATTTTAATGAATTTAATACTAAGAAGCAGGGGAACCAGAGAGACACCAGTTACCAGATTCCAATTGTATAAAATCTGTTTCAGTTTATAAATTATGTATATTTTCAAACTAATTTTCCATCGAGTGAGAAATCTGAAGTGCTCATAATCGCCCCATATAACTGTATATAGGATAAGCTAACGCCATGAATAATTAATTATCTACATAGCTTTCGCCCCAAAACTAAATGCCAACTACGCAAAATTCTAATTGCCCGTTCGGACGCGCCTGAAATATGCTCGACTCTGCTCTGCTCTGCTCGATTTTTGCCAATCTTGTATGATTTTTTTCCGCTATTTTTGCAATATTCTCAATTTTTTTTTGCGCTCTAACAAAGCAAATGAAATTGGAATGCATGTGGGTGCTGACGCAGTTGGAGATCTGCACAGACCGCACTTGAACATGTGTGTCACACAGAGAATAATAATTGAGGGAAATTTAAATAAGAATTGGGTTTTCAAATTATTTATCTTGTTTCCTGAAACAAAGCAATGCCATATAAATATAAATGTGCCAAATTTAGTTAGTTTTTAAAGTCGGAAATATGTCTATATTTCTTAAAAATATATAAGGAAGCCAAAGAAATGATTTAAGATTTGAAATTATTTGGAAAACTCTCAAAAAGTATTTTAAAATTTTTTAAAATTATCTTATATCTTGAATTTTGGTATTAAAAATTGTATTCTTTTAGATACATTTAATAATATATTTAAAGACACAGCAATTTCTACAAATTTTTTTTAAAGAATCTATAAACTAGAAAGAATTAGTTTGTTATATTCAAAGAAAAAAAAAATTCAAAATTCAAAGATTCTTTTTAAAAATGACAATCTAATTTAAATTTTCTATTTATAAGATAAGATTTCTCAAAATATCTTTTATAAATAATAATCAAAAAAACACAGAGATAAACTGCAAATAATATAAGACTTTTCTTAATTAAAATAAATCTCTTTTGATAGATGGATTTATCAGTTTATTGATTATTTCTCTGAGTGCACCGCATTCTATTCCCAGCTTCGGCCACCCAAACCGGCGCTTGTTTATTTATAATCCATCTATTTTTTTTGCTGAATCCGAAACTAATAAATACCAAAACGAATTCTCTTTGCCAGCTGCTGCTGCTGTTGCAGTGAAACGTGCAATGCGAATGTAACCAATAAAATGTATCTACAGCTGCTGTAGCCACTGCCATTGTATCTGCACAGATTATTTGGATATGCAATTTAACCCTTGATTTGCACTTCTATTTCCGTAAATTAGAGTTCGCTTGGGTGACGCTGACGACAAATGACACGTACTCGCTGGGTGCCTTGGTCCTGGCCCACTCACTGAAGAGGGCCAACACTGCCCACCAGCTGGCAGTTCTGGTCACGCCCACCGTCTCGCTGGCGATGCGCGACCGCCTTAAGGAGGTCTATAATGTGGTCCAGGAGGTGAATGTTTTGGACTCACAGGATGCTGCCAATCTGGCTCTCCTGGCCCGCCCCGAACTGGGCGTGACCTTCACAAAGTTGCACTGCTGGCGTCTGGTGCAGTTTGAGAAGTGCGTCTTCCTGGATGCGGATACACTGGTAAGTTATATTTAAAGAGATTTGGAGGGGGATACAGATGAAATATAATTCAATATCCTCTTTAAGGTTTTGCAAAACTGCGATGAGCTGTTTGAGCGCGAGGAACTGTCGGCTGCCCCGGATGTCAGCTGGCCGGATTGCTTCAACTCTGGCGTGTTTGTGTTCAAGCCCAGCGTGGAGACCTTTGGCCAGATCACAGAGTTTGCCGTTAAGAATGGCAGCTTCGATGGCGGTGACCAGGGTCTGCTGAATCAGTACTTTGCCGACTGGGCGACGGCGGACATCAAGAAGCATTTGCCATTCGTTTACAATGTTACGGCCTATGCCTCCTACTGCTATCTGCCCGCCTTCAAACAGTGAGTATATCTTAACCACTCCCTATCTCTGGATAGTATATAATCCATTATATCAATTTACAGGTACAGAGATAAGATAAAGATTTTGCATTTCGCCGGCAAACTGAAACCTTGGCTGATTCAGTTCAACTCGGAGACTAAGACCGCCAGCGTCTCCTCGGAATATGCCCATGCCCAGGATCTGATCCAGCTGTGGTGGAACATCTTCTGTGATAATGTGATCCAGTCCCTGTCCACCGATATGGTGAGTGAACTGTTGAGTATATCTAAATGCAGGATCTTTTATCTTTATCGGACTTGCTGCCCCAAGACCTGTTTTCCCCCTTTGCTTACCCGAGAACTCTATTGTTTAACCCCTTGTTTTTTGCTACCTTTGCCTACGTTTCTTAACCCTTCAATTGCTAAATGCTAAACGATAAACGCCCCCAGCTAAAGCCAGGAACAGTAACAGTAACTAGCGATCCCGAGGAGGCGATAGCCCGCGGGTCTTCTCCCGAGGTAAGCAGATCTTTGCAGATCGCCCAAAAACCCATCTAGCACCAGATCTGTAGACACCCCTGAGCACCCCCTGTAAATATCTTAATTATAACGCAAATATTTATTTATTTATCCATCTATCCAACCGAGTAAATAATATGGCAAGCGAAAACCAAACGCAGATTCAATCTGTTTGCTATTTCTTGCCAATAGCTGACCTCGTTATCGTTTCACTTCACTCTAAATGTCTATTCTTCATTATTCTCCTAGTTTCTTATTTCGTTTTTTTATTTCTTTTAAAATTTTTATTTATTTTTTGTTTCGCTTTGCAATTTTCTGTTGATTTTTCCCCGATTAGCAGCCACGCCCCAGAGTAACCTCTTTTAGACGGACAGACGGATAATTGGGTCTCTTTTTTTAATTTATTTTTCTTTTGTATTTTTTTGTAATATTTGTCCAACTGTGTGTGCTATGTGTGTGTGAGTGTGCTGTGTGTGTTACGTTTCGTTTTGTCTCAGTGTTGGTGTTTCACTTTCTTTCTGTTTTTCTAATTTGCATCAATTTTTGGCCCAGAGCCAGTAAAATGTTTCGGTTCATGCCATCCCATAGAATGGAGATGATTCGACGGCTTTGTGGGCTTTAAAAGGGGGGATGATGCCAGAAAAATGTTCAACTGAATCATTAGATATATTGTATCCCCATAACACCAACGAACACACACACACACATGCACACACACTAGCATCTCTTGTACACCCAGAAAAAAATGTAGCAGGAAATTAAATAAAAGTTGAAAAGAAATCTTACTTTAAAGTATAAGTTTTAGTAAATATATTTGTTTTACAGTAAGGCTAGGGACTTTGTTAATGAATAGACTTAAAAGTTGTTTGTTTTTGTGAAAATAAATATAAAATATTTAAATAAACACTATACTTTCCTTAAAAAATAGCTAAGAAGGTACATAAGGTCTGTTATCTATATTATTTTGAACTAATTTTGAAAAGGCAATCTCTTTTAAGAAATAAAACATAGGGAAAGATTTAAACTATAGTCTTCTAAATATTTATATCGTCTATAAATTTATATTGTAGTTATCATAGTCCTCTTTTCTGGGTGTACTTCTCCCTCTTCCTTTATTTTTATCTTTTTGTTTGTGACGTTTTTGGTTTCTTTTGATTTGTTTTCAAATTGATTTACTTTTGATTTTCATTCTTATTCTCCAACTCTTGCTCTCCTACTATGTTGCGCATTCTGTATATTAAACAAAAAATATATATTGCCATGACTACTGCCACATGCCGAATTGCATTTATCGTGCCTGTATATATATATATATATCTATCTATATATCTAACATCGTGTCAGTGGCTATGCTTGAACCTAATGCACTCGCAAAGCGAATACGCGGCGGATGAGCAACGCCAGCAGCAGCAACACGAGCTTGAGTACTACCAGCAGCAGCGTCTGCACCACCAGCTGTTGCATGTGCGCCAGTTCCGCGATCCTTGGGCAGATTACTATGAGAATCTGGAGAAGGAGCAGCGGCAGGAGGAGCTAGAGCGCCAGCAGCTACAGGAACGGGAACGGGAGAGGGAGCAGGAGCAACAGCACAATCACAGCCAGGACAATGGGAATGCAACAGCTAATGAATATGCCACTGAGTGGCATCATGACGATGCATCCCACCCATCACAGCCACAGCCACCCACCAGTCCTACTCCCCCACCTCCACCTCAGTCCTACAATGCCACTGCCAATGCCGAAGACTCGGCATCCACAGATGTGAATAGCAATGAGCTGCACATTGCCCATCTGCCAGAACACGACTCCTCAGCCTCAGACTCAGTCTCCACTGCCACGCCCACGCCCACGCCACATCATTCTGTGCATAGTCAGACAGTAGAAAATGCGACAAACCACCAACCAGATCATGAAGTTGCAGCCGAAACGCCGCCTGAGGTAAAGGCAATCAATCAATCATGGCCAGCAGAGAGCTACACAGAAAAAATGGGTTATATATATCAAAGAACTTGGCTTTAATTTATCAGATTGAAAAGGGTTTTAATATAGCCTTGAAAGTTATAAGATGTGGTTTTAAATTGTTTCTCTTTAAATTTGAATATAAAAAACATAGAATTTATTATTTATTTAGTTCAAGAGAGTAAATTAAATTATTCTAAATATTTTTTGATACTTTAAAACTCTGAAACAATAAGAAATATACAAAAGCCCTAACAATCTGTTAATGCCAAGTCTATCCTACAGGATATTAATGATTTTTTCTGTGTAGAACCAACCCAACCTGTAACCTCCTTCAACTTCCAACGTCCCAAAAACCAAAACCAGCATCGGATATAGTGGTGTGCCAGTGCAAGTGCTAGTGCAAGTGATAGTGATAATGTAATGCCCTGGTTTTCCGTCTAGTCACTGTTTTGCATACCAATTGTCATTGTCGTCATCGTCATCGTCATGGTCATCGTCCTTCATTGTTCATGGTCCTTTTGGTCCAGCTCCTTTCTTGTGCTTGTGGTTCATGGTTCAGCGTTGTGTGTGTGTTTGTGTGGCCTGGATACGTGGCCACGTTTGTTGATTTATTATTAGTTGGCCAGGCACCTGGTCAAGCATTCCCATCATCATCAGCATCAAGGTCCTCGTCCTGGTCATCAGATTCAGATACAGAAACAGATTCAACTGCAGGGAAAGGCACTTCATCCTTGTGTTTGTTTGTGTTGCATGATGCTCCCATCTCCTGCTCCTCCTTCTCTCCAACTCCTTGTTGCATAGTTAAGCTGCCAGAAGGTCGCCGCGAAGGACACGAGTTGCCAACGTAAGCAGCCGGAGTGCATTGCATAGCAGCAACGTAGCGTATACGTGATTTATGCCTCGAGTGGCACTCTGTTGTCATATTAATCATACGCACCGTGCACAGCAACTAACATCTTAATGTTGTCTACGTATCATTTAGTGCTAATAAATGTTGTAAAACTGTAACTGTAATGCATGAAAAGTACTTCCCCCCGCACACACATATGTATCTCTATTGATTTATTATGCTTTTTATTTGAAATAAATTGAAGTAACATGGTTTTCGTCCTGCTTTTCAGGTGGGTTTGGCTGGCGCCCTGTCACAGCTGCGCATTGGTGAGCAGCGCACGCCGGAGCAGGAGGCCTACGAGAACCAGATGCGTCGCCAGTGCTGGGAATCCGGACAGATTGACTACTCCGGTGCCGATTCCTTTGAGAACATCTGGAAGAAGATCTCGCAGACGTTGGACAAGAAGAGCGAGCAGGACACCGAACAAACTGGTAGCTCTTAGAATCAAAAAAGAAAAACTAAAAAAAAAAAAACAAAGCAAACCAGAACAAACCACATGCAAATCGTTCGTTATTCGTCGTTTTGTTGACATCTTTTTTTTTGTAAAACAACACAGCACACAGAGCACACACACTAAACACGCACACACAGACACCAGACACCTGAAAACATATCCTTTACCTGAGGCTGGCTCTGCTGTCAAAGTCAAGTACTTGCTCTAATTGAAATAAGGTTCCAAATTCCCACGAGTGTCATAAATGCAATTTTTATTTGCCGCCACTTCAGCCTCCACCACACACATGGCCCCAAAATCTTGTTAAAAGAGAGGAGCAGCAGAAAAAAAAGCACAGAAATTTTAATTAAGTTTTCAAATTAAACTTTTTTGCACTCGCACTGCTCTCGACATACTTGATGGGTGTGTGTGTGTGTGGGTGCGAGTGTGCGACACACTTGGCACAGTTGCCAGCCAGCCAGTAGTCCCCCCCCCCTCTACACACACACACACACACTTGGCTTCGGCCACAAACTTTTACACTTCATTGTATTTTAATTGAAAATTTTTGTACTTTTGCCCTCTCTCCCTTGCTCGACTCTGTGTCGTGTGTGTTTACCGATTTATGGCGATGACTTTTTAGCTCATCTGCATCGTAAATCGGAAATCATTGTAGCATACAACCCTCCTCTATCCCCCAAGTGTACATATGTTTCCTTCGTCTGAATAAAAACCAAACAAAGAGTGTGTATAAAATAACTCTAGAAAAAAAAAAACGAAGCGAAAAACAAAATCATTTAAAGAATAAAAAAGTAATTGTATAAAATAAAAAAAAACTAAAGTGTTGTATGTGTGTTTTGAGTGAGTGTGTGTGTCACCCCCTTCGAATCGACAGCAAAAATGTTTGTTTGCTTGCCTGTTTTGTAAACTCTTTTTCTATAACTTTATACGTATAAAACCATTTATGTTATAGTTTATCAATTTTTTGCAAAAATATTGTCGTAATATTTATTCGAGAACAAGGAACTAAAAAAGAAAAAAAATCAAACAAAAAACCCACACAAACACAAACAAATTTTCTATTTACGAAACTCTGTTTTTAAAATGTGCATTTTTATTTTAGCTTTAAGTTCGATTAAGTTTTGTCGTTCGCCTTTTCAGTTGTTTACTTTTAAGCCATCTTTGAAATCGAAATCAGCCAGCCCCCTGGGAAGCATCATCATCAGAGCACCACCACTTTCATCCCTAAGCATCTATCAGGCATCTATCTCCTCAGTCACCAGAGTAGAGTTTGTCCAGGCGATGAATTAAAACCACTGTCCAATATCTCGTTACCCCCAACCACATTTGCAGATAATGATAACGATAGTGAACCTGCTAACCCACTAAGCTATAATCAATTGCTAAGCGAAGCCGCTGGCCAGCTGCTGCATCCCAAGGAGAGGGAAATGGTGACCAAGACCAGGGAGAGTGAGAATGGAACACGTCCCGTGCCTGTGCCCCGCACCAAAGCCGCAACTAACAAACTGCCGGCTAACGCTTCCGCATCTTCCAATGCTTCCTCCGCCGCTCCTGCTTCTCTTGCTACCTCTACTACCTCCAAACAGCCTTCACAGTTGCGACAGGAGAAGCCTCAGCCTCAACCACAACCGCAACCGCAGCACATCACCCTGCCAGCTGGAAACGGAAGCGGAAATGGCAGCAGCGTCTCCAAGAACGGCAAACAGAAGTCCGCCCGCAAGCTCAAATAGCAATTACTGAACCTGCTGATGCACTACAGCTGCCTGCCGCACCTGGCGTGTGGCTCCAAATGGCGTCCCAAATACCTATACCGACAGCTGGAACCCAAATTGGAGAGCGAGCCCCAACCTGTCCACGTGTAACAAAACCCGGAGATTGACAAGGAATAAGCGAGAGTACAAAAAAACGCATATGCAACGAAACGGAGAATGCTGTAATTAAGCTTATGAAGCGACTCTAAGACGAAGGGGTTAAACAGTTAACCAGGTCCTTGATTTTTAGGATTTTAAATTAAAAAAATAAACATTAAAAGCGTTAAAATGTATTAAATTAGATACAAGATTCAAAGTTTTACATGTAGTACTAGTTAGACAAAATTTTGGCTTGAGAAATAAGGCTTAAAAAACGACCCCCTAGGAACGTCTAAGTCTTAAAGAACGACCCTCCCAAAACGTCTAAGAGTCGCTTGACTAACCCCATCGCCAGGCTGCCTTAAATAGGAAATCCATGCAATATCGTAGACTTAGCTTAGGATAAAGAAAAGAAGCTAATACTAGACTTAGGCCACCGCCAAGTGCTTTTGTTATAAAATAACTACCCCACACACACGCTCAAAAGCTTGGGATCTGCTTAAAACACATACATAAAAACCAAATATATACTATACACACATCCACACACCGCAGAGCTACTGACCTCCGCGGACATCGAGGACGGTAAGGTCGAGTTCGACAAGGCGACGGGAGCCAGCACCACGTACAAGCTGATCGAGGGCGGCTACGAGGTGATCACCACCACACCCCAGCCCAATGGTACAGTGAAGACTCAGGTGAGAACCTTCTGGGACCCCAAGCCCGTCAGCGAAGAGGATCTGAAGAAGGAGCAGCAGAACAAGAAGCTTGTCCAGAAGCGTCTCGGCAAGGAGATACGCATCGATGAGCGCACCACCATGCTGACCCGCGCCATCGAGGGTGGCTACGAGGAGGTGTACACCACCATCAATGAGGATGGAACTCGCAGCATGCGCACCAAGACCTTCTACGATTCGGTGCCCACGGAGGTGGATGAGAACACCGCCGCCAAGCTGAACAAGAACAAGAAGACGGTGACGCGCAAGTCGTCAGTGGACTCTACCGATTCCACCGAATCCTCGCGCCGCATTGTCCAGAAGCAGCAGCGCAATGTGGTGGATCAGCAGTCCAACTCCACGACAACCTCGGAGCGTCGTGTGTCGGTGACGCAGACCCAGAACATCGAAATCACCGAGAACAATCGCACTGTGCGCAAGAACTCTCTGCAGGAGGCTAAGGCCATCACTAATACCACTTCCACCACGGCCACCGATGGCAGCAAGAAGTCCAAGAAGAAGCCCAAGTCCTCTGCTCCTCCGCCGCCAGCTGATTTCTTCCAGAACGACACCACTACGGTGGCCTCCAAGCGGGTGCCCGGTGGCGTTGAGTACACCTACTCCACGGAACTGGAGTCGGGCAAGACGATTACCACCTCGAAGACCGTCTACGAGGAGGAGGAGGTTGAGCTCACCGAGGAGGAGATTCGTGCCTACAAGAAGACCTTAAAGGATGCCGAGAAGCACAAGAATGTGACCACCACCAAGAAGCTCAAGTCCGAGTCCGGCACCAAGAAGATTGTGCCCTCCGAAAATCCCGGCGATGTGACCACCGTGGAGACCATCAAGATTGAGGGCGGCACCGAGTACCACTACACCACTGTCACCGCCGACGGCATCGTGAAGAAGGCCACCAAGACTGTGTACGATCCCGTGCCCAGCAATAATCCCGATGAAACCGACGAGGAGGAGATCATCGAGGAGTACGAGGAGGAGATCATTGAGCCGGGAGAGAAGAACATCAAGACCATTGAGACGATCAAGCAGCTGCCTACCAAGTTCGAGGGTGAGTTTTACTTTGAGGAGGAACCTTGAGGAATCCTTCCAAGATATTGACATTCTCTTTTTTCATTCGCAGAGGAAGTGACCATCACCCATGAAAGGAAGGAGAAGAAGGTAAAGAAGTCCATGGTCATAAGCCAGTAGAGATCGCCGCACACACAAAAACACTCAAGCACACTCGACACAAAACACTCATATAACTCACACACACATGGCACACACACTCAATACACTGACACCAACCAGCTTCCGAATGATGATCCAAGGCAGAGAAGGGCCCAGCGAAGATCCCAAGCTAATTCTCCCGACCATTTCAGCATCCTGTTCAGTTAGTTGCGAGCGGTCTTTGCACGCTACTCGTTAGCCTTGTTCTCAATTACTTTGCCAGCTATCTAGTGCCCTAGAAACGTATTACGAAATTATCCAAAATTTATTGCAAAATATTTATCTAACATTACTGTATCTCCACTTTTGTTAACTAAATTAATAAAACACAAGTTTTGGTTCTACTCCTGTTTTGGTTTCTTCTCGGGGCTGCGCCTGCGGCAGACAAGGGCTAGTAGCAGAAGGGGCAGCAGGATGAGCACCAAGGCTAGACCCACAATATCCAGGAGGTAGAACTGGTACCAAGGCAGCTGTACTCCAGCGGAGACTATGTGAGGAGCTCCCCGGTGCTCTATCACATAGTTTATCCAGTACATTGCCGTATCCATGGCGTTTAGGGGTCGATCACGGAATACTTTAGATGCCTGCTTCATGTTGTTTTTGTACTTGGGATTCTCGATCAACTCTAGCAGCAGACCCTTGAGCTCTTCCTCAGTGACTGTCCGGTAGTCCAGACCCAGTAAGTAGCCTGCCTTCTTGCCCTGATTGACGTGATGGTACTGATCACTGTAAACCGCCATTCCGAGCATCGGAACTCCATAATGAATCGCCTCTATGACGCCATTAGCTCCTCCGTGGCCGATGAATACTTTCACATTAGGGTGGGCCAGGATATCAGCCTGAGGCAGCCAGCTCTTTACTTTCACATTCGGCGGAAGCTTGACTGACTCATTCTCAAACTTCCACAGAACTCGTTGCTGAAGGCTGCTGAAGACGTCCAAGAATATTTTAAGCTTTTCAGGCGGCATTTCGGCACTGCGCACTTGGGAACCTAATGATTAAAGTTGGAATAATTTAAAAAATATTAATATCACTAAGCTTACCCAGACTGAAGTAGATAGCTCCATGGGTGGCTTCGTCCAGGAACTGCTTTATCTCCTCGGGCAGAGCCTTTGGGGGAAGAATGTGCAGTCCAGCACATTGAATCATGTTGTAGGAAAGGGGTCTGGGCGAGAACAGTGGCACGTGACTATTTAGCAGAACGGCGGAGATATTTCTCTCCAGCTCCTTTATGGTGGGAACTCTATCAAGGCTCTTGGAGAAGTGCTTTTGAAGGATGGCATCTTGGCGGGGGTAATAGGAGAACTCTCTGAGAAGATCTTCAAAGCCACTGAAGGCTACATTATGTATGCGTTCCCACAGAGTCATCTTGTCAGTGTATGGCAAGTAGACGTGGGGAACATATGACCAGGGAGAGACTACTCCAAACAGCTGACTTAGGTAATTGGCAAAGCCGAAGGTCGCAATGGTAATGATGGGTATCTGGTAAAGATGTCCCAGGATGAGGGCTCCCTCGTTGAAAAACTGCTCTGCCAGCAGAAGATCGTATTTCCCCACCTTATCCTTGGCATGGATCAATTCCTTAACGCCCGGCTGCTCAAAGGCAAAGTCCGTGGTGGCGACTCCCAACAAGTTGACCATTCGAAGGAAGGTCAGGTTGTCCACATCGGTCATCTCCAGCACGCTGTTCCTCTTGGTCAGCTCTTGAACTAGTATATACAAGTATCTTAGGCTTTTTATTTATATAGATAACAATAACACTTACTTTCTGGCCAGATCTCGTACGGGGGAATCGGAATTTCCTTGTAGTTTGGTCCCAAATTTTCCTTGGCCATGGACATGGATGTGATGAAGGTGACTTCATGACCACGTTTCACCAGTTCCCGAATGATGGCATTGGTAATCATGGAGTGGCTTCTGGCGGGAAAAAAGAAGGTGGCCAGGATGCGGTGGCTATACCCCAGGTCCAGTTGGAGAAGAGTCACCACACTAAGGAGCAGGATGTGCAGAATACTCGGTAATTGCTATAGAAATATGGTAGGTATTATTAATAAGTAGGGAAACTCGAGTAAAAGAGACTAGTTTTAGGATTTTGTAAAATTTTATAGAAACTATAATTAAATTTAATAATGGATTTAGTTTAAAAAAAATTATATAATATTATTATTAAATTATTTGCTGGTTTTATCGCCACTATATTTATTTACTTGTATATATGAAATCTTTAAATTATTAATTTAAACTTTTTAAAGACTTGTTATAAGCTTCTGTGCAAGTTTTGCTAACCATTTTAATTATTATTCTTTCTATTAAAAAGCATCCACAACAGACACGAACGACGACTCTCCGAAGACTGAAAACGGGTGATTATAAATAAGTTGCTTTTAACTTTCAAATAATTTCAATCGCTGCATTTATCTAAACTGGTCCAGAGTCTAGAATCATTATGACACTAGCCTACCTTTAAAGCATTTGTGTTACTAGCAAAATATCCACTTGTTAGGCATAACATAATCTTATCTTCTTATTGCTAACAGTATGCAAAATCAGCTAGAAACTAAGCAGAAATAAATTAATAACAAACTGAGAGTGATGCATTCCGGTTTTTATTTTTGCGAAAATTTATATTCGCGTTTAATTATCATAATATACATATGCGAATTTGGCATTCTGCTCAAATAGATTTATACATACTTATGTATTTAAATTTAAATGTAAATGAAATGAAATGCTGCAGGCTTTTCTTTTATTATTTTACTCTTCGAGTAACGTTCTTGATTTGCTGAAAAGTTTGCTATTGGGTTTTTACTGTTTCACAATTTCAATTAGATTTCTAATACCAAAAATGTATATCAAGCTTCTATTATACAAAATTCTCTCTAGTTAACACACCAACAATCTTAGCTTCTAATTCTTTTTGGTTTTCTTCTTGGGGTTTCCTGAGGGCTTCGAGCTTCTGCGGCATAGACAGACCAGCAGCAGAAGGGGCAGCAGGATGAGGACCAAGGCTAATCCCACAATGTCCAGGAGGTAGAACTGATACCAGGGCAGCTGTACTCCAGCGGAGACTATGTGAGGAGCTCCCCGGTGCTCGATCACATAGTTTATCCAGTACATTGCCGTATCCATGGCTTTGAGGGGGCGATCACGGAATACTTTAGACGCCTGCTTCATATTGTTCCTGTACTTGGGATTATCGATCAACTCTAGCAGCAGTCCCCTGAGCTTTTCCTCCGTGACTGTACGGTAGTCCAGACCCAAGGCATAGCCCGCCTTCTTGCCCTGATTGATGTTCTGGTGCTGATCACAGTAGACGGGCATTCCCAGGACGGGAACTCCATTGTACACTGCTTCCTGGGTGCCAAAGAGTCCTCCGTGGGCGATAAATACTTTGACATTAGGATGGGCCAGGATGTCTCCCTGAGGCAACCAGCTTTGCACCTTCACATTGGCTGGCAGATTGGGCAGTTTCTCATCCTCGAACTTCCACAGAACCCGCTGCTTCAGACTACCGAAGACATTGAGGAATACTTTAAGTTTCTCCGGCGGTAGATCAGCACTTCGCACTTGGGAGCCTAAGGTAGGGAATAAAGTTTACTGTTAAGATAATGAAGCTCTGATATAAATTAGAATTAAATTTACCCAGACTGAAGTATATAGCTCCATCGGTGGCTCCATCCAGGAACTGCTTCAGATCCTCGGGCAACGCCTTGGTTGGCTGGATGTGCAGTCCACCGACTTGAATCATGTTGTAGGAAGTGGGTCTGGGCGAAAAGAGTGGCATGTAACTGTTCAGCAGAATGACTGAAATATTTCTCTCCAGCTCCTTGATGGTTGGAACTCTATCAAGCTTATTGGCGAAGTGCTTCTTGAGAACGGCGTCCTGCTTCGGGTAGTATGAGAACTCCCTCATGAGATCCTCGGCGCCGCATAAGGCCACATTATGAATTCGTTCCCAAAGGGACATCTTGTCAGTGTAAGTCATATAGGAGTGAGGAACATAGGACCAGGGAGAGACTATTCCAAACATCTGGCTGAGGTAGTTGGCATAACCGAAGGTGGAGACGGTGATCGTGGGTATTTGATAGAGGTGTCCCAGGATGAGGGCTCCCTCGTTGAAGAACTGCTCTGCCAGGAGGAGATCATACTTCCCCACCTTATCCTTGGCATTGATTAAAGCCTGAATCTCTGGCTGCTCAAAGGCAAAGTCTGTGCTGTGGATACCCATTATATTCACCATGCGTATGAAGCTCAGGTTGTCTATATCGGCCATCTCCAGAACGGTGCTCTTCTGGGTCATTTCCTTGACTAAGTGTTAATGGTAATATATAATTATATATGTATGTTACATCTTAGTAATAATCGCTCTTACTCTCTGGCCAAAAATCGTACTGCCGAATCACAATTTCCTTGTAGTTGGGTCCTAGATTTTCCTTTGCCAAAGAGAACGGAGTGATGAAGGTGACCTCATGACCTCGTTTCACCAGTTCCCTTATGATGGCATTGGTCATCATGAAGTGACTCTTTCCCGGAAAGATAAAGGCAGCCAGGATGCGGGAGCCAGCACCCAAGTCCAGCTGCTGAAGAGCCACCAGACTCAGAAGGAAGATGTTCAGTGTACTTCTTAATTGCTGCTGAGTAAAAATTAATTAAGTTATAAGTGACTTACTAATAACCTATTTGATTTCTTCATCTATTAAAAACTAGGGCGATCTAGCTGCCTTATCTTATCTCTAAATATTTTATAGAAGTCTTAATCTCTGCCTAACTTTTAACACCTGTTGTTAAGCAGTAGCATATTTTTCCATTTCTTATTTTCGCTTATTTGTTTATTGAAAACGTTAAGCTTTTGACAAAGTTTATTAACCTTTGACTCTGAATTTGTTTTCTAGCAATAAAAAGCTTTGAAAGCTTCAAGATCTTTAATTAATTCATTTACAGCAAAGTCAACAAACCATTTTGAGGGGAAGAATCAACAACCGACACGAACGACGACTCTCCGACGACTGCAAACCGTTGATAATAAATAGTTTAGATTGGGTTTCCTAGGTAGCTCGATCTCTATATATGTACTAGAGAACCCACGACAGTGCGAAAGTGGCAATCTACAAGGGGTTCGTGTCCGAAAACGAGAGAGCCGAGTGACAGGCGGAGACATCACGGCGGAGTAATAAACAATCTTTAAGAGCAGCAACATTATTTTTCCAAATATTGTAAATGCAACAACAAATGTAAGTTATATAAAATCAATTTAATTCAATTTAAACAAAACAATTCTTCAAGTTGAAGATAATTCTATTATTTCATTCAGTGGTGAAATCTGCTGGAATATTAATATATTTTAGTTGTTGTCAATCTAAGGAATGTTCTTGAATGCTTCCACTGATAAGCATACATTTGTAATCTTATTTTGTAATATATTTTACTTACAAATGAACTTAACCAGCAGGCTTTATAGTTTTATGCTATAATCGAATCAAAATCACAATTCAAGTGACTTGTAAATATTAATCAAAATTACATTGAGTTTATTCAAACTAAGCATGATTTATAATTTTAAGAAATACACAAAAAAATTGCATTATCTATTTGAAAAAACTTACGAATTTAATAAGGTAGTTACTAAGTATGTAAGTAGTTATAATATAAAAGATGAGTAGTTAAAAATACACAAGATTCTGTTAAGAGAGTCTCTTTATTTTAAACAATAATAAATAATCTCTTCTTTTTTAATTTGTTTTGGCCTTTAGCTTGTGAGAATTCATAGATTTATAGCTTCTGCGGCAAATGATGTGTAAAGCAATGATCGGCAGAAGAATAAGGACTAGAGCCAGGCCAGCAATGTCCAGCAGGTAAAACTGATACCAGGGCAGGTGTACCCCAGCAGAAACCAGATGAGGAGCTCCACGATGCTCAATCACATAGTTTATCCAGTACATTGCCGTATCCATGGCGCTGAGGGGTCGATCACGGAACACCTTGGATGCCAGCCTCATATTCTCCCTATACTTGGGATTCTCAATCAGCTCCAGAAGCGACTCTCTGAGCTCTTCTTCCGTCACCTTCTGATAATCCAAACCCAAGGCATAGCCCGCCTTCTTGACTTGGTTAATATTCATATGCTGATCGAAAAATACGGGCATGCCCAGGATGGGAACGCCATTGTGCACTGCTTCTTGAGTGCCAAAGAGTCCTCCATGGGCGATGAATACTTTAACGTTAGGATGGGCCAGGATGTCAGCCTGAGGCAACCAGCTCTGAATCTTCACATTGGGTGGAAGATTGGGTAGAGTTTCGTTCTCGAACTTCCACAGAACCCGCTGCTTCAGCCTACCAAAGACATCCAGGAAAATCTTTAGATTTTCAGGCGGCATATCGGCACTGCGTATATGGGAGCCTAATGATCAAAATCAATGCTTAAGGTATTAATTAGAAAGGAAATGGAAATTCTTGGCCTTACCAAGACTAAAGTAAATAGCTCCATGAGTGGCTCCATCCAGGAACTGCTTCAGATCCTCCGGTAATGCTTTGGTCGGCTGGATGTGAACTCCACCGACTTGAATCATATTGTAGGAAATGGGTCTGGGTGAGGCCAGGGGCATGTAGCTGTTAAGCAGAACAACAGAGATATTTCTCTCTAGCTCCTTGATAGTAGGAACTCTATCAAGGGTTTTTGAAAAGTGTTTCTGCAGTATGGCATCCTGATGGGGATAATAGGAGAATTCTCTAATGAGATCTTCGGAACCACTGACGGCCACATTCCCGATGCGTTCCCATAGAGTCATCTTATCCGTATATGGCATATACGCGTGAGGAACATATGACCAGGGAGAGACTACGCCAAAAAGCTGGCTGAGATAGTTGGCATTGCCAAAGGTGGAGACGGTGATCGTGGGTATTTGGTAGAGATGTCCCAGGATGAGGGCTCCCTCGTTGAAGAACTGCTCTGCCAGGAGGAGATCGTACTTCCCCTCCTTATCCTTGGCATTGATTAATGCCTGGATCTCTGGCTGCTCAAAGGCAAAGTCTGTGCTGTGGACACCTATCACATTGGCTATGCGCAGGAAGGTCAAATTGTCCACATCGGACATCTCCAGAATGCTGCTCCTCTTGGTCATCTTTTGAACTAGATCATAAAGCTTAGTCTTTGAATTGATATTCATAATTAATACTATTTAAAATACTCACTCTCTGGCCAGAAATAGTATTGCGAAATAACAATTTCCTTGTAGTTGGGTCCCAGCTTCTCTTTGGCCAAGGAAAACGGTGTGATGAAGGTGACTTCATGGCCTCGTTTCACTAGTTCCCGGATAATGGCATTGGTCATCATAAAGTGGCTTCTTCCGGGAAAGAAAAAAGCTGCCAGGATACGTGACCCAGCGCCCGAATCCAGTTGGTGGAGTGCCACCATGCTCAGTAGCAAAATGTGGGGAAGACTCTTTAATTGCTGTTTAAAGAAAAATCGTATGTAGTTCATCAAGGTGTCTAAGTAGCTGAGGATTTTGAATGAGACTTTGGCCTTATCTTATCTTTACACTTTTTTTTTCCATTCTCTCTTTTTTATTTTTAAGTAAATTACTTACTCGAATTATGTAATTTTTATTCAAATATTTAGAACATTATTTAAAAAAAAAACCCTTTGAATAGTTTACAAACTTTTTATTGATTTAGATATGCTGGTTTGTCATTTATTGTTATAATTTATTAACTCGGCTTGCTAATTTGTTAACTACAAGATATTGAACTTAAATCAATGACTTTCATGGAGTTTACAAACCATTTCTATTCCGAATAGTTCTCCACCAGATATATGTACCACTGAATGTGCCACTGAAAGACCAATCTAATAGACGTTTCTCTAAGCTCTGCGACTTGGCCCATGGACCATTTTTGGCGAGACTTATGCTTCTAATGATAATGATAATGGTAGAGATGTTGATAAAGCCCAAGTGTTGCTAATCTCCTGAAATATTGTTTCATATCATAGGTTCGTCTTTAGATAACGCCAAATAAAAACTTTCCCAAATAGAAATACACTTAAAGAAAGAAAATTGTATTTTTTTTTTTTTTTTTTTTCCTTAATTTTGCTTTGTTTTCTTTAAAGATTTTGTAGAGCTGAATTTCCTGCGGCAAATAAAGTTTAACAGCATAATTGGCAATAAAAGAAGCAAAAGCCCTAGACCGACAATGTCCAGAATGTAAAACTGATACCAGGGCAGGTGTACCCCAGCTGAAACAAGATGTGGAGCTCCTCGGTGCTCGATTACATAGTTTATCCAGTACATGGCTGTATCCATGGCGCTGAGGGGTCGATCACGAAACACCTTGGAAGCCTTCTTCATAGTATTCCTGTACTTGGGATTCTCAATCAGCTCCAGAAGCGATCCTCTGAGCTCTGCCTCCGTGACTGTCCGATAGTCCAGACCCAAAGCATAGCCCGCCTTCTTGCCCTGATGGATGTTCAGGTGCTGGTCACAGTAGATCGGCATTCCCAGGATGGGGACTCCATTGTGCACCGCTTCCTGTGTGCCAAAGAGTCCTCCATGGGCGATGAATACTATAACATTTGGATGGGCCAGGATGTCAGCCTGAGGCAACCAGCTCCGAACCTTCACATTGGCTGGCAGACTGGGTATAGTCTCGTTCTCGAACTTCCACAGAACCCGCTGCTTCAGACTGCCAAAGACATCCAGGAAAATCTTTAGCTTTTCAGGCGGCATATCGGCACTGCGGACTTGGTAACCTAAAAGATAAAGATTAAAATTCATTTATATATTTGAAAAAAGTAATATAACAACACTCACCCAGGCTGAAGTATATTGCTCCATGAGTGGCTCCATCCAGGAACTTCTGTAGATCCTCCGGCAGAGTCTTTGGCGATTGAATGTGCAGACCACCCACTTGAATCATGTTGTAGGAAATGGGTCTGGGTGAGGCCAGGGGCATGTAATTGTTCAACAGAATCGCTGAGATATTCCTCTCCAGCTCCTTGACTGAGGGAACTCTGTCCAGCAACTTGGAGAAGTGCTTCTGAAGAATGGCATCCTGCTTCGGGTAATAGGAGAACTCCCTCATGAGATCTTCAATGCCACTATTGGCCACATTCCCAATACGCTCCCACAGAGTCATCCGATCACTATAGGGCATAAAGGCGTTTGGGACAAAAGACCAGGGAGACACTATGCCCACCATCTGGCTGAAGAAGTTGGCAAACCCGTAGGACGATGTGGTTATGATTGGAATCTGATAGAGGTGTCCCAGGATGAGGGCTCCCTCGTTGTAGAACTGCGGTGCCAGCAGGAGATCATACTTCCCCACCTTATCCTTGGCATTGATTAATTCCTTAACGCCCGGCTGTTCGAAGGCAAAGTCCGTGCTGCGAAGACCCATAATGTAGACCAAACGAACAAAGGTCAAATTGGGCAAATCGCTCATCTCTAGAACGGTGTTGGTGTTGGTCAGTTCCTGAGCTAAGAGATAATGATTAGTGGGCTACTGATTAGTGCGTTACTAAGCCTGCTCTTACTCTCTGGCCAGAAGTCGTACTGCGGAATCACAATTTCCTTGTAGTTGGGTCCCAGCTTCTCCTTGGCCAAGGAGAATGGGGTAATAAAGGTGACCTCATGACCTCGTTTTACCAGTTCCCGGATGATGGCATTGGTCATCATAAAGTGACTCTTACTCGGAAAGAAATAGGCTGCCAGGATGCGGGAACCAGCACCCAGGTCCAGCTGCTGAAGAGCCACCAGACTCAGGAGGAAGATGTGTAGAGCTCTACGGAATTGCTACGGAAAGATATAAATTATATTGTGACTTACTATCTGAATTCATAATCGAGTAATTATAATACGTATTATAAAGTAATTATAATTATTAATGTTTTTACCCTTGAATTTGACCCCCCAAAGTCGTAATATTCCCTCACAGAAAAGTAAACAAACCATTTTGATATTTATTTTTGTAGGCAGCCGACACGAGCGAAGATTTTCCGAGAACTAATAAATAGTTTTAGTTAAAGTGTTCAGATATATGTATTAATCGAGTCTAGGGAACCCGTGCCATTTTGTAAAGAGGCAATTTTTCAAGAAAGGGGCAGAAGTTTATTATTAAATTCTAAAGATCTATGACAACTATCTTATAATTATAAGAAACACTAAGAAAAGAAAAGCATTCATTAGTTTTGTGATAGTTCCATAGTTTATGGTATATCTTTATAGATAACATAAGTGACTTGAATGTTTTGACTCATTTGTTTTTATTTATAAACTTTTTGATTTATAGTGCTACAGTAATGCTAAATTCTGGGAATCACTTCTATAAAAAGCAGTCTCTTTGATCTCCATATCACTCTTCTTATTATGGAAAACCGCTACCTAGTTTATAATGTTCCTATATCCTCATGTGATCGTTAGCCTATTTCTTTCCGCAGTTATTTTTTTTTACTAATTATTCAAAGGTCTTTACTGTGGCCTTCTGAGTTGTTATTTACATTTTTAACCTTGTATAATACCCATTGGTTTGGTTTCTATCTGTTCAGATCAAGGTTTAACAATCTTATAATTATTAAATAAAAATTAAAATGCTCTAGTATTCTTTATCTAGTTTTGTTTATAATATAATATTCAAATAAATAAGTTCAACTAACCATTTTTACGGCCTCTGTTGCTCTGCAAGGGAAGCAATCCACATCTGCCTCGAACTGCAGCACGCGAACGACTGTGATTAGGAACTATTTTAATGACTTGATTTGATTATAAAACGCTAGATCGGTTGTTTAATTGGAAACTCGTTTTTGGAGGGGTAAACTAAGTCACTCTGAAAGTCTATTTCGTGAATAATATGTGAGAAGCGTGCGGAGAACTAGATTTGCCTTTGACAGGTGAATGAGGCATCACATCAAAGTAGTCTATTCAGACAGGAAAAAGCTGCAGAACATGGTGTTCTATTTATTATATATAATTCCAATTGAAATAAATGTTTTGTTTTGCTTTTTTTAAACTTTAATTTTACAAAAAAAAACAACAATTTTATTGATAAATATTGATTTCAAGTCCCTATAGAGTACTAACTTCTGGTCCTCTTGGGGGCATCGAAACAAACAAACGAATGTTTCATATATTTCGATTGGCAATTAAAATTCAAATAATAAAAGGTGTTGTTTTCTCCACAAGACCTTAAACTATTTTACAAAATGGAAGCTTTACCACTAAAATTTGATTTTTAACCAAGATTTCTTAGGCTATTTTATTTTGGAATATAAATCTCACCATGAAGACAAACAATATTTTATTCTTGATACTGTCAAAAAATATATATAATTTCAAAGATTGCCTCCTTTTCTTTAATACCCTAACAGAGCAAAAATTTACAATAGCTACTCATTCTTAGTTTTCCTGAGCTTCTTGTAACTGCGCATCAGCAGTCGAATAGCTAGCCAAATGGTCAGGATTCCAGCTATCAAAATGACTACAGCAAAGCCAATCACATCCAGCAAATAGAACTGGAACCAATTGAGGTCCAAGCCAGCGGATCGCATGTGCGGAGCTCCTCCATGCCGGATGACATACTCGATCCAGTAGACAGCGGTTCGTCGAGGATCCTGAGGTCTATCCCTGAAGATGTTTGACATCCGCTGAATGGTTTCCTTGTAGGTGCTATTATGCAGGAGTTGATGCAAGGAGTGCCGTAGGCTCTCCTCGGTGATGGACTGGAAGTGTAGACTGATGGCATAGCCCCCCAGCACGGCTTGGTTTATATTCAAGTGCTGGAAGATAAGTATTCCGTTTATTCAGATTATTCTTTATGGCGGACCTCTCTCCTCTGCTCACCTGATCACAGTAGATGGGTATTCCCAGCATGGGCACTGCATAGTGGACACCCTCCTGGGTGCCGAAGAGGCCGCCGTGCGTGATGAACACCTTGACGTGGCGATGGGCCAGAATATCCGCCTGGGGCATCCACTTGCGTACCATCACATTCTCCGGCAGCTGGCCAATGCTTTCGTCCTCGAATTTCCAAAGAACCCGCTGCTGGAGGGAACCAAAGACCCGCAGGAACAGGCTCAGCATCTCTGGCGGCATGTCCTTGCTCTGGACATTGCTGCCCAGGCTGAAGTAAATGGCGCCTGCTTCGCCGGCACCGTCCAAGAAGGCCTGCATGTCCTGGGGAAGAGCTTTGGGCGGATATATATGCATGCCACCCACTGGGACCATGGCATCCACCGTGGGGCGTGCCGTGGTCATTGGTGCATGACCATTAAGTAGCATCAGAGAGATTTGGCGCTCCATGTGCCTTACCTTTGGCACTTCACCTGCAAGAAACGATTAATGACTTTAAATAGAGAAGCTTCTCTCATTAACTAACCCAGAACGGGACCAAAGAACTCCCTTGTCACGGCATCCATTTTGGGAAAGTAGCTGAGGAGCCTTTGCAAATCCTCGTACAAAGACACATACGAGTTCGTCACTCTCTCCAGAAAATTCATGCGATCCGTAAAGGGCGAGAAACCGTGAGGGACAAAGGACCAAGGTGAAATCAGACCCATCATCTGGCTCATGTTGTTCTCATAACTAAGAGTGCTCGTGGTCACCACTGGTATCTTGTAAATCTTGGCAAAAGCCAAGAAGGCCTCTTGGTAGAATTGCTCCGCCAGGAGGAGATCAAAGACCCCCTCCGTCTCCTGGGCATGGATGAGAGCCTGAACCTTGGGCTGCTTGAGAGCATGTTCCGTGGTCTTGAGACCTATGATCTCGAGCATCTTCAGGAAATCATGGCTGGTCAGTCGGGTCAGCTCGAACAGGTGATCGGCTTTAAAGTTCTGCTTGACTGTATTTGGATTAAGATGACTTTTTCTTAGTATTTATTTTATTTTTTCTACTCACCATCGTTCCAGTAATCATATACAGGTTCTATTAGGATCTCCGTGAAGTTCTCGCCCAGCTGTTCTTTCTCCAGGGAAAAGGCCGTGATCATGGTCACCTGATGGCCACTTTCAACAAGTTCTCTCATTAATGCATTGTGCATCATGAAATGAGATTTGCCTGGTCCAGGAATACATATAGGATCATAAAGATATAATCTAGTTAGGGAAACCTTACCTGGATAGGCATATACTGCCAGAATCTTGGCTCCTTCTGCTAATTCCAGCTGGGAATAGAATCCCCCAGCTAGGAGAAGTCCAAAGATCAGGGTAAATTGCATTGTGCAATCTTTAAATTTAATTTTAAGTCTCGGTTTGTGCAAGTTTAAAAATTATCTTTACAGCCACCTAAACACACCATTCCGTTTTTTATATTTTTTGGCAACCGACACGAACGACGATTTTCCGGCAACTAATTAATAGTTCTAGTTTTTGTTTCAAGATAGCTATATATCTATATATATTTATCGAGTCTAGAGAGCCCCTTAAATTTGCAAAGAGAACATCTTCAACGGTTTGCCGACGAAAAAGAGAAGACCTGCCAAGACCGAAGTAATCTCTTGAAATGTTCCTGAGTTTTATGACATTTCTTTATTTATATATGAGACTTGAATGATTTAACTCATCTAAATTTCTGTAGAAGTACTGTGATTTCGATGAAAAAAATGGTGATAAATCTTAAAAGCCCCAAGGAGACCAGTCCACTTCTGCCTCAAACTTAAATTCTCGAATGACTGCGATAAGAAATATATATTGTATTTTGATTTTATTTATTTAAAATATGCTCAATTGCTTTTTAATTAGCAACCGGTTCTTAGGTCTAGCGTCTCCTAAATCCCCTACGAAAGTGTTTCCTAAATAATATATGTGGGGACTTCAATAAAATCTTTAGTATTGATATAGATCAGTAGCAACAGTAAAGAAATATTTTCGTACTTATTTTATTGAGTAATCCATGGGGTTTATATAGGTGTTATTGGGTCAAAGATTAATTTTGGATTAACTTTGATAAACAAGAAGATAAGCTTTGGCATATCTTTCAATGCAGCCCAAAAGATGTGCCACTATTGCTTATTTTTTAAGAGCATACTTTCAGTCAGATGTTGATTTCCCAGTGAAGGAGTCATTTCCGACCCTATAAATCATATATATTCTTGATCAGTATTAACAGGCGAATCTTACTAGACTTGTTTTGCAGAAAAAAAATTTTGGTCTTATTTTTTCAAAATTCTATAAGGGGTTACATCATTAAATTGGCCAAAAATTGATAAAAATTTTGATATCCCAAAAGGTAAAATTTAGTATGCAGTTTTGTTAACCTAGAAAAAACTAGCACAGAAAAGCTTTCCGAACTGATTTCGATGTTTTATTGGCTTAATTATGATTTTTATACCCTTGCAGGGTATAATTATAATTTCAGTCAGAAGTTTGCAACGCAGTGATGGAGACCTTTCCAACCCTATAAAGTAATTTTATATAATTTTAGGATTGTCAGAGATGAAGCTGGAGGAGCGAGCAGATGGCTGGACAGACCTCAACCGGATGGCAGTAGAGGACGGTGATCGGATCTTGGCTCCGGGCTATATGAAAGCCTGCAGAAGGCGTAAATAATTCAAATATTTATAAATACAATTTAAATATGTAAATGTAATTGATGGAACACACAAATATGAATCAATAAAAGATGGTGAATTCAATGTGCAATCGTTTGGTAAAGGCGGCATTTATTTGGGATCGTTTGGGGAAAAATATAATTATTTTGAAAGCCAAATCTAAATTTTTAAATTTTTTTTCTTAATTTTAAACATTTGTTTCGGATGTTTTACAATTTTTCTAAATTACAAATTTTTGTTTCTAAATATTTAAAACGTTTCTGAATTCTTAAAATTTTGTCTGAATTTTTAAAATTTTTTTTCAGATTTTTTTTATTTTTTAGAATTTTTTTTTAGAATTTGTTAAATTTTTTTAAATGTTGTAACTGCCAAATTTGAATTTGAATTTAACTGTCAAATTTGAATTAAACGACGATCAGTTTCAGTGTGCCCAGGTGCAGTTGTAAAATATCACCTAAATATAGATTCAAAAGGTTTGAGTCTCCGCTAACGTGCGCCGGCTCCTAAATGGTTTGAAACTTGGACTTTTTATAACAGTTTATACCAGTTTTCAGTCGCTTGCTGCTGATTTCTGTTCGCCTGGTACCCCAATTTGGGAAACGGGCAATTTGCATGGAAATGTTCGGAAATTTGGATGGGCTGCTGTAGGGATGTTGTTGTAAAAAGGTTGTTGTTGCCATAAGCTGTTGTCGGCAACAAATAGGTATAAATGCATAAAATGAAATATAACAGTTTATACCAATTATTATTTTTGCCCAATAGTTTTTATAACAGTTTATACCAGTTTCCAGTTGCTTGCTGCTGGTTTCTGTTCGCCTGTTACCCCAGTTTTGGCAACGGCCAAATTGGATGGAAATTTTTGCTGACTTGCATGAGTGATGCTCATCTGCATCAGTGATGCTCATCTGCATCAGTGATGCTCATCTGGCTATATTTCAATATTGGGGGGCAATATAGTCGAGCTTAATGGCAGTGATGCTCATGTGCATCAGTGATGCTCATCTAGCTATTTTTTTGCGTTCTTGGTAGAAAATGTCATCTCACCAGCTGCCAGTGATGCTCATCTAGCTATTTTGCTTAGATGAGCATCACTGGCAGTTAGTGAGTTGCCATGTTGTCCCAATAATGCAAAATAGCTAGATGAGCATTACTGACAGTTAGTGAGAAATAAATGCAAATAATGCAAAATAGCTAGATGAGCATCACTGACAGTTAGTGAGAAATAAATGCAAATAATGCAAAATAGCTAGATGAGCATCACTGGCAGCTAGTGAGATGCAATTTTCTACCAATAATGCAAAATAGCTAGATGAGCATCACTGGCAGCTAGTGAGCTACAATTTTCTACCAAGAAAGCAAAAAATAGCTAGATGAGCATCACTGATGCACATGAGCATCACTGCCATTAAGCCCGACTTTATTGCCCCCCAATATTGAAATATAGCCAGATGAGCATCACTGATGCAGATGAGCATCACTGATGCAGATGAGCATCACTGATGCAGATGAGCATCACTCATGCAAGTCAGCAAAAATTTCCATCCAATTTGGCCGTTGCCAAAACTGGGGTAACAGGCGAACAGAAACCAGCAGCAAGCAACTGGAAACTGGTATAAACTGTTATAAAAACTATTGGGCAAAAATAATAATTGGTATAAACTGTTATATTTCATTCTATGCATTTATACCTATGTATTTGTTGCCGACAACAACAGCTTATGGCAACAACAACCTTTTTACAACAACATCCCTACAGCAGCCCATCCAAATCTCCGAACATTTCCATGCAAATTGCCCGTTTCCCAAATTGGGGTACCAGGCGAACAGAAATCAGCAGCAAGCGACTGAAAACTGGTATAAACTGTTATAAAAAGTCCAAGTTTCAAACCATTTAGGAGCCGGCGCACGTTAGCGGAGACTCAAACCTTTTGAATCTATATTTAGGTGATATTTTACAACTGCACCTGGGCACACTGAAACTGATCGTCGTTTAATTCAAATTTGACAGTTAAATTCAAATTCAAATTTGGCAGTTACAACATTTAAAAAAATTTAACAAATTCTAAAAAAAATTCTAAAAAATAAAAAAAAACTGAAAAAAAATTTTAAAAATTCAGACAAAATTTTAAGAATTCAGAAACGTTTTAAATATTTAGAAACAAAAATTTGTAATTTAGAAAAATTGTAAAACATCCGAAACAAATGTTTAAAATTAAGAAAAAAAATTTAAAAATTTAGATTTGGCTTTCAAAATAATTATATTTTTCCCCAAACGATCCCAAATAAATGCCGCCTTTACCAAACGATTGCACATTGAATTCACCATCTTTTATTGATTCATATTTGTGTGTTCCATCAATTACATTTACATATTTAAATTGTATTTATAAATATTTGAATTATTTACGCCTTCTGCAGGCTTTCATATAGCCCGGAGCCAAGATCCGATCACCGTCCTCTACTGCCATCCGGTTGAGGTCTGTCCAGCCATCTGCTCGCTCCTCCAGCTTCATCTCTGACAATCCTAAAATTATATAAAATTACTTTATAGGGTTGGAAAGGTCTCCATCACTGCGTTGCAAACTTCTGACTGAAATTATAATTATACCCTGCAAGGGTATAAAAATCATAATTAAGCCAATAAAACATCGAAATCAGTTCGGAAAGCTTTTCTGTGCTAGTTTTTTCTAGGTTAACAAAACTGCATACTAAATTTTACCTTTTGGGATATCAAAATTTTTATCAATTTTTGGCCAATTTAATGATGCAACCCCTTATAGAATTTTGAAAAAATAAGATCAAAATTTTTTTTCTGCAAAACAAGTCTAGTAAGATTCGCCTGTTAATACTGATCAAGAATATATATGATTTATCATACATCTGACTGAAAGTATGCTCTTAAAAAATAAGCAATAGTGGCACATCTTTTGGGCTGCATTGAAAGATATGCCAAAGCTTATCTTCTTGTTTATCAAATATAATATACTCTCAAAGTTAATCCAAAGTTAATCTTTGACCCAATAACACCTATATAAACCCCATGCCTTACTCAATAAAATAAGTACGAAAATATATATATAAGCTTTTGTTATTATTTTATAATTTTGGTATAAATTTTATGAAAATCGGACAACTATATCATATAGCTGCCATAGAAGCGATCGGTAGATGTTGAGAAAATGAAAAGCTAGGAATGTAACTGTAACTATCAAACTGTAAACATAATAAGTATAGTTAAAATGTAATAAAATAATATCTGCAAGGGCATACAAACTTCGGCGTGCCGAAGTTAGCTTCCTTTCTTGTTTAAACTTTAATTTATCGAATAAAAAAAATATTGATTTAAATAATGCTTTTATTTAAGGGAATAAAAATCCCAAAAATCCGGTGAAAGCTAAACTAAAAGTCTAACTTATTTATATACAATTATTTAATATTTTATAATCAATTATATATATTTTGATCGATTATAAATTGGGTCTTTTTATCCCATTCGGCTTTCCGAAGTAAGCATTCTTTCTTTTTGGGTTTCTAGTTAATGGAATTTTATTAAAAACATCTCAAAATCTACTAATTTTTCTTAGTTTTCCTGTGCTTCTTGTCGCTGCCCATCAACAGTCGAATGGCCAGCCAAATGGCCAGGATTCCAACAACTATAATGACTACAGCAAAGGCAATAACATCCAGCAAATAGAACTGGAACCAGTTAAGGTCCAGGCCAGCAGATCGCATGTGCGGAGCTCCTCCATGCCGGATGACATACTCGATCCAGTAGACAGCGGTTCGTCGTGGCGGCTGCTGTCTATCCCTGAAGATGTTTGACACTCGCTGAATGTTCTCCTTGTAGGTGGCATTATGGATGAGTTGGAGAAGGGAGTGCCTTAGGATCTCCTCGGTGATGGACTGGAAATGCAGACTGATGGCATAACCGCCCAGAACGGCCTTATTCATGTTCAAGTGCTGGACAATAGGAAAGAAAGTCAAGTTTTTCGATTATCCTGATTATAAGTTGTGAGTCCTCTCACCTGGTCACAGTAGAAGGGAATCCCCAGCATGGGAACCGCATAGTGGACACCCTCCTGAGTGCCGAAGAGGCCGCCGTGCGTGATGAAAACCTTGACGTGGCGATGGGCCAGAATATCCGCCTGGGGCAGCCACTTGCGCACCATCACATTTTCAGGCAGCTGTCCAATGCTCTCGTCCTCGAATTTCCAAAGAACCCGCTGCTGGAGAGAACCAAAGACCCGCAGAAACAGGCGCATCATCTCCGGCGGCATGTCCTTGCTCTGAACATTGCTGCCCAGACTGAAGTAGATGGCACCCGCCTCGCCAGCTCCGTCCAAAAAGGTCTGCATGTCCTGGGGAAGAGCCTTGGGAGGATATAAATGCATGCCACCCACTGGCACCATGGCATCCACCGTTGGACGTGCCGTGGTCAGCGGTGCGTGACTGTTGAGCAGCATCACCGAGATTTGACGCTCCATGTCCTTGACTTTTGGCACCTCAGCTGTAAGGAACACGGATGATGAGTCTCTGGAGAGAAGCTTCTGTTTTATGCTCACCTAAGACGGAGCCAAAGAATTCCCTTGTCACCGCATCCATTTTGGGAAAGTAATTGAGCAGCCTGTCCAAATCCTCGTAGAGTGAGGCATACGAGTTCTTCACTCTCTCCAGGAAACTCATGCGATCCGTGAAGGGCATGAATCCATGTGGGACAAAGGACCAAGGCGTGATCAGACCCATCATCTGGCTCATGTGATTCTCGTAGCCCAAGGTGCTCGTGGTGACCACGGGTATCTTGTAGATCTTGGCCAAAGCCAAGAAGGCTTCCTGGTAGAATTGCTCCGCCAAGAGAAGATCAAAGACCCCCTCTATTTTTTTGGCATGGATGAGAGCCTGAACCTTGGGCTGCTTGAGAGCATGTTCCGTGGTCTTTAGACCTATGATCTCGAGCATCTTTAGAAAGTCATAGTTGGTCATGCGTGTTAGCTCGAACAGGTGTTGGGCTCCAAAGTTCAGCTTGACTGGATTGGCATATTCCGAGTTAATGATGATGGATGAGTACGGCTGATCTCATGGATTTGATGTTTCATTTTTTACACTCACCATCGTGCCAGAAATCATAGACCGGTTCGATCAAGATTTCCGTATAATTACTGCCCAGATGTTCTTTCTGCAGAGAGAAGGCCGTGATCATGGTCACCTGATGGCCACTTTCAACGAGTTCTCTCATCAAGGCCGTGTGCATCATGAAATGGGATTTGCCTGGGCCAGGAACACACATAGGATCATAAAGATGTAATATAGTTAGGGAAATTCTTACCTGGAAAGGCGTACACTGCCAGAATCTTGGCTCCTTCTACTAATTCTAGCTGGGAATAGAAGGCCCCAACTAAGAGGATTCCCCATAACAGGCGAAATTTCATTGTTTTAATATTTAAATTTTATGTAAAGTCTTCAATATTTTTTATATTTTCTCTAAGTTGAACTTCTTTCTCCGCTGAAGGTTGTTAGCTGAAAGATAAAAGCTTTTTCTTGTTTATTAAGAGAGTCCTTCGTTCTGGTTCTTGATCTTTTGCCAAAATAACTGCGGAGTAGATGGCTTAAGATCCACAAAAGCTAATCCACTGATGACTTATGCTGCTTATGTCAAAACAAATGCAGTGTCATAACTCCCTAATCCATTTTATATATTGTTATCATCAGTTGACATTGTAAACATTCATCGAATACAAATTGTTTACTTTTACAAAGATTTATTAATATGTAAAACGCCTTCGAAAGTCACGTAATCAGCATTTACAATATAGACTCAAATTTAATTGATGTTCGCGTGCCGGAAAAGCTTTTTCACTCGGAAAACGGCGGAGAATTCTCAGAGAATTCCCAGTTCCTACTGCTGGAACCCGCAATTGAATACTGAACACGAGCTGCAGTTCGATTGCAGTTTTAAGCTGCGTTCCTATGCTGTAATGAGATACAATCCCAGGAAATAAATCAAACACTCTCCATCTCTCAAGCTTTCTTAATTGTTTTATTTTCATTTTTCAAACGTATTTTGTTGCATTTTAAGTAGTGGGGGTGTGTGGGGCTTGGTCCTTAAGAGCTAGGAATTAAGCAATCGATTGTTACATTAAGTGTAATTAAGTTAAATTAGAGTTAAAGATAATATTAGAGTTAATTTTAAAATAAAATTAATTAGTATAACCTAATAATGCGAACCCTCCATATATATTCGATACAAATTGTTTAAATTATTCTCGTCTTTATACAAAAATCACATTCGATTCGTTATGTCTTCGTATTCGCTTTACCATTAAATGTTTACTGAACTTGGTTCGAGTTCAATTAGGCTTTTAAGTGCTAACTTGATATATGCAATTAACAAAACTCCTTCGATGGCTTTTCTCGCTTTTCTTGCTTTTCTCGCTTTTCAATTTCAAAGCTTTTTCCCAGCTCGAAGGTGAAGTTTCTTGTGTGGCGAGCAGGCGGCTGATGGTGAGTTATTGGCATTAGTCTAGGCCTTAAAGCTAAGGAGCTTAAGTGAAATTCAATTTGCGGTTGTACATATGCAGGGGGAGGTGGTGGATATGTGGTCCTGTTCGTCCAGTGTGTTTGTGTGTAACTCTGTGCCTGCTAATTGGGGCCAGTCGTCGAGATAAATGGCCAAGCCGGAAGCTGCTGCAGTTGGTGCCATTCCATATGGTTGAGCATATGGGCGCAGCTCCTCTGACTTTTACCAGCTTTCGCATCCCTTTGTGTTGCTTTTCCCAAAACAAAAAGTAAACAAAAAGAAAACATTTCGAGCTGTGATAAATAATTCCCCAATGACTCCTGCGGCAGCGGCACGTGCTCAGAATCTTCAGCTTCCTAGATGTACTTGGATATGTAACGCTTCTGGATGAGTCTCCCGGCCTTGCGCTTCAGAATGGTGAAGCGTATTAACTGCTAATCGCTGAAGTGCGGTGACTGCGGCGGCACACGTGGGTACAGCTGTGAAAAGAGAAAGAGAGAAAAGGAGTTCGTTGCAGGACGAGTACGTGGAGCTATTTGTTGGACTCACCCCTAGGAGGTTCCGGGGCACGTAGCCCTCCTCGCCGCTGGCATTGCGGGCCCACCACCACTCGTTCTCGGCATCGTCGCCCTTGCGTAGCACGATCAGCGGCTCATTCACATGGAAGGACAACTCATCGCCGTTTTGGGCCTCGTAGGAGAACACGGAGTACACGTCGCCATTGTGCAGGATGCCCAGCTTCTCCTGAATGCCTGTGGGGAAATATAAGAAAACCAAGGAATTAGTGGGAATTTTTACAAAGTTTAAAAGACGCTTTTTGATTTTAAGGTAACAAATTAAAGGAGGTTTATCCTTTAAGCTGATAACATAGGAGGAAGCAGCCTAATATGGCCAAGAACTACCATAAAAATATAAATATTTCGTGGAAAAACTTCTCTAGAAGCCAATCTCCCTTCTAGCTTGAACCCCTTTTCCTGAAAATCCACTCAGACATCATCTGTAAACCTCATTGAAAATCCTTAAACCCATTCCTCTCCCCCACTTACTATAAAGATACTCCGAGCAGCCATCAAAGCCCTCCTCATCCTCCTCGCACTTCTCCGCCGGCGTTTCATGATCTGAGAGCGTGGAGGCAAACAGACAGGCGCCGCTCTCCACCAGGAACTTGACCATGGACAGGTTATTGCAGCTGGCGGCACAATGCAGTGGCGTCCAGCCATCCGAGTCCTGGGCATTCACATCGCAACCGAATTCCACCAGGAATCTAAGCAAGAAAATGATTAATTAAGGGAAAACCAAAAGGAAATTCAAGAAAACTAAGACTAAAAGTGACACCTACTTGACAATGTCAAAGTGTCCCGCACAGATGGCATTGTGGAGGGCAGTGATGCCCTCATCGTTGGCCGCACTGGGATTCGCCACCTGCATGGCCGTCTTCTTTACCAGCTCCAGTTCACCCTCCAAGCTGGCGTCCAAGAGCAGGGCCAAGGGATCAAAGCTGACGCGACGTGCCAGCTTGGGCTTGTTGCCAGTTCCAGTTCGCTCCTTGATGTTGCTCGTTGTGGTTGTAGTGCTGCCGGCAGATGGGGATGTGGTGGCCTCCTGCTGACCCGCCGTTGGGGCCACCATGCGATCTGTTTCATCGGCACTGGATTCACCGCCGCTGCTGGGCGAGTGCTGGGGCGAGGCTTCCGGCGAAGCTGTCGTCTTCAAGGCCTCTGTTGTCTGTCTGATGGCTCCTGGTTCCGATTTCCTTTGACTCTGGAGCTGCAGAAGCGCTGGCTGCTTCGGCTGCCCGCCATTGGAGGCGGCCTTGAGACGCGGTTGCTCGAACAGCGGCTGCTTGCGAATGGTCAGCGGTTTGGCCTTGATGGGCAAGTTGTCGTTGATGTTCAGGGATTGCAGGCCAAAGGTGGCTGCTTGGGTTTTGCTAGATCCCGACGATGATGAAGCTCCAGCTCCTCCTGTTGTTCCAGTTCCCGCTCCCGCTCCTGTGGAGGCTGTTGATGTAACCTCCACTGGCGAGGGCTGTTCGGTGGGCGACATCTTGCTGGGCTTGGGTGGCAACGCCGGCCTGGGATCCGTCATCACCACATTGGGCGCCACTCGGTTCACCTTGGGACTGTAGGTTATCATCTTGGGTATGGAGCTGCCACCGCTGGACACCGAAGTGGGCGCCACACTGCTGATGGGCTTGCGGGGCGGCACTGCCAGGTTGCTTACTTGAACTTGGAGAGGCTTGGAGGCGGCATTGGAGACGGCCATGGCCACGGATTTACTCACAGCTCCCAGGGGCATGCTGTGCACGGTGAGCTGCTGCTGGGTGTTGCGCTCCGATAGGGTTTCGCTGGTCACCGAAATCTCATTCTTCTTTTGCTGCTGATCCTGGTGGCTGCTGTCCTTGGCCGTGGCCTGGTTGAGCTTGCTGATCAAGGCGGAGGCTGAGCTGCTGGAGGAGGAGATGCTTTTCGGGATTTTGCTGGCTGAAGCTGGCGGGGATGTGGCTGTTGCTGCCGCCGCTGCTGCTGTGGTTGCTGCTGCCTCAGCTGTTGCTTGAGCTGCTGCTGCTGCTGCTGCTGCCGCCGCTGCTGCCGCTTCTCTATCCCTCTTTTTGGGTCCCACCTCCGCATAGATATGTGTGGTACTATCCATGGCTTCGGTTTGAGCCTGCTTGCGCAGCTCCGCCTCTGACTTGGATTTCTTGGCCAGCTTGGACTCATCACTCTCACTGCTGGAACTGGGCACTGGCACTGGCACGGAAACGGGCACGGATCCCGCAAAGAAACCACTGTTCTTGACATGCGTCAGATCCTGGATGAGCTGGTTCTGCTGGTTGGTATTGGCCGTGGCCGCCGCATGCTTCATCCCGCCACTAAGATAGCTTGCCGTGCTGGTGATGGTCGACTTTTGGGGCGTGTGGATGAAGGGCTCCACGGCAGCCACATTGCCACGTGCTCGTCCAGCGGCAGCGGCAGCAGCAGCGGCTGCCAGCTGGTTGACCTGTTTCTGGAGGAGTTGCTGCTTCAAGGCGGCCACTCCGCCGCCATGTTTGCCAGTTTGTCCGGGTTGCTGGTAGGCCAAGGTCTGTTGCTGCTTTTGTTGCTGCTGCTGTTGATGTTGCTGCTGCTGTTGTTGTTGCTGTTGCTGCTGTGCTGAGGCTGCTGCTGCTGCCGCCAGCAATTGTGCCGACTGAACATGCAACTGCTGCTGCTGCTGCTGTTGTTGCACCTGTTGTTGTTGCTGTTGCTGCACCTGCTGGAGTTGCTGGTGCTGCTGCTGCTGCTGGTGATGGGTATTGGCCTGCTTCTTGCGCTGCAGGCGCGTCTGCAGCTCGTAGATGCGCTGGTCCACGGAGCGCAGCTCCGCCTGCCTTTGCTGCAAGGCCTCGCGTTGCATGTGCAACCTGGCGTCCTGTTGCAGCGACAGCTGGTTGCGATACTGCAAAAATAATTAAGAAAATATGTAAATTAATACTTTAAAACTTGTTCAATTTAATATTAAATTAAAGCTATACATCTAAGTCACCTTTAATTGCACGTTTTAACACCCTCGCTAACCACCAACGCTCATTAGTTAAGCCAGCGAAGTGGAATTCTTGTGGGAAATGCATGCAATTAAAGGCAAAAACTATGTACTACAAATTATAAATACTATATATTATATAATATATATTATATACACTCAACTTACCATCAATTCGCGTCGCAGCTTCTCCAGTTCGCGGGAAGCCTGCGGTGGCAGGGCTTGGCCCACGCCATTGCCTGTGGCTGCCAGTAGATTCACTGGACATCGGCGGTCACGTCTTAGCTCCTCCAGTTGGCGGGTTAAAGCCTCCACTTTGGCCACCGCCAAGCTAAGCTCCTTTTCCTTCTCACTAAACAAGGCTCGTATAGAGTCCAAGTCATTGCCTAAAGAAAATAAATGTAAGAAAAATAGTAAATTATTTTATATTCAAGATTATCAAGTAAGTTTCGTAAAAACTACGCCTAATTTGGCCATTTAACATGCTTCCGGTTAATAGGTGGCCATTAACCATTAAATATAAATTAGGTAATAAAAGTGAATGGTGCACATTTGTTGACCACTTCCTTTTAGGCCAATAAATTGTGGCTTATTGAGATTTATTTGGGAGTTACATGACTGAAATAGGAATAGGAAATCGGAGATTTTTGTTTGATTTTAAGAAGAGATTTTTTCATGTTTTAATTTGTGTGTTTAAATTTAATTTTAAGTTGGAGATAATAAAGGAGAAAACTTAAGAAATTATGGAATTTAGGTGAAGGTTTCATGCATAAAAATGTAATCTATCTTCATGGGCTTTAATTATCTACAAAAATGTTTTAAACTTTATAAGAAGATGAATAATAATATTCGAAACCCTTCTCTTAATTCATTTTAAATTAATTAAAAAATATTTATAGTAAATATATATGATTTGTGGCTATGGTTTCTCATTTAAAAGTATTTAATATACACAAAAATATGTTTATTTTTATAAGAAATGAAAATCCTTTCATTATCCCTAAGAAAACCCATTTAAGCCCAAGTAAATATTTATCTAAGCTCAGGATTATTATGTTTCATTAAGGATGCCTCTTAAGAGGCCAAGTATTCCTCATGGAAAACCCGCAATTAAATAATTTTAGTCTTAATTCAAAGCGTGGCCATTTTCCAAGAGGTTTTCCAACACCCTCTCTTGCTCTCTTAATCAACTCGTTATGGCGATCCATTCGTTAGCCGCACTAACTATTTTATAATCGTCGACCGCCTGCTGGTCCTGCCTGCTCCCGCCTTCTGCCGCTTTCCTTTCGTGGATTCCGATTTGGATTTGGGTTGCCTGTTCAAACTAATTACGGCCACAACACAGGGCGCCAGCTCATTAACATAATACCCCTGTATAGTATCCCGAGTGTGTGTGTGTGGGGCCAACATCTTCTTAGCCATTTTCAGGAGGTGTTGTTACCGCTACCACCGCCCACAGGCAATCATAAAGGACAACAAAGTGGCACACATACATAAATTAAATTCACACACGCAAAGAGAGAGAGGGGACGAGGATAAAGGCCAGCCAGCAGCACTCAACACGGTTTTAACACATGTTAATTCACCCAGAGAACCCCTCTTCTCCACTCAGCCAACGGTGCTTAACTCAATTGGAGGGGGGGTTAGGGGAAGCTTAGGACGCGGGATAGGATATCCCAAGCAGATGCACTTGGCGGCACTTTGCCACTGTCCTTGGAATAACCCTCCTGGGGAACAAGGATCCGGGCTTCGAAGCCCAGCTGGCACCCCTCTTGAGGTACACTGCTGGAAAAATTGCAGTAATGCAGTTTGTAGAGTTGCACTTTAAATTCTCACAATTCTTAAAGGAAAGCTTACTTAATTGTTTATTTAAAAATTAATTAATTATTCCAAAAAGATCTTGGCAAAGGCAAGAAGACTTTCCGAATTCCTTTCTTCCCTTTGTGTGTTTTATATTTAGTTTGCCTTTGAAATTCTTATAGTTTCTGGCCAAAAATACACTCTAATAGTGTTAAATTAATTTTCAAAATTAAATAACATCAATTTATAATATTGTTTATCTAGTCCAAGGACCTTCACCTCCCTGATTAAGTATTAAAATTTAGCTAGACGGCTATTAAAATGCAAATTTCTGAGTACTCAATTTAATTTGATTAAGCGAATGCCACACTGTGAGAAATAAGGAATGAAATAAATAAATAAATTATATAGAGTACACAAAAAAAGTGTTAATAATATAAAAACAAATAATAGACAAAACACCAAAGTTTATGAGAAACTAAAATAAATACTAATTTATATATTAAATCAACTAAATCCCTTCAATATAATTATTAAAAGATATGTTAAGAAATTCCTAATTAGAATTCAAGTTCTATAAACTATTTTCAAATTAAAAATATATATTTCAAGCTCATTGAGCTCCCTATAAAGCCAAGTCCTTAAAAACTAATACATTTCCTTTACCCAAAAAAATCATTTATAAGTTCAAATCGAATTGAATAACATTTCTACTCAAAGCCACCCTAAGCTCCTGGCTTAACTTTATAAATCCCTTTTCCCCACATTAATCAACCTCAAAAAAATCGCGATAAAATATTTCTTATATTTTTTATAGAATTTTTTTCTAAAGGTGTACTCACTCAGCGTGACATTGTAGGTCTTCTGCAGGTCCACTTGACCCCGCAACGCTCTCAGGCGCCTCAACTTGGACTCCTGTGCCTCCACGCGCTCCCTTAGCCGACGGAGCCGTTCGCCCTCCGCACTGGCAACGGCGCTGCGCACCTCCTGCGACTTGAGGAAGCGCAGGCGCTGCTCCTTGGTGGCCAGCAGCTGGTGCTGGCTGTCGATTTGCTGCTGCTGTCTCAATGCCATCGCCCTCAGTTCGGCTGACGTCAGCCTGCTGGGCACCTGCAATGTGGAGAATTAACGAGGGATTGGGGATTAGGATTATACGATTGCGATTAAGGAGGCGTGAGTGTGTGTCTGTGTGTGTTGGGTGCAAAAAGTGTCAAATGAAATTTTCACAATTTATAATCCTAGCGAAACCCACAGCCTAACCTCCATGGAAAACTCAACTCAACTCAAAAGTCAAACGGAAAGTTGTCAACGTTCGTGGTCAGCCATAAATCAAGTTATGCTTAAGCTAATTTCGGCTTTTTGTTGCTTCGCAGATTGGATTTTCTCGGGAGAAGATACTCACATTCAGCTTGGGCTCGCAGGTCACCACCACCACGCCGCGCACGGAGGAGGAGGAGCCCGAGGAGGAGCTCGTAGAGCCTGTCGATGATGAGGATGATGACGACGACCTGGGCACCGGCATCAGCGAGGCGGGCGGCATCTTGGGCAGATTGCCGGAGACGGGTCGACACACGCAGGTCAACATTTTCGACGCGCTCTTTGAGTTTCGCTTTACTTTGGTTTTTGATTTATCTTTGATTTATTTGAATTTTTGGGGGGTTTTCGTTGAGGTTCGGTTCTTGTTTAATGCACTGAGAGAAACCGACAAGCGTTTGGAGGTGTATTAATTTAAACCATTTCGTTTCTTATTGTTTTAATTTGCTAATTGATGTAAGGAATTGGTTTAAGGTGTTGTTTTAATTATATATATAATATTTAGTCAATATTTTATAAAGCGTTTATTTTCTGGCGCATTTTTTCGATTCATTTAGTCTTAGAAATATACCAAAAAAAGGTTCTAATTAATTATAATACCCTGCAAGGGCAAGGGTATTGTAATTTCAGTCAGAAGCTTGAAAATCAGTGAAGGAATCATTTCCGACCCCATAAATCATATATATTCTTGACCAGCATCAACAGGCGATTCTTTCTAGACTTTTTCCGCGGAAAAAAAATTTTGGCCATTTTTTTGAAAAATTGGTAAGGGGTTACATCATTAAAGTTGGCAAAAATCAACAAAATTTTGAATTTCTAAAAATTTTCAATTTAGTAAGCAGATTTGTTAACCTAATAAAAACTAACACAAAACTGTTTTCCGATTTGAAATTAATGATTTTTTGGCTTATTTACGATAGATTCAAATTTGGTCCTCTGAGTCAGGTGCAAACAGGAAGGGTATACAAACTTCGGGGTGACGAAGTTAGCTTCCTTTCTTGTTTTTAGAATTAATTAAAATTAATTGTCCAAGGAAAACTTTCATAAAACGTATATTAATATCCCCCTAGAATATTTTTTCTAACAAGAAAGTAATTTAATTTCAATTATTCAAACTATTTTTAATAAATTCTTTCTACCCCCATTTTCCTCAAGTGCATTCTTTGCTTCCTCCTTTGTTAGTTGCAAGTGCATTCAGTGGAATGTGCGATAGTGTCCTTGACTGCAGCAGGAGCAGCAGCAACGGCATCAAAGCAGCAGCCAAGCAACAGCAGGAACAGAAGCACCAAATTTGTGTGTTATTTTTTTATTGTTCAAGAAAATATATAGCCGCGGACCGTGCTCCCCCCCATCGAACAAGAGAAGGAAGCCAGGGGAAAGTGAAGAGAAAACCCAGTGGCAGCCAGTGGGTGCCAGCTGGCGCCAGTGCCTCCGCCTTGTACTCGTTAATGGATTTTCAATTCAGTGCCTGATTGAAAGCACACACAAAATGTGTGTGTGCCTCTGTGCGTGGGTGTTGGAAAAGTGCACAAGTGTGTGTGGGCGTCTGACCCGCCTGCATGTGGTTGTGCGAGGGTGGTTTGAGGGGTTTCGCTGGGTTCTGGGTTCAGGGTTCTCTTTTGGGTTTTCTGCCTTTCGGGGCAACTGTTGTATGTAGTGTTTGCCGAGTACAAAGTGCGCCTGTTTGGTGTGTGTATTGTTCTTGTTGTTGTTGTTGCTGTTGGTTGTCAGTGGCAACGGGCGGCCGCCCCAAAACAGCCGTGACAATAACAACACTCGATGAACTACGAAATATAACATAGTGATGACAGAAAAAATTTAAGAAATAAAAAAGAGAGAAATTATGATTTTTGGGGAATATTTTCAAGGTTTTCTAAACATTTTTAGGGGTTGCCTTAAGCTTTTTATCTAGAAATTATTTTTTAAAAATTCCAGAAAATATATTTCTTACATTTCCATGCACTTGAAGTTATTTAAAAACTTTAAAAATTACATTTTTCAATAACTAAACCGCTTTTCCACCACAAAATGAAACATCATTGCTTCTATATTCCACGTACTCTGGAACTGAAAACAACGACCAGCAGTTAAAGTCATAGTAGTCATAGTTGCGTGTACATAATCGCTGGCACTTGCAATTACATAAAGGATACGGACCCCACTCTGGGTGGGGCGCTTGGAAAAAAAAATATGGAAAACCGGATAGCGGCGGATCTCTAGACCTAACACGACACAAGTCACACAGGCCAATGAGAAAGAGTACCAACCCACATCCGACCAACCCACACCCCACTCTCCCACTATGTAGTACACAATAAATACACACTCGAAGGACTAAAGACCGACAGCAAACAATAAAATGCCGTCACGAGGATTGGCCATGGACACACGTCCCACAGTCGGCCATCGAGTATCCTGTCTACTTCACGCCAAAACACTGAGGATAAAAGGGTTGCAAGGAATCAAGAGAATCATTATAGATTCACCATTTAATAGGGAATGCAATTGTAGGATAAATAAAATATATATATATATTAAATTGAAATTAATAAGGGAATTAAAAGAATAAGTACTTAATGTTCCTCTACTTTATACAGAAAAATGTTTATAATAAATTGAATTTTTAGTTAACCTTGAATATTAAGTATTTTAGCTTAAATTATATAGAAATCTGGGTTATCCCTTTCAAAATTATAATAAATATTCCTAAAATGTATAATATTTTCTCTGCCTGCCTTGCAGCTTAACCAGCCAAGTGCTCGCACTTGTTCTGGCCTCGCCAAGAGTACAATTGGCTTGGGTCACCATCATCATCAACATCAACATCAACCTCCTTATCGCCAGGGACGAATTGATGATGGCGATGAGGACCACGATGATGGCGGACTGCAATGGATTGCCCAGGCAAGAGCTGCTTCAGTTTTGAGACTCACAAGATGATCGGACGGACAGTCAGGGACTGGGACATCCATCGACTACTGCATTGGAGCAGGGAGTCACCTCGTCGTACTCGAATTTATTGCCCCCCTTTATTCTGGGTCACATTATATCCGGCACTGTGGCATATAAAAAAGAGAAACATTACGGCGTAATGATACTCCAAAAGAAGAGAAAAATAAACAGCAGCAGAGACATATGTTTGTCCTCGGGACAGCGCGTTTCGCAGCCATAAATCACATGTAAAACAGAGACATCAAATGTCCGTCCGACAGAGTTGACTTTACGTTTACGTTTACGTCCACGTTAACTGATCTTTCAAGGCGACATTGCCATTGCCATTGCCAGCTGTCATAAAGTTGGCCATAAGCGGTTTGTCAAAACTCGCTGGCACAAGCCCACAACTTTGGCAACTACGAGTATTTAGGGCCAAGTTGCTCAGTATATAGTATATATATATGTAGCCATAGTTTTAACGAACTTGCTGGCAGCGTAATGAATTAATCTACTTTCCACCGATGCCATCTGCGCAAATATTTGCTCAAAAAAAAAACATAAAAAAAAACAAGGAAACAAAAAAGCAAAAGCAAGAGCGAAAGCGAAAGCAAACTTTGCCGCAGATGAAACTTGTCGAATGCATTGAGAAAGACCACAGAAACCATAACCAAAAGGCTCGAGGAAAGGACGCCGCTGAATGTATCCTGTAAATTCAATGTTGCGGCGGCAGCCAGCGTTTTCGAGGAATATTTTCCAATTAACAAAGTTTGTCATAATAACTCGCTCGCTGGCTGGAATCCCCAGCATGTAACGAGCAATGTGCTCTGTGTCCTCCACTCCGTCTCCCCTGCTTCTCCCTTGACTCTATTTACATTTTTGCAGCCATTTATGGCGCTGACGAAGCTAAGCAGCGGGAACAAGGCACAGGACAAGGGAGCACTGGGAGCAGCAGGACTAGCAGCAGAGGAATCGGCGACGAAGGACACTCTATCCGCTCCCAGTCATAGGAATTTCAAGCATTTTCGCTGGCACAGCGCTAAAAGTGAGACACAGGGGAAAAAGAATCTGCTAAATTGAAAACAAATAAACTATATCCTTTTTAAATTAGTTTATTTTGTTTATTAATTAAACTATAAGAAATATTTTCATCAAGGTAAATATCTTTAAAGGAACTCGGAACTAAATTCACTCTTAACTAGGGCAAAAATACATTTTAAACATGTTTTAGAAATTATAAAAATACTCACACCAACACAGCAAATCTTGGTAAATAGTATAAAATATTTTACAACATTTGTTCCCCAAAATGAACCCCCTATTTCTCTCACTGCACCGCTAGAAGTGGGAGGCAAAAACGCAACTATTTATGTTGCACAGCGACGACGAAGTACCCCTTTTCTATTCGAACAAAAACGAATAAGAGGGCGGTGGCGGCGGATCGCGTGCAGGGGCGTGGCAGAAGCCAACCAATATAATTGTACATTGAAAGATGTCGGGGAAAAGTCGCGACGTCGTCGTAGTCGTTTGCCATTGTATAAATGCCACCGAACTTTCGTGTGTGAGCGAGGAGTTTGCTGTATTTTGCTACTTGGCGTTGGAGCAACAAGCATTTTATTGATTTTAGCCCTTTTTCAGGCGACTCTTTCTTTTTGTTTTCCTGTTACCAGTTATATAGAGGTGGAAGGGGAAGTAAAGTCGGAGGACTAAGGACTAAGCAGGACATCGCGTGCGCGTTTACGTTTATTGCTAATTTTTTCCTTTTCTGCTCCACTTTTCCTTCCTTTGGCTGCCATGTCGCAATAGCTCTTTGGATTTCCCCAGTGTTTTTTCTTCGCCTTCGCCTCCGCCTCCTTCTTTGGGCCGGACAATGTCCTTGCTGCACTATTTCCAAATCGATTACAAACAGGATATGCACTGCGGAAGCCTGTTTGATGGCAAGTGCCAGCCGCAGTGCACAACGCCGAGCGGAGAGCGATTAGGGGGCACAGGACGCACACACATCCGGTCCTGATCCCGTCACGGATTGGATTGCCTGTCCGCCATCTCTCTTAGCCTTTGTGGCCATTTTGTATTTTAATTAATTCCAGCAGGTTGCCAGGGCAACGCAGGGGAGCAGGGGGTTGGACAGGTGAAAGTTTTGCCTATACTATATGTAGTATATCGTATATATAGCGAGGAAATGTCCGCAACTTTGGCAATTTGTGTGCACCGATGGGAGACGAATGAGCCCCGCTGACGACAACGAGACAAGGACATGGACACGAACACGGACACTGACAGGGACAGGAACACACCAGCAATCCACATTCTCACATGTAAATACCTGTACAGGTATAAACTGAGGTGTACTTGTATTTATTTCAGGGCTACAAGCTCGCCAAGTCGATTGAAAAACAAAGTCTAAACCTTTATCTCTTGAAAAATATTAATTTACATGTTAAACAAAGGACTTCTTTAATTATAAACCTTACAAAGCTCTACAATTCACCACAAAAACCAACTAATTTACAGTTGTCACAGGTTTTCAGGCCAGAAATACAAATACAAAAAACAAAAAACTCCTCACAAAATTATCCTTTCCATATAAAAACCTCACTGTGTTTGTCCAGAAAAACAGGGCAGTGATTCAAAACCACTATATGAACCGCAAAACCCCAACCAATTGGTGACTGTGACAGTTTTGCAGCCCTGATAAACAGACACACTCACACACCACTCACACACACTCTATATAGTGTGGATATATAGTGCATGGAACCGCACACATATGGTAAATGCGACAAGGATCCTTCGCCTTTGGCTGGCCGAAAAATCAAGCTTCACTTTTCGTGTTAGTTACTGGAGCAGACATTAGTGGCACTTCGGGTGCTCCTCCTTCTGCTCCTGTCCATGGCAAACGGTTTGTTCCAAGTGGTTTCAGTTGCGAGTGGCTTTTGGCCCCGGCAAAAAGTTTTGCACACTCATGTCAGGGAATGGGAAAGGGGACCCCAGGAGAAGCCCCCACAAGGGTCTACGTCTCCGACGGGCTGCTGAGGGGCTTAAGTCGTCGCTCACGCGAATCTCTCTTAGCACTTCTCACACTCTGGCAAAAATATTTTGACGTACTGGTGATGTCCGGCGGACTGCTGCGGTTGCGGTCCAGTTAGGTTCTTTCTCTTTTTCTTTTTTTTTTGGGTAAAAGACCATCACACACCGTTTGGAGCCAAAGCACGCGTTGTAATTCGTACTGCGAGTTCGAGTCCCAAGACCGTGTCGGCTTTTTTCACGTTCTTTTTTTCCGTTTTTGTTTCGTGGCAAATGCTTAACACTCAACAAAGTTGAGAGTTGAAGCAATTTTCCGCAAGAGTAATTAAAGCAAAGGGGAAAGCAGCAGGTCTTTTTGGGGGCGGCTGCCTGTGGGGGTCACTTTTCACGTGAGCAGCCGCCTCTGACCTGTTTCAAATGAGCGAAAAAATAACGAAGCGAATTGCGAGTGCGTTCAAGGTCACAGAAATGTGCGAGAATTAAAGGGGAAACGAATTTGGAAGTACCTAGAATATACATATAGTACCCTGGATATAGTTTATATGAGTTTTAAGGGGTTAAACAGAATTTAAACCTTGGTAATTCTAATTTTTAAAGCGTAAAAAAAGTGAGAAAAATTCTTAAAAATTTACAAATTACTTCGATATTTTGTAGATGAATTTATACATTTTTTTTTGGCTTTTACTTTATGCCAAATAACAGCAATCTATCAATAGAATCAAGCCATATGGCTTCTTAATTTTCACAAAAGAAATTCCCTCTGACAGGAAGAGTTGTGTTTAAAAATATTTAATAAATAAATTATTAAATATACATATAAAATACTAAAAGAAAAATATGCAAACACACTTTAACTAACCAAAATCTAACTGCATTTCCACACCGAACCTAATTAAAAACGCTTTCGGCCCCAAAAAATCTACCATCAAGGCCGAAAGTCACCATGACAAATTGAATAATTGAGGCTTAGACTCTCGCCTTGGCTGTAAAGACCCAGCATGAACCCATTTACAAGGCATTTTTCCTTGGAAAAGGAGAGGAAAATCCAATAAAGTATTTCGCAGTGAAGCAACTCGATTCGATTGCATACTTTTCAGGGGCCGCAAAGTGAGAGAACTTTCCGGATATATTGGATGTGGAATTTTCTGTGTGTGTGTGTGAAAATGACTTTTTCGCCCATTGAAAGCAATAAAAAATTCAGGTAGGGCACTCAAACCCTGTCAAAAAGAAAAACCCACTTTGGCTTTATAATAAAAACCTCAAACCTCAGATCTAATATATATTTGCGTCAGCTTATTGGCATTGCAAATAATTTGCGTTAATTAAGTGACTGTCAGGACGAGGGAAAAAAAACTATATGGGGAGTGAGAGAAAAGGACGAGGACGAGGGATGATGACTCTGTCGAGGGTGTGTCAATGTCGCACTGCACTCGTTATCGACTGTTTGGCAACTTAATTGCGTTTGCTTTTGTAAATTTAATTTTAATTTAAAGCTTTATTGAATTGCGTCGCGGCTTCTGTGATTTCCAATCCCTCTTCTGCTCAGCTCCTCATCCTCATTTATGGATGACAACGTCAAAAATATAAAAGCATAAAAACAATAATAAAGCAAGGGAGAAAAAATAATACAAATAAAAAGCAAATTGAAACATAAAATTTACACAGCAATTGATTTAACGCAATCATAAAACACATATATATATAAACAAGGCGTGTAAAATAAAAGAATAAATAAATAAAGCGGAACAAGGAGCTGGCCGAGGGTGGCATTAAAAATTTACGTTCATTTTTTAAGCGCAGATTATGCAGGCCAACTGGTCAGATGTCGGCTGGCCTCCTGGTAAATTGTGGCCATAATTCAGGGAATTAAATTTGAATTTTGCGCCGGTAACGAAGTGCTATGGCTCCTCCTGGCCCCCATTCCCTGGCAAATAATAGTTCAATTTCTCACGGCATTCATTATTCAGGACTGGACATAGTTGCTTCGTCCTTTTCCCTGCTTCTCCTTTTAGACCTATTAGCCTGCATACTTGAGAGGGAGACCCTGGCAGCGGCTGCCATTGAAATGACTTTTAAAACTTTTTACAGTTGTAATTATTATAAATAAATGAAGCGCAATTTGGTGGGTTTCCCAGGACCCAAGGCCGTCTGACTTGCTTCTGACTTCCTCTTTGGTTATTTCTGTTGTTTCGAAGGACCTCAAGGACGTGAGTGTGGTTCTGTTTATTATTAACTTGAATGACGACCCAAAAAAAAAAACAAAAACAGAAAATTTGCTCATTTCCAGAGCTGTCAGTCGGCGACTAGACAAGTCAAGAAGCCAGCAGAGTCCTGTGGAGAAAGGAGTGCCCGAAAATCCAGGCCGACACTCGACTACAAATTGGTCAGAACTCACACACACACACACACACACTTAAGCAGGCAGGCAGGACACATGTCCTGCTATACTCTCATTCGCAGGCAATTATTCAGATGGGCTTCGGAAGCAATTTGCTTGCGGCTCGATGATGACATTAATTTACCGACCGTAATAATATGTTATATATATATTTTTACCGCCTTTATTTATGGCTTGAAGCTGGCGATTCGGCGGTGATACTATAACGAGCAAAACAGATTTTCCACTTTGCATAAATTAAACAATATTTAATGGCCGCCGAGGACGACGACACTGTTTGGATAATGAAATCGAAAAGTTTAGATATTCGCCCGACATCCGGCGTCTGCATTGCTTTGATGACTTTTCATTAAATTACGCTTTCCGCATTCCGCATTTCCACGAGACACAGAGACACAGAGACTGTGAGAGAGAAGACACTAAGAAAGTGAGATTTGCGATGCGCAAACAAAGTTATAAAAGCAGAATTTTCCATTTTCTATTTTCCATTTTGCTGGCAAGTTCCTTCTGGCTGCAGCTGCCACTGACACAACAGGAATGTATATGTATATGTACTATATATCCAAATCCATCAAGGGGAAAGCCGAAACGAACCGAAAAGTGTCCAAATTGCATTCCCAACGACCTTGACTCTTGGCTTTCACTTAGCGCCCAGGGAATGTTAATTACTTGGCCATAAAACGGACCAGCAATCTCAATCTGAATCTCAATCCCAATCTCGATTCGTGTGACAATCAAACTATTTATGCAATGTGTGGCACAAGGGGGAATCCCCTAGCTCATCCTTCCTAACCTTCCCTTTGCTTCTCTAGCCATTCAGCTGTGCGGTTGTGTTGTTCTAAGCGATTTGATTCGAACAACAATTGAGGCACATTCTCTGGCAAAAGCAAACAGCTGGCGGGCCATATCAGAGGCTTGTGGTCTGAGAATTGGGGATTGTGGCTTCTGGTGAATAGAAATGGTAGGAATATACTTGTATTTGTTAGCCAAGTGAGGTACAAGGTAAGGGAAAGGGGTTGTATATTGGAGGAATTATACAGGAAAATAAAGTCTTGGAATTGTTTTCTTAAATAAATATCTAACTATAAATTGTATATAAATTAAATTCCTTAAACTGTATTAAATCAAAATTCCCTTTTTCTACGATTTAATGGTACCTATTCCAAGTAAAATGTACCCTCAACCCACTCATCTCTCTTATTCCAACTCTTTTACTGCCTCAGGCCTAACAACTGGTAGCAAAACATTTATTGTAATTCGAAATCAATCAAATAGAACCGATAAAAAAGTGAGTGGGAAGTTGAGAAAATGAGCCTCTCTAGGCCCTCATGCCCGCATCTGGAGGCAAACAGCGTCGCTCCCCTCAATGTTTAATACTTATTTAATCAAGTTAATGTAGTTAAATCAGCTTAAGCAAATATTCCCAGTAGCAGGAGCAGCAGCAGCAATGGCTGTCGAACACAATGGACCTGGCCCTGGCTGAGATAAACCAAACGATACTGGGCCGGTCTGACTTGGTCCTTGGAGAAGGACTCACTACTCTCGGTTCTCAGTTTCTCCTCTTGTCTCTTGTCTCCTGTCTCCTGTCTCCCCACACATAAACTAATACAGATAAAAGGGCATTCATTACAAAAGACCAAAGCGGCAAAGTTTTTCATCGACGGCGATGTCAGATTTGCGACATCAGCGCAAGGATCTTGGGAGTGCACTTAGAGAAAATGGAAAAGGTGGGTTAAAGTCTAGGATATAGGGAATCTATAGCAACTAAGCTAAAAATACTTAAATTTCAAATCGGAAAACAGTTTTTCCCTATTCCTTAAACATCATTATTAACATTAACTTCCTCAAAGACCCCAAAATAGTTGACATTTTTCCCCAGTGTTGGATGAGACAAAAACCCGAAAGGTTGCCGGAAAAGGACGAGGGCAGGCAGGATAGACCTGGGACCACGACCAATGGCCACCGAGTGACCACACAGCCAGGAGTCATTAATATTAAGTAATCGTGAAGGATGCTCTCTGGTGTATAATACAGCCTCCTTGATAGCTCCTCTCTCAACCTCCTTACTCTGCCTTCCTTATTCCCCACACCCACAACAACCTGTGCTTGGGGAAGTTCATGAACCCGCTCATTGACCATGAGTTAACCATGAGCATGAGTGTTGACTGTGGTCGTAAATTCACCGCCTCCACAGGCCAAGGGAGGCAGTTATGAAGAGTCACGAGAAGGACCTAGGCCTGCCCACCTTTCAGCCCCCTTTCAATGTCTCACAATGGACAGATTAGTGAAGTGCCAAGAGCCAAATGGACGTGGTCACCAGGAGGAGTAGCAGCACAAGCAAACAGGAAGCCAAATTGTGGGGGCCAAATCGAAATCTGTTCTACACAAACAGCAAAGTGATTTCGTGAGTGGCAGCATCTTTGACTATTGTGGCAAAAACTAATTGATAAGCGCACTTAATCGGGGAATTCGTCATTGAATTAATTGTAATAATTCCATTAAAAATACTCATTAAATGGAGAATTAAATTGCTTTTTTATTTGTATACATAAATCATTAATATTCACAGATTGGTAATCCGGTTGTTCTGGTTGGCTTTTACATGAAACCAAATAAAACCCTTTGTGACACAAAGAGTTTAAATGGCTTGCAATTTGTTAATTTAAATAATCAATTTATTATAGAATTTTCAGCGCTAATAGGAAACCCAATTAATAAGCAATTTACATTGTTTCTAAGGACACATTCTCTGCATTTAATTAGCTTTGGCAAAGGCCATGTTAATTAAGTCCCAGAGAGTCATTAAATTGATAACATCCAATTGATGCTTAATTGCAGGAGAAGCAGCAGCAGCAGCAGCGGCAGCATCAACCAAATGACCTCAACTTTGCACCTTTGATAAGGTCAAGCAGGTAATCTAAAAGTTTTCCATCTTTGCAGTGTTACGACCCTTTTGGGAAATTTACCTCCAGCCCGACTGGGCTTTTCTTTGTCCGAAAAAAAAATGGGTTAAATTTATGAGCTTAAGATAATGTGGTTGGTGGAGGAGCAGAAGCAGGAGCAGGAGTCCCTAATCCGGCGCATGTGAAGGACATTCAACTTAATATCTGGCACCTACGTTTCTCCCTCAGACTCTGGCTGGACTTTGCTCTGAGCCAAAATTCAAATTAAATCAGCTTGGACCCGGGGTCCAAAAGTTGGGTTCACATTCCTTAGAAGCTTTAATTGCACATTAAGCTTAATTAACAAATTCATGGAGGCAACGTGGTCTCCAATGGGCCATGATGATGATGCGTATAACCCATGCTCATGATGTGAAACACTCTTCAAGGGGATTTCGTTTTTTACGCACACACTTTTGATTAAATTGTTCATTTTGTCTGTCTCATTTCTCTATTTTTGTGGCCTGCCAAATTGAGTTTTGTGGCAGTTTCAACAAATTAAAAGGCCCTGCCGCCTTTTTCTGCCCTTTAAATAAGATTTAAAAGAGAAGAGAATATAACAAAAAACAAAAAAGCCAGACCAGGCCAGGCAGCTGCACTTCATCCGAGCCAAAAAACAAAAGCCGCCACTGCCCTTGGCCAAAAAGCGTGGGCCAACGGGGCGTATGAGCGTTAAATAAGTGTGTGCAAAGTATCTGCGGCCAAGCAGCGCTCATTAAGCAAATTCAGGCCACCAAAGGGGGTGGCTCTCAGGGGGGGTGGGATGTGCGAGTGGGTGGTTCTCTCTGGGGCGGCATTGCAACTCTGAGTCACCTCTTTCTAATACTGCAACGTAGGCGGGCACTTGAGCCAACAAATCCGCACAAATTGCACTGGCACAGCGGGTGCGGAGTGCAGAAAAAAATATATATATAAAAAAAAAGGAGTGAGAGTGAGAGTGAAAGTGAAAGTGATAGTGAGGGCCTGTCAGGCGACGTTATTGATTTAAATGTCATAAACACCCAAAAGTAGCACACGACACACACACCACAGAGAGAGAGACCCCTCCAAGTGGCACATCCGAAAGATACTTTGAATGTTTTTCCAGATACCCCGCAGCGGAAGCTAAAAGCCAAGAAAAACAAACACGATCCCCACCTGTACATGTACACCTGTTATGGGGTGTGTGTGTGCGTGTTCCCTCACACATTAATGCCACACACGTAGACAACTATTAACTAAAAGACAGACGGACGGACGCACTAAGGCATACATTTAGGCACTGATGGGCGGATGTACAAGAGATATGGGAGACCTGGTGACAGTGGTAGCAGCCAGTATGGCTCTGTCTCTGTCTCTGGCCTGGCCTGCTGTGAAATTTGTAACAGATGCGGGCTAGCACAGCCCAGCACAGCCCAGCACAGCTCACAATTGACTTCACAGCGCCCTGTAGCGAGTAATTGGAGAAAACTGCCGGCTGCTGCTACAGCTTCTCCTGTTTTTATTTTATTTTTCGTATATTTTCTTCTTTTTTTTTTTTTTGTCACAACCGCTGAAACGCGCCAGAAAATGCCCGCCCTTTTCTGGGTCGTAATTGCGGGCCGAGATAAGCGCTTTATTACCGATTCACTGGCTTTTATCGCATTTTAATAACTCACGAAAAAATGCGCCCAAAAACGAGCGCCCGTCGCGTCGCGCTTACGTTATGCCGCCTTACGCTTTACGTGAGACTCGTAAGAGGAGAACACGGTATATTTGCCGGCACAAAAATACGCGTCACAAGCTACCCAACTGTCGCGTTCGCCAGTTAAAACCCAACTGAAAGCTAGAGAATGCCGCCAACTCTGAACTGAACGCCACGACGTCTGCCGTTGCTTTGAAAATTCGCCAAACAACGAAGTTTTGTCGGCATGACCAGACCGAAGGCCGGGAAATTACCCGAAGTCTCACCCCGAAAGCCGCTGATGGTTCGGCTGGAAAAGCAGGAAAAGCGAAGAGCCATGGTCGTGGGTCTTCTTGCTCACTTGCAACGCCAAATTGCTGAAGATGCCACACGGAAGTGCGTGCGTTGCTGCTGTTGCAGTTTTGTTGCAGGCATTATTCGAATCGAAGGACTCAGGGATAAAGCTCACGCATATATATGTATATATATATATGTATATATATATATATTGCATGGTGTATATGTTACGTAGTGTAAGCGCGTGGCAGGGAATGCCTGTCGCTGATTATTATGCCATAATCGTAGAATGTATGAGAGAAATTTTAAATCTAGGATTTTGGCTTATTTAAGAGGATTTTAATCAGAGCAATTGAGTGCTTATATGTTGGCAATCAGTTTTTATAGATTTTCATGGTATTTTTATTCAATTAAAGTAATTGAAAAGGAAATAAAAGAAGCTGAAGTTAAGGATTTACTAAGAGAGGAATTAGCAAAAGAACTTTTAACTTTACACATATTTTCTTTATCATAAAATGGGCTTCTTCAGAGTTATTTAAAAATATATAGAGCTGTTTTTAAACCGAATAAAATTAACTAAAATAAAATAAAACTAAATATGTAATAAATCATATAAATTTAACCCGATTTTATAGAATTTTTAATATAAAAAACTATACTAAACCTCTCAAACCTTTTTTTAGAAATAAAAATGCAAGGAATAAATAACTCAAAAGAAATAAATATAAATCCCTAATGCAACTTATTCCCATAAATATTAGTTGCCACCCCAAAAACACTCACCCCAAACATATGGCATAAAATCTATGCTCCTTCCCAGCTTATAGATTTTTAATAATAAAAAAAGGAAAGAAAGAAAGCATAAACCATGTGATATATATACGCTTTGTTGGGCGATAAAAAACAAGCAATCTATTAATGGCTGATTTGTGTTATTCACGCCTTGACTTTTTGCTTTTTGCCCGGCTCGTCTCCAGCTGGAGCCATTCAAAATCCCACTGTATCTCTGGCCTTTGCCTGTCATTCGGTTGCGCAAATTAGCCGCCACAGCTTCTCCTGTCACCCCTCGGCTCGGGTTAAGCTGCCTTTTTAGTGTGTGGATGTGTGTGTTTGTGTTTCTTTGGGCTGCTTAGCTAGTTTTAGCTTAGCCAGCTGCCTGCGTGGGTTATATGAGTCTCAGTGTATGTGTGTGTGCTTCTGTGCGTGTGCATCAAAATCATTGCCGACTTTTGTGCGCAAATATTTACGACAGCTGGCAGCTGCTGTCCCCATTATCCCTCATTCCCTGCCACTGCACAGCGAAAAAAATATATTCATAATCATCTAGGAATTTTTAATTAACCTATTTTGTTTGTAAAAGAAAGAGTCTTCTTGCAGTTGAATTATTTTTCTTTGTTTGTCTCTTGACAGAAATACATTTAATGTTTTCACAGCTGTTTAATTACAAAGATTTGCATGGAACAAGAGGAGGCTATTGACTTGCTGGTGAACTGAAGAAGTAAGCATTTATAAGGCAAGTTCTTTGACCTTAAAAAGTGTTAATTTGTTTAATAAAACAAAAAAAACAAATAGCAAGTTAACCAAGTAAAAAACTTGAAACCATTTATAATAACGTCTTAACGCCCTAAATATTCCCCAAAAATTGTCATAAAATTAAAAGACAAGAATTCTTTAATAAATAATAATAAAGTTTGTTTTGTATATTCATTTGAATTACATAAAAAAGGTGACAAGACTTTTTGACATTTCCTCAAAAATAACGCATACGACACGTATGTCAGGTACTTGCAAGCGCATGCACGTGTCGTATGAGTAATTTTTTGTATAACAAAAAAAAAAACCAAAGTAAACGCCACCTTACTTTACTTTTTTACTGTTGACATGAAGATTTTTAAGATTTAATATTTATAAGTAACAAGAAAGCAACACATTGTGGTCATAATTTTTGCGAGTGTCTATGGCTGCTTTCTATCCCATTCCTAGAGACCAGAGGACACCGAAAAGAAACAAAAGCATGCGTCTAACATCTAACGACGACAACAACCTGTCACGCCAGCTGAGGTACGGCCACGGCACGGGTTCGGAAATGGGCATCCAAGGTAGGAGAATGGGTCCGCTAACAAGGTACCCTGCCGAGAGAGAGACAACAATGCGACGGCGGGGTCAGCAGCAGCAACAGCAACAGCAGCAACAGCGGCGACAGCAGGAACCAAAGCAAAATCAGGAGCTGCAGACGGAGGAGGTGGTGTGCTCCACATGAGCTGACACTGGCAGTCAAACAGAGGCCCATGGGCTCCCTGGTCGTAATGGCCTCTAAACAAAAGGCGTGCTTGTTTGGCAGCAACTCACCTACGCCGCCCATTCAACCCACCCACTTTCAATGCCATTGCGGCACACTCAGAGAAGAAGTAGGTCAGTTGATAAGAGAAAAGATAAAGGAATAAGGTAAATATGATAATGGATTTTTTGTATATTTTTAATAACTTTCGTTTTGTTAATATCATTTCCTTTTAGTTTATTTTGTTATATTTATTTATAAAATATTAATCTCAATTACTATTTTGTAATTTTAAAGACACAGAAATATATTAGCTTTGTCATTTAAAATTCCACAAGTGCCATCTAGCGGATTTTTATAAAATATACATGGAGTTTGCTTATAATTCCCAAGTGCTTATTTAGAGGACTTTTCTTAAAGTTTTCCAAACAGAAATTCCTCTATTTCGTCACTTTAAATAAATCCTAAAAAAGTTTTTTAAAGCGCAAAAATATTTAAATCTCTTCTCTTCTTTTCTCGAATGTAACCTAGCACTTAACCCAATTTTTTTCTCTGTGTGCAAATGTATGGGTGTCTGTGTTACATTTGTCTTTTTGCAAATTAATTTATAAACACAATTGACATTGAGCCGGAATGTAAATATGCCGCTGAGAATGGTTGTTGCCTTGCATTAAAAATTCAAGTCCCACTCAGTCACATCTGCATGCTCGCCACACACACATGCGTGAACCTTTCGGTGTGTGAGTGGAGTGTGTGTGCGTGACTCTACCCCATCTGTATGTGTATTTGTTTGTCTTTTGCCATGGTCCTTACCATACTATATATGGCATTTATATTTCCCTCCAGGAAACGGCAACCAGAGTTGCGAAATGCCAAGCTGACGTTGCACTTAAGGAAATAGGCTAACACAAATATGGCTAAAAACGAGGGGGACACTGACTTGTTGTTGTTGCTGCTGCTGCTGTGGGTGGCACTTTGGGAAAACCAGAAATACTGAGAAATAAGCAACGCGATGTCAGGGGAAATTCCAATATAACTTATGGCCTTCAAGTGGGCACACACACACACAACACACAACTCTGCGGAATAAATAATTGAAGAAATTGTTAATTGAACGGGGGCGTATATTGCCCCCAAATGATGCAACTTTCTAACCAAGTCTGTCTGGGAGCTGGGAGTTTCACAAAGTGGAAACAATTTGGCAAGGCCACGTGGTAAAATTCTCAAAGCCATCAGGTCACCTGGCTTTTTAACAAGATTTTACACAACCACAAAAGGGGGAAATTTTACTTTTTGGATCTCTAAGGTAAATAAAATATATGTTCCTTTGAAATAAATTTTAAAAACTTAAATTTATTTATGGAAAATCCAGGGGAAATTCCAATATAACTTATGGCCTTCAAGTGGGCACACACACACACAACACACAACTCTGCGGAATAAATAATTGAAGAAATTGTTAATTGAACGGGGGCGTATATTGCCCCCAAATGATGCAACTTTCTAACCAAGTCTGTCTGGGAGCTGGGAGTTTCACAAAGTGGAAACAATTTGGCAAGGCCACGTGGTAAAATTCTCAAAGCCATCAGGTCACCTGGCTTTTTAACAAGATTTTACACAACCACAAAAGGGGGAAATTTTACTTTTTGGATCTCTAAGGTAAATAAAATATATGTTCCTTTGAAATAAATTTTAAAAACTTAAATTTATTTATGGAAAATCCTTTTTTTTTTTATTAATTTCCTGCTCTTACTTTTCTTTAAAAGATTACAACAATTTCTCTCACTGCAAACACTTAAGGTAAAAAGCAAGAAATTCGGCATTCCATTCGACTTAACTTTGCTAAACGGTTATTAACTTTCCAATGTGTCTGCTGGTCCTTAATGGTTGTAGAACCAACTTTATTAAGGAAAATACAGCCATAGTCATTCCAATGTTTGCACCAAAAAAATAAAAGGAAAACAAAAAACACCAGAAAGCAAATGGCTGCAAGTGTTTTTGGCCAAAAAGACAGAAACCAGCTAAGCACTTTGGCTGTGGTAGAACCGCAACAACAACAAGAACAACAAGTTGTCATTGACTTATACAAACTGATTTGCAATTTTATAAAGAGCTTGGCTTGCACACAAAGCCAACAAAGGAGGAGAGTCCTGAAAAAACCCTGACTAGGAATGGTAAAAGGAGGTTCGACGGTTGGATATATGCAGGCCAAAGGCAAAGGCAGCCGGAAAACAAAAGCTAAACAAAACTTTTGTTTGTCCTCATCAGGAGGCTGGCGACAAGGCAGTGCCAGAAAACTGCTGACTGACTGGACTGAAAATTTTGTGGACCAGGCGGCCTAGGGTGTTGTCTTCATCTGGTGACCTTTTTTGGCAAGCAAAAATTGTAAAACTCATTTACATAACAATTACCGCTTGACACGGCGATGTTTCCCCACAAAAACTCTACCGCCACCATTGGGTAATACTTTGAAGTCTGTGGGCCCCACAAAACTATATATCTATTGTTTGTTGTTGGTTGTGGGTTTCGCCGGCTCACATGTTGGCCCTGCCGGTCGCCACCTGCCGGCACTTGCGGGACTGACATTTTATTTAGATTGCTTTGCATTTTCAACTTTTCTCCGTTTTTCCAACCGCCAACTGCGTGCATTTACACTGCTAGAATAATTATGTAATTTTATACCATTTATGGGGTATTTTACCTAAAATTACGCTAAAATTCCCAAGGGGTTCTGGCATTGATAAAGTGAAAATCAAGGAAAATTAGAGATATTTTTAGTAAATATGTTAAAGCTAAAGTAATTATATCTCTAAATTATTAAAAACTTTTTAGTTGTCAAGTTTAAGATTATGATTTGATAAATATAGGGAATCAAAATAACAATAAAATATGAAATACCTCTAACAAATTCAGAAAAATATAATGGTTTAAGAGGGTTCTTTCTTAAAAATATAAAAATAATTTCGAGAGATTCATTTCCATATGCATTTTAAAATAAAATAAATAATATTATCTTCCCCAAATATATCTCCAAAATTACCCCCGAATTTGTTTACTGTAGCCCCAAAGCCAGACTTCCTCAGGCCATAAAACTCGTTGCCTTAAACTTCCCCGCACTTCACTTTCATTATGTGTCAGTTGCATTGTCTTGACTTTTTCGCATATATTTTCCTCAGAGAGGAACCCCCCATGTGCCCCGTGGATTTTTATGGTCGTGTGCTCTCTGCGGTTCGGTTGTGTTAGGTTGTGGGTTATGTGACACACACAGACACAGTCTGCCAGTGGGAACTTTCTTACTCTAGACACTGATTAGCCGAAGCACTTACAATTTCATCCAAAGTGTTCGTCGGCTCCTTCATACCATGACGTTCGAGAATCGCATCCAATCTGCAAACAAAAGAGAAGTCAGAATCAGCAAACAGACAAACAAATAATCATTAAATATCAGATGTGCCAGGGTGTTTTTTTCCTCTTTTTTTTTTTTGTTATGTTTGGGAGGTATGGGATTTGTCGAGGGGTGCCAATATACAAGTGTCTGTCTGCACATGCCAAAGGTATGCGTGTTTGGTGTGTGTGTTTGGTGTGTGTGCGTTTGGCAAATATATTTAACAAAACCAGACAAACATACAATTTAAATTTGTATTTTCAACAATTTTTTGTGGCTTCCTTCCCTTCTTGCTTCATGTAGTATTTTTACCTTCTTAAAGAGTTTGGTGAATATGGGAAAAGGTTTGTAAATTATAAATTAAATTGTGTTTGTAAAAACAATTTTTTTATATTTTAAACTAACTCCATAAAAGATCTAATTATTATAAAATATAAACGAGTTTCTCTTATGAACTATTCTCATAATAACTTCCAAGTTTAGTGAGAGTATTTACCATTTTTCTACCTTCTTAGAGGGGTTTTTCGAAGACAGGTCAGGGAGCTTCTGGGCTCCCAACAATACTAACCCACAAAGACCCACCCACAACGCCCACTTGCCCATACATACATATGTATATGTAAACTCCTACATGTACATACATCACACCCATGTACACATGCCTGAACCTATACAAAAGGCAGCCTTATCAATTTCAAGCATTTTTCCGTAAAAATATTAAAAAAATAATTTGCCTTTTCTTCGTGAAACATACTCATGCTTGTACGAGCATAGATATATCTATATAAAGTAGGGAAACCCCACCGGCCATTTCTTTTCAACGCCTCTTATACTTGCCAGAGACGACCCAAAAGAAAACGCACTCTTTTTATGTGACTTATTTAGTTGAACAATGAGGAACAGAAAAAAAGCCAACGAAGGAACGAAGGACCAGAAGGACTTGGAGCAGAAGCCAAGAAGAAAGAAAAGAAGTTCTGTCTTATTAAAATCATGACACACACAGAGAGAGAGAGAGCAGAACTCACAGTCATTTGCATTTTGCTACCACTTCGGCCTAGAAATTCTTTCTTTCGTTCCGTTCTGTTTTTTAAGTTGATTGCCACATAAATTTCATGTAATCTAATAAAATTTGAATTGTCGTCGTCGCCTGTATGTGAAAAATGTACTTCGAACCGCAAAAGGAAAAGCCAATGTGGTGGGTGGGTGTAGATTTTCCTAGAACGATCCTAGCTAACCACCCTCCTTAAAATGCTGATGGAGTTTCAACTTTGAACGGGCGATAAGCTAATCAAATTAATTCAACTTAAAAAACTTGGCAAGCGAATTTGCAACAAATTAATGTTATTTCATGGCTTCTTAAACTTGACACTGCGGTAACTACCACCGCCACCCCCCCCCTGTCAGCTCACTTCAAAGTAATTCATTTCTGATTGGAAGTTTCCTGTCAGCAATTTTACTTTTTCCTCTGCCACTCGCTCGCTTTTCACTTTCCACTTTTTGTGTGAGCGAAAAGTTTTCTGCATGGCTTAAAGTGCGGCCAGCTGGCTGTTGCCGCCTCTCGATGATGAGGGGGCCTGAGCAGCTCCAGGAGAGCGAAAAGCGTTTATGGATATGTTTGCTGTTGAGCAAGTTATGTGAGGCGTTCGCTGTTGGGGCTCTTCCCTCCCCTCTAACAATGGCTAAAGCAATAAACTTGGAAAATTCACTCGACAGGGGAGAGAACATTTTCCAGTATGTTGATCGGAATCTCCCAGGACCCCCTTTAGATCGAATCTGTTGGCTTCTGATATCCTATATCCCTTGGTATACAGACAGTTGTGGTGTAAGAAATAGTTACAATGGGAATTTTAGATTGTTATCTTAATAAGTCAATATAAATTGGAATTTTGTAGAAAAGAGATACATTTTTCGAATATTTATAAGGATTTTTGAAGCAGAAAATGCATAAATTCGGTCGAAACCATTTGAAATATAGGTTCATTATTATTATTTATTTATTTAATAAATTAGAATTATCTTGAAATTCCCTTATACCCTACCTTATAACTCACAATTTAAATCTAATTTCTTACTAAATTCCTAACAAACTTAGTTCTTAAAGATTGTTTTGTTAGAATCCTTGAAAGCCCCTATTATTTCGAGCACATCTGTCCCTATATCCTTGGATATTTGTAGGCAAATTGCCCGCATTTTGTTGCTCTCTGGAGAACGAGTATCTTTCTCGGTTATTTGTAAACTTTTTCTGTAACAAGTTGAGCTGGGGGAGCTGCGTCCAAGTTAATCTCGGTTAGACAAAGTTTGGTGTTTTGGTTAAAGGCATTTGATTGATTTTTTTTACCCCAACTCTTATAGCTAGCAGCTCAGATTGAGTTTGAAAGGCAAATACTTCAGGTTTTTTTGGAGGGGAGCGTCCCATTCACTTGGCAATTTGCTCGAATGCAGTTTGCATGTTTGATGACAGCTCCAAACGGTTCTCAAATTCCCCCTGGCCTGCCCGAAAGTTTTTTGCATACAAACATACACACACACGGTCACACTCGCACAGCACACACACCTTTTCCAGCGCCATAAACAGAACGTGGCGGTGCCAAACGTGTCAAATGCACGAAATTCTCACATTGCCAGTCAAATAAAAAAATTGGAAAAATAGAGAAAATAGGAGAAAATAAGAGTAAAATCTAGCGAAGCCATGGAAATGCAGTATACAAATCTATACAACCCGATTCATATATATATATCTTTGCATATATAAAACCAAAAAAAAAGGGGAGAGAAAAAATATGAAAATTTAGAGGGAAATGCAGAAAAAGCAGCTAAAAAGCCAAGCGAAACGAACCAAAGTAAATTGGCTACAAATAAGAAATTTCTTTACTGAAATTGAGACAAATATTTGTGAGAGGCAGTCACAGTCGATCAAATAACACGACAAAAGCAAATTGCCTTGAATAACCATTAGAGAATACACAAGGATGCAAATTAATTGGCTTAAATCGTACATTTCAGCAAGTATTTTCTTATGACTTGATAGATAATTAATCAATATTAGCATGACTTGGTTAAGTTATAAACATGAAACCATTACTGAAACAACACAAATTGTCTAAAACTTCCATCAGCAAATACAAATTCAAATTAATTAGCTTCCGGCAGATTAGATTTACAAACCATTCCATTATAAACAAAATTATAAGCCAGCTAGTAATCAATATAAACATATTTCTCATCAGGGAATATTTATAAATATTTCATTTAGCAATCAAAAATACATAATTAATATCACAACGGTAAAGAAAAACCCCAATTTTAGCTAGAAATTCCCTAAATAATTTTCAATAATATTAAACCCACAGCGAAATATCGTTTAGATAACCCAAACACGTCTGTGCCACAGCTCTTAATGCAATTATCGATTTGGCCTGATAAAACAACAATGCCCCGCGTGTAAAGGTAAACACTGCCACTATTAATGTATGCAAATCCCAAGCGAATATTTACCCAAAAGCCAGTTGAAACCGCATTTAAAACTCTTCCCTCCCCAAAAATATCAACAGCAAAACAATTTCAAATAAAATGTGTGTAATTTACAATTGTTTTAATTATACCCCAGGACATGGGGGAATTTCAGGAGCTCAAAAAAAAACGAAACCTGATTGGAGAGCTGCTATTTAGACTGAAATGTGTTGGCCCGATGTTTGTGTGTGGTTTGAAATTCATTTGGGACTTTATATATATATATTTTTTGTTTAGCTCTTCAACTTCCGCTCGTCAGAGTTTTACATAAATTAAGCCAAGGCAGCAGAGCAACAATGCAATTTTAATGAGAATTAATGTTTTAGGCCTAACGTGTGGCAAATTGAATTTCGGAATACTGCATCCTGTCACTAGGCTCTAGTTGTTGTCCCGGAATGCCAGAGGGACACACCTATACATACAAAGACAATGGCAAACACATGCAACCCACGGGGCGTATGGAAATTTGTGGCAAATGTATAGCAAGAGCGTGAAAATAACACCTGCAGGCACAGCAAACTAATTAAAATCATTGCGGCTATTTTCAATGATGAGAAGGAGGAGCCCAGCCATTAGATCACACAGTGAAAATTAGCTTGTGATTAGGAAATCAAAATAAACAAAGATAAAAACAATAAATATTAATTAGGGAAATGAATTTTAAAGGAAATTTAAAGATATTTCTAATCAAGGATCTCGCTAATGTTTTCTATATAAATATATAATAACTTCCCTCCTTAGTCACCTCTAAAATTCACTTACCCTCCTGATTAATGACTCTTTACCTGGCAAAATCAAAGCTCTACCATCGCTCACTTAATTAGAACCAGTAACAAACTGTACAAACTAATCGAATCTTGAGCAAATTAGTTATTTGGCCCAGAGTCCACTGTGTCATTTGCCACTTGACTTCGAGCCAAAGACAATTTTGTCCCCTTAGCTCAGCTCAGCTAAATAAGAGACTTGGCCAACTAATTATCTTTAGTGCAGGCAAAATCATTATTTTCTGTAGCTGCAGCACGACATCACGTTTCGTTTTTGCACCATGTACTCTATATATACACTCTCTATATATAATATATATAATTTCATCTGAATCTGCATTCGTATCTGCAGCTGATATCTGTATCTGTTGGCCACAAAGAGACTCACGCTCGGGCAAACAACAATTCGAATTATTCAGAGGTATTGGCCAGGCATTTCGGAAGTTACACAGGCCAGCAGGCCAAATATTTATTTATTTATATGCCCAGTATGCCCTGAATTTATGTGCAAAATTAAACTATGAAAAGGGAATAACTTTTGTTTAAACAAGTCATAAATAAATAAGAAGTAAGAGTTCTTTTAAATGCTCTACTTTTTTTGGCCAATTTAAGCAGGGATTTATTCATTTCTCATCTTGACTAGTGTTATAAGACGGCTTCTTACGCCTGTGGTTAACACAACAAAGTGGGAGAAAATGGGCGGAAAGGTAATTACCTCAATGTGGCAACCATTTGTGCTAAGCACTTCGAAGCGATGTCATTAAGACAGGACTCTCATCCAAAAGAGCCACAAATTATGGCAGACTGGCGCGCGCTTTCTGAATGAGATGTTTCTCCAGTTAGGGGGGTCGGGGATCATAAATCAATAGCCAATGACAGCTTTGTCAATGAATCGGTGGGATGATTGAATGAGCATACGCCACGTCCATCACGGCGTATACGCAACGCAACGCTCCGCTTACCTCGAGGTCATCAATAAGTGGCTGCCACCCGGAAAAAGAGCGAGAGAATGCCAAAGAACTCTCAATGCTTTTCTGTCTCAACGCGTCTGGACCCCGACCACATTTTGTGGCAATTTGTTCAATTACTCGGGCTCAGACATCGATTTGGTTTATTAAAAAGAGCCAAAAGGAAAAGCAGAAACTACAGACATACAGCCACTCGTTTTGGGCATTTTCGCATGGCCAGCAATTTCAGCGGAAAACATTTTCAATTTAATTAAACAAAAACAAAGCAGAAAAATTTTCTGTATCGAGCTAAACTTTTTATGTACTTATGGGGGCTTTTGGGAGGGCGTTGAAAAGGGATTCCTCTTGATGGAATGATGATGACAGCCTCCAAAAATGTGTTTGGCCATCTTCAAATAATTATGCAAAAATTGTTTGCAAATGAAAATGAAATTTGTTTTTCGTTCGTTTTCCCCCAGCAACTTTCAGCCAAGATAAGCAAATGGGGGAGGAAAAATAGTTAAATAATTTCCATTCCGGCAACAACTTTTTGCATAAACAATGGTCAGCAGATTTCTATTTATATTTGTGTGTGTGTGTATTTTAATTGCCCAGATAAAGACATACTATACTATCTGTATAGTCAGCCAGGAAAGTCAGGAAGACGAAACAATTTAAAATTAATTTTCAAACAAAGTTTTGTGGCCCAAACAATGGCTATTTAATTGCAATATAATCGCAGGAATGGCAATTTAATTGTCGGAAGTTTTTGAGAATTTTGGTGGTGTAATATAAATTAATTAGCTTTTATTGAAGTTAGCTAATAATATTTGGTAATATTTAGAACATTTTTGTATATGTTTAATTATCTTTCCCTTTACCAGCAATTAAAAGAACAAACAAATTATTATATATGCATAAATTCTGTTAACCTTGTTGGAGTTCATAAAACCCACCGATTTTAGATTGTTCCTCCCCAGACCATTAGGCACTAAATTACTCTCAAATTACGAGAATTCCACTTCTAATCCGATAGTAAATTATCCCCCAAAATGGGACACTAGAAATAGTAGTAGAGTCGCACCTTCCTACCGGCATTAGCTGACAATAAAATATGTAAATGGCTGCCAAATAAATCGCAGCCACTTCTCTGACACGTCAGAAAAGGGGGCCAGGAGGCCAGGGGAGATCCGGCCAACAGACAAGAGTCAAACAAGCAGAAACCGAGCGACATTTTCGTAATGCGAAAAGGTAACAGACGAAATCCATCAGTCCATAACGAAAGCCCCGTTGTGAGCTGGGAGAATGGGCCCGACTATGGGCATACCTACATATATGTATGTATATATATATGTGGGATTCCGCCAACTACCGCCCCAAATGATGAGTTGCGATTACACACATAAATACGCAATTCGCTTAAGTACGTCGTCGGTGGTGGAGAGCGGCGGCGGTAGAAGTGGCGGAAGAGTTGGGCGGGCTTGCAGCGCTTTTGCGGTCTCTGTTCCGCCATGTGCGTCATGGGTCGGCTTCTGTTACCACTTATCCAAGCACACACAACTACAATGTACACCCTCTCATCAGCAACACACACCGCACACACACACGCACAATTGCGGTCAAAGCGAAAGTAATTTATACAAAACTATCATTTGTAATAGAATATGAACTCTTTAGGGTTATTTAGAGAGAGGTTTTAAGGGTATCTTTATTGGAAGATTATTATTGAAGCTTTAGCAAAAAAAATTATGAGAAATTAATAGATATTTAAGATTTTCCACCTCTATATAATACCAATCACTGCTATAATTTCCACCATAACTGTATCTATTTGCAATTCAATGCGAAAGAGAGCCGACAGACAGACAGACAAGCATACCCCACACACACAACGCACACCCCCCTTACCCACACACATTCACACGGGGACACCCATCACACACACACACACACACAAACACAACAATGGCAACAATAATGCGAATTGATGAAGCGTGAAGGATTTCGGAGGCAATTTTCCAGGAGAGGATTGCCGCCTGCATATCATCACTCTGCACACGCACAGATTAGGTTAGGTCGAGGGCAGGGTTGGCCAGCAGCAGCAGCAGCAGCATCAGGCGCAAAGGGGGGGTCACAGTTATCATATGTGAACATCACTGAGCGCGCCCTAAAGGGATTAAGTATCCGCACTGTTGTCCCACTTGCTTCCTTTGTTTGTCCTTCCTGTCCCCAACCGCAGGCGGAGATTTTAATTTTAAATTACAATTACATTTTAATGATATTTAAATTACTGGAGGCAACTCAGTAAATCACGCCTGAACGAGTCCGGGAAATTAATAATGCGATAATAAAGGAACCGAAGTGGACAACTTATCAAGGCAAGCAGAAAATTTGATTGCTCGATTGCATGCCAATAAATTCAGGGGAATGTTGTTTTCCTTTTCTTTTTTTTGCCAAGAAAACCTACTTCTTTTTCAATGTCGAATGTATTGATGGCATTTTGATGGAATTAGGCCTGAATATAAATCAATTGGGATCGAAATGGAAATGGGAGCGAAGGAAAAGTTGAATTTATGAATAAAATGTCTTCGTTTTTATATCTTTTTCTTAATTTACCACATCAATAATTCTTTAAGGATTATAGCTGTTCTATTTTAAATATTTCTTTCAAGTTAAATTATTTATTTCTTTCATTTAAATGTATTTTGCCTTTAAATTGAGGCATTCTAAAACATTCCATTTCTATTTCTATTTTGCAAAAGGCAAAAACTGCCAAGCCAAACAAATTTCAAAATGAAAAGGTTAAACCAGAAATGGCGTAAAATAATAAAAAGTGGAAAAAAGGAGAACCACACCGAGCACAAAACTCAATTGCGGCAAAATAACTAAAATTGCTTTGTCAGGGCAAAAATGAATTCCCCTCCGCGGCAAATATTTATACCGCCTGCCTGGGGGAGGGACGTAGCAGAAAGCCAAACTCTTTGTGTGTGTGTGTGTGTGTATAGTGCGTGTGTGTGTGTTAGCCGTGTCGCTGGATAATCCAGCAACAACAAAAAACTTTGATTCTATATGCAAACAATAAAGGAAGCCGTTGCGAAGGAAAGATTTGCATGCGGAGAGTCGCTTTTTCTGCTGCCTGGGATGTGTGTCAAATAAACATATTTGGTCCATAGCCCCTTAAAGCCACTCCCCATCCTCCTCCTCCTCTGCAGCATCCCCCCGCCTTCTCTTAGGAAAGGCAGTTGGCAGGCATAAAATATCTGCAAAGCGCATTTAAGCCGCGCCACACAATAAAAATAAATAAAGCCCAGGAAGCGAACAAAAAAGCGCACCAAAACCAAAGGCGAACAATTTTCGGAAGGAATAAGGGCAGAGGGGAAGGGGAAGAGAGGGGTGCAAGGTGTGCCAGAGGTGTGTGTGTGTGTGCTGTGTATGTGGGTTGTAAGCTGTGGGTGGACCAGGTAGCACACATGCAAGCCAAAGACATAATAATAATAAATATTTAGTTCAGTTCAGTTGGCGTATTTGAACCACAGAATTAGGGTAGTTAATGTTAGTGTACTATTAAGTGTATAATTTAAAAATTAATGAATAATAAATAATATAAAAAATATAATTAAAATATAATAATATTCAGGCTGAACGCTAATTCAAGCAATTGATACTTAGGAGGAAGAGCTAAAGAAGTTGAAACCGTTTTATATTTTGTTTTTGAAAAAATTCCCTAATAAAATAAACTTTAAATTTAATTATAAAATTAATTTAACTAGACAAAAATAATGCAAATTATTTAAAATTTTTATATTAGACCTAGGTCTTATCCTTAGGGTTTATTCATATATTAACAAACTTGTTTCCAGTATCTAAAATTTAATAGAAATCATATTCATACCTGTGATAAAATTAATATATTTTTTTCTACATTATTTTGTATAATACACCTATGCTTAACATGCTGCTTATACTTTCTTTAACTCTTACTTAATCCAACTCTTTATCCTAAAGACACTCTTCCCCTTTCACACACTTTTTTTTGACAGTAAAAAGTGTCCATTAAAAATCGATTCCCCCCACTAAATATATCAAATAAAAATATTCAATGACTTTCTCACACCCACAAATATATTCAATATTATGCAGGGTATTACTCAATGAATCCCCTCGCTCCATTTCGCGAGATTTTTCGCCGAGAGATCGCATGAATGAAAATGCGATGTGAATGAATAAAAAACGGAACTAAGGCGAGATTCGCCCACATGTGCACATGAAACTGCAGTAACCCATCCGGCAGGGGGAAAATCAGGAAAGAGAAAGTAAAAGTGAAAGGACGAAAGAGGGAGAGGGGAAAAGGAGGGAGGGCGGAGGGCACCGCAAGTAAGTAAACCAAATCCGAATGAACAGGGATTTGCATTCATAAAATATATCGCATGCGAGCAGAGAGCAGCGACATCCTGGCTCATCCTCCATGCCTTTTAGTGTCCTCTTTCGTTCTTTCTCTCTTACTCTGGCTCGCAGGACCCTGCAGGTATTGCTAGTCACAAATGGAGGTCATGACTGTATGTGTGCCGTCTTGCCTCGCTTGTGTGTTTGTGCAAATTATGCAAATCGCAAGCATGAAAAACAAATATTAAACTTTTCACGAGAAAAAAAGATTCAAAAATTAAATAAAATTTCACAAAAGACATAAAAACCAAACGGTTGCCTTAACACACACACACACACACGAAGCGTAAGTGGGTTGCCTGCATGACAAACAGGCGGCAGCCACAGAATGGGAAATCCCCTTTTTTTGAAAAGGAAAGGGAAGTCACAAAAACGGGAGCAGCATCCATTCGCACACATACACATGTATGTACATGTGTGTAGTCCAACTTGCCTAAGTCGAATTTTCCAGAAAAGTCTAAAGAAATTGCAAATAAACACACTTGCTAGCAAGTTTTGCCTATTTTGGCCTCGAACTTTGAACTTTTCCCAAACTCTTATTTCTTTAAAAACTCTACTAAAAAATGTTTAAAGCCACTGTGAAATTACTTTTAAATGTCAAAGTTTTAACAGAGTTTCTACACTTGAAGAACTTGTGGGTTTAAAATGAACTTTTAAGTTTTTGATTGCTCTTTAAAATTGGAAAAATAAATGTTAAGGAAAGGATATCATGAATTTTGTTCTATTTAATTATAAATTTAGATTATTATAAATACAATTAAGGCGATTTTATTATTATTATTAATAATAATAATAGTTAATATTAATATAATATTTTTAAGTCAACGTTAGCCCTATAAACCATTCCATAATATATCGTTTTCCTTTAAAAAGCGGCTCTAAAAATATAAATAAATTAGTTTCTAGCACAACTTTAAGCCTGGACTATTAATTTCTGGACAATAAAACCATAAAGATTTTAAATAAAATTATAAAACCAGTACTCAAGACTGAAGAGAGCTGAAAAGTTATTATATTTGTATACAAATAGTGATCTAAAAATGTATTTGCTCCCAAAAAACAATACCTAATCTTATTTCCTCTGGTCCTTTTCCTCCTTAGAGAGTCCCGACTGTATTATCTAGAGGAGTCCCGCGTAATGATTGTACTTACACATGTATGCATGACCTACCATTACCCTGCCATCTGTAAATCCCACCTACCAAGGCCCTAACCTCGCTCCTGTCCCCTCTTTCACCCCCTGACGAAAGTTGGCAACTCACTCGAAAAAAGCAAAAGCAAACAAACAAACGCAAATTTTGTTCCCTTTTATTTTTTGTTTTATATTTGTGAAAAGCGCGCGTGGACAATGGAGCTGGGCTGTAACTGGGCGCGGCGGCGGCTGTCTGCACGTGTGTGTTGTGTGTGCCTGGGCCGCTGTGTGTGCCGCTTGTGTGTGCTTTGGAGCAACTAGTTGTGGGCCGTGCCCATTTCATTTCGTCGCAAAAATATCTGTAAACACGCAGCTTGTTTCTGAAAGCCCCCCGTTATCCCCAAGCCTCAGCTTTTGGGCTCTCTCTCTGGAGTGCGCCAGGCGCGTTAAATAAAATCTCGCACGCTTCGTTTGGTGAGGGGGGGGAAAAAACAAGTTTCCCCCCAAACTACACACAAACTGCCTCGGTGAAATGCAAAACAAATTAGAAAATAGGTTTGTCAACATCACACAGGCAGCAGCAGCAACAGCAGCAGTCAGTTTTTCAAACTCGAAAAATTGTGGGCGGACATGCCACGCCCCGTCGGCCCTCGGTGTAATGGGTTTTTAGTTTCCAGGAAGGATTTACTCTACGGCCTGTGGAGTGATATTCAAATTGCAGGGAGTGCAATGTTCCGACATTTGCTGATATGTCTGCTACCAGCTCATAAATAGCAGATGTTTTTAGGGAAGGATGGTGAAATATGGTTGAAGAGAAAGGTAAAAATACATAAAACTTATAAAGTTAGTATTTTAAAAATAATTTTAATATTAGAAGGGAATTTTACGTAGGCTCTAGAAGCATTTTAACAGAGAAAGATCGATACTTTAAATATTATTTATAATAATATTGTCAATTGTGTGGAAAAAGGACTAAGGACATACCAATATTTAACAATTAATGAAATTTTAAAAGCAATTGGGCAAAAATTTTAAGTAAATAAAAGAATACTAAATTTTAAAAACACTAATCATAATTTTTGAAGTTAGAATCAAAGGTTTATAAAATCAGGATCAGAATATTACTTAGTTATTAAGTGTTTACCAATTAATTTATTTATTTTTATTATAGTTTACTTTGAAAATTTAATCACAATTGAAAATGTTTAATTAAAAATATGATTTCCTTATTTTAAAACTACCTATACTTTATATTATGCCTTTTTTAATATTTTCCCAAACTTTTCAGCCAACTTAAAGCCTTCTTTACTAAGGACTCCCCCGAAAACTAAACCTGCCAAAAATATTCTCAACCCAAAAAGGCATTCAGGCAAGGCAAGTTGGCCAAAAACCCATTTATCAGTGAATGAGCCTCCGAACAATATGTGGCGTTAAATGGCTTGTCAATCATCAAGTCGAGTTCATTAAACGCCTGGCAGCGCTCTTTGACGTCATAAGCGGTACACGCACTCGGCCAAAGCGGAGCGTGATAAATGTTTGAAACAAAAGTGTTACTGACCTCACATTACACGTAAAAAACGTGCAGGTTCAAAAACCCAAAAAGTCTGACATTTTTTTTTTGGAGAGCCAGTGCAAGGTGCGCGGAGGAAAGCGCCAAGCGAAAGAGATGGGTAGAAAATGAGTAAAAAAGATAGCAATTCGAAGAGGCACAAAGTTCGTTGTTTGTCTGAATCGAGCTTCACTTTTCACACTTTTCGTTTTCGTTGCGTTTGGAATATCTAAAAAAAATGAAAAATCCAAAAACTCTCCTCATAGAACGAGCGAAAGAGAGGACTGCTTAGCGGTCGAAAGAGACGGGTTTAGGGGCTGGCATTCCTGGTTGCCAAGGCAACAACAACAATTGAAAAAAAAAACCAACAACGATCGTTGGAATGCAGCAGCTACAACAAAAACAACAAAACATGGCTTGAAACTACAGCAGAAAAAAAACTGGCTATGTTGCTTTTTTTTACAACGATCTGTTGTGGCTGCTCGTTTGGTACATCGAAAGAAATGGGGGTAAAATGATCTATTTTAAAAGGTTTTCTATTTTTTAAATAAAGTATCCCGAAGATTTAAGCATTTTTGAGACCTCGATCATAATGCCGCCAGAAGCGTGTCACGTTTTTCGAATGATTACTGCTTATTCCTTGACTTTTGTAAATTTAATTTGCTTGACATTAACAGGGTAGCAAACCCTCTTTTTGACTAAAATTAATTATTTTTAGTGGCAAAAAGTATTTTTACATTTCATACTAAAAGTTTTTTTTCAGATACCTATTTAATTTTTTAAAACCTTTAAACTTTATTGGTATCAATTTTTTAAGATTAGTCCCCAAATAAAGATGCCAAGTAACACCACTTTAGAATTAATCAATAAAGCTATAAAATATATTTATTATTTACCTGAATATTCATTTTATTTATCTATATTTTATTTATATTTTTTAAGCTTTAAGTTCGAATCTAATATCGCAGTATTCATGGGATCTTGAAGTGTTATATCACAGATCACAAACTATTTACTCATATTTACCCCAACTTGAATTCCCTTAAATATTATTAAAATAACAAAAAATTATTTTATAATGACCCAACATAATTTCTAAGTGGAACATTCATAGCTCTAGTTTTTCCTGGCACCCCAACTAGTATTGTGCAAATAGTTATTAAAAATACACGCCCTCAATGATCACTTTGTAATGTAGAAAATAGTAGTTAATTTCCTTATACCATAACAACTCCCCCTGACTTACTTAGAAATCTAAACCCCATAAACAAGAACTTCCTTCCCCTGGGAAACCAACAAAAAATGTATTTTTTTAGTGACTCATGCTAGTTCCCAGCTATAGAAGCTCGACTGTAGTTTTTCTGCGTGTGTGTCTGTGTTTTTTCTTTAGTTGGGGGAACACGTTTAAAAGCGATCGAAACAGAGGGTCTCTCTGGGTGCTGCTGGGTGTTGGGTGCGGGGACTGTTGACTTGGCTTTTCAATTGGAAATGGACTTGGGGCCTGAGAATGGGCCTGGCTTTGACTCGAGAGCCGAGTCTGTGCGTGTGTGTTTGTATGGTATACTATAGAGATATTTGTGTGGGTTTTCGGGGATGCTTTTGTGGATTGTATGGATTGGTATGGAATGGTTTTGCTTTTGGCTTTTGGCTGGGCTGAAAAATGCTAAACCGGAATGTGGCTCATTCAGTGAAAAGAGCATAATAACGATCGCCGCAACATGATCATGATCGTGATGACGACGACGACGACGACTACGTCGGCGACTATAACTGAGCTGGGCGATCAAAAGCCAAGCTCTGTGTTTTGCTGCTGGCTGGAATTGGAATCGTATCGTCGTAACTTGAGGCCGGCAATCTAAGCGCTTGGCTTCTCTTGTTGTTGCCTTGTTTTTCTGGTTTGCCATTCGCGCTCAATTGCGCCAGATTTGCGTTTTTTTTATACCCTCGCGATGAGAGGGGTATTGTAATTTTTGATCCAGAAGTTGGTATGAAGAAGCCCCAAGGGTTTGAATATACATATATATTTTGTAATCTTTACTCTTTAATTTAGTTTGTAAATTTAGAAGTTTTCAGCTAGATATCATATTTAGTCTTGAATTTAGTTTAATTTATAAATCATATGATAATCAAGCCTTAATAGCATGACTTTTATGTATTTATAGATAAGCACATCCTGCATTGGCAATCACAATTCATTATGAGTATAAAAAGATAATCTAACTGAAATCACATACGACTTACTAAGAACCTTATCTTTTAAAATAACCATTTAATTTATTTGTGAATATAATATAACCGTTTTTTAGTTCACATTTTGAAAAGATAATTTTAGATTAATAAAACTCAGATTGTTATTTTTACTACAAAACGGAACTAGGACTTTGCTGATAAATAAAACAAGCCTTTGACTAATTTATAAAATATTAAAAATATTCAATTTTTAAAATTCGTTAAAAAATTGAATAAAACCTTGGAAAATGAAAAATAAAATTTCCCTAGTTTGTTTCCCTTTACAAATTGTTTGTTTATCAAAATAAGAAAGTAAAGGTCAGAGAAAATGTCATTATGACCTTGAAGCTAATTATTTAAACACCCGTAAATTAGTTAAATATATTCATAAACCACAATAATAATATAAAACCCGGCAAATTTTTAAAAAACAATCAGCAAGTTGAATTTTAGTAATTCCCAAAATGTCATAAAATATTCATTGGGCAAAAACAATCTTATTTATTTTATTTTTAATGTAAACAAAAACAAACTTGGCAGATTAATAGTAAAAACGTTTGTGGAAAGATCTCCTAAGCTGGTTTCCCTTGTAAATAAGAGTATACCAAATTTCGGATGCTGTTGTAAGCCATGTTTTCCATTTATATCTTTGCTGTTTTTTTTTTTTAGCCGATCTCGACCACGCTTCAGTTGATGCAGGCCAAAAAAAAGAAATACAAATAAAAATAAAAATCAAGAAAAAAAAAAGCAAAAATGTCGCCAATGGAATGGATCAGATCGGTTCGGTGGCTCGGATCTGGGCGGTTTTTAGAGTGTGTGTACAGTTGCAGCATCATCCTCGGGTGGCAAATTGGAGGCCATTACACCGCACCGCCCCCCGGGTTTCCCCCTTTTAGGAAAATTCCCAGAGTAGAAAAGTGCCTTGGAAAAAAAAGAATCACGTTTGTACCGTTTTGTACTGATTTTTCCGCCGTGTTCTTGCCACTCGGCTTCTTCTTCTCCTCTGCTCTTTGCCGCCGCTCATTGTCATTATCTACTATTCCTCTTTCTTTCTCTTTTTTCAAGTGCAATTTTGAAATGCCACACACATACACTCAAGGCACATACACACACATACACTTTTCGTTGTTGGATAATTTTTTCTTTTTCAGCCAAAAAAGAAAAGAAGACGAGCAAAGAAAAACTTCAAGTTCGCCTCACCTTGTCTTGCACCTTGCGCTGGCTCGCTGGCTAGCTGGCTCGTTGTTGTTGCTGCCGCTGCTGCTGCTGCTGTTTAATTGCAACTTAAAGTGAATTAATCACCATTTATGCCGCCGCTTCTTCACTCCTTTTGTATCACGAAACTTTTTTGCATACTTTTTAACTGGCTTTCTTTCATTCAATTCACTTGCTGCTGCCTGCCGCTTCTTGTGCTTCTTCTTGTGCCTTTTTGTAATTAATTGAATATGCACACACACACACTGACGCACTCTCACTCCAGGCACTTACACAGGCACACACGAGCGTTGAGAGAGAGACGGTGAAGCGAGGGAAAACACGTCGTCAGGTAAACACGTCTGTGGACAGGTAAACGCGGCGCGCAACTGACGCCGCGTCTCTTTCGGCGGCTTTGGCACCACAAGCGATCGGAGCCTCTATGGTGGTCTCTTTTCCACTCAAAATGTCATAGCAGACATCTCGCTTGCTCGCGTGCACTTGTTGCAACACGGGAGCGAGAGATCGGGCCCGAAAAATACGTTACAAAGCACCGTTTGAATTTTTACCTGTGACGCGTACTAAGAAGAGAGTGGCTGAGAGTGAATATCTTTACAAAAGAGAGGGAGTAAAAGAGGGAGAGCGTTAAAGTAGAGAGCATATCAAATAGAGAGCGAGAGCGTGAGACAGGAAAACCCAAGACAACACTTACCTGTGTTTACCTGTGTTTATCTTTTTACAAATATCGATTTTCATTTACTTATGAAGCTCTTGTTTTCACTGATAATGTTATTGTCATGGTGAGGCATACTAAAAAAAATTATAAAATTTATGGTAACTAATGGTTACCAATCTTTTTCATGCATTTAACGTTGTTTTCGCTTTTAACGGATATTTCAAATTTTCCAAAAAATCCACCGTCAACTTCTGCTATTTTACGCTAGATGCCGCTGGTGAAGTTAACTTATGGGACGTATACGTAATGTCTTCCCACAAAAAGGGGGCGTGTTTATAGATTTTACTTGTAAAATAGCTAGAAATAAATGAAAGCACTATGGGCGCCATTTTTAAATATAAAAATTAAAGTTCATCAGAAAATATGGAAATCGAGTAAAAAATGTTCAAAATAACTTCAAAATTTGGGTAAATTATAATCTAAATAAAAATATATTTTCATTTGTAAACTTAAATTGTTAATCTGATATTTCGATTTTGACTTCATTTCGTTTTTTTAGAAAATTAATAATACATTCTATGTAATTTTGTATTCAGAGTATGTCGGGTAATATTAGTTTGGCTTTTAATCTTTTTAGGGTGCGGTGTGGACCACGTAGCTGTTGCGCCGCTTAACGATGCGCAGCTTGTTGACAGCCGGTGGAACAGCAGGGGGAACCGATGTGGCGGCAGCTACAATCTCGCTCATCAAAGGATTGGTCACAGGGGTTTTATTCCACGTTCTGGGCACCTTAGCCGGCGGCTGTTGTGGCTGTTCCTGTCCTGGCTGAGTCAGCCTGGATAACCTTAGCATCTCGTCGGGATTCAAAGTCTTGCGGCGCTGGGTTATACGCACAGGTGGCTCCCGAGTGACTGGCATTTGTCCCGAAGCACTTGACACCTGTGGAGCAGAGACGGGCACCGGCTGTCCCTGCACGGATTTTAGGTTTATGTGCAGCCGTATCTTGCTCATCAATTCTGCATACAGCATCCGCATCACCTTCTCATCTTTGTAGCGCGTGAAACGCAGACTGCTCTTGGTGATGATCAGCCCGTTTTGGAACTGATAGTGCACATTTCTTAGGAACTTTCGCAGGTCCTCATACGAGTGCAGGTCTTGGAATCGATGGAGATCCTCGCGGTGCTGGGTATAGCAGTGCTGGATGTAGTCGCCAAAGCCCCCGGGCAGATGCTGGGCACAAAAGTGACAGTAGAGGAAGCGACTGTAGTGATCCACCATGTGACGAAGCGTAATCAGCTCCTTCCCCGAGGTGAACATGCATAGAAAGCAGTGGTAGATAATCGGAGTGGTCACCTGGCGGAAGCAGAAGAGTTCGCCGGGCCTGCTGTGCTCGACCAGGCCATGCTGGGCAATGACATCCTTGGTAAGCATAACCACGCTGCACAGATCGCACTGGTAGTATTCCTTTTGGCCGCTGGCGCTGAGCTGTTGCAAGGCAGCCAGATCGTCGTTTTTTAGATTCTTCAGGTCGTAGGGCAAGTGACCCTCTTTGTTGATGTGCTCGGCCAGATCATGCGTGCTGTGATACTTGTAATCACAGTAGGCGCACTCCTCCGGCCGCCGGACATCGCAGGCCACAATGTTCTGGATGGAGTGGACCTTGACCAGGTGCTCGTCGCGCAGTGTTTTGGCCTCGCTCTTGAAGCGCTTGCATTCGGAGCAAAGGAGCTGTGGCTGGACGCGGAAGTAGAAAGGCTTATCGGGATGGACGAGGGCCCAGTGCTGTGTCCGCAAATCCTGCAGGTTGCTGTTCGTCTCGGAGCAGTGTGTGCAAGCGAATTTCACCATTTTCTAAGGGAAATATCAAGGTAAAAATAGAATCGAATCGACTCCAAGAACTTTTATGAACTTGCCTCTTCTTCCGGACTCTCGCTGGGCTCACTGTCTTCACTTTCACCGTCCGAAGTTAGCAGATCTACCACCTCGGGGTCAACAATTGGGGGCTGCTTTGGTGGCTCTTGATGCGGCGGCCCCTGGAGCTGCGGTTGTTGCGGCTGCGGCTGCTTCTGCTGCTGCATCTCTCCTTCAACCACATTCGAAGCTGCTGGTTCCTCCTCTTCAACCACATTCGAAGCTGCTGGTTGCTCCACTTCAGCCACCACCTCCTCCTCAATGGGCTGACCCAATTCCCAGCTCAAAGCATCTGGTATCTCATTGGTCACCCGCACAAACTGCATCACCGCCATCCCCAGCCCCTGCGGATGCTTCATCTCGATGTGCTGATTTACGATGCGCTCCTGTTGATTCCCAAATTCGCAATGCGCGCACTGCCACTGGTACCGTGACTTGTGCAGCTCCTCGCAATGCTGGCCTATACGCAGGCAGGTGCTCGCTCCCTTCAGGCACACGATGCAGTAGAAGCCGAGCGTATTCCTGGAGGAAGGATGCTGGAAGACTTGGATCGGCTGCACCCGCCGACCGGGATGGGTGTCGAGAATATGGTCTATGACCACGCAGGACTTCTTGTTGCCGAAACTGCAGTAGAGGCAGTGGTACTGGTACTCTCGATCGTGAAGGGCCTTCGCATGGGCCGCCATCTGGTCTAACGTGGGCAGGCTGACCTGGCACAGGTTACAGAAGAACTTCGTTTGCATCAAGCTGGTTCTCTTGGCTGGGGAAAGAGGAATCGTAGTCAAGGTCGTTGTCTATAAAAAAAATTTTTTCGTCTACCCTGAAACATGGCTATTCATCATCAACATTCATCATTCATATTTGATCATCATTCACCATTCACCTTTTATCATCATTACTTACGCGTCTTCAGCCACCTGGCGTTAGTATTCAGAACCGTGTCACTCTGGCGATGAACCACCACGTCCACCTCGTGCAGCGGATGCCGGTTCTGGATGTGCCGCACAATCGTCGAGCGCCTTTCGTTGTAGAGCACGCAGGCGCCGCACTGGTAAATGTACCGCTTGTGCAGCATCAGGTGCTGCAGGTACTTATCCACGCTGCTCTGGCCCAACAGACCCATCTTGCAGTGATAACAGAAGATCATCTCGATGTTGCTGTGATTCATGGTCATGTGCTGGCGCAGCTCCAGCTCCGTACCCAGCACGTGGATGCAGGGGACGAAGCCGCAACGGTAGCGATTATCCGGCGGCACATAGTTGAACTTTGGTGTCACCGCCTTGTGTTGTCCCGGTGGCCGGACTGCTGGCGGGTCTACTTGAGCTTCAAGCGAATCCCGTATAGTTTCAGCAGCCACAGCATTATCCTCCACCGACTCCACATCGACATCGGATTCTGGTACTGGTGTTGGGGCTGCATCGGTAAGGCACTCGTCCATTTGGTAGGCCTTGCGTTCGTTCCTCTTCTTGTGATCGTTCAGATGCCACAGGATGACAGCCCGCTCTTTGGTGCTGAAGTTGCACTCGCAGCAGCGCAACGGCTGTGAAAAGAAAGGAACTCGCGGCAGGAGACGCACCTCGGAGGAGCGGTAGGCCATCTTTGTGCCTTGTCTGCGTAGCAGCAACTCCTCCAGCAGCCGGCGCTTGAAGCTCTCCATTTCCTGCTTACCAAATGGCTGGACAACGGCTGTCAGGAAAACGCTTTTCGCATCAGTGGCGGCTCCTTCTCCTCCTGCATTGGCCCCTCCCGCTTCCGGATCCGTAGGCAACTGGATAAACTGCAGCTGACGTTTGATCTTCTCAAAGGCCTGGCTATGGTGTTTGCGTACATGGTAGACCATCAGCCGCTTATTGACCGCTGTGGCCAGACATATGCTACAGAAGAGCTTGTGGCGGGCATGGGACTGCTGCAGGTGGGTGCGCAGCGACGGCGGCAGGAAGGTCTGGTCGCAGTACTTGCAGTTGATCTGCTTACTGTCCTGGTTGAGGGTGCTGCGTATATGATAGAGCACATGGTTGAGGAACTGCTCCTCCGTTAGCCGCACAAAGCAGCCCTTCTGGGGGCAAGCGTACAGTTTGTCCTCTGAAAGATGAGTTTCTTGATTAGGTCTAAGGTTGAGTAGGTCTGACCGACTGGAAAGAGGTAAAGGCGTGGATCTTGGACACATTTATAGAAGCAACAAGGGGATGAGTCATCAGTATTACTACACGGGCCGACACAATTTGAAAAATCGAAGAACCAAGAAGGGGAATATACTTGGCCGATAGTTTTTATACGCCGAATTCGAATTCGGTCTTAAAGAATTTGTTATTTGTCAGGCTTTGAAGAGCTGTAACTTCAATACGTTTTATTTTTTTTTAATCTATCGTTATGCTATCGTAATAGCTTGTAATGCCTTTCTATACATTGATCTCTGGTAGAGATGGAACATGGCTTTCCTGGTTAAGTTGGAATTTTGTTCTGTGTTTAGGAGTTTAACACCAAAAACCTCGAAAAAAAGGTTTGACCTCTTAAAGTTTATACAGATTTATAATCCCTAGTCTGGGATTTATAAAATTTTCTGCTCATCACTTCCTTACGGAAACGGAATCCAGACTTCATAGTTGAGTTTTGGTTTGAATGTTCGAAAGGGAACGAATGAGCTTGATCTTTCCCAAGCAAGGACGTTGCAGGCATAATCTTGATTAAACAAGTATCAACACTGTTCTGTGTCCAAAAATAACTAGAGATGATAGATCACCTTAATCCCGGAGACATTCTGTCCGGCCAGATCCTCTTAACGTATTATTACTTGAAATTTGAATAAATAAAACGTTTAGAGAGCTGAGTTCTGGGCTTACTCACCGCTATAACCGGTGGGTAGTAGCAGCTCGGTGACTGCAGTGGCCAGTGACACCTCCGGCAGTCCGGATGCTGCAGATCCTCCAGCCTCGGCTCCTACTATTCCTGCCATATTATTATTAGCTGCCGAGGCCAGGACATCCACTGGAGTCGATGGAGCCACAGTCGTTGAGTTTTGGCCAGCCAGCGAACGGTTAAGCACGTCACGACTATGCTGGCCGACGGACGGAGTTTCCACGCCGATGCGGCTCTCCCCCGAAACAGGAACGGATAACGTTACTAGAGGTGGTACTGATGCGGGTACAGTTACCGACGATGCCAGAGAGGGACTATTCACCACTGGCATGGGTACGAAGGCCCCATTAAACACCTGACTAATGGCCAGGCCCAGGCCACTGGCATAGGTGATCACCTTAGGCTGATCGTTGGTGGTATTGATGCCGTAGCTAGTGACCACAGGCTGCTCTTGTGCCGGCGCTGTAGGTTTGGCGCAAAGGAGCTCACCCAAACAGGCGGCATTCGGAGGACGTGGCTCCGCCTGCAGTAGACCCATGAGAATGTTATTCGGTTGATCTTCCACGGTGCCAGCTGCCGCTGCTGGCTGGCTCTCTTCTTCGGGTTGTGGCTCTGCCAGGCGGTCACCAGTAAAGCGGCGTACACGCAACGTAAAGACTGGAGTAGCAACGGGTGCGGGTTCGGGTTCCAGCTCCGCTTCCGGAGCAGGTGAATTTACTTCCATCAACTCCACATTGGGCTTCTGAGGAACAGTCGCCGCTGGAGTTGCAGGACTCGGCTCGAACTCGGCCGTCTCCCGGTCAATCCATTCATCTGTCATCGCATCGCTGCCAATGCCATCGAGTAGGTCGGCATCCAGCTCGGACAGAGTGTCCTGGAGAGTGCTTGGAGTTGGCTTCTCATTCTTCACATCCACATCAACATTTTCATTATCATTAACTTCCATATACATTTTCATCAACGGTTTTTCCTCAATTAAGATGCTTTGGTCCTTGTTCTGCAGGGCCTGCTCTTCGTCAGCCAGCTCCGCCAATTCCATATCCATATCCTGGTCCATCAGGCACTCGTTGACCACAAGCAGGTTGTCCTGCTCCGCCGGTGGCATAGGCAAACCCTCTATAGACGTTAGTACTGCCTCTGTGTTGACCTGCGATACCAGCAACTGATCCACCTGCGGCTTGTACTCTTGTTCCTGATCTTTGGCCTCGTCTTCCTTTTCTCGCATCTCGCGGCGCAAGGACTTCTTGGCCATATTCTTGAAGCGTATCTTGACTTTTTTTTTGTTGGCTGCCTTTTTTTGGGCAGCCTTGGAAGTGCTAGGTCTTTCTTCGTCGTCGTCGCCGTTCATCTTGTTTTTACTATTTTTATTAGTTTTCTTGGAGTCTTTACTAGCAGCAGCCTTCGACTTTGCCTTGGTAGAGCTGGCGACGGTCCCTGTTAAGCCATTCTTCAGGTTACTCTCGACTATCTTCTGACCCTCGACCAAGGACTTGACCTTGGGCACGCCCTCAATGGTACAGAGCAGCAATCGCTCTAGCCCCAGTTCCAGCACCTCCTCCTCCTTCATGCCATGCTGCTTCACCAGATGTTGGTTCATGTGATCCCTGCTGACCTGAACAAACTCACAGATACGGCACACATACAGGCTTATGGGCAACAGGCCGCAGTTTTCATACTCCAAGATAGTGGCGCCGGGAGCACAGGTCTTTATATGATCCTGCAGGACATAAAAACGATGTTGCGACGACAGGCAGTGCGAGCACTGATACCGTCGCTCACCTGTGTGACTCAAAAGGTGCTCTGTTAGGTGCAAGGCGCGAGTACTGATCACCTTCACGCAAAACGGACACTTGTAGTAAAAGACATGGGTGGCGCCCCGGGCAATCGAGTAATCCGGTCGCTGATTGCGTCCGGCTCTAAGTTCGTTGAGTATGCCGGGCGGCATGCGGGCCCCATAGTGCTCGCCATGATTCTTGATGTAGTGCTGGAGTGGATTGTTTCGTATATTCACATTGCAGATAACGCAGGTGATGGTGACCGCTGAAGTGGCATGCCACTTGGGATTGACATTCCGCACATCCTCCATGGTCTTTTCCAAGCTGAGCGTTTGGCGCTTGGCGGCGGACCTACCCGTCTTTTTTTCTTGGCTTGGCTTCTCCTCCTCCTCATTCTTCTCCTCCCACTTCTTGGCCATTTTATCCAAACTTGGATGACGCTCAAGCTGGACCAGGCAGCCTCTCGTCTGAAAGCTGGCACGGTTTAAGCCCACGTTCACTGAACTGGGACCCCTTAAGCGCTTGCCCCGGCGGGCCACATTACGGATTGTAATGGGTGAGGTCATGCGACTGCTGCTGCTGCTGTTGGTCTCCAGCGACGGCGAACGAGGCGCCGAACGCTGGGTACACGCCCGACGGCCGGTGGCCTTGAGCACATCTGCGCCGTAGTACATCATGGCTATGTCATCATTTAGCATCTCCAGCTCATTGCGCTTGGGCCGGCACTTATTGCGAGGTCTAGCCGTTGTCGGCGGCACAGGCTGAGGTTGAGGCTCTGGTTGGTAGTCAGGCTGGTTCGAGACATCTGAAGCCACCGAAACGCTCCAGCGACGCTTGCGAGTGGAGGCTTTGCTCGATGTGGATGCTTCGCTAAGGGAAACATCGGCGGCAGCTGGAGCCTTAGCCTGGGTTGCTTCTTTAAGCTGGACTTTGGCTTTAGCTGGAGTCATGGTCGATCTTCTCCTTCTGTTGATCTTTCCCAAACCAAAGCTGCGTCGGCTCTGCTGCGTCTTGTTAAAAGAGGTCTCTGAAGCACAGCGTGTGCGTCGCTTGCCGGTTATTATATTTTGAGCAGAGACGCGACAGTTATCGCTGGTCTTCTCGTAAATGTGTGCCAGGTGGCGGGCCCGCTGTAACTGACGCTTGTGCTCTTGCAGATCCTCGTAAAGCAGACTGCCCCTAGTAAGGATTTCTGACTTGTCCACCAATGGTACGCTAGCCTTGGGCACCATTGAGTATCGGCGCATCCGGATCCGTCGCAACTCTTGCACCGGCGGAGCAGTCACTTCAGTGTCATCGTGCTTGTCCGTAAAAAAATCCATTACGGCGGTGGCATTGTCGTCAACATCCAACGTCTTGGCGGAGTTCTCGGAGTTTTGCAGCAGCATCTGGGAGTGCACATTGGGGATCTCCAGGTCCCTGACATTCTTGTTTTTAACATCTTTTTTATTACTATTGTTATTGCTATCCTTTTCGGCATCACAGGATTTACCAGGAGCCGGGCTTGCGGTGCTGCTGCCAGCATCAGCATTCCTTTCGCCATTGACTGATCTAGGGCTGGTGGTAACTGTTGGCGTTTTCTTTGGTATACGAAAATCAATCTTCTTGACCGAGGCGCCCTTTGAGTTGCGGTACAAGGTGTCCAGTTGGGGTTCAGCTGTACCCTTTGATGATGTCGCTACCGCTACCGCATCCTCTTTTTCCTTGTCCAGTTGGCTTTCTTTTTCAACGGCCTCCAAGAGGGGTTGCTTTTCCGCCTCCAGCAGGCGCAGCTCCTCGGCTAGTTTGGCCTTGGCTGCAGCATCTGCAGCACGAGCCTTGGCCTCCCTGTGCTCGCGATAGGTGCGCGGCACATGATTGGTTGGTTGTCCTGCCTCGGATGATGCGTATCCATTGCCATAGCGACCCATAGTTGGATTGTGGCTTCCGCCGCGGAATCCGCCCCTGAAACTGGCAGAGCCGTTGAAGCTACTCACCGGAATGTTGTTGGGATTCGCATTCGGATTGACGCCCCAGTTGGGATTGGTGTATTTTTTGGGATTTCCAGTTCCATTGTTCATGTTGTTGGTGGCCTGCCAGTGATTGGTTTCATCAATGTTGTTGGTGTAAGTGCCAGCGCCGCGACATGGATCTGCTGAGTATGGCGGCGCGTCACTCTGGTGCTGCTGTTGTGGTCCATGCGAAGATTGGTTTCTGCCAATGCGTGGATCACGAGGATGATTGAGATTCCCTAGCCGAGGATCCCGACTCTTACGCGGGTCTCTGGACTCTTGATTACCATTAAAAGATCGCCTGGGATCGCTGCCCGAATCTTGGCCATAAGACCGCGACGACATTGATGAATGATCTCCCTGACTGAGGCTGTTGCTACTGTTGCTACTGCTGACGCTGCTGGTTTTGTTAACGTTCACCACTGGAATGTTGGCGTAAGTGAACCACGAGGAAGAGTTCGGCTTCATACTAGGCGCCGGCGGTATTGGCGACAATATCCGTACCATTGGAGGCGGCGTCACATTCACAACGTCTCTCAAGCTGTCATCCTTGTGCTTGGGCAGGGCGGTGATTAGAGTGTGCTTTTTGCCACGCGGATCGTTCATGTTGGAGGCCAAAACCATAGCTGGCTGATCTTGTCCCGTAGCGGCAGCAGCAGAGTCAACTCGCAAGACGGCCAGCTTCTTGCGTGCCTCCTCCAAAGTCTTGCTGGAACTAGAAGTCGCAGCTGGAGGAGCGCTAGGCAACCGGCGGCTAAACAGTGGGTCTGCCGATAAAGCCGTCTCCTTGGGACTATCCGTTGTACGGCGGGTGAACGGCTCTAACGCATTGGATAACATTTCGTTCTCCTTTATGCCGGACCCCTGAATGGTGGCCAAGACGCCGCCCGGCGTCAAGCCATCATCTGGCGATTTCAAAATGCCTGGAGATGCATCCGGCGTTGGAGCTGGGTTGGTCTTGGTAGTATCACTTGGCTTGGAGTCTATTGTATTTTTAGTTGCTGGTGCTGTTTTGGTGGCTTCGCTTGGCTTCGCATCGGCCGTCTTGGAGGTAGGCGCCGCATCCGACGGCTTGGCCGCAGTCGCAGCAGAGCAAGACGGCAATTCGTCTGAATCCTCATCGCTGATGTCGATGACATCGCTGATCCGCTGGAAAAACGAATTATTATTAGTAAGTGAAGCCACATACGGCGCACTCTCCCACTTACCGGAATGAACGTTTTCTTTAACTTGTTCACAATCCTCACGATCTTGTTTAGCTTGATCATGGAGACATTGCTGTGTGGGAGCGAATATTATTAATGGGTCACAAACTTGGCCTGTGTGAGACTTACTCTCGTTCCAGCAGTCCGATGAGTGCCTGCAGGCGCTGAGACTGCTCCGTGGACAGAGTATTCTTATGGCTCTCCAGCACGCTGCGTATGAAGGGCACATCCTTGCGGACCTCCAAGAGCTTGGCTCCGGTGTCTTGGCTGGTCACGCTTATCACACGCAAATCTTCGCCGGTGAAGTCCATGAAGCCTGCGACAGCGTCGTCCTCTCTTCTTTATGGCGGCTGCTGGAAAGGGGAGACGTCACACACACGCACACGGGTTAGCGAAATGTCATAATAATGTTCTCATTAGCCGGAAACTTCTAAAACGGCGCACAGTAGCGCCTCACGAACAATTAGCGTTGCAAAAATCAAAAAAGTCATGTTCGCAAAAACGATTTTAACCATAGTTATTCGACAGAAAATTTCCCAAGGATTCAGAATCTGCAATAAAATCTATTTTATTTATTTTTTTTTGTAGAAGATATGAGCATTCAAAGTTGAACTTTTTTTCGTTTTTTGCATCATACCAATAAAAATGGGTAAAATGGTCGACTTTCAGGTAATATTACACAAAAACCATAAAACCAATGGTCATGGTTTTTACTTTAAATGATAGATACATTCATAAACTGTTAATTAACCCAAAAAAACGGCACTTTGGTTTGGGCTTGTACAGGTAAATCGCTACCTGCCAGGTGTCCATTTTTTTCACCTTTTTCTGCCTAAAGTAGTCTATAACTTCTGAAGCCGATAATGCCACCGACTACACTATGTCTACAAGTTACGTGGATCTTTCCTGGACCAGAATTAACTTTCATCGGCTGCGTCTGCGAAAATGCAACGACATAAACCAAAGCTACTCATGGTGAAATATACCAAAATACCGACACAATTTCATACATTCCAAGAAATATACTAACTGTAGCGCGTGGCGGTTACACTGTGAATTAAAAAAAAAATTTTTTTTCAGTTTTCAAAATATTTTTATTTGAGCAAATACATAAAAATAAACATAAAAAATTAAATAAAAAATGGTTTTTTAAAATTGTTTTCATTTCATTTTTCACTTTGATACCCTTTAAAAAGGCGTATTTGTGGGCGTGGTACATTATGCAGTACATATATACATTTTACAACAATTACCTGTCCAATGCCGTTTAAATTATTCGATTACCTTATTTGGTTCAAAAGATATGATTTTTGCAACGCTAAATGAGAAAAGGCGCTACTGTGCGGCGGTGGAAAAATTGACCTTTACGAATACAGAGAATACAGGACGCATTTCTATCATTTAGACTTCGATTTCGAGGTACCGGAAAGTATTAGGATTGAAATGTCCTTGATTCGGATTCAGTTGGCCAAAATACCTTCTCATTCTGGGGCTCAAAAATATAGATTTTTTTAATGGGACTTTGTCTTTACACGAAATTGGTGGTCGGGCCAAGAGAATACACATGAAATCTAGATAAAACGGCCAATTAACTGGTCAAAAGGTTTTCGCATAAACACTACTTCATGTATTTGCGAGTTCACGAAAGCGGACTTGATTGGCCCCTGTCCCTTCTAGCCCTTGACTCTGAATATGTTTATCGTCCTTCACTAATAAGAAAAGTATCACTATTACTAATAAAACTTTGGTTAAATTCAGTATTACCCTTTTCATGGCGTTTCATGGCTTTTCCTTAATTTGTTTGTTGTTGTTACCGAGGAAAATGTATAGCGATTGTGCTATCACAATTGCGACAGTGGGTTTTCGTTCTCAGTACTAGGCTTTAGCAACTATTAGACTGTCGGTATCAATCAATATTATGGGACATGGAATTTTTCCCCTGCAGTTCTACATGTCATCCAAAGTTTCATCTATGTACGTGCCGACTGCCGAGCCAAAGCTCTCAATCGACGATCGTGTAAAAAGCCCTACTATCCCTCTCTCTCATTTTCTCTCTTCAAAATATACAATAATTTTGCAAAGCCTAGATGGGCACGCAGTGGCTTTTTATGTTCCTGGTGCTTTTTCCGTTATGTTTCTAGTAAGGCGTCCGCAAGCAGTGATGTCCTTCCCGATTTTTTCCCGTCAAATTTATTGTTTTTTTTTTAGGTGTGATTGCGGGGAAAATTTTAAAACAGTGGGCAGCGGGAATTCCACCTTTTTTAGAAAATAAAAACAGGCTTAATTTAACAAAAGTTAGTTGTCAATTTTTATTTGACTGATAACTATTTTTTAGCTGTTTGTTTTGTGTAATCCAGCTTCTTTTTTGCTCCGAAATGACATCACTGCCCGCAAGCCGTCCAAGACAGGCGTCGCTTGCGTTTGGCGATCCGTGGAAGATATCAAAAACAACGTCAGAGAGTCGGGAGAAAAAACAAAAATCCCGCAATCTCGAGTTTATAACAACAAATCAATGCGTTTTGCGACGGTTATTCCAATTGTTCGCTAGCACACACTGTCTGGGCCAGGACTGAGATCGTTGATAAAAAGGGAAAAAAAACCAAAAACAAAAAAAAATGCAGTGCAACTTAGCATTAAAATAAAATGATGACAGCCAGGACATGGCAATGTTCATCAGTAATTTTGCATGGAAATTCATCGTTGATTCATCAATTGATGAATTACTGATAATTGGTACTGCAGGGCTTATCCTATTGGACAATCAATATGGGACACGGGGTTCTTTTCGCTGAATTCTGCACGAAACAATTGCAGACACTCGACCGACCGATCCCGTAAAAGCTCACACATACACATGTATAACGCGGACACTCGATCACATGCACACCGGCGCACACAGAAAAAAAGGCGAGCGTTTGGTTTTTGCTGCGCATTTCCTCGTACAGTCGGGACCAAAGGAAACTACACAACCATCTTAAGCTACTTATATTATACAACCTCGTTCATTTTCTTATTTCATTCTAAGGCGTCTATCTAGTTCGCGATTCGTACCGTACGTCACACGGCTGCGCCCCTTGGTCGGTTGGGGGGATGTGGAAGCGGTATCCCGCGCGAAGAAATGTTAAGTGAGCTTACCCAAGTTGTCGGCTGTCTTCTGGTGATTCGTGCCCTTGGTTGGCGTAGCGACGATGTTAACACTTCAAAAGTTGACAGAGAAGTGAACGACTAGAGCTGGGTTGACCACTCACGATAGTATCGATATATCGAATATTTGGTCTTGGTAGCCACTATCGAGTATTAGGTCTCGATATTAAACGATCACTAATTTTGGCAGACTAGAGGAAAGCAAACAAAACAAAAACATGTGGAGAATTAAGGAATCGCCTTTCTAAGTTTTTCTTTCCTTTTGTTATGATCACAAAAGGTCCGGCGGAAAGGGGAGCTGAGCACTGAGCTGATAAGCGATCTTTTACGCTTGTTGAAACTAGAGGTTTACGCCGATGGTTAAAGGCTTCGGCGGCGGCGTAGAGGTCAAAATAACTCCGCGGCGGCGGCGCGTCAAATAAGGCAAAAATCGGCGGCGGCGTGGCGCGCATTGGTTGAATGCGAGCGCGCACTCTGAGAATGTCCCTGACCACTCACCTCTGGGGTTCGCCGATCCGGCTTCCCAGGTCCTAACTACGTTTGTCCCTCTTTTCTAACCACTATGTATATATATATATATATGTATATGTATAGCTTCTCCTAACTACGTCTGTCCCTGACTTGTCTCTGACCACTCACCTCTTGGGTTCGCCGATCCGGCTTCCCAGGTCCTCACTCCCGGATATTTTTAATCCTGATTTTTTCACTTGACTTTTCCACTTTTTACAAAGACCGATTCCCTTCACTTTTTTATCTTTTTTATTAATATTCGGTTTTAATTATTCCGAAGCCGTTGTGTTGAAAACATCGAAAATATCAAGGATACTGATATCGATATTTTCCCAACTGATGCGGCGCCTTTGCAGCGCACACAAGCGATCGAGCCTCTATATTGGTCTCTTTTCCACTCAAAATGTCGTAGCAGACATCTCGCTTACTCGAAGACTTACTAAAGAAAAATACGTTACAAAGCACCGTTTGAAATTTTACCTGTGACAGCTTTTAACGTGTATTTCAAATTTCCACAAAATCTACAGTCACCTTCTGCTATTTTACGCCAGAGGTCGCTGTTAAAGTAAACTTTTGTGACGAGATGTCCTCCCTTAAAAAGGGGGCGTGTTGATACATTTTACTTGTAAAATAGCTAGAAATAACTGAAAGATCAGCACTATGGGTGGCATTTTTGAATATAAAAATTTAAATTAATCGGAAAATAATTAAATCAAATGTAAGAAAAACTAGATTTCTTAATAATTTATCTAATATGGTTTTATTGAATTCTAATTTTGTATCAATTAAAAATATATTTTCATTTGTAAAATTAAAATTTAAATTTGATTTTTAGATGTTTTAATGACTTTATTTCGTCTTCTTTGAAAATTAATAAAAACAATATAATACATTTTATGTAATTTTGTATTCAGTTTGTTATTTTTTATGTTATATATCATATTGTTTAATTTACAAAAAAATAAAATTGCTTAGAAAATTTAAGCTAAATAAAGTATTTAATTAAAAAAAAATCGAGATTATAAAAATCGAATGCCAAACTTATTCCCCCTATTAAAACGGCATTTAAAAACAAGTATTTAAGGTTAATTCGGGTAATACCAGCTCACCTTTTTACAGTTAATTGGCAAAAAGCTAAGGGGAAAGGGAACGATTGAAATCCTCATCCAACATCCTTCCTCTTTCCTCTTCCTTTCCTCCTCCCCTCTTTTGGTCGCCAAAAAGTTGCATAAATCTGTGAAATTACCCAAACACTCGAGAGCTTAACACAGACGGTTGAGTAATGCCAGCGATTCGCACGGGACGAGGTGAAGTGGTGATGGAAAATCGGGGAAAATCAACATAAGAAGGCGGGGCAGGAGAAAAGTTAACCGCAGAGCGCAGAACACATTTTCGGCGGCGGCGAAGAATACGTCATAAAAACGATTTAACAACCGAATAAGCAACCGCAAAAGCTGAATGACAATGTCGCCCACACCACGTCTTTTTCGTGCTCCCTTTTCCACCTACTCGAAGTTTTCCCTTTGGACCTCTAACTTTCCCTTAACCCCACTGCCGAAAAAAAACCTCCTCTTCAAGCGGAAATGAACCCGACGAGGCGCGTAAAACAACGAATCAAAAAAAAAAAAAAAAAAACGTGGAAAGAAAACAAAAGCTAAGCTGAGAATACCTTTTTTTGCCAGATCAGGAATGTATAATGTTCAAGGAGGTTTAAGAGGTTTCCATTTGCCAAACCTAAAAGAAGATATCTACTAGAAATGGTCTAAAGTCTGTACATAAATAAAGTATCGATAAGTAATCGAAAAAGTTGGATAGGAAAAGGAACAATTGGTCGATAATATTATTATTAATACACGTTTATCGATATGTTGTATATATATGTCCCAAATCGATAACTAAATACTCTTTTAAAAATATATTTAAATTCTTATAAAGTTTATAAGCTAAAAATTAAAATTCCAGCTGACTATGGCATACATTTTAAAAATCGATTAAATTGTTGTCGATATTTTTAAAGCCACTTTCTCTTCCGATATACAATCCCTAGCATCCTATAACCCTCCAAGAAATTCGTCTTCCATTTTGTCTTTGACGGCTTCCGCCCAAGCCAACTGCTTTTTTATGGCCTATCAACGAACGTCTAATGCCGGCAATTAAAATAAACGGCAGCAGAGCCGAAAGCTGCCGCAGGACATCCTATCCCTCACGCCCAATCCCTTCAAGGGATTTACAGTGCCAATGGATGCAGAGCAGGGGATAGAGCTTGGGTTAGATGGATGGGAAAAGGCCTTACAGCTGCTAGAAAATGTGCGTTTAATGAAATTTTTATTCAATCAGCGCAGCAACTTTTTATGGCAACACACACACACACTTGCAGGCAGACTGTGAAGAAGGGGAACCTGTTGAGTTTATGATAAGTGGCTTCCCCCTCTCTGCCACCCACTCATCCCTTCCATCCTTTTTCTCTGCGAAGTGCTCTGCTTTTACAGCCTCCATTTATCTTTCACTTTGTGCCACGCAACGCACGCGTCTAGTGGAAGATGGCGGGGATTCCCCGCCTGCGATGATGTTTGCTTAGTGCGGGATCTGCAAATGGGCATAGTTAAAAGGTATGGATAGATGGAGAAATATATAGCCTAGGAGGGCTTTGCTCCCATTAGCTTTATGGTGTTTACCAAAGATCAAGCTGGGGGAGAAGCGTAAAACTTACAATAAATATATATACATAAAGAGTTGGTTTTGTTTAAAAATATTAAGTAATTCTGGGAAAGTTAGTGCCTACAAGTGGGATGTAAGTTGTTTCTTAAAACAATAAATTCAAGTACTTAAATGCAAAAAAATATAGTTTCTAAAACCCACATAGCAGTGTCATAACCCCATTATCAAGACCAAATCAAACCCAATTTGTGCTATTGATATCTCATCAACACCAAACGGACTTGTTTTTTCTGTCTATTTTTTCTTGGCCTCTGTTCCAATTCTGAAATGAACACATTCTGGGCCGCCGCCGCCCTCATTTGGAATGGAAATGAAAGTGGCAAACCTCAGAGCAAGCTCATGAATATCATTAGCAATGGCTATATCCGGCCAAGCCAGCGTATCCGGTGGCGTATCCTGTGAATCCAGCGACACCCAGCCCACATGTTTTTTTTCCCCCTCTTCTATTACACACTTACCCACAGCCTCGGGCTGCAATTAAGTAAGTTTTTTGGGGGGGCCAAAAAACACAGTCTCAAAGAGACCAAAAAAGCCAAAGGAACTTCCGTTGCTTACAACTCAACGTTTTCCGGAGGACTCTTGCCGCAGACAGGTGTGCGCATTTCATTTGCATAGATTAGACAGATTAAAGCGGAGATACAGAAAATTCGGTGGTAACGCCAAAAGTTGGCCTTCGCGATCCAACGTTTGTGGGTTAATTAAAAAGTTTTCTCGAAATAAATTTACATAAATTTCATCTTCGAAGCCGGGGAATCCGCGCAAATGAATTTTCTTCTAATTGACCAAACACCTGAGGGCCGGTATACCCTTTTCTCCCGAAGCAACAATTGGCCGGAACTTTAAGCTTTAAGCTGTAATTTTTGTTGCTCAACCCATATTTTCCCTCTTTTGCCCAATTTTTCCTCATTTTCCCTCGGCTGCCTGCTTTTTATCTGTCAAATATTGATCGCATTAGTGAAAAGGCGGGAAACCGCCAAGCACCGGCAACAGTGTGAGTTTTTGCCCACCGCCATGTGGGTCAAGTAAATCAATTGACAGCTTTCCGAACTTGAGCGAGGACAAAGGCAATCTATAGGTATATTCGTGTGGGTTTTATTTCATGCCGCCTTTTGGTAGGGTAAAATCGGGCATGTGGAGCTAGTGGTAATTCAGTTTTTGCTTCTAAAAAACGCTATTCAAGTTCTTTCCCAATTCAAGGACAACTTGCTCTATGAAATAAATTGGCTTAGACAAAGAATAATAAAAGTAGTAAAAGTAGGATTCATGTTAATAAGAGTTCAAAATGTATTACTCCAAAAAAGGACAAAAAATGTAAATAAAAAAAAAAAAATTAAAATTAAAAAAAATATATAAATAAATAGAATATTGCCTTATTTTTAGTAAATGTTCTGTTTTTTTCAAGTACAGGGTATTCTGTGGTCAGTGCACTCTTTTTTTCCCCTTTCTGTTTGGGTGTGTTTGCCTAACTGTATGGGTTTATGGCTGTATAGGTGTGGACCACCTGGTCGCTTCTATAAATAAATCATGGCTTATGATAATATGCCGCAAAACACACAACAAGTCCTAATTTTCTTGAAAATGTATGACACCTTCATACTCTTTTAAATAAAAAAACAATTTAACAAAAAACTCAGCCAAATCTATAGATTTTGTGTCCAAAAGTATGCTACAAAAAGTTGCATAATTAAAATAGCAAATGTTAGTCAAAAAAACATTTAACAGAATATATTTTTGAACACCTTTAAAATAAGAAATCTTCAGCGATGCCATGGAGCATCCCTGGCTTGATTTACCTTTATACCAGGATTCCATATGAATGAATTTACCTAATAACATACCTTAACCCTTTTTTTCCACTTTTCCACTTTCTATATAGTCCGTAGCTTGTACGACTTCCCCCTTTCACTCAATCATCATAAAACCTAAAAAAAAATACATATCTCAAACTCAGACTGTTACCAAACCATATGCGACGTCGATGGGATTTGTTTGCGTTTTTGTTGGGCGAGATTGTTTGCGGTTCGTCTGACAGCCTTCGCCGAAGATTAATTGCATTTCGCAGTTGCAGCAGGTGCTCTTCCTGTTCCTGTTCCCCTTCCCCTTCCTGTTTCATACGCTCTATTATTGCTATTTTCAGCGAATGCATTTCCCTGCATTTGGGTAATTGCAAATCGAGGGAGAATAGTATACAAAAAGAGTTTCAGTTGGTCTTTATCCTGGCCACAGGAGCTATACAAATGGGGACGAGAGCTTTGTATCAGCGGGAATATATGGGTTACACTGGGGGGAAATTTGTAAATAATTTAAATGATTAATATAGATTATTAAGGGGTTTTAAGGGAATAAAAAGTTGAAGGTGTATTATTATAATAGAAACTTTAAATGTGATTATTTAATTTAAAAAATTTAAATAAAATTTTTAAAAAAGTTTAAGTTAGTATTCTTAAGTTTTCTAGTTTCATTTTAATTTCCTTTTAACTTTTTAGTAATTTTAAGCTTTAATATCAGAATTGTGTAATCTTAAAATTAATTACAAAATTTTAAAGATTTTATTTTTCATTTATTTATATGCTAAATTTGTGTATAAAATATAAAGAGGTTTAAAAGTAAGTAAAGTTATTATTATTAATATTTTAAATGTTATATTTCAAACGGATTTGTTATAGTTTTCTTAATTTTCATTATTTTCTTAACTTGTTCTTTAGGAGTTATCCTAAATTGTTCATATCCTGGCCTTTGCAAGAAATTATAATACTTAAAATGTATTTTTCTTAATGTGTAAGCATCCGAATTTATTGCAAAATGCATTGACAGTGGGTGAGTGAGTCATGGGTCTCTTTCACACAATATCGACACATTAATAAAATGCCAAATAATGCTCGTCACAATTTCTAAATATTGCCCGTCTGTCAGCGTTTCGAATCATAAAAGAGTCAAGCGGAAAGCACGCGCCATAAACAAAGGCTAATACAGAAGCGAAATCGGCACCAGAATGCCAACTAAAGAACCAAAACAAAGGAAAGGACTTTTACACAACAAAAAAAATGCAGAAAATAATATATAGAAAAATACAGAAAAAATAGTTGAAAACGTTGCAATTCTCGTAGCTTTTCTTGGTCCTTCTGCTCCATTGATGAAACACACAGAGAACAAAGTCAGCGGGGGGACAGCTAAAAGATAAACAAGGCGAACTTGTAAAGAAAAAATACAAACAACGACGACAGTGTGGCGGGGAAAAGCTCTTCATGACGTAGCCGTAGCTTTTCTGTGACGTCACAAATGAAAGCGCCGAAGGAAAAACCCGAACACGAACCGGAATGTTAAGGGAAAACTGCTTCAAACACTCGACGTCGCTCGCACGGATCGGATGTGTGGAAAAGCGGTTGGAAAAGCGCTCTCTTAACGTTTCGTTCGTTTATTTTCGAAACTTTTTTGGGGAAAACCGCGTTTGGAAATTCCCCCACACAAAGAAATAATACAACAAAAAATAATAATACAATAAAACCGAGTCGAATAAATATATATAGAGCGAGAGAAAGACAACTATATGTATCTGCGGTTGGTGGAAAAATATCTGAAATCATAAAAAAAATATTGTGTGCTAAAAATAATCGGAAAACAGCGGAAAAAAATATAAAGTGAACAAGTGCAAGAAAAATAAAATTAAGTGTGCCGCCGCTGGGCTTTTTCTTTTATTTATACAAAATTTATCGATCAAATACATAATACACACTTTGGTGACCAACTAAAAATACATAAATAAAAAAGGAAACGAAACGAGGACGCTGCTCATTAGTTACCTGAGGCAGGGCATAGTTTCTCGGAGGCGTCAGCTGACAGAAAGGTTTGTTTTTGATTAATTAAATTACTTGATTGCAGTGTCGTGACCCAAATAGATATCATATTTAACCGCCAAACTCAACTCTACCCCTAAAAAAAAAAGAAAGAAAACCCAAAAAAAAAGGAGTTGTGCCGAGTGTCGTGCGCCTTTGCACTTTTCACGTTTCCTGTTTTCTGTTCGATTTGTTTACTTTACTCCCAACAATTCTGCCAGTTTTACTCTCCTCTTACTCTCTTTTATTTGTATTTTTGTGGCTCCCGAATAATCTTCCAAACAGCCAAAATCACTCATACGCCATGTAGGCCCATGCACGGACCCTGCATTAAATATTCAATGCGACGAAGTCAGCTTCCTTGCCTTTGTCTCCCTTCTTCTTTTATTTATTTCTGCAAAATGGTTTATTCGAGAGCGAATTCTTTGGGGTGCCATAAAGAGGGCTCGGCGGGAAATTGCCAAATAACAATCAATTCGGGGGCTGTGTTACAAAAGATAAATGGATTCCAAACTGCAGCAGCCGGCAAATGCAAGAACATATAAAATAAAATAACATTTAATCAGAAGTCACACAGAGAGCTCGATGGGACAGGGTAAATGTCCTCGATAAGCGAGCAGTAAAAACTCCATGGGGACAAAGGGAAGCCTTTAAATGGAAAAATAAATTTCAAAGAAAGTCTTAAGGGGAAAGCGCAAGGAGGAGGATGAAAGGAAAAGGGAGCAAAAAGAAAGCCAATAAAAAGACAGATAACAATCCTGTTAAAGTTGTAAATTTTTAAGAGGTTGATGGGTTTAAAATTGAACTACATATGTCAGTATAGAAAGTATACATATTTATTAATATTTACAGATCAATTTTTGCAATTATGTGGATATGACACTATAAAATTAACAAGTGTTACCGTTTACTTTATACTAAAAAAATGTGTAGCAATTAGTTTATAAATTTATTTGATTCTTCGTCTAAATAAAACCTTAGTATTATTATTATTATTTACAATTTCAACAGCTATATAGTGTCATAATACCATAAACGAGGCTTGAAATGTATTACACATCTTCCTAAAATAACACTTTATTAAGACAGTAATTAACTACAAAAATTCAAGTGACAAATGGCTTATTTCTCTCACAAAAAACTCTTCAGGTGGTTGACTTTTATAAATTTAATTTCTCTGAATAAAATAACAATTTTGTCCCAGGAAAAATATAATTAAAAATAAACAAAAGTCACTCTATAATTTTAATTATTTTTTCTTTCTTGGTAACTCCGCCCTTCTGTCATTCCCCGTTCATTGAACTCTCCTTATTCATGCAATTTTTTACATCAATAAAAACAAGCCACCACAATTACCGCAAAATTGTACGGTCAGCTCTATCTAAACATTTGTCTTAATAGAGCAAAAAAAAAAATAAAAATAAAAACAGATTACATTGGCGTTATGACCGCAGAGAATGACTGAATCAGATAAAATTAAATTGCTGTTCAGTTGCAATCAGCGAAAATAAGCAAAATAAGGACAAAGCAAAGCAAAAGCGCGGTCATGGCGGGCAATCATTAGCGATACGAATCGCCCTCCGCACTCAGCGATTCCCCAGAGATCTCAGATCCTGGGGCCTAATCAGGACACAGGACATGACAGGTCAGGACGGGGCAAAGGGAGTGAAAGAGCCATCCCCATGACCACAAGGGCCAAACACGAACGGATTGCCACTAGAAAAACAAATGTAGCTGCAGTGCGGCATTCTGATTTCAATTCACTGATTTTCCCAATGATTTTCCCAATGCTTTTCCCCAATGTGTGGGCTGCACTTTTCCTCCTTTTTGCCCTCCGGCCAATTAAACTAAAATGTCTGGCTCCGCCAGCACGCGACTTTCTGGCCACGCCTTTCGGCTTTTAACTGGATAGTGTTGGCATACGGTTAGTTTATTTATTTACTTAACAATTACAAACTAATTGGGCATCAAATTAAAAGAAAAACAATTAAGAAAGCTACTAAGCGTTGCTAGAAACAAATTTCCAGCAATATCTTTATAAAATCTCTAAAAACATAGTTCATTCTTGGTCCGAAAAATAAGAAAACCCATATTACACTCCTTTAAATTACAAAATCCCAAATATAATCCTAGTAGTTTCCTTATTTAACTTTTAAAAATATTACAAGAGGAACAATGTGGGTTATTTATTTTCGTCAACACTGATGTGGGTAGGTGCCTCTCTCCCATCCCACGGAATTCTACAGTTCCAACAAAGGCACACGTCCTGCGGGACCAGGTCCTGCTTTTATGGCAAATCGAATTAACAACTAATTCCATTAGAGTTTGAGCAACTGAAGAGCCACCACTAATTGCCAGGGAAGGTGAAGCGAGTAGGCGGTCCAGGGTCATAACCGAATTCGCAGAATGGATTGGCCAGATTGCTTTGGCTCTGGCTCTTCCTCTGGCTCAGTCTCTTCCAAATTTTCAAATTCAATTAAAAGCTGCACTAACTAAGTGGAGATTGGAGAGTGGCCACGGCAACAAAAGCCGGTTTCCTGAGAGCCTACTCTGTTCCTTGTCTCCGACTGCACCAGGCATTGGGAGGAGGAGGGAGAAACAGAAGAGGAGCTGAAGAAGGAGCAGTTGCGGAATGGGAAACAGGAGCAGTGACAGGAGCAGGATCAGGGAGACATAACATCAGAGGCAAACACCCATGGCCATGCCGCTTGCATATGTCAAAAGGTTGAGCCCGGTTTTTTTTTTTGGCCAGGTCGCGGCATTGTCCACCTCCTGGCAGCTCCATGTCCAACCACCCAACCACCCGCCACTTGGCCCTCCCAAAACGATGTCGCCCTCTGTCATTGCTCTTTGGACTCTTTGTCAGCTTGGGGAGGCGATGAACATGACAGGTCCCGTGTTCCTGTTACTGTCCCTGTCCCAGCACTGAACCAAAAAGTAAACCCTCTACACTTTAAATAATTTTTAAAGATTTTTATAAATATTTTTGGAGGCCATAACTTGGCAGTAAAGATAAACCCTGCTTTTGACTAGGCCTCACATTTTTTCAAGTCCCTAAATCATAGTCCCAAAACATTTTCTCTCTCTCTGTAGGTAAACCGCATTTTTAGTTGAGTAAAGGAAACGTGACTGGGGGGACCCACTGGCAGTGACAATTGGTTAGCAAGTGGTGTGGCTTCGAGTGGAGTTCCCCAGATCCTGGGACTGGCTTTGAAGTGGGACACACTTCCGCTACATAACTCTCTCCCACTCCCCATCCTCCTGGGGGGCAAAATATTTATGCACACACTTAAAGTGCTTCCAGGACTCGAACTCGAACTCGGAAACCAAATCCAAGCCCAGGGCAAGCCAAACAAACAGCAGCAGAATAAATTCCGTAGCTCAAGCTCAACTTTTTATCCATTTTTCTAAAAGAAGAAAAATATTTCCCAAGCGGCAGTCCCTTCTGCTTGGACACTGGCCAGCTTCCTTCGAGGATAAACATAATTGCAGCTGTCTGGGTCAGCTGCCGGAGTCCAGGACATAAAGAGTTTGCAAATCAGATAGATCGAGATGCAAGAAGGAAGTAGCAATTGATTCCAGCTGAAAGGATAACGTAGAAAATCGGAAAATCACTGGAGCAGAAGGAAAATGATTCAAGTTAATAGTTTGGACCATTTTGATTCGATCTAAATGAGGTAATTCGGCCAAAGATTAGGAGAGATTACCAGGAGGAGCTTCTGAACTTTTGTCTTAAATTTGAGCTGGAAAAACAAGTTACAAGTCAAGTTGTTTTAAAGAGAATTTCCCCTTGGAATCCTACGCAACTGTGACATTCTTGAGCTACATTTCTGTGCAATTGCCTGCAGAAATTCCAGAGTTGACCGAGTTTATTCCCTCAGCAAGTAATCTCAAAGCCCCCCTTTTCAATTATTCAGAATCAAAAGCATTTTCCCGGTAAATATATGTGTTGTGTGTGAAAGAAAAAGAAAATTCCTCAAACGAACCAACTGTGAAAATCCAATTGCCATAATAAAATCGAACAAAAGGCCCCCAGAATGTGAAATCAAATGCAGGCAACCAATTAGGGGAGTGAGTTTTGAGACACAAAAAAAATGAAATAAATTCCCTTGATTTATTTTGAGGCCAAATTGCCGTTCAGCAGATACGAAATTTGCCACCCACAAAATGCTATAGTTAATTATGACACACACTCAGCTCCCGCACTCCTCACTTCAAAGAGAGCCTTATTTATCCTGTCACAAACTAAATGAAGTGAATTTTTTGGGTAAACATCTGCGTCGCACCTCCAGCTCTTGGCTTGATTTGAATCTAAATTGGGAATAAGAGGGCCCAGGGCCAAGAAAATACTTACCACTTGAAGTAAACAGCAGGCGGCAAAGGTGGAATAAACACACACCCCGCACACACACACACCCCCTATACACACACACACACTCACTCCTCCGCCCCTCTGCATGTGTCATAATCACCGTAAAGGACGTGAAGTTTAAACTAAACAGACAGGGATTCGGTGGAGGAGACTCCACTCGCAGACGAAGGATACAACACATTAAGCACCATAATCTGCCCTTGAGCTCGATTTTGCGCAACGATTTGGAAAATCTTTTGGAGAAAATAAATAAAATTGCCGCAACAGATTTTGCGCAGTCCTCTGCCTCTTTCATCGATTGGTTGAACATTAAACAACAAAATCAAAGGCGCGAGAAAATTCCGTTTGTTTAGGCCAACAACATAAATATGGCTATAAATTAATGTCAAACAGTTCGAAGCGTTGGTCAACGAGACAACAAACAAAGTGCTTCCCATTCATAGGTATATATATTTTCATTTAGGTTGATGATCTCTCCCCGTGAAGCAATTTCATCATGATTTTATGATTCTTCTAGACGTGGAAATTCCTGCCATTCTTAGCTAGATAATTTATTTAATCATTCAAATTTGTTTTCCTGCGAGTGGAAATGAAATGGCTCAGAGCTCCGAGCTACGCGGCGTATGCGCAATAAAAACTTTTCGTTTTTATTTAGCTCATTTGTGTTGACAAGCTGCTTGGGATTACTTTTGGTGTCAGAAAATGGAGATAAAGATGAGGACTAGCCAAGAAACTCGACTTGGGCTTAATGTGGAAAAAAAAAACCAAAATAATGAGAGAATGTTCAGGTTATCTGACGATGGCCCTGACCTTTAAGGCCTCCCCCAGTGGCCAACTGTGACCCATTGAAATTAATTTTACAGCAACAGGTGTCTAGCTGGTGAGCTGGCCATGAAAATAAGCACAAATGGCCAGGGACGACGAGATGTGGCTCAAAGGGAAGCAGACCAAACAAACGAACACGAACACACTAACTGTCACACCGATAACAAGGACGACAAGGACGCCGACATGTTTAAGGGAAGCGGCCTACACAATGGAGGCGTGGCCTCCAGGGTCATCATCCGTCGTTAAAGGAGATGAGTCCCTATGTTTCCTGGAACAACACTACTAGTCATGTGTGTACATTAGCTGCCAGCGGGAAAATAAATAGTCTGCCTGATTTAATATATACATGATTTAATATAGAATTGTTTCTGTATTGTGAGTCATGTCAGTAACAGTATATAAATTCGATTCAGGGGAAAAAGCTATAAAGAGAGCATAGGAAATTTCCCTAAAGAAATCGTTATGCCATTTAATACACGCTGTTTTCTTTAAATTGTAAATTTCTGTTTCAATTTGTTTACATGTGTTATTTATTTGAATTAAATTCCATAAATATAGACTAGCTAAACAAATAAAATAAACCTAACTACCTATTTTCACACTATTTACCTTTAGAAAAAAATTTAAATAAATATTTATTTAAATGCAAAATTAACACGAAATGTTTTGTTATCTGAAATACATTTCCTTTAATTATACAAACATCAGCTTGTCATTGAATTTAATTCCATATTCACCCTCATAAATGCCAGAAAATCCTAATTCAATTAATTTTAATTTAATTTCCTTTTTGTTATTTTAGTTTACTTATTTTCCATCTCTGATTATCTCTTAATTAAACAGCAATAAAATAAAATATATTTAAAATCAATTGAACCTCGACCACAATCGGGTTTCCATTTAAATCAATTTGGTTTGCAGTTCAGCTCTACTGAGCTTCATTGTTTCACCTTTGGTTTTTTGGCCACCCACCAACGACATACAAAAAACCCCCCATAGATAGTCGAGTTTCCCACTGGGCACACATCAGGCCATACATGCGGTATCTGATGGCACTTTATCGGGGATTTTTTATATTTTTTTTTTGGGATATTGGTAGGCTGAAGTGAACCCAGACCAACGCACTTTTTGGTCACATTTTGTGAGATAGCTTAAGTTGCCTGGAACCGTGCCCAGCTGTCATCATCTGTTCACAACCACATCCATGTCAATGGGTGGCCTGATTAGGGAGTACAAGTAAATAAAACATGGCCACGACTATAAAATACCCGGCAGGAGGTTTGTGTCAAACATATTGCCTACTTTTTGGCGAAGGAGTATTGGAAATATTATAAAGGAAAGGTTAATTCTTTTTAATTTCAAAGTTATATTTAATTGACTAATTAAAAAATAAGAAAAATATGGATTGGGATTCTCTTGTATTTATTAATAATTTTCTAAATTATTTTGTTGACGTTTTAGCTTTTTAATTTCTAAATTTTATGAAAACCCATATACCCTTACCCCTCTGGAGTACCAAGTACAACAAAAGCAATGACAAAAATTGAAGCAAAAAATATATATGCTTTAATATATACATATTTATGTTAATAACTAGCAACAGGCCACACGATAAGGTTGGCCAGAAAGTACGGCCCCGTCATATTGGGCCATAAAAGCGAATGACCAGCCTTTCCACCTACTAATATGGCATTGAATTCCGGGAAAAGTCTATAAACATAAAAATGAAAATTAATAGCAAAGTCCATGGCTTTAAAGGCTCGCTGGAACTCCATGTATATGTGTGTGTGTATCTGTGTGTGTGTTGGCCAATTAGAAGGACACACATAGCCACGCACTGGAGGCCTCTGGGCCATGTTGTTGTTAGCCTGCGGCATCAATTGAATGCAAACAAGGCAAGGCAGGACCATAGAACGAAGCTGAAGCTGCTGACAAAGGAGCCTTCGATGACGACTTCATCATCATGTGGCCAGGAGCTTCATGCACGACTGGATGGGTCAGCAACTGAAATCAGCAAGGGGCAACCTTATCCGTACCCGTTACTGTACCCGTTACCCCTTGGCCATACCCTTATCCTTACCCTTTATCCCTATTTCCGAGTCCTTTTTCGTGTGTCCTAGTAATGCATCGCTGGATTGTCGGTTTAGCGGCAAAATGGTTGGCAAATCAAGCGTAAAGTAGCAGGGAAAGTTTGCTTAGATCTTTAAGCGACTTAAAGCCAAATGGAATGATTTAACCGAGAACTCAAAGGGTTTACATTTTTGAGTAATTTTTTGTTTAGATTTTATTTAAATTTATAAATATATACTATATTTAAATTCAACAAAAGGTAATAGAGTTTTCCGAATAGTTCTGTAATTTTCTTTGAGAGTTTAGGGTATAAAAAATATTTTCTGGCTTTAGAAAATTCCCTTAAAATCTCTTTAGCTCATAAAAACCCTATTTTCCACTTAATTCTATACCTTATTTTCTCTCAGTGCCTCAGCCTGCTTATCTCAAAGCTGTTGTCGCATATGCTGCCACGTTAAAACATTTTCAAGTTTATGTATTTATTCTTTCCCCCTCGTTTTTTTTCAAAGCACACTTTGCATTATTTACTTGGGCGCGACTTGGCCCGAATCTTTTGTTCTGCAGAAACACAATAATAATAAAAAAAAAAGGGTGAACAAGGGTGGCGTTCTTTTAATTATTTATGTTTTAATTATTCGCGCAAGTTAATTACTCGGGCGGGAGAGCTTAGACCGAGGCTCGACAGGACACTTGAGGGAAAAGCGTGGCCAAAAACTGCAAGTTCATCAAGTCGCTTGTCAGCGACAGAAAGTGCACTTAAGCGCAGGCGGGGATGAGAAGATGGCGAAGAGCGTAACCTGATTAGAGAGCCAAAGTGGATAAGGACACCATGGCCAGATGGGATGTGACAGGACACCACCGGGGCACCTCCTGCGGCTAATGATGCATGTCTTAGGGAGCGAACAGGAAGCCTAAATGGATTAGGAATAGGTTTTGATTGGCCCGCCTGGAAAATGCAATTTCCCTTGTCTCTCGGCTGAGAAATGGATTTCACTTAGCGGACAGCCCAGGGGTATATAAATATATATATATATTCGCTGGCTGCAAATGGCAATTAGTGTCAATTAGAGACTGAAGGAGCACTTGCTCCTTTAGCTTTGCCTTATCTTTTCAGAGGGAAAGAGAGAATTTCCACGATGGAAAACATCTTTATTTACATCTCAATTGTGAAATGTTTTCTTAATACAAACTTTTCCCAGTTTAAAATCTTATGCAAGGGTTACCCTCTGAAGAAAATATCAAGAAATGTATTTTTAGCTCTAGAGAATTACGTGATTAACGGACTCTTGAGAAGCACAAGATCAAGTGGATATAAACAAAGCAAAAAATAACAACAAAAGAATAGGGGAAAATGTTTGGAACTTATCAGCTGCTTATGAAATCGAAATGTTTGTAATAACGGAAATATTTTTGAAATATTTCCAGCAGAACTTTTGGAAAAACATTTCTTGCAAATCCCTGGAATTTATTTTGTAGATGTTTATAATATTCTAAAAATAATTTGCAGAGAAATCTTTGGTTGTAAATTGTATTTAATAAATTTACTACTTTTTAAAATTTTATTAATGAAAACAGCATTTTACTACTTTTCATCTTAATATATACATAACATAAAAAGGTAAAAATATAGATAAATTAAACAGTGATTTTTATTTAAAATAATATAAAATAAAACTAATATTCAAGAAAAATAAAAAGGTAACAAATAGAAATTAATTAAATAGTAATTTTAGATACCACATTTTTACATGGAAGTAAAGAATTACTTAGAAAATGCACCAAGTTATATAAGTAGAAAAAAAGCTAACAAAAATCGGATATTATTCACTTAAATTTAACCTTAACTTACAGTTCCACTTGCAAGTTCACAAGCTCAATATTAACCACAACCTTTTAGCTAAAAATGCCTTAGTAAAACTTTATAGAAAATATTTAGCTAATAACAACACAAGAATCTAGATGAAGAAACTATTTTCTTGGAAGTATTTTCTAAGCTAACTTTGCTTAAACAGAATTCTAAACAAAACTTTAAATAAAGAAAAACCAAACTCAATCAATAAACCAATCAAAATAAATTGTATAACCCCTGCACAAGTCAAACTTGCATAACATTCAGTGAGATTAACCTTATACAACCTCGATACTAACCACAATTCCCAAAAGGCTAGAGTCCCCTTTTGGATGGATTTTGAATTGGTTTTGTGGCAATTTGTCGTTCTCGGTCTCGGGGTCTGGGCTGACCCAGTTCCCAACCGAGAGGAGAACGCGCGCGAGGCACATTTATAAATAAATTCAAAATAACAAAAACAGAGGAATTTTGATGTTTAATGGCCGGCAGGCCGTTGGGGCGAAATGAAAAATCACACAGCAAATTATGTTGCATGTTGTTACAAATATATTTTGTGTGTTGCCGCCAGATGAAATTCGCTTTCGCTTGCTTTTCCTTTGGGTTATTTTTATGTAAAAACTTGGCCAACTATAAAACTAGAAAATTTGTCACAACCGAAAATACATTTAAATATATATATATATAGTATATTGGAGAACTGTGCAATTTTGATTTGAAATTTCATTTAAATGTTGTCTGCATTTGTTTCTTTTTGCTTGTCGCCATTTATTTGCAGAGTGCACCACAAATCAAAAGCAAACCAAAAAAAAAACAATCACACATCAAACCAAAACTCAGATTATGAATTATGCAAGAAAGAGGCTACCAAATAGAGCCACTTGAACCACAGCACGATTTGCTTAGAGCACGAAAATAGAAACTTTAGACTCTAGACCAGAGAGGAAACATAGGAAACCCCCTTAAAAGAAAAGGACCAAGCCGAGGACGAGTGGAATTTCCCCAGACGGCCACAGGATGGTGGACGACATCTCCCCGATGCATCATCGCATGCAGAAGAAGACGCGCAGCGCCTCCATTTGTGCCACCGGCGCCAGCATCGAGACGGTCATCCATGGCATGCCCAGTGCCTCCGGCAGTGCCACGCCCGAGGGCGGTACGCCTGGCTATCGAAGACGCCGGCCGGCAACGCGCTCTCAGAGTGCTCGCATCACCTCCGGCGCCAGATCGGTGAGTACCAAGGGGCGTATACGTGTTCTATATTACGCATACGCCGCGTATACGTAATATAGTACGGACGGATACAACGGCGACGCAGTCATGCGATACAAATTTAGCATTTGCATTCGCCCCGTCACTTTGCATTGTTTTTTTGGTTTAGCAAAAAAGCGAATCTGATTTATTTATAGTCACTTCATTAAATGCACGTTTCTCACTATAAATAAAAGTAGAAAGCATCGTCATTTAGTCCATCAGCTAGGCACGCACATGCAAAAAGGCTTTGTTTAAATATAATATATTGTAGTCTATAATTTGCACATAATTGGGTGAATTGGGGAATTAGTTTTATGGCGTAAAGTAAGCATTTACATGGTAAGTCAATAATTTGGTTTTTAAATCTTTCAAGTTAAGGAATTATTACTGGAGAAGATTTTATATTATATCTTTTTGTCTAAAAGATACAAATGCCAAAAACTTACAACCTTAACCATAAGGTAAACGATCTCAGTGTGGAATTCTGTGTTACAAGAATGATGGATAAGGAATGTATGCATTCCCAATTCAGCAGATGGTAAGGAAGAGATTCAGGTGCCCGAATCATAGGCTGCTCCGTCTGAATTATAAAGACTTTCCTAGGAACATACCTCCCCCATTTACCACGAAAGTTGTACCTTTTTCAGGATCAGCATAACCAAAGGATTATAGTTATAAATAGTACACTTATTCCCCAACCCAGGAAAATATTCTACCATTTAATTTTAATATATTTAAACAGAAAAATACTTCACATACTCGAAACTGATACAGAAAAGTTGGCGGTGTTTCAAGTGAAATGAAAACTTTACTCGCTTTCAATTGAGAGCTCTCTCTCTCTCTCTCTCTCGACTTTTGAGGTGAAAACACACCTGAAATCCAGTTTATACGAGTGCTCAAGGACCATCAGCAGATGCACTTTGTGTATTTAATTGAATTAAACAGAAATTTCGAGTGGATCGGATTAATGAATGTGCTGAACGCTCATAACGTTGCCCAACAGGAATTTTAGGCTTCGATGATGCTGCAGCGAAACGTGCCTTTGATACAGCGAGTTGAGCGATTCCCGAACGCTCAGCTCTCTTGGAGAGTTGAAAAGCGAGATTCGACGCTTCACGGCTGGCGGTTCGGACTTTGGCTTTGACATCTTTTCTACGCGCCTAGCGCAACGCGACAGCTTGGCCTTCTCCCTACTGGCCTCAAACATGTCCTTCTTCTCCTTTTTGAAATGATCCCGGAAGGAGGCGCACTTGAGCGGCTGCCCCAGGCACTTGCAGTAGCTAAGATTGTGCAGAAAGTACTCATTAAAGTCCTCGTTGGGGGCCAGTAGCTCCTGATAATACTCCAGGCTCTTCAGATTGCCGGGATCCAGCAGGCGGGCAGCACACTCCAGCTGCAAGTGTCCACTGTAGAAGTAGTTAAAGATCTCGTCCACAAAGTCGATAAAGAATTTAATTGGTTTATGGAAGGCATCGCCCATGACAAAAGGCGTCTCGTCCTCCATGTCCAGATTGTCGCAGGCACGGCGAAAGGCCAGGACAAAGGGCCGCAGGGCATGGATGCCCACATGCTGGCTTTTGTTGGAGCCCACAATTACCTGTCACCATAGTTTCTTATATTAAAATATAAAATATATAGAGAGAGATATTAATAACCCACCTGGTAGTGCATATAATATTTGGTACTGATCGCCTCCTCCGTCTCAATCTCGTAGATCTTCGGGCACATGCAACTGGTGTCCACTTGCACGGCGAGCAGATAGCGCTGGACCAAGTGCCACAACGTCTGGGCAGCAATCCTCTGCAGCTCCAGCTCCTTCTGATTGGACTCGAAATAAATACGAAACTTTTCCTCAATTGACAGCAGGATCTTGATGATTGTCCTCTCGTTGCTTTCCGCACTGCAAATCGAATCCAATCGCGACAACGCCAACTTGGCCATGCTATCGGTTACCGTAAAGCGCGACTCACGTTTGTTGGTCATCATCATGGTGACCAATTTCTCCATTTTTTAGGCAGATGTTAATGTCCTGTTAAATAAAAGCTAATGAAATAAACTGGAAAATAGGCTTGGTTGTGAAGTTGCAGACAAAGCCTGCTTTGGGGATCTTAGATTCCCAAGTTTCAAAAATCTCAAGTCGCTGGCTCGACTCTTCCTGCCAAGGAAGCTCTGAAGCAGGTAGCCTTTCGTTCTGTGAATCCAGCGTCATACAGCGAGACCGTGTGAATTGAGTTATATCTTGGCCAAATTCAATTTCTGAGGGTGGTTGCTGCTGTTCCCAGACAAAAGGACGCCAGCCACGTGTCAACATACGTTGTGTATGAATTGTCCTGGCAGCTGTGTATCCTTGCCGTCGGTGAATCACCCCCTTTTTTTTCCCCTGTTGCCTCTCTGCCAGCGACATTATTAGTAAGCAAACGAGGCAACAAAAAAGGCAGCGCAGCAGCATCGCACATCGCACATCGTGCAACGCGCATCGCGCTAAAAATGTCCTTCTTCTCATCGCCTTCGATGCGCCCCAAGCTGGTAATTTATATGGAAAAACTTTTCAAGTCAGCAGGACGCACACATGCTCCGGCTTTTTAGGGGGCGGCATGTGCGCTAGGTGGGCGTGGTTGTAATGAGTTCACAGCTACCGCAGGAGAAATGTCTAAATTTGGAGAGGAGAAAATTTTGTTGTACCCTTGCAAATCTTTCTCACTAAAATTATTTACAAAATTTAAAATTAATCTATTACCAATACCTCTTTCTTAATAAACAATAATTTCTAATCTAATTTTCACAAAATCTTTATAAAATTAATACAACCCTCTGAAAGAGTATTCAAAGAACAAAAAAATCAAGCAAGACGCCGCGTTGAAATGACTTTTGTTTATGAACCAGAGGGAGTGGCGAAGGATACAATCGGCGGGAGGCAAGAAATAAACTTGGAGTGCTCAGTGCCATGATGATGTTGAGATGTCGATAAGTCGCTGGCACTTTTCATCTGCAGACGCAAAAGTTTAATGAGAAGATGAACAAGCAGCCACAACAATAAGAAAAACCCCAACGACAGCAATGAAGCCGCACTGAGAATTCGCACTGTAAAGCTATTTTGGTTTTTGCACGGCATTCTCTGAACTAAAGTCACACGCATTCTAGGCAAATTGTTGACAAAAACAACAAGAGAATGCAACCAGAAAGACTACGACCGCAAATAGGCAAAAATATTCTACGTTTTTCAACAAAAACTGCATGAAACTACAGAAAATGTGTACACAATTACCATTTTTACGAGGAAATGGCAAGTAGGAATGGCACAAAATTGAATTAAAATCAACAAAATGAAAGCTTAAGTTGCAATGAATTTTTCGCTGGTAATATAAGACCAAAAAAATAGTTTAATTTTAATATTTGTAGAGTAAAGAGAGAATAAAAATGACCCAATATTTGAACACTTTAAAGGAGTCAGTATGTGGACACTTAAAAAAAAAGTGTTTGAAGAGTTTGGCCAAAGCTGTGAACAATGAATTAATATTACTTTAAATAAACATTAAATAATCAGGCTAAAAATATATTTTAAACATTTTAAAAACTATACTTCAAGTCCGAGTTAAGATCACCATTTATAGATATTAAACATAAAATATTCATTGCACACATGCTGGTCACCCTAGTGGCCCATAAAAAGACCCGACCGTAAAACGCAGCGCATTAAGAAAATAAATTATCAGAGCAGACCCAGTGGACTAATTGGGGATTAAGCGGCTACAAATTGAAGACTCCAGCAGGACGACAGAGCGACGCCTGGTCAATGAACTGAAGCCAGGAAGCAATTAATTTCCGAGGCGAAAAAGCGAGCGTCCTCCCATCGTCAGTCAACCGCTGCTGCATCCGGTACGGATCACGGTCCGTACACATTCAGTCGTAATATTTGATTAAGCCAGCAAAGTAGACCATGCAAACATTTGGCCAAAGAAAGAAGAGCAATTACTGGTCACGAGGTCCCGTGAAATGCCAGGATAAATGCACACACACACACACACACACGCATGATGGGGAAGGAGCAGAAGCCCTTGCCGGGGGAGGACCGTAAAAAGCGCAAAAGAGCGGCCACTAAATAAACAAGAAACGTTTACACTGACAGCTCGCCTAATGGTCCCGAAACCCCCTCTTTACACCAGCAACTGTCCAGCGGATTTGGCCGCCTTCCTGACCAGCAACAGCAACTCGACGTGGCCCAAATCCATGGCCACTTGACGGGCGACGCCACGTAGCAAACGCTTCCGGCGTGTGGTTTTTTCAGCGTTGGGGAAAACCCCGGTGTTGGGTCTGTAAAGGAACTAAGGGGGATTATGATACACTGATTTCGAATTTTTAGATTAATTTAAAGGCATAACTCGAGGGAATTTTACAAGAGAACATTTTGGGAATTTCAAGTTTATTTTTCTAGATTTAAGAAAAAAGGAATTAAGTTTCTTTTAGGGTTACTAACTATATATATACTTAAGGCCAGTAACAGTCACTTCATGTCACAATGTTAGAACCAGTTGGGAATTATATACACACATGTTTGAAATTTCAATTAATGTTAGCTTTTTCTTAATTCTGGACAACTTTTCTTAATCTTAGAGCACTTTTTATATTGATTTTTCTTAAACATAGAAAATAACTTTTGTAGAAGTAAAGTACTTTATGATTACCTCTCTCTTAACTTCAACAAATTCAGGGATTTAGCTTTTTTATCCAAGCTATTAATTCGAGAATACCAACAGCCTAAGCCCGGTAACTTAATAATTACTAATTACCAAGTAATTTGGTGGAAAACACCCCGAAAAGTATTTTCTCCGCTGCTTTTTGGGCCAAGGCAAACGGAAGCGGCTAACAAAGTTGGACACATTTTGCATGCGACTATAAATATGGCCCACACACCACCACACACACTCTGACTGGACCAAAGAAACTGAACAAGAAGCTTACATCGCTGAGACAGGTGCTGAAATTAGTTTTACCCCCACACAACGTTACCGACACCGACACCGACCGTCGTCAGCAGGTTTTCTCCAACACCGCCTGGAACACCGCAAACTGACAGGCGCTTGGACGTGGCTTGAAGGATTTGGGACAGCGCCTTCTACTCGGCGGGATGCCCGGACATGGAGACGTGAGCAGGAAACTTTCTGCGGCGAACGAAACAAGCGGCGGCGCTGATTGCAGTTCGAGTGTCCGGCGCGAGGAAGCGAGGCGAAAGGCGTTTAACCTTGACATTTGAGGGAAATCCCTTAAGCGTTACTCTGTGATCAGGGGTGGAGTAGGTACAGGGATGGCACTTGAGGTAGATATATATTAATACTGGAATTTTATTGAGGTGGGAAATTTATTAAATATACTGTTTTAATGTTGCTTTGGATTTAAGTTATGTTAGGAAAATAAATATTATACAATTATTATATGTTACAAGCTATACTTTTCAAGTATCTTTTCAAAGGTTTACTTATAGGTTTCTAGTTATATCTTTTATGATACTTTTCTTCTCGTTTTGCATCCCTAAGCACCACCAAGAGAGCCCTTCGCACGAGGCCGCTGGCAAGTGCCAAGTGTCAAGTCAGCCGATAAATTATGGCATTGGCGAGCCAAGAGCGGTGGGTGTGTGGACGGATGGTCTGGTGGTGGTTGGCAGGGCTTTCTGTTTTGCTGTTTTTCGCAGAGGACAAACAAATGCAATTTGATTTGTGTGTGGTGTGTGTGTCTTGATTGGCCGCCTGCAACCGAGAAATGCAATTTAATTTCTCACTCAATTGGCAAGGGCACATCCTGCGGCAGTCCATAAATCAAAGCGTTTGCCTTGAGTCTGCCGACTTCGAGGATAACGCGATGAATACTTTAGTTTCGATGGCTGTCAGTTGCTTTTTTAACACTGTCCTCCTCCCTTTTGCAGGTTCGTCAGAGGACCAAGGCCCAGCAGCAGCAGCAGCAACAGCAGCACACGCTCCAGGATACGCGCTCCTACTGCACCAGCGAGCCCCGGCTGAGTGAGACGGAGACGCCGCCACAGCGCCGCAAGCTATCGCAGCGGAGGCCACAGCCACACGGTGAGAAAATTACTACAACTAAGTAGGGACACTCAGGGGGAGATAAATAGGAACTACCTTTACTGATAAACTAAAAGGAAATATTACAATTAAAGAAAGGATGTAACCTTAGGCACTTTATTTCTAAAGAATATTTTTCTCAAGGAAATCCCTTGACTAGGTAATATTTTCCTACCTAGAAAACTCCTTTAAAAAGGTTAAAAATAAATGTAAAATACAACTATTACTAGAACTACCACAGTTACTCGTAGCTCAGCTCAAGTTCCGGGCCCTTTAATGGCCGGATGGAGCCATCAAAACTGTGAAACAAGGCCAACAAATTAGCCAAGTGCCCAGTCTGATCTTTTATGCGGCATAAACTAAGCTCTCAGCCAAATTGCTCGCCGCACGAGAGCGGCGGCAATGTAAAATTGACCGTAAATACTTTAGTGGCCCAAAAGCAGCGGGGGCGCTGGACCGCAGCAGGACTTGAGGCCATTCCGAGGTGTTGTTTCATATGGTCCTTTGTTAAGTACCCTTCAATAATGCTGATTCAATTAACGTTGCTCGATTCGATTCCTTTGCTCGTCCAATGAACTTAACCATTGACCCAGTTGGCCAGGCCAGCAAAGTGGGCAACGTGTGTGAGTGTGTGTCATACATACTCTCTGTGTCAACTCGACTTGAGCGAACCATTAAAGCTGTCCAAATGTCAGCCAGCTGGAACAGCGAATATTGAATCAATAATGCAGGACAAGTGGGAGACCGAAACACTGTACGAAATGTGACAGTAAATACCAGAAGGTTTATGTTCATTATAAAAGGAGGAAATTCATCTGGATAATATTAAATTAAAGTGAGGAGTAGAGGGAAAATTGTACTAGCAATTAAGATGGATTTAAAACAATTGAAATTGAAAAATTCTAAAAACTTGAATCAATTATTCCCCTTATTTTTAATCCCAGAAAATCTTAATTGAAATGAATTTCAATCTCCTTTTACCCCACAGCACATAGAAAATCGAACGCCTTCCTGGACGTGCCTACCATGAACATGCATCACCTGCGCGTCAACGATGACGACGAGGATGTGGACCGACTGCGCACTTTCAGTGCCTCCAAGGGCGGTGAGTTGACTCTCCCTAGACCCCATCTTGATCCCCAATCCCTAAGCCCAAAAGAAAGGCCATGGCGGACCATTTATTAATTTCGAAATTGAAAGTCAACAAAGGCCCTAGAGCCAGATGACTGGGATTACACGTCTAAACAAATCTTGGGATAGGATATGGCATCCTAGGGGACACACGAAACAAGATACACCAAGAGGCATAAAATTATAGTTTCATCCCGGGGCATGCAGCAATCCTTATTGAAATCTTAAAAGGCTGTTACACGGAGATGTTAAGGAGATATCAGTGGCACTAAATGCCACTCCGCATAGAATATGAATACGAGACCAACACACACACACTCATAAATACCCTCAAATGCAAACACACACACACTTGAACAACCACAGAGTCCTCTGAAGTTTTCCCATTATGCGTGTGTTCGTTTTTTTCTTCTCCCTCCCATTCCTCCTTCTCCTTTTGCTGCTTTTCCTCCTCTTTATTCCACATTTGTGTCACGTTATTGTTACACATACGCACTGTGTGTTATCCGCACTACAGTGCCAGCTAAGTATTGTAAGGACGAGTCGAGTTGAAAGTTGAAAGTTTTGGAGTTTAGCTGATGATATCTTTGGCAGGAAAAGTTTTGCAACAATTTGAAGAGTTTTTAATTCAATTAAGATCGATTATCCAGTTCAGTAACTAAGATGTGTTAAGGATGCATAAGAAAACAAGTAAAGGAATTGCTGAAGAGAGAGTGTTTTCTTTTTAAATACAATTTAAAACCTTAAATTTTGAATATTTTAAAGCCCAAAGAAGTATTATTTCTAATTCCAAAAGGTTTAAGAAAAGCTTAAGCTTATTTATATTCATTTTAATCAATTTTCAAACTACAAAACCTCAAATTCCCTATACAAATATCTACAAGTGCTACTTAAATATTAAAAAAAAAACTCTTACCTTTTTAAAAAATTGCAAAACTAAAGGTATATCTCGGTAGTTTCCAACTAAATAGCCATGATCCCAATACCCACTTCCTCTCCTGTCCTCTCTCCTGCCAGTTTGCATGCACAAATGCATGGCAGACTCTAAGTACGTGTTTAAGCCCACCCGTAACAGCTCCGAACACGGAACACTGAGTACGGAATACGGAATACAGGACTATGGGACTACAGGACTGTGGGGCTATGGACTACGGAACACTTGAGCAGACATGACAGCAAACAGACGACAAGTCTGCGTATTAACAGCACGAGGTGTCATAACTTAGTCATGAAGGAGAATGAGAAAGCAGTGGAGGATGAGGAGGAGGAGCAGCCGGAACCATTTGACAGACGCCCCCAAAGTTGGTAATGGGTATGGGTTTGGGTTAAGGTTTAGTTTAGGGGATATGTAGGGGCACTTAAAAAAATATTTAGGGGAAAAATAAGTTGGGAATAGGGTTAAAATATATTTATTAAATTAAAAATCTAGCTTTTCAAATGATTTCCAAGATGAAAAATATAGTTTCCAAATTTCTAATTCAAGAAAAAAATTCTTCGTGTCAGATTTAAATAAGAATATATATCTTTGATCTTATCTAGAGCCTCAAGAGTCATAGAACATATTAAAAAAGTATTCCGAAATATATATTTAAAATTTGTTTGTCAACAATTAAACCATAAACATTTTCCCGTGTCTTAAATGCCAAGAAAAACTACCAGGAAAATTCTTCCCTTCTATAGTTTAGGTATCAAAGATAATCCTACAACCCGCTGCCAGGATAATTTTTCAGTTACATCAAAGAGTACTAAGGGTCCCAGTATGGCGTTAGTTTCTACCTCTCTTGCCTTCCTGGGGACACTCACGTTCTGCCAAACGCAATGCATATTAAAATTCAATGAAGTGCCTGTGTTTGCTCAGCTAAATTGCTTTTAAATACAAGTTTACAAGTTGAATGACATGTAGTTTGTAGCACTGTCTAGCTTTGTTTTGTGGCCAGGCCATTTAATTAAACTTAATTCACCCCAAGATAAAGCCCAAGAGAAACCCAGAACCCAAGAAGGAAGTGCTTGTGGCTGTGGTTATTCCCGTTCCGTCCATCAATTATGTTTACGGTTGGCACGAGTGGGAAATTTAAAATGAGCGGGCGAAAAACTGAAAACTGACAGGCGGACATTGATTCGCGGGTGGGGAGAAAGGCGGCTCAGTGATTAATTGAAATGCCCAGGCGAGTGTCAGTCATCGATGGCAGCCAATGAATGAATTTTCCATATATCTCTCGATATATATATATATATATACCTATATATAGTATGTCCAGCCGCAGCTGGACAATGCACAAGTGTTTGCCCGATAGTCCTGTGGGCCAGCATCGAATCATAATTGAATGAGGCTGCAGATAGAGGAAAAATATATCAGTGCAACCAGTAAAAATTCTAAATTATAAAAAAGAAACACCTTATGTTTTAAGCTTTAGATAAACCTACAATGAAAAACATTTTCAAGACTATATTTTCAAGTAAACATAACAATTTTTTATATTAAAAATCAAGCTCTTTAGTTTCCTGTGTATCTCTGTTGTACCCCTGATTAGATCAATCGGTTTATTTCGGCCAATAGCTAAACATTCAATTTGTATTTATAGATACATATTTTATTTTGTTTAAACAAAGTCCCAGTCTTAGTAACCTTGAAGGCGGTTAATCATATCTCAAAGAAGAGAGCCAACATATGCTAAATCTCCCGCCACACTCGCCGTACTCTAAATCAATCAACAAATAAAATTTGGCAATTTATTTGCTCAAGCAGTTATACTTTAGGGAAACACAAACACAAACTGAGGAAATTCGGGAAATGCCAAGAAGCTCCAGAGAAAGAAAGAGAGTGCTAAACCAAACATCAAAGTCAAGTGAAACGAAAACATTTTGGCTTTTGATGAAATGCTAAAGGAAAGGCTGCACAACTACTCCAGCGATTAGTCAGTTTCAATTATAGCTAAACCAAAAATAACTATGAACATTGCACAAATATTTGAACGGAAAGTAAACTAAATCGCAATTTTTATTGCCGAACGTTTGCACCTTTTCCAAATGAATTGTTTTCCCCACACACGCGCCGGCCTCGTTATACTCACAACGGAAATCAAAATGGAAAAATATGGAAAAATATGGAAAATCATCTGGCCAAACCAATATGGTTTTATGACTTTCCAATGCTGACGGGGGACTACGGTTCGATTTGCAAATTGTTTAGAACGATTTTTGGCAATTAAATCAATTTGCACAATTAATGATCGCAGATGAGAAGCGAGTGAAAAATTCGCCACTATCCCGCATATATACATATGGGAATATATATAGAGAAAGCTTTGTATATTTCGCGCGACGGCTAAATGCAATAAGGCAGGCCATAAATCTATTTATGACATTTAAAATGTACACAACAACATACACTTACATAAACGTACAAGCAAGCAAACAGAACAGTGCCAGACATGAGCGTATATACGTATATACAGATTGCAGATTGATACATCCCCTTGGCCTGGTGGGATTATAAATGACAATGGCCGCAGGTTGCTCAAAGGCTCTTGACTCGGTTGGGTAATACCTTGCCAGCAATGCCAGATTATTTCTGGATTTATTTAGCTTTTCCTTTGGTCAATCAACTTGCTGTGCCCTTGGCAGTGTTACTAAATTGTATACAGAAGTTTATTTAATACTTCATCAGCACCTAGAGAAAGAGAGTCACTTACCTTATCTCAGATTAAAAAACATTATAAATTAATTTTTATATTTAATTCCCGAATTCCCGGGTGAAAGTCACCATTATGCCTTGTCCTGTATAAAATGCAATGTCTTTTTAATGACTTTATTTAAAAGAACATGCAAAATGCCTTGAACATTTCACATAAATTTTCATTGTATACTTGATTAAATATTGTACATTTTAAAGCAACATTTTAAAGCCAAAAAAGGCAGACAAACAAACATTTTCACTGGGTTTTTTCAAACTTTTTCGAGGGGAAATATGCCGGGTGGAGACACAAAAGACAGATTAACTATTGTTGATGTTGCCCTTGCGGCAGGAAACTGTAATTTCAGCCCGGCTACGTGGCGTATGCGCAACGGTTCGTTGAGTCGCTGCGTTGCACATACGCCACGTTGGCCAACAAAAGCCCCGACCAGACCCGTCGCATGCAGTTGGAATACCAAATGCTTGACATTTTCAGGACACTTTTTTTGTGACTTCAACTTTTTCGTTGCGTTCGTTACCAGGTATCATTAACCGAGGCGACTCCTTCCGTCGCCGTCGCTCGCGCAGCAACAGCCTGGCCCCCTCCAGCCCCATGCATCCACGCAGCGGCGTGGGCGGCAACCTGGGCGGTGGAGTCGGTGGCGGCAGCAGCCTGGGACTGGGCTGTGGATACAATGGCGGCAGCAGCAATGGATTTGGGGGTAACAACAGCCAGGCCCAGGAGAACCATCAGCCGGTGGAATTCTATCGCGTCGAGATGCTGGGCTCGGCCGGTGTGGGCAAGCAGGCTCTGGTTTCACAGTTCCGCACCTCGGACTGCATCAATGCCTACGATGGTCCAGGTTAGTATACCGGGGATTATGTAGTGACTCTGTCAGAAAATTTCGGTGTATATTTTTCGGCCTTTTTTCTTGCAGAATGCGACGAGGCTGAGCAGAACATCTCCATCATTTTGAATGGCACCGAGTCGGAGCTAAAGTTTCTCACTGGAAATACGGAGAGCAAGGTAAGTGATTAGGACACTTGGCGGCAGGGTTTTACTTCTTTTAAGGGGGGAATTTCATGGGTTTTAGGTGTATAAAAATGTTAGTTTTTTACATAAGAAGAATTTATAGAAAACCTTCAGAAAACTTAACCATATCTCAAACTAACTAGAAGTACAACCTGTAAGTAAAAATAACATAGGTAATTTCTGATTATTAAACCCCCAATTCGTGTTCAGCTTGAAGCCAGAAACCCCAGTACTCGTCTTAATTACAATAATCATGTTGGCCAGTGTTATTTCCCAGGCGGAAACAACCCGCACTAAAGTCAACAGCTTTCGCTCGCCCTATTTGTGTTTGTAATTGTCGTTAAATATTTCACTATTAACTGGGCTTCCACCGCAAAAGCCAGCTTTGTACCGTGCCCTCCGCCTTGTGGTGGTCGTTTGGGTCGTTTGCTGACCGTTCCTTGTCCTGTCCGTCAGCAAGACAAATGAGCTTGTCCGCTTGGGCAGGGATTTTGCCTTTGGGGAGCGGCGAGTGATTTGCCAACTGGACGAGCATAAATTGCACAAAGTGAATTAATTACAGATGCAAAATGAGATGAGCAAAGCCAAAGGAGAGAAGGACTAGGAGTTGGAATTTAAATTGGGTTTCAGGTATAGAAATTTCTCAGGGAACCCTTTAACTAAATTTTAAAAATTATAAAAAATATATTTTAGGTTTTTAAGACACAAATTGATATCCTAACTCTCCTACCTTATTTTTCCGAGTGCTTTTACCTATAGAAAATGCCAAAACAAAGACGAAAAGCTCCTTTCAACTCGGGGGAAAAACTATGCGAAGTTTTAGGGACTTTCAAGCAATCTGCGAACTGCGGTTAATTACGGCCAAGTGCACGGAGCAGAGCTGCAAGGATGCCGGCTGTTGCTAGTTTGAAATAATTTAAGGAATTCATTTAGAATCCTGTCAGACAGGCGCCGCCACCGCCTGCAACCGAAGCGATTTGCAGCCGCCAGAAATACTTACAAGAAAACTAAAAGAAGGGAAAAACAACAAACATGAAAACAGGGGGAAAGGGGAATAATATAAATACAACAATATGAGCCGCTGTGCAATCGAAATGCCAAATTGCTGGCCGAATGCCAAATGGCCAACGGGCCAGACCAGACCAGGCCGGCACAAGGCTGGCAAACAATACAAATGAACGCGATAATGATAATTACAAACGCCGATGACGAGGGCGATAGCCATGATGGTGATGACGCCGAAGACGAGGCCTGGGACCGGGAGACTCCGGCTCGGACTTGGACTCCGTCTGGGGACCCCGACAAACAAAAGGAAATGGCAACAATTTATCCATTCGGCGAAATGTGACACAGGAATCAAGCGAATTAAAGCGCTCGTGCATGGTGGCGAAAACCAAAGAAAAGCTCTGCTAAAAAAACAACAAACAAATAATAAATTGCTTAAGGTTTTGACCTTAAGCCGCTTCGATTTCGTTTCAAGTGCCAAAAAAAATTTACAAATGTTGGCTTGGTTTTATGAGCCGCAAACGGAAGCCAAAAACAGTCAGGAAGCGAAAGGAAACCTGCCTACCTTGCCGAAGACAAAGATTGAAAGATTGGACATCTTAAATACCCAAAAGGTATCAAGGAAATAAAGGAAAACCTCCATCAGGATTTAGATTCAAGGAAAATGCTTTTTGGGAAATGTTTACCAGATTTTTATAGATTTTATTTTTAGCATTAAAAAGCTAAAATTTATGGGAGAACTGTTGGAAGAATATTTAAAGAAGAATTTCTTAAACAAAATTTAAGAAAATTCCTTAAGAAAAAACTCCCTAGCATACCCTATACTGTCTCACCTTTTAATACCTTTAATGATAAGCAGCAATAAAAGCCTTACCTTCACACCTTTAAGAGCCACCAAGGAGTAAAGCGAAATTCGAAGGAGCTGGACAACGATAGAGCCATCCCGCTGACCTGTTAATGTATGGGCCAGATAAATGAACATCATTAAAAGTCTGTGCAAGTCGGGGGCAACTTTATTCGTTCTTTTCTTTTTGCCACGTTATTGCGATGCCAAGTGGCCATAATTTTAATTTTTACGAGCATAAAATGCAAAAGTACCGAACACAAAAGGTAGGAGTGGCGCACAGGATGCTCCACTTTCTGCACTTGAGTCGGGCTGTGTTTGGGGGGAGGCAACTTTTAATTTTCAACTCGGACCTGGGAGGGGGCCTGCCATAAAACACGGCATTAAATACTTTCAGCAGTCACGAAAAGGAAAGCCTGAGAATGTTGAAAAACTTGTTGAATTTTGTTTCGTTTCGAGTCGTGTTTCAATTAGATTTTCTTTTCTCTTTTCTTCCTGGCAGGACGAACTGGAGGAGGCGGATGCATTTCTGGTGGTCTACTCCTGCATTGACAAGGAGTCCTTTACGCGGGCCAAGCAGATCCTATCGCGGCTGCAGGACATGGACCTACTGCGCCATCGCCCCACCATTCTGGTGGCCAACAAAATTGATTTGGCCCGCTCACGCGCCGTCTCCGCTCAGGGTAAGTACTTGGACTGCAATTAGCCGTTGTCGGTCATTGCATTTCATTTGCATCGTCAATTTTGTGGCGTGACCCAGGCAAATCCTTTTCTAATCCTAGCTTAGGGTGGAAAAAATCATATAACAAAGGGGTTTTCGGGATTATAAAAGTTTAGTACAACGCAACACCGACTGTTACCTCTTTCATGTACGTGAGACGTTGTGCTTTCTTGTAAAGAAAAAAAACAATGCAGATTTAAGATCAAGATACACTTCAGAAAATCCTTGTAGATCCCTACCTAGAGTGGAAAACCTTTTAAGCTAACATTTTCCTAGAGTTTCCAGCTCTCTTCCTTTTAGAATATGATATGAATTATGTTATGACTTCAGGAAAGATTTTATAGAGCAGATTATATAAATGTATTAAATCAATTTAAAATAGTTTTTAATTTTTAAAACAATATTTTTCTAATCATTTTAATAATTTTATTCCCCTCCAGATGGCAAATGCCTGGCCTGCACATTCGGTGCCAAATTTATCGAGGTCTCTGTGGGCATTAATCACAATTGCGATGAGCTCCTAGCCGGCACTCTTACCCAGATTCGGCTAAAAAAAGACCAGAACCAGCTCCAGGTGAGTAACAGGAAATAAACCCATATAGTACCCCCCTTAGGTCTAGCTTTAGTAGATCTGGTTCAGCTATCCCCCCTCTCTATATCTCTGTATTTGGTGTCTTTGTAATCAATGTAAATCGATCGCTTTCGCAGCTTAATCCAAAAAAATCAAAAGATAAAAGCAAATTTAGAGAAAACAAGAACGTAGAGACTGTTGTAGAAACTGATAAATGTCTGACTGATCTTAAAACTGGCGATGGGGTAAGTAAAATATAAAAGTACCCCCGACCGACTAAAAAATACACCCACTCCAATTTATAAACTAGCCTTTTCCCATTTCGGACTGAGTTTAATCGATGTTTGATGTGTGTTTTCAACATCCTCCCTTATCCAAAACTACAAATAAAGCATGAAATAATGTGTATAGTGGTTCACTCTAAAAAATATTAAGACTTTTTAATGAAAAAAAATCGAAATTTTCAATTAAATAAGAAAGATATTTTCTAAAAATAATTCAAAATGGCGATGGTGTTGCTCAACATGTTCCTAGCAACATTTGTTTAGCAACACTTTCAATATTTTCGAGTGTCTTTCGCCACATTTAATTGGCTTTTCTTAATAATTTATAAATTTTAAAAAAACCTTTTTTCAGCAAATTAATTTAATTTTGTTATTATTATTCTTCAGCATTATATTTCCTTTTCCAATTTTACAAAAATGTTCTTGAAAAGGTTCAAAGTTGAAATAAATTCCTGAAAAATTTCTTCATTAAAAATACTTATTTTTAAGAGTGCTATAACAACTCCCTTGTTTTTTGTGTGTTTGTTAGACTGTATAAATTATGCATAAGGTCCAGTAACCGCTCCTCCCTTGATCTCTTGCCAAGTTCCCACAAGTTCTGTGAGTTTGCCAACAAGGAAATGTGTCAAGTGTCCAAAAAGTACAGAAACTATTCGACGCAAACTGCCAAACTGTTTTGCTCTTGTCTTCCTTCGTTGGTTGTTTATTATCTTACGAGTATGCCCCCAAAAAAAAAAACAGCACAGAGCCAAGAAAAATGCAAAACCCATACTGGAAATAACCATAAAAATAAACTCGAACAGAGAGTAAATGTAAATAGATGCTGTTTGGCTCTATCTTTTCTTTTTGAAGACATTTTTTGAGACTCGTTTTTTAATGATTTACTATATGGATTGCAGGGACCAAGGGACGCCAACTCTCCGGCTCACTGGTACAAGAGCCGCAGCGTAATGCTGGCCAGCATGAAGGCACGCCAGATGCTCACCTGGATCCTGGGCAAGGAGGACTCCAAGTTCAAGCACTGCGAGAACCTGCAGGTGCTCTAAGCCAGCCAGCATGCTATATACATACATATATGTACTATACTTTAAGGGTTACCTCTCGCTCTGTATCGATATGTGAATATGTGAACAGGAGGCGAGGCGAGGCGCAGGCGGAAAGCTTTATCTCTAAGTGCTACCCAGGATGGGACTCATCTAATATGTAAACAGGTTTCGACAGCAGGTTCGAAGCCCTCCACCCATCCCAGCCCCATGTAATGTCTAAACTTAAGCCCGATAATCAAAAATTAAATCAAATTTAATGTAAATGTAAAACATGACCAGTCGACGTAGTGTAGTGAGCAGGCTAGCGCCAGGAGACGACCCAATGGAACCAAGCGAAAGGAGCAAAAACCAAAAACATACTAACTAAACTATAACTAAAAAGTGCAACTAAAATAAACAGAGAACTTGTGTACTTAACTAGCAACTTTAGTAACTTTTCTAAGCCACGAGCAGAGCGTGTGTGTAGCGAGGGAATATTTTTCATAAGCTGGCTAGCAGCTTAAATATTTACCAGTTCAGAAAACAAAGAATATATATATATCTAAACGATTTTTGTATAAGATTTATATAGAATATATATCTGTGTGTAAATGTGTGTGTATATATAGGGCCTGAACAATTCGTTACTTAAAGCTTAGGGGAGTCTTACAGGGTCAAGTTGTTTAATCAAAAGTTAGCCCTCGATGAGTGTCCACCATTAACGAGTATGAATATGTAGTTTTAGAATTCAATATTCTTTGTGTCTTCCTTAGTCAAATATGTACGTATGTGTGTATGTCTATATTAGGGATAGAGATCCTTCCAAAACAAATAAACAAAATATAACAAATTCAAGTGCAATGCAAGGAATTCGCGTGTCATCCACAAAAAATAATGCCATCATGTCAATGTGCTCAAATGTGGAGACATGAAAACACAAACTACAATAATATCCTTAACATATATACCATATAGAGTTGATGTGTACATATATAAATATAATAAATAAAATATGTATTTAAATGTTTAACAATATAAATAAGGGTTTGGTTTTATTTCTTAAAGACCTAAATTTTGGTATAAAAATTAACTATTAAATATTATTAAATAAATTAAATTATTGTGTTATATTATATATTAGCCAAACTGCTGCTGCTGCTGGGGATTAGGCACCTGTCTGGCCACCTGGGATCGATAGCGGAACAGGGGACGAAATACATTGATCTCGGCCAGCTCCAAGTCATCGGCTGCCTCCTCATAGGCCAGCTCATCCAGAGCTCTCCTCAATCTGCTCAGAGTTCTCACATTGCTGTAGAGATTTTCCAGGGCTTCACTGGATGTGATGGCTTGATCTTTTGCCTCCAGTCTTTGGTTTTGCTCTGCCTGGGAGTCACGTTCCTGGGGATAACCAAGCACCAGCTCAAAGGTGGCTAAGCAGGCCATCAGTTGAAAGATCAGCTATTTTTCCGATTAAGAAAAAATTCCATTAAAACTTAAATACTTTTAAAAATTATATATATTAACTTACTTGTCTGTACTGCATTTCAAACAGATTTTTACTCTAGTTTTTCTTTTATAAAAATGTACTTGCTTAAAGCTGGACTGCAGGTTATCAAGTGTGCCTTCAGTTTGGTCTGGCTCGCCAATTTATACAAGATGCAAAATTGTTTTTGCCTTTAACTGATTAACACCTGCAATTGTTCTTATTTCTCGCCTTGATTTTCACACTGCCGGCGGTGGAAATTAGCGGTATAGTGTTGAAAAAACGAGAGCATTTTCCGCTCTCAGGCGAGTCTGATTGAAAAGCCAGGTCATGTGCACATGGGATTTGTTTTTATTTTCAACAAAACTGGCACTAAGTACAATAGTGACTAATTTTTATTTGTTCATCTGGTCGCGTGTCAAAAAAATAATAATTAGCCCGTGATCTTAGGAACTGAGTCCCGGAATTAAGTCGCACCAACTAATTGGAAGAGTAAATCGAAGTGTTGGGATGCAAAGTGTTACCTAAAATATATGGCGCATCAATATAAAATTCCTTAAACTTACACTTATATAAGTGATATTTAAGAAAATAGCGGGGTTAAATTATTGAGGTATTAATTTAATGATTAATATATTAATTTAATTATATACATTTTACATTTATATGTTTTTAAAACTGTTTTTAAAACTATGTTTTTAAAACTAATAGAAACTTTTTTTTAATGTAATGAATACTTATATTCTAAAGCTTAGATTAAATTTCGTACACAAATTGAAGCCATAATTACTTTGTTTATACTAATATTAGCCAATAAATAAATTATGAAATGTAACAGCCAAGTTTTAAATTGGCACGCTCTATGTCCTTTTTTAGGTAATTCTTAATACCCTCAATTAATACCAAAATCAGCTGTTGATGAACGGAGCCACAAGAAATCTCCTAAAAGTAACCGAAAATAATACGGAATATTTTACAGCCACCCTAAACTGGTCACACTATTTGTCTTTTGTTATTTTTTCCACGAAGTAATATTTACTTCCTTCAGTGTTTGCTCGACGATAATAATACATGGCAACTGTCGCGTTTTCAGTGTCGCATTATCAAGTCAACCCATTTATTAACAAACTGCCAGCAGCCGCTCGAGTTCCGTGTTTTTTTGGGGGCGAGACAGAAACTGAAGTTATAAGCGCCGCAAGCCGACGCAAGAATACTCTATAAATTACTCGATTACAACAAAAAAAGGTGATTAAATATTAAATAACAACGTGTGGGTTACCCCAACATACCTGATAAATTGTCGCAATTTATGAGATAAAATACTAGCGGCAAACCTTATCTGCAAAGTTAGAGAAAACAGCGCTATCAAAGCCGAGGGAAAAATTCGCCAACGCAGCAGAATAGTGAAGCGGAAACGTATTTTATAGCCTCATAACTGCGATACGGAGCGGAAAGTGTCATTGTTTGAGTGGAAGCAAGCGACGACGTAAACAAGAAAAACCTTACATATACATATGCATCCATATGGTATGTATCTGAAAGATAAGGTCGGATATAGTATCCGAACTTTGCCGAAACCCAATCCCCGTGGCTTATCCATCCGCAAAACCGCGACCCACTCCGCCGCTTTACCTGAATCTGAGTCACCTACGTGAACATCACTCACCTACCTGTTGATTGACTTTGTTTTACCAGGTAACTGACTCTTACGGAACGGAGAACGCTCGCTGGACGTGAGCAGCGGCCACCTTTTTGGCTAGTGGCACCCCAATCGGTCGATGAGAGCTCCACTGGGTTTGGGCAGAACGCGTAAGATGAGCAACAACTACAACGATGTGCCCTTTGGCATCCGGATGGTGCAGCGGCTGTCGCGCCAATGCTGCACCCGCTTCCACGCACGCAGAGATTTGCTGTGAGTATACAAAGCTAGGGTTTCATTATCAACCTATTTTCTGGGTTTTTGGTGGTTCTTTTGTGGAATTGATTGATTAAGAACGCATTTTAGTCTCAGTTTTAGGGGGAAAGCCCGCTTAAGAAGTCTGTTTCTTGATTGTTTATGACTTTAGAAGGTATTTTTGACACGTTTTAGAGATTAAACATTATTTTTACACTTTAAAATACTCTAATTCCTTAAGAAACCAAGTTGAAATTTTATGAAAAACCCACCGAAAAACATCTGTTTTGTCTTTTTCCACATTATTTCCACGAAATTAGTAAGACTGACAACTGCAAATAGGTTTCTTATCAACAAAATAGCAAAACCTGAACAAATTTTCATTAAAAACTGCTAGCGATAAGAAAAGCCTTAATCTTTCATCTAACTGTTGTGATTACCCAGCGTTTATCTTATAAATTCGTTAGCCTGCACTGATTTTAAGACTTAAAATATATAAATATATTTTAAACCTATATTAACGACAACCTCTTTCTTCCAGCTACAAAATGTCTGTGTTTGTGCTAACCTTTCTGGCCTATGCCTGCTACCACATGTGCCGCAAGCCCATATCCGTGGTCAAGTCAGTGCTGCAGGGTAATTGCTCTACAACGCCGGCCACGGCGGGGCAGGACTGTGGCTATCCGCCCTTTGGTGAGTACAAGCTCCTCCTTTTTGCTTCCTTTTTCCTTACCTTTACTCTTATCTCACAGATGGTCCCGATGCCACCACCCTCTTTGGCATGATGGACTCGGCGTTCCTCTTCTCCTATGCCATTGCCATGTTCGCCTCGGGCTTTGTGGCAGAGCGCGTTTCGCTGCGCTACTTCCTCTCCATGGGCATGATCCTCACCGGCGTGTTCACCTACATGTTTGGCATAGCCCGCACCTCAAATATCCACAGCTTGTGGTATTTCATTCTGGTGCAAATCTGCGCTGGCATCTTCCAGACAACGGGTTGGCCTGGTGTGGTGGCCCTGGTTGGTCGCTGGTTTGGCAAATCAAAGCGTGGCCTGATCTTTGGCATCTGGAATAGTCATACCTCGATTGGCAATATTCTGGGCACACTGATAGCAGCCCACTATGTGGAGAGTGACTGGGCGATGTCGTTTGTGGTGCCTGGCATTATCATAGCAGCCGTGGGCTTTTTACTTTTCCTTTTTCTGGTGGATCAACCGGAGATTGTGGGCTGTTATCCGCAGACAGGGCAGCAGGAGAGACGCGTGGCCAATGAATCGGATCAGGAGGATCATGGGGATGATGAAGAGCAAATACGACACAATGATGCTGTGAGTATGAAGGGTAGCAGTGCTCCTATGGCGCTCTTTTGTATTATTTTATGTTGCTGTTGTGATTTCTTAACTAAACTAACGTTTTGCTCGGCCTTAGTGTGTGGTCAGTTTGGGTTACGGCTCTTCGGAAACTGTAAGTGCATGAAATCGTGGAATCTCTCAGCTTGCTTTGTCGATTATTTATGGCTTTTGTACATTTGGCGCTTTGATATAGCTATAAATGCTTATTTTTTAGGGTAAATGAGTAACAAAATTTTGTACTTTTTGCAGGAAATCAACTACAGATCGGCACCCACCGAACGCACTCCCATTCTGGCCCGTTCAGCCTCTCAACAGCCCATCCATCAGAGGGGCCATGGTCGCCCCATAAGCCTGATTGATGCTTTGTACATACCCGGTGTGGTGGAGTTCTCGCTGTGTTTGTTCTTTACCAAGCTGGTCAGCTACACCTTCATGTACTGGCTGCCCCTGTACATACAGTCTTCCAGTAAGTATTAATTTTGAATCTTCAAAATGTTATTATTCATCTTTTAAATTATTATTCAGTCACCCTGGGCCCTCAGCTGTCCGCTGATCTCTCCACCCTCTTCGATGTGGGCGGCATTCTGGGCGCCATAGCTGCGGGCTATCTATCCGATGTCAGCGGAATGTCAGCCACCGTCTGCACCGGCATGCTGTTCATTGCCTCGCCCATTGTAAGTTGCCTTTCCCATTCCCTATAAATCAGAGATTATAATCTGTATTCGTTTGCAGTTGCTGATGTATCAACAATATGGTGCATTGTCGCTTACGATTAGCATTTTCCTGCTGATTGTGGTTGGCATCTTTGTGAATGGCCCTTATGCTCTCATAACGACCTCGGTGAGTGCGGAATTGGGCCAGCACAGCTGTCTGGAGGGCAATGCAAATGCTTTGGCCACGGTAACGGCCATAATTGATGGCACAGGATCGATTGGTGCCGCTGTGGGTCCGCTCTTAGCGGGTCTCATTTCCACCACTGGCTGGCAGAATGTCTTCCATATGCTCATTGTGGCGGATATTATAGCCATGGTGCTGCTGGGACGACTGGTGATCAAGGAGTTTTCTGCACTGCGCCGCTCATCGCATCGCATACGGATCGAATAGCAGGCAGAGGAAGCGGAGAATGTGGATGTAGATGTGGTTTGACCGTTTATTTATTTGTTTTATTAAGCGTTCTGTGTACATATAGAACTGTTTCGGTTTGCGTTTACATTCGAGAGCATATCAGAGTGTGATTCTGATCCTAGTTTAAACCTAAACTTATTTTAAATCCATCAAGTTTACAGTTTTGATATATATTACCTACATATATACATATACATCTATTTTGTAATCTTGTGTGTGTGCGAACCTAGAGTGCGTGTGTGTCAGAGTCTCGTCGTTTTAAGTGCCGAACTATCATTAGTTTTTAGCGTAATTCTATAGCTATGTAAATACACTTTATCGTACACTTTTCGTACACCACCAATAAAACCGGATTTGACTGTACAATTTTTGTGAGAAAAAACATATCACTAGGTCCTGTTTCTAGCGGAGATCTGGTCTAATCTATCACTCATTTTTTAGAGAATCTCTTTTGTTTCGTCGTGCATAACTCTCAGCGGCAATCTTTTTGAGAAAATTAACTGTTGCTGCATCATTTTGATTGACCAACTTGAGCAGGACTCCCTCCTTGCGTTGCAAGAGCTTGTGCGGTGCTCCAAACTCCACAATTCTGCCCGCATCCATCACTAGGACACTGTCGTTGTCCATCACCGTGTGCAGGCGATGGGCAATTGTCAGGACTGTGCACTCGGCAAATTTGGTCTGGATGGTTTCCTGGATCAGGATATCAGTTCTGGGGAAGAGGAAATAATATTAAGAATTATAAATAAATTATTTTTGATCTTTTGGTAATATACTTACTCTGAATCCACATTCGCTGTGGCCTCATCCATCACCAGGACTCGATTCTGTCGTAGAATAGCCCTCGCCAGGCACACCAGCTGCCTCTGACCCATGCTGAAGTTGGAGCCACCATCCTGGAGGTGACAAGAAAGCCCTCCCTCCAAGCTGGCCACATGTTTCTTTAGCTTAACATCCTCCAGAGCACTCCACAGCTGCTCATCACTCTTCTCCTCGAAAGGATCTAGATTAAAGCGTAGGCTCCCCGAAAACAGCACTGGATCCTGGGGTATTATAGAGATTCGACTACGCAGATCGTGGAGACCCAACTGGCCTATATCCAGGCCATCAATCTCAATGGTGCCCTTGTTGAAGGCCAGGCGAAATAAAGCCTGAATAATAGACGATTTGCCTGCTCCTGTGCGACCCACGATGCCAATCTTCTCCATGGGCTGTGATTCAAAGTTAAGGCCACGCAGGATATCCGCATCTGCAGGAGCATAACGCATTCGGAGCTCCCTAAAACGTAGATGACCTGCCTGTGGCCACTCCTTGGCCAATTCGAGACTCTTGGGACTTTCCAGCGGTGGTTCCGAGGGCATCTGTGCGTATTCCAGGACTCTCTCCACACTGGTCATATTGTTCTCCATTTCTGCGGTCTGTCGCATACCCCACTGGCACATGATGACCAGTGTCATGCTCTGGGTGATGGCCAAGCCCACATCGCCGCTGTAGAAACTCTGATCAATGACCAGGAAACTGAAGGTCACCGCCAGGATGTAGACCACACAAATCAGATCTGTCCAGAAGGAAAAGGCCCGATTGGCGCTCACATAGAGAAACAGCGCTGAGGAATTGGTGTTCTGGTGGCCATGGAAGGTCTGTTCCAGCTGCGGCATGGCGTCCATGGAGCGAATGGTGGTGTGACCATGGAAGGTTTGATTTGTGTGCGAGTATATGGGGCTGCGAGCTGGTTAAGGAAGAGTATTAGTAAAGTTTAAATTAAATAATTAAGTTGTAAACTCACTCAAGCTCTCAATTCTTTTCAGACTCCTGCTAGCTCCTATGTACAGGGCACGGCAGAGGTAAAGGAGCAGCACCATGATGGCTGCTGGGATGAGCAGCCAATAGTTGGCTATGGTTACAATCACCAGAACAGCCACCACATCCACCAGGAACTATAGAAATTCAAAAACCATTAAAAAAATCTTACAAATTAAATCCTGAATAAAATACCTGCAAGGAGTCCATCATGGCCTGCGGCAGGGTCACATCCACATTCTGTATATCACTGGAAAACCGATTAAGCACGCGTCCCGAGGGATTGGCATTAAAGAAGTACATCCAGGCGCGGATGATGCCATGATAGAGCTGATCGTGCAGCTTCAGGGAGATCCTCAGGCACATGAAGAAAAAGCCAAAGGTGCGCAACAAAAACAAAGCCAAGGTTAGCAGCAAGAGGATTGTGTAATAGGTAACCATCTTGGTGCGTGTGGATTCCAAATCATCTATAGAATCATAGCCACGATCCTCCTCCCAGGTGGCCCAGCGGGAGATAAAGATGTCCATAAGAGCCTGGCAGCCGCGGGCAAAGACGAAAAGCGAAAGAACCAAACAGGCCAGGAAAGGAGCTCCCAAAGCCTTAAAGTACGCCTTGTAGGTGTCATAGCTCACGGCTCCTTGGAGCTGCTGTTCCGTGTTGGCATCCTCATCCATATCCAAAGCGCTAGCGGCCTCCTCTTCACCTTTACTAAGCTTGGAAGTCCTGTCCACCTGACTGAGCACTCGCTTCACCTGAATCTTATCCTCCTCGATGGCCTCCAGATCCAAAGCAGCATGGTGTGTTATAATATCCTTCAGCTGGTCGTAGCTGCCCTGCTGGGTGAGATGACCTGCCTCCAGGAGCAGCAGGTGATCCACGCTCTTGAGCAACTGCACATGGTGAGTGATCAGGATGCGCATTTTGCCGGCGAGCAGGCGATGAAAGCACTTGTCCATCAGCAGCTTGCCCACTTGGGCATCCACAGCAGCCAGGGGATCATCGAATAGGTATATATCCGCCTGGCGATAGCAGGCTCTGGCCAGGGCAATCCTTGCCTTTTGTCCGCCACTCAAGCTGATGCCTCGTTCGCCCACAACAGTGGCATCGCCACGCGGCAGCAGCTCCAGATCCCTTTCCAGCTGGCAGGCATGGACCACAGCTCGATAGCGATGCTCCTCGTAGGGTTCCACGAAGAGAATGTTCTCCCTGATGCTGCCCTGGAACACCCAAGGCTGCTGGGCGGCATAGCTGATCCTGCCATGGATCTCCACGCGGCCCTGCATCAGCTCGATCTCACCGAGAATAGCATGGAGTAGGGTGCTCTTGCCAGAGCCAACATTACCAACCACACCCACAAACTGATCGGATTTGACGTGGAAGGAGATTCCCTCAATATGCGGCTTCCTGGGATGCTTGGTGCTCGGCTTGTCCCAACTGGCGCTCACTTTTCGGAAGCTCAGACACTTCACCTCGCTCTTCACGCAATGCAGGCGGCCCACCTTCGCCGGCTTGGGCTTTTCTGTATCTAACTGCAGTCCGGGATTGTCGCGACAGCAACCTTCCTCCTCGGGCTTCTCCACCTGCTGGAGGAACTCCACCACACGACGGGCACTGACCAGAGTCTGCGCCCAGGTGGTAATGGCCATGGGCCAGTAGTGAAGCAGAGAATCATTCAGGAGTCCGTAGTAGGAGGACAGGATGAACACCTTTTTGGCAGTGACCAGATCACCCACATAAACGTAGGCCACCAGACTGAGAAACAGTGATATCTTCGAGATCATATTGGTGCACTGCAGGGCGGCATAGATGCTCATGGATCCCCGGATGGCCTTCACCTCCGACTTTCTCACAGCGGCTATCAGTTTGCCAAAGGACTTTTCCCACGCATACATTTTGATCACCTGGATGGCGGTGATGATCTCGTTCATTAGCTTGACTCTTTCGTCGCGATGCTTCGCCGACTCTGAACGGAAATGAGCAGCAGCCTTGGCAGCCCAGGCTTGGAGCGGAATCAGGATCACGATAAAGGCTATGCCAATCAGCGAGGTCCAGCCCACCTGAAGGTACATCAGGTAGCCAAAGATGCACGCCTCCACGGGTCCCTTCCACAAGTCGTGGAAGAAGTAAAAGGTCAGATCAAACTGTGACAAATCGATGGACATCACGGAAATGGCCAAGGCTCCAAGCCCTTCACCACTACTCGCCGAGGCACGAAGACATTTCCGGTAAACCAAACCAGCACAGGCCACTCTCACTCTGGTGCCCACGGCAAACACATGGAACATGAACGGATGGAACACCAACGAGGTGACCAGGGAGCACAGGACAATGCCCATGGCATATAGATAGGCACTCTCCTTGGTCACGCTCGTCTGGCCATAGGCAAAGTAGGATATGAGTCCTCCGAGCAGCAGAGGCTGAAAGGAACTGTAAGTTTTTCATAGAAAATATATATCTTTAGGGAAATCGTATGGGAGTACTCACTGTATGGCCATCTCCAGCAGGGAATACAGTACGCAAACGGGCACAAACTGCCAGCCGTAGACGCGGAAGATCAGGTTCATCAGGCTGGGCTTCTTTCGCTTCGACTCCTTCTCCCAGTGCGGTTGAATATTCCGAGTCAGGGTTTCACTGTCAAAGCTGGGCAATTGCTCGTAAAGCTTACTGGCGTCCAACTGCTCACGCCTGCCCTTGCGGAAAATACTGTGCATCCATCTAAAAAGGCGGGGGAAACAATGATAAGTCATTCAATATCTTATCAATGAATCTTGGGGAGCATGGTTAGCTTTAAAGTGACAGGTAATGATCCCGGGCTTCGATACGTGACTTCTTACATTCTAGGGTCAATCAAAGTCAGAAAATGGGAAGAAGGAGATTACGGTCTGGTGAAATAATACCATGGATGGGCATTATTTTATTATTATTATAATTGTTTTTATTATAATTTTTTAGTTTCCTTTTCTTTTACTCGAAGTATGTTTGTCCCCTTTAAAAACATATTTTTATTATTTTCCAATGTTAATTTTTAGGGTTTTCTTAGTTCTTAATTATTTTTTTTAATGTTAATTTATAAATTTCTTAGTTCTTAGTTATTTTTCCGAATTTCCTGCAATATTATTTAATTTCCTTTATAAAACACACATAAAACTTTATGAAACCCACTAAACCAAACAAACATTTTTTGGTAGTAACTATGGATCCTGGATAACTCAAACCATATCTGGAACTATATTCAGGTTTTACAATGTCCCGTTGATATGGTTTATGGGTACACCCGAACCCTAGTCAACATTTAGACACTTATCGCACGTCATAAACTATCCAATCAAATGGATGCCACCGCTCACTAATTGACCCAGAGCATGGATCGAACTTCCGCAGGGATATAGTCACTTTTCACAAATTAAAAAAAATACAAAACACTCACAGGAACAACCACTTGGAGATAATGTTGGCCTTGGTAAACGGATTAGGCTCACGTTTCGTAGTATTATTTCGTTTAGAGGAATCCATGGCTCCATGCGAATTGTGTTCACGGCGTTGGACAAACTCAAAGTGATCCAGAATGGTCAGGTGCTGGGGCTTTTAACGCCTAGCAGACGGTGACGTCGGTTGGTGTTGATTGTTTGCCACCATCTTAGACGATACGGTCTTTTGCACTAGGCACACCGCCGCCTAGTCCGTCCGGCGATAAAGTGGTAAACTCAACAGGCTCGTTAGCTTGTTCTTCGCTTTCCTGATAGTGGAGGAGACGTAGTGATAGTGACTAAGACGTAATCGATAGCGCAATTGGCCTGCAATTCAAAGGAGCGGCCATTGCAGCAATTTGCGCCCCAAAAGTGCGCTTGTTAAATGTTAAGATGCCGCCATAAATCTGAAGCGGATTCCGGGATTATATATAGGACAGGGGAGTTTTAACGTCTTTGTTGTGGTTAGATTATATTAACACCCAGATTGCAACTCCTGGTATCCAAAGTTGGCCTTTTATGACCACAGCAAGAGGCTTATCTAATCGTGACCATGATTATTATGCTATTATTTTCGGCACAGACAGAGGAAACTACATGTGTTTGTCTAACAAGTTCAATACACTCCCAGATAACACAAGTTTTTCATTCATGACTAAAGCTTTTATGGCCTTTTAATTACTCTTTGGGGCATTGGGAATCCTTTTTGGGGCTAACATTGCACGGGAATGAAGAAATTAAACCTAAAGCAGGCAGAAAAACATAAATACTTGGACTATTTTAGCTACATTAACTAGATTTTGGGGAAATCACAAGCTGTGATAAAGTGTTGAATGCGGAGAATATACAATTTAGAAGGACAAAGGACACATATACATATGAGGCTAATATATCTCAAAAGACAGACTACTCGCTTAAGTGTATAATATCAATATTTAAAAGCTAAAACTGATTGATTTGTATGCAGTAACTATCACTTTATCACATCTTGTGACTATAACCCAGGCATTTCCATAGACTCTAAGGCAAGCTGTGCAGGTCGTGGTGCGTGTAGAGCTGTTCCGTGCGATCGTAATTGATACGCATGTTGTTCAGCATTGACGGCAGGTTCTCCTTGGCCAGGCCCACATCGGAGCAGACGCGCTTGAGAAGATCTCCCCTAGTGGGCATTGCGTACATGGCCAAACGGGCGCCTTTGCGTATGAGAAAGGAGTGATGCTTGCCCAGGGTGTCGTCGTAGGCCGTCTTGCACACATCCACCGTCTTTTGGTCGTCTTCCAGCGCCTGAACGCGATTGAGAAACTCGTAGACAAAGTCTAGATAAGACACAATCAGCGCCAATTAGTTAAAATGTGAGAGACAGGCGGAGGAAAAGCTCTCCAAACTTACCCAGACCGCGATGGAGACGCAGTAGCGTACGACTCCCCGACACGTAGCCCTTTTTCGCCAGCAGTTGCTCCTCCTTCTCGTACTCCAGCATGGTCTTAAATGTCTCAAAATGCCTCACATCCTGCGTGTCCGTGGCCCTCAGGGCATACAATATATCAATCTTACTGCGCACATCGCTGCTCACAAAGCTAAAAACACTGCCCATCAGCTGGAAGAACCTGTGAAACCAATTAGTCGCCTTAATTCCTACACCAAGGAGCTTTATTTACTTCATGATTTCCTCGTAGGCAGTCAAGTAGGCGTCCATTTGGACGTCATCTTCCCCAATCAGGCTGCTCTCGAACAGAGTGGACACGTTGAGGATGTCAAAGCAGTTCCCCGAGTCCCCATTCTGCGTCGCCAATGCCGTTTCGCTCATATTTTTAACTGCCTTTTTTGTTGTTCTTTGTTGTGCTAAAAAACTTTAATTTAAGTTGGCCAACAGTAAGACCGTGGCTTGAAAATATACTGCCAATTACGGTATATACCAGAGACCAAGAACGTTATAAAAGTAGAGTGACCTTTAAATATATAGAAATACTAAGCTTTGTGCGGCAAGTTTAAATAAAATCTGTTATACAATATATATTTATTAATTTTATTTTTTTTATTTGGAAAATATTCTTATATTACAAGCAAAAAATATAATTTAAATTGTTTAAATAGAAGCTTTAGTACTTAGAATTCCTAGTAAAAAAAAACTATAATTCCTAAGCCGATGAGAGATTACCGCTGCCACTGCTAGCTCCCTTTTTTGTAGGACGATATGCAATCACATACCTCTGGGCAACCGGCAAAGGTTCAGCATACCCATTCATATACGAGGAATCCTCGAAGAGCACTTCGTAATCCTCGGTGGCAGTTTGAGGCAGACGATGGACAATAGCCTTGTAGAAGCAGGTAGTCTGGGGATACAAAGCCATGACTACCGTATCCTTAGGGAACAGTGCATGACCATCGGTCTCGGGATTAGCACGCATAAGAGGCAGCGGGATGACCTTACGCTTGCTCAGCACATGCCGGTCCTTTTGCTCCTCGTCAATGTCGATCACATCGTATTTGTTCTGGCGATGCAGGAACTGCACCACCTCTGCCAGGATCCAGTTCTCCTCCTCGTCGATGCCCTTGGCCAGAGCGGCCACGTTGTCACCAACCTAAAGATTACATAAGGTATTAAAGGAGGTAACTACAAGCCAGGAGCATATATCTACCTTTGCCACATAGTTACCCTCGGCGGGTATGGCTCCGCAAAGGGCAGGTGCCCGCTCGCCTAGCTTCCCTACAAACAAAGGCAGAGTTTGGGCCGATAACTGCACCATTTTCATGAGGGCCCCACGACGGATGGCCTCCTTGTTGCCGGCATTACGAGCTGTGGAGAAAATCTAGTAAAATCATCTCAATAAATCTCATGTTAAACTCACCTTGTATCCTGCGTTCATTGCGGATGCTGCGTATCTCGTGGATTTTGGCCAGAGCAGCTCGAATTGTGGCCTCTTCCTGGGATGCTTCCAGTAAACTGGCCTTCAGCAGGGGTTTTACCTTTTGATTGGTGGCATGCAGGGATCGCACCAAGCTGGAAATTGAGTTCTCCGCCCGGCGACGCTCCTCGTCGACTATGTGAATATGTTGTTGTATGTCTTTCAGGCGATCCTGCAAAGCCAAGAAATTGTAGCATTTAGCGAGTAAAAACTGGTTCTATCTTACCTGTATCTGTTGCGCCGCACTTTCCGCAGTAAGTGGCATCTTTTTTGTTGTTTATTTAATAATTTTAGCTGCTTTTTTTTACCTTTTGGATTATTGTTATTTTTGCAAACAAAACAACACAGCATCGGAAATTAATTATCGATTATTTTCAGTAGTCTATCGTATAACAGTTTATTACTATTATTTTGTCCGTTTGAACGGTCACACTGCTCTAAATTGTAAAAACATCGATAGATTCGTTATTTACGATATTGTCATCTTCTTTTCCGCTGAAGTGTTGAAAACGTAGGTAGCGAAAATAATGATTCTATAAGAAAATCCGTAAATGTTAAGATTTTCTTTAAAAATCAGCTTTTGCCGGAAGTGCAAATCAATAAATAATGCCACGAACTACTTGTAATGAGAGATATTTTATGTTTTCATGTGCCTGCTTCACCAAAACTCGGATGCGTCGGATAGTTTAAGATGGCCAAGTCCAAGAACCACACAAATCACAACCAGAACAAGAAGGCGCACCGCAATGGCATCAAGCGCCCGATGCGCAAACGCCACGAGTCCACTCTGGGTGTAAGTATCCTTATAAAGCCCTCCGATTTAAGCTCCCAACTAATCGGAGTTTCCACCCGGCAGATGGATGTGAAGTTCCTGATCAACCAGCGTTATGCCCGCAAGGGTAACCTGTCCCGCGAGGAGTCCGTGAAGCGCTACAACGAGCGCGTTGCTGAGCAGAAGGGCAAGCCCAAGCCAGTTACTCTGTAGATTCCTCCTCCGCCTGTGGTGACATTAAAGGATACAAAAACTTAACAAACATCTCAGCGAGTCTTTATTTATGTTCCCCGGTTAGTAGTAGATGCTCAGCACCTTGTGGAAAGGAATGTGCTCCAAGTCGGCGTTGTACTTGCGCCGGTAGTCCCACAGATACTGGTCAATCACCACTGAGTTGACGTTGTCCAGAGAGATCTCCGGGTGCTGCTCCTTCAGCAGCTTGACCACCGCATCCCTGACTTCCTCAATGATGTGTATGGACGCGCCGCGTATCTCAACCTCCCTGGGGTCGCCGTTCTCCAGAATAGTGTCCGTCTTGAGAAAGTCCATCAGCTCCTTGGTGTACTCCAAGCTACCAAAGTGCACTAGCACCTGTGGAATGCGGTAGTCTGCAAACATTGTTATCTTGTCGATGTCGTGGAAGAAGCCAAGGCCCTTGGCGCTGTAGCAGCACCATATATCTCCCACCAGGATCTGGGCTCGCTTTAGGATGGAAACCCGCTTTCCAGCGTACTCGGCCTGGTCCCTGAAGCAGGGAAACTCCTCCACAATCAGCTCCAGCAGACGCACTGCCGACTTGTCCGCCGCCTTGATCACATTCTCAAAGTGTCCGTCGTACTTCTCAAGCAGAACTTTTCCCACTTCGTGCAGGGCTTCCAAACGCTGCTGGATCAGGGGGATCTTTGTCTCCCCATCGTCGGATCGGAAAATATTCTCCAGAGTTTTGAGGTCAATCTCCGAGTAGAACTTGGGATTGATGATGTCCACGCCCTCCTTGATGGCTCTCTTAACAGCCGCACACAAGGCAAAGTAGCCGGTATACCCATCGACCTTGTATTTCGTGTAGTTATCTGTTAATTCAGAGTTTTAAAGATAAGAGATGTTAAGTGGGGTAGCAACTATATACTCACGGGGTGTCCAGAAGCAAAAGTTCAAGGTGTCCAGCACAAATACCCAATCGGCTGCCTTGGTATACTCCTCCGCCTGATTTGGGTCCGGATTAGGGTGCAATTCGTGTTGCGAGAAGTTTTCAACGCTGAGGCGCTTTTCTTTCAAAGCTTTCAAGATTTCCTGGGAGAGTTTTTGAATGCCTGCAGGCAGGACACGCACGTGCTTGGCATTCTCGACTATATAAGCGCCGGATTCTCGGGGATTAAGGCTGATCTTGGACATTTTAATAGGTTTTTGATAGACTTTTATTGAAGCGTCGCGAGTTTTGGCGCTGCAAGAGGCTGTAAGCTAATTTAGGATGTTAAAATTTCCTACAAGTCGACAACCCTGCCTGAGAAGCAAAACTATCGACGATGGCGCCATTTTTGAAGTTTTTAAATATCGATACTACGGGTTTGGTGAGATTTAAGCTTTTAAACTCACTATTCACTGATTTTCAGAGTTCATTAAAAAAAAAGGACCGGGAAAATAACCGAGCTTCCTTTTTACCACGTTAATCTGTAAGAAATGGCCAAACAGCCGGAAAAATTCAAGCAACCTATCTAGTCGGCTGAATAGTGTGACCAGTACACGGCAGCTCAGAAATACATTCCCTTTTCCACAACTTTAAGCAGGCCCTATAGTATAATGAACAGAAACAAGTGCGGTCACACTGCATTTTCCACTATTGCTAAAATCGACAAGCAATAATTTTAAAAATTTATTACAACCGTTTTAAGCACTAGTGAAATGATGGCTAATCTTGGCCGCTGACAAGCCAGATTGTGTAATGCCCCGCGAGTCATGTGCTGGCGATAAACCCCCGAAAAAGTGCCGTTGATTGCTCATACTCAATATTATTTAGTTTGTTCCGCGGACAACCCTTCGAGTTTTGTGAATGCATCCGGAAATACAAGATATTAACCCTTTTCCCCCGTTTAGTTAAGTGTCGCGACAAGTCTTTGTGCCGCCGCGAAAGAAAAGAAATATATTTTATCGACGTTTCAGTTTGCCACACGCACACACACACGCTCATAGATTTTGCAGAGACTTCCCCGCACACACAGATACAGCAGCGCTGCGATACAGATACACGTGCGTTCAGCTGTGAATGAACGACAACGGCCGCTGCTCAGCTGTAGTTTGTTTTCATTCCGCACCGAGATCGGGGGAAGTGTCCTGGGAGTAGTGGGCAGGCAGCATCCTGAAATAACCGGATAATCCGCAGCTATATATGACCTTGGTCCGCTCAACAGGTGAGTCTCGCGGGAGCCCCCCAGACGGCGGCGGCGGCCTGTGTTTCACATATTTGCCGAATTAGTTATGCGAGACTATTTTTGTTTGTAGAGACACACGACATGACTCCGATAATTATAGTAGAGCGTATAGTAGAAGTATCTGTAGATTATAGTATACGTGTGTAGTGGCCGCCGATAAGCGCCTCAAAATGTGCTAATTGTCCACTGAAAATTCATTTCGAGATGATTTACTGCCCCAACCGCTCTCCATTGTATTCCGTTCTTGAGTTCCCCCACGCGCGCACACACTCACTCTGCCTCCGAAAGTATATATAATTAGTTTACATAAATATATTTAGAGACCTAGAACTTGCAATATCATACAAAACACACACTTACAGCCCGCCCCAAATCTCGTCTGTATTTATTTTTATAATAATTATTATACTCGGGGTTCCTATTTTCGCTTTCGTCTAGAAAATCGTCATCGCTTTAATTTGGTTCGCTGATTTGTTGACTTTTGAAGGGAGCGCTATCTCGGCTATAGGTTAAGTCTATGGTAATCCATCATAATTCCCTGCGTGCTCGAAAGTAATGACACTCTTATCGTGAACTCTTCACTCGATATCCTCAGGGGCTTTGATATACTCAAGATATACGATTTCAATCATCATTGAGTTATTGAGTTCATTACCGCCAGTTGTCGATAATTATTGAGTGCTCATCAATTTTGAATGTGCTAATTTTGATTGATTTCTATATTTTTCCACCCAAACGATCTTGTCAAGCCATGGAGTCTAAGCACCGATCCACCAAGGTACTCGAAATTGAGATTTTTTCTTACTATTGTATCATCGCCTCACAAACTCATGTTAATTTCTACAATAAATCAGGGAGTTAATCAGAGACATTTGGCAATCATCGATCGTTCACTTGATTTCTTCGAGTAAATCTCAGTTTATTTTCGCATCGTCTCGACACCTGACGCACATTTGTCAATTTTTTAAGTGAAAAGAAGTGCATATATAGTACGTATAGTGAGAAATTGTGAATATGGGTGAAACTGTTCCTGTGTACTCAATTTCGCATTTCATGGAAACCCATTTGACCAGCTCAGCAAATGGCAACCGAAGAGTCTCCAATTCCCAAGTGAGTCTTCAAATAAACAAAACGGATTTATCTATTTGAAGAAAAGGGAGGTACTAAGTTTATAAATATTGGATTTTGAGGTGCTGTGGTTGCTGTTTTGGGTTTTATATTTAACGAGTATACTCCTGGAATCGATGTTTATTGTTTATAAACATTTTTAAGAGAAGAAAGTGTTTTATAAAGTTAAAATAAGGTATTATTTTTAGGCTATATAGGTTTGTGATAAAATTATTGAATAGAAATAGCTTCTAGACTCTAGAGGTAAAGCCGAATAGATTCTTTTCTTGTCAAAGACGGGAAGCAGACTGTTTTAAGAGGAAGCTTGAAGAAGTATTATTCAATCATCAGTAAGCTAGTTTTTTTATATAAAATTAATAATAAATATTTCCAGAATATGAATTTTTTCAGATATTAGATATTCAAACTTTTTTTTATTAAATATAAGGTTGTCAAAAAAGTCTTGCGGTATTTTCATTGAATTTTCAATTGTTCATAAAATTGGTTATAATACATAGTGCGATTTAAGTCAAATATGCGCCGTTTTGTTCGATGACGAATTCCCAACGAAATGCCAACTTCATAACGCTCCTCTTATAGAAGCTCGCTTCCCTATTGGCAAAAATCTCGAAGAGCTAATTTTCAAAGGACTCTCTTGTGTCCAACTTCCGATTACCAAGCTCGTTCGCCATGGACCGAAATAGGTGGTAATCACTTGGTGCAAGATCCGGACTATACGGTGGATGCAAAAGAACCTCCCACCCGAGCTTCGGAAGCTTCTGGCGCGTCACCAAAGACGTGTGTAGCCTAGCGTTGTCCTGATGGAAGACAATTCGGCTTCTGTTGATCAAAGATGGCCTCTTTTGCTTGAGTGCTGCATTCAAGCGGTCCAGTTGTTGGTAGTACAGGTCCGGATTGAGCGTTTGACCATAGGGGAGCAGCTCATAGTGGATGATTCCCTGCCAATTCTACCAAACACACAAAAGAACCTTCCTGGCCGTCAATCCAGGCTTGGCCACCGTCTGGGCAGCTTCACCGCCTTTCGACCACGACTGTTTGTGCTTCACGTTGTCGTAAGGGACTCACTTTTCATCGCCAGTCACTATCCGCTTCAAAAAGGGTCGATTTTATTGCGATATAAAAGCGATTCGCATGCATCCATTCGGTCAAAAATGTTTTTTTGCGTCGAGTCGTGTGGCACCCATACGTCAAGCTTCTTTTTGAATCCAAGCTTCTTCAAATGGTTTATAACGGTTTGATAACTCATGCCCAGCTCTTGGCCGATGCTACGGCTGCTACAATGCCGGTCTCTTTCGATCAATTCAGCGATTTTATCGCAATTTTCGACGACAGGCTTTCTGGAGCGTGGCGCATCTTCGACCACCTCTGCACCAGAACGAAAACGTTGAAACCATCGTTGTGCGGTGGAAATGGAAACTGTATCGAGTCCATAAACTGCACAAATTTTATTGGCAGCATGAGATGCATTTTTGCCTATATCGTAGTAGTACTGTAAAATATGCCTATTTTCTCTTTATTTTGCTCAATGTTTGCGGCGCTATAACTCACGAACGACTAAAAACAAACAACCATAAATCAAACAAATGTTAGCGCCTGAAAAGAGCTTTCCAAAAAGGTCTAATGTAAACCGATGTGACGAATAAAACTAGAACTACGCGCTTGCAAAACACCTAGCGAAAATACCGCAGGACTTTTTTGACAACCTTATAGTTCCTAAAGAAATCAATTTAACTAAGCCAAAGCTCTACTTTAAACCACACTTGTCCTTCTGTGTTCAAACTATAAATACCCAAGTCTACCCTGCCCACCCACCAAACCTTGATTAATTACTGGAATTTATGTGAAGGAAACCACAGTGGAATTAAAATCAAAATCAAGGGTATCGAGCGCTTCGGTAAGCCTTGAGTTAATACCTTTGTTTGGGGTTGACTTTTTGCTTTTATTGTTGTTGTTATTGCGACATCATCATCATCACCCACATTCGCGTATCACGTGTGTGTCTGTCTGGGCACACACCCACACTACTCACCCACCCATTTTGATAAACCCCGTTATTTTTGGGTTACAGTTTCACATTTTATCAAAACAATAAAGGCGGAAAAGAGGGGAAAGGCGGAAAAGTAGCGAAATAATAAGCGAGCAAAAAGGAGAACCGAACCATCGAACGATTGACGAGTGTGTTCTCTTTCTGCGCCAGCAGTTCCACCTCCACCTCCACCGATTCTGATTCTGATTCCCCGATTCCATTTAGTTTTCCAACAGAGCGCGCCGCGTGCGCTCCTCACACTAATCGCTGCCATTTTTTATACATTATTTTCGAATAGATTGTAATCTCGGTTTTGTTTTTGCCAATTTTTAAAGCCATATACTATATGTTTCTGGATTATAAAGTGGCTTTTGTGCTGTGATGTTTAGTGAGGAAAGTCAAATATTTGGGCTGTAAAAACTGATAAAAGATAAAGGTGCTCGTGTAATAGTTATAAAAAAAAAGAAAACAATGAAACGTACACCCAAATTGCATCTTGTGGGCCGCGCCTACTCGGAGATGTCACCGCTCAATCCGGACAGCTTGCAGGAGTCCCCCACGACCAGCAATGCTGGCCAGGATCGTCGGATCGATCAGGGCGGCTACGGCAGCATCTTTCCCTTTGGCCTTTTGCGCAACTCCTTTGGCCGCGGAGGTGGTAATCCTATGCAGGTGGGTTTAACGCCACAAAAGCAGAGCTTAGTCGGCATATGTTATGTTCTATATAGGGGCATAATGGAATGCTTATCGGATACTGACTGCTGCTCCGGCAGTTTGCCAAAGCAGATTGTTTAGCCGATAAGTGAGCAGACGGCGCAAATGGCTTTCCATCTGTTTGTTTTATCGTCGCCGGAATTAGTGGCGACGCCTCGAATCGCACACACCCTTCTCTATGGGTTTATGGGCATTGATATTTCTACATTTGTGCAAGTAAAAATCACCTTTTTGAACAGATGAAATTCTACAATAACTTTATGGCTTTGGCCTGAAAGTATGCTGCCTTTTGGTTTGAGGTTTTGCGCTGAAGTGTAGACAAAGGTAGTTAAAAAATGGGAATGTTTTATGATAAAATTTAAAAAAGGCCTTCAAAAGAAGAAATCTCCCAAAAGTTTTATAAATATATAATAATTGTTTCTCCCTTTTGAAGTTGAACAGAAGATGGACGAAAAATAAAGTAAGGGCTTGTAATATCATAGAAAAAATTTTGTTAAATTTCTAAAAAGCAGCTTCCTATAATAATTTAGGACTCTTAAATAAACTAAACAAGAAAGGAACTAACTTTGGCAGTCCAGAATTTTTGTATACCCTTCCAGGTTACAATTGATTTAGATGCTGAATTTGAAATCTATCATTACTAAGCCAAAAATCTATTAATTTCAATTTGGAAAGCGGTTCGGGGTTAAAACCCTTTTCATAATCATCAATAATCCACAAATACTCCCCTTAAAAAAAGAGTTACAAAGTATTCTTTGCTCATCCTTTTCCGGTATAAAATCTCACTTCTATTTGACTTTGGTGGAAATGTAGAAAAGGTAATTAAACCACGATAATTATATGGTTTTTGTTTATAAGGAAGCAGCGATAGGCGGCAGGCCTCGGCATTATAGCCTTTTAGTATCCGCTGCTTATCTGAGTTATCTGCGGGGACTGTTGCCGTCGGCCTGTTTGCCCAATTAATGAAAATTAAATACGGAGGAGCTAGGGGATCGTTTGGTCCCCGCACCATTTATATATGATGCTTTCATGGAAAAAGCGGACAGTTAACTGGCGGCGCCTCTGCCAAGCGGTTCATTCGACGGTTCCCCCAAATTGAAATTCGAATTTTAATAGTTGACAGTTCACAGTACGGGCAGTACGTATATATATCTTCCCCAAAACGATTCCAAGGCGGCCTTCAAGACGGAACTGAGCGGCGAGAGTTTGGCGAAAATGTTCAAGGCCCGCCTAAAGACGAGTCCGGGTGGGAGTGAGGTATTAACTAAACTCTATACAACCACTAACAAGTGTGCCGTGCAAATCCGAGATGCGCTCCTTTCCTTTATCAGCGAAACTAGGCAGAGATATCATATGATAAGGATAGACCAACCAGCGCGTTGTCAGTTGTCTAGGGAATGTTATCAGCCTGTCGTCCCCTATGAAACCCGCGTAGAGCCGGCTTGATCGACAGGCCAACTCAAGGAATATTGCATCAATCAAAACAATTATGATTCATTTGGAGGAAGTGGAACAGCTCTCATTCAGTCAGTCCCTCTCATCTTCAATTAGTTTTATAAAACCAACCCAAACTGCCCTAGAGCGCAGCGCTTTCTTCGTAGCTTTCGGTTTAAGTCACGTAAATAATGATAAACTATATACTAACTAAGCCGCGTCCTAGATAACCGAGTGCAATTGAGCATCTCGTGAGTGTCAACTGAAATACATCGTTCCTACCCCGTAATCAAAACCCCGCCAGCTCATCAGCTTCAGCCATGCCGAAGCCGCACAAGAAGGCATCCTCTTCCTCCTCCACCCAAAGCATACCCGAGGAGGGGGATCTAACCACCACAGAGGCTGCCTCGGATACAGGATCCACAACCTCAGCGAGTCCCACCTCGTCCAACAGTAGAACGACAGCGGGACACAGTACCATTGGAGCTCTGGTGAGCAATCTGCATCATCACGATGTCCAGTCCCTGCATCAGCCGCTCCTGGAGACCGAGGAACGTGTCATAAGAAAATCCCGCCATCCACATCGAAGCTATGGAACCGAGCGGAAGCCTCACAGTTCTCTGCCCCGTTTCGTGATCGACATTGAGGAGGAGACGGACGCTGCGGTGGCTGCAGCTGCGGCGGATGGAAAGGACAGTCCGGCGTCAGGGCAGGAGCATGAGGAGCACTCGAATCAGAGTCCCTCCCGCCGGTTCAGTCACTTCAACCTGGCCCTGCGTCGCTTCTCCCACATCCATGTCCATGTAAATGCCGCCACTTATCCTCTTGGCTCAATCTTCCTCTCGCCTCTGTGTTGGTGTTGTAACCCTGTGTTGCTCTTTGCTGCCGCTTGTTGGAACCCTAACCCCCGAGATTGGCCTAACCCCGTGTACATAGTCTGCACACACTAGAGACACTAGACACACACCGCAAGCACACACACCTTACTTACACACAACTGCACTCTGGCTCATCCAGGTGAAAACCTGTATGGGTCGCGTGCACTGGATCTAAAAATAAACATTCTAGTTGCGGTCGCTTCTTGGTTCTTCAGACTTTGGTTAACTGCTTTGCTCTATGCCACTAATGCCATCAGGAATGGTCTTTTCTTAGCTCTTTATACTACTCTGCTCGTGCACACCCAAGAGGTATTTTTTTTTACTTAAGTTAAGTGCACAACAGTCGAGGGGAAGGAACTAGGGTCTGTTATTTAAGGATTGTTTAAGAGGAAATCAAATAATACCAGCAAAAGAGGTTAAAATTAAATGATTTATATAGTACGTGGTTTTCTTAATGATACTTACTTAAAAGTAAATTATAAATTTACTAAAAATAATAAGGATTAAAACAGGAAATCGAATATATTTCCCTAGAAATATAGTTTTATGTCCAAACTATAACTTCCTTTGAACTTATATCCATAATTACAATGAACATTTTGTTTTATAATGATATAATAATATGAAGTCTAAACATTCAGTTACTTTTTTACTCTTTCCTGAAAGCCGCGACTTCTTAACTCTCCTTAAGACCTCACTTTACTGGCAGTAAAAGTTCATATTAATATTTAAAAAACATGTTTTTAGGCCATTGGAAAGCGTTGATACAAGAATTCGTTCTTTGTTTGGTTCTTAAACGGTCATAACACGTTTTAAACATCTTAAAACTGTGCATATCTTCTTTGTTTTTGTTTTTTTCTGGACGAAACATATGGTTGATTTATAAAACGTGTTAAGGTCTCTCTCGGGGAACTGAACAAAGAAATTATGTACAGTTAAAAGGCGTTTCTTGAGAAGTCTGAGGTTTTTCCCCAAAATATTTGCAAAGTTTAAACTCTGAAGTATGTCAGTGGGTTAAGTTTTAAAATAATAAAAAGTTCCCCTTTTTTTGGAAGGTAATAAAAGGCTTTAAAGTAAAGGATAACGAGTGGTTATTGGTTTTCTTTAAAACCATTTCGAAATTCTTAAAAATAAATATTTATAAAAATTTATTTAGTTAAGAGAAGCTATTAAAATAAATAAACAAAGATATATGTAAATAAATTAATAAATACATAATTTAGTTCAAATCAATCGTAAGATTGAATATATGTACTTATATATACCATATATTGTGACTATATTACTTGTATCAATTGTATACTTACTATATATACTTGTAACTATTACAACTTCTATAAAATCCTTATTCTTAGCTATCATTTGCCTTGTAAACTGCAGAATCATTCTGTTTTTCTGCATTTACATGTTTAATTTATTAACTGATACAATTACAAAGGCTTCATTTGATTGTAATTAATACCCTATAGCTAAGAGTTGTTGACAAATAACCAGCATTAATTAATATATCCCACAACCGACTGAATACATTTTCTTGTAGTTTATTCAAAAATCCAACAACTATTTATCTAGCTGCTGCTGTTAAGGGCTGACTGGGCATAACTTAACCCATTACTGCTGCTGGAGAGCCCATTAAGCATTAAGTCGAGTGACGTGCGACTCAATTGCAGGCACTCGAAACTGACAAATTGGCAATCGCTCATCATGTCTCCAACTTATCAAACGCCTTTAGTCAGTGTCCAAGCTACTTGCCTCAGAATAACCTAATCTATAAATAAATAACTGGAGTGTGGCATTATTATCGAGTAACCGATACTCTATGACAAATTAATTAGTGTCCCTTTTTTTAATAACCCCTAATGGAAGCCATAAAGTCAGAGGGGCAGGCAATTAATTACACTTCAGCCGGCCTTCTTCTAAGCATAAATTCAAGTGAAACTCTTTGCGCAAAAGCCAGTGCAAAAATAGCAGCCAGACCCCGCGATGTTGTGACCACAAAACCTGGTCAAATCAGTCTTTGTGCAACGCTCGTGGCGTCAGGAGCGGTGGCCAGCTCCAAAATCGTCAAACAAGTTTCCCAGTTTCGGTTTTTGGTGGCTGCTATTTTTTGTTGTTGGCCAATTACTATATTTGCGGCACGAAACAGGCGCATTTCCATGGGCAAACACAAAACAAAGCTCGCGTAGACTTGCGGTAATCAGGCAGAAAAGCGATGCTCGCCTCCGGTTTGCGTGTAAACTTAATTTCGCACTGTCCAACCCAAACGGTTGCTTGATAAGCCCGCCTCGCCTCGTCAGACGTCGCCGAGCGTCTAAGGCGGCCGGTTGGGTTCGGTTCGGTACGGTTGTTGCATCGCCTGGCCGCAGTATCTACTATATCTTTATAAACACACGAATTAATTTGTCAATTAATTGGCAGTGCAGCAAAAAAAACAAGAGGAAATAACTCTGCAAAAAAAATTGATATTGAAGTGAAAAATAATTTAGAAGTATGGGCTATGCCATTCGCTTAATTAAAAATCAGTGAGAGTGTGTAAATGTGATCTCTGTGCCGAAGAATTTCCATGTTTACATTGCTGATAAAAGAGCTTGACGCACGTACAAGAAAGAGCCCTCCCCAGAAAAGTACAATTAATCAGCATATGAAATATTAGTAATAAAGAAAATATATAACAATCTGGAGACCATTGCGGAGGGAGAAGAATCAGCTGACAAAATGAAACTATCAAAGAGCTTCGATGAATTGATTCTGAATGCCTCGCGGCTGAGCTTGAATAACTTGCGATCGCCGGCCAAGAAAAAGGGGAAAAATGTAAAGTATATGTACAAAAAAAGAGTGTTTAGTATGCAATAAAATAGTTAGGGTTATTAGCGATACATCTTAAATATGACTATATAGTCTTGTTAGAAATTGCCTATATATGGTATTGTATTCAACAAGAACACATAAAGAACCAAATTAACTTATCTTAAAACTAAAGTAAAAGTAACTAATTAAGTTAGTCAACCCAAAGCTGTAACTAAATACATTTGTGTATGGTTAATAACGCTAGAAAATAATCGATGTTTTCGATTTTTTAAAGAAATAATCGATGTTTTCGATTTTTTAAAGAAAAAATCGATGATAAAACGATAAACAAAGTTTTTCCACATTTAGGTGGAAAGATAATCATAACAAAAAGTGTAGTCAATCGATATTTATGATATTTGAAAATTTAAAATCGATATTAAATCACTAAGCATCGATAAATTTCAGCTTTAATGGTTAATAACACATATTTCTATATCCTAAATGAATAATAAAATATAAATAACCCCCAAAAAATATGTAAACATCAACTCAACATTAAATTAGTCACTTCTTCCATGGATAATTCATAATGTTCCCCTAGTTAAGGATAGGAAATACCCACCTTAAGCCGGAAGACAGAGATAAACTTTATAAATAAACATACTCCAGACTATTAAAATTTACTCACGCAGCCAGATCGTAAATCGCAGGAGCTACTTATCTGTCTAATCTATTTTCTATCTATTTCTAGTCTTTACTGATACCATTTTTTAAAAACGCCATAATTTGACTCGTTCTAGGGTGCTGCTTGCAAAATAGCAATTAGATTTAACACATTTAGTCGGCTTTGAGCGGTAACTTTGTTTACCAATTTGTATTTACTGTACCGTTTTAAACCCCCCTCGTTACGCTCCAGTGCATTTTGACACCTTCGAATGAAACCCAAAGCCAAAGCAAAGTCTATAAATCCCGAATAGAGCAAGACCGACTTTGCCCGGCCAATAAACAAGATTGTTGTCTTGTTGTCATTATTATTATTCTTTTTTTTATTGATCCAATCGAACGAGCAGACATTTGATCAGCCTCCACAGAGACCGGAGATTCAATGACATTAATTAAAATAAACAAATAAATTAAAGCCAAGCTACTGCAATGCGTGCCGGCAAACTGCCTGGCAATTGTTCAAATAACAAATACGACAATCTGTGTGGCGTTATCGTAGTCATATTTCCAGCGATTACCGGATGAATATCTATTTGCTAAAGCCTTACGAGATCAAAGATGTCCGTTGTAGAGTGTTTTGTGATATCAGTTCCAGGGATTACCCTCACGCGTGTACCTTTTTTGGCTTTAGATATTTTTAGAATAATGCGGCAGCGCCATAAAGTTCCTTATTTTGTATACTGAGAAGCGATTATTTCACAATTATTGGTTTGGTGGTTGGCTTGGCTTTTTATAACCCACATAACTAATTAATTTATGGGTTCGATGACTCAAAAATCATGGTTTCATGGTTAACTGGACACCATTGTTATATAGCTTTAAGATAAACAATATTTCTGTACGTGTAAGAATAATTACTGACCCTCCCAGCCCTAGTTTTGTGGTTCTTAATGGTTTAAGCATGCGAAATGTTCACCTCTGACCACCCACTGAAGAGACAATGAAAGTCTCTAATCGTTGTATTTTCCCCCCAAGAGTTACAGTTTCTTTTTATTAATTGCTTTGTAACACGAATAATTGGAACAAGTTTTGCCTTAAAAAGAAAATCTACAAATTATTATTTGCATGCCGTTCTGTTTTTTCATTTATTTGAAATGTATTAATATTATTAGGAAGTATATTAATATTATATGGTTTTATATAGAACATAAATCGCTACGGAGACTCCATGGGTTCACTGGGACATCGTGCCTTGCTGCAGTACATCGATAATAATGACATCTCTGGACTGCGCGCTATATTGGACAGCCGACATCTTACCATCGATGATCGGGATGAGGTGAGGGTTGAGAGTTTTTGAGATCAGATTACTTCCGTTTTATATTTTTAGAGAACTAATAAAGAGACTCATAAGCTTTCCTAGGCTTTTAATTGAACGAAAACCTTATTTATAGGAACATATGTACTAAATATTCCAAATCCCTTGCAGAACTCCACCACAGTCTTAATGGTAGTGGCAGGACGTGGTCTCACAGCCTTTGTTCGTGAATTTCTGGCCCGTGGTGCTGATGTACAGGCCGAGGATTTGGATAACTGGACAGCCCTGCTGTGCGCCTCTCGCAACGGGCACTTTGATGTGGTTCAACTTCTGCTAGATCATGGAGCCGAAATCGAGCATCGTGATATGGTAAGTGCTTTACCCTTGAACTCCTCTTTAAAGCCAAACTAATCCTTGATTTCCCTTTAGGGTGGCTGGACTAGCTTGATGTGGGCCGCCTATCGGGGACACACCGAGCTGGTGCGTCTGTTGCTGGACAAGGGAGCGGATGGCAATGCTCATGGCAACTACCATCTGGGAGCTCTGCTGTGGGCGGCGGGCCGTGGTTACAAGGACATTGTGGAATTGCTGGTGCAACGCGGTGCTAAGGTTAATGTTGGTGATAAATATGGAACGACAGCTCTTGTCTGGGCCTGCCGTCGCGGCAATGTGGAGATTGTGGACACGCTGGTAAAGGCAGGTGCCAATGTCGACACTGCTGGCATGTATTCGTGGACACCACTCCTGGTGGCAGCCGCCGGTGGTCACACCGATTGCGTTAGTTCCATCCTCGAGAAGAAACCGAATGTGAATGCTTTGGACAAGGATGGAATGACGGCCCTGTGCATAGCTAGTCGTGAGGGGTTCCAGGATATTGCAGCCTCTCTTATAGCAGCCGGTGCTTACATTAATATCCAAGATCGTGGTGCGGATACGCCCCTCATCCATGCCGTGAAAGCAGGCCACCGTACAGTGGTGGAGGCTTTGCTCAAGAAACATGCCGATGTCGATATTCAGGGCAAGGATCGCAAAACAGCTATTTATACGGCGGTGGAGAAGGGACACACGCCGATTGTGAAGCTACTGCTGGCCACCAATCCTGACCTAGAATCGGCCACCAAGGACGGGGATACACCGCTGCTGAGGGCTGTGAGGAATCGAAATCTGGAGATCGTACACTTACTCCTTGACAGAAAGGCCAAGGTGACGGCCAGCGACAAGAGGGGCGACACCTGCCTGCACATAGCCATGAGGGCTCGAAGCAAGGCCATTGTGGAGGCTCTCCTGCGCAACCCCAAGCACAGCCAGCTCTTGTACCGAGCCAATAAGGCAGGTGAAACGCCCTACAACCTGGACTCGCTGCATCAGAAAACCATATTGGGTCAGGTATTCGGAGCCCGGCGACTCAATACCAACGAGGATTCCGAGGGCATGCTGGGCTACGAGCTGTACTCCTCGGCTCTGGCGGATGTGCTCAGCGAACCCACCTTGACCACGCCCATTACCGTGGGTCTCTACGCCAAGTGGGGCAGCGGAAAGAGCTTCCTGCTAAACAAACTGCGCGACGAGATGAACAACTTTGCCCGCCAGTGGGCAGAGCCACCCGTTCGGACCAGCGGCCTGCTCTTCATTGTCTGCCTGCATGTGGCCCTGCTCATTGGCACAATTGTGGGTCTAAGCACCTGGTCGGCCGTGGTGGGTGTCTCCGCTGCCGTTGGCTTCCTGCTGCTCGCTTACCTGCTCCTAGCTGCCGTCAAGTACTGCAACTACCAAATGGACATGCAGTGGGCCTACTCGGTGCAGCATGGCCTGGAGAAGAGGATCACCCGGCTGCGTGTGATATTACAGGTGGCATTTTGCCATCCGCCGGGTCCGCAATCGGATTCGCAGGCCAAGCCGGTAAGGTTTCACTTTGCGGAGGCCAACAGTGCCTCACCCACGGGCGATGGAGCAGTGGCTCATATGCTGGCGTCTCTCCTGGATGCCATCGAGTCCCATTATGGCTGGCTGGCCACGCGTCTGTACAGGGCCTTTCGTCCCAAGTGCCTGAAGGTGGATGTGGGCTGGCGCTGGCGTCGCATGTGCTGTATTCCAATTGTGTTGATCTTTGAACTGGCTTTGGTTACCCTGGTCACTGGCATCTCCTTGATCGTGGCATATTTCACGTTTGCCAGCAAGGAGGAGAGGGAGGACATCCTGGTGGTGCTCTATGTGATAGCCGCCGTGCTGGGCACGCTCATCTGCACGCATCTCCATGTCCTGGCCAAGGTCTGCGTCTCCCTGTTCACCTCGCACATCCGCCTGCTAAAGCGAGCGGTTCGCTCGAGTGAGACTGCTCCCCTGACCATGCTGGGCGCCGAGGTGGCCGTGATGACGGACATGGTCAAGTGTCTGGATGCCTTTACCAATCAGCAGAGTCGTCTGGTGGGCGTGATTGATGCCTTGGACTCGTGTGACACCGAGAGGATCCTCACCCTGCTCAATGCTGTCCAGACTTTGCTCTCCTCGCCAAATCGTCCTTTTGTGCTGCTCATCTCGGTGGATCCCCATGTCATTGCCAAGGCAGCCGAGGCCAATAGTCGGCGGCTGTTTACGGAGGGTGGAATTGGAGGCCACGACTTCCTAAGGAATTTGGTACATCTGCCGGTTTACCTGCAGAACTCTGGACTCAGGAAAGTGCAACGTGCTCAAATGACCGCCTTGCTGTTCAAGCGAAGTGGCGGCGGCGACTACCAGACGGACGATGGACCCACTCTGGGTCACTCAGTATCTGCCCGACGGCTGTCCAACGCCTCGGAGATCATCTCCAGTCAGGAGAAGCTGCGTGGTCAGGGTCGTGGAGGTGGTGGCAAGAAACTGCGTCTCTCCGAGTCGGTGGCCAGCTCCACGGGCTCGAATCTGCATCGCCTGGGCCAGAATCCCCAGACTGTGCTGGATCTCTCGAGGATTGTTTTAACGGATGACTACTTCAGCGATGTGAATCCGAGGAGCATGCGCCGGCTGATGAATGTGATTTACATCACTGTGCGCCTGCTCAAGGCTTTCCAGATAGACTTTAGTTGGTATCGCCTTAGTTCCTGGATCAATTTGACGGAACAGTGGCCTCTGAGGGCCAGTATGATAGTCCTGCATCATGATCAGTTTATGGACAGCAATGCGGATGAGAGTGTCTCTTTGCAGAGTGTTTATGAGAAGTGAGTAGTGCATAGAAGATATAAATTCCATATATTTATCCCTATTATCTCTCTAGACTGCGTCCCAAACTCGCCTATTTGAGGGAAGCTGCTCCGCTCTTGGAGCTGGATCGTGATGAGCGTAAGCTGGATGCCTTCCTGCAGCTGCACAAATCAGATCTTCTGGTGGCGGATCTACGCATCTTTCTGCCCTTTACCATCAACTTGGATCCTTATTTGAGAAAGGTCTTGAAGGGTGAGTATTTTTAAAATAACTATTAAGCTCTCTTTATAAAGTTGAAACATTTTATAGAGGACCAGCAAACCATCGAGGATGAGGGTTCTCTGGTGCTGCAAACCAGACCCAGTGTGTCCAACAATACGCGTCAATATCCAGCGCCCACCACCTATGTGCCTTCGCCGCAGGCTTATCCGCCTTACCAGATGTTCCACAACGAGTATCCTTCGGTCAACAACGAGCTGCGCTCCAGGAATCTCAGCACAAGCACTGAACCAGTCACGCCTTTGATTACCTCGCCCAGTGATTCGTTTGGTGTAGGTTTTTCTGACTATTTTTAAATTAAAAGGAATGTTTTAATGTTATAATTTATTATAGGACGACATTCTGCAGACCAAGCTTACTGACCTCACCACCGAGGGTGTCATCAGTCTGCTGGAGCGTATAGAGGACATGAAGCCCGCCTTGGCCAAGTTGGCGCCCGTGCTGCGCGAGAATGCGATCAATGGACGTGTCCTCAAGCACTGTGATATGCCGGATCTCAAATCGGTAAGTAATTCTTATCAACTTTGAGGTTTCATTTTCCCAAATTAATTGCTTTCTTCCCTCTTAGGTTCTCGGCCTAAGCTTTGGCCACTGGGAGCTGTTCCGTCTACTGATCACCACTTTGCGTGAATGCGAGCGCCTGCCTAGGAAGCAGCGCCAGCAGCAGCCACAGCAGCAGACTGCCGCCTTGGAGGCGCCGCCAACGAGTGTGCCAATGATCAAGGATGTGACAGATGCCCTGATGCAGCCACCGCGGGAGTCGCTGTCGCGAAAGAACTCTGTTAGTCATATGGAGAAGCAGGTAAGATGGGTTAATATTGATTCAGGAAGGTTCTTGATAACTCTCTGCTCTAACTCATGTGCTTTTTGATCTATTCTTATTCCGATCATTCCTAAAAATAAATGCAGTCAAAAGTTCATGACTACGAATACCTGCAGGTAAAGAGCTCAGCTCAGCAAGAGACGCACTCAGCAGACTGCAAAACCACTACAAATAGGATTTTCATTTACTTCACACCCTCTAACCATGCTCCTTTCTTCTTTCCCCTCTTTATCCTTAGGTAACCCTGGAGGAGCAAATGATCTGTGGCACTTTGCAGACCCTGAACGAGGAGGCATACGAGGATGTGGCCAATAGCAGTGAACGACCAAGTCCCACAGGTGAGATGTTGGCGGCAGCCGCACAACTGCAATTAGCACCCATACGCGAGTCATCCGAGTTCGGATCACCCTCCGATGACCTCAAGCAGTATGGGGTCAGCAGCGGCAGCACCAACAACAACAACAACAATAACAACAAGTACTTGCATGCGGAATACAATCGAAGTGCCAGCTCGCATTCCCTGCAGAGTCTGAGCACTCTGGTGGGGGGCAGTGGTGGCGGTCAGCACCTGGGCAATGGTAACGATCACGATCATGATCACGATTTTAGCGGGAGCACTCTCGACCTAATGCATGTTGATTCGGTGTTTGGTTATAATGGTGTCGGCGGCAGTGGTTATCATCATAATCATCGGGCATCGCGCCAGATATCAATAAGTAGCGAGCTGCTGAGCGAGACAGCTAGCAGCCTGCCCCTGCCCCTGGTGGTGGTCATACCCAATATCTCCGGCGAACAGAGCTACGATGACACCAAGCTGTGAGAGGAATTTTCGGGGTGATCTGTGATTTACCCATGAGAATTGCAAAAAAAAAAAAGAAAACGAATCAAGCCGCGCTTAAGTATTAACTTTACTTAGTACAATACAAATATATATTTTATAGTCTGACAAACCCGACCCAAGGACCAAAGGGAACCCACAAACCAAACCATATCATTAGAGCTGGAAAAAAAATCGATTTCAGTTCACCATATTTGTATTTAAATATGAGTTTTTCTATGTTCTTCAGCGTTTATATAACATTGATTTTTATAGTAAATTCGATAATCCGATTCTGAAAATATATAATAAAGAAAAATCTATTAATTGATTATAAAATCGATTTTATTTCCAGCTCTACTATCATCTTCACTTTGTTAACTTTTTGCTTTGGCTTTTGGCTTTACCAATATCAAGAAAACTAATATTTGAGTTGTGCAATTACTACTAAAAATCATTCCAATTGTTACCCAAGACTATTATTATTAATTATTTGCAACATTTAAAATTGTGAAACCCACCACGAAACATGAACAACTAATCAACCTTTAATCCTACCCTCCACTAAACCAATTATGTCTACTATCCCCCCAGCGAGAGATGATGATGAAGCATCAAATAAATGATAAATCTTATGAACAACTCGTCTCCACTTGCATTTTATTCAGCTTTCTTACTATCTGTGTGTGCAAAGAAAACATAAAATATAAGATGCGTAACGACATAGTAGCATCTTAATACTTATGTTGTCTTTGCTGTGTGTTTGTCTTTAACCACTTATGTTCCAAGTTAAATGGCTGCTTTATATTCCCACCTGGTTTCCCTACATTTCCGGGCCTCGTTTTGGGCGGCGGGCTTTGTCATCTTTTCCCTCCCAGAGATCCTTAACTAAATATCCCCCATCAATCCGTATGATTTTTAGAACTCGACACGCCTAGTGCCATGGGGTCTGCAATGACAACACCATTGCTGGGCGTCAGCTCCTCAGGTTCCATGCAGCCGCCGCCGCCCTTGGGTCGCGATTCCATATTGAAGCAGCAGGGCAGCGTCAAGGCCGACAAGCGGGTATCGATCCAACAAACGGCGAGCAGTAATAATAATAATAACAAGCTGACACCAAATGTGGAATATGTATCCGAGCGCCAGCAGCCGGAGGTACTCCAGGGTGGAGTCAAGCGCTTGACAACTAAGCCGCCACCAGGTAAAGTCTGAGAAACATAATGCTTAGGGTTTTAATTACTTATAAAATCCTTATATCTCGGCAGGACCTCGACCCGCTTCGCTGATCATCACCCGAAACGATTCCAACTCACAGTTCCAGCTGCTGCGCTCCTCCTCGGTGGACTACGACGATGTCGAGGCTCAGGAGCACAGGACCACGATAAGAACCACATTGCTGGAGCAGCAGGAGGAGGAGGAGTCGGCCCCGTTCGTGTTTACAGTGCGCAAATGATACAATCTTCTCTACTAGCCTACGCTTATAGTTACGAATTAGTTTTTAGTGCAATTTAGCCAATAACTAGAGAAGGGGGACATGAACTCGCACAAGTTCAGCGAGTTTATGACGCTTGAATTTTGTCCTGGGCGGATTTAAGTCGTTTATGTTGCAACTCTGAAACCGCCTTTTGGGGGGTTGCCCCTAAGTACTTATACTCTAGCAAAAGACACACACACACACAAAACGTTCTATTACTTGTTATAAATGTATGTGTATTTATTAATTGTACAAAGAATAAGTGAGAATGGCAGTTATACATCTAGAAATTCGTTTGGTCATAAGTTTTGTGGCCTTGAACGCCACTTTGGCATTTGCGTTGCAAGAGATTTATGAATATATTCGAGAAACTAAGAGGTATTTCAAGCCAAGATCAAATTATAAGGCACTCCTGGTTGGTCCTTAAAGCTATTGGATATTTATAGTGATTTTTTGGCAATATATTTATAAATAAACTGAGAGAGAGTACGAAATACGATGTGTAAATGAAATCAAAATTAGATTCATTAGCGAATGGTATGGCGAACGATGGCCAGGGCTGGACCCAGTCTCCTGTAAAGTGTCTCGGCAATGGAGTCATCTGGAATCGCCCTGGCGATCTCCTGCAGGGCGTACATTACATTTGACTGCTGCTGAGACAAGTCGGTTGGGTTGAAGGAGCGTTTCTGCCAGAAGGTAGAGTCCATCGGTGGGGCCTCCAGGCGCGCCTGGGTTCCAGCATCTTGGGTGAAGGTCTTGTGATCCGTTTGAGTGTCAGCATTCTTGAAGAGCGTCGCCTTATCCGCTTCCGCCTCTTCAGAGCCCACTCCCAGCTCCATTTGCTCCTTCTTCAGCTTGAGTATGTGTTGCGACGGCGTTGCCGTTTTCTGGATCTCCTTTAAACGATGTATATCTATGCCCAGGATGCGGCACAGTTCTCGGATCGGCCGAGGTAAAACTTCCAGGCCCCATTTGGACAGTTCGATGCGCGTTCCGGGGGCCGAGTTGAACTCGTACACCACGTTCATGTTGTTGCAAAGGGGCGAGGGATTCTCAAAGCCATTTTGGTTCCGAAAGGAATCATGAACCGGCAGCTTGCACATGGTTTCCACCATTAGGACCTCGCGTTCATCATCTTTATTGGCATTCTTCTGAAACAGTTCCAGCGCCAGTTGGGCCCGTGCCACGCCCAGGTTTCGTTTGTCCTGTTTTGAAAGATTTTCCATCTTTGGAAACATCTTTGGGGGCTTCGGGGCACTCTCCAGGAGATTAGAGGTCTTGACCACGCGCAGGCGCTTCTCGTCATCTCGCACTGGAACATAATCAAGATCTGGTTTTTCGGCCTTAATGCGACGTCCGGGCCAGTGGTGGCTCTGGTTCCGCTTGTTCTCCTTCTGGCTTTCATCCGGCGAACTGTTGCTCCTCGGCCGCTTCTTACTTTCAGCCTCTTCCTCCTTCTCTTTGCTCGAGTGATGGGAGCGCTTCCTCTTCCCACTCTTCTTCTTCTTCTTTTGTTCTCCACTTCCCCCCTGATCACTCTCATTCACCATGGCCAACTTTCGGAGGATCTCCATCTTCTCGGCTATGAGCTCGGCATCGCTGTCTTCGTCTCCACGGCTGCACAAATCCATATCCTCTAGGTTTTCGCGGGCCGTATAAGCGCTCGGAAGGCCATCCAGGACGGGATTAAAGGGGGGTACAGTTGTAGGACAAGAAGCAGAAGAAGAAGGGGGACTATAAGAAGGGGGAGGAGTATTGGGTAAATCATTGAGAAGATCATCCAGCATCACATGATCGGGATCCATCTTAAAGTCATCCTTGGGTTGAATGGTCGCCTGCAGGCTGGCTCCTGGAGTGGGTGGGCGCGCCGAGTGTTGTACATCTTCCTCTAGATCGCTGTCCCACCTGCAATTCGACACAGAAGTGTCGGGCTCAAGGCCACTGGCACGTGGAGATTCCTCAAGCCTCTCGCGCAGAGGCGTAGGATCGTTCTCGTCCCGGGGCTCCGCCTTCTCGATTTTCACTTCCATTTTAATAGTTTGCTCCATGCTGAATCGTGGTTCATGAAAATAGAACTTTGTCAGCAAAAAACGTTTCAAATTTCACAAACATAACGGAAGTGTGACCAGAGTTTAACTGCAGATTGGGCAGTGTTGTCAGTATGGCTGTTTTCAGGCTATGGAAAGGCATATCCCTAAATATAGCTTATTTTAATAATTGTCCTTTTCGTGGTTCAATGCCAAACTTGAACAAGTTCTGCACATAAAAAAATAATAAAGGTTGTACGTTTACTTTTATGTATTTAAATGTAGTTATTTTTTATTCATTCATATTTAGCTTATTTTTTTCTCAGATTGTAGCTTGTTCATGCTCATCACTGTTTGGTACAGAAAAAAAATCTGGATTGTGTGACCGGAGGGTTTTCCTTTTCCTTTCTCCATGGAATCTGGGCGCACTAAAACGATAAAAGAACAAATTTTAACAGTCAAATAAAACAATAGCAACAAATAACGGTATAAAAATGATTTTGCGCTCCTGGGACCGGGTAAAGCCACGTTCCTTGTCGGATTTTGCTGCCTTTTTGCTGGTGGCTGTGTTTGTGCCGGTGACATACATATTCCAAATCGTCATCGTCCTGCCGGAACTGTTTGTCATCGGTGGCGTCTGCTACACAGTCCTCTGGGTGGTCAGTGTGTTCCTCATCTTCAACCTGACGTCCAACATGCTGGCCTGCATGCTAGTGGACACCAGCATAAGGAGTGAGTATAAGACTATTCCTAGACTGTCCTTAACTTTGAAATATCTATGGACTTGCAGTGGAGCTACTAAAGCCACCGGTGGAGCCCGGTAAGCTGGCCCGGTGGCACATGTGCCACGATTGTCAGACGCTAGTGCCGCCCCGCTCCTGGCACTGTGAGGTGTGCAACGTGTGCGTACTGAAGCGGGATCACCATTGCCGATTCACCTGCTGTTGCATCGGGCACCACAACTACCGGTACTTCTTCTTCTACTTGGTGTACATGATTATCGGATCCTTTGTGGCGGCCATCACGCAGAGCATTTACCTATGGCACCTCCATCTGGACATTTACTGGCGCTGGTCCACGCTGTTTAATGTATTCGCTCCCATGGTTAGTGTGATGCTTTACCCCAGCTGGGAGAGCTTCTACGTGGTCATCTATGATCTTACCCTGTTGGCCTTTGGCATATCATCCCTGCTGCTCATCTTCCACTGGTCAATCATCAGGAATGGGTCTGTGACCATAGAGCGTGGCACCAGGAAGTATGATCGCGGCCTGAGAGGCAATCTGGAGATGGTGCTCGGCAAGAGGATGCATCTCACCTGGCTGTCGCCCTTCGTTCGCAGCGATTTGCCGCACGATGGCGTGAACTGGGAACCCAATGCTGCTGCCTTGCCAAAGGAGGACTAGTCAATCTTGTGGAGCAATTCATAGTATTAATGGCATTTATATGGAGGAAACCTTTACAACGATTTACGATTTACTTAAGCTATAGCATATTTTTTAAAGCCCTCTAGTCAATATTTGAATACTAATCTCATTATGTATGTAAATTATGTGTTCATGGAAATCGTGTTTGTATTCTCGCCATCTGAGTTGATCCTTTGTCACAAATCAGTATTCTTTTGTCTTTATCACATTTTTATGTTTACAAAACAAAAGAATTCATTTTTTTATACCCTTGCAGGGTATTATAATTTCAGTCAGAAGTTTGCAACGCAGTGAAAGAGACCTTTCCCACCCTATAATTTAAATATATTTTTGATCATCTAATTTTTTACCATTCAAATTTTCAACAATTTCTATGCAATTTGGACGTTTCTCAAATTGGGGTACCAGGCGAACAGAAAGCAGCAGCAAGCAACTGAAAACTGTTATAAAAAGTCCAAGTTTCGAACCATTTAGGAACAAGCGAAAGTAACGGCTGTTTTCCCAAAATGCAACTCTGGGCAGGCAGCTCAGAGAGGGATAGCAAGTGTCCAGAAAAGAAGAGAGCAGACAACACAGAGTTGTATTTTGGGAAAGAAGCCAGGTTTGAGTCTCCGCTGACTTTCGCTTGCTCCCATAAGGTTCAAAACTTGGACTTTTTATAACAGTTTATACCAGTTTTCAGTTGCTTGCTGCTGGTTTCTGTTCGCCTGTTACCCCAATTTGAGAAGCAGGCAAATTGCATGGAAATTTTCGAAAATTTGGATGGCTGCTGTAGGGAGGTTGTTGTAATGGGGTTGTTGTTGCAATCAAATGGCTGTGCCGGCGGTAAAAGGGTATAAATGCATAAAATAAAATATAAATGTTTATACCAGTTATATAGTTTATACCAATTATCAATTAAATAAATAAATAAATATTTAAATTAAATACTTTTTATTTTCTCAATTATTATAATTTTCAATTAACGGGGGAAATAAATAATAATTTAAGTCGCAACTGAAGCTAGAGAAATTAAAAATAATTTCAGCAGCTCATCGAAATTTTCGACAATTTCTATGCAATTTGGCCGTTTCTCAAATTGGGGTACCAGGCGAACAGAAACCAGCAGTAAGCAACTGAAAACTGTTAGAAAAGTCCAAGTTTCGAACCATTTAGGAGCAAGCGAAAGTAACGGCTGTTTTCCCAAAATGCAACTCTGGGCAGGCAGCTGAGAGGGGGATAGCAAGTGTCCAGAAAAGAAGAGAGCAGACAACACAGAGTTGTATTTTGGGAAAGAAGCCAGGTTTGAGTCTCCGCTGACTTTCGCTTGCTCCCATAAGGTTCGAAACTTGGACTTTTTATAACAGTTTATACCAGTTTTCAGTTGCTTGCTGCTGGTTTCTGTTCGCCTGTTACCCCAATTTGAGAAGCAGGCAAATTGCATGGAAATGTTCGGAAATTTGGATGGTCTGCTGCAGGGATGTTGTTGTAAAAAGGTTGTTGCTGCCATAAGCTGTTGTTGTCGGCAACAAATAGGTATAAATGCATAAAATGAAATATAACAGTTTATACCAAATATTATTTTCGCCCAAACGTTTTTATAACAGTTTATACCAGTTTTCAGTTGCTTGCTGCTGGTTTCTGTTCGCCTGTTACCCCAGTTTGGAAAGCGGCCAAATCGAATGAAAAATTTGCTCATTTGCATCAGTGATGCTCATCTCCATCAGTGATGCTCATCTAGCTATATTGCAATATTGGGAGGCTATAAAATCGGGCTTAATGGCAGTGATGCTCATCTGGCTATATTGCAATATTGGGAGGCTTAATGGCAGTGATGCTCATCTAGCTATATTTCTTTATTGGGACAAAATAGATAGATGAGCATCACTGATGCAAAGTCAGTTTCAGTGTGCCCAGGTGCATTTAAGCAACATTTTAGCCTAAAAAATTTACAATATGGTCACATCTGGTTTGAGTCTTCGCTTACTCCAAGATCATTTGCATCAGTGATGCTCATCTCCATCAGTGATGCTCATCTAGCTATATTGCAATATTGGGAGGCTATAAAATCGGGCTTAATGGCAGTGATGCTCATCTGGCTATATTGCAATATTGGGAGGCTATAAAATCAGATTTTGCATCAGTGATGCTCATGTAGCTATTTTGCAATATTGGGAGGCAATATATCAGGCTTAATGGCAGTGATGCTCATCTAGCTATATATCTTTATTGGGACAAAATAGATAGATGAGCATCACTGATGCAAAGTCATTTTTAGTGTGCCCAGGTGCATTTAAGCAACATTTTAGCCAAAAAATTTACAATATGGTCACATCTGGTTTGAGTCTTCGCTTACTCCAAGATCATTTGCATCAGTGATGCTCATCTCCATCAGTGATGCTCATCTCCATCAGTGATGCTTATCTAGCTATATTGCAATATTGGGAGGCTATAAAATCGGGCTTAATGGCAGTGATGCTCATCTGGCTATATATCTTTATTGGGACAAAATATATAGATGAGCATCACTGATGCAAGTGAGCAAATTTTTTCATTCGATTTGGCCGCTTTTCAAACTGGGGTAACAGGCGAACAGAAACCAGCAGCAAGCAACTGAAAACTGGTATAAACTGTTATAAAAACTTTTGGGCAAAAATAATAATTGGTATACACTGTTATATTTCATTTTATGCATTTATACCTATTTGTTGCCGACAACAACAGCTTATGGCAACAACAACCTTTTTACAACAACATCCCTACAGCAGACCATCCAAATTTCCGAAAATTTCCATGCAATTTGCCTGCTTTTCAAATTGGGGTAACAGGCGAACAGAAACCAGCAGCAAGCAACTTAAAACTGGTATAAACTGTTATAAAAAGTCCAAGTTTTGAACCATTGATCTTTGAGTAAGCGAAGACTCAAACCAGATGTGACCATATTGTAAATTGTTTGGCTAAAATGTTGCTTAAATGCACCTGGGCACACTGAAATTGACTTTGCATCAGTGATGCTCATCTATCTATTTTGCTTTGATGTTTCTTTCATATTCCACCGCAAGAATGCCCTTCCATTGAGCCTGTTTAAATTATCCCACCCAAAAAAACCGCATCCTCCTCATATCTCAAAAATAACACATTTTTTAAGGTATATTATTTATTTCAGCTTTAAATAAATAAAAGAAGAAAAGGTGAGGCATGTGGGAATGTCGGAGGTCGTTCCCAGTGGTTTCGACTCGGTCTTGGTGGCACTTGGTCCACTTCTGCTCCTCCTCGTCCTGATCCTCCTTGTCAACGTTCTCTGTCTCGCCTTCGGCACCCGCTTTCAGTTCCTGGCAGCTTGCTGCAATTAAATTAAAAAAAAACTAATTTCAGGTTCATAACTCAGCCAAAAGTGCATGAAATTCAATTCGGAAAGCTGTTCTGAGTTGCCTTTTCTAAGCCTAACAAAACTGCATACTACGTTTAGGGTTCTTTTCAATTTCATTTTTTCTCAATTTTTTTGAATTTTAATGACGGTACCCCTTACATATTTTTGCAAAAATGGTGCGATTTATTTTTGGGGAAAATAACTAATTTTTAAAGGTTCATAACTCAGTCAAAAATGCATGAAATTCATTTCGGAAAGTTGTTCTAAGTTGGTTATTCTAAGCTTAACAAAACTGCCTACTTAGTTTTGCTTTAATACTTACCTGTAATTTTTAAATAATTGTTTAACAAAAATGAGCAAGAAACTAATTTTCAAAGGTTCACAACTCAGTCAAAAATGCATGAAATTCAATTCGAATAATTTCAATTATTTAACCAGAATGGCTCGATTCTTAGTGATTCAATTGCAATTTGCAAGGGTATACAAACTTCGGCGTGTCGAAGTTAGCTTCCTTTCTTGATGAATACTAATCTCATTAGTTTTAGAAATATTCATGGAAAGCGTGTTTGTATTCTCGCCATCTGAGTTGATCCTTTGTCACAAATCAGTAATTTTTTGTCTTTTTATCACATTTTTATGTTTACAAAACAAAAGAATTCATATTTTTATTTACAATATTTAATATTAGTTAATAAATTAAAAGTTTTTCTAGTCAAATGCAAAAGGTACACTATCTATTTTGTGGTTTGTATTCAAAATTCGTTTATTTCGATAGAAGAACGCTCACACATTGTCGTAGAACAAAAGGAGGGAAGCTTACATAAATAAGTTAACCAGTTTTTTTTTTTTGGGAAAAGAAAGAGCATTTTTTGGGCAGCTTGCATTGCTCTGAGATTTCATCGATCCGAGAGATTTGAAGTTGGCTTCCTAGGACTCGCGTCTGGGATTAGTAGCTATAGCCTGTCTGAGGGTTGAATTCACCGTTGCCGCGGCCAGCACCCGGTGCTCCTGGCGCTGGTGGAATGTACTGCGATCCAGGTGATCCTGGTGCTCCTGGTGCACCAGGTGCTCCGGGTCCTCCTGGCCTTCCTGGAGAGCCTAAACAAATAAAAAGGATTAAAAATATGACAGCAAAAAATGAACTTTATTTATGATAGACTTACCAGGACCTCCCGGGCCTCCTGGACCTCCTGGCGCGCCTCCTCGCCCTGCACCGCCACCATATCCGCCAGCACCTCCTGCCCCGCCAAATCCTCCTGGGCCTCCCGGACCTCCAGGAGCACCTGGGGCGCCTCCTCGTCCTGCGCCGCCACCGTATCCGCCAGCACCTCCTGCTCCGGCACCACCAAAGCCTCCTGGGCCACCTGGACCTCCGGGACCACCTGGCGCCCCGCCTCGGCCTGCGCCGCCACCTGCGCCGTATCCTCCTGCACCGCCGGCCCCGCCTCCTGCACCGCCAGCCCCGCCTCCCGCACCATAGCCACCCGGACCGCCTGGGCCTCCCGGACCTCCTGGGCTTCCGGGACCTCCAGGAGCACCGCCTCTACCGGGGCCACCAAAGCCTCCCGGTCCACCTGGACCGCCTGGAGCTCCACCAGCTGGGGGAGGAACGTACTGATTGCCACCAGGGAATCCGGGACGCCCTGCACCGCCGGGACCTCCCGGTCCTCCCGGACCACCTGGCGCGCCGCCTCGTCCTGCGCCGCCACCGTAACCGCCTGAACCGCCTGCTCCTCCGCCGCCACCAAATCCTCCTGGGCCACCTGGTCCCCCCGGACCTCCAGGCGATCCTGTAAAAAATTTATGCAAGGGCTTAATTAGTAAAGTCTATAAAAACATTTTGGATTTGTTAATGGGCTTTAGGGTAACGGCTTTCCGTTACAATTTATAATTTATGGAATATATTTAGTAGATCGTGGGAAGATGGCCAGACAATGTGGCTACCCATACGACAATAATATGTTAAACAAACTTGAAAAGCGTGGGAGTAACCCAGGAGCATGTGCAGCTAGATCTTCATACAATCTTCCCACACAATCTTCCCATAAAGATCACATTGCTTTGATCTTTAGCCGGCAATTTAAACTTGAGAAACTGTTATAATAAATATATTATTTTGTATCATAATAATTAATAATTATTTTAAGAGGAATAAGGAATTATAGAAATATTTGAAGCTTACCGGGTCCACCTGGTCCGCCTGGTGCTCCGCCACGTCCGGCACCGCCACCATATCCACCCCCACCGCCGGCTCCTCCTCCTGCTCCGCCTCCTGCGCCGCCTCCAAAGCCTCCTGGCCCACCTGGCGATCCTGTAAAGAAAATTAATCATAATTAATGTTCTTAAGGTCAAGAATATTAGCACTAACCAGGACCACCTGGACCTCCTGGCCCGCCGCCTCGTCCTCCGCCACCTCCGTATCCAGCTCCTCCGCCGCTTCCGCCGCCACCAAAGCCTCCCGGTCCACCTGGGCCACCTTTGATACAATCAAATCAATAATCAATATTTTTAAGGTCAAGGAAACGAACACTATTACTTACCTGGGCCTCCTGGACCGCCGCCTCGTCCTCCGCCACCTCCGTATCCAGCTCCTCCGCCACCTCCAAAGCCTCCTGGTCCACCATGTCCTCCTGGAGATCCTGTGTTACAAACAAATAAAAAATCAATATTTAAAAAAATATGAAAGCAAGCACTATTAATCACCTGGACCACCTGGACCTCCTGGCCCGCCGCCTCGTCCTCCACCGCCACCGCCTCCGTATCCAGCTCCTCCGCCGCTTCCGCCGCCACCAAAGCCTCCCGGACCACCTGGGCCACCTTTGATACAAACAAACCAATAATCAATATTTTTAAGGTCAAGGAAACGAGCACAATTACTTACCTGGGCCTCCAGGACCGCCCCCTCGTCCTCCACCGCCACCGCCTCCGTATCCTGATCCTCCGCCACCTCCTCCGCCACCAAAGCCTCCTGGTCCACCAGGTCCTCCAGGAGATCCTGTAATGGAGATTAATTATTGATTAATTCAAAATTAATAAATCTTCTGAAGTAACCACTCACCATGACCGCCACTGAAGCCACCTCCTGGCAGAATGTTAATGCCCTGGGCCGCCAGCGACTTGGCTATTGCCTCCGGAATGGGTGGAGGAGTTGGAAGAGCAGAGCCAGAAGGGACAAAGCCATTCTCATCCGCCGTGTACATGATCTCAACGAGCTCGCCCTCGGGATTCGTATAGGAATAGGAACCCATCACAGAAGGTATCTCGTTCTCCGAACCCTTGTTTTTCACGGTGCCCTCCTCCTGGGCCTTGATTCCATTGCCAGTCTCGTAGCTGAAGCGGTAGTTACCATCACCATCGTTCTCGTTCACGAACGACAGGATGGGAATTGGTGGTCCGCCGGCGGGAGGTCCACCAGTTGGAGCACTAGGTCGGGGAAAGGGAACAGGGCCTGGTCCGGCGGCGCTGCCACCAGGAGCAATGGGTCGACCGTTGGCAAAGCCACCCAAGCCGTTATTGCCGCCGCCGAAGCCACCTCCTCCAGCTCCACCTGCCCCGCCGCCTGCACCGCCGCCTCCCCCGCCGCCGTAGCCTCCTCCTCCCGCTCCGCCACCTGGTCCGCCGCCGAAGCCGCCTCCTCTCGCTCCGCCGCCAGCACCGCCGCCAAAGCCTCCACCGAAGCCACCTCCTGGCCCCTGCAGTCCCGCACCTGGACTGCCACCCGCACTGGCCGCACTGGCAGGTGGCGGCAGGTATTTGTTATCCAGCTTCGCGGCCTGCGTCAGCGCCAGCGTCGTGATCAGCAGAGCCTGGAGAAGATCAAGAAGATGGGTAAGGCAACAAATTTATGCATGGTAAGTGGAAAGTTCATCGCGATGCACGCTTTCAACTTGGCCTGGAGGAACACTTCAACCAAGATTAATGTGCAATGTGTAGAAGTAATTGTGTAATATATATTGGTTATAGTATCTTTCAAATATAGGATATATCTTAAGAGCCTATACAAAAATCAACAACCAATTTAATAAAATTTATGGGCCATTATTTATGGAAACCATAAAACTTTAATGAATGGAAACTACTCATTCATGAATGATAATTAAAATATGCTTGATTATTCTGTGGGATTTTTATAGTTTAAAGTCTGTATTCTAGGAAACTAAGAAGATTATTGAGTTATTATTATTATTATTAACTTTAATACTTAAAGTTTAAATAGGAAAAGTCTTTAAGATGTTGTAAATACTCGTCAAGTCCTAGACCTCGTTCCTAGTTGATTTTATGGGCTTAAAAAATGTAATTTGTTCAAGTTACGCCATGTAAAAATCACTTTTAACTGCCAGCAAATTAAATAACACCTTACTTAGCAGAAAAACCTCATCTATGGGGAGAATGGAATGCATTGCAAGAAGCTAGAGAGGATACGACCTCGAACGGGGTCAAGAGTGTGGCCAAAATGTCGGCCATTTCATTTCATCAATGAATCGCGCCCATTGACATCGCAACCGCTCACGTTTTCCATTTTCCATTGTTGCAAATGGCCCATTAAGGCAGCTAATACCTAGACTATCGAATGACTATATCAAGCTCCTCATCGACAACGACGAACTCTGATATTTATGGACTTCTTGTTAGACAGAAGATGTCTGCCGCTTCGAGCAACCGGAGAAGAAGATGTAACAGCAGCATGCAGCGTGTGAACAATCGCAAGAGACTGCTTAGGCTGACTGGGAAGGTTAAGTAAACGTATCGGATTGGCTGGAAGCTGGGGCAGCTCCGTCTCCAGCGACCAGCGAGTGTCAAGTTGAAGTTTAAACCGTTTACGGACTCCCCTTAACGGCTCCATCGACTGATGATGAGCTCACTTGTCGCGCTCGATTGTCGCGCACCTGAATAATGCAATTCTCCGAAATAATGAAAATTCTGACATTTGCCACCACACTGACTCATCTCCGAGGCATCGAGTATGAAGTATGATGCCACATGCAACCAACGCCTGCCCCTACAGACTCTTTGGGGATTTCGTGACCGGAGCGCAGACATCTTCGACAGTATTTCGCAACTGCTAAAATATAATTGCGGTAATTGCAAATGGGCTGCCAATTGGGTCGCCCCACTGCCAAGACTGCTTCCATTTCCATTTCCATTTACAAAGGCGATGATCTGCTTTGGAGGCGGTACGGACACGACCGATACTTGGGCAACTTTGCGTGCCAGCAGCCATCTCTAACGTCTCCTCCTCCTCCTCCTCCTCCATCTGGGATTGCCAATGGCCTTTTAATTTATGCGTTAGTTGATCTTTTCCAAGACAATCGGATATGCTAAGTGCGATGGGGAAATCCTTCCTTTGATGGGCTCAACACACTCCCTGCGGCAAGTCAATTAATTTATCGCGATCTCTAATGAATTGGTTGAGTACTAAGTTTAGCTTGGGACAGGTAGTGATTTATTGCTATAAATTAATCTCTTTAAAAATTGTTTAAATTAATATTTCTTGGTTTTTGGTCAAATTAAATTTGAAGTAGAATTCATTTTTTAATTAGCATTTTTAGGGTGATTTATGTTACACAGTTTCTCTAAAGGGTCTTATATTTCCACTTGAATATTAAACAAGAAAGGAAGCTAACTTATGCACACCAAATATGAATATCCTTCAAGTTTGTAAATGGTTTAGGGTAACAAATTTGAATCTATCATAAATAAGCCAAAAAAGCCTTAATCTTGAATCGGAAAACAGTTCTGTGCTAGTTTTTATTAGGTTAAAAAATATGCATACTACATTTTAAAGTTTAGAAAATTAAAATTTTTGTAAATTTTTGACAATTTTAACGATGTAACCCCTTAAAAAATTTTGAAAAAATTGAAAAATATTTTTTTCTTTCCAACATGTCCAGTTTGATTCGCCTACTAATCCTGATCAAGAATATATATGATTTATGGGGTCGGAAATGACCCCTTCACTGCGTTACTAGCTTCTGAATGAAATTATAATACAAAGTCATTAAAATATATTTTGATTTTACTGTAGTTAATTATATATTAAATCTATAATTTAGTTAATTAAATATTTAACTTCTGTCAAAAAAAAAGGAAATAATAATAGAATAATATTTAAAAGAAGAAATGAATTACTACATTATTTTAAAATTACACTTTAAAAGTTAATTTACAAGGTGCCAGGTTAACAAATTCTTTTAAAACATTTAAGGGACGCTTTCTCTTTTAAATATTTTCGGATCTTGGAAATTAAAGCTGCATAACATCCTTTTCAAGAGATTTATAATTGATTCTTGCAATCAAAATAACAGAAAATATTAATTGTAATTGTAAAAATTAAATATTTCTTATAAACACTTGAAATTTCAAGCAAAAAAACCCTTCAAAAACCTACCTAGATCTGATACTTTTTACTAGATTTTCCTGTAATCACTGAACTCACCCACTTAGGAGCCATCTCTGTAACCCTTTTGCTTTAATATTCCGAATGTTTTTGTTGCAGAAGAATCCTTGCCACAAATCCTTGACACAAAACAAAACGAAAACGAACGAAACCACGCAAGTCCTTGCTGGGAAGGAACTCTGTTGTGCCACCGCGTATGATGTGGCTCCTCGATTGTCACGATACTATTGTGCCGATCGCAGCCTGGGTTCTCCAGCTTTTATACTTGGATTCGGCGCCAAATGCAATCAAATGGAATGGAATGAGCTCTAGCTCTAGCTCTGCCTCAACCTCTAGCTCTGGCCGAATCCGAAGCCGGAGCTTGCAGCTCCGAGCTTGGCGCTGCTGAGCGAGTGCTGAGATTTTGATACTTTATGGCATTTATTGCGAATCGTGTGCAGCTGTGTTGGGGCAAAAACAATTGCCAGGCAAAAGGGAGGAGGAGAAGAACAAGCGAGGAGTAGGAGGAGGAGGAGGAGCTGCATAGGTTCGCCCCATTGTCTCAACGACGACGGCATCGGCATCGACACCGGCGGCATCTCGTTTACCCAATGTACCTTGTCTCGTTAAACAAACGCTCTCAGCCACATCTCTCCCGAGTTGGTAAAAATTAGCAAGTTGCCGCCGCTTGCTGCTCGTAAATTGAAATCCAATCGAAACGCTCAACGCTCGAGCGCATCATTCAGCTGTTGCTGCAGCAGCAGCAGATTCATCTCCATTGAATGGCACATTTGGGAAACCAGCTGGCTTGGCGCTAAGAATCGCATATAGAAATGCAGTCTAGCCCCAGACGGATGTCCATAAATCCGGGCTGATGGGATTTCGTGGCAGCTCTTTCACAGGGCCGAGGCCCAGGTCCAGTCCAGGTGACCTTTCACCTAACGATTGAGTGGAAAACTGGTAATAAATACCACTTAATATCGACACCCTCTGGGCATTGCGCAAAACAAGTTGCTCCACTTGGCGGCAAAACATCCATCTGCCACCACAGCCCCTTCGCCAGCTACCCACATACATATTTCGTTTGAGTTAAACTTTTGCAGAAAGGGCAGTTGCATGTTTCGGGGGCCAAGTTTAGCGAAAATGCTTGACATCTTTTCAGCCAAAAAACAAGGAGAATGCTCACTGACATTTGCCAGTTTGGAAAGGCAAGACACACACAGTCTCTCAGTTTGCAGTTTCGCTATAGCATTCTCTATGGGATGGACATCATCGACGAGGCGGCGGCAGCAGCACAGCTGCGCGGACCAGAACGCCAGCCAAGTGGCAAAAGGAATTTGCACGCACTTGCATTTCCAGCCATCAAACAGAAATGTAAAAAATCTCATTGAAAAAGAACAAATAGAAAAACAAACAAACAAATCTTAACTGAAAGTCCACGTTGCGTATGCGCAACATGCATCACTCATACGCCCCGTGGCCTTGCCAAATTAACACACAAATGAGCAGGGGGACACGCCCACTCCCAGCCTAACATTGCATAAGCATCGAAAAATAATAATCTCAAAGACTGAGAGCCTCAATTAAAATGACTCAACTCGGATGCAGAGATGCATCGCGTAGAATGTTTGCCGCGCTTTGGGTTTTTCTAACCTCGTAGTTCCTGCACCAGCGGATTATTTATAGCGTAATTATGATTACTCAATACCCAATCGTACAAATCAAATACAAAACGTTTATTCAAGCCTCGGGATAGCGGGTAGTAGACAATTAACAATGATGCGATGTGTTGGTTTGGCTTACTCGCCAGTCATCATCTCCATGAATTCTGCAAGAGGGAAAAGGAAAAGTGGAGTAATTAGTTGAGTTATCAAGAATATAGGGAAAATTAATATAGGACTTTTGAAGTTCTTTAAGGAAGGCCTTTGTTGCGTGAGGAAATGTATTAAAAGAGACACTAATCTGCTATTTATCTTATCATATATCACAATGAAGTCAATATAAAAGTGAACTTAAAGTATTTCAAAAAGTATTTAATCAAAAGCATTTAACAATATAAGCTCAGGCTATATATACTATTATATATTATAAAAGCCTAACCCTTTCCTTTCCAATGGAAAAATCCAAACAAAAATAGAGTTAACTCAACATTAAAAATATTTCTAAAAATTTCCACTATTACAAACGCTTTCATATCAAGTAACAAACAAACAAAAACTTCTTCCAAATCCTAAGCTACTGTAATCTCCTCTAAAATCTACCGGAAAATGATACGTCTCTCTGTCGCTCTGTGTAAAGATCTAAGGCTCCAAAAATAGACGCGTCTACAAGGGCAGCTATGTAGCTCCCCACAACGCGGGAACTAAGGCGATTCAACAAATTGATATAATTTGTGTGGAACAAAAAAAATATATATGTATATGTATGTATGGAAAATGCCTCCTCTCATTGGCATTTGGCCAGAGAATTTAAAATTTTATCGGCCAAGTGACGGCGGCTAATTGGTCGTTCAGCGGGACTCACCATCAAAGTCCACGGTGCCGGAGCCGTCAGAATCGATTTCCTCAATCATGATGTCCAATTCCTGCTCGGTCAGCTGATCGTCCAGCTCCTTCAGGATTTCCTTAAGGCAAGAGGTGGGAATGTAGCCATTGCCCTGCTTGTCGTACAGGCGGAAAGCCTCACGCAGCTCCTTCTGCATGGCCTCGTCATCCTCCTCAACGATGAACTTGGCAGCCAGCTGGACGAACTCCTCGAACTCCAGGCGACCGGACTCTGTGGCGGGAAAGATCTATATTAGTTTCTGTCTAAATAAAGAGGGTCGATCTAAGAGCACTTACTGTCCTCATCGACCTCGTTGATGAGCTCTTCGAGGATCTGTCTGTCGAAGGGCTGACCCATGAGGCGCAGGATATCGGCCACCATTTCGGTGGAGATGCTGCCGCACTTCTGGTGATCGAAGCTGTTGAATGCCTTCTGCAGAACGGCAATCTGCTCGGGGGTCAGGTCCTCATCCTGGAAGCAAAGAGGAAATGGTTTAGTGACGAAGTCTTTGGCCAACTTTTGGAGATATTTTCAAAACAAAAGAGGTCACCACCTTTAAATTATTACATTTTTTAAGAATATACTAATACGTTTCAAGATTTAATAATTTCTTTTCACTATCTTTTAATAACCCTCCATCCTAATCCTCAGATCACGATCTCATCTGCTCCACTTACAATGTTCTCCATGTTAAATCCTGTGCTAGTTGTTCACCAGATCGATCTCCGCCAACGACTGATTCAGTTCCCCACTTCTGCGTATCTCGAGATCCCGAAGGCCCAGCAGCAGCACACACAGCACACACCCACACACTGCGCCACTGTGTCGGGGCATTCCAAAAGTAACAAGCTAATTTATGGTTTTCAGCAGCATTTTCGAAAATAAAACCAAACCACCGGGTGAAAATAAACAAAAGAAAACGTAGAATGTGCTTCTAATTTTTGTTGTTTTCTTATATTTTTCTTTCTTATTTTTGTGAAGTGAAAATACGAAAAGCACTGTAAAACCATTGTGGCACTGGCCTGGCCGCATTTACTGTGCCTGCTGGCCACCAGAAACCAGACCAGCAGACCATCTACATATACCAAGATCACTCCTCCTCCTCCTCCTCCTCCTTCTGAGGGGGAAGAGCAATACGATTTTGTAGTGGTTTGCTAAGCTTAACAATGACTATTTTTAAGCGGCTACACTGAGCGAAATCAGAGGGGAAATATGTACAAGATTTTTGGCTGCTGATAAACTGATAAACCAGTTCCCAAATAAGATGTCACCATTCATTAAAACTAAACACGCTTAATGACGATTAAGAGCCTTAAATTAGCTTATTTTAATTTTAAATAAAACATCTGCTGTTTTATATTATTTTTTTTTTCGCAGTTTATTGGATACTGGATACTGGTATTTATTTATGGCAAATTAAATGACGACTACTCAATAAACGGATTCCTCTGCAAGTGGGAAACTTGTTATAAGTTTTTAGGAGGATTTGCAGCTTTAAAAATTAACTATTAATTAAATTATAATATAGTGAATGTACAAAAATAAATGGGTGTGAAATATTTCTTTAAAAAACTTTACAACTAGAGTTTTTATGTAAAATATTTGACTTGTTTTTTTAGTTTTCAATAAAAAATTTAATTACCTTTTGGTTTTCAAGCTAAAGCTGACAGAGTATTAGTGTTTAACCAATATATTAATAATTTACTTTTAAACTTAGAGAAAGTTAACCATTCTTTATCGGTTGAAGATCGATTTTTTGTATAGAATAAGGAAAATTCTTGAATTTCTTGTAGTTTTAATTTAAATCTTACTGTACAACTTTAAATATTAAATTTAAATAATGGAAACTAATTATATTTACTCGAAAATATTTAGATAAACCTAGTATCACTTGATCTTTAATAAAAACTAATTGAAATAAAGGTATTAAGATTTTATTTCTTTACCAAAATATAAACTCAAATCATAAACTCACTACAACCATTTCCCTCAGTGTACGCTTAAGTGGTTCTCATCATTTAAATATATTTCACGTATTGCCCCCACTCATAATTGGAGCAAATTCGATCACATATTTCCAATTCACAGCTCGGTGACACGCTTTATGAATCAATCACGGGCACAACGCGCCCACAAAATCATTAATAGCTCGACCAAATTAACGGGCAATTAAAGATGGGGTATAAATTAGACATATACGCCGCCGCGCCACGCCGCCGCCGCCGCCGATTTTTGCCTTATTTGACGCGCCGCCGCCAAATTATGAAAATAACGGCGCGCCGCGGCGCGCCGCTGGTGCGGCATCGGCGCAGCTTCAGCGCGGCCTTCAGTGTCATTGTTCTTTATAAAACTTTAAAAAAAATAAATAACTCATTAAAATGGCCTTTTTGCCTTATTTGACGCGCCGCCGCCGCCGGTTCTTTCTGACTACTACGCCGCCGCCGCCGAGTCATTTTGACCTCTACGCCGCCGCCGATGCCTTTAACCATCGGCGTAAACCTCTAGTATAAATTAAGAGGGATGGAATCATTCCGGACAGCATCACCACCCTCCAACCAGCGTCTCTCGCCCTCCATCTCTCTGGTGGAAATATCAAACGACGAACAGAAACGAACCGAGTGCTAAAACATTTTTATAAGCGATTCGAATATTGTCTCTTGCGGTTCTGCTTCCTCCTACGTATACGTATTATTCGTATTGGATGTATATTCAAATTTAAATCAGCCATAATATCAGTTTTCGCTTTGTTTAATACCACACAATGATATGCAAATTGATTTATACATTTTAATAAAATAGCTGCGCTTGTGTGGCACACATTTTCGGAATTGCAGACGTGTTTTTGTTTATACACACATAATGGCTATGGAATATTGGGAATATTCAGCGAGAGCATCGTATTGGGCGGAAAATATTGAGGAAACCAAAATGTTGTTTACGGATTATGACAGCGCCGGCCAAAGCAGCCGACAAAAGTTGACGTCACGGTAACATATTGACCATTTGTTTATGTTTCTTATTAATTAATTAGTAGTCAAATAGATGGTGGGCATAACTCAAATGCCAGGAATTAGTAATTGACAACAGCTGGGCTTTGAAAAGAAAGAATTTTTTCGAAGCGCCAGAGGGAATCTTAGAAATTTTTGAAATTGCACTGCAGGTTACACAGGGGAAAAAAGGTTTACATTTTGGAATATAAATATAAATTTTAGGAATTAGGAAGAGTATTTTATTAGATTTATATTTTGTTGTAAATACCTAAATCAAATTGTATATGTTTTTTTATAAGTATAAAATGTATTTTACTCTTCAATAATTATTAATTATTAATATTTTCTTTTATGCAAAAAATCCTGAAGGTAGAAAAATTAAATTATTATTAATTTTGCTTTAAATACAACAGTAACTTTGTTATTTTTTGTTAAGGTTCTTAACTTTACCTTAGTATATCTATTCAAAATTTGTATACTGAATCAAAATTTGCCATTTTCCCCCAGTGTCTCACCGATCTCCTCTTGACAGGCATATTGGCAGGTTGACGTCTCCCTCTCAGCATCTCAATCCATCATCGTTTGGTTCTCGTTATCTTCACTTGCAGCCGCCGTCTATTGGCGGGTATTGGGTTTTCATATTTCCATGTCGAGCTTCCAGAGCGATTAGCCTCAACGACCCAGAATCCAAAACCGAATCAGAATCAACGGATTTGGCGGCGGAGCGTAAGCGTTTCAATGTTATTCTGACATTTCTGAGGCGACGACGATGAGGTGTAGCCTTGATCGTCGCGGCGGCCACTTTGGTTACTTGCACCTTGGAAGTGATGCCCCTGGGTTGCAGCCAACCAGCCAGCCAGCCTCATCGTAATTGACGACGGCATTCACTTTGCTTGTTGTCATAATTGCAGTGGCATTACTCTGCATAGCATCACATCGGTGCGGATCGCTTTCAAAGGCTTAAAGTCAAACATTTTCCAGCTGAACTTATGACAACAAAGAGCCTGATTATCCCATGGCGATATAAATGTGGGCAAATGTCTACCAGACTCACAAAAAACCATAACGAAGTCGTCCTAAACCTGATATTAACAAAGAGATTTGTGTGATAAGGAAACTTGATGCGTAGTTATCTTCTATCTGATATATGTATGTAAATATATATATATTCTGGTTTTTAACTAAGATGGGATAAAGATTTTAAGCTAAGCACCTTAAACTAATAGAACACTAACAAGAAGATTTCTCTTAATCCTGACAAGGTATTTTTATACCTTTAAAGGGTATTATAATCTTAAAATTATAAGGGGTTACATCGTAAAAATTCTCAAAAATCGACAAAAACCTTGGATTTCTTACAATTTTAAAAATTTTAAATTTAGTATGCTGGATTTTTTAATTCTCATAGAGTAACGCAGCATATCTTAGATGCTTTTGAAAACGGTCAGTACAGCTCTGCTATCTTCCTTGACGTAAAGGAAGCTGTTGAAAATACCAAAAGTCACAGTGATTAAAATCCCAAAAAGAAGGTCACACTTATCTAAGACCTTTTTTGGTTCCCTTTCGTATGCTCATGCGTACCCGAATTAATTGCTTAAAGATAACGAGAGCGTGCGGTTGTGAAAAATAAAGAAGTTTAATTAACTAAATCTATAATTAAAGTGTTTTTACTATTTGGCAAATCTGGCTGGCGGCTTCTTGGAGTTTGTATAAACTCTGTTTTATATAAATCTCATAGGTTATGGGCCCAGTCACAATTTGCAGCTAAGTGCTATAGTGAAATGCTTTAATTGTTAAAGAATAATTTTTAACAAATAATAAAAGTGAAATAAAAAAAAAAAAAAGTGAACAACGTACATATAAATATAACATATAAATATAACGGCGCACCAAATTGGCGTACATTTTTCATTTTCAGTGCGAGTGTTAGAGCAGGATAGCAACACAAATTCTAAGAAGCGCAATTTTTCTCGGAAGATGGAAAAAGGAAAGAGAAACATAATACCTTTTAACGGGGAAAAGTATTCTATATGGAAGTTTAGAGTTAGGGCTTTATTAGAGGAAAACGAGTTGCTGAAAGTAATTGACGAGAAACCAAGTGATGAAGAAAGTGAAGAAGTGAAGCGAGCAGAGAGAAATGCAAAGAGTCTTATAATAGAATATTTGAGTGACTCTTTTTTAGTGTTTGCCAATAGTGGGAACTCGGCTAAGGAGATTTTTGAGAATTTGGATAATATTTACGAGCGTAAAAGCCTGGCATCTCAACTTTCATTACGCAAACAATTACTGGCTTTAAAATTGAAGGGTGACTCTCCGCTAGTCAACCATTTTCGTTTATTTGATGATTTGGTTACTGAGTTAGTTGCAGCGGGAGCGAAAATAGATGAAATGGACAAAGTGTCTCATTTGCTGCTAACACTTCCAACTAACTATGATGGAGTAATAACAGCGATAGAAACTCTCTCTGAGCACAGTTTAACATTAGCATTCGTAAAGACTCGGCTTCTTGATCATGAAATTAAACTAAAAGGAGTTGGCAAGGACACAAGTGCAAAAGTGTTGCAGGCTATAGGCAATCGAGAGCCTAGGGATAGCACAAACAAAAACAAAAAATTAAAATTTGTGAAGAAACAATTTCCGAATAAGATAAAGCCTAAGCTGAAGTGTTTTCATTGTGGCAAATTAGGCCACATGAAGAAAGACTGTTTCTTCTTAAAAAGGCAGGCAGGAGGCAACCAGAATATTCATGCTCAGAGTAATGTTAGAGAGAGACAGGCCCAGATGGCAACAGCAACGCAGCCAGAACGCTCGTTTGCATTCATGACGAACCTAGCTGTTAGAGAGAGACAGACTCAGATGGCAGCAGCGCAGCCGGACTGTGCTTTTGCTTTTATGATGAAATTAGCTAATTCCAGTGAACAGACAGACGGCGTAGATTTTATATTAGATTCAGGGGCGTCAGATCACATAGTAAACGACATAACTTTATTTTCTGAGTATGAGAATATAAATCCGAGTGTAGCGATTGAGATTGCAAAGCGTGGAGAATTTGTGTATGCTACTGCGAAAGGACTAGTTAGTCTTAACAGTTCCGGGAAAAACATTACATTACAAAATGTGCTGTATTGCAAGGAAATCCCGCACAATTTACTATCCGTGAAAAAGATGCTAGATGCTGGAATGTCCGTCGAGTTTAATCCGGATGGTATAAAAGTAATCAAAGACGGTAACTTGGCATTTGAAGGGTATTGTAAGTATAATATACCAATTGTGAAATTTTATTTAAATAGAAAAGTATATACATCCAAAAGTTTAAATGATGCAGAATATCGCTTGTGGCATGAAAGGTTAGGTCATATTAGTGTAGGAAAATTCTTAGAAATTAAACGAAATAGCTTGTTTGAAGATGTTGAACTTATTAAAAACGTACAGCTAAATAAAAATGAAATATGTGAGGCGTGTATTAACGGAAAGCAATCTAGGCTTAAATTTGAGAAATTTAAAAACAAAGAAAATATTGATCGCCCATTGTTCGTAGTTCATTCTGACGTTTGTGGTCCGATTACGCCCTCAACTATTGATAATAAAAACTACTATGTAGTATTTATTGATCAGTTCACACATTACTGCGTGACGTATTTAATAACTTATAAATCAGATGTGTTTTTTGTATTCAAAGACTTTGTGGCGAAAAGTGAGGCTCATTTCAACTTAAAAATGGTAAATCTATATATTGATAATGGCAGGGAATACCTCTCTAATGAAATGCGTGAGTTTTGTGTAGAAAAAGGTATCAGCTATCATTTAACGGTTCCTCATACCCCACAATTAAATGGTGTGGCAGAGCGGATGATTAGAACAATCACCGAAAAAGCTCGCTCTATGATTAACTGTACTAAACTTAATAAAAGTTTTTGGGGTGAAGCTGTTTTAACAGCAACTTATTTAGTTAATAGGTCCCCAAGTAGAGCGTTGGAAAATATAAGAAAAACACCATATGAGATGTGGCATAAAAAGAAGCCAATATTAAAGTATTTGAAAGTATTTGGATCGACTGTATACGCACTAAATAAAGTGCGTAAGCGAAAATTTGATGAGAAATCTATTAAGACTATACTTGTCGGGTATGAGCCAAATGGCTATAAATTGTGGAATGAGGAATCGAGGAAATTTATGATAGCTAGAGATGTAGTGGTGGACGAAAAAGGACAAAACTCTATGACTTTAAATGAAAATGACTCTGTGGTAAAACATAATGAAGTTAGCAGAAGTCATGATTCTCCAATTGAAGAGAATGAAGAGTTAGATTTTCCATCACAGGAAATGAATGAATCAATAGATTCTAAGTCTGGTGAAAACTTAAATGAAAATTCCACTTGTCTCGAGAATACCGATCCAGTAGTTGAAGCTGGTGATAATATACAAGAAAATGAAAATCAACAAGTCAGACGCAGTGAGAGAAATAAAGATAAACCAAAATTATCATATAGATTTTTAGAAAAATGTCTTATGAATACCCAAATATGTTTAAGTGAAATTCCCAATACTTATGAGGAAATTAAATTTCGAGATGACAAAGCCTTGTGGGAGGAAGCTATTCAAGATGAACTAAATTCGCATTTTGTAAATAAAACATGGTGCTTAGTGCAAAGGCCTATGGATAAAAACATAGTAGATTGCAAGTGGGTTTTTAGTTTAAAGCAAGACGAAAATGGTAACTTACTAAAACATAAGGCAAGACTGGTAGCGAGGGGCTTCACCCAAGAATATATGATGGATTATGATGAGACCTTTGCACCTGTTGCACGAATTTCTAGTTTCAGATTTCTTTTAGCATTTTCTAATCAATATAATTTACTGATCCATCATATGGATGTGAAAACAGCATTTTTAAACGGAACTTTAAAGGATGAAATTTATATGAAGGTTCCAAAAGGTTTAAACCAGTATGATGGAAATAAAGTATGCAAACTAAATAAAGCTATTTATGGCCTTAAGCAAGCTGCAAGATGCTGGTTTGAGGTTTTTGAAAATGCACTTAAAAATTTTGGATTTCAGAATCTAGAAGTAGACCGATGTATATATATTTTAGATAAGGGAGATATAAGTAAAAATATATATTTACTATTATATGTTGACGATGTGGTAATTGCCACCAGTAATTCCGAAAGTATGTCTAAATTTAAAACTTATCTTTCAAGTACATTTCAAATGACTGACTTATGTGAAATACGACATTTCCTGGGTATAAAAATTGATCGAAAAGATAATCAAATTTGTCTCAGTCAATCTGCATATATTAAAAACGTTTTAAGGAAATTCAATATGCAAGATTGTAATCCAGTTAGTACCCCTCTTCCAAGCAAACTAAATTATGAGGATTTGCAAGCTGAAGAATCATGTGAAGCACCATGTAGGAATTTAATTGGCTGTTTAATGTACATAATGTTGTGTACACGGCCGGACTTGAGTACATCGATAAGTATCTTAAGTCGGTATACTAATAATAATAACAAAGAATTATGGCAATGTCTTAAACGAGTTCTAAGATATTTGAAAGGAACTGTTGACTTAAAGTTATCGTTTAAAAGGAATCCTAAAGTGGATAATATTCTTATAGGATATGTCGATTCTGATTGGGCGGGAAATGAGACTGATAGGAGAAGTACTACAGGATATATATTTAAAATGTTTGGAGATTGTTCAATTTCCTGGAATACTATGAAACAAAAATCAGTGGCTGCTTCATCTACCGAAGCCGAATATATGGCCTTATTTGAGGGTGTTAGAGAAGCATTACGGCTAAAGTCATTAATAAGTGAAATTAAATTAAAATTAAATGGCCCAATAGATATTTTTGAAGACAACCAAGGTTGTATTAGTATAGCCAACAACCCTACTTGCCACAAGAGAACTAAGCACATAGATATTAAATATCATTTTACCAGGGAACAAATTGAAAACAAACTAATCTGCGTCAAGTATATTTCCACAGATTTCCAATTGGCTGATATTTTAACGAAGCCACTACCAACAGCTCGATTCACTGCACTGCGAGACCAACTGGGGCTAATTGGACCTTTAGCCTGAACCTTTATATGGAGTTTCTTTTTAAACCAAGACAAACTGGATCTCTTGGCATATATATATATATATAATTAACCATAATCAAACCAAAATAATTCCTAGTCTAACCACTGCTGTTTATATATATAAGTGAATCATGTTAATTTATGTTTTTTGATTGATCTGATTGGGTTTTACTGGGTTTCCCCAATTCTTTGCAGCAAATGCTGGATCAGAAAAGAAAGAGACCCCAGAGAAAGAGAAAAAGAAAAGAAAAGAAACTACAACCATTTGAATATGCACTCACTCGTATAAAATTATGTTTTTGTTAATCCTTAATTTGTATCAGTGTAACTTTTGAGGTGGCGTGTTGAAAATACCAAAAGTCACAGTGATTAAAATCCCAAAAAGAAGGTCACACTTATCTAAGACCTTTTTTGGTTCCCTTTCGTATGCTCATGCGTACCCGAATTAATTGCTTAAAGATAACGAGAGCGTGCGGTTGTGAAAAATAAAGAAGTTTAATTAACTAAATCTATAATTAAAGTGTTTTTACTATTTGGCAAATCTGGCTGGCGGCTTCTTGGAGTTTGTATAAACTCTGTTTTATATAAATCTCATAGAAGCCTTCGATAGAGTGTGGCACAATGGATTGCTTTTTAAGCTAAAAACACTCCTACCAACTGCTCAATATCTCCTTCTGAAATCGTACCTGCTGGAGCGAAAATTCATGGTTGATGTGAGAGGTGAAAGATCATCCATTAGAAGCAGTCGAGCTGGAGTACCGCAAGGGAGTGTTTTGGGTCCTGTGTTATACACCCTTTACACCTCTGACTTGCCCAATCCCAGAGAACCGGGGACACTTCTTGCAACGTATGCTGATGACACAGCCTTTATCGCAAACTCAGCGTGTCGAATCGAGGCTTCTAGAAAAACGCAAAGCTTTTTGGATACATATAGCGAGTGGACGAAGAGGTGGAACATATCCATAAATGGAAATAAATCGCAACACTGCAATTTTTCCCTGAGACACAAAATCCTCCCTAGGGTCAAATTTCAGGACACGCTAATTCCTCAATCTCCTCAGGCCCAATACCTGGGATTGATCTTGGATAAGCGGCTCACGTGGAGGCAACACACCACCAAAATAGCAGCAGCATGCCGTGGAAAACTCAGAAAGCTAAACTGGATGCTAAAGTCCACCAGCAAGCTGAGCCTCAGCAACAAAGTGCTGATATACAAAGCAATAGTTGTTCCTGCTATGACCTATTGCATCCAGATATGGGGTACTGCGTCCGACTCTAACGTTATGAAAGTGCAAAGGGTCCAAAACCGGGCGCTGCGCACAATCACAAATGCACCCTGGTTTGCTAGGAATGCAGACATCGCTAACGACCTCAAAATGCTACCAGTGAGGGAGCAGATCAACAGGCACTCAAGTCGGTACAATGAACGGCTTCTGGCCCACACCAACCACCTAGCGGCATCATTGGCCATCCCCATGTCCAGACGAAGACTGAAGAGACGACATCCAGGTGACCTTTGGTTAAGAGGGAGGCAAAGAACCCGAGTCCTACACCAATAACTGAAATGCCTTTGTAAATTATAAATTGTTGTTTACCGTTTACTGTTATGTTTCCATGTTATGTTTGTTGTTAGTGTTAGTCCCTACGTTTTATAATCATTGATTTGGTTGATTAACGTATAATTAAATTTGAACTTATAAAAAAAAAAAAAAAAAAAAGGATTTTTTAATTAATTCATTGCTTTTTGGCATTGTTATGATTAATTTCAATTTTTAGCTTCTGATCCAATTGAAATCTTCAAAGGTATATTAACTTCAGTTAACCAAATTTAGTTTTCTTTCTTCTGATACATGTTTATTTGAATATTATAGTTTCATTTTATCAATAGTTACTTGTTTGTTCTTAAATGTTTAAATCGAAACTCACCTGTTTAACAATATTTATCTCCAAGTTTGACAATACATCTTCAATATACATATATGTATTCCCGGCTGTGTAGATCCGTTTGCCATGCTGTCACAGCTTCGTGATAACCAAGTTGCTATTATTGTATATGCGAAATTACAGCGTGGGTGGAATAAAAGCCATTATAAAGAGTCACAGGCTCTGATACCACACGGGTCTTGCCCAAAAGTATGCCAAAGTAATGCCGCTTGAAAAGAAGAAACCGAAAGTGGAGAAACTTTCAGGGGATGTACAGGCAGGCAGCGCAAGTTCAGGGTTAGCTCATCAACAATGGTCATCTGTCAGAGCCATTCAAATACTGTTTATCTGTTTTCTTTCGTATCCGTCGGTGGCTGACCTTCACTTGCTGTGCTGCGCTGCATAAAATTAGGGAAACTTGTTTCTCAACAAAGTGTGTTTCATTATTCAAATTATTTTCCGATACAAGACGCAAACGAAGATGCAATGCAGATCCTTTATGGCTAAGAATAAAAACTCAAGAGAGGATATACTTTTTAATGCATTTATTTTTTGGCAAACATAACTTATTCCTTGGAGGGGTGGGCAGCGATCCATTCCAGGGCGCGCTGGATGGCCTCTGGGATTGGTGGTGGGGTGGGCAGAGGTGGGTTGGCGGACAGCACCTGGTAACCGTTGGCATCAGCGACATATTGGATGGACACGGGCTCGCCCTCGGGAGACTTCCAAGCTTGGTCGCCCTTGACAATCCACTCCTCACCATGCAGCTCACCAGTCTGATGAACGTTTACAGAGTTGTCTAGCTCCAGAGCATACTTGAAGTTGTCCACATTAACTTCCTGCTCGCTGCGGAGGACACCGGCATCTTCGTTGGCAACAGCCAGGGCCAACAGGCAGGCGAAAGCAATCTATAAGGATTAAACCACCAGTTGGTTAAGAGATTCCTTGGGCGGTTGGCTTGTGATAAGAGCCACTTACGAAGAATTTCATGTTGTTGATTGGAAGACTTGAGAAGGCTTACTGATATCGTTGTGGAACTTCTGACCGCTTTTTATATGCTACTGATGGCAGCTAAGCATGATAATGATGCTTCTGCTTCTGCTTCTGCCGGTGGCGCCCAAGTTCAAGTCAAGTGACGCGGAGGATTTAATTTCATTAATTATGCATAAGATAAGCCAAAATACAAGTTTATGTGTGGGCCTCGGAGCAGATCGGCAGACGGAAGACGAGTTCGACACGGAGACATTAACTAAGTATGTGTCAACTAGCAGACACATTGTAAAGATATAATTAATTCTCGAATTATTTTCATCAAAAATATTGTCCAAATTAGCATAATTTCGCTTTCAGCCAGGCAAGCGCAACCGGTTTCCGATCGCATCTTGTGCGTATCTCAATTTGAATCTGATCGGCACTAGCTTCGGGCGGGGGCACCTTGACATCCCTCCTGAGAAAAGACCCATAGCTCCCCCCAAAAGACCAGTATCCGATAAATAATTCAGCTTTATTTTTAACTCCGCCTTAATCTACTGTCTAGGCATTGCCGCTCATCAGTTTCTGTACGGCACGATCGAATTTCCTGCAAGTAGAGAAGTGTGTAAGTGTGTGAAAGGGTTTCCCCGAATGATAAGGCATCCCAGCTTACTTGGAAGTCAACGACTCGCCGGGAATGTAGAAGGGATTGCAGACGGCGTCTGTGTACAGCATGTGAAGATTGCGAAATATCTGGCGAGAGCAGAGTATTAGTATGCTATTAAAGCAAATAGGAATTATAACCCACCGCTCGGACCTCGTTCTCCCGAAGCGCCACGTTGCTGGAATCAATCACCACGATGAACTTCACCCGCGAGTTGGTCACAAAGCCATAGCTGTAAGGGAATAAGCCCCTAGATTACAAGTATACAATGGATAATACTATTTCAAGCTACATTTTGTGATTCTCTGTGGAGTAGAGCAGCCCCAGATAGAGTTCCTTGGACTCGGGTGCACCCTTGCCGATTAAACACTTCTCCTCGACGACGTCCAGGGCGGCGTGGACATGGTACTGCAGCTCCAGCTCCTGCTCCATATCGGATGTGGTCAGGTACAGAGGGGCATTCTAGGTTTTGTGCATAGAACAGTTAGTAATTTAGTGAAGCAATAAAAAGATAACTTACATCCTTGCCAATGACTGCAATGCAAAATGCCATATTGGGAATATTGCTCTTTAGGGTGTTCTCGAGCCTAATTCTCTTAAAACGCTTAATTTACTAATTTTTTAGCAATACAAATTATGTAGTTATTTGTTTACTTCTTTCACTAGAGCAGGGATCAGCTGTTTGTTATCGATAAGCTGTTTATCGCTCTCGAAAGTGGACCATCTCTATTATCTATACTTGTTGTTTGCTTGCAGAGTCAGAAAAGAAAAACAACGAAAATTGATTTAATAGCCATCGCGGATAGACTTGGCACCCTGGTGGAGATGGCGCTCCAAATAGCGCACAACAACCGCGACGGCCGCCTTGGGGGTCCGTCCCCGGGCCTGGTGGAAGTGTTCGTGCTGTTCGTCAACACGACCAATCGCACTGTGGATCTTTACTGGGTGTGCGAGCGGGACCGGGAGAATATATACCTCACACTGAAGCCGTTCGAGGAGGTGCGCGTTAATACCTTCAGCACGCACAGTTGGTTCTTCCGCGACTACTACACGGGCGAGCGGATGCACGTGCGCTCGCGTAGAATCTTCCAGCCAGTCCGGGTGCGGGTGCCCAAGAATCCACAGCATCCGGACCAACTGTGCGATGTGCGCAGCCAGGTGCTGATCCACTTCCCTATCCGATCGCTGCGAGAGAACTGCCTGTGGCTCATCGCCCGCTGGCTGATACGGACGAGTAATACGCCGCGTCGGGTGATAGCCGGATACAATATACCGTCGACGCTGAAGCAACAGTTGCTCCTGCTGCTGACCACCATTGAGTCGTATTCACGCGTCGCCAGCACCAGGAGACGGCGTTAGGAGGACTCAACTGATTAGTTAAGCGAATTGTTGGGGGTTTAAGGAATGAGAGCCAAGCTTGATTTCCAAATAATTTAATAAGTTTAATTTTAATTGATTTTCATCCTGACTTTTGCTTTGTTTTGTTTGTTACTTATGTACACATTGGCTTGCATAGAACGTTTTACAGGTTGGACTTCTACAATTGCATTGATTTTCTTTTCTTTTGTATCTTTAACAGATTCTTTAGATGTACTTACGTTCTATGTATATAATTATATATATTTATAATCCTATGTGAAACAAATGTGAATATTCTATACAAATAGGCGCAAATCCCTAGGTCTAGATGCTTCAGATGCAAATACATTTAAATGGTATGTTTGCAGTTATCTACGTGTGTGTTGTGTCGCAAGCTTAATCCTTATAAGTCTGAATCTGAATCTGAAGTACGCGAAAAAAAAAACAAACAAAACTAGGAGCACGCGGTGCTCTTTATGTGAAATGTTCAAAAAGATTCCTCCTCGAGTGACAAAGACATTCATAAATACATACAAAATGGTTAATCGATCTGCGCTAAATCTCATTCTCTATCAATAATGCATCATCGGTACACTGCTGCTGCTGCTGCTGCTAGGCGGGAGATCACATGCCAGGCATTCAATACTTGTTGCGCGTCACGCGCTCCAGGCTATCCCCGATGGAACCTGTGGGTGGACGACACAACTCACAGTTAGGCAAAAAGGCAATCATGCGTTGTGTTTGCTTTGTGTGTGTTTTGTCGTGTGGTCACTTCATCTATTTACCATCGTAGTTGAAGTTCTGCTTCGTCTTGTACTGAAACGTAAGGTCGGTAGATTGTTTCCATATAAAATGCCTCACAGTACGCAGATCCATGTTGGGATCCACAACCTGCAATGGAAATGGCATTCAAAAAGAGTCCCTTATGGACCATAAATCCTTTCGATCTTACCACATCGTTGCACCACAGTTCAATCCGCTCCTCCGCCGGTAGTTGCGACCCCTCCGAGTTGGCATCACTCTGGCTATTTTGCAGGGAATTGTTGGCGTTGTTGCCACCGCTGGGCGTGGTCTCCGCATTGAGCACCTTCTCCAGCACATGCTCGCACACCTTGCGGCACTGTATAAACTCATTGGCCACCAGGCGATCCTGTTTAAAATATTTAATTAATAATTAAATTGAAAGTTAAGATGAATCTTCAATGCCTTACCTTCTTCGTGCGCTCCGGCTTGGTCATTTGCGGATGCGGCTGCAGGAAGAACGGTATTTTCAGGAACTTGGGTATGACCTTTTCGATGACCACATCGGTCACCCACTGTGGCGCCGTCTCGTGGAGCAGCGTGCTCTCGCTATCGCCGGCTGCATCGCGCACCAAGAGCCGACACACAGTGCGCCCGCCCACTTCGCTGTTTCGTTTCGTAAAAAATAATTAAAGAAATAAGAGAGATTACAAATAAACTATAGAGTAGCTCACCTAAAGATAACGGGCGTGTGCTTGGGCACTTGGAAGTAACCATTGCCATGCATGTCCGGATCCATTTCGTTTGGTGGTATGGTATGCGGTGGGGTCCAGCACTCGAGCAGGGCCTCTAGCAGGAGTTTGCCATAGTTTATCTAAGAGAGCAATTATAACTATCAGTATTTTTCCTAAAAAAACATAATCAAACTCACCTTAATCTCTGTTGTGGGATCCACGCACTCCGGCAGTCCGGCTTCAATGGACACCCAGGCCGCAAAGCAATCCACTTCCTCCTGACCCAGCACAATCGTGGGCATCTACGATAATAATTTATAAATTATTTTTAGTAAATAAAACCCTATGTCCCGGACTCACCCCTGTTTTCAGATCAACGGTGAACCAATTTGGAATGTACACCTGCTTGTTGCGCTTCTTCACCTCCGCCTCGTAGTCCACGGCCCCCAGCTGATCCTTTTTGACCACCCTCAGCACATCGTAGACGACAACCTGATCCTCGGAATCCTTGGTTATTATATAACGCTTGTCGTTCAGCACCGTGCACTCCTTGATGGCAGCTCCACCCTTAATGCAGGCCACCTCTGTGCCGCCTTGCGTCCACTGGGCGTCCATGCCGCCAGAGGAATTCAGCGTACACCTGTCGTACATGGGCAGCTTCCAGCAGCGAATGTCCGAGTTCCAGGTGGTGGCCCACACCCCAGTCTTATCAATGTTGTAGCCCAGACTGAGCACAGGTGCCTGCTCCTCGCACACCAGCATCTTGTTGCTGGGATTTCGCATTTCGGTCACTATGATGTTGCGATCCCTGCTGCCGGAGATGATGTACTGGAAGTTCTCGCTCATCAGCAGCGACCACACGCCCTCCTTGTGCACGTGGATGGTTTGAACACAACGTTGCTGACCCAGGTTCCATACCTTGATGGTGCCGTCGGAGCTGCCGGACACCACTTGGTTTCCGTCGGGCGAGACGACCAGGCAACGAACGTTTTCCGTGTGGCCGCGCAACTTCATGCTGCGCATGCAGGTTCGTGGATCCCAGATACGCAGAATATTTTCGGTGGACCCGCTCACAATAACAGTGCCCGCGGGATTCATGGCCAGGCTGTAGATGGAGTCCTTGGACCCGGTCAGACTAGAGGTGGTCACCGTGTTGTTGCTGGCCGTCAGAGCCGTCAGCGTGTTCACGTCCCACAGGAAGATGGCCTTGTCCAGCCCGGCGCTGGCCACATGCTCCCGATCCTTGGCATAGGCCAGCGCCTGCACGTAGTCGCGATGGGTGCGCAGGGTGGACATGCAGAAGCCCTTCTGGGCGTTCCACACCTTCACCGTGGTATCACAGCTGGCGCTGATAACTGCGGGGATGCATAGGAAAACTTTGGTGTTGGAAGCAAAGCATGACTGTGGGGATTTACTCACGGTTTCGTCCATTACAGCAGAGGACTATGTCGTTGACCCAATCGTTGTGGTGCTCCATAGACTGTATGTATTTTTCGCTGGACTCGGTGCGTGTGTTCCACACCCGGATGATGGCATCACGCCCGGCCGAGTACAGCTTGCCATTGTTGGGGTCCAGCTGGAGCGCATTGACGCCATTCCGGTGCTGCTTCTCCTCCGCGTCCCGTATCACAAAGGAAACCTGCGGCGCCGGATATCCGGAAATTTAATTGGATTAGTTTTGGGTTGGCCCATTTTGCCCCACCGCCATCGCTCACCTGCATTTTCTTACGGGCCTGACAAGTTTTGTGCGTCAACATGTCTTCCACGGATCTGCTGCACTGTGGGCTTCGGCGAAATCTCTGGATTAGACTGGACTGCGCTGGTTCAGGCGCTGGCTGCGGATGTGGCGATTCGCGTCGGGTGCTGCTCGTGGGGCACGCACATCTATCGGTGTTCCTGTCCGGCACTTGCTATTTACTTTACTTTTGCGGATCGAAATTGAGGAATTTCCAACCAGCTACAAATTTTTCGCACCTATTCCGCTCTCTTTCGCTCCCACTCGTTCCCCATACTCTCCAGCGCCTGTCGAGGTTGCCACCTGGTTTTCCAAGTTGTGCCGGCTGTTCAATAGAGTTGACAGGTTCCGTTCGCGAAGAGGCTTTTATTAGTTCATTTGAAGCACTTATTAATTTGAGAAATTATGTATATAATATGTTTAAAATGACAAGTCCGAAGAGCTAATAATTAGACTTTTTATTAGTAATAAATATTGCACTTTTAAGAGGTGTTATTCTTAAATAAAATATACCGATTCGATCAAAGGAACAGGCTTTAAAGTTGTCCACACACCTCTCACTCAGATCTCATTCATATTCATATTAGCTTAGACATAGAACAAGTCTATATTTCTAAAAACATTAAAAACTTGTTTGTTTTTGTTGGAAAAAACAGCGGCTGCAAGCGCGGTCATTGCAAAGACGGGCGAAAACTTGCAAGTTCGACGCGATTTGGCAACTCTGTTCTTTACATAACAAGAAGAAGAAGACTCTCCACACACCGGGAGATATTATTACGGATTAATTGCATTTTTACCGAAAAACAATGGTCAGCACACAGAACAACGCCTGCAGCATATGCGAAAAGGTGGGCCTGAAGCCGTTCACCCGGGAGAACGTCTTCAACTACTACATACCCCTCCATGGCCTGGTGAGCTATGGTGCCTTGTCGGTCAATGTGATGAACCCCCAGATCGTGCCCAAGTTTCTGCCAAAGAAGGATCTGACCAATGTCTTTCTGATCTCCGCCGTGGTGGGCAGTGCCTTCTACATTTACGGACGTCCCCACCTCAAGGACGTGAAGAACAACAAACGTGGAGCATACGCTCTCCTGGGGGCCACCCTCTTCAGCATGGGATCCGTTTTGGCCTGGGCCCTGATCAAGTCCGCCTTGCCGAAGGACAACGCCCTGCTGGCCACCTTGGCCGGACTGGGAACAGGAGCTGCCATCGTGAAAGTGGGTACCGATTACATTAAGGAAGTGGACAAGCTGCAGAAGAACTAAAAGGGAAACTGTGGAACTGATTACTGACCTAAACTGGGTTCGTACGGATTAGAAAAACGTTTATAAAACACTCGTATAAATAAAAATTATCGATATTGTAAGTCGGGGACTCAATCTTCCGTGCGTTCAATAACTATTTCTTAGGAACAAGCCAGAAATGACTACCATATCAAAAGTAATGCCCAAAAATAATAGAAAATCATATATTACATTATATTTTACATTCTGACAAACGATTGAATATCACTGCTCCAGCAGGTTACGATACTCGGCCAGTATATGCTCCTCCTGCACCAGCGGCAGATCCAAGTAGTCCTGGTCGCTTTGGCTTAGATCAGAGTTAAAGCGCTGGTACGCCTTGTAGGTCTCCATTTCGGCACGCGCCTGTCGTAGGACAGACTCGATGATGGGTGAAGGTGGCGCAGCATTCGAATTTGAGGTGGAGGGCCCATCGCCTCCATTGGTGGCAAGATCGGTGACCCGCTGCATAGCCTCCTGAAGCTCACCTTCGCTGCGAAAAGCCCGCAGCAGGAACTCTATGGCACGCTCCATATTGTTGCTTGTGCTCTCGAGTGCAGCACGCACTGAGTCCTCGTCAAAACCCAGCTGGCGGAGATGGGCCAACTGGTCAGTATCGGCGGAAACACGCGTCTTGGGCAGTGCAGCCATTAGCTCATCAGCGCGGGACTGCAAAAGATCCACCTGGAATGAGATATCAGGTAGGTAGAGTAAACGTCAAAGTTTTCAATGCTTTCGAGGTCTCACCGCCTGGGGAATGTCGTTCTTGGATCGCTTCAGGGCCAGAGCAGCCAAACGACGATCGTAACCCATATTGGTAAGGGTGCAAACGCTGCGCGGATTCACCCAGTCGCCGCTGTTTTTCCCATTCGACATTCGACGGTGCAGGGATCGCTCCGCTTTTGATTGCTTGCGGGCCTCCTTCAGTTGTTGGCGTCGCTCCTGGATAAACTGCACCGCCTGCTCCACGCCGCCGCCGTTTGAAGAGGAGCGCAGGGCCAAGCGGGCCTCACTCACCTCGAAACCCATTTCCACCAGCATTGTTAGCTCCTCCTCGTTGACTTTCAATTCCCTTAGCAAAGCTGAGGCGGCTTCGAAATGCTCAAATGCTTCGTCCCGACGATTCTGATGGAATAGCACCACGCCCTGGAGTAGTTTCAGGCGCATTAGCAGAGCCCTTTCGGGACAGGCCTTACCCTTCAAAGAGTACAGTCTCTCAAAGTTTTCGCCATAGCTGCGGCGGAAACTGCGCGTACAGATGGACAAGCGCCGCTCTGCATCTGGAAGCTGGGTGACATTCTTCAGGCAGAGATAGCACCAAACTATGTCCAGGTTGAGCAGAGCGTAATTGTCCACCTTCTCGAGCAACTGCGAGTTGCATGTGGCAAAGCGCTCGTCAGCCTCCAGGAGTAGGAGCAGCGCCTCCTCGAAATCTTCGCGCTGCATTGCCACCTTGGCCTTCTCGCAAAATCCCAAGCCGGTAAGCAGAGCCCGATTTTCGTCGGGTGGCAGAAAAACGGGACTGCCATTCTGGTCCTCCATCTAAAGGGGGGAGGGGGACTTATAATAAAGTCATTCAATACAGAATCAGAATACAAGCTCACCTCCATCAGCTGATTCTGTGAGGATACGACTGCCTCTACGTCGGCCTTGATCCTGTTGATTCTGTCGTAGAGCGCTTCGTTCTGATTGTCGCCCCGACCGGTCACGATCACGATCAACTGCTGGTTGTTTTTCAGCTGCTGGGAGGCGAGAGTGGCATTGGAGGCCACCATCTTTCCGGCTGCAATGCACTTGACATGATTTGAGTCCGGCAATTGCAGCTTGGCAGCGATCGCTGCCTGAAGATCGCTACCAAGTGAGTTCAGATCGCACTTAACGTCCTGCATTGTGGTGGTGCCGCCACCACCTCGATTGTCAATGCGCCGCACCTTGAACGTGGCCAATCCGGTGGCATTGAATTCCCGGCGAGCGGCCAGCTTGCGGAGCGCATTATCCTGGAGTTCGGTAAGCACGAAATAACAGCGATCGGAAGGTATGCCCAGAAAACGACCGTATTCCGCAGCTAGGTTCTAAATTTATTACAAAATTAATTGTATTTATTTTGGGTATAACAATTTTAAACATACCTCCATGGCGCCTTCGATGCAGCCAAGGTCTTCCGAGAAGTAGGGCTCCTCCCACAGCTTTACGCCCTCAGATTGGAGGCGAGCGCGTACCTGGGTAAAAATGTTGTCGATGTGCGACATCACGCAGCGGAACAAAGACCACAAAAGGAACTCAAAACTGCAAGTTTTAGTGAAAAACTATAGCGTAAATTACGACCCACGTCACAAAGGCAATTTCATAATATTTACCAGAAATGTTATTGTTCTTCCTCTTCTCGCACATGTGTTTTCGGGCAACACAAAAATAATGCGCAGTCACTTAAATTCGACGAGTTTTTTCAATATAATTCGAAAGAAGGAAAGGAAAGGAGGAAAATGTGAAGACAAGAGAGAATAGCTGCTATCGGCAGCTAAATTATAAATAAAACTTCAGTCAGAGAATGACAATGACAATTCAGTTAATTTTGTTTACACAAAAGTTTTGTGTTCTGTGGGACTATCGGTTATCGATAAGAACGAGATAGAAAACCAGCTGATTATAGCAAAGTATAACAGTTATCACAAAATAAATGTCGATATTTTCATAATAAATGATTTGATTTCAGTTGTTATACTCAAGCTAGTGTTTTAATTTAAAATATCAAAATACATGAACTGAGCTGAAGCTGAACAAAATAAGCGATTAATGGCACTTTGGGAAAAGCGACCAAGTTTAAATCTCCAGATCCTCAGGATGATACAGTTCCGTTAGCAGGCGGTACACATACGAGGGGGCGTGGCCACCGGTGTTGGATATAAACAGAGTAATCAGCTCCGGTGGCACATAGTCGAACATGGGACTGTAGACCTTAGCTTCCCGTGCAGGAATGGAATCGTAGGGTATAACATCTTCGGCACAGCCCACCATATTGAAGGCATCCTGTTCGCACAGGTGCAGCGGCGAAAGCTTGTACATGGGCGCCAGCACGATCACCGGCACCGAATAGTGCTTGGCCGCTAGCGCCACCGTGTACGCACCACAAGCCGCCCGCAGTCCACCGTTGGCCAGGACACTGTGCGTCCCAATGATGACCTTGTTGACGCGCGACATCATCGCAAAGATGGCCGCATCTGGGATCACAATTATCTCCACATTCTTCTCACTCGCCAAGCTGGCAGCCAAGTTGTGACCCCGACAGGCCGGTGCACACTCGGCAACGATGATGGTAAGGGATTGGCGCTTCTTGATGGCTCGCTTCAGGAAGTTTTCCACGCTGCGCGAGTGGCCCAGAGTCAGAATGATCTCCGACGAGTGGATGTGCTCCTCGGCCTGTACGCAGATGTTCTCTGAGCTGGTCTCCAGCTCCGTTTCCACCTCTTGCAGGTGATCCAGCAGAGCTTCTCTTAGCCCCTGCTGTGGCACCGTGTAGTCACTCATCACGTTGCTCTCACTGGTCTGGGTTACCAGTTTGTGCAGCGACAGCGAGGCCTGCGAGTCGTCGGCAATGTGCTGGACCTTCGCATGCAGCAGATCAAACTCCTCGCGGGTAAGTTTCAGGATCCGCCTGGCTATGTTTGAGGACACCGTCTCCTGGGGCAGAGCTGATTGCAGGATCCGACACTGGGCGCGGACTATTTGCATGAGGGCATCGGCGTTTTGCCAGCTTTTGCTCATAATGATGTACTTGAAGATGTCCAGCGTCTTGTTGGTTATATTGTAGGAACCCTCCACCAATCTGCAAAGTATTAGCGGCTTTAGTTGCCTGCCGTTTAAACGCTGGCCCCAATTAATTTTCATACCCCACTTTGATGGCGTGGATTAGCTGGGTGACCTCCTTCAGTGGTTGTTCGTGCATTTTGCTATTTATTCTCGGAATAACTATTTATTTACTTTCACAATTCTGCTCAAAACTTGCCACACCGATTCCGGTTTACTTTGTTATCGATATCGATTGGACCTAATCAAACTGTATAACAGAAAATAATTTGAATTTAAATTTAAGCCCATATTTTTATACCCTTTAGTTTATTATAAAAGGGCTTTTGGCATATATTCCTCATACATATATAATCTACCTATCCTGCAGTTGGAATCCAAAAAGTTCTTTAGAAAATCTAATTAGGAGCCCCTGAAAAGTTTAAAATTAACACCTGGCATAAGATTGAAAATGTTTGCGTTTATTTTAAATTAAATGTACCTTTAATTGCCGTCTCTTAACTGCTAGTAATGCTTAACAATTGAATTGTTTTAATTTATGTTATTTAATTTTACGTTATGTATGTGTATGTGTGGTATATGCGTTACCTTTTTATTAATGGTTATGTTGTATATAAAAAAACATCCAATCGGAACGCTCTCTAACGCCAATATGTACATTTCTATCGGGTTAAAACACATTCTACAAATTGCCTTAGCTGGCGACTCTGAATTGACGACTAATTTATGGTAAATATATATCATTAAGTATTGCGAAACATACTCCTTTAAACTTAGCTTAAAACTCTGTGTACATACTTTACAAACACTCAATGGTCGGACTTAACTAACAATAAATCAGTGTGTCTATATAATTATATATATATATGTTTATGGATAAGGGGAAATCATTGAAAATCGTTGCAAACGGGTTAGTCCTCCAGGAAGTGAATGCTTTTCGCGCTGCAAAAAATTCGAATCAACTAAATTATGAATACATATTGCATTTACAAAAGGTCTGCGCTGAATACTCTAAATACTAGTACAATAGTACAATAATTACACACTACGGCCTATGAACAAGATAAGCATTATTGGAAGATGCAAGCGATTGCAAATGTATATGCAAATATTGCAATATGTTTTCCGCAGACTACAGTACAAAATCAACAGGTTGCAACAATTTAAATTACATTTAAACTTGGCCCGCCTTGATCAACAACAATAAAACCGACGATGTGTTGTGTGGTCTAGCCCACTGACTGGATTAGTTGCTCCCGCTGCTGCTGCTGGTTTTCAGCTGCACCCCCAACACTTCACGCAGTTCGTGCAGCTCCTGGGGTCCCTGCATCAGACGCTTGACTCCACGCGGCAGCCCTCGGCACGATGCCAGGTTGATTGAGCTCATGTTCACGCAGTTGGTGAGTATTTCCTTGACTGCCTCGTCCGACACTGACGAACCGCACAGATTCAAATGGCTGCAGGGAGGAAGTAAATTGTGTTTTATCAGCACACAATAGTTTAATTTATTCATGTAAAATACTCACGCTAAGGGCGACTCCCTGCCCTTCTCGGCGAGGGCGCGCAGGGCATTGTCTATGGGCTGCTGTACATTCGCCCAGGCGAGATCCAGCTCTATGAGACTATGCGCCCACTTGGAGGCGATGAGTTCCAGACCCGATCTAAAGACAGGATAATTTTCAATTAGTATTGACTTTCCCTTAATCGTACTCTTTAAGAACGCACCCCATGTCTCGTGTAACTGAGCAGCCAGACAGGAATAAATGCTTGATATCCCAGGCTGGCAGGCGGATAAGGCTCTCGTGTGTCAGCCGCGTGCAGTTGCGAACATCCAGTAACTTCAGTTTGGAGCTGCTTTTTAGTATGCGCTGCAAATGATCATCGCTAATAATGCGCGACTCATCGGTCAAAGCGGCCACGGATAGCTCCTCGAGATTTGGAAAGCCGGGCGAGTCCATCTGACAAGTATGAAATATATAATAGAATTTGTTCAGGAATATAAAAGCCAATGTATGCTTACAATTTCCTGCATTGATGCTGTGCTCGGCGTTATGTGAGAGTTGGTCACCCTAAGGACCTTGAGCTTTTGACAGCCCCGCTGCAGCTTCTCAATGTGCAGTACACCGTGTGATGTGGCCTGAGTGGTCACGTTCGAGAGATCCAGTAACGCCAGATTAGGGCAGTGCGTCTGCAACGATTTAAATTCCATTAAATTAAGAATAAAATAGCCAGCAGTGAGTTAGGACTACTCACCGACAGTATGCCGACTATCTGTGGTATACCCGCCAGACGGTTGTGCGCCAAATAGAGATGCGTTAGGCGACTGCCCATGGTCTGGAGTGCACTGCACAAGGAGTTGATGCCCACAGCGCTCTTGCTGGCATTCATCTCGACCTGTGAGTAAAGTAAACAACCTCAGAAAATGCTGAAAGAGCACACTATCCTACAACTTACATTGATGGAACTCAAGTCTAGGCGCTGCAACTTGTGCAAGTTGTCCACCAAGTAGGTGAGATTATCCGAGGTGAAACCCTTCCAGCCAGACAGCGTGATGCCAGCCAGATTCGGGCAACCACTGGACAGCTTGGTCAGGAAGCAATTGATGTCTGTTATTTTCCAATTGGCTAAAAGGCAAAAATACAATTATTTTTACTCATCATCCTTCGAAATGCATATTCATTACTTACAAACATTCAGCTCTGTGCAGGCACTGCAGCGGTTATCCACAAACCACTTTAACTTCAGTTCAGTGCGATACTTCTCCTTGACCCAGGTGGTCAGATCCATGGTGCGCCACAACGTTGGCCTTAAAGAAACCTGACGCCAGAGCGAGCAAACTCGCCCCAGGCGAAAGAGCGCGGGCAGACAACCCTCCATGTCCACGGCATGCTCAAAGATCTACAAGCGGAATATGTTGTGTTTGTCAGTAAGATTCTTCTTTTTTTGGTTCCATTTTATTCTTACCCTGAAGAGGACCTCCTCAGGCAGCTTTTGGGCCCATACACTCTGCTCGATGGGCTCGTCTGCAGCCGCCGCATCCGCACTCGTCGAAACCTTCTTTTGGCTATCTCCACCTCCTCCTCCGCCACCCTTCTTCTTGCGCGGCTCATACTCCGCCTCGTCGCTGTCCGGTTGCTTTGGTTTGCGGATGCGCTTGCGCACAGGCTTAGAGGCCGCTGGAACGAGTACAGGGGGAGAGGTGGCCGTCGGTGCGCTGTCTCCGGCATCGGATTTCTTGATGCAGAGCTTTATGCCCACCTTGTGGTCGCTGATCTCGCTCTCGTACATGGGCAGCGCCTTGGGCTTGCGGGCTCGGGAGGCACGTGGTGACGTGGACGCAGCCTTGCTGGGTTTCTTGGCGCTGAGGGCCGTGGCTAGCGGTTTTCCTGACTTTGGTATGGAGCCATTGACCGTCGTGGCTGTCGACACCACCGTCTCCTGTTGCCCCTGCTTGGGCGGCGTACTTGCCAGTTGCTGCTGTTGGGGTGGCTCCGCCATTGGAGATCGCTGGCCCTCCGAAGCGGGGGAGCAGGACGTAGATGTGGCCGTGTTGGTCTCATCTGTCTGCGTTTCTGACTTGGGCGGAGACAGGATATTCTCAGGTATAACGGCCGTGGTTCCCGACGCCGTAGTGTCACCGGCCAGCAGTTGGGGAGGCGTTTGCGATGGCGTCGACGGGGTGAGTGTGTTGATGTCCACCGTTGTAGATTTCTCCTTGTCACCCGGGGGCAGCGGAGTCTGCTCACCACTGACATCCGTGTCCACTTGCATGGCCGATCCCTCGGCAGCTTCAGCTTTCTCTTTTACGCCATCTTCGTCGGACACCTTGGTCTCCTCCACTTGAGCTGGTAGAGATTCGCTCATCACTTCACTTGTTTTGCTGCAAACGAGTAATAAAAAAAAACAACAAAAACTTTAGGCACTCGGATTCGAACTCATATTTTCATTATTCCAACCGGGAAAATCGATGCAAAAGGAACTCTCAACCCATTTTGGCGGTTTTTCACAGTTTCCCATTCGCCCCCGTTCTCAATACGAAATTAGGAAAAGCACGACGCGAAGAGCTCTCTCCGAGCCACGAACAACACACAGTCGTAAATCTCACCTGCTACAACAATTACATATATATATTTTTTGTTTTTATTTTTATTCGTTTGTTCGCTCTTAATAAACAAGTCGGGCGCAGTTGGGGTCGCACCGACTTGTTAGTGACCTGTGCGCAAACTCCCACCGAATTCCCGCCATAAATCTCGCCCGTAGGGTCGTTATCTACGCGGGGGCGACGCTAAATCGGTGCAATCTCAACGGATTGATCCTATCTTCGTGGTTTTCTCGCTTCCCAACTGTGTGTTTTGTTGCCACTGCACTTCCACTTAATATTTTCGTATGCTGCTCGGCGCGACGCGTGCAGGGTGCATAATCGGCATTCAACTCACCACTTGGAAGAGAGGTAGGTACACAAATGTATGTTATCTGCCGAGATACTGTTCGCTCGCTCGCACTCGCTGCGGTACTGTACTGCGCTGCGGTGTGTGAACGGTGCGGCACTATGTGTGTGTGTTTGAATTGTTCGATTTCGATTCTAAAGATTTTTTTCTCTTGGCGTTTTGTTGGTAACTGTGGAGTTTTCGCTGCCCCAACGGCCGCTTTCACATTATTGCCAAGTACACGAGGCACTGCACTCCAATTGGCCACGGCATTGGCGAGGATTCGTACATTATTTGGACGCACAATCAATTAAAACTTAATTCCATCAGCCGAAACGACGTAGAAGCAGAAACACGATATATCGATATGTGTGCGACTCTATCGATGGCAGTGTTGCCAGATGAAAATCTGACTAAATTGCCTAAATAATCCCGAATAATATCGATATTCTACTAAAAAATCGTGTTATCTCTCGAAATTCAAAAGATTTATTCATTTGAAGGTAATACAGGAATATATTAATAAAAAATATGTGTTATTTAATAAAAATGCAGTACTTAGATTTATAAAAGTTACAAAAACTTTCGAAAAAAATTCAAATTTAAAAAAACCGTTATTTTTAAATATCTATACAGCAAATTTATTATACACTCAGAATATTTAAAATCAGTACTACAGAATCTAGTCTATTATGTCAGTAAGTATAATTCAAGTTGGCCACCTCCGGTAGTACCGTGAGACCCTTGTGCACCTCCAGCCAGCGCTTGGCGTCGTACGTGGTCTTGCCGTAGGTGCGTCCAAACTTGTACATTTCGCCGGGAACATGTCCAGCGTAATTGGGCACCATGCCATCCGTGGTGTGATAGACGACAAAGTGACCCACCGGCGGACAGGAGATAGCCGGTCGGCTGAGATCCTGGCCGCAGCACCACGAGTCCCTCTTCTTCTTGTACATGTAATCCGAGAAGCTGCATAGCGCCCGGTGGGTGAGCACCTGGTTGGATTCCCCAAACCGGGTCACCGACATGGGAATGTGGCCTGCGTAGCCGTTGATGATGTACTTGTCGTTATCCTCGTCTTCCAGGTAATGGGGCGACGTGAACTTGCTGTAGGTGAGTTTCTCCGTTTTCGGGGGACAGACCTCGTCCTTAAGGCCTTGGGAAACGCCGGTGACCGGGATCAATGGTGACCGGTAATAGGCTTTGGGCAGCAACCGCTCGTTTATCTTCCGGTCGAATAGGCCCTTTCCGCTCTCTAGCAGATCTCTGTGTCGCAAGTTTCGATTCTCGCAGCGGTAAAGCTCCATAAGGGTCTCGTGGTCGGAAACTCCCGCGGATGCTGCTGCCAGATAACGCTTGCCGGTCTGTCTCACTATATTTGGGACAAAACCAGCATAACCCGGCAGGATGGGGTGCCTGTACACGGAGTCCACCAGGTCCTCTCTCGTACGCAGCACCTTGAGTTCATGCGGCGTGGGATAGTCTTTGAGGCCGCCCTTGGTGTGAATGGGGGCCACAATCAGTTCAGGGGCATGGTAGACACAGGGATCGATGAGCAGGTTGTGCGACTGCCGGCCATAAGTGCGACCCACTCGATAGCGATCGCCGGCGCAGTGACCGGTATATCTAGAGATTACCCCACGGTTACCACCAGAATCCTTGTTTTATAGAGCTAAAATGATGGCTTACCCGGGCACAAAGTGCGGTTCTGGGGTTATGGAGTTGTCCATCTTTCCACCAACTTGAATTTAAATTGCACAATAAATTTTCCACAGTTTTGATGATGTTTTATAAATGAAATTTGTATATTTACACACTAATAACAAAGGGATTTCAACGACACATAAATAAAAGAAAGCTAGATTTGTTTATAAAAACACACACCAAAAATAATTATCTTAGACACCCGCCACTTTCAGCATCTCCTGGATGCTTACGATTTTCTCGCGCGGCTTACCCTTGGCCTTGCCCGCCTCGCTTTCAAACTGGTCTATCCTTTTCCAACCATCCCAAGTGACCACTCGCTTGTCAGCCGCGTCGTATCCTGGCTTGGCACAACTAGTGTCCAGCACATTGGCTGCTATATCATCACAGATGCTCTTGGCCACTGCAAAAGCCCCGCTCATGGTGGTCAGGATAACGCCAGTGGGTCCCGTGCCCAACCAACCAGCCACATACAAACCAGGATCGATTTTCTCGGTATCCTTGAGGACCCGTCCCTCTGTGTTGTGAACTCGTCCGCGTCGCGTGTCAAAGTTGATGTCCGAGTCCACGCAACTGGATTTATAGCCAATGCTGCGGAGAATCAAGTCGGAGGGAAGACGCTCTGTGTTATCGGTGGCCACGGCGTAGTCCTCTTGGAGTTTCGTGACGGAGAACTCCATTTCTCCCAGGTTTATTGCCTTGGGTGCACGAAGGAAGATGGGCAGAAATTGCTTTGAGCCAGCAGCACCAGAAGCTCTGCCCTGTTCCTTGAGGCTTTTGAGCATAAGTTCGGTGAGACGCTTGCGTGGACGCTGCAGTTTCTCCACCAGAGAATCCACTCCTGAAATATGATGAGCTTTATAATTTGAATTCTTTTGGTTTTAGGATAGATTTTGCACCTGAAAAGTCATCGGTTCGCCAGCGCGTGTCCACATTGGGCAGCTTGAGCATTTCTCGCAGCTCCTTGATGGTAAATGCGGCCTGCAGAGGACCCCGTCGACCCACAAGATGCACGCGCTCCACCTGGCTACGAGAAAGGGCTTCCAAGGCGTACTCCGTGGTGTCCGTGACCTGCTTAAATAAAGATTAGAAGCTTTGTTGACCCGGTTAAAGGATAACCTTACCCTTAAGGCATCCAAAGGACTGAGGAGCATCCTGGCCACATCTACTGCCACGTTGCCTTGTCCCACAATTGTAACATCTCGCCCGTTGAGATCCGGATTGAGGTTTTCCGCTCCTGGCAGACCATTGTACCAGGCCACAAATTTCCTGGCAGATATTACATTGCCCTGCTGCTCGTTCTCCAGCTCCAGCTCTCGATCCTGGTCCGCGCCATAGGTAAGGAGCACGGCATGGTACCGTTCCCTTAGCTCCTTCAGGCTGACGTCCGTTCCAAGCGACACATTGCCAAAGTAGCGAAGACGCGGATGCTCGGCGGTCTTGGTGAAGGTGTTGATCACGTTCTTGACCTCCGGATGATCGGGCGCAACGCCAAAGCTGCAATGTGCGATTTGCATAATGGGACAAGTCGTTAGTCGATAAGTGCGATGGATGGAATGCATGACACGCAACCCGGTTGCGGATAAAAGCATTTGAGCTTTGAGTGCGAGTCACACACGGTTTTTGCTTCCAAGATGCCGATGGCGGCACTGATTCTTTGCCTCTTGCTGATCTTCACCTGCAGCCAGGCGGCGGCAGACAGTACTTTGTGGGGTCTTGACCAATTGGGAGGTAAGTTTCCCGCTGTACAGACTTCTGGCGAGATTACAAGCTTAAGCTTCTCCCACAGCTTACTTCAGTGGCATCTTCCGGTCTGTAGTGGGTCCCCTCTTCGGCTTTGGACCAACAGCAAACAACACCGCCTCCGCCTTCTAAGCCTAGTTTCCTGCTTACCGCACCAGTCCGAAGGGAACCGGCAGCTTCTCCACCACGTCCACCACACAGTCGCTCAGTTGCTTCAGCAGCAGTTGGGCGGCATAGAAGCCGGCGGGTCCGGCGCCCACAATGCAAATCCGTTTGGTGGGCGCTACGCCCTGGATCACCTGTAGGCGGGCAGGAGACGTATGGAGGCCTCGTCGGCAGATGCTAAGCAGATTTAGACCCATGGTCCATGTGTTTTGTGGCTTTAACAGATATGCTGGTTAAATAGATGACGAAAATTGTCCAATAATGGTGATTATTGTTATTTACTTTCTTATCTGCGGATCGCTTTCACCGCTGGCCGCCAAAATCCTAAACTTTGGCTAGGAATAATTGGGGTATTTCACGACTATTGAGAATTGGTCACACTGCCTAGGGATAAAGTTTGTGAAATTCGAAGGTTTAACTTATCTTTTCTATGATTTTTTAGAAAATAACTTATATTTTATAACTTTCAAAGCGTAGATGAAAGCAGGATATGGGAATTCTTTTGTTGTTTGCCTGGTTTTTAATTAATTCTAGTTTTGGCGGGCTGGGACTTATCGATAATGAGATAAACGATAAAGACGTTTATTTTGAATTTATTCTTATCATAATTTATAAGAAATCTGTATTAAAAAGCTAGATAATTATACTAAATTATTATAAATTTAGGAAGTTGTTTCCCTTCTGTTTTATCTTTGAAACAAGTTACAGAAGTCGGTATGAATTTAAAAACAATATCACTTTTGTTTAAATAAATCTAAAGGTAAGTTACATTACTTTAAAATAATTTTCTCAAATTTTAAATAATTCCTGGAACAACAATTTATTTATTCAAATTATAATAAAAATTTCCTTAAAAATAAAAACCAACACTATTTCATAACACATTTTATACTTTTTATTCTGGGTGCTTCTCTAAGCGTAACACAGCAATTTTGATTGGCTATATAAGTGACCGAGGGAGGCATCTAAGAATTCCGAGGCAAATCAATCGTGATTGAGGGCCAGATGACGCTTGGCGTCTATGGTGGAGCGGCCCCAGGTGTTGCCCACGCGGAACTTATTGCCAGGAACATGGCCACCATAGCGCGGAATCATGCCCACGACCCTTGGATAGATCACGCCATTGGGATTGGCAAAGGAGCGACCGACGCCAGCCTTCTCCACGGGCACCCACTCGGCGCTGCGGATGAAGTGCATATCGTTCCTGGGATAGCACCAGCCCTCATCCGGCAGATGGAAGTCGAAACCGAATCCTGCGGGGTCCGAGGAGAGTAAGGGAAAAGTTGAAAGCATATCTATACTTACGGCTGGAGTAGGACATGATGATGGGTGTTTTTTATAATTCTCTGCTTCGAGTGTTGCTGCTTAACTGGGTAAATAGAAACTGAATCTGGCTATTAATAGAGCCCCGCCTGACAGGAGGCGCTTCGACAAAACGACCCGACCGTTTCCCGGGGCAACGGAGGCCACAAAGGAGCTAGATAAGCAGCAACAAGTTCACAAGTCACGACACCGATTTCCTTCTGATTTGCATTTCCTGATGGCGCTGGCGATGTACCTTAATGGCAATTAGTGCGACATTTAGCATGACATTTACAAGTATCATTATTATTACGGGGCACTGTTTATTTCATTACGTTTACTGAACTCATAATTTAGTCATTTACAGGGGGGTCGGTGTTTATATTGATTAACAACAGCTGGAAGGGATTCTCCTCCTCCTCCTCGCTCAGTTGGACTTCTTGGCCTTCTTCTGCTGCTTGCTCTTGAGCTTCTCCTGCTTCTTCAGCTCCTTCTCCGTCAGGGACTTGTACAGCTTGTAGCCAAAGAGAGCTGTAATGGGATTGGAAAGAGGCATATTAACTAGGGGTTCACACAGAAATCACTGAAGGGTAACTGAGACCGAAAATGGAGACTAGGAGAAAGATCACGGCCATCACTTTTGAACTGGAATAGGTCTGAGCAATGTGGGCATGCTGAGCTATGCGCTGCTCGATCCGACCGATCGTAGCCTCAAACTTGTCCTTCATCTCCGCCAGAAACTGATGCCGGTCCGTGTCGGCCAGGGACTCCAGCTTGCTTTGCATATCGCCTATCCTTTTGATCAGATCCTGCGAAAACTTGCTGCTGGGCCCCATTTTGGCCACAATCTCCTCCACGGACTTTTTCAGCTGCTCAACCACGCCGACTTCATGATGGCTCATGGCGGCGGCAACAAATCTCTCGGTTCGGTGTGTGTGTCAACTACTCGCCGGCATGGATCCCTGTCGAGTACTGTCTGGTCTTCGTAATAGGTATGTCTGTGATGGATTCTACCTATGCTGCCCTGTGTGTTATCTTATCGCAAATCGAACGCCTATAAACGAAGCAAACATTCTATCCTGGAGCCCGAACGTGTGTATTTGTGAGTGTGAGGGCTTTGGCAGGGCCCCCTGACACACTTATCACCGCCCCTGCTCTGCACAAGTGGGTGCGGATATCGCACCCGATAAGGCTTTACGACGACGGCGTGGGCTCTCGTTCAGCTTACCAAAGACGAGCAGAATGAGGGCCAGCATCACGAAGAAGAATATGTACTCCCGCGAACTGTGGCCAGGTTGTCCGTACTGGCGCATAAAGTCCTCCGGCGATGGTGGCTTCGGGTTGTAGATGCTATCGCGCAGTTCGGCGCGTTCCTCATCCGAAATACCCTCCATGCTCTCGACCAACTTCCAGATCTCATCGGCACTGGGCATCTTGAAGTCCGGATGGCCGGGCTCGGCGCCGGCAAAGCCAGCCGGTCCTCCGGCTGCAGCTGCCGCTGCCACGTCGTCGGCGAATGCCTGCTGGTTTATCGGATCCTCAGCCATGGTCTAATTGCTCTCTCTTTCTGGGATGGAGTTTAATTTACGGGGCTGTCTGTCTGTGGGCTCGCCTTTAGCGGTTGGCGTCTGAATTGGGGATGAAAACATAGTATACGGTTCTGGGTTCTGGTTGCTGGTTTCAGCGGGGATCAGCATGCTGCTACTGGGGGCAAAACTAAATCACAGAAAACAAACAACGTGGCAAAACGAAAACTAAACAGATACGAGATTTTTTTGACACTGGGCATTGATTATCTTTGGACACGCGGCATGCAGAGATTAAGACAATCGAAGGGGGAGTTTAAATACTTAAAGATCGAGAGGTGCCCCCAGTGAGCGCTGCTCGGACCCGGTAATTATTTAAATTATATTTTTTTTTTTTTTTGGCCGCTTGCCGTTGCTTACGTGCTCCGGCCTTCTGCTGCTCGGGAGGACTGAGCACTCTCTAAAAATCATATTAAAATCAATACGAAAATAAACTGACACTCGTGTGTAATCAGTTGCTTATATTTCATTTATATTTCTGAGATATGCCCGGTCGCTACTAGTAGCCGTGTTTTCGCTGCGCTTTTCGATTTGCCCCGGACCTGCCTTCGTCAGCATATATTTCCAAAGGTAGAAGGGAGTCCAAAGAAGTTGGCATGGTGGAGAGCGGAGTATAGGTATAGGTACTTGTATTGGGTGTGCTACGATAAGGGAGAGCCATGTGCTTATCAATGCCGGACTTGGCTTATATAGAAACTGCCTGTAAAGGTACCCACCAAAAGAGGCATATAGTTTAAACTCTAAAATATGGTTTTCTAAGTGGTAAGTCAGTTTTAAATCATAAAGTCTTGCTTACTAGTCAAAACCTATACCAGGATTATCCACCATAAGTGAAAATCGGAGCTTAACTAAATAGAAATCTATCTTAACAGTTCAGAATCTGACAAAATATGATACTTATTTTTCTCTCCTTACACCTTATTGCCACTGTACCCACTGTTCTATACAACATAGATTTATGTTTTCCTCAGAGGTTTGACTGTACCACTTGCACAAGTGAATGGTGGCCGGTCTCTTATCAGACGCCCCTCTTATCGCTCTTGAAACCCACAAACTTTTGACTACGTACGCAAAAAACCAAAATAAAACTAGAGTGATATGATGGGCAGAAAGAACACGTAAGACAATCCAAATCAAAACCAAATCAAAACAGATAAAAGGTAAAACCAAACACAAACGAAGACATCCAACAGCTGGGGCCAAAGCACAGGCACCAGCATAAGGGTTAACGTTCTAGTTGCTCGCTTGGTGAAAGTCTTTTGACCCAATTCGCGGTCGGGATCTCGGCCAGGTTATTACATGCATTAAAAAAACGGGGAGGGGAGTAACGTGACTGCTGGGAGGGGGTAACAATCAAAGGGGGAGGAGGCTGACTTGACCAAAACTCACCTGCCAAAGTGAAAACAACAACAGCCGGCACATAGAAGGCGAGATTCGGAATGGACTGCTGGAAGGGCGAACCGGCGTCGGTGAGGTCAACCATTTTGATTATAATAGAATGTCTTTTAGGAAGCACTTGGGCAGCAACTAGGCAAGACTTTTCACGGCCCGATTCCGAGTTTATCTCAGTAAAATGCAAAAAACACTTCAGAGAGGCTGCGATTGGAAGATGAAAATGTTTCGTCTGGGAGTCGAGGCTGTGGCGAAAATACCGGCTAGCTAGCGCAGTCGGGGAGGATTTTCTTCAGCGTAAGCAGCTGGTCACACTAGGTTATAATTCAAATTTAAAAATTTATTTCCTACGTTTTATATATTTACAATTAAGCCCCCAAGCCGCACTGCGTTACATATGCTTTGGCTAGCGCACACTGGGCATTCTGTGTCCAACGGTGCTCTGGACAATTCTTAAAATACTCCATGTAGGTGCAGCCCAGAACTATGGCGGAGAAGGGACTGCAGCGTTGCTGCGACGCTTGCTGATTCTGCTGCTGAGCCTGCTGCTGTTGCTGCTGCTGCTGCTGCAGAATCATTGCCAATCTACGTTGAGATTGGGGCTCACACTTGGAAAAAGCCATGGTCATGGCCTCCACATAAACGCTGTCGTTGGAGAACTTGGCAGAGAGATCGCTGCGTATGTTGTTTAAGTTGAGCTTCTGAGGATCCTCGAGGTACTTGGAAGATTTGAGTATGCACTCGGCCAGGCACTGAAATGGTTAAAAAAACATATCAGTAGGATTCTCGACAAGTCTAACTATTAATACTCACAGCAGCAGAGTCTATAGAAGGCGGTCCGCCGGTTGTCTTGGCTGCTCCCAAAATCCGTTGGGCGCACTGGTCCACCAACTGGTCACGACCGCCGTCCTTGCAACAAAGAGCTGGATCCTAAAGGTTGAGATAACCAAGTTAGGAATCTTCTGAAGTGCCAAAGAATTCCCATTAAGTTTCTTACCACAAGTTGCGGTGGCCTTTGGCAATCGATGGCTGTTTGACCCGATATTTGGGTCACAAATCCCAAGCAAACGGAGATCAAGAGTGTCTGAATGGGCGACATTACTGCGGTTGACCAACTGAGAGATGACTGATATGGATGTGAACTGGCAGGGCCCATTTTATATCCAGCGCCGGACACACAGCCCCACATCTAATGGATCGCGAAGAGTAATGGCCACTTAATAGTGCCAGCCACGCATGACCAGAAAGGCCCAGCAAAAGTTCATTGTTGCAATCGGCTGGCTGTCGCTTGCTTTGGGGCCAATGTCATAAATAATTCCATATTTTGGGCCATTGACATTGCACTAAGGTTATAGTTTATGGATTATATAATCATAGAACGTTGAACGCTCAATTAACCAGCAATTGCCGAAAAAAAATTCTAAAGAGCTGGGCAAATCCAGTTAAAAGTGTGTCATGGTGTCCAAAACGAGTGGTAACTGTGATAGTTATGTTTAAAGAGCATGGTTACATGTTGAATAAATAAATTAAAATAGGGAAAAACCAATCAAATTAAATCTTATTTAGTTGTAAATTTGAATTCCGCCGCCATAAGCTGTAATCAGTTGGCAGCACCAACCGCGATGAGCATGGTAGGAAAAGAATCGATTAACCATTTATCGATAACATGGACGCGGGCACCAAAATGTAAGTAACAAACAGGAGTTAAAAATGTGTTTTAAAGTTAATAATTCTACCATTTCCTCCCAGCTTAGTTGTGGGCGATGTGCGGGGTCGCTTCAAGCAACTGTTCCAGCGCGTGGAGCAGGTCAACAAAAAGGCAGGACCCTTTGAAATCCTGTGTTGTGTCGGAGACTTCTTTGGCGACGACAAGCAAAACGAGGAACTGATTGCTTACAAAAATGGATTCAAGCACAGTAAGTACATATATTAATGGTTTTATGTGGCTCTTAACAAGCTCTTTATATCTTCAGTCACCGTGCCCACCTATGTCCTTGGTCCTAATAAGAAGGAGCACACCAAATACTTTGCTGATCTGGCGGATGGTGAAATCTGCACAAATCTCACATATCTGGGCCGGCGTGGAGTCTACACGCTCAGCAGCGGCGTGAAAATAGCCTATCTAAGTGGTTTTGAAGCTGCTGGCGCTACAGAATCCTCAGGCTCTGAATTCGAGTTCACGAAAGCCGATGTCCTGGCTGTGCGTAACTCCTGCCTGGTGTCCAAGAACTGCTCCACGGAGTACAGGGGAGTGGATGTGCTGCTCACCTCGCAGTGGCCATATGGCATGCAGGAGCAGGAGAATGTATGTTTCTAATTTTAACTATAATGAATATTTAATTCAACGACTCAATTACAGGCCAATGCATCCAAGCTGGTTTCCTTTCTTTGCCGTGAGATCAAGCCGCGTTATCATTTCTGCGCCATCAATGGCACCCACTACGAGTGTGCTCCCTTCCGAATGCCCAAGGATGAGACCACACAGTTCGAGTTGTGCACGCGCTTCATATCCTTGGCGGATGTGGGCAATGCCAATAAAGCCAAGTACATTTACGCGCTCAGCCTGAAGCCAGTGGATAAGTCACGATTGCTGGACCTAGTGCAAAAGACCACCAATGAAATACCTTGTCCTTTTATAGGCCTAGACCTAGGAGGAGCTGTCAGCAAGAATGATTCGGTGGGTACTTTTAGGATCTCCCGTAAACCTCATCGAATAGTTTTTAATGAATATTATTTAACAGTCGGAAAATCGTCAGTACTTTTACGACATGGAAGGTGGCAATCGCAAGCGGCAGGGCGGTGAAAACAACAGGAGAGATAAACGCCCGAGGATACCGCAAATTGATCAGGGTTTGTAGGGAATAAAAGTTCCTTAACAGCTTGCATAATTATTTCCCTTTATTACAGAAAAGTGCTGGTTCTGCTTGTCCTCGCCCGATGTGGAGAAGCACCTCATTATCACCGTGGGCGAGCACTTCTATTTGGCTTTGGCCAAGGGACCCATAAATAAAAATCACGTCATGATTCTATCCACCAAACATGTGCCCTGCGCTGCCCAGCTTAGTCCCGAAGATTGGCAGGAACTGGACAAGTTCAAGGCTGCTCTGCGCAAGTTCTTCAAGTCCCTCGGTCAGGTTGTGTGCTTCACGGAGCGGCATTACAAGTCCGTTCACCTGCAGATCAATGTCCTGGCCTTCGAGGAGGGTTATGCGTGGAAGATAAAGCATAGTTTCGAGGACAAGGCGGAGGAATTTAATCTGGAATTTGAGACATTGCCGGCCTTGGATTCCGTGAAAATGCTGCCAGAAATGGGGCCATATTTTCTAGCTGAGCTGCCAGACGACAGCACGCTTATAACGCGCCAGATGAAACATTTTCCCATTCATTTTGCCAGGTGAAATTGCAAACTCAACTTACTGCTCGAATTTAGCTAATTTAAGCTCTTTCCAGGGACGTTTTCTGCTCGGAGAATCTGCTAAACTGCGACGAGAAGGTCAACTGGAAGGAGTGCCTTCTAGAAAGAGACGAGGAAGTGGCTTATGTAGAGGACTTTCGTAAGGCCTTTGCTCCCTTCGATTTCACAGATGACTAAAGCCAAGAACAAGGTTATGTATGTATAGTTAAAATTCCATTTCGGTTGTAATTGCTGAGCCCATGCTAACAGTTCATCCATGTAAATGCTAAAAACTACAATATAATTTATAAAAAAAAAACGATTAATTTAGGAGTCACGTTGGTAGATTTTGTTGAGAATTTGCAGGAAGGTCTGATGCGGCACCCCGCGAGAGGTTTGTTGTATGTGAGTTTTGATCATGTTGTAGGATTCCTCCTCAAAGGTGGCATAGGTCGAAGGCAGTCCGAGCTCCTTGTACAGCTCCTTGACTCGGTCTACCTTGGCGGGATCTGTAATTAAAAGAATTCAGTTAGTTTACAAATTTACAATTCAATTGCTACAGGTTACATTACCCTCTTTGCCATAGCAATCAATCATGATCTGTTTCTGCTCGGCATTGGCTCGTTGCATGGCCACCACCGCTAGCCAAGAGCACTTGTTGTCCTGAATGTCGGTTCCAATCTTGCCCGTCACTTCCGGATTGCCAAAACAATCAAGAAAGTCGTCCTGTACCTGGAAGAAGTTGCCCATTTCCAGAAGAATGGTCTTGGACTGTCTGAAGGCCTCGGCGTCTTTGTAGCTAAACAATAGAGCAAGATATAAGCGATAGGAGGGGAATAAAACTATTAAAACTTACCCAGCCAAGTGTAAAGCAATGGCGAAGGGCAGGTAGAAGGAATAGTAGGCAGTTTTGTTTTCAACAATAGCCTTGTAGTTCTCCATGGTGAAATCCGAGACACTTCGGTTCGAGTTAAGCTGATCCAGCGACTGGCCGCAGGTGGTGATGTAGGTGATTTCGTGGAAGAGTTCCATCAGCGCCACATAGCAATCCAAGTGGCTGAAGTGCATCTTCAGTATGGCATACATGGCATTCTCGATCATCAAAGCGTCATTAATGGCGGTTAGGCCTACGTTTTCGACCTTGTGCCAGCAGGGCTGCCCACGTCTGGTGGTGCTGTTGTCCATCACATCGTCCGAGATGATGAAGAAGCTCTGAAGCTGTAAAAAGCAAGGGAGTAAGTAGCGTAAGAAGCACCCTTTGGCCTAAGAAATGCTCACCATTTCCACGCACCAGCCCAGATACTGGGCCAGCTTGATGTTCTCCGGCGTGAGATCCTGGGCCGGCACCAGATTCTTGTAGGTCAAGACGGTAAGGATGCCACGGTTCTTCTTGCCCCTGGGCACATTGTATTGCAGGACCTGGGCAAACCATTTGGCCGCATCGTTGCAGTTGTACGTCTTCGTCACGGTGGTGATGTCACGCACAAGATCTGCAAACAAAGCAACGGAATCGGCATTAGTATTAGCATGATAATTGGCATAAACAAATCGAAACGCCAGCTAGCTAACCTGGGAACACGGCCATAAAGTCGCGGCTTTCATCTTTCGACACCGTGACGCGGGCCGCAATGGGAACGGAGTGATTTTGGAGCGTCGATAAGGTTCTGTGTGGAGAAAAACAAACAGAACAAAGCCAAGACAATAGAATGCAGAACTATTAACGCACACACACACAAGCACAAACACATTGCTGCCTGGCCTACGTGACTGCATAAGTAGGTACAAACTTTCTCCCCCCTCCCGCGAGTAGCAAGAAACCCCAAAGTCTGAAGAGATTCCTGGCCAGAAATCACGCCCAAATCAGGCATTCGCTTAATGCGCATACCGGTCCAAACGTAAACAAAACAAAAGAGGCAAAGGTCAAGTGCGGCAAAAACCGGTAGATAAGTGTACCTGCTAGTCTTCTTCAGCTTCTGTTCGTTGACCAGTTCTGTGGGCAGGCCGCCAATCGTGTCCATCGACTTGATAATGGGCTCCGAGTTGACCTCGTCGCTGGTGGAGATGAGCCGGGGCAGGCGCACGGAGTTGGCAAGGATCCGCTGCTGCGGCAGGAGCTGGCGGACCAATTTAAACATTTCTATTTGATTTATAAGGCGCGAATGAAATCAAGGTTCTTTCAACGGCAATTCAATTTTTGGATGTGAAACCAGTGCGAAGTACTAGGGGTGAGCAGAAGTCGATAGAATTAATCGATTGGTGCAAATATTTGAAAGTGAATAAAGTCGAATGCTTGATTTTTGGAAATACGTAAATTTAGAACTTTTCTAATACAAAATAATTGAATAAATTGGAGATTCAAGAAACTGTTTTATTTTGTTTTTAATTTGCCTCCCTGCAGAAAAGTCGTTACCGAACAATCGAATATAAATATTTTTATAAAACTATCGATAGAGATATTTTGATACATATATCCCATCTCTAGGCAAAACTAAAAACGCGAATTAAACGAAAATGATGGACGAGCAATTAATTGACGAGGTAGCCCAGCATGGAGTAATTTACAACCGGCAGAAGTATTACCTGAACGGCAGCACCAATGGCGGCAAGTACGAGACGAAGGACGAGGCCTGGCAGCTGATTGCCATGAAGCTGCGCACGGATGGTAAGCGGAGCGCCCCAGAAGACAACGCTTCTTTAGCCAAGACACTGGATATATAATTGGATTAATTTCTGTTCCCTGCAGTGGACACGTGCAAGAAGCGGTGGAAATATCTGCGAGAACGCTACGTCTCCCAGCGGAAGCAGGGCGATCCGCCGGTCTACGAACACCTGTCGCGCCCGTACCTGGAGAAGATGAAGTTCCTGGACCAGCACATCCAGCCCCGCAAGTCCTACCGCCATGTGCCGAACTTCCTCACGTCGCCACAGTCGGCCAACAGCTCCAGTTATAACGATTATCAGGCACTGGACAAATCCAACAGCTCCAATGGCATGAAGAACGTGTCTCAGTTTGGCGGCGGCGGCTCGAGTCAGGGCCATCACTACCACCAGCCCGATCAGCAGCAGCAGCATCATTCCATGAGTGCCTTGAGTACGGCAGCAGCCTCGGCGCTGGAGACCGTCAACGGGCAAGTCAAGATCGAGGCGGATCAGGTCTTCAGGGACTTTGCTGCGGCCGTCGCCTCGCAGCAACTCCAGCAAATCTCACAAACACAAATGCAACAGCAGGCGGCTGCCGTGGCGGCGGTTATGGCGGATTCCTCGCAGGGCTACCAGGAGCAGTACAAGGACAGCAGCTCCGTGGGTGTCTCGGGCGTTCAGAACAGTGCAGGCAGCCTCACCTCCACTTCTTCCTCGATGAAGTCACCGCTTTCATCGCCGCTGCAGGTGATCAGCGCAGGCAGCCTTCACCCTCAGCAACAGCAACAGCAGCAATCACAGCAATCACCGGCAACGGGTGGCCAGCAGCTTCCGGTGGTACATTCCTCTTCCAGTGCCGCAGGCAGTTCCATCAGCACCAGTTCCAACATGCAACAGATGCAGCAGCAGCAGCAGCAACATCAACAGCAGTCGCATGTCTACAACCCCAAGGCCAGCGATGATCTTGACTCGTCCTCGACGTCCGGTAATTTCCATATGAAGAAGCCTCGGGTGCAGATCAATGGCCACAATCAGATGGCCAGCAATGGCGGAGGAAGTGCCGGGCACTTTGGCAACGACTCCGATGACGATTCGGATGACAATAGCCATGATCTAATGGAGCCTCAGGTGATGATGCACGAGAGCCACTACAACAATTCCATGGGCATGCAGCGAGGGAATAACAATGGCAACAATAACAGTGGAAGCAATAACCAGCAGCAGCAGCAGCAGCAACAACAGCAGCATCAGCAGCACCAGAACATGTTTCCCTCAAACACGGACTTCCTCTTCCAGCTGTACCAGCAGTTTCCACACCAGGCCAGTGGCTCACATCCTTCCAACTTTGGGAAATTCCAAACACCGCCCAGTCAGCAGGGCGTGCAGCGATTATCGGAGCACTTGCTGGGCGAGCTGGTCACCAGCGAGCTGCTCAAGATGAACAAGGAGCGCAAGAAGAGTGCCCAGAAGCGAATTCTAGAAATACTCTTCTTCGATGATTAATAAAAGCTAGCTAGCGGTAGGGTATAATTGTAAATATTGTAATTTAGGACCTAGAACTTGAGTTAGCTGTTCCCCTTTCCCACCAAGAAGGCATGTGGAGCCCTTTCTATTTGTGCTAGTCAACTACCAGCAAGCCAGGCGCTGGCCTGGATTCCGTATATGCATTAGTTTAAATATACATTTATAGGTTTTAAAAATAAAGGTGTTAATTTATTCGAAACAAAGTGGTTCTTAAACTGTAACTGTAACTGGTAAAGAGGAGGCTTGGAGTGTTCCCTGGATGGTATAGGAGTTCCTAATGCCTTTTTAAATATTGGTTTGGTGACCCACAAAGCTGGAGAGCTTGATTTATGTGCTGGCCTCTGAACCGATCCTGCTGGGCAAATGTGCTGGCCACTAAGCCACCTCGGGCTACTGTGTATGCCAACGGAAACTGCCACTGTAAGTGCAACTGCAACTGGCAATTGGAACTTGCAACTTGGCCTCACTCGTTAACCCGCCCAGGCTCCACTTGGCTGCTGATTAATGGCCTCGTTTGCATTTCTCTCTCTCGGCAAAGAAGGAAAGGCTTCCTCAGTGATATGGATAAGTTTAGGCTTTATTGCATTTCATATCTTAGCTGTTATAGAGAATAATTAATGGGGTTTCCTTCTGTTTTGTTAAGGCTTACAAAGACTATGTTAAATATTTGGATATTGCTCTGTGGTGCAAGTCTTAGGCTACTTGGAATGGAGCTCTGTTTATATAAAGAGCCTCCCACGCATTCAGCTAGCGTATAAAGATATTGATTGAGTTTTTGTTTTTTGATAAGTGGAGAGCTTTGTTTTTAGAACCTTTAGCTTATTTACAACTAATCACAAGAGGCGCATGCAGCATCAGACCTCCTGATTATCCTCGGACTCGGCCACCATGGTCAGGCTACGCAGTGATCTGTGGAGGGTAAAAAATACAAAAAGATTTAATTAGTAAAATATAAAAATATATACAAAATTTAAGGAATATATTTCAAGAGAGAGTAAAATATAAAAAAATAATCAGAGTATTAGGAATATATTTTGAATAGAAAGAGAGCAGCTAGCTCAGAGAGAGATTCCCTAGCCTGATACTGCCACGGTTTATCGCCCATGTCAAGCTCTTGACTTTTTCAGTTCGAATCAATCTCTAAACACATCAACATGGTACCCCTGCGCCTCTGTCTGTGTATTTTGCTATTCTCCTGGGTTCTTCTGGAAGCTGCCCAGGCAGCAGGCAAGTCTGCTGCTGATTTGGTTAAAGTTTCCGCTAACTAACTAACTATCTAACTAACTACTGGTTTCCAGGCATCGGCGAGTTGCCCACGTACCAAGGTCTGTGCCAGCAGCAGGGAGATATGTGTGGCGTTCAATGCCGCGTAGCTGGCGGAGCGGATGGACTTTGCAACAAAGTGGGTCTCTGCATCTGCCGACCCTTGTAGAGTTAGTTAGTGGCGACAAATTGGAATAAAATACCAAATCGGATATATGTAACCGAGAACTTGCCTGGAACGCTCAAAGAGCGAGGGATCCGTATAGATGGGCTCGCTGGGATCCTCGAACTGGTGGCCATGGGCGGCGCTGCGCATGGGATTTATCACTGGCAGCTGGCACATGCGCGCCAAGTTGCTGTAAAGACATTAAACACCTCGTAAGTGGACCGGTCGAGTGACTGGGACATGGACAGTGCTCCCCTCACCCCGTGGCAAACGTCTTGTGTAATGAGCCGCCGAACATGGACATGTTGGTGCGAAAAGCGTTCGAGGCCCGATTCGATGCGCTCTGATTGGCTCCGCCTCCAGTTCCGCCGCTGGCACTTCCTCCTCCTCCTCCTCCGCTGCCAGACAGGTTGGGCATGTGTCCGATCTCCGTGAAGCGCTCATGGGTGCGTATGGAGGAATGGGAGTGGCCCAGCGAATGGATCGGCGAGTGGCGGTCCACCAAACGGTTCTTCGATATCGATTTCCAGTAGCGTCTATCCAACGGGAAGCACCAATTAGCCAACGATTCTTCGCCTTTAATGGAGGATTTTCCTGCACTTACCTGTAGCCCAGGCCCGCTACTAGCGTTATGCTGAATAGCAGGATCATTAGCAGGATAATGGCGGTGATCAGGCCATGATACTCCGCTGGAGTCATGCACACCGTTTCCACGGGAGCCACCAGCTTGCGGGGATACGACTCCTTCTCAATCTCCTCGCGAGTTTCGAACACCTAATGGGCAGAGGATTAACCTGTGAGGATGAACCTGTGGTTATCCCATGCACTTACCTCTATCATTTCACGAACTTGCTCTGGTTCCTCGGCCTCCTTGGACTTTTCTCCCACTTGGGTCTCATTCAGGGAAGCCTGTCCCATGGTAGCACTCACTGTGGTGCTATTGACCACTGTAACCTCATCGGCCTCCAGTTGGTTCACGCCTCCTCCTTCTAAAGCGAGAGCCTCGGGTTCTGTGGATTCCTCAGTTACATTCAGCGATCTTCGTCTGCGTCCGAAAGATGGCTCCTGACGACCCGCTGGCCCAGGGCAATAAGCCGGCTGGCATCCTTCGCGACAGGAGCGAACTGTGGCCTCAAAGACCAGGAAATTGGATTCGGGTATCTTGAAAGCATTAAACCTGGCCTCCAGGGTGTCGCCATCCCTTAACTTGTCCAATTCTGGGAACACAAAGGGATCCACTGGGCAGCCAAATCGATCTATCAGCTGGATACTGCGTCCGGAGTAGGGATCTCGGGCCACCACATTGGTGGCAAAAATGTCGGTCACATGGTTGTAGCCATCTTGGGCTTCCAAACGGAAAGTGAGAGGATCACCCACAGCTATCGTGGTGGTGGGTCTGCCCTGGTACAGGATACTAAGGCGAACCTTGGAGCTTAAAGTATTTTCTGCTGGCAGATACTCAATAGGAATGGGGCTGCCAGAACTGGGGGAATAATTCCTTTAATAAAGGGAATGTCTAAGGAAGATTTCAGAGATATCTTACCCTGCTCCTATGTAACCCGAGCTGACCACAGCCTCTCCTGGACCCCTGAAGATGCAGGTGAGGTTGTAGCGCTTATCCCTGCTCGTTTGTACATTATCCGAGAACTGGACCACCACGATGTTAGTCAGGGTGTCGCCATACTAAGGAAAAACTCGATTAATTACAGATCTAGTCAAGTCAAGGATACTCACCCTCTGTGTGCCACAATCCGGATAACCCTGAGGACCGCTAATCCTCAAAACATTGACAGTGCCGCCATTGCCCCGAAAGAAGCAGCGATCATAGAAGCCATAGGTGTAAATGCGTCCCAAGAAGCCTTCCGGTGTGCGGATGGTGAACTCCATTCCCTCCTCATTGCAAGTCTGTGTCACTGTGTGGAGAGAGATCATACCACTTAAGATTGTGTGGCTACATGTGAGCACCTCCACCTACCATCCATGCACTCGCCATCGCCACTGCGTCCAATGCTGCGCTCATAAAAGTCATAGTTGGAGGCGTCGAAGGAGCCCGGATCGTGAATGTCCAGCTCGCGCGAGTCTCGGTCGCTTAGCTCGCAGTTGGGCGACTCGCGATCCCGATCCCTATCTCTGTCCTCGTAGCTGGAGGCGGCCGTGTCTCTGCAAATTGAAATTTACCATGCGAATTTGTAGTTGCTTGTGTAGAAAATATCTGAATCTGAGATCTTCTGTTGTCGTTGTCGTCGCCGTCACCCACCTGTAGTTGAAGCTGCGACAGACAAAGTCCCGGCTTTCGATGCACTCCCTCTCGCACTGGATCAGGCTAGGAACGATCAGAGATCGGCGCACAAAGTGTCGGCGCATCTTGTGCCTGGCGGCGATCTGCTTGAAATTGTCACTTTCCTCACAACGGGTTATGGGAGGACGCGGTGGTCCCGAGTTTACACCAATGCCCAGACCCACATGTCCTCCTCCGCCACCATACGGCGTGGGGGGATGGGAGAGACCTAGTCCTGGCAGGGGAAGAGGACGATCATCCAAGCCATTGCCGCCGCCATAGGGACGATTGAAGGGAGTGTCATAGCGTCCATAGGGTCCACCTACTGGCGGTCTGCGTCCAGGAGGACCATCGTATTCCCTGTCGTAGGGTCCATACCTATCGCCATAACGCTCCTCGTAGTCATAGTCGTAGAAGGGAGGCGGAGGACGCTCAAGGCCTAAAGGAAGTAAAGTTATTATCTCATTCTCTTAGCTCCTGATCTCTCCTAGAATTAAGGGTTACGGTTTTGGTAGTTGGTTAGTCCCGGTGTACTTACCAGGTCGCCGGCCTCCAAGATCATTGGGTCCCGGTCGATTGCCGTACTTGTAGATGTCAATGGGATACCGATCGCTACCTACCGGAAACCGATTCGGCGTGGAGGCATACTTGCTGGCGGAACCAGTGGGCGCAATGGGAGCAGGTGGATAGCGCTTAGCAGAATCCGGTTCTGGCCTTCTGGCGCTGTGCACTATATCATCGTACCGGCCCGGTGGTCCCCTTGAATCCGGTAAATAGGGATATCTCGGCGAATCCATGGATGAAGGTCTATAGCGTCTGTCTGGAAAAATGCTATCTGGCGCATCTCGGCCCGTATAGCCTCCAACGGGATCTCGTTCTCGACCAGGTGGAAATCTGGGCGGAGGATAGCGACCTTCGTATCTGTTTTCGCCATAGCGACCTCCGCCATAGCCATAGGGCCGGAAAGGAGCATCATCATCGGTGGGATAGGGTCGCGTGTGGGGCAGATCGCTGGGCAGGCTGTTGTCATTGATTCCAGGATAGGGCAGTGGGCGGTAGGGCAGTCTCTCACGATCTCGATCCCTATCGCGGTCTGGATACCGACGATCGCCATACCTGTCCGCATAGCGATCTGGAGGATAGCGATCCGGATAGCGTTCCCTGTCCCTATCGCCTGGATAGCGATCTCTGTCGGTGAGAGGACCTGGATACCGCTCCCGATCCCGCTCCCGGTCGCGATCCCTGTCGCCATTGGCACCACCCGCCGTAGGATAGCGATCTGACATGGGGTTAGTGGGGGTTAGAAGGTTTTAGTTGTCAGTAGAAGGCGGTGATCTTACTTAGGTTCCTGGTGACATTAATGGTTTTAAGGATACAAAAAACTACTCAAAACTCACCATAATCATCTGGATAACGATCATAGGGTCTGCCATAGGGTCCCATGCCATCGGGATAGCGGGAACCATAACGATCCGGGGGATAACGATCCCTATCGCGGTCGCTGCCGCCACCGCCTCCATATGGATACCGATCTGCTAGGTAATAATGCCATAAATGTATATTTAGTGGCCATAAGTTATAGCGACTATATCTACCATAGTCATTGGCCGCATAGTCTGGATAACGATCGTATGGCCTGCCATAGTCCACGCCCTCGCTGCCCACCGGCAATCTGGAGCCACCAGAACCTGTCCCGCCATGTGAGCCAACTCCGCCTCCGCCGACTGTTGATCCGCCTGACCCGTAACGATCGTCGTGCTTATTAGGCTGTCTCCAGTTGCTGCCCGACTGATCCCCGGGTCGCTTGCCATCGCCGCCGCTGCCACTGCCGCTGTGCCCATGCCCGCCACTGGTGTCGCCATCGGCGCCTCCGCCCACCACATTCACTGGAATGGAGGGAAGCGCATAAGAACGGTTACCACTAGCCCGCCATTAGCACCTCCTCTAACCACTTACACATTAGATTCTCGTAGTAATCATAATCAGCATCGTATATAATGCGCATGCCGTCCTTTTGATTGTACCGACTCAGGCGACAAGTACGAAAGCGATCGCTGTACACGGCAGACCTGTAATTTGCGAGGAGAGAGAGAGGATCCAGTGAAGATCCAGAGTGGAGATGGAGTTGGAATGGATGGGTTAGTGAGGCAGTAGGAGAACAAGAAGAAAGGTGAGTTGACTTTTTGAAGAGGAAGTAGGAAATACCCTAAGTAGGAACTATGGAAATATTTTGATCTTATATAGAGGATTATTTTGTAGTTTTTTTTAATGATAATTCAATTGATAATAGATTATAGTATGTTATTTGTTGATAACAACAAAAAAGGACTTTATATAGGGATCCAATCTTAATTATTTTAGCGTAAGATTTTCTTTGTTGAAGGGAATTTGGTTTAGTACCATTTTAAAAGTTCCGATTGCTTCTACTACCATTAACCCTAGTGTAAAGACCTCCTAGGTTCGGGACATCTGAATCTTATTTATATTTTATATTATTTATTTATATTTCCTAAGCAAACAAAATATCCCTCAAAAAAGTAACTACCTCCCGTTAGGGTATCAAAACAAGTAATTGCAACGGCAAAACGGCAAAACGCACCTGCACTGGAAGCTCGTCTGCCGCAGACACTCGTCCAGGCACTCGGACAGTGAACGTCCCGTGATCTCCGAATGGAACTCGCCGCCTAGCCGGGAGTTGCGGTACCGCTGGAATGCTGTATCTGGCCGCCGGCCGCTCGAGAAGAGGTGCGAGGTGACTGAGTTATCGGGATAATCGTTGGCTCGTTCTGCAACGGGAATACAGCATATAAAACAGAGACGTGGAAATGCAAGTGCTAGGAGGTAGTAGTTGCTACTAGCTGCCAGCAGCAACGGAGTCAACCGTTGTGATGGGCTATATGGTACACCATAATATCACATATAATCTTGTTGTCGCTGTTGACTTTTCCTCAGCTCACACAGAGTCGGAAAGAGGAGTCTTTACAGTAGCCACTTACGATTATCGAGGCACACAAGATCATAGAAATGGTGTGTGGGACTGGAGCTGATGCTAATGTCATCCTTTTGCGAGATGGAGTCCTCCTCGGAGAGGATGCACTGTTTGCTCTGGTCGTCGAACTCCACCGAGCGGCAAAAGTATCTGTAATGTGTGTGCAATTAGCCAAATAGAGCTATTAAGGCTCCAAGATCTTACTTACTTCTCGGCTCGCAGGCACATGGTCTGGCACTCCTCCAGCGTCATGTTGTTGAAGATGTCCACCTCGAAGGGGCCACCCAGGCGTTTGTTCTCCTCCTTGACGAACACGGCCAGACCATCACAACGCCGCTCGGCTAATCAATGGTTCCAGGGAGGGTAAATTATGGCACTTGGTGTGGTCTTCCAACACTTACCATTTAGACAGGTGTTCTCCAGGTAATCAGAGTTGGGATCATCCTCCATCAGCTCGGGGTGAGTGCGTCGTGTGAATCTGCTCAAAGTGCAAGATCTCATGGTGGAGTCAAAGTTGGCCGAACGGCACACAAAGGAGAACTCATTCAAGCACTTATCCTCGCAATCCGAACGATTGGCAGCCGTGATCTCCTTGATGTCGCTAATGGGCAGCTTCAGTTTCTTTCGGGGATGCCTTTCAAACACATATCTTCTGCTGGGACACTCCCTCTCAGGTCTACTGGCTGTGGGGGATCAAGGGATATTTATTATGATTTTTTAATGGATAGTTTTGGGTTCCCCTTACAAGTCAAACATATCTCATTGAAGTGCACACTGTTGGGCACCAGCATCAGGCTTCCAATACCCTCTGGCCCCGCCTGCTCTGAGGTGAGGTAGCACAGCGACTCCTCATACTCGGAGTTGCCTCCGAAAGAGGTGATGCGGCTGCCTGGCTGGAAGTCAAAGCTGGTGCAGGTGCGCACCAGGTTATTGGAGCCAGTTCGATCGCGCAGGCACAGGTCCTGGCATTTTTCGAGAACCCGAAACGGTGGCGCTGTGTCCCGCACCACATCGTCATCGTAGCCCTGGAGCTGCTGGTTGGGCAATCTTTCGTAGAGCACACGGCCGAGGCCGTTTTTGCAGGTGGTTTGACCTGTAAGAAGGGGGAAATATTAAAGAAAATGATATAGCACAAAAGATAATTAACAATTAAGTTGATCAAGCTTTTTAAAATTAATTTTATATATGTTTTATAGAACTGTAGACATGGTTTTTAAATTGAAAAAATTAAGCTAAAAGCTTTGAAATTATTATTTGTATTTATTCTTCAAAGAAACCCCTTTGAATGTGGATCTCTGTTTTATAGAGCTGACGAAGAATCAAGGTTTTCGATGTTTTAAATAAATATTGATTTTAAATCGATTCATAATGATGTTTTCCAGGTTTTCAATAGCTGAAAGTCATGCTTATCCGTAGCTTTTTGCTTTGTATACATTAATTATTACTGTTTTATAAATGAATTAGTTAGTATTTTATTAGAAAATACCCCAGTACATTTTAATAATATTTTTTAAAGTACATATACATTTAAATTTAAATATTAAAACACCCTTCAATAACTCCCCAAAACTTACCCTGAATTTCGTTGAGACAAAGACCGACCACTAGGGCCGTCAGTAGCACATGTAAACCTCTTTTAGATCTCATTTTGATCGATTCTCTAAAGCTTTATTATATATAGAGAACTTTGTTTGGGTTATTCCTAGCTTGATCGCGGCATTATTAGCCACAACCTGGTGGCTTTTCCCTGTAAGTGCGTGACTTTTAGCTGGAATTAGAGTTTAGAATTCGTGGTGGTTAGTCGGTTTATCCGACATGATCTAATTAGTTCATTGGCTGACAAAATGACATGAAATATGCGACCTCAATATAGGTAGAATTTTACCCCCTTTCGGGGGAAAATCACATGAATAGTTAACTATATTTTTCAGCCTTTCTGCCGCCATAATGTGCACAATGCGTAACGTGAATTTGGATCATTAAACTAAAATCTAGCCGAGCTACGTGTCGCTATGCGACTCATATCGATCCGCAACTCCGGATGTCGCTTCCGGCTTATTGTCCACTCAGGTCTTTATGCTCTCCGCACAGCACAAAAGCCAGAACAGAGTTTTTTTTTGTATTTTTTTGGAAAAGTGTTAGCTATTGACCTCAGCGAGAGGTGGTAGCTGTACTTGGTGGAAAGTGTGGCGTTTTAATAATGAAAGTCTTTCTAGAATGGTGAAATTTAGTTGGAGGATAAAGGAAGTACATATACATATGTATCTAAAATATTTATTATCCAAAATATAAATTAATCAAAGGATCTTTACCTCTTAGGAGAATCGTATTGATATTTTAAGAAGGATTAAGGATCATGAAAATCCTTAAAGAAATATCAATGAGGAATAAATGATAATAAATGATCCTGTGTATAATATTCAATTAATTTTTAGATCAATAAATATTTCAATACATATCCTTGATCATCTTTACTTTATAAGCACTAATTATTATTTGTAATTCATATAATGTCCTTAGTTATCCTTTGATTTAATTTATTTATTCATCACTAAACAACTTTTAATTGTTCTAAAAGTCCTGCAGCACTTTTCTCCTTCGAAAGGATCACTGAAACTTCTCATAAACTCTTTCTGGAAAAGTTAACACATAAAAATTACAAGGACACTCTTTAAACATCCCAAATCATTTTTAAATACCGTTTATAGACCAGAAGGATATCTTCGTTTAATAAATTATTAACCAGAATAGATCGAACTAAAGCGATTATTTAAGATATTTTTTTTTTTGGGGGACCAAACCCGACCGATCGTTAGAATAATGCGCGACAAACTGAATTCGAGAACCCAACTCCATCGTGGGTCTGCAGTCGGATCGGTGGTTGGCCCATTACGATTACCATTAACATTACTATATAGTTTACCATCCATCCATCGCGATTGCCATTGCGATTACCATGAGCAGGGCAGGCGGGGGGAAAGCCAACTCCATGGCAACAATGCCCGAAACGAGGGGGATTTAATTAGATGTGGAGACAGCAACAAAGAGCCATGGACACACAATGTTCTAAATGCTCGTACCTGGATTGCCATTCAAATGTTAATCAGTGCGGCGAGCAGACCGGAGTTGACAAAAGCCCACCGGCCACCCCACTACCAAAAAAATTAAAAAAAAAAAAAGTGGGAAGAGCGACCAACACCCCATTCTCCACCCTTTAATTCTTCAATTGGGGAGTAACTGGGTACAGAGAAAATTAATTTTAATATTAATGAACTAATAATTATAAAAAATTATTAATAGTATTAGTAGAAAGCTTTGGGGGCAAAGAAGGAATCGGATTTAAAAATTAGCAGATAAGAATATATAATATGATTTTTAACATAAATGTTGACTTAAATTTCTATACAAAGTTCATAAGCTATATAAATTAAACAAAAATATAATCAATTAAGCTAAAAAAGAGCTCAAAAATACATAAAATAATATACAAATATATATTTTTTTATACCTTAAACCACTCTCCAAATTATCTCCCAGTGCACACCCACTCTCTGCCCAGAATTGGGTGTGTTGTTTGGGCGTTTTTAAGCTCGAGTGTGTGTGCGTCTGTGTGTTGGAGCTTTCGTTCTGGCCGAATGTGCACATGGAGCACATAATGACATTTCTGCCGGTCAACGTTTCATGGACATGGGCGACTTTCCCACTTGTGAAGGGCATGGAGCAGCACCACCAGCAGCAGCATCTGGTGTCCCCAAGTTGCAACAACTCCGAATGTTTAATGTTAAATACTAAACGATCACCCGCCGTCCGCCGTTGGGTCAGATCATGACAATGCCTGTTACGAATGAATAAGTTCGAGGCTGGCTAACGATCCACCAACCGACCACCACCTCCTCCGCAATTTGCAGCCAAGAGAGGGTTGCACCTGTCGCCGCTGGGTGTGCGTGGGCCGCCTCCATTGTTGGCTTAGAGTGGTGTCACTGGGAGCGGCGCCGACAATCCAAACGAGCCATGGAAATGCAAATGCAAGTGCCCAGAAAATGTTCAACTTTTATTTTCAGAAGTCATAAACTTGGACAACAAAACTACATGGATTCTCGCAGCAGGGCCAAGAGGCGATAGCATTGCTTGAGGACCTAAAGGAACGGAAATATATTTACTATAAAATCTGTAAAGTATATATAAATCCTCACTATCATATAGGTTCCTAGGGTAAAGGGCACAAAGGGCTCCGCCACATACATGAGAGGCTTCTGGGCACGCAGAATCACAAAGGAGATGTCCTTTTGGATTTCCGTTGACTTGGTGTGCCAATCCTTGATCTCAAAAGCAGCTTGGGCCACCTCCAGGGACTGGTATAGGATAGGCAATGATTTTTATATAAAAAATATATTTTTAAAACCCTTAATCCCACCTGAGTATAAACCAAAGTCCCTGTTATGCACCAAGTAGACAATTGTATGAAGGCCAACATGGCCAAAAGCACAAACTTGGCTGCCATTTTGGGATCCACCGAGGCAGCTGCCATGGTCTCAAAGGTGGCTATTGAGATCAGAGAAAAGCTGGCTATCATCTGGGCAATAAAGGCGCCATTAAAGGCCTTATTGGCTCGCTTAACAAGGCTGAAAAAATTCATAAAAATCTCTTATTGAAACCCGAAAATCCCTCACCTTCACCCTCACCTAATGATGTGCTGATGGAACCTCACCACGCGACAGAACTCCTCATGGAAGCGGGCATCGCTGACCTTTCTCATCTCGCCCAGCCGCCGCATCTCAATGCAGAGCAGCTTGAGATTAAGAGCCGTCTGCAGGAAAGTGGTTATACCCACCATATCCACATGCAGGATGCTCATTAGGTTGTGCTGCGAAGTACAACTCAGCCAGATATACAGAACCCAGAACATCTTGGGGTGCAGATCGATGCGATGCCATTGAAAGGGCCAAATCACATGAAAGGGTAGCTTGCCCTTGCTGATCAGAGGTTGCAGGAACACGGCGGCACTGAAGAAGTTGACCAGGAAAAAGCAGTTGATGTACAGGCCCGTCTCGGCCAGGTAACAGAGCCTCTGCCAACCCAGAACCTCCTCATCCATGTGATGTGGTCTTAGTTCTCGATTGTAATAGTCAAAGTCCCAGATAATCTCATCGATGTCGTTGCAACGCAAATGCATATAGAAGATTTTGGTGAAGACCAAACCCATCTGTAATAGGGTTTAAGTATTTAATATAAATTTAAAATAGTTTAAATTAAATTTTAAATGCAAATTTAAAAGGTATTCCTGTCTTAAATATTTTTTGACATATTCTTAGCTGCCCTCTTAAAATTTCTATAGGCTTCCAGATAATTTTTCCAACCCTTACATCTATTTTTTGTTATAAAAAATGAAACTTATCTCACCCCTGATAGCCACACCAGATCGTCGCCCATATCAATCACATTCTTGGACTCCGGCAGAGCCACAACCATGGTCCAGAAGGCCAGCATCACATTGCACATGATGAACCAGTTAATCCCTCGGTACAGCGCCAACTGGGCCAACTTCTTGTTGGGATACTGGCAGAGCAGGCTAAGGGGAAACCCAGATTAGTGATCGATGAGGCGGCAATACCACTCACCCAGCACCTCAAGGAGGCGCGATTATAGTTGAGTGCCAGGCGTGGGATGCGGCCTGGAGTCTCCTGCCGGAGTACAGAACGAAATTCATCCAGAAAGTGGCGCATAATGCCCAGATTTGATTGATAGCCCACGTCTGCCATGACCAAGTGCTTTAACTGTCTAACCAAATGGGTGGGCATTTCCTTTTTATATAGAAAAATAGAGCCTCATATGCAGATTACCCTCGAGGTTGGAGGTCACCTAATTACCATGTTTACAGACAATTGTTTTGCCAAAGGAAACGCCCACAAAGTAGATTAACTTAAATGATTGCAGCAAGTCTAGAAAACATGTGCTAAAAATCGCACTACATCGATTGATTGGGTATAATAACCATTGAATGATATGATATAGATGGGACTCACCTCCCTCTACAACGTTCATTGAACCCGCTGGAGCTTCGCGTGACTCGGTGGCTCCATTAGATCATCAGCATCATTAAGAACAATGAATAATATATCGCATAAATGCTGCCCCAACCTCTGTTTATTCACAGTTTTTGAAGCGTATAGCAAAACATGATCATCGCAAAGTGAGCTCCACTTCAAGCCACAAAAATTCGCCATGGGTTTCGGGAGGTTCAATCAACTCCCATAAACTTCCTGTGGCTTCTCACTTACCCGGCATGAAATAAATCAGAAAAACACATGAGTTATGTCTTAATCAGGATCAGAGACATCGATATTAACAGAACCTGGGAGAGCATAAATCCAGTTTTTTATTTAAATTTTCACCAGCACACTTTCCGTCATGAGGAGGATACTGATACTGGTTCTGCTTCTGCTTCTGCTTCTGGTGTCTGGGTTGGACATCCGCCTCCGTGTTATGTTAATGCCTTGCACCAGGGAGACCGTTTAGCAAGGCCATTGGAATCAATCTGGGATTAGAGACAGAGAGAAAGAGGAGTCAATAGCCCGACGCGCGCCTGGCTCGTAATATTTGTAATACAGTGTTTTTTATTATAACCCACGGACTAACCATATAATGGCACCCATAATGGGCCAACTATTAAAACAAATTGATATCAATTTTGCTACAATATGTGTGCACAAGTCTCGTCATTGAACTCCCATTGCAAGCGGAGGCTAGAGGCATTGCCACCACCTCAGCCTCGGCATTAGCCTCTCATCCTCTCATGCACAGTTGAATAGTTGAATAGTTGGCTTGGTGGTGGCTTCTAGAGATACCAGATAGTGCAGCTGTAACAGTATAGACCAGTTCCGAGTTGGCAAAGCGCCGTTTGATGCTCTAATTTATACAGCATACTGATGAGTTGACCGCTGTGGTTCTGGAATTGTTCTCCTACGGGTTTGGGTTCGCTTTGGATTGGTTTTTCCTCGGCTCTTCGGTCACGAAAAAAATGTGGCAGAGCAGAGCAAAAGCACACCTGACCAGAGACCAGACCCAGAAATGGAAATATACGTAGCGGTTAGCGTTTAATTGAAATGCATTTGGCTTGTTGGCTGTCAATCAGAGACATGAGGATGTTTGATAGGAGCACACGAAGCCGAAGGGTAATGGAGACGCACACACGCAACCCCATGGAGCTGTCATACGCCACTTGGTCATCATCATATTCCACATCCCCACACGCGATGGGGTTCCTCTTTAATGATTCTAGCTTCTGCCAGGACTTTAATTATCCTATTCCAGCGTTGAAAGTAATAACAATGATCGGATGTGCTAAGCTTCATTGCAGCCAATTGACACCTTGTGGTTTTAGGAGGCCATAAAAGAGGCTGTGATTCGGTTGAGTAAGATGTATCCTGCTTAATTATAGCTTTATATTCATCTTAAACTTATTGGGCAATTAATTCGTTTTACTATAGATTACAAGTGTATTAAGAGAATTAGTTAACTAGGACTAGTAGGATACTTCTAGGGTTGAAAATTAGGTTCGCTTTAACTTCATGCTTTGCTCATCTAAACTTTCAAATAAAAACTATTTTAAAAACCATTTAAATTTACAACTTAACCATTTAGCTGTCCATTGCTAACTTCTCCATCATCAAGAGCATTTAAAAAAGATATTAAAAAAAACTTGTAGCTTAACTGCCACTCGCTTAGCATAGGCCTCCTCCGGCTTACAATTTAATTATTCCATCTTCTTGGTAACAGCCTTAACATGGTCGGAATATTAAGCAATATAAGGCAGCCAATTCTCACCAAATTTCTACCGTATTCTCTGGGAGGTATTTGGCTCAAATAATTATCAAAGCCAACTCGCATCCTCTATTAACCGTTATGGAGTCGCCTTCCAATGTGGACCAAGTTCGATGAGCGCATTTTCATGTTTATTGCAGAAGCAATTGGTAATAAGTGCGCGACCGCAGACCAGGACTTGGACTTGGACTTGGATAACAAAAATAATACAAGAACACATTTTTCAATCGTTATTTATGAATACAATTGCAAGTTTGTTTAGCTTCGGAGCCGGAGGCTTCACCTGCACACTTCACTCCGCCAGGAGCGTATCAATAACTAGCTGGAGATTAGGTGGAGTATTGGAGGAGCAAGAGGAGATCTTCGGAGCCTATAAGACACTGAAGAAAATTGGGTTTTTAGTCTGGGGAGTTTTGATAATGGTGTAAAGATTTCGATCTCTTTTCAGTTATTAAATGTCGTACTTCCTGTTATTGTTTCTATCGATGGGATAAGGTAATCCTTTTCCGGTAGGGTAAAGAAAAAGCATTTTAGTATTATTCGCTTATTTGTACACCACATCCCACTGCTAGAACTCTTTTTTCAGTGTGCTCATCCCAGACATGAACTGGTTTTCCTCTTTTCCAACAGCCACCGCGGCAGCAGGCGCAGATCAGACGACTCACCGCAGCCTCCGGCCTACGTGTGCCCAAAGTTTGCATAAGTTGGAACCCGACATGGACATGGACATGGGATGTTGGACGCTTAGCCTCGAACCGGGATCTGGACCTGGAGCTGGCTTCATTTTACAGTTAAAGATTTATGGATCATGCATGGCCAAATGGCAAACAGATACGGGGGTAATTGTGTGTAGGTAACGCATTCGACCACAAATATATACCGTCCAAAAAGATAAGAGCCATAAGGAGGTGCATTTGTGGCAACTAAAGATACCCATCTCCTCCCAGAAACAAATTCCCGCATTTGAGCGTCATAAAATGCAGATGCGAGACGATGGACGGCTAGCCGTCATAAAAGCACAAATAAAACGATCGAAGGCCCATTTTCAAGAACTGTATATAGAGTCGATAATATGGAGTAGCAAGCGGGATATCCATATATCCATTAGATAGGAGATCTACGAAATCAAAACTTTCTAAATGACGGGCGGCAACAAGAAGAAACCAAAACTGTAAATGCAACAAATAGTTGCAGCGGCGACGCCAACTAAAGTATAATTATTGCCCAGACGACGACGACGACGGCGACGACGATGAGATGGGAATGAAGACGAGGCTGGACTGCAGCTCCGTCTCCAACTGGGCACGTACGCAGGAGATGCCAATATTTCTCTCTTTATATATTTCTATATATATATTTTTTTTTGTAGGCCTGGCAGCTGCTTAACTGTTTTTAATTGAAACCAGTTTGTGGTAATCGTCTTTTTGGCTCTATGACTATATATGTTATAACTCGCTTATGTCAAAAACAGATTGCTGAATCTGGCGTGTAATTTGAGCGGAGATTTCACTTGTTCTCCGGATCCTAGAGCCAGTAAATTGTCATAAAATTGTGCCAGAACCAATGACAAATGAAGGCTTTTATCAAATTGGAGCGTAAAAAGCATTGCAGTTTTCTGCTTCATTTCTACGCAGAACCAGTCACCAGCCAAGCAATCTTCCGTAGTCTTCAGCCTCCCTCTCACTCGGTGTGTCTTTGTTAATTAGTCTGCAGTTGGAGATATCTTCGCCTTCACACATCACAACACAACTATGGCCAACATAATTTGTCAAAACAGAGACAAACCCGAACTTATACTTTCGAGATATAAGAGCGTAACTCGGTGGAGAAAAAAGAAAACTCAAACTCGTTTAAGAGCAAGCCTAGACTGGGTCTCTGCTCTCTGCTTAGCTTTTCTTCTGCGGCATTGCGGTTTCTTCAGAGCTGCGACTTCAGTCGCTCCAACGACGGCGACCTTGATAGACGTATCAGCGGTTCCCATAAAGAGTTACAAACACCCGAGAAAACCCCCCAAAAAACCCCAAAGAAAAGCCGCCGCTGACTTCGCTTTCTTTGAGAAGAAACTTGGCTTGGAAAACAATAACAGTTAGCGGTCTCAAATGTTGTTTAGTGTTATTGTTGCTGTGTTGTGGCACGAGATGTTTCAAAAATGTGGCCAGAAATGATAAAAAACGTGCAGAAAATGCCAAAGAAATGTGTGTGAAAGATGCAAAGTGAAGTTAAGAAATAAAGAAAATAAAAGAAAAGAAAAAGAAAAGCGCCCAAGTTTATGTGTGAAGACAGGCAGTCCTTGGCATAAAGCAAATTAACGGCCAAGAGGTGTTAATTTACGAGTGTTTGCAGTGCATTTTCGCCATCTCCCACACCGGGCTCTGCTGTGAGTAAAAATATATTTAAATTTTAAATTTAAATTTAAATTTAAGCTGGGAGAAATGGCCCTTGCTCTGATTTTGCCCTTGGCTTTTGGGCTTATCAGACCATTGCCAATTGTGTTTAGGTCACTGGGCACCCCAAAAACAAAAAATTGAAAATCTTCTTGTACTTTTTTTTTTGGGAGAAAGTAAAAAACAAAAAATATATATACAAGCGGGCATTGCACTGCCATAATGTCGGTCTTAACAACTTTTGGCCGAAACCGTTGCTGGCCCTAAGTCCAGAGCCGGCCGAGCACAAGTACACATTAAAGCACATTAAGGCGGCGGAGCAAATGATGCGCTCCTCTGGCCACACAATGGACACGGCCAGCTTCAAGGGAAGGGAAGCCAACACAAAATACGAGTAATAAAACTAACAGCGGAATAAATTTGAAATTTGTTATTATGCGAGATTGGTGGAGAGGACGGGACAAGAGAGGGATCGAGGCTGGGGGCTGGGATATGCGATGATGCTTCTGATTCTGATTCTGCCGCATGTGGCGTGTTCCAAGTGTTAAAAGTACGCCGAGTGTGACGTCGGGTGCACTCGGAAGTGTATAGCGGACTGGTGGCTCCCGGGTGCCAGACAATGGCCTCCCTAATGCCGGAGCCCAGAGATGCAGCCAACTCCATAACCATACTTGTAGTCATCATCGCCATAGTTGGTGCATGTTCATGTGAATCGCCATGGCCAGGTTAGAATGCGTTGTGGTAATTTCCACACCCTTTATAGTGTAATTTATTATATTTTTTTTGGGGTATGATCAACTAGAGCAAGGTGGGTTCTAAGGGATTTGGGGAGTTTTTTAAATACATTTTTGAAAAAAGAGATATTTATGGGGTTTTAAAATTAATCAAAAAGTGAGCTTAAGTGAAAAGTGTATAGAGTTTTAAGATATTTATAGTACTTTTAGGTACTCAACTTGTTATTCAATAAATTTTAACAACTCATTAACAACTGTTCTAACAGTTTTATACAGTAATAATAATAAAAAATAAACATTTTTTTGGGGCACCACAACCAGAGCAAACTGAGCTTAAACGGTTTTTCTAGCTAAGTTTCTAATGCGATTTATTAACTTTTTTACAAGATTATATTTGTTAGTTGGAAGTCAAGGGAAGTTATTTAAGATATTTTGATTATATTTTTTATATAATTTCTATTTCTATTTTAAAAAGCAATATTAAATAATTTTGTGGAACTCGATAACTAGAGCAAGGTGAGCTTTAAGGGATGACTTTTATGAAGTTGTTTATAAAAAATTATATTTCTTAGTTGGAAGTTCAGGCAAGTTATTTAGGTATTTCACGAATAGGTTTTCAAAAAAGTAAAGTTTTTTGATATTTTGTTGACCTATAAATCGATTATTTTCTGTAAGTCATTGATAAATGTTTTAAACAGCTCTAAAAAGTAACAGTAAAATAAAAGAAATTATAATAAAAGTGTGTATTTTTCATGATCTAATTATTATAAAAAAATGCTAATTACTAGACCTTGAAAAATAATACAAAATTAAGTCTATATACCCAAGAAAAATACAATAAAACTTCTAAAGAGTTTAAAAAATTCCCCATTTAAATTAAAATCTGATAGAAAGATTCTCAAATTCCCCTTATAAATAAATTCAGAATTTTAGTTTTTATATTTTTTAAAATTTTTATAAATATTTTGAATCAAAAAAGTTTATAACAAAGTTATTTCACAACCACTTTCCCTCCCCCAATTACCATGTAAAAATCCATACTTACAACCAATAACAGTGTTCACAAGTGCTTTGAAGTTAACATATTAACGCTCCGCTGATCACATCCAGAATATCCCAAAAGGGGGTATAACCGGCGTCGAGCCATGTTCCCTGCTTACACTTGTTGATGTTTATTATGGTTAAATTTATGCACAGACTTAGAACAATGCGCACACGCTCTCTCGTGTTGGCCAATAATTAATGATCGCGGCTGCAATAGAGATGGTCTGAAGTAGATGGAATATGGCTCTAATTTATGCAGTTGGGTTCAATTACCTGTTAATTGAGTTTAGTCGAGTGCGCAAGAGTCAAGACCCGGGCTTAGTGCCCCATGGAGATTCCAACTGCAAACTGCAAAATATAACTCAGAACTCACAGTTTGCTCTTTTTCCGCATTTTCTTTTTTTTTTCTGATTTTATTTTCCCAGCATCATCAAAATCGCATCAGTTTCAGTCGCAACTTTGCTGCTGATGTTGCAGTTGGAAAACGAAATAAACAACAACAAACCAAAAAAAAAAAGCAGGTCATTACTGCCATTAAATTCGTTTCGAAAATGCAGACTGGAAAAAGAGTGATAAAACCGAAAACCGATGACCGAAAACTAAAACCAAAACTGAGGCAAAGTCGTAAACAAATCGAAAAGAAAGAGAAATAATAGAAATGATATTGTATTTTATTTTTAAATGCCATAACTGTACAGCACCTTGAGTGATAGATGGAGCTCAAGCTGGAGCTTAGGTGATTATGGTGACTGGTCAATCAAAAGACTGGGGAACCGAACTTGGTCTATGGTATATACTATAATATGTTTTTGCCGTTGTTGTCGTGTTCTACTGCTGCAGCATTTTGTAAAGAAATTTTACTTTCAAATTAGGCCGCAACTGTTGCTTTTTATCGCTTTCTTCTCCACTCATTCATTCGCGCGCTGAACATTATGTGAATGCTCTCCCTTCTACACCACCTCTTCGAGTCTTTTGTTCTTCTTTTGAAGAGCCCAAGCTCCAAAATAAAAAAAAAATAAATAAACTAACATAGAGAACCAGATATACGCACACTTGCCAGATCAGTAGAACTCGGCGATATGAACAGTTAGGAGTCCCCAATAACTTTTTTTAGAGTGTGTGCTTGGTGTGCCTTTTTTTTTGTGTGAAATATTTATGTAAATTGGCCTGGCCGAAAGCAGCTGCTAAAGTGCAACTGATTAGCGGTATAAACGGGGTTGGGGTTGTTCTTGCAGCGGCTTTTAATAACGGTAAAAACGCAGCAACAGCAGCAGCAACAGCAGAGGAAGACGCTCTGTTCCCACTGCAAAACGCACTTGATCCAGTGCAGCACAGGCATAACAGCATAATGCCACCTCTACACCTCTATAAGTATACACTTTAGCCGCCGCCGTTGAAGAACAAGTTTTAATTGCAACATTTGTTTAAATGTTGTCCGTTAGCCTCTGGCTACAAACTAGTACATAGCCGGCAAAGTGACTAGCTTTAAGCAAACACACCAACTGGATGTAGATGGTGCTCCATTTCCCGCAAAAACGGACGAAACAATTTCTGCCTCATTAGCTGAGCAAGTGGTGGCCCAAAGAATGTCACCACCGCCAGCTGCGGTGCTACGATTTTGGATTTCTTTGTAATTAATTAGCGCTGTTTTTTTTTTCTATATCTTTGCAGTGCCAGCAGCTGCACCGGAGAATCCCCCAGAGTGCGTTTGGCTCCCAGCTATGTTGCTGTTAAGATGCAGCTCCAATCCTTACCGCTGCTCCAACAGCTTCTCCTCCTCCTTCTGCTACTTGCCACGCCCGCCCATTCGCGGGTGAGGAGCAACCTCTATCAGAGTCAACATCAAGTTCGAGATCAAGATGCTGCCGAGGATCCTTTGGTGGCCGCCAGCCTGCTGCTGGAGGAACTGCAGCAGACCAGCGGTCAGCTTGTCAATCTGACGCGACATCACGATGGCGATACCTTCCACACAAGCGGTGAGTTTTGTACACTGGGAAAGTAAAGGAAATAATAATATAATAATTATAAATTTAATAGGGATTTTGGGGTTTGATTTGGGTTTATTTATCGCCTTTATTAGAGCTTTTATAGCTTTATTAATCGATTTTAAATCGATTTTTTCATTAAATTAGTTTATTAAACCGAGGGTTAATATTAGTATTATTTAGTAAAGGAGCCATTTCCGACCCCATATATATTCTTTATCAGTATCAACAGGCAAATCTATCTAGCCATGTCAGAAAGAAAAAAAATGTTCTCGATTTTTTTTTTTTAATTTTGTAAGGGGTTACATCGTTAAAATTTTCAAAAAAGCTTTCCGGAATAAAATTCAAGGATTTTTAGCTTAGTTATAATCAATTTTCTAATGGCAAGGGTATCCAACTTTGGCTTACTGAAATAAACCTTATTTATGGTTTTATTATTCATAAGGTCTTAATAGAAAAAAAAATAATAAAATGCTTTAGCAGTATTTCTAATTATAATTAACAAATATTATTGTTTAACTGTGAAAAATCTACTCAGTCGGAACTAAATGATTAACTACTTTGAATTTTTAAATGAAATTTAACGAGCCAGAGAGATGCACTTGAAGAAGAAAGTTATAGTTCTTTCTTATATTTTTAGAGTTTATTAGGAATTTCTTTTAACTAGAGTAAACAAATAGCTGTATATTTATTTTTTAACTCCTTCTTAAACACAGTCTTACTTCCTTTCTTAAAGTTCTAAACAAAACAAAATTGGTTAGAGCTCAAAATACTTGCTAATTTCTGCAAAGGCATAGCCAGTAGCAGTGTCATTGTCAGTGCCTTGACCATTTGGCATGTGGCATCTTCGACTGGAGACGGAGCTATAGAGCTAGAGCTCAATCTCTTCTCTCAAACCTCAGCTGGGTGATGCTGCGCTTTTTGCCCGGCTGATCCGGCTAAACCGCTGACAGCAGCATTAATTTTTCCTAGCAAGGCCGGGAGACTCGTCTGATTGGCCGTCAAATCCGCCAAAGCCCCCCAATGCTTGTTGTGAAGTCCCGACTCAATCCATCTTAATGTTTTCTCCTGCTCATCCTCCTTCTTCTACTTTTCCACGCAGGCCTGGGCAACAGTGCCTGCAATGCGGACACCTGCATTGGACTCTCGAGCGGCACAGCCTCGCTGGTGCGTCTCCCCGGCGAAGCCATCGGTCAAGGCAACGGTAACTCACAGCAGATTAGCATGGTAATGTGTGCCTGTCATAAGCTCTCTAACACCCAAATCCCCCCCTCCTTCTACAGATGGACGCGAGCCGGCTTCGACCTCGTTGGATGGCGGTCAGAGCCAGATGGAGCTACTTAGCCGGCGGTTCAAGCTGCAGAAGAAGGGTCGCCAGCCGGCAGATGAGGAGCAGCAAAGCGGCTGCACTTGTCGGTGTCTGCCATATCTAAGGGCATATCGCGAGGACCTGGGCATATGTGTGGACGACATCCACGGTGGGTATAGTATATATAGGTATAGTACACTTAACCATTATCCATTATTGCGGAAGGGAATGGGCGCTGCTCCATTTCGCGGCTGTGGGAGTCGCTCCCACATGAGTGTGTGGGACATATCCAGCCATTGTTTTGTCATATCCAAGGCACAATGGTTGCCCAACTTACAAAAATAAAAATGTAAAAATTAAAAAAGAAAAAAAATAGAGAAAGAAATGCTGTAATAACAGGCAGCAGCAGCGGCAGGGCTGAATGCAGAATGAAAACGAAACGTCGTGACGCAAAGAGGGAAAAAATGCCATTATTATTGAACAAATCGCTTGTTTCCCCGCTGCTAATGAATGAAAGGAAACTTTCGCCGCTATCGTCGCAGTCGTCGTCTGCCAACATAAACAATCTCGGCTAGCTGCCAATCTTGGAATCCAACTCGAAAATCGGACTTCCAGTTGGACTCGCCGGCTCCGAAAAAAGTAAGAGCTGGGGCGGAAAAACAACCTCTGGAAATAGTTTCTCCAACTTCAAGTTGTAATTGATAAGCTTCGATCTTTATCGCCAGCAAATAGTATTTTGAAATATATTTATATTACATTCATTGTTTAGACTTTCCCACAACCTTAGGCTAATCGTTTCCTCTTTTATTATTATTACATTTCTTTTTTTATTGTACTTGCAGAGTGCTCCCTGTCGCCCTTTGTGAGCGGTTCCTCGTCGGAGAAGATACCCTTTGTCTTCCTGCCGCTCAAGGGTCAAATCATCTATCCCAGCAGGGAGATCAGCTTTGCCAGTAAGTGGTTTTTATCTTAGAGAATATTGTTGGGGCTTTTTATGGTAATAATAATTCTGGGAAAGTAAAAGGTAATTTTTACTGGCAAGTATTTAGCATGGGTTTGGGTTAATGATAACAGCAGGGAATATTTCAGTTGACTAATGTAATAACTTATTCCCAGGCATCCAAACACCCGTTTGTGCCGTAACGGGTGCCCAGTACTTGGGCTCCAATGGCTGGTCGGATCTGCGGAATCCCATCGACACCGACTATCCCTTTCGCATGTTTCGGGATGAGGGACGCAGCTTCCTGCTCTGGCTGGGCGAGGCAGATCTACGCCAGAAAATGCAGGGACGCCTGATCGTGGTGCATCTAGTATGTAGGGACATGACGGTGGCCCTAAATGCCACCAAGGTGAATCCAGGAGAAAGAGAGCCTCTAATGCCGCCCAGAAATGTGCACTCGCCTTGTGTGGCCTTTCGGGTGAACGGAAGTCCCGTCAAGTATACGCACAGTGAGCATCTTCTTGAGGGAATTTAGAAATGTAGAGATAGTAATCCCCAACTCCCCTCCTTAGATGTTCCCGAGGTCTTCTTCCAGCCCGCCAACTCCACCACTCTGGCCTCCACCTCCGATGGCATGACCATGCGGGAGTATGTGGTCATTGGAATCTGCAGCCTGCTCTTGGGCCTCATCTATGTGGCCTCTGTGTTCCTGTATCTTTACATGAAGAAAAGGAAGCGTCACAGCTCCCGAAATTCCTTGGATAATCTGGCGAATGACATAAATTATCCCAAGAATGACCAGGTCACCTATGGGGCACCCTTCAGCCGCGTGGGCAGCATTTACTCCGCCAATAGCATGGGCTTAGGTGGCACTGGTAATGATCCCAACCACCGCACAAGCATTGGTAGCCACAAGGAGGACATGGGCATTGTAAAGAACAATCCTTTGCTGCAGCATTTCCCGCAGCTAAGCGAAAGGGAGCACAATTCCGGGTTTGCCAGCGATATATCCAACTCGAATTCGGAGTGCGAAATGGAGGAGAAGATCAAGGTAACCTTAACATTAATATTTTTATTAAAATAAAGCTAGACATTTCTTTTATTTTCCCGGGCAGACTTCCGTTCTGGTTCATCCACAGCTGAGCAAGTCGCCCAAGCCCACGGATAGCTCCTCTTTGGATACAGATGACTTCCTGCAAGACAACGAGTGCCTGCCTGCCGAGAATGTGGCCGTGATTGATGAGCTGATGAGCGAGGAAAAGCTGGAGAATCTCAGAGCCATGGTCAGTGGAAATGTGAGGAAGAAGCTGTACTTTAATCCTGCCTACTTTGAGCCTCATCTGCTGGCGGTAAGTCTTCCAGAGAAAACTTGAAACCAGGACAAGATTTCATTTTTTCAAAACCCTTTCAGGAACCCCCTCAAGCAGCCATTGAGTTTTTGCAAAAAATCCGCGAGGTCATTGCCATTGCCAAGTACAAGATGGCCGCCAAGCGATATCAGCCATCTTTAAACATCATCCCCGAGGAATTGCAGCATGATTCGCCCAGCAGCAGTTCACCCACCATGTTTAATATTCCCCTCCAGCAGAGTCTGGCGGCCACGAAAGGAATGGGAGACAAGCGAAACAGCATTGAACAGTGGCTACAGAGTGTGCCCAACTCGGAGGCATCGGCTGCTTCAGCCCAAAAGACACCCAGTACGCCGGCTAAGAAGGGATCCGGATCTCCCAGCAAAGGATCCCTGCGTAGGGAGATTACTGCACCCAAGGAGAGGCCACCACCGCCGCCCTTGAGCAAAGTCAAGACAGAGGAGGCTTCTTCTCCAGCTTCACCCAAAGCAGTTACTCCCAGTAGGAGTCCTGTGAAGAGCAACCCAGATTCTCCAAAATCCAAGTCTCCTGGTAGCAACTCCTTCGAGAGTTTCTCCGCCTTTTCGGTAGCCGCCAATGTCTATGGCTTCGCGGAAACTGGCGGGGAGATCTACAACAATCCCAAGTTCATGCTGGCCGACTCGCCGGCTGCCTCCTTGCGCAGTGCCTCCAGTCGCTCCAAGTCGCTGAGGAAGCGTAGCGAGGTCCTGGATCAGTTTGCAGCTGCCAACTCCACGCCCACCTCACTCACCTCCTTCGATCGGCAGCACTACAACATGCTGAGGAGTATGAAGCCGGCGGAGGTCATATACGATTCCCTGAAGCGGGAGTTTGCTGCCCACATACCCACCCCAGACTATGATAGCACCATTGAGAAGAAGATCAAGGATATATACAGCAGCACCCAGAGCAGCATACCCTCGGTGCCCACGCCGGACTATAGCTCTCTCAGCCGGAAGTCCTTGAAGCAATTCCAGCCGGATTCTCCTATATACCGAAGGAAGTCTCCTCAGTATTTGATTGTGGACTATGAAACGGATAGCTTGGAGCGACTGGAGCCCAGCAAGCGCAAGAGTTCGCACTCCTCCAGCTCACCCTCGTCCGATGTCAGCTCCCAGCTGAGTCCCAGCCTGAGCACCGCCCTGCCGCTGGAGGAGGAGATGGAGATCAGTCACACGGTGTACGATCGCCTGGATGGATTTCGCAAGGAGGGCGAGATGAAGATGAAGCGTCTGGCGGGCAAACATCACCACCAGCATCCGCATCCCGTCCAGCAACAGCGGCAGCAGAAGGAGGCAGCGGCCAGGATCAAGTACGACACGCCCTTTCGCGGCAGCATGACCATCGAGGTGGAGCACGAACCGCCCTCGGATCTGGAGCGCACGGATAGCGATCAGTTTGAGCCCGACACGCTGGACAGGAAGCCCAAAAAGCAGAGCTTCTGCGACATCTCAGCCTGGGATGGCCACAAGCCCATGGAGACGGACTTTAATCAGATCAACTCTCTGCCTGATTTGAGTCGCCAGCAGATGATGAGTCCAGTGCCCAGTCCGGCGGCCATCAAGCCAAGGACAGCCTCGTTTATACTTCGGTCGAGTAACTCTTTTAGGAATCTAAGAGAGATCTACGAATCGCCCTTGGTAGCCCAACAGGAGAGCTGCAAGTGCGAGAAGAAGCCCACGCCGGAGGAGGAGGGTCGCATACTCACCCTGGAGGCCAAGCACTCGCGACGGCAGCGAGGAATGGGTGTGGAAACCTCGCCCACGCATTCGGTGGTGGATATCACCAAGGTGAACAAGACTACAATCAAGATTTCATCACCCAAGGCTGAGAAAGCCACTGTGGCACCTCCTCCGCCCCGGCCCAAGGCCAGCAATCAGCACTACTGCCCACCGCTGCCCAGTCAGGGTAGCAAGCGTCCACTGCCACCGCCTCCTCCTCCCAGCTCTGCGGAGCAGCAGCATCAGCAGCATCAGCAGCATCATTCCCCCGAGGAAGATGCCTACAGCCTGCACAGCGAGGTCACAGAGGTTACCGGTGTCTCGGAGTTTGACAACAACACCATGTCTAGTGCTATATCGGCCACCACCGAGGAGAGAACTCACACCAAGGTCTCCTCCAGGACAGCAGCAGCCAAGACAGGAGGCAAAGTCCAGGAGGAGGACTATGAGGGGATGTATAGCAAGAAAATCAACAGTCTGAGGAACGACTACAGTCTGACCAAGTATCTCAATCGGCGGAAAAGCCAGCGCGAGGAGGCCTCCAAAGGGGGACAGGATGCTGCTCCCAAAGACGCCCCCGAAACCGTAGAGTTCTCTGCAAACAAGAACCTCAAAGATGTGGATCTCGTCCAGTTTGATGCTTTGAGTGTGAGCTCTCGTTCCAATCGGAGCAGCGGTCATCTCTCCGAGCGCACCAAGGAGATGTATCGCAATGCAGGAGTCCCTGTGGGCATTGCCTATCCGCAGAGGGCGGCTAGTAGCTCAGGCGCCCCCAACTCCGGGGGAAATGTCCAGACCGTTTACCGGTGTGAGATTGAACAGGCCCAGCTCACAAACGGAATGCAGATTGCCATTGGGCTAAAGGATCGGGCCAAGAAGGCCAAGGATCTGAAGAATGCGTGGCGCAAGTTTGTTACAATGGCGGCCAACAAGTTCAGTCCCAGTCAGAGTCCGGCTCCCACCTATGGCAGCAAGAATGCAGCTGGCTTTCTAGAGGACGACGGCATAGCCTCCATCATTGAGGATGCAGCTCAGAGTGCTGGTTTGGGTCAACCTGGAAGCCAAACCTACTACGAGCAGCGTTTTGGGCAACTGGACAGTGGCTACATGAGCACCGATTCCACAGAGCTGTACAAACGCAATGTCTACGATAGATACAACTTCAAGATGCTATCCGGTGGCCGAGGGCAGGTCATCCGAGTGGACACCATCGAGGATAACGACGAAGAGGAAAGCGGTCCAAACGACAGTCGCTTTGAGGATCTGGAGCATATGGTTTCACCAGGACACAGTCGCAGATCCCCGGACACCTTGGGCGTGGTGAACAATGGTGACTTGAGCGACGCGGATTCCGACAAGACCCTCACGCGTTCCCACTCACAAACGAACTCCCAGGAACTGAATGTGCGGGGCAGCACCACTACAATGTCGTCCTACTCCTCAGACGAGCAGGGAGGACGCGGGCACAGCACCTGCTGCGGCTCCTCGGAGACGGATGAGGAGACCAATGCGGAGGACATGTGGGAGTCCGGGGCGGAGAGCATAGAGACCCACTCCGTGCTCTACAAGATGATACGAAAGAGTTGAAATAGAGTTAGTTAGTCTACGCAATAAATAGTTTCTAGGGATGTGCAATAACTATATATCCGCAGCAGACTTTTAGATTTTAAGAATATAGCAAACAATCAGTGCAATAACTGGAGATTCTTGCCAAACCACAAGGTGCAATTTTAGTAGATCTAAAACTATAACTTATATATAGTATATGTAGGATAAAGGAATCCCCTGGGGAACTGCATCCAATACGCAAAGTGCAGGTACCAACAGGACAACGAACCCAAGCCCTAAGATATCCAAGTGCAATCAATATATAGAATATATATCGTGTAGTATCGTAACGGATGCGTATTGTGATAAATGTCAGCAGTCTTGGGCCGGAAATGTGCAATCTTAGTTCATAGTGTCAGTTGTAAATGGTTTATGTTTAAGTTTAGAGTTTATAAATGAGAATTAATAAAAAAACATAAAATTATGTAGAGTAATAAATGGGATTTTTTAATGGCAGTTAAAACAGAGGAACCAGATTTGCAATAAGATTTTTTTACCTAAGAAGTAAATTGTAAATTTTCTTTGACATCTCTCTTTTAAAGAAAGAAACGATAAGAAGAGATTAAAAAAGAAGTTCTCGCTGAGACTTTTGCCTCTCGGAAACGAAGAGAGAAAAATTTATATTTCCTCTCTCAAAAGAGAGCCAATTGACAGCTCACTTATTTTCCTAGACGTTAGTACTTCCACCTAGTCTTACATTGGTGCAGAAATGAACGGTTGCTTCTGATTTGTCAGTTTTTGTAACAATTTCTTAAAAGTACTTCTTTATTTAATTAAACATTTTTATTATGGCTAAAATGTTTCTGTTAAAATTCCTTAAAAATACTTCCTAATTTAGTTAAAATCTATTTTTTGGCTAAAAGGCTTAATCTTTCCTTAAAATATTACTATCAGCTCCAGAATTTCCCTAGAAATAAATTTCTCAGGGAAAAGCCCAGTAGTAACTCCTATTTGTTGCCTAGATTTATGACCTCCCCCGTTGTGCATGTCTTTTTCCTGATTACAGCGACTATCGTTAGATTTTGTTAGATTACCGCGTATTGGTCTATCCAACCGCAATCTACACCTGCTCGATAAGGCGAAGTCTATAAATCCACGCATGGCTTGGCTTTCGCCTTCAGTTTCCTCCGAAAATGTCACGGATTTTGGTCGTTTTTCTCGTGCTGGGCGCTGTTTGCAGCAGCTCCCTGGCGGATCCTCTCTATCGTAACTCCGAGGATGTGCAAATCCCTCAGCTGGATGGACGCATTGTCGGTGGCCAGGATACCAACATCACTCACTATCCTCACCAGATCTCCATGAGACTTAGGGGCAACCACAGATGCGGTGGCAGCATTTATAATGCTCACACCATCATCAGTGCTTCCCATTGTGTGAACACCCTGACCACCGTGGAGAACCTGACCATTGTGGCTGGTTCCTCCAACATCTGGTTCCCCACAGGACCACAGCAGGAGCTGCCCGTGCGCGAAATCATCATGCATCCCAAGTACAGGTCCTTGAACAACGACTACGATGCGGCCATTTTGATTGTGGACGGCGAATTCGTGTTCAATGAGGCAGTTCAGCCCATTAAGCTGGCCAAGGAGCGTCCGGAGCATGATACACCAGTGATAGTGACTGGCTGGGGCACCACCAGCGAGGGTGGCGTCATCTCCGATGTCCTGCAGGAGGTCAGCGTCAATGTGGTGGAGAACACGAAGTGCAAGAGCTCTTATCCTATCCTACTGACCGGCCGAATGCTTTGCGCTGGTGTCACTGGCGGCGGCAAGGATGCTTGCCAGGGTGATTCTGGTGGTCCACTGATCTACAATAATGAACTCCTGGGCATTGTCTCTTGGGGAACTGGCTGTGCTCGCGAAAAGTATCCCGGAGTGTATTGCTCTGTGCCCGATGTTTTTGATTGGATTGTGGAGGCCTCTGCCGCTTACGATTATGTGGGCAAAGTAGATTTCCTGTAAACTTTATAATTTTTATAGACAATATAAGTATGGGAAGAATCAACACCAATGTTACTTATTGTCTTTGAAAATCCATGGGATGTTTGGGATAGTCTTAGACCTCGTAGTTCACTTAATCCCCTGAAAAACTTATTAGACTTTCCTTATTCCCCTTCCACTCTTAGAGGTTTAAAACCCAAAAATTACATAAGGAGATAAGCACTAGCAAGCATGATATAGCCATTGATAAAACATCTATATATTGTTTGTTTGATTACGGTTTTTTATTGTATTCCATTAGGTAGCTCTATCCGGAAAGATAGCGTATCAATTGCCTTTGAAATTCCTTTATTTATTGCGCTCCACCGGCGGCAATTATTTCTTCGATCCAAGCCAAAAAACTGGCCACGTAGGTATATACCGTGGGATAGTTGGGTCGGGCACAACCACGTCCCCAGGACACCAGTCCCACAAGCTGATTATCAATGACCAGAGGCCCACCAGTATCACCTTGGCAGGCATCGCTGCCTCCTTCGGTCACATAACCCGCACAGATCATCCGCTCAGTGACCTCACCGGCACCATAGATCTCGTTGCACTGCTCGGTGCCGACCACCGGCACTTGGGTTTGCTCTAGATTATTGCTGGAGGGACCCCACTCCTCGCGATAGCCCCAACCGGCCACGGTGGCCAGGCGACCCACTGCCGGACGCTCCGGCCGGATGCCGACCTTGCTGATGCCAAAGTGGCTGAGGTTCAGGGGAGTGTCCAAGAAGAGTACTCCGATATCATAGTCAGCGGTGTAGTAGTCAAAGTTCTTGTGATGCGTCCAATTGGCCACGGGGTAGATGATGCCATCGGGTCCGGTGCGGGTATTGGCGCCCACGACAGCCAGCAGCTTGGTCTCCGCCGCCAGGTTGTGCAGGCACTGGGCAGCGGTGAGGAGTACATGCTCCGAGTATATGACACCGGCACACTCGTGCTTGTAGCTATCCTCCACATCGCGACGGTAGCGCAGGGAGACTATATACGGATGACGGGCCACGTCCACTGTGGTGCCATTGATAATCCTGGGCTGTGGTTGCACAGAGCCCTCGGAGGATACTCCAATGGCCAGGACCAGTAGCAGCAGGAACGGCATTATAAGCTGAGGCTGTGGGATGCACATGGTCACTGCTGATTCCGTCGATTTGTCCGGGCGAGAGGTTCGTATCAAACTGATTACAGGTCTCGATTTGGCACCTTTTGCCGTTTGAGGCATTCAGTGATTAGCTTAATGACCGGTCCTCGAGATAGCTAGAAGTATAAACAGGGTACAACCAAGATATGGGGTGCCAGTGGACGGACTATGTTCAGTTAATCTCCAAGTATCCAATGCTTGCTTGCTCTTAGGTTTTATAATTTGTTTAAAAATAAGTCAAGGTTTTTAAGGGAGACTTTAAGAGATTTTTATTTTGTTTTTAAGGTTGATTTTTCAAGGAATATGTTTCCTTTTCATGTGAACTTTTTTTAAAAATTAGTCAAGGTTTTTAAGAGAATTTTTAACAGATTTATTATACGTTTTCTAGGTTAGTTTTTCAAAGAACATGAAGCCTTGTCTAGTGAACTTTAGTTAGATTGATTAGAAAAACCTGAGACTTACCCAAAAGGTATGATTACCCTCACCTTTGGTCCACTCTAATTGTTTTTCTTGACCAAAACTAAGCCTACTTCTGGGGCTTTTCCTAAAAACCCCTACCTTCAGCCGCCTAAATCCATTTCAACTTCAGTTCTAGATTTCTTGGAAGTTAACTAATCTCAAATCCACCTGTCCAAGGTTGATCTAATCTCCAGTATACACCGATTACGCCCTGGGAAAAACTTATAACATCAAACGCTTGGTTTTAGGGAAAGCCCCAAGGCACGTGGTTGCAAAAACCCATTTATTTACAGAAATCGAACAAATTCACAAATAATTAAAATATACCTTAGAGCGCTGGTCGGTTGACATCAATCCAAGACCTGAGCTCGGCCACATTGGCATAGACTCCGGGATAATCAGCCAGAGCGCACCTGTTGCCCCAGGATACCACTCCATACAGCTGATCCCGTACAACCAACGGACCACCAGAGTCACCCTGGCAGGCATCCGCACCGCCCACACCGCGCTTGCCGGCACACAACATTTCCTTGGTAATCTGATAGGTCTCATCCCCAAAGTCCTCGTAATCCTGATTACAAACCTCATTGCTCACTATGGGGACATCGACGGCCAGGAGAACGTCGGAGGCCGTACCGCCGGAGGAGGTGGTTCCCCAGCCGCTGATCTTGCTTATGGCTCCCGGTAGCGGTGGCTCCGAAGCCAACTGAATGGCCTTGATGGTGAAGTTGTTCAGGGGCAGCGGAGGATCCAGGATGAGCAGCGCCACATCGTTGTTGTAGGCCGCTCCAGAGAAGTAACCCTCGTGCATGATGATCTCCTTCACGGAGGTGATGACGCCATCCGATCCGGTGCGGTAATTGCTACCGGCCACCACCTTGTACTGACTGGGCACCGTTCCAATGACGCAGTGCGCCGCCGTTAGCACCTCGTTGCTGGAGATAATGGAACCACCGCAGCGATGCGAGTAAGCATTCTGCGGCGTGGTGATGCCCTTGTATCTCAGCGAGATCTGATACGGACACTGAGCAATATCGGTGACATAGCCACCAACGATGCGTCCATCAGGGATGTCAATCTTAGCATCCTGATCCTCCTGAAGGGGCAAACCACGAACCGTGGTGGTGGCCACCAGGCAGCAGATGAGACAAGCGGAAAGGTAAACCAACCAGGAAGGCGACATATCGAGGACTGAGGGCTATAACTGCTTGGACGGTCACTACAAGGCTTATCTAACGGTCTACACCGACTATAAAGACCATAAATTTTATTCTGGATACGCTCGGTCATTCGCAACAACTAGTGATTAGGATTTATAGTTAATAACACTAACCAGCAGGGTTTGGGGATGGATTTGGAAGGTATTTTTCGGGAGGTAAAGGGATTATTATGTCACCAAGCGAAGATCCTTTGATTTGCCTAAAACATTTCTTGGGTTTTTGTTTCTTCTGGGTTTTTAAGAATTCTAAAATTCTAAAGAATTCTAAAGAATATTGCATAGAAATAAAAAAAAAACAGTCAAGATTCTAGGAGTAGAAAAAAAATATATAAAATTATATTACTTTATTTAAATTATTTCTTTTAGGTTAAAAACAATTATCCTAAGGCACTCTTTGTTACTACAGGATAACCTTAATTACCATGATATTTTATTGTTTAGTCTTTTTGGTAACGTTTAAAGTTTTTCAATCCTTTTAAGTCTGAACTTGACACCAGACACAGTCATAAAAATTTTAATGACGCCTGGAATACAAAGTACAAAATTCGATAACTGCAGTTTATTTGTAATAAAGGCAATGCAGACAGGAAATAGGTTAGACTGTTCTAAAATATAACATTAAAATACATGTTAGTTAAGTATTTATATATAAACTTTATTCAATTTTATAATATCATACATGAAAAACGATAAGTGAAGCCCGCTTTCAGCTATGTAAATGTTCAAACAGCTAAGCTTCTCGATTTTAAATCGATTTTTTTGCTTAAAAATATATTGTTTATTTCTAATTAGTGTTCGTTATCCATTCATTGAAGTAGGCCACGTTCGCATAAACTCCTGGATAGTTGGGACGTGCACAACCCTCGCCCCAGGAAACAATGCCAGCGAGCTTGCCATTAACCACCAGAGGTCCACCGGAGTCTCCTTGACAGGCATCCCTGCCGCCCGCCGAAACACCGGCACAGATCATGGCCTCACTAATGGGTCTCCAGTAGTAGGCTTCCTGGCACTTGGCAGAGTCCACAATTGGAACAGTGACCTGCTGCAGCTGATTGGAGGAGCGACCACCCTCGGTAGTGTAACCCCAACCACTAATAGTGGCCGTGGCACCCACTTTCGGTTCCTCAGTGGACAACTCAATGGCCTCCATGGCGGCATAGGTAGCCAAGGGCAAAGAAGGAGTAACCTTTACCAAAGCTATATCGTTATCGGTGGTGGTGGCGTTGTACAGTTCATGGGGTATCAGTTTCTCCACTCGCACTACTACGCCATCCATGCTGCCAATATTATCCGAACCCGCTACGACCAGAAAATTCTCCGCCAGACGATTGTACACACAATGGGCGGCAGTAACAATGGTATCCTTGTCCAGGATGCAGCCGCCACAGGTTTGGGCATAGGCACTAGAGTTGGAACTGCGTCGGCGCAACTGCACCACATACTTTGTGTAGAAACTGGAAGTGTCTGATCCACCCACAATCCTTCCATTGAGATCTGTTTGGGGATGAGCTTCCACGCCGAGCAGGAGGAGCAGGAGCAGGCCCGCGATAATCGGTAGCAGAACTTTGTTCATTTCGTTGTTCGATCAGTGACTAAATCGTTTGTGTTTGAAAGTCTGAAAATAGCGAGAAGCTTTGGCCATATCTTGAATTGGTCAATAAATTGTTTCAGGTCTAATGCGACCGATAAGATGGGCAATACGAAAGCGGTGATAGGGCTCAGTAAGCTTGAAAGAAGACCTTGTGCTGACTCAGAGGAATAACATTTTTTATGGATGAGGATTTGGATTTAAAAAATATAAAAATAATAATAGATTAAAATAAAATAAAAATTACATACAAATTTTAAAATTTTCTACATGGCTACTTTTCTTTTAAACAATTATATATTTTTACTTTAACAGAACCCATAATTTACCTTGTAGATACATCTTGTTCTTATAGATACATCTTAGAAAGATTTTAAATCCCCTTAAAATGAAAGAATTTCATGGAAAGCTTTAACATAATAGCCCAATCTTCCATAAAATCCCCATAAATATGCAGTAACCTCTATAATTTCACCTAAAAACCGTAAATACAGAATAAATCATTATAAAAATGTTATTTTAAAAAACCCCAAAAGTATGCATACTCAACCTCAAATTTATTGCAATATCTTAGATGCTTCTACAATCCATTCTCGCAAATTTGGGACATCGGAATACACGCCAGGCAAACCATCCGAGGCACAGGCATAGCCCCAGGATACAATGCCCACCAGGGTGTTAGTGCCCACCACCAATGGACCTCCCGAGTCGCCCTGGCAGGCATCCTTCTTCTTTTCATATGCACACACCATGCTCTTGTAGATGATATCGCCATACTTGAAGGCATCCGAGCCGCAGGTACGCCAGTCCACAATGCTTACATATACCTCCTGGAGCACCTTGGGCAGAGTCATGCACCAGAAATAGCATTTGGCACCCCAGCCAGTGACCACGGCAGTGGTTCCCGTTGCCGGTGTCTCCTTGGCCAGTTCCACATAGCGAATGTCAGCGGTTTCCTGAACTTTTTCAGCCAGTTTCAGGATGCCAACATCATTCTCCATGGTCTGGGAGCTGTAGTTCTCGTTGTAGGTCAAGTTCCGGACTCCAACTAGGATACCTCCCTCATTGTACAGGGTGGAACCGAGACGAACAAACACCTTGGTGGCCTTTCTGCCCACCAGGCAATGGGCAGCCGTTACCACGGTTTCATTGTCCAGCAAGCTGCCACCGCAAAAATGGGAGCCACTCTTGGTCTGCAGCGAAACCTGATAGGGATGGGCAGCGATCGTTGTGTCCTCACCCCCCACAATGCGACCTTCATGCTCGAAGGGATCGCCTTGGGTTGCCCCAATGGTTCCAGCCCAGGCCGAAGCCACAGTTAGGGAAACTAGAGTGGCAAAAAGAAATACTCGCATTCTGCAGACAGAAAACTAAGGCATTCAACGAGGTATGACCAGTATTTATAAGCTCCGACGACGTCCAAGTGGACAACTGACAGCTGACACTATCGGGGTCAATCTTTTGAGCCAGGGAATTAGCATACTCTGTGCCTCGAAGGCTCTACTACCTATCAGCTCCATGATCCCGCCAGCCTTATCAATCAAGGCATTCGCTATCGTGTCAGAGAGTCGGAAGTCTGCACTTGAACAGGTGTTAATAGATATAGTCATGGGTATCTACGGATTTCACCATGAGTATTGCATAAGGCACTCCTCTAGTATTTCTATATAATTTCCATGAACTGGAATGCCAAGGCAGTGACCTGGAATTCCCAAAAACTACCCTATTTAATGGTTCATAAAAAAAATACTATAAACCTAAAAGGAATAAGATGCGTAACGCATGACTAGCTGGGAATACCCTTGATTCCAAAAGTAAGGGGTGCCTTTAAACCACAATGGCGAATATCATTCGCAAATATCAATGAAGTTCAGGCACTTTAAATTAATTTTGATAACAAAATTGTTTTCTAAACAACATTATCAGCTGGCAAAGAATACGAGATAAGGGTCTAAATAGTTGTTGTTTCTGTTTTTTTGGCAAATATTATGGATCACTTTCGACCTCTTACTATCGATTCATAAAACGCAGTTCTACAAGTCACGGTTCAGTCTGTGAAACATTCGATTTCCTTTTGGCCAAAAATCAATTCAATCTTATCTGAAGCGCCCTTATGTGTAGTAATTAATCTTAAGGCACCTGTCTCCGAGCCATCAGCACCTCAACTTATCAATGGAGAAGATGGAGTGGAACTCTGGCCACGCGATGCACTCGAACCAGCCGAAGATTAGATACATCGTCGCGTCTCAGCAAATGTTTACCCTCATGCCCATTGCCACTTGAGACCTTTGAAAATCACTCCAAGTCTCATGCGAAATCATGCGAAATCATTTAAAATCACGGAAGGCAGGAAGAGTACCCTTCAGCCCTTGAAAAGATACCAGGCAGTGACGTTGGGCCGATGAGAGGTGCGATAAGGGTTTACGGTTAGATTTATCTAATGTAAACATCCAGAATAGGTAATAAATGAAGCAACAATTTGCACTTCTCTTTGAGTTACGAAGATCCAAGACTTTTATGGGAAGGAAAGACAATATGTTGATAATGACATAAGGGTTTGGTATCGTCATGGAACCAATGAATCTTGATTTAATTAAACTTTCTCTGGAAACAACGAAAAAAAGACCAGACTTTAATATTTAAAAAAAGGAAACTAGAACAGTTCTAGTTTAAACCATGTTGGAAAAATATTTGAAAACTTAAGTAAACTATTTAAGAAGCATCATCATTGATGGAATTTTGGTTTACTAACAGAAAAGAGTTTCTATTAATTCCTACTAGTTCCAATTAGGAAACATCTTTAAGATATTTTCTCTATAAACTCACTTCCCTAAGACCCCCCCTACTCTATCCAATAAATATCCAGATATTATGTTCTGTAATCCAACGTTTTATTCAATAAAATTGACATCCAACCTACGGACTTAAATGTTGTTAGCAGCGCTAACCACCCAAGAGCGGAGGACAGCCACATCGGCGTAGACTCCAGGGTAGTTGGCATAAGCGCAACCGTATCCCCAGGAGACAACACCCACAAGGACGCCACCGGAGACCAGAGGGCCACCGGAGTCACCCTGGCAGGAGTCCTTGCCGCTGGAGTAGGCACAGATCATGGTGGACCTGATCTGGCTGCCATATCCGTAGGTGGAGGAAGCACACTGCGACTGGCTCACGATCTTCAGGTTCACGTACTGCAGCTGGCTGGGAATGGAGCTGGAGCCGGAGGACTGAGTGCCCCAGCCGGAAACGGTAGCGGCGGCTCCATTGGCGGGGTTGTAGGTAGCCAGGGAGATGGCCTTGACGGAGGAGCTGAAGCTCAGACTGGAGCTGAGACGGATCACGGCGATGTCGTTGACCATGGTGTTGGCGTTGTAGCCCTCGTGGTTGCGGAAAGCGGCCACGCTGACCAGGCTGCCGCCAGAGCTCCAGTAGCTGGATCCAGCGCGGACCTTCAGGGACGAGGCGGACACGGACTGCAGGCAGTGAGCGGCGGTCACAATGATCTTGTTGGAGTAGATGGATCCACCGCAAGAGTGGCCACCGTTACGCTGCAGGGAGATCTGCCAGGGGAAGCTGGTGATGGTGGTAGCGGAACCTCCGACGATGCGGCCATCCAGCTGGGGCAGGAGACCCTCGGGGATGGTGCCTCCCAGGGCGCAGGCCACGGCGGACAAAAGGATCACGAACTTGAGCATGGTGAGCTGTGCTGGTAAGTGCTTGCTTACATGCCGCCGCCGGAAGCTTTTATACCAATGGTAGGGGTGTTATCTACCTCCAAGGGTTTACAACTGCGTCGTAATTTGGACAACAAAAAGAGCGACACAAGTGCTGATTCAATTGATTTTATTTCAAGTGCTAAGTGCTTTGATTGCACTGTTTACAGATCGCGGGCGGTATCCTCGATCCAAGAGTGGAAGTGGGCAACATCGGCATACACTCCGGGATAACGGTCATCAGCACAGCCATAGCCCCAGGACACAACACCGACCAGGCGGTCGCCGGAGACCAGCGGGCCGCCGGAGTCACCCTGGCAGGCATCCTTGTGGGCAGCGTAGGCGCAGATCATAGTGTCCTTGATCTTGGAGCCATAACCGAACTCGTCGGAGCGGCAACGATCCACATCGACGATCTTCAGGTCAACGGCCAACAGGTGGTCGGGAATGGTACTGCCACCGGACTCGGTGGTGCCCCAGCCAGAGACAACAGCGGTGGCACCCTCACGGGGATTGGAGTCGGCAATGCGGATCTCGCGGATGGTGGAGCGCAGGCTCAGGTCGGACTCCAGGCGGATGATAGCAATGTCGTTGACCATGGTGCGGGCATTGTAGCCCTCGTGGTTGCGGAATGTGCGGACGGAGTGCACACTGCCGCCGGAGCGCCAGTAGGTGCTGCCGACGCGCACCTTCAGGTCCTTGGCCTCAATAGACTGCAGGCAGTGGGCAGCGGTGATGACGATGTCGTGGGAGTAGATGGAGCCGCCGCAGAAGTGGGAACCACTGCGCTGCAGCGAAACCTGGTAGGGATGGGCCTCGATGGTGGTCTCGTAGCCGCCGACGATGCGTCCGTCCAGCTGGGGAACCATGCCATCGGGAATGGTGCCAGCCAGAGCGCAGGCCACAACGGAGAGGAGTACCGCGAATCGCAACATGTTAATCGATTGTATGCTGATCCACGGATCAGGATCCCTTATATACGCCACTCCCCTGAGAGCGGTAATTCCCCTCCGATAGTCCGTGATAGCTCCAGCATAAGTCTTGCGTGACGCAAGTTCGCTGAGATACGGCCCGCCAGCGATACCAAGAACCAATCAGCTTATCGCTTCACGTCCACTCCACACACCTCTAAAGGCGTTATCTAGCTCTGCCCGGAGGGATCTCGCTTCCCCGGTCGGATGGGGAGATAGTGCGACCCTTATAAAAGCGCCACCACTCGGAGGTGGATTCATTGGATCCTCACCATGCTGAAGTTCGTGATCTTGTTGTCTGCCGTTGCCTGCGCCCTGGGTGGCACTATCCCAGAGGGACTCCTGCCCCAGCTGGATGGCCGCATCGTTGGAGGTACCGCTACCACCATCGCCAGCTTCCCCTGGCAGATCTCCCTGCAGCGTAACGGTGGCCACTCTTGCGGTGGATCCATCTACTCCAACAAGATCATTGTGACCGCCGCTCACTGCCTGCAGTCCGTGTCCGCCTCGTCCCTGAAGGTCCGCGCTGGATCCAGCTACTGGAGCTCTGGCGGCAGCCTGGTCAGCGTGGCCGCTTTCCGCAACCACGAGGGCTACAACGCCAACACCATGGTCAACGACATCGCCGTGATCCGTCTCAGCTCCAGTCTGAGCTACAGCTCCAACATCAGGGCCATCGGTCTGGCTAGCTCCAACCCCGCCAACGGCGCTGCTGCCTCCGTCTCCGGCTGGGGCACCCAGTCTTCCGGCTCCAGCTCCATCCCCAGCCAGCTGCAGTACGTCAACGTGAACATCGTCAGTCAGTCCGTCTGCGCCTCGTCCGCCTACTCGTATGGTAGCCAGATCAGGTCCACCATGATCTGCGCTGCTGCCAGCGGCAAGGACGCCTGCCAGGGTGACTCCGGTGGCCCTCTGGTCTCCGGTGGAAACCTTGTCGGTGTTGTCTCCTGGGGAATCGGTTGCGCCTACTCCAACTACCCCGGAGTTTACGCCTCTGTGGCTGATCTCCGTTCCTGGGTGGTCAGCGCAGCTAGCAACGTTTAAACGAAAAACTAAATAAATCAAACTTTCTGAACATACATACCTCTCCGCTGGCCTTTTTGTTTAGAAAATATAATCATGGATTGTTTTGGAAAATAATAGTAACGTTTTATATCTCACTAAAATGGTGGTTTATATCATAATGATAATATTGGAGGAAAGCTGAACTATGAAAATGTTATAACTAAGATGAATAATTTGAATTTCGAAGTGGTGGGCCACTTAAATTATAATTATAAAAAAAGAAAAAATTAAATTAAATTAATATAAAACATTGAGAAAAGCTAAAAGGAAAAAATATATATTTTCGTACCAAGTATTCATAGGGTAACGTGGTTATAATAACTTAATGCCACCCAAAAATGTATGCAAAAGGTATATAGGGACTTCTCTGGTCCTGTTATAACTACATAATCTTGATCAGAATTACCGCCAAGTCCGTGTAAAAACCTGCAATACAAATATATATATACATGGAGTTCGTTTGAAAGTTAAGAACTCTTAAACAATAGATATCAAATAGGTGCGTTTGTTTTATTGAAAATGAAGGTAACGTCGTAAAGGTAATTAACATAAGAGTTATTAGACAGTAGTTTCCTAGAAAAATGTGTCTTTATTTGGCTTTCAACAATTTCCAATTAATGAAATATTTCAGAAATAATATGATTTTTTTTTATTTTACAGTAATAAAATATGGCCATACCTTAAAGTATTTAAAAATATGTCGAGAAACGGAAAAGTTATAATTTCTAAAAATTTCCCGATATATTATATATAGTCGTCTTATTTTCATGAAGTTCAAATCGAAATTCTAGACTGACAAAAAATAGCCATATCTTAGAGTACATGAAAGCATGAAAGTATGTTGAAACACGGCAAAATTATTATTTGTTTTCTAAACGTTTTCTGATTGTTGATTGGCAGCTATAAGATATAGGCATCCTATCCGGCCCGTTCTGACATATGTATATAGTTTGCGAGAGACGGACATAAGGACAAAGGGACAAGGCTAGATCGACTCCGCTGTTGATGCTGACAACAATATATACACACTTTATAGGGTCGGATATGACACCTTCACAGCGTTGCAAACTTTTGACTAAAATTTTAGTACCCTGCAAAGGTACATATAATGATAGTAAATCAAATGCACGTCGGTCAAGTGCTTTTATTTATAAGCAATGCTAAATAAAGTATCCCGATTACGTCTCACAATATTTTTTATAAATAATCTTCGCGATACCTATCAGCGAAGGAGTATCTGCCCGGTCACTTCACCTGACATTTTTTGGGTTTTCCACACGATAAAAACAATTGAAAACGCTGATTAATTCCCCCAGGAAGATATGGATTCCGTATAAAAGGGGTGCCGGGTTCAGTGGGAAACTCATTGGATTCGCACCATGCTGAAGTTCGTGATCTTGTTGTCTGCCGTTGCCTGCGCCCTGGGAGGCACCATCCCCGAGGGTCTCCTGCCCCAGCTGGATGGCCGCATCGTTGGAGGTACCGCCACCACCATCGCCAGCTTCCCCTGGCAGATCTCCCTGCAGCGCAGTGGTTCCCACTCCTGCGGTGGCTCCATCTACTCCGCCAACATCATTGTGACCGCCGCTCACTGCCTGCAGTCCGTGTCCGCCTCGTCCCTGAAGGTCCGCGCTGGATCCACCTACTGGAGCTCTGGCGGCAGCCTGGTCAGCGTGGCTGCTTTCCGCAACCACGAGGGCTACAACGCCAACACCATGGTCAACGACATCGCCGTGATCCGTCTTAGCTCCAGTCTGAGCCTCAGCTCCAACATCAAGGCCATCGGTCTGGCTAGCTCTGCTCCCGCCAACGGCGCTGCTGCCTCCGTCTCCGGCTGGGGCACCACGTCCTATGGATCCAGCTCCATTCCCTCCACTCTGCAGTATGTCAACGTGAACATAGTCAGCCAGTCTGCTTGCGCCTCATCCACTTACGGATACGGCAGCGAGATCAAGTCCACCATGATCTGCGCTGCTTCCAGCGGCAAGGATGCCTGCCAGGGTGACTCTGGTGGCCCTCTGGTCTCCGGTGGCGTCCTTGTTGGTGTCGTTTCCTGGGGATACGGTTGTGCTTATGCCAACTACCCTGGAGTCTACGCCGATGTGGCTGTCCTCCGGTCCTGGGTGGTCAGCGCCGCTAGCAACATTTAAGCGAAACCTTGCAAAGTAAAACAAACTTGCTAAATATTATACACTGCTGGCGTCTTTATTTTGGGTTATCATCAATCACGGGCGGCCGAGTTCCACAGCCGGTTCTTTGTGTTGGCATTGGCCTTGTCGCTCCTGGTCACGGGACGAAGATGTGCCGCGTCTACCACGTCCCTAAAAGTTAGCAAGTCACTTGTAATGTCTGATGGCTAGTGGCCTTGGTAATGCTTACTTGAACTCCTCATAGCTCTGGGTGTTGTACACAGCCCTCAGCTTGGCATCATTGCGGAGCTGGTAGAGTTCGCCATCGCGAATGCACTGGAGGCAGTTCTCCCGCAGCCGAATAAGCTCCTCCGGAGTTATCTTCCACTCCTCCATGATGCACAATAATCGATTGTTTTCTGTTGATTTCGCTTTGAGTTCCGTTGCCTGGGTAACTACTTGGTTGTTCTATCGCCGGGTGGAGTGTAGAACAGGCCAAAGCTACTTGATAGAGTCTATTGCCGGCGATAAGCACCCATTAGCCGGCGATTAACTTTTACTGCCCTTCGAGGCGACCCGCCATGTATGGCTTTCATGCTCAGGTGCTGGCAGTTTGCACTTGGCTTTCGGAATGACTGTTTACGGAGTACTGTTCGTCCTTCTATTCCTCGGAGCGGTGGTGGCGGCGACACCTGTTGAGACCAATGGCCGGATTATGGGTGGACAGGATCAGGTTATTCGAAACGCGCCCTGGCAGGTGTCCATCCAAATCTGTGCGCGTCACGAGTGCGGTGGCGTCATCTACAGCAAGGAGATTGTCATCACAGCCGGTCACTGTCTGCACGAGAAATCCGTAACCCTGATTAAGGTGCGTGTTGGGGCGGAGCACCACAACTACGGCGGAACCTTGGTGCCCGTGGCGGCCTACAAGGTTCATGAGCAGTTTGAGACTCGCTTCCTGCACTACGACATTGCTGTGCTGCGTTTGTCCACGCCCCTCACCTTTGGCCTCTCCATCAGAGCAATAAACCTGGCCAGGGAGAGTCCTGCCAGTGGCACGACTGCCACGGTAACGGGATGGGGCTATACGGAAGTAGGAGCCCTTGCTGACAACCTCCAAACGGTCAAGCTGTCAATCATCGATCGTGGAGAGTGCGCCTCGGATGAATATGGCTACGGCTGGGATTTTGTGGGAGAGGAAACAATTTGCACTGCAAACACCGTGGATGGAGGAGGAGATGCCTGTACCGGAGACTCAGGCGGTCCTTTGGTGGCCAATCACCTGCTGGTGGGCATTGTATCCTGGGGCTACAGGTGCGGCGAGGTCAACTACCCCGGCGTCTATGCCGATGTGGCCGTGCTGCGGCCCTGGATAGTTAAGGCCGCCAATGCCATATAGCGAAATTTGAGAAAATAAAACAAAAGCACATTTAATACAAAGGAAAAAGTATTTAAATTTTAAGGAAATCGCCCCCCAGGTGGAATCGAACCACTTCGACGCTAATCGACTACGGATTTGAAGTCCGCACCCCGGACCACCGAAGCTCAGTGGGGCAACATAGAGCAAACAGGTTCTCCTATTTAAATGCCAGCTCTGAGGAATAAGAGCTTGGGAATTATAAGAGCGTTCGACGTAGAGATCTTGGTTTTTTATCAGAAGATAACGTGAGATTCCTTCTGTGAAGAGGAACAACAAACTTCTTTCTATCAAGTCAAATTCTTATCTCAATAATAAGATTTCTTCTTTTGATGCTGCAAAGAAAAATCACATGAGAATTATACTTAACTTAGTCTTAATTCAAGTTCACAAAAACATAACATTCCTACAAAAAGGTTTAGTTTTTATTACAAAATATTAACTTGAAAAGCATCAAAATTCAGTTATGGAATGCAATTGCAAAATGTAATATATAAAGTATATATATAAATCAAATACCATTGAGAACATGGAGGAGAATATTTCAGCAAAAGATCAAGGATTTGGGTTTGAAGTATTCACAAGCCGCATCACTTGCGTGGCTGCTGGATGTGGTTAAGGGGCTTCTGCTGCACAGCAGCCGGCGGCTTGTGCGAGTGGGCCACCTGAGCGGAGGCGGGCGTAAAGTCCGTGTTGCCCTTAACGGGAGCACCGCTCACCGAGCCGGAGTTTACGGCCACGGGTTGCTGTTGGGGATTTAATGAAGATAGAAGTGAATATCTAAAAGGATTTATAAATGTCTCATGTCACTCACTGTGAGTCCAGTGCAATCCTCGGCATCCTTGGGCGCACGCTCAGCTGTGGGAGCCTTGTGCTGCACAATCCTCATGCCGCCCGCCTTCACTGTAAATCAGGCGAAAGAAAGCCAAATTAGAAGTCGAACTGCATCTGACGTCAGCACAAATTTCGAAATCTTTTTTTGGACGCAATAGATGTGCGCCTATGCGTGTGTGTGTGCGAGCCCGGGTTGTTTGTTTACTTATCAGCTTTGGACGAAACAGGTTAAAATACTGATAAGGCCGTAGATATTGTGGCCATTGATACGAATTGCTGCATTATTAATTGCCAGCAAGGCAAATAAGTACCTCCCAGCCTTACAATTGGATTTATTTGGGCAAAAACAAAAACATGCCCCCGAGCACGAACTCACACGCATACCAATGCAATAAGTGCACTTACGTGCAGGTGGGTGGCCAGCCACAAGATTCGGTTGCTCATCTGCCATTTTCACTAGGTTCTTTTATAAACTACAAGGGGAAAACCACAATTAAATAATTAAATTACACACTGCTGACTTTCTGACACTTACCGCTTGCTTTTGTTGTAAATAAATGCCGCTGTTTTGCTTTTGCGTTCTAATTGTGACACGTACGCTATCGATATCGATATGCATCGATAGCCGATGGCAGTGCTGCCGGACTGCGTCAAATCTTATTTAAAATGAAGTTTAAATTATTTAAGAATTGGATATACATAGTGTTTTAATGACCCTTATTTATTTAGTATTAAATAATAATTGCATTTAACAGATCTGTATTAGAAAACACGATCCTTAATTTGGACTACCGCTTCATAGGTGTCCCACAACTTCTTTGTTTAGGCGGCACTGGATCAATATTGAGAACGATATCATTGTAATAGTAGATTCCTTTCGGTATGGAACATGGCTAAAACATGCCGGGAAAATTCGTGTTCACTCCATACTTTAAGGTATCGTTGGCATAGTGCCAGTAGTTCCTCACAGCATCGCAAGAATGTAGATCAGAGGTGCCGAAGGGCAAAGCAAACGTAAACAACTTTACTATTATTACAAGGTAGATAAAATTGGTATTTAAATTATTTAGTTAAATAATATCACGAATATATTGTGTAATCCGTGAGTTATTATAAAGTTCCACACTTTTCAAGCCCCATTTAACTCTACATGTAATATAAATCCGTTAATTGCTTATATATCATCTATATTTATCACTATTCGTACATCTTAACTTGGTAAATAATAAAATCTAACTAAATAATAATCACTACAACTATCAATCAGCCTGCGAGATGTTCTGTGCGGCGCTAATCAGGGTATCATGGATGTCCTTAGCCGACTGGACATGCACCCGTACGGTATTCAGATAGGTTGGGTACGGAATGGGTCCAGCATTCTCCGGCATGAAGCTCTCCATGCGCATGGGTGTCACAGGGCCGGGCAGGTAATGGTTGGACGAGTTCTGCTGCTGCAGGCACTGCATTGCCGTCTTCAAATGGATTTCGATCTGGTCGCAGCAGGCGTAAAAGTCCTCCAGGTGCTTGTCAAAGCGCGGGACATGGTGGGCTCCGGTGTCCCGCTTGAGGTTATCCGCCAGATTGTTCTGCTGCAGCGTGAAGGCACTGGATCGGATGGTGAGGAACATGGACTCCCGCAGCGGTCCGAGCAGGGTTTTCACTCTGGAAATGTTGTCCAGTTTCTCGGCCTGCTGCATCGGCTGCGGTTGTTGTTGCTGCTGGTGCTGCACGGGCACCGGTGCTCCGGAGGGCGAGGACTGCATCTGCACCTGCATCATCTGTGGGCCCGCCATGGGCATCATGTTCATGTTGGGATTCATTATTCGCTTGCAATTTGACAATTAATAATTTACACAGCAAAGTTGGTTGATTTTTTCTTTTAACAAAAGTCGTTATCGGCTGCAATCGATATCGATAATGAGCGAAAGCAACACGGCCTATCGGAACCAGTGCTGGCAATTTTGCTAAGAAAAAGGCTGTTTGCGACGGACTGTATATATTGGCAAAACATTTAAATTAAGCAATTTTTCTTTATATTTTGGAATTAAATATTATTATAAAAAGGTTATAGTTTTTAAATTGACTTAAAATTAAAAATAATCCGTTTCCCGCCTACATTCTCTCAATTATAAAAATCAGCTAAAACTGACAGGAAAATAGCTGATTTGGCAGCCCTGATTCAGAACAGCTGTGGCGCCTAAAACACATTTTTCTATTAGAATTAACCAGGCGCAGGGCGCGTTGCTAAAACCGTAAGAAACTGAATAAACATCATGACCAGGTGAGTAGTGTAGTGCCCCCTCGCCGGCAAACTGTCTGCCCAGGAGCTGCTGCGGCGTATCATAACCTTAAACTAAAACTGGCGCTTGGTTGCACTTGCACCCTTGTACCCCCAACCCGCAGGAACAGCATCGAACTGGGCGATGTGACGCCGCATAACATCAAGCAGCTGAAAAAGCTCAATACAGTTGTCTTTCCGGTCTCCTACAACGACAAGTTCTACGTGGATGTCCTGGAGGCCGGCGAGCTAGCCAAATTGGCCTATTACAATGACATTGTCGTCGGCGCCGTCTGCTGTCGCGTTGATACCACCGAGAACCAGCGTCGGCTATATATCATGACCCTGGGTTGCCTGTCGCCGTACCGTCGCCTGGGCATCGGCACCGTTATGTTCGAGCACATCCTGAACTTTGCCGAGAAGGATGGAAACTTTGATAGCATTTTTCTGTAAGAAATCATTGGGAAAAATATGCTTTATTTTATTAGAAAATATAATTATATATATAATTAATTGCTTTTTATAGGCACGTCCAGATCAACAATGATGGAGCCATCGAGTTCTACAAGAAATTTGGCTTCGAGATTGTAGACACCAAGGAGCAGTACTATAAGCGCATCGAGCCAGCGGACGCCCATGTCCTGCAGAAGGCGCTGCGACGCACTGCCGCCGCAACCAATGCCAACAACTCCGCCACCAGCAACAATACCGCCAACTCCAATGCCCGCAGTAAAGCACGCCAGTTCACGTTTGTGTGAGAGGACGACAAGCTTCGAATTCAAATGGTGTGACCAGTGAGAGACGGCCAAAACGATGTATTCAATTAGTCCGATCATATCTATGTGTAATCAATATTAATGAACCACCCCTGCGAGGGAATAAATAGCTCTGTACGGCGCTCTGGCCAGTCCAAATTCCAAAAAGTTGATTTCAAGCACACATAGGATGCAGCACGACGACGGCTTTGTCTACTGCTACGGGAATCTGTACGGCCTGCTGCTGTACTGGGGCTTAATCACGTTTCGGGTGCAGAGTCCTGGCCAAGGTGGAGCCGCCTTCACCAGGTGGACAGTAGTCTATGCCCTGCTGACCCGCCTTCTGACGGTATCCTGTTTCCTGGGCAGCGTTTTTGTTAAGTTGAGGGATCCAGAGATGGCGGCAGCCATGTTTGGTCACCTTACGCCGTTGGTCAAGGCGATCTTCACTTGGGAGTGCCTCAGCTGCTCCATCACCTACGTGGAATATTGTCTGTCGATGGATGCACAGAGGCGGAGGCACTTGCGTCTCGTCGCCGGCCTGCAAGAGTTCGATCGGATCGTTTCGCAGCAGTTTCCTCGGGTTAAGTGGAACTACCAACGCACCCGATGGAAGTATTGGTATGGCACCGTGATCGTGGGCTTCTGTTTCTTCTCCTTCACAATTTCCCTGATCTTTGACACGGCGCGTTGCACCTGCGGCATCCCATCCACCTTGCTGATGGCCTTCACCTACACCCTGCTGACGAGTTCGGTGGGACTGGTGGGATTCGTTCACATTGGCATCATGGACTTTTTGCGCCTGCGCATGCGACTGATGCAGAAGCTCCTGCAGCAATTGTATCAAGAGGGTGACGGTGCTGGTCAGCGGGAGCGGCACGAGCGGATTGCCCATCTGTTCGTCATGTCCAAGCGCTGCTGTGAACTTCTCGCGGAGCTGAATGGTGTCTTTGGATTTGCCGCCGCCGCTGGTATCTTCTACGACTTTACGATTATGACCTGCTTCGTGTATGTGATCTGCCAGAAACTGCTCAGCCGGGAGTCGTGGGACCTGGAATACACATTCATGCTGCTCCACGTAGCCATACATTCCTATAAGGTAATCATCACCAGCGCCTATGGTTATTTGCTGCAGCGAGAGGTGGGTTTGATGGATATGCAGGACTGTGCCAGCTGCAATTAAATGGTTTCTACTAAATCCTTAACAGAAGCGCAATTGCCTGCACATGCTGGGCAACTATGCCAGCCACTTTCCCGGCCAGAATGTGGCCCGGCAGCAGACGGAAGACTTTCAGCACTGGCACATGCACAATCGTCAGGCGGCTCTGGTGGGCAGCAGTATTCACCTCAATATATCTACTATTTACCTGGTGAGAGGGAAACAGAGAGATCGGTATATGGTGACAACTTTTATTCCTCCCTTTCTGGCAGGTATACAATGGCATGGCGAACTATGTGATTATCCTGGTGCAGTTGCTATTCCAGCAGCTGCAGATCAAGGAGCGTCAGCATAGCTTGGGCAGGGATGTGGACATTGTGGGTCATATCGGTCCCATTACTCACATGGATTAAAATATAAAGCATAAAGCATTTTCTTTTAGGGCTTTGATTAACAATTTGCTGAATTTATTGTCAAAGTAAATGCTTATAAAACGTAGTATTGTGGTAATTTTGTAACCCATAATAGTTGTATCAAAATGCTTACTTTATTGCTTTTTAATACAAATTATATATTATATTATTAATATATATATATTAAGATATAAATATATCTTATTCATCACCAAAAAAAGTGCCAGTTGCAGCGCCCATAGGAAAGTCTATCCTGATCTGGATAAGTCTTTAGCGTCATGTAAGCCTCGTCCAGAACTTTAGTGTATCTAGCAAGCTGCTGTGGTTCAAAATTAGATAGAAGATCTAACTCATCATAGAAGTAGTAGGATAGAGAGTTATCCTTGAGGGCCTGGCACAGCTCATACAACAGCTGCAAGGAGAGAAGAAATAAAATACATACATATACTATTAATAGTATTACAAATAAACATCAACTTACATCGATAAATAAGTCCTCTAACGAAAATTCGTCGCTATCTTCATTATCATTTAACCACCACAATGCCAAGGACACCAGGTGGTAGAAGTGAATCTTGGGCAGACCTTTAGATTCACATAGCGCTTTCAGCAGTATTACGGCATCTTGCATCACCCTGCCACCCCCGCTGAGCATACTAAGTTCCTCTCTAATGTTGCTTACTATGAAGGTGCATTTTCTTGAGCGCTTCGGTCCTGGAACTGACTTAGGGACCACCTGAAGGTCGACTCCCTCAAATCGAACCTTAATTGCCGGCACAAAATCAATGAAGATCTCACGATCCGCTGATGTTGCAGTTATGGTGTGGCAATTCTGGCGATATTCGTAATATAGGCGGTATAAGTCATTTGGTTTTGTGCCCCATACCACGCGATCTTGGATATCTCTAAGGATGCTATCCATCAAATTGCGAATTTCCTCGTTCTTCAGATACCAGCGATGGTCCAACAGCGTGTCCTCCACGAAACTGTGGGATTCTAGTTGGTCGAAGCATAAATGCACCATTCCTGGACGATGTTGATCCGGCCGGACAAGGATTTGGTGGTAGTTGGGGAACTCCAACTCGATCATCACGTCGTACTCATCGTTGTCGAACATGCGGATACCATGGGCGGCGCTTCCTATAGTTTATAGAGTCAAATATAAATTTCTGTATGCGATATTAACATTACGGATACACAACTCACCAAAGGTTAAGAATTCCGGGTGGCATATAGAGTTCAGCAGACTATTACTCTTTACGATGGCTTTTACTGAGTCTAGGACTTTATAATAATCGTCATGATCTCCAGGAGCGTACAGATCGTCAGCTATCTCTTCCAAGTATTCTTCAAAAACGGAACTCATATCGTTGGTTTTCTGTCTGAAATTTTTAAATATTAAATATATTAATATAATTAGAAAGACGCGTTTTGCATCGATAAAATGATAAACAGAAGATTTTATGGGCCAGAAATATATAAATACCATTCTTTTGTAAATTATATAGATTTATATTTTATTTATTATAAAAAAGATATAAATCAACACCGTAGGAAAATTATAAACTTTTATGTAAGCAAAATTTTGTTGTTTTTTAAATTATTTTTTTAAACTTTTTATATGTAATTCTAAACTGGTTTTAGCCTTATATCAGCAAACAATTGTAGCTTTATCTCCAATCTCTCCGATAGAACATTTATTTAACTATTAAATATAACAAAATGGTCTAACCATAATTAAAGAAGTAGTTCTCATATTTAAAGACTTGTACATTTAAAGAGAGAGATTTCGAGAGTTAATCAATGAGGGCAAAGTTTATTGTTGCAATATGCAAAATAATGGTTGGGTCAATGCAGAAACTATTCCTGAATGGGGCAGCGTGTGAGGATGATTTTTGGGGTCAGGTGCATATGTAAGTAAATACGTATTTGGTGCAGATTGCATCAAAACTCCGTTAGGCGGCCAACATCATATAAAAACCGCCTACATTATATACATCTCACACTCTGCCCGTGTATATTATATATGAACATACATATATGGATGTTTATATATATAGGCATTTATGTGTATGTGCACACGCAAAGCGCTCGCTCGCCTACTCCGCAGTCCGGACATCGTTTATCGATTTGCGAAAGGCAGCAGCAGCAGCACCAGCAGCAGCAGCAGCGGCGGCGGCAGCAGCAACATCCACACCAAGCAACACAGCAACCGAGCTCCACCAGCGGCGGTAGGCCGCTCTCCTCCACTTCGCTCCGCTCCAGCTCGCTGGCATAGAGCAACCCCCTGCCCCCACCACGACCCCCATCCAACCGCCTCCCTTTTCCTCTCGTTTTGCGGCAGCCACACACACACACACACTCAGCTCTACGTACACACAGATACATACATATAGACAGGCCTTCGCCGCCGAACGCCAAAACGCCCAGCGACCCCCACCATCCCTCTATGCCCCTTCAAGCCCGCCCTCTATTCAACGAAATGCTGATGACGATGATGGCGAATGGCAATGATGATGATGATGTTTGGAACTGGCAAACCGGGAGCTATGCGAGTGTATGTGTGTGTGCGAGAAAGAGGAAGACAGAGAAGCGGGGGCAGCCGGCCGCCAGGACTTGGGCAGGCGGTGAGTGGGCGGGAGAGGCCAGGCGGCAGAGAAGGAGAGAGGGAAGAGAGAAAAGCGAAAAAATACTTATAATAAAAGCAACAAAAAACCCGCACAAGCTGAAGAGATACAAACATACAAGCACACGCAGCCAAAGCACAAGCACATATATAAACAGGCGCCGCCGCCGTCGTCGTTGCTGTCGTCGTCGCCTTGCTATAAGTATAGCCGTGTGTTTATGTGTTAGTTTGGGGCCGTCGCCATACCTCGCTCCAACCTACCCTACCCCAACCCCCCCCCCCAACACACTGACTGGCTCTGCTGCTGCTGCTGCTTCTTCTTCTCGCAGCGGCGCGGTAAACCCGTGTCAATGGGGGCGTGGCGGGCGGCGTGAGGAGGTAGGTAGCCCGACTGGTCGTAGGTTCGCAGGCAACAAAAACAACTTGGTGGAAAGGCAAAAGAGTCGCAAGCTCCAAGGAGTGCAAAACAGAGCTTAGGAAGGAGGGGGACAAGGTAGCAGCGGGGTAGAACGAGACGGATCGATGTAGCCACTTCTTGGCCGGGGCTGGCATCTCCTTATATCTTCCCCCCCTCTCTGGACTATACTTTCCAATCTCCCTCACAAGCAGTTGCCTAGCGGTACAATGTTTCACTCTCTCTTTCCCCCAAGTGATAAGGATTAGCTGACGATCTTGGAGCCTCTCTTTCGTCTTTCAACTCTCACTCTCTTCTGGTCATCCATCCTTTCGATATTTCGTTGATATATTGTATCTTCGATTTTCGTTCTGCCTTCGGCCATTTCCCTATGACCTTGAACTTCGCTGCTTCAGCACGTGATAATGCAGACGGGTGCAACAGTTTCCTCAGTGCAAATTGCATTTAAGCGCTGATTTCGCAGCATCGCAATTCTGTCGCATGCACAAATACATGTACATATCTATATGTATGTAGTATGTACATATAGAAAAGTACAAGCATACAAGGCACTATGGTGCAACTAGCAACAAAAGCAACATACGGCCACAGCTCGAGTGTTGTTTCTTTTTTTGTTGCTTTTTGCCTGGTGGGCGGTTAACGCTGGAGCCCCTCTGTTTCTCTCCGTTTCTCCCCCTTCCGTTGCTGTGCGCTTCGTGATGATGAGGTTTTGCCTTCTTCTTGTTCTTCTTTACACGTCCTCCAACGGCGTGTGCGTTTGTGTGAGAGTGTGCGCGCGCGGCAGGAGGGTGGTGCTGCTGTTCATGTCGGTGTCGGTGGGCCTGGGTGGAGTGGGGAGCGGCATGTCGGGAAAGAAGGGGGCCACAGAGGCAGCAGGGTGGAGGCACGGTCTGCTGCCGCCGTCGCTGCTGCTGGCGTGTCTGTGTGTGCATGCAGCTCTGTTCGTTGTCGTCGTCGCGTCGTTTCATTCAAGTGTCCAACGTTTGCCGGAGCGGTCATACAACGGTACTTCGACGGTTCGCAATTCTCTCTCACGCCCCCTCGTTCGCTTGTTCTCCGGTGCTGCTCTGCTCTCTCTCGGTCGCTCGAGCCTGAAGGGAATACGGGGGAGGAGGAGAGTCGGAGAGGTCGCCAGTGCATACGCACCGTGAGAAAACCGTTAGTTAGCATGAAGGATGTGAAAGTGGCGCGCGCAATAAGCGAATCCTCGACAACGTCCGATAACACCTCCGACTTCATCGAGATCGTCAAGAAGTACGATGTGGTGTACAACAATCACAATCCCGATTACAAGAACGTGGAAGTCAAGCTAAAGGTGTGGACGCAAATCGCCGACGAGATTGGTCTCTCAGTGGGTAGGTAATACCACACTAGTACAAAAAAGAATAACCCAAAGGAGGCGGCGGCTGAAATTGAATTACGTAGAACAAGCACACACTGCTGTACCGCAAACGTGTGTGTGTGTACCTGTCAGCGGACAAACTCAAACCGCCGCCCGGCCTGATATTTTTCGAACGCTGGTATATATATAATATGTACATATGTATGTATGTACGAATGGGCTAGCGCGGTGATGTGAGGGGGGGAGCGCGAGTGCGGTCGGCAAATTGCAGCGAGAAGCAGCCACTGGCACGCAGAAAAAACAAACAAGAAAGCAAGGTAAATTCGGCACGCCGAAGTTTGTATACCCTTGCAGTAAGTAAAACAATAAAAACAAGAAATGAAGCTAACTTCGGCAAGCCGAAGTTTGTATACCCTTGCAGATTGGTTTCGATGTTTATATTATAGATTTAAATGCTGAATACACTCACAAAGCAAAGTTTCATTACATTTTACCTATACTTATTATGTTTACAGTTTGCAAGTTACAGTTTTACATTCCCAGCCTTACATTTTCCCTACATCTACCGATCGCTCCTATGGCAGCTATATGATATAGTTGTCCGATTTTTATGAAATTTATACCATAATTCTAGAATAATAAAAAAAGCTTATATCTCAGAGTAGATAAACATACGTTGAAAAACAACGAAGCTATAATTTTTTTTCCTATTTATTTCTCGATCGTTCCTATGGCAGCTATATCATATAGTCGTCCGATTTTCATAAAATTCTTACCAAAATTCTAAAATAATATAAAAAAGCCATATCTATAAAATGGTGCAAAAATGTTGAAAAACAGCAAAGTTATAATTTTTTTTCTACAAATATATCGAACATTTGTATGGCAGCTATATGATATAGTCGTCCGATCCGGCCCGTTCTGACATATATAGCAGTGAGAGCATATAGAAGACTATATGCAAAGTTTCATTCAGATAGCTTTAAAACTGAGGGACTAGTTTGCGTAGAAACAGACAGACGGACAGACGGACAGACAGACAGACGGACAGACGGACAGACGGACAGACGGACATGGCTAGATCGACTCGGCTGTTGATGCTGAACAAGAATATATATACTTTATAGGGTCGGAAACGTCTCCTTCACTGCGTTGCAAACTTCTGACTGAAATTATAATACCCTGCAAGGGTATAAATATAAGGATTAAAACTGAAATTCTGAAATAATTTAAAATGGCCATATCTCAAAATAAATGGAAATATATTAAAAACAGCCAATTTATAATTTTTTTCTAAACATTTGTCGAACATTTGTATGGCAGCTATATGATATAGTCGTCCGATCCGTCCCTGAAAGGGTATAGGAAACAGAAACTGAGCGAAAACTGCGCGCTCTCTGATGCTGAGAAAGCAAGAGAGAGCTAAATCGAGAGAGCAGTCAGGCCCCACTGAGTGGGGGTGTGGGAGGCAGGGTGGCAGAGCTTTTCAAAACAAAAACATTGCACGGTGTTGCCAGGTGCGAAACATAACTAAAACATGCAACCACCTGTGATATACATTTTAAAAGATTTCTTGAGGTATTAGCTTAATATCTTAATATTAACAATTCTTCTGGTCTGCCATATTTCTAAAAAATATTTTTCCTAGAAACTTTCTTACATGGGAACATTTTGAAACACCCTGCACTCTGCTCTCTCTCTTTCTTTAACATAAACATCACGGATTTGTTTATCTTTTTTTCTAATTAGCCGGCCTAATTTTGTAGGCAGCACTTTAAGTCTGGCTTCGTGGAAGTTATGGCAAAAGATAATGCGCATTTTCTTATTTGTAGCACACGTTTGTGTGTAGTATGTGTGTGTTAAATAGTAAAAGAGACGCACTTAAAGTTCAATCTAACTTGGGGAATCACAAAAATTTGACTTACCAGCGAGCTTTTTCTTTTGTTGATTTTATCAATATTGCTTTATTTAATTGTGGTGTACTTGTTTCTGTCTTGTAAACTCGCAGTTTTCTTTTAATTTGAACATATACCGTTTGAATTCTTTTCTTTCGGAAAAATGCACTTGCAATTTCTTTGAAAGACGACTGAAATCTGACAATGCTGAATTATCGATAAACTGAACGTTTTTGAGATCCCAAAGATCGTTGAAAGCATTTTCAAGGAATCCTGCAAATGGTCACACTTCTTAATGGTTTAAAAAAATTTTGAATTTGGATATTTAAGTTAAATTCTGAAAACTATACTAGTTCTTTCTAATTTAATGTATACTCTTTGCAGAGGCCTCTAAACGAAAATGGAAGAATCTAAGGGACAGCTACACAAAGTATCTGCGCTCGTTCCGCGTCGGAACCAAGACATCCAAGAAGTATCAGTACTGGGCCCATGCCGACCACATGGAGTTCCTTAAGCCCTTCCAGGGACCGGGCAGGTATTTAACCATTCCTTTATTTTAGCAATATACCATCGAAAACTAATCTGTTATCCTGCTGCAGGAACTCCGCCAATGGCAATGGCAAGTCCAACGACGAGGACGACACAGAGTGTGATTTCGGTTACCAAGTGCTGGCCAAGGCGGCCAGCAACGGAGGCGAGGAAGAACTGAAGATTACCATTGCCACAGCTTCGGCGGGCTGCTCTTCGATTGGAACGCACACGGTCAATACGTATACCACGGCTTTGAGCAGCACTTTGGCGCCAGCTCCAACGACCAGTTTAGGTGTGGCCACGCCCCCCAACATGATCTCGCCGGGCAGCAATTTGGGCGGAGGGTCAGGATCCGGAGGAGTGGGTCTACTGAATCAGAATACCAATAGCAATGGCAGCGCCAACGGGAGTCTCAACTGTGCTGCAGTTGCTCCGCTCAGTTCCCTCACACCGCCGGCCACCAGTGGTTGCAATTCCGCCGTCGTCCTGCCCCTGCCCATCTCACCTGCATCCTCTGCAGCCGCCGCCGCTGCTGCTGCCGTCAGTAAGGCCAACGCGAATGCCCTGGCCTCGTTGGCCACCCACCTGCCCATGGGCATGGGCGTGGGAGGATTGGCCCAGCAGATGTTCCCACTGGCCACGCTCAAGGCGGCCGCAGTGGCTGCTGGACTGCCGCTGCCTCCCACTGTCACTCCGCCTGGCTGCAGCACCTCCAGCGGACCCAGCAGCAATGTCGGCTGTCTGATCATCGAGCCGCATCTCTTCGCCGCGGCGGATAACTTCAAGAAGGAGCTAACCGCAGCGGCTGCGGCCGGAGCTCCATTGGGATTATTCCAGAACCTGGCTAACCAGGTGCAGAATGCCAATCGCTTGAATGGCGGCAGCTGTACAGGAGTTACCCTGCCCTTGGGCAACCCCACGCCACCTCCGCCGCCTGCAGCGCCACCGGCCTCAAAGGTACGGAGAGTTCAACCCTCACCGCAGACGACGGCCATAAATCTCAGTTGCTCTGCCGTGGGAACACCCGGTCAATTCCAGCAGCCACAGGTGCAGATGCAGCAACAGATCCAACAGCAGCAACAACCGTCATCTCCCGCCAAAACGCGCAAGATCAGCGATCCGCGTTTCCCCAGCGACTGGGATGTATCCGCCGTGCTGCAGGCCAACCGGGAACTGGACGCCAACACCCTATTCTTCCTGAGCCTGGCACGGCAGGTGCGGGCCATGCCCATGAAGTTCCAGTCTCTGGCCAAGATGCGCTGCATGCGGATCGTGAGCGATCTGGAGCTCGAGCTGGAGAACTTTGACTGCAACGGAGGGGCACCGCCGCCGGACGATTCGGGCGGGGGAGCTGGTAATATGAAGTATTGCAGCATTGATACTCCCCCACCGCCGCCGCAGGATGGTTCCGTGGTGATCCTGCCACCGCCAGTCGGACCCGAGGGCTCCACGGAGCATTTCGTGTATGTGATGTCGCCGTCGCGGGTTGAGAGCATGATCGACATCTCCTCCGACGAGGAGGCGACCATGAACGGGGTGCCCTCCTCGACAGTGGGCTCCTCTGGACAGGTTTAATCGTACTTCGCGCTCGTACAAGCTATCTCTAATTTAATTAAACTTAAATTAATCTCAAAATAGACTCGTTTTTGGAACTTTTTATTTTGGTGGCGACGGGCGATCGATCCTTTCGATGCTTATGGGTACAAAATGTGGAAAAATCTCTTCGTGAGGGGGACCACCCGGGGCCAATTTGATGCTAGGTGATTTAATGCGAATGAATTTCATTCAGAAAGTCGATGACGAGGTGGCATCCTCCAAACAGAATGGAAATCCCTCTTAGGCCTGCACCTTGCTCTTGGTAGTGAAGGCAAAGTAGGCAACGCCGCCGACGAGGAAGGCGGCCAGAAGCTCAGCCTTCACCCAGGGACCCTTGTAGGCGCTCTTCGTGGGCACAGCAATGTCCAGCAGGGACTTGACCGACGACACCTTATCGCCATCGCGCTGGGCCTTGCGCACATTGGCATAACCTTCCTCGTCGAAGAGACGCACCTGGACATTGCCGCTGCTGCCCTGCTTGATGTCCTCCACCCAGCTCACCTAAGACCGGGAAAAAAAAACAAGAAAACAGGGTTAGGAGCTGTCCCTTATTCCCGAGTGTACTTCCATCTCACCTGGTACTTGTTGTCGCCCACTTGGGCCACAGGGACCACCTTGCCGCAGGGGAACTCGGCAAACAAGCTGGCGGGGGCCGCTCCGCTGCATTGCAGCGTAATCTCGCCAACATGGGCCAGCTGGGTGAGAATCGTGGCATCCTGGGTGCTGAACGAGCTCACGGTAGCCTTGCAGCTTCCATACACGCCGGACGCGCACACGGCGGCAACCAAGCAGATGGCAAACAGTTGACGGGACATCTTGGTGGATTTTGTTTTGGTTTTAATTGAGGAATGGGGAGAAGTTTATGAAATTAGCTCCAGCAGACTTTCTTTTAAGTTTAAACAATCGCCACGACAGCACGAAACGTCATCTGACAGCCGAAAATTGCCGAGCTGTCAAACAATCGATAGTAGATTTTATCGGTACTGTATAGCAATGCCATCTCTAGAAAAGGTGTATACAATTGTTTTTTACATGTATCTTTGAGATATTTTTGTATCTAAATGCCGTATTCCATATTTAAGTTTATGTTTCTTATTAAACCTTTTTTTTAAACAAATTATTTATTTATTTATTCATTTAAATATGTCAAATTTAACAATATTTGTAAAAATGTAAAAATGTCAGTAGAAATTAAATCGTATCTGTAAAATATGTAAAATTTTTGGTAATGACAGCAGATTAGGATATATTGTTTCTGTTATCGATTTGGCGGTTAATTCAAATTACGTTACGTTAGCTCGTTATAATATAATATAATATTCTAATTAAATTAGTTGTTTATAAATCAGAAGTTCGAGTAATACATTAAAATAGATCAACTAACAACCAATCGAAGCCAATCTTTAAAATGATTTATTTGTTCAAATTTAAATAAAAAGGCATAATTCCATTTAGATTGGTCCAGCTCCGTTCCAGTCACAGTCACAGTTACCGAAATTTCATTTCCCACGCTTTTTGCAATTAAAATAAGTTTTTCTCTGACATGGTGCCCGGTTCCGTACCGCTCCGTATTTGGTTACGGGCACCGACTCTCTACTATATCTAATATGCATTTACCCGGCGCCACTTATTTACGGCATTTGCATTGTAATTGAATTGATTTCGAATTTTTCGAATTGCACAACTCGGGGAGGGACGACTCCTGTCCGATCCTGTGCAAAGCGCGTCGTCAAAGTCAAGCCATAAATATTGACTGGAAATGATTAATGCCCATCCAGCGATTGGCCTTTCTTGCCGTTTTGTTTTAAGTACATTTTATTGGCAATCCACAAAGGCATATATACATTCGTATAAATACTTTGAGTAACATTCATACATATGTTTGGGCTGTGACCTTGGCTGGGTCTTGATTTGGTTTTGGTTTTTGGATTTTATGCCATTTTCTGTGTTTGTGTTTGCACCGCCCCCCCCCAAGTCCACCATCCTGCTCCTCTGTGTACTGTTATGTTCGTTACTTTTCTTTGATTGCCACCGCGCACGGAACTTTTCCACCGCCGCCGAACTTTGCATGTCTTTGATGAATTTGAAATTGTCACAAATGTGAAAGTTTTTCACATCCATCTGGGAGCTAGAGATAGACACACAGACACACACGTAGTGACAACTGAATTTGCATCTAACGAAAATTTGCTGACATTGAGCGACTTGTACGCATTTCTCCTCTCTCCGGGGGGGCTTTTCTCCTACTTTTTGGCAATCGCCAATTCATTCATTCACGGTCGGATTTGCATATTGCCAAAACAAAAAAAGGGAGAAAAACCAACAAAAAAGCACACACAACAAATGCTGTAATCCTTTCGATTATGAGGCGTAAAGTGGGTGGGCTTTAGTGGTTCGTAAATGAAAACAAAAGTTCGTGCGGGTTCATTGAGTCGCAGTCGAAAACTTGCCAGACCCCAGCGAAATTGCACGTGTCTCCGGAAGGGGCTGGGCTGAATACAGGGGGAGTGGCTAGAGGGCTAAATGCACTCAACAAAAATATTAAATTTCTAAATTCTTAAAAAAATAAGTTGGTAGATCTTAGTGCCTATGGAATTCTATATCAAGCTGGTGAAAACTGGCTTTGAATGTCAGTCTTTTTCCAATTCCAAAAGCATTCATTCTAGGTTGAACCTTGTCCAGTGCTACTCCTATCCGGATACCCACAACATGGACGGCAAGCTTACCAACATGAAGCCGCTGACCAAGAAGCAGGATGAGAAGGAACAAAACTTCAACATCAAGGCAGAGGGGACTCCCAACACAGAGGAGGGCACCCAAGAGAAGACGGCACCTGATGACAAGGTACCTCGCAAGCCATTGGGCAAGCGTGCCAGCAAGCCCAGTCCCAAATCTAACGAGCAGGACCAGAAGAAGAAAAAAAAGCAAGAGGACAGCAAGACCAAGGACATGGCCAAGGGGTTCGAGAAGCCCGTGGCAGCGGCCAGGAAGCTGCGGCAGATCAAGCCTCCATCTAAACCGCTAACCAAAAAGGACCAACCCAATAATGCAGCTCCTTCCAACCCAAAAGGTAAGTCATCCAAAAAGAATCAGCAGAAGGAACTCAAGAAAGCTCTCTTAAAAGGTCCTAAAAAGGAGACACCGCCGGGAACCCCAACGGCTAATGTGGGCGCTGCTCCTGTGACCCCTGAGGGAAGACAACCACCTAGATTGCCATTTCCAACGCCAGCCAGACCCAAGCCCGTATCCAGACTTATTAGAGATGAGCCCTTGACGGAGAATAGGCCCACAACGAAGCCGAACCAGCTGGAGGAGTAGTCCAAGTCAATGATTCAAGAAGTGAACTACTTAAGGATTTCTGATAATCAATATAATATAATATAGTTTTATAATTATATTAATTATAATCAAGCATTTATTATACATTTTTTCAAGTGTCCTTATGGCTGGTGAGTGGGTGGTGTTGGCTGGTTGTCTGACGTGTGGGTGTGAGCAGGAAATGGAACAAACAACGGAGCGGTATAGCCGTAGAGCCACCGAGAGAGCCAGCATAACAGGCGAAAGACTCCTTGCGACTCCTTGCCAACGTTGCGATTTTGTTGATTGTTTGTTGGCAACATAAACGAAGCTCCTCTTCATTCACAAAAAAACGCAGTCGGTGCAGGGCATTCGAGCCAAGTGGACGACGCGGACGTGGTAGGCACCTCATCGCGATCTCGGAACTGGATGCGAGCTTTCGCTTTCGTGACTTCAGCCGGTTTCAACGCGATTTGCTTTCGGCTTTCGGTGGTCTCCATTTCGGTTTGCCGCTCTGTGTGTGCTTTCTTTTTGTTGACAAAGTTATTGCCGCCACGGGCTTAATGACTTCGTAATTGATTTGCATTCGATGTGCCACATTGATTGGCAATTGAAACGTAAGCCACCACCGCCTGGGGAGTTCTTGAAGCCATCGATACTCACCTGGACTCCCACTCCAGCAGCAGCAACCACTCATCGTCACCGTTGCTAATCAAGGTTATCAAGGCTAAGCTGGCTGTCACCATGTCGCTGTCTGTGGCCAGCCGTCGTCGCCACCAGACGACGAACGCTCCATCGTCCAGTAGCTCCTCCTCCTCCTTCTTATCAACTCCTGGCGGCCGCTACCAACTGCCTTTGCCGGTGCGAAAGCAGCACTCCTTCATTGAGCCCACCGCCAGGTTCTCGGCCCAGCAGCGAGGCTATCTCTCGCGAGGCCTCTCCGTGGGCAGATCCATTGAGAATATCCGCCAGAAACTGTATCCCGGCAGCAGGCAGACCTCTCTGGCCGTTGAGGAGTCCACGCCAAGGATTGCTCCACGCATCACCGCCTCACAGGTTCAGGGATTGAGGCTCAGGGATAAGAGCCTGGTGGCCTGGTCATCCACTTCATCGCTGTTGAAGGATCAGGAGCCGGAGAGGAATACGCCGGCTGAGCAGGCGGAGGGCAAGATGTGAGTAGATACAATTATACTTGAGTTAAAATTAAAATTGATAAAGGAATAAAGGGAATAATTTTATGATTTAAGAAATTTTCTCAGACAAAAACATTTGAGCATTTTTTGTGTATGTTACCTAATTAAAAAAAGAGAGTATATTGGTTTTTAAATTTTTTTTTTAAATATTTTAAAATTAGTAAATTATATTTTAAATAGGGTATCATAATATATATTTAAGAATCATTTTTGGGAATCGTATGCCTTTAAGACTACCAGTAATATTTTTTTTTATTCTTTAAGTTTTGTTGGACAAATCAAAATTTAAAAACATCATAACTAAGTAAAAAAGGCATTCATTTTAATTTGGAAAGCATTTCTATGCTTGTTTTTATTAGGCTAAAAACTCTGCATACTGAAGTTAAAATTTTAAAGAATTAAAAATTTTGTAAATTTTTGTCAATTTTGACGATGTAACCCCTTATCAAATTTTAAAAAAACTAAGGAATATTAAAAAATTTTTTTCTCTTTACAAAACGGTTAGATTGACTGGGCTTTTGCTGCTGATCAAGAATATATATGATTTATAGGTCGGAAATGAATAATTCACTGCTTTTTAAGCTTCTGACTAAAATTATAATGCAAAGCAAGTATATACAAAATAAGTCTAACATTTATTTAGAACAATTTAAAGCTTTTACTATAAAGTATAAATCAAACCTCTTATACTGTTTAATCAGCGAATCTTTATAAGCTATTAGAATTCCCTTGAAACCCTAAAGGGAAATTGAAGTAGTTTCTCTCAAGGACCGCGACTCCAAGTTACCACAAATTGCTGGAATTGAAATAGCTAAAATATAGCAAATAAATTGTCGCACCTATGGAAACCCAGAGCTCCTTTTGTTTGACCTTGGTGCCTGGCGCACTGTGCGTATACGTAATAAATCCAGCTGAATCCAGTTGTAATGTCTGCCCTGATATCATCTATATAAATATATGCCGAAAGTGACACTTTCGATATCGTAGAGGGGGCGTTGTCGCGTCAAGTCCTGGCTGGGTGTGCAATTTGCATGCTTCACGCCGAAATCAAACGTCAAAGTTTTATGTTTCCAGTGCATAACACACGCTAGACATGCTCACGAGAGGGAGGAGCAGGAGTAGGAGCCAGAGTAGCTGTGGAGGAGCTGCTCCACCCACCTGGCGGCACACTTAAGTCGATCATTGCCCGCTGACAAGATAGCTGAGCGAAAAACTTGGGGGTGCTGCACCTGGATAGCTCTGGGCAAATACTAACCAAGGTGCAATGAACCCTTTGGCAATCATAGACTCACTTTCGTTCTGTCCGCGTTTTCCGCGTTTTTCCCGCTTTTCGGGGCGCCAATTGTAAACGTAATTGACATGGTTTCCTTTTTCATTGCGCGCCAAAGTTAATTTCTATTTCTGGTGCCTTGCATGCATAGCTATTCTCGCGATTCTCGATTTGAGGAATCGGGAACAGCATAAATTGCCTGTGCCCAGCCCGCAAATAATGCCAAATAATTTGATTTAAATTTAGAAGGCGAGGCGACGCTACTAGGTCACTCGAAACTTTCCCTTTTCAATTCGATTTCCATTTCCATATCCATATCCATTTCCCACTTACCGTTCTTACTTTCCCTTTGCAGCAGCGCCAAGGCGGACAAGAATCGCATAAATCTAAACATAGTCCTGTCCCAGACGATAAGGGCCACCAACGAGCGTGAGCAGGAGCCGGATTTCGAGCAAGATCAGGACCAGGAGCCGGAGCATCACTCACAACAGGCTGAGATCCCTGCAGAGATCCCTCTGAGCATCTCGCCTGCCTTGACCGTCCAGCGGCGTCCGCCCCTGGTGCGTGCTATGTCCGCTCCGGTCCGTGGTCTGGACGAGAGCAGCAAGGGCGTCATAGCCGCCAGCAAGCGGAGTCAGCAGAAGCTGCGTCGACGCAAGATCTTTACCAGGACTCCATCCACTTCGGTGGTGACTGGTGGCGTTGGCATAGATGTGCTTGGCGGCGGCGACTCATCCTCCTCGGGAGGAGGAGCAACTGGTTCCAGCAGCTCTTCAAAAAAGGCTCTGAATCGTGCACGCAGCGTGGTGGCTCCAGATGTCATTACTCTGGTCTCCCTGTTGAGTTCCGAGGGCAGTGATTCCGAGCGGGAAGACAACTGCTCCACGGTGGTCACCTCGACGCCAGCTGGCGGAGGGGAGAAACAGCAGCCAGGAACCGGAGCGCAGCGAAGGGCTCCCCTCTTGAGGAAGACGGGCAAATCGGGTAAGTCTTAAGGGATTAGGTTCTCCCAAGTAGGACGACTCGGGGTAGCAGCATCCAGAATCCTAGTTCCTAGTTTAAGTTGCTTTACAAAAACCCAACTAAAGCTTTCTGGCAGTCTCGTTTCAAGACAGCTATCCGCCCACCTTTCAACTGGCCTCCAAGGAGTACTCGCACATGATCCGACGCGGATCGATAGCTCCTTTGGCTGCCCGCATCCGAGCCAACCGGCCACCCACAGCGCCGCCCGTTTCCATTTTCCTAACCGACGTCGTCGTTGGTGTTACTCCGGGCAAGATGGATCAGCAGAAGAAGGAGGGCTCACAGGACGAGATCCCTTTAACGCCACCGGATGAGGCCAAGAAGGAGAACAACAATAATGCGGCCAACTGTGAGGAGCAGCCACCCCAGCCGGATCACAATTATCCAAACTATGTGCGTAGCCTAAAGGAACGCGAGTGCTGGAAGCTGCATCAGAAGATGGGAGCCAAGGGTGTTAATGTAAGCTATGAGACCGTGCTCAGGGGCATGTTGACGCCCACAGAATTCCGGCACTACCAGAAGCAGCGAGAACAGGAGGAGGCTCGTGTCTTGGAGGAGGCAGAGGCTGCCGAGGCAGCCGCCGCAGCAGCCATCCTGGAGAGCGGCGAGAAGGATAACCGCAAGGCTCCAGTCACGGCCATAGAACGATTCTCGGAGGCTCTGCTTCAGAGCAAGTAGAGGGGGAGCAGTATCCAAGAGGATCAGGAGCAGATCTCCCAAAAAAAAACCGACCATTAAATTGCATTTGCCTCTAGGGGACGTAGCAGTAGTCGAGCACTCGTTAAACCGCAGTCGCACCCCGCTGATAAAAGACACCACTGACCGGCGTCCACTCGGTAGTTATAGATGGTACCCGTAATCCGGAGTCCACCAGTCCGGGACTCCACTCCTCAAGCTTAAGTGGACGCTGAGCCTGGCCAATAAACGCAAAAGCAATACCCCCTCCTGTAGACCCTTAACAATAAAGAATACTAGAAGACACCTAAAATCCAGGGAGTTTTTGTTTTAAACAGGTTACCAAGTAATATTTATTATTTAAAATGGGTAATTATTTATTTTATAATAAAAAGCAACAATTTATTACATATTTTTGTTAAAAGATAGAAAACGAAAGGCAATTAATATTGATTTATTAAAGTAAAAGTATTTGTAGCAGTTTTTATTTTTTGTATTGTTTTTGAAACAAAAAATATCATAAAAAAATTAGAAATAGAATTGTAAACTCAAATTAAAATAGCTAAAAATATTTTATATGATTTTTTTCAGTTGAAAATTAACTTTAGAAGGGTTTAAACTATTTATGATCAAGGTTCAGGAAAATCATGTTCTAGGTTTTTGGTCTACTTTCATTTTTTTTGTTTAACAAAATAGATTGAATAATAAATATTTCAATATATTTAGAAGTTATTAATTATATTCAGAAACAATTTTCTAAATTAGCTTTGGGAAGATCAAGACATGATAAGTAAAAAAATGAAAAAGTAATGCCTTGAAATTAAATTTGATATTGATTGTTGCGTTTTCTTTTCGTATACTTTTTCTTTAATTTAAAAAGTTTCTCAAGTGTTTTTGTAAATTGAGCAATCGTTAAACAAAGACAACTACATTAAGTTCAAAAATCAATTAAAAGGTGGAGGGGATCCCCTTCTATCGCCTCTACTTGGCCCTCTCCTGGCGTATGGAACTGGCCAGATAGCAGGCCAGCACTATGCCCAATATCTGGATAAAGGCTATGCCTATGCCCACGCCTATCAAAATAACCGCATTCTTGTCAATTCGAGCCTTCAGCTTGCCCACACAGCCATCCTGGAAGAACTTGTCCCTGCCCAGAGCCGGTGAGTCGGTGCAGTGGCCCACAGTGGTGTCGATATACTGCGGCTGACAACAGCTGGCCGGCAGGGTTTTATTCGCACTCAGTGTCCTCCAATCCGCAGGAGAGTCCACGCCGCAGCACATTAGCTTCTGTTGGATGTTGTCCCAGGCCATTGTGTCCTCGCTGTTGGAACGCTTGATGGACTCCTGGAGGGAGTTCTTAACCATCATCTCGAGGTCCTTCTTGAAAACGCTGGCTGCAATGCCCACTGCTAGTTCCACAATAAAGATGACGGCCAGGAGGACGGCGAACTGGTAAGGATAGGGAATAAGGATAGGGAATAAATTAATTAAATTGTTTTAATTTACAAAAGAGGTTCTTAAAAAATTTTAATAATTATTACAAAGATCCTTTGACTCAATTAAAATATATTTTAATTAATATCCTTATAACTCACCGTCAGCAGTAGCGTTGGCGACTCCTTGATGGCACCAAAGCAACCCAAGGAAGCGATCAGGAATATAATAAGACCCGTCACTATAAGGACTATAGGAGGAGCCAAGACACGTCCTTCCACAAAATGATTGAATTCATTGACATCGGCCAGGACAACAGCGCCGGCTATAAGAATACCCAGGCCGGAGATCTACAAGGAAAAATTGATCCGTCCGATTAATCGAATCGACCTTTTTATATATCCGTAAAGCAATTTGCCTAATGGCTTCCAATCAAGTCCTAATTCGAAATGCGTTGCTTATATTTACATTCCCAATTCTAATTGTGCGATAAAAATCACCCACGACTACTCATTCAATGGTATTTCCATGTTTTCACGTCCAAGTCCACATCGTCATTGACAGTTGGCAGTCCGTGTGTTTGCTCGGTTGTTGGTCAATGCGAAGGACACTCACGGTCTTTGTCCGTGTCCGTGTCCAAGACCATGTCCATGTCCTTTGGAGCACGCATACATCACTTTCATGTCGTTATAAGCGAATCGCTGGCAGTTACTGGCGAATGAAAATGCCATTTTCCAGCGATAATCATCTAAATGAGACTCAAACAAGACTCGCGGCATAAGCGTAATTGCAGGGCTTTAAATCACGGTAATTATGGCGAATTAAATTATAATTTCAGGGGATGATCTGTTTGGATTAGTTGGGGGAATTTTTATATTTAATTCATTGTTAAGGGGGTAATAAATAAATAATTCAGAAATTGTTTTAAATGATTAAAAACAAGTTTTATAATCATGTAGATTTTAGTTGAGGTTTTGGTTTAAATGTTTATATTATAATAGCATCGTTAAATATTGCCTTTTAATAGTAGTTAATTTAGGTATTCCCAAGGCTTCAAGTCTTGCTATAAATTAAGAAAGAATTTTCCCTACAAAGCCTACATAAAACAGCTAAAGGTAGGCTCAGTTAATCGGGTTAAACGGAATTCTGCACCTGCTTGGCCGTTCTGCAATTCAAAAGACTGGAAACTTCCTTTTTCAAAATAAAATCAATGTTCAGATCTAAATAAAATAATCTTTACAGTGAAAATATTATGATATTTTTATATAAACCAAATAATATAGTTAATACTTTATAATTTTAAAAATATCCTATAGGTTATATAAGGAGTTTAACTCTTTGATGTTTCAGTAAAGTTTATACTTGGAAGACTTTTTTATTATATTAAGAAATCACTTTAATATTATTATATGAATTATTTTTATTTCATTATATTAATATTTATATTTTTTCACTTAAAATTCAATCACTTACCGCAAATAAAACATTAAAGGCAAATAATACATATTTTATTAAACTCGGCCCGCAATTACGCATTTTGATTTTTCACTCTCCTTGACCCCAATTAAAGTTTTAAATTTAATTTGAGTTTATTCTAAAATTAGAACTTTTTTCTCAGGTAGATGGAGAGGAGCTCTCCAGATCGCGAGTGACCGAACGGACTGAAGTTTAACCACAAACTGACCGTAGCTGCGGTCCGGCCGGGCTTTAGAAGGCCTTCCTGTTGGGGCTTCTGTTGTGGCCATTGTCGCATTCCCGGTTGGCGCTGGCAACGCACCCCGGGATTATAGGCACAACAAGAACAATAAAAAAAAAAAATGGAAAATAAAAGTAAAAGTGAGTGAAAGTCTTGGAGGAGGAACGTTACAAATTCAGGCCAGTCCGGGAACCGGAAAGGGAATGGGCGCAGACCCATTTCGTTGATTCCACACTCTCGATACCAAAGAACTTTTTGACCAGAAGGAAAGGAGGTCGTCCCTGGGGCTTACCTCACTAACTTACACCTTTGGGCTGCCACCCACGACTTTTACCTGGTGGGTCATTGCACTTATTACCATAAAAAAGAAAACTCGGAAAAAGGGCCGCCCACGCCCTGGTATGGGTTAGGGGAAATCCCTTAAAAGTTAACGCGACCGGGCCCAAGGTGAAATTAATTGCGTGCTTTCGTGCGAAGAAAGTTGTAAACGCTCTCACTCTTTCTCTTGGAGAATCCAAAATTTGTCGGCGTTACTATTTGTGCGAAATAATTAAAGACGCCTGGAACTATGCCACACTGTGTGGACGATGTTAATGTCGCGTGTCGACTTGCCAGAGTCCCCTGTCCCCTACTGGGCTTGGACCCTATCTGGTCACAGAAATCTCCAGCTTGAAGACTGTTGCTTGACCATTAGGTGAGGGGGACTAGCTGGAAAATGCATTTCTTTGAATGATTGGAGGGCAAACATTTGGCTTAAGGCTTCCGCAATTTAAAGCAAATTGTGGCTTCATGGTGGGTCATAGCCCAGGAAAAGTTATATGGCCTAATTACTTAAATAAAAGAGTGGAAAAGGTTAAGTGTGGAGGCCTTGCGTCATTGGTTTTTCTTTTGTTGTTGAGGCATTTCCGCGGAAGTAGTTCTATATAATCTAATTATAGTTTTCTTGATAACTAAATTTGTTTAACCAAAACTGATAACCTATTTATTTATATTTGTTTTGGTTTATTTCGGATTATTTATATTAAATATTTGTTTAATATAGCCTTAGGTTATTCATTGGATATTCAAAGGTAAAGTTAGGAAGGTTATATAAATGCTTTTGACATCTTATTTGTTTTGTTTGAATATTTTTAAAACGTCAATCAAGTTAAATATATATATATATATATTTTTTTTTATATAAGAATTTGGAATTTATGGTATTAATAAGGTGCGGTAATCCGTGAGGTTGATCTTGCTGCCTTTAGTAAGCCCAATTTCTTACGAATTTTCAACAAGTATCTTCTGAAATTGATTTGATATATTTAAAATACACTTAGTTTAAATAACACTTAAGAAATATTTGCAAATTCTCAATAAATGAAGTAATGCTCCATCAAACTCTCCACTTCAAGCACAAAGCCTTGTCTAATCTGCTGATAAACTCACAAGTAAACCTTATCTCAAACATTTTTACCTGGACAATCTTAACCAATCTCCTTACTATCTCTGCACGTAGCAATAAATAATACAGAAAGTACAAGTAACAAACTTTATTATCAATTGTTTTTCAAACATAATAAATGTGTAGCTAAGTTATTTTCCTCAGAGTTTGTTATTTTTCAGGTGGATAATGTTGTTAGAATCGTTGTTTTTGTTGTTGCTGGAGTATTATAATTAATTGTGTTCGCTTTTGGGTGACTAATTACAGGTGCGTTGAGTGTATGTGTGGGTAGTGTGTGTTATTTTAAATGTAAGGTGTAAGTGCGGATGCAGATCCTTATGCCACATGCCACACATGCTCAGTCCAATCCAGATGCAACATGGTTAGTTGTGGTTGCGGGCCAAGAAGATGGCCACGATGACGGTCAGGATGGAGAGGGAGCTGCGCAGGGCGCCGGCGCCACCATCGCGGCAAGGCCATTCCTCCAGATCCTCCGAGCTGCAATTAGAGGTGGAACCAGACGAACAGGTGTGTTGAACTCTCTCTTCTCTCTCATTTCTCACAGATACAGCGGATACGAATACGGATAGGGGTATGGATATGGGTGCGGATATGGGTATGCAAGTGGATACGGTGGATAGCGCTGGAGTGGATAGACAACATGATCTTGTGGCTCCTCATGGGGCACATAAAACAGTGGTGCTTGATGGTGGCTTGCGGGTGCGGGTGCAGATTCTGTCGGGTAACTGGAAGAACACAATCCAAACACTGAGATGATTGAACTCGGGACACCACCTCCTCCTCCAAGCTAGCCATTAAAGCTAATGATATTAGTGGGGGAGTGGTGGTGGTGGTGGGTTGGTACAAAAACCCCTTTGTCACTTTGTCGGTCAACCAACCCCGGTGGTAAATGAGCTAGTTTGTTTAGGCCACAAAAAGGGAATACAAAAACAGCGAGTACATGCTAATGTTTAGCTTAGATTTCGGTTAATTTTTGTCGGTTTTAATACACACACAAACGCAGAGAAGGAAAAGGCCACGGAAAATCGGGTAAGTGAGTCAGTTAATTGAGGAAAATGTGTGTGGGTGTTTAGGTGTGTGTGTTAGCCAAATAAGAGTGTGTAAGCGTGTGTGAGTTTTGTGAGTGATTGTGATTGTGTTGGGGGAAAACAATTCATTAGTTCTTTTTTTTTAATACACATAAACTACACATAAAATATTCGAGCAGCATTCGATTTTTGTCTGTCTCGGTGGAAGCGATATTTACTTGACACCAATAACACCGCAGGCTGTAAGGATATAAATTAAAAAGAATTAATTAATAATTAAGGAAAACCCAAAAGATTTCCAATTAAAAACCCACCAATGCGGCCGCCAGCGTTGCCAGTCTTCTTGGAATCCGTGTGGTTACCCTGACCCAGATCATCCTCCAGTTCGTGGAGCACACAGCCACGGCCAATGATGGTTCGCTTGCCAGTTAGAGAGATCACTGTATCCGTATAGGTAATGTCAATAGTGCCCGAGGAGTTGACCTCCAGATTGCCAAGATCACCAACGTGACGCACTTCGTGATGGGGACCGCCATGATCAACCTGAAAAGGTTACACAAAGATTAATTAGGCAATCAATAGATCACTATCTATTAAGGTAAGTAGCTAACCAACCTTATCGGGATTATAGTGGCCACCCATGCTGGCACATCCATTGCTCAGATCTCCCTTCTCATGGATGTGGAAGCCATGCTTGCCCTCTTTGACGCCCTCTAGTTGGATGCGCACATGGACATTCTGGCCGCAATCGTTCTGGGTGAAGGTCACATTGCCCTTGACCTGGCTATTATCCGCCTGGACTGGCCCGGTTAGGTAGGCTATGGCCTGGATGGCATTGTTGCGCTGTTCAGAAAATGATTTAATTTAGTTTTCTATTATTTATTTAGCAGGTTTTCTATTAAAAAACATACCGCCTGAGCTGCAGAGCAGATTGTGGCACACAGTGCCAAGGCAACTACTAGATAACGCAGCATTTTGAAAACTGAAAGTAACACAAGATTATAATTGGCACGTGTTAAATAATATAATATATAAATGAAAAACATGACACTAAAAGGTGTAAGCTATAAATAAATATTTTTATTACATTCATTATGAGAACTTTTTGATTGCACAAACACAACTAGAACTAGATCAAAACTAGAGATGATCTTTGTTTATTACAGTGATATTTAAAAACAAAATCAATCAGTCTAATGAATAATAAATATAAATAATAATAATACAACTAAAAAATAAATATATATTCCTTTGAATAAGCCTTCTTTTACCCCGAAAACCTGCATTCTCAACCAACTCAAATCTCGAAAGATCTATTCTCTATCTCACCTCTCTCTAGCCTTAAACATCCTAAACACATCTTTAAAAAAAATATCACTTAAACAATAACTAAATAATAATATATATAAAAAGCACACGATATATAAAAGTATCGCTGGAAGACCTCACATTAATCCAACCCGCTCATCCCTGGTTTTGGACGTCATCAGGTGCACATTCACTTGATTCCATTAAATCGGACAGTTGTGTGCGGAATTGAAGCGCCTAACCTCAATTTATGAAACGATTTGTGGGTCATATACGAGGTATTACCTCTGTGTATATATACATATATGTGTGGATATATCAACGATACTCAGACACAGACTCAGCTAAATGCAAACAGCCTTTTTTCACAGGGTTAAGTGCGAGTGCGGTTGGGGGGGAAAGGTCAATCCGGCAATCTACAATCAAAATTCAACAATCTCTTTTTCGTACGCACTTCGATTCCAATGAATGGAGAAGCGTATTATTGTATGGATGTCAGAGTTTATCTATATTTGTTTATTAGTCTTATCGGTGTCTGTCTTATGCTGGCCAATCTTGCCGAGTCATGTCCCGAGGCAATCTTCAAAAATTGCGGTCAGTACCTGCCTCTAAGAACAAGTATCCTTATCTCTACTAAGGCGGCAGCACTTGAACTCGGTTTCCAAATTTATGATTCTCACGCTGGCGGTGTGACTGAATTTGACTTGTTTGAAAAGTATCAAATTACTTAGAAGCCAAGGAAAAATATTATAAAATACACTCACATAAATATTTTACAGAAAATAAGTTATAATCTGAGAATAAATCGTTTTAATTCAGAGAACTTTCACCTTTTTTGAGGTTTCTTAAGTTAAAGTTCAATAATTATTCAAACAAAAAAATACAAATATCACCAATTTAATTAAATTTTAATTTTAATTTATATACCATTTTTAGAAAATTTATTTATTATAATAATTAATAATTTTTGAACACAAAAAATAAAAAAATAGGAACTAGAATTATTTATTTATATTATTTAGTTAAAAAAACTGTTTTCTGCGTTTTTTAGACGTGTAAAAACCTTAGCTCTTGATACCATTTTATTTATTCTGGTTCAAACTGTCACGAAATGGTTGACAAATTGCAGCTAATCGTCATCGTTTGTCCATCAAATATGTGTTATTAAGGGTCTCGTCTCTTTGCTCGTTGATTGAATATGATTGATTTGAAAATAATGGCTTATAGAAATTACCTAGAGATTTTCTCACAGGTGCCATTAAATTATACTAGTATTAATTTCCATTGCCTGAGAGCATGTGTAACATGATTAAAAAACACTTTTTGTTGATGGCTCCAAGCTCATCATGAATTTGCAAACAATAAAAACTAAAGATTATTTTTCTGCTCTTCCCAGCTATGACTTGGCATCTAATTTAAACGCTCAAGTTATGCAGTTTGTAGATAAGAACGATACATAAATTTCCATACAGATAGAGGAATTTGTAAACAAAACAAAATTCAGGTAAAAATTGAAGTTTGCTGACAAAATTGTGGCAAATGTGGAACTTATTGGAGTTTGGATTCCTTGTTGTGTGTGTGTATTTCGTCTCAAGTGCATTTTAACCCACACTGAGATGGATTTATAACTGGTTACTTTAACCCATTCAAGGGCAATCGTACAACGAACGCTGCCAAAATAAAAAAGTGAGAGAATCACAAATAACTGAAATTGCGTTTTTACGCTAACTGGTTTTGGTTTCTTATTTTTTTTCTTGGTAATACGAATTCTCAGGTAATAAATATTAAAAGCTGGCTCAACAAAGACTGTTTGTTCTGCATTAAAAAACGAAACCAGCAGCAGCGACCCATTTTAATTGCGCAATAATCCCGACTTTATCTTCACCTTCACCCATTTTTCCCAATCCTTGGCACTTGTTCTTTGTATTTTTTAGCGCACTCACCTTGTTAGCAACTATTTAATAATTGAGTAGTTATATTTTTCAGACGATCTGTACCGTTGGAGAACTGCGACGGAACTGTTTGGAGCCCCCGGCATTGCCATCGCAAATCGACTTGCTTTCGGTGGGGAGCTCAATGGGGGATAATGTTTTTTGGGAGAGCGAGTTGAGAATGGAGAGAATGTGCACCTGACAGAGAGAGAGGTGGCAGGCAGAAATTGCAGTAACTGGTCAGCACGATCGCGCGTGGGAGTGGGAAAGAGGAAGGTAGATCTGCTCTCATCAAGCTTATCTCCAAGCTTACGCTCACGCATGCTGTGCCGCTCTCTCCCCCAAAGTTCTCTGGAAACTTTATCGACTAAATATTGAGAGATTATTTGGGTTTTATAAAAATTCTATATAATATTTATAAAATGTTTCTAATTATATTAACAATTTGTTGAATAAGCAGGGTTATTTAATCGAAAGTTAAATGGAAATTCCTCAAAAGCTATTGGGACACGGTAACGTGCTTTTTATTTAAATTGTTTATCACCGTCACGGCGGAAAATGTGTGCCAGGGAGGCTCGTGCCTACAGTATAGGTTGAAAATATTGGCAAGGCTGAGAAATTTAAATGGTTTGCTTTTATATAATGTAATGAGTATTTAATATGGGTAATAGCATTAAAGTGCTGGATTTTTAAATAATAATTTCATTAATATTTAATAAATAAATAAATAATATTGTAATAAAGGTTTATTTCCGTTTTGTTTCCATTAAATTTGATATGATTAGAATTTAAATTTAAAGTTTTCAAATAGTTAGCTGTATGCAATTCATTATTATGTAAATAAAATATAATTTCCCAAGCAAATATCACCTATTTTTCAGCCTCGATTTAACAATCAAAAATAAATTACACATTCGAAATAAATGAAATACATATATTCGTGTATTCACAGTGATAAAAATTGTGCTAATATAGTCATCATACAATTATTACAATAACTATTACAATAATCTCTTGATTATTGATATTTTTTGTCAAAACTAAAAGACAATAGCCAAGCCCTACTTATAAATAACAGAATGTAAGTACAGTAAACTTTAAACTACTTTATATAGAGTACATTCCCCTCTAAAGAGGGAGTTTTCTAAAAGTATTTATAGTTTAATTAATAATAATTTTGCACATGTCCGCCTGTTTTTTGGTTCGACCTTTAGAGGGTCGAGTTAAGCTAGTTTCCTTAAAGCTAAGTTGGTTTGAGTCTCTCTAGATCAGCTTGTGCCTGCCCAGGGAAGCTGTGTGCATGGGGCTGCAGTTCTCGATGAGCATAGTGTGGCCCTCATCCGTCGGGGATACTCCACTCTTGCTATTATTATTATTGTTGTGATGAACCCGCTTCATGGGTCGCTTCCTCTCGAGATCCGTACAAGGATGCAGCTCCACAGTCTGCAAACTCTGAGCTCTTTGGAGGGACAGGCGTAGGGGTTTCTTGGGCGGAGTGGGTCGAGTGGTGCGTGCCTCTGTGGGTGGCTTTGATTCGTTTTCGCTATCAAAGTCCAAGGACTTGACACTCCTCATGTCGCTGGGCAGGCGGGCTCTCAGGGTATGAGCCTCGCTTTGACGTGGTGTCTCCCGGCGAGTGTTCAGTCTGGAAAAGGATATTAGAAAGGAATAAGTAAGGTTGATCATAGGCTTAGTGAGGATTCCAGGACCTACCCATTATATTGGTTGAGATGTTCCACACTGCGTGCATGCGCGCTCATCAGATGCTCGCGATGCAACTGCTGCTGCTGCTGGAGAGGATCCCTAGGACGATCCCTATGCTGACGATCCCTGTGCCGCTCCTTCTCCCTGCGATGGTGCTGCATGTAGGCCGAGTCGCTGTTTATGGAGATCTTCGAGGCGGACAGGGACTTGGAGGGCATGGAGTACATATGAGGCAGTCGTTCCCTCAGATCGATGTGGGTGTTCTCCTTGATCAGCGTCTTGGTCACATGACCTGGCGGTGGCGTCTGCCCCACGTCATCGCCCATCAGCTCAATGGGTTTGCCACCCACCAAGGTGGTAATGTAGTTACCCCGCTGAAAGATCAGCGGCTTCTCTGGCGGCGTCGATGGTGGTGACGAGATGCTGATGCTGGTCACATGCTGGGACTGATTCGATGAGGCTTGCTGATGATGCATCTGTTCCGAATGCTGCTGCTTTGGAGAGTGGTGTTCCTTGACCGTCTGCAGCTCGCGCACCTGCTCCTCCAAATAGGAGATGCGATGCTGCAGCCTTGTGTTGTTCTCCTTCTCCTGGTCGAGTTGCTTCTGCGGTATGGGCACCGATTTCTTGCGCAGCACAACCATCTGGCACTTGCCCGAGCTACCCACTTGCTTCTGGAGCTCCTCCTTGGATTTACCAGTGACCAGGCGTCCGTTGATTTCCAGAATGCGATCACCCTTGTATAGGCCATCGCCTTCGAGGGCCCATTCCACATAGAAACCGGGTTGATCCGTTCTCTGCTGGGCTGCCCATCTGCCCGAGGTGGCATGAACAGCATGCAGGCTGAGGGAAACTCCCGAGCTGATGATGTTGTATAGCGTTTGGGCCTCCGGCTTGGACTTTTCCAGGCGTGCCTGCAAGGCACGAGCCTCCTCCACAATGGATAGCATTTGCAGCTCCTCCCTGCCCAGGGCATATTCCAGTTCAGCCTGGCGGATGCGGATGTCTATGTTGCTGGTGATAGATTGGAATATGAGGAACTGCTTTCTAGGATAAAGTACTTAGTACTTACTCTGTTATATCCAGCTTCTCCAGGGCACTCTTCAGATTCTTGATCTTGATGCGCTTGTTCTCCGCCTCGGCCTTCAGTCGATTCAGTTTCTGCTCTGCTGCCGGCTTTTCGGATTCATCCAAAGGTGGTCCCGTGGGCCTGGGCAACTTCCCTAAACACAGCTGAATGCGCAGATTCTGGATGACTGCCTCTCGATCCTGTAGAGCCGAACGCAGCTCCTTTGATTCGCTGCGCGTGGAACGCGAGGAGAGAGTGCCGCCCAGAGAGCCACCTTTGCGCCTTCTTCCCGTGGTGGAGCAGGTACTAGGTGTGCTGGTGGTCTCCTGGTTCGTTGTCTCCGCCGTCGAGTGCAGACTGTACTTGGCGGCATTGCCACAACCCTTCGGATTGAGAATGGTCTAAAAGAAAAGAGAAACCAAACAAGAAAGTTTATTTTGAGTTTATCTGAGTTTATATAAGACATTTGTGTTTAAATTAAAGTCGGGGGTTGTAAGTTGATAAGAAATATGCGTTTTGTTTATTTTAAAGATTACAAATCTCTTGGAAGCATTATCGGATTATATATATAAAGTCTTCAGGGGGAGGGAAGAGTATTTTTTTGGGTCTATACTGAGCTCTACTCCTTGGGTATATCGTACACCCCACACTCCCTATTGGCGGGCACCGAGGCATCTGTAAGTTGGGTTTTATAATTACTATGTTTATGTTATGGGTTAATGGTTAGCTATAGACCCCACCTATCTTCTTGGGATAGGGCAAATTCAGGTTGTCCATAATCTTGATAAACTCCTCTAGATCCTTGGTCAACCTGGGATTATAGCGCTTCTCCTCCCAGACACTGCTCTCCAATTGACCTCTGGAAAGGGAGGATATAGCAAATGTTGCTCTCAAAAGATTTTTAAAATCAAGTTTGCTCCTCACTTGTAATCATGAGCCGGATAAATGCGATAATTCTCCGGCAGCGTAAAGATCTTCTGGTGCACATTCTCGTAGAGATTACGGGGCGAACCCTCCTGGAAATCGGTGCGTCCACAACCGCGTATCAGTATAGTATCCCCCGTGAAGATGCAGGCCTGATCCTTGATCACATAGCTCATACAGCCATTCGTGTGTCCGGGGGTGGCCAGAGTGTCTATTACATGGGTACCAAACTTAATGCGATCCCCCTCCTTGAGATGACGATCCGCCTTGGCTCCACTGGCGGCGGCAATCACCGATTGACACCCCGTGAGTTGTCGCAACCAGCCGCTGCCCGTTATGTGATCGGCATGCATATGGGTGTTGACTTGTTTTGGTGGGGGAAATAGTTGGATGCCATGATGAAATTATCTAATCTTTTTTAGACTAACACACTCACTGGCATATTTGAGTTCAAAGCCCAGATCCTTGACCAGCTGGGCATCCCGCTTGGCCTGCTCCAGCACTGGATCTATGATCACAGCCTCGCCGTTCTTCAGATCTGCCAAGAGGTAGCTATAGGTGCTACTTTCGCCATCGAAAAGCTGTGTGTGGGATGTCAATCTCACAAATTTCATCATCATAATAATCCCTGTACTATACATACTTGGCGGAAGAAGAAGTCTGGCGAGAAGGGTTGACGCTCTGGTAGACTCATGACACCGAGGGAGCTCAACGATCGTATATGATTGCTGGAGAAGATCGTGGGGCTTCTTCGGGTTGAGAGCCGCTTGAGGGCTGACAGCATACTGGGACCCATGGCGATACGCATTTAGTGTTCGTGTTTCTATTCGTCGCACTTCGGGTGTAATTGACCTGCTCGGGGGGCTTTTCTATTTTGCGTTTCGCTTGATAAAAATTTCGAGTGTGCGGAGCTTACTTGTATTTAGTTAATCAATAGTCACTAATTTATTTAATCACTGATAATTGAGCACTTTTTTGTTGTGTTGGCAGTCTTTCCTATTATCACATTCCAATTACATCTAATCAGAGGTAGTTTATATCACTCGGGAGAGTCTATGAAAATGTTATAGTTACAATCACTGGAATAACAAACACAGAGTTTCAGGTCGCACACAAAAAACAGCTAACATCAGCTGATGTGTTGAGTTTAGCCGTGTTGAATTTGGGTCTTATTTTATAGAAAGCTCTCTCTTTGAGCTTTTTTGGGGGGGAAACCTGTTGGGGAACCTGTTGCTAAAGCTTTCGGCGAACTAACATCGCGATGGGACTACGTGATTGGCAGAAATATAGGTTTCAATGTCAATAAATGTAGCTTGATCATTTTTAAGCCCCACAGCCAAGGGTTTAATAGTTTAGAATAATATATAACTTTTTGGAAAATTCAACATTTTCTTATATTTTTGATATTTTCTATATTTATGTTCTAGTTTATTATATTTTAATGGAATCCGAAACAAATTCAAATGAAATGCATGCTAAATGCATTTTTTAAGGTCTTTAAACTTTGATTTGTTAAGTCGAAACTATTTACACATCGGGATTACAGTTTTATTATAATTTAATAATATAATAATAATAATAGATAGTTCTTATAAAACTTTCGTTTAACTTTTATTATTGTTTCAGTACATTTTTTTGGTGTATTTATATCTTTAAAGAATTGAACAAGTTTTTCTTATCCAATACCCATATCTGTTTGGGGGCCTATATGTTCTCATTAGTTGTCTGTCACCCTGCATCCTGTCTTGGTTTGGTAAAGACCTCGTTTTGTTGGGAAAGTAGAAAAGCTCAGGAGACGGTACATTTTCATTGGATAAATTTAAGTTTTTAAGTTGAAGACTCATTCTAGCGATTTTTACAAAGCCAACGGAGCCAGGTTACTACTATATATAAAAAAAATTAAACAGAACAACTTCATTTAAGCATCAATTGCATGCCAAATGAAATTTGTAAGGTCTTTATCCCATTGCTTTTTAAAATCTAAATTCTAAATTCTATTAATGCGAGGATAAGCATATTACAACAAATTACAAGTTGTTTTAAAGATATTTTCCCAACCCTTATTGGCTTGAATTTTATTATAAAGGATAAACACACTTTCTAAAAATGTTCGTTAAACTTTATTATTTAATGTATATATTACATTTTTTGTAAGCATTAATTTTTTAGCTAATTGAACATCTAAATCGGGGCGCCCTCAAGATTACTTCTTCATCAATTGGTGCACTGGGTGCTTTTAGTATCTCTATTAGGGCATCCAGGCTCGGTTGGTTTAAGGCCTCGTTATTTTGGGGACTTAGATAAAGCTCAGGAGAAGCTCTAAGGATACTTTGGTTGGGTAAATCCAAGTTGTTAAGCTGTAGACTCATTTTAGCGATTTTAACTGAACTAACGGAGCCCATGAAAGGTTACTCTATATATACCAATAAAACTGGAACAACTTTATTAAAGTATGGTAAATGAATTTATTAAGGTTTTTATTCTATGGTTGGTTTAAATTAAAAGTCGAAACACTACTTATGTAAGCGAAAACCAATTGCTTATTTGTAATTTTCCAGCTTTTGTCAATAAAAAATTCAAATATTGCTCTTAGGCACATTTCCTTCAAAAGTAAAAAGCTACTACAGTGACTTATCGTATAGCTCTACAATTTCTTATATTTTGTGGATAATTTGTAGTATATTTTAAGATAATTTACCCCTTACTGGCTTAAATTTTATTATAAAAACTTTTCCCTAAAATCTTCGTTGAAGTTTATTATTTAATGTACAATGTATTACATTTTGTATAAGCATTCATTTTTTAGATAATTGAACATCGATATACATTATCTTTTCTCGACCGCGCTTTTTCATCTGGTTTACTGGGTGCTTTTAATATCTCGGGTATGGCATCCTGTTTCGGTTTGTTTAAGACCTCGTTGTTTCGAAGCTCTGGAAGAGCTCTAGGGATACTTTGGTTGGGTAAATCCAAGTTGTTAAGTTGTAGACTCATTTTAGCGATTTTAACTGAACTAACGGAGCCCATGAAAGGTTGCTCTATATATACTAATAAAACCGGAACAACTTTATTAAAGTATGGTAAATTAATTTACTAAGGGGTTTATTCTATGGTTGGTTTAAATTAAGAGTCGAAACTCAATTACTTATTTGTATTTTTATAAGAATTCAGCTTTCGTCAATAAAAGCCATTACAGGGACCTATCGTATAGCTCTACATTTCATTATATTTTGCTTTATTATTTAATGTATATATTACATTATGTATAAGCATTTATTTTTTAGCTAATTGAACATCTAAATCGGGGCGCCCTCCAGGTTACTTCTTCCTCAATTGGTTCACTGGGTGCTTTAAGTATCTCTAGTAGGGCATCCTGTCTCGGTTGGTTTAAGGCCTCGTTATTTTGGGGACTTTGATAAAGCTCAGGAGAAGCTCTAAGGATACTTTGGTTGGGTAAATCCAAGTTGTTAAGTTGTAGACTCATTTTAGCGATTTTAACTGAACTAACGGAGCCCATGAAAGGTTGCTCTATATATACTAATAAAACCGGAACAACTTTATTAAAGTATGGTAAATTAATTTACTAAGGTCTTTATTCTATGGTTGGTTTAAATTAAGAGTCGAAACTCAATTACTTATTTGTATTTTTATAAGAATTCAGCTTTCGTCAATAAAAGCCATTACAGGGACCTATCGTATAGCTCTACATTTCATTATATTTTGCTTTATTATTTAATGTATATATTACATTATGTATAAGCATTTATTTTTTAGCTAATTGAACATCTAAATCGGGGCGCCCTCCAGGTTACTTCTTCCTCAATTGGTTCACTGGGTGCTTTAAGTATCTCTAGTAGGGCATCCTGTCTCGGTTGGTTTAAGGCCTCGTTATTTTGGGGACTTTGATAAAGCTCAGGAGAAGCTCTAAGAATACTTTGGTTGGGTAAATCCAAGTTGTTAAGTTGTAGACTCATTTTAGCGATTTTAACTGAACTAACGAAGCCCATGAAAGGTTGCTCTATATATACTAATAAAACTGGAACAACTTTATTTAAGTATTGTAAATGAATTTACTAAGGTCTTTATCCCATGGTTGGTGTAAATTAAAAGTCGAAACTCTACTTATGTAAGCGAAAACAATTGCTTATTTGTAATTTTTATTAAGAATTCAGCTTTTGTCAATAAAACATTCAAAAATTGCTTTTAGGCACATTTCCTTCAAGAGTAAAAAGCCATTACAGGGTCCTATCGTATAGCTCTACATTTCCTTATATTTTACTGGATAATTTGTAGTATATCTTAAGATAATTTCCCCCTTACTGGCTTACATTTTATTAGAAACCCTTTCCTAAAAATGTTCGTTGAACTTTATTATATAATGTACAATGTATTACATTTTGTATAAGCATTTATTTATTAGCTAATTGAACAATCCCATCGCCCTGGCTTCCTCCTCCAGGTTACTTCTTCCTCAATTGGTTTACTGGGTGTTTTTAGTATCTCTAGTAGGGCATCCAGACTCGGTTTGTTTAAGGCCTCATTGTTTTGGGGACTTAGATAAAGCTCAGGGGAAGCTCCAAGGATACTTTGGTTGGGTAAATCCAAGTTGTTAAGTTCTAGACTCATTTTAGCGATTTTAACTGAACTAACGGAGCCCATGAAAAGTTACTCTATATATGCTAATAAAACTGAAACAACTTTATTTAAGTATGGCAAATTAATTTACTAAGGTCTATATCCTATGGTTAGTTTAAATGTAAAGTCGAAGCTCAAGTTAATAAAACATTTCCTTCACGAGTAAAAAGCCATTACAGGGTCCTATCGTTTAGCTCTACATTTCCTTATATTTTACTGGATAATTTGTAGTATATTTTAAGATAATTTCCCCCTTACTGGCTTACATTTTATTAGAAACCCTTTCCTAAAAATGTTCGTTGAACTTTATTATTTAATGTACAACGTATTACATTTTGTATAAGCATTTATTTTTTAGCTAATTGAACATCGATTTCTAATATATGCCGCCCGCGCCCCAGCTACTTCTTCTTCAACTGGTTTACTGGGTGCTTTTAATATCTCTGGTATGGCATCCTGTTTCGGTTTGTTTAAGACCTCGTTGTTTCGAAGCTCTGGTAGAGCTCTAGGGATACTTTGGTTGGGTAAATCCAAGTTGTTAAGTTGTAGACTCATTTTAGCGATTTTAACTGAACTAACGGAGTCCATGAAAGGTTGCTCTATATATACTAATAAAACCGGAACAACTTTATTAAAGTATGGTAAATTAATTTACTAAGGTCTTTATTCTATGGTTGGTTTAAATTAAGAGTCGAAACTCAATTACTTATTTGTATTTTTATAAGAATTCAGCTTTCGTCAATAAAAGCCATTACAGGGACCTATCGTATAGCTCTACATTTCATTATATTTTGCTTTATTATTTAATGTATATATTACATTATGTATAAGCATTTATTTTTTAGCTAATTGAACATCTGAATCGGGGCGCCCTCAAGGTTACTTCTTCATCTATTGGTGTACTGGGTGCTTGTAGTATCTCTAGTAGGGCATCCAGACTCGGTTTGTTTAAGACTTCATCGTTTTGGGGACTTAGATAAAGCTCAGGAGAAGCTCTAGGAATACTTTGGTTGGGTAAATCCAAGTTGTTAAGTTGTAGACTCATTTTAGCGACTTTAACTGAACTAACGGAGCCCATGAAAGGTTGCTCTATATATACTAATAAAACTGAAACAACTTTATTTAAGTATGGCAAATGAATTTACTAAGGTCTTTATTCTATGGTTGGTTTACATTAAAAGTCGAAACTCTACTTATGTAAGCGAAAACCAATTGCTTATTTGTAATTTTTTTAAAGAATTGAGCTTTTATCAATAAAACATTCAAATATTGCTTTCAGGCACATTTCCTTCACGAGTAAAAATCCTTTAAAGGGACCTATCGTATAGCTTTACATTTCCTTATATTTTGCTGGATAATTTTTTAAGATAATTTACCCCTTACTGGCCTAAATTTAATTATAAACACACTTCCTTAAAATGTTTGTTGAACTTTATTATTTAATGCATATATTACATTGTGTATAAGCATTTATTTTTTAGCTAATTGAACATATGGTTATGTCCTTTCGTGGTGGCCATTTTAATGCCCTCAAGGTTACTTCTTCATCAATTGGTGTACTGGGTGCTTTTAGTATCTCTAGTAGGGCATCCAGACTCGGTTTGTTTAAGACCTTATCGTTTTGGGGACTTAGATAAAGCTCAGGAGAAGCTCTAGGGATACTTTGGCTGGGTAAATCCAAGTTGTTAAGTTGTAGACTCATTTTAGCGATTTTAACTGAACTAACGGAGCCCATGAAAGGTTGCTCTATATATACTAATAAAACTGAAACAACTTTATTTAAGTATGGCAAATGAATTTACTAAGGTCTTTATCCTATGGTTGGTTTAAATTAAAAGTAGAAAGTCAAGTTAATATAACATTTCCTTCACGAGTAAAAAGCCATTACAGGGACCTATCGTATAGCTCTACATTTCCTTATATTTTGCTGGATAATTTTTAAGTATTTTTTAAGATATTTTTCCGTCCCTCTGGGGCTTGAATTTTATTATAAAATACTCTTCCTATAAATTTCCTTTCAACAAAACAAGGACGGAATAACTTCATTAAGCATGGTAAATATATTTTTAAAAGTTGTTACTCTATTATTTGTTAGAGTTCTAAGTTGAAAACAAATATTTTAAAGCAAGTTAGGGATTTTCTGCTCTCCTATTTCTTGAATTTTTAAAGAATTAGGCAAACATTATATTAAACAATTTTAAATATTTTCTTTTCTACACTTTTTCACAATTCTTTCGAGCAGAAAATATCCGTTACAGAGTCTTTTTTCAGCTGCATTTACTTATGCACATTTCCAGACTGCAACAACCACCTTCTGGACAATTACTTGAGCTTCCTGGCACCCCTTCGAGCCTTCGTTTATCAAACAACCCCTACCTTAAGGAGTCCGTTGAGAAATTGGTACAAAATTAATATTTAGAGGGACAATGTACCGGACATTGTCCACTCCGAAGGGCAAACGTGAGAACTTCTTTACAGGCCGGATTTCGGTTTAAATTTCTTGACTTTTCTCTCAGATCGTAAATAAATTTGCATATTTTAACAATCTCCGTTTCTCATTCATTAACAGCTCGCAAGGAAAAAATCTCGCCGAGTAATTGATGTAATTTTGTGGAAGGAATTAATTGAGCATAGAATATATATCTGCTGAGGCAGAGATAAGGGTGGCTTTCATGGAAAAAGAAACCTTTTTACACTGGAAAAAGAAGTGGAAAATGAAAACGAATGGTATATCGATTTCGTTTCGTTTTGCTTGTTCTGTAATATAATTTCACCATTGGTTATGGCCAATTTAGCAGGTAATAGTGCCTATTACACATTATTGTCTAAACACCTGTGTGTCGGCTAATGATTCGCATCGATATTGACGTTTTCAGGCTGATTTCTGTAGCATCCGAAAATCTCGAAGGTGTAACGTACACAAAAAAAAGTGACGAATACTCACTTTTGCTTTCAATCATTTCGCCGGCAAGTGAAAGTTCCCATTGTGGACTGACTTCTTTCTACTAATTTTGGCCAAGCGAGACTCAGGTGAGGAGGTTTAAGGTGAGGAGTGCTTAAGTGTCTAAATTTAGTTATGATTATTGCGGTTAAAAAGGCAAAAATTAACCTGAGAGGTCACGTGAGACTTTCTTTGCAATTTCAAAACAAATACAAACCGAATTCTCTCTAGGAAATAAATGTTATGTTTCTGTCATTGAATTGTAATTTCACTTTTCTCACACTTATTTAGTTATTCCCCCCACACACAAGTTCCCAGCTCGGTGGCTATGCAATATTTCACACATAATATCTGGTAAAAAAGGTATATATTTATATTTAGATACTCGAACTCTCAATAGTTTCGAATGCAACAATGACTCTGCATTGTGGGCTGAGCGTGAAAGTGTTAAAAAAAAACTTGAAAAATGCATTCAAATGGATTTGCAATTAATTGTTGTAAATTTCTTGTGTGTTTTCTGAGTTTTTTCCTGTCTTTATTTTATGTTTTCAACGCTTTAAATATTATTTTTTATGAATTTATTTGGTTTACAAATTGAGGGAGGGAGGGTATAGTGCATTTTTTGTGAGATTTGGTGGCTTATGGGGGATTTCTTATGATGGGTTTTTATGGTTTTTCAAAGATGAAAGGAAGTCATCAGCTGTAGCTTTCAAAAATGAACATTTTCGAGGTTGTACAATGCTTTTTTACGGTATTTTTTTAGCTCTTAGAGGATTAGTCTTGATAAGTTTTTAGGGATAAAAACAGTCATCAGTAGCTTTATCAAATAACGAATTTTGAGGCTCTTTTTGACGGGGTTTTAAGGCTTGCACATAGAAGACCTTAATTAAAATGAAGCAAGTAAAACTTGGTGCTTTTCAACACCACCTACTTTCCCTACTATAGGTAATAAATGTATCTAAAACCGTTTAAATCGATTTATGACTTCATATCTTCACGTTTTCTTTATTATAAATATATTTTTAAGCTCAAATTTCAATTTATTATTTTATTTTATTTTTAAACCCTCATTAATAATCCTAAACATCAAATCGTGATCTTTTAGGGTAATTTATTTTCGGCTTTAGCTGATTTCTTGTTTATTTTGTATGGCATTTGCTTGCTTGTAGCTCAGAGATTTATGTTTGGGCCATTGGCGAATTTCGTTTTGGCCAACTTTCTAGCGTGAGGCGATGCCAAGTATTTGCTGCAGCCTACGGCTTACACTCGCAGCTAATGCTAAGGCCCCGCAGACCCTCTCTGTGCGTGTCAATATCTAATTAGCGCAGATACGTAGCACTCGCGGACTTACATAATCGAATCAGACAATAGGGCGGAGCGGGGATGTTGCATTAATTATGTGTTGGGGGCCTTACACAATGCCCATATCTACTTATTACAGTTGCATACATGTATGTATGGGGGTCTTTCGAGGGGCGGTGGAGGCGTGGTACTCACCATGGAGGCGGATTTCTGTTTGGCAAAGGCGCGATGATGCGCGGAAATTGGTTCGCTAACCACACTTCCGGTGTCCATAATGGGGAAAAGCTATACAGTTTTAAATCGGATGCAGTTTTAGGTCTGAAAAATAAAGAAAAAAATGTATTAAGATATTAATAGCTTCAAGTAAAAAGGAAATAGGAAAAACTTAATGAGGAGAGGTTAAAAAAATGATTTTTAAGGACAAATATAAAAAATATTAAAGGTAAATTATTATAAAATATTTCCCTATACCTAATTTATTTATAAATTAAGGGAAAGGGGTATTTTGTATATAAATTAAAGGTAGAATATTAATAATAGAATATCATTTATTTGTAAATCAAATGAACTGAATAAAAACTTCCAAAAGAATTTTGAAAAATTATATTCAAAATAAAATGTTGTCTTAAGATTAAAAATAAAATATTGTATAATATCGTTATATGCCTTATTTATTTTTTAAAATAATATAAGCTAATAAACTCTAGATATAAACCTTTAATTAAACTCTAGCTCCCAAGAAAATCTATGATCTTGAAGGTAACTAGCTCTGTAGTTACAATTATAGCCACCAGAAAATCTATATAATCTCGGTGTTAACCTCTTTAACTTGTCAGTGATAAATCTTCAGCTGAACTTTGAACTTATAGCGGACAGCTATAGTCCTAGACACCAAGTCAAAGTCACTTTAATTTCGCGTTCCGCTTGGCAAAGCAAAAACAATTGGTGGCTGCAATTTTCGGTTCGTCGACTTTAACAACTTTGGCACGTTACATTTGCCAGTTTAATTAGCCCTTCGAGCTCAGAACCAAACAGAGTTCAGCCTCAGACACTTCTTCATTCATGTTTCAAATAGAGAAAAAATAAGGAAAAGGAAATATACATATATCATATGCAAATGAGACGCACTTTCGGTGGTTGCGGGGAATAAGAAAACGCATTCGATATGCAGATTTGCACAGCCGCAAGATACTCACACACACACACAACCACTCGGGGAGACTCTTTTCGAGGAGATTGTATCTGCATCTGGCGGATGAGGTTGCATAGATCACATTACTTAATGTGCCGGCAACATTTCCCTCTTTTCTGGCTCTTTTCACTTGTTTGTTTGCTTGCTTGTCTTTTTTTTTTTGTTAGATTTTTTTTTTCGCCTTTGTCGGCCTGCGAAGACAAAGCATTTTCATTCATAGTGCAATTGTCATAGATACTTGTGACATACAAAATGTATCTCACAGATAGTGCCGCTTACCGTTAGCTTGGCTTTTATTAAGTGCTAAAAAAAATGGGCAAGTTCTGCGGAAAAGCACTTCCCATTGAGCTAGAAGATTTCCCAGGCGGAACTCTTGAGCAAAAAGTTAACTTTCGTTTAAAGAAAAAACTAGCGGAAATAGTTCTAATCGAAGTTAACAGTTATGGATACTGGTTATTAGATAGAGATTGAGAGTTATTAAAAGGAATATTACCCATCTTAATTATTTTTAATATTTTCTTTAAATAAAATAATTTATTTCTGACGTTCAAAATACTTTTTCTCTATGAAAATGTATCTTTTTTACAATCTTTTCATACAATTTCGTTTTTTGTTACTCTTTTGGCTTCAAGATAAACCCCGAAAGTCATTAGTCTTGCAGGCTAATTATCATGCGAGCTGCGTTCTACAAAGTTTAGCCAAGAACAAGCATCAACATCACCATCTTTTGGGGTTTTCAGTTGCGTGTTGAGACAGGAACCAGAAATATGTATAATATAAACCCTAAGGGGGTTACGAGATGAGGGGCCAGGCAGCTCTTTTGGGTTACCTAGCCCAATGTGGGCCTATCATTAATCTAATTTCGCTTTAATGCCTAATTGTGTGGAAGCCAGAGAACCGAGAGAAAAGTGAGAGAGTTGGAGACCTGCTTCGACGAGTACTCACACATTAGCGACTGGATTTGAATCTAAGTAGTATCTCACCTGAAAGCTTGTACTTTGTTAGAACGCTTTGCTAATGAGCTGAAATTAAGGGGAAACTGGAGAGCGGAATCTGTGGAGGAATCTTAGTCAGTATCTTGTCAGTATCTGGCAAGTATCCAGCAACTATCTGCCATTCGCCAAATTGCACCAGTGTCAGTTACAATTCACAATTGGCTGTGGGAAAAGTCTGTCAAGCATGAAGATCGTTCAACTATACCCTCTTCTACATATAGTACTCCTAGTACTTAACAACGTCTCCGCATGTATGAGCTGGAGATCCTCAACTTATATGCATGTAATTATTTATTCTTTAATTTGCGTGCCCAACTCGAGAGGGTTCCCTATATATATACACATATATATTTAATAGGAACGAGAGCAAGTGCAGCAAGGTACTTCCCAGGCCCCGGAGACTCGAAAATGTGGGCGCTGGAAGCCACTGAAGCGCAACCAGACCAAGAACAAGTGCTTCTACTCCATAATCAAGTTATTAGAGAGGGTAACATTACGACGGGGGGGAACATAGTTCTATATAATTAAACAAATTAAAAAATGTGTTGTTCCTTAAATCCATTAGGTAAATATATAAATTTGAGAGAGCTTCTTAAAGACTTTTTATTGTTATTTTTTGTATATTTCCAAGAGCAAATAAAATCTTTAAAATATTTAAACGCAAAACCTAGTCAATTTTTAATCTCTTACCAAGGCTTAGTCACCCTCGAATTATCTTCCAGTAAATTAAACACAAATTTGTTGTTTAAGAACCCACACACTAGCTCACGCTTCCACCTCTAATTGCCTCAGTACAGTAGAGCTCCTCTGTAATCATTTCCATTTGGACTTCATTCATGTTGTGAGTGCTTCCGGCCGCGGAGTTTTAAGCCAAGTTAAGTTAGTTGTTAAAAGTTGGCAGTGAGTGAAACCGGCAACATGACAGAAGAATAAAAACCGCCAAGTTTATGAAGCAATTTTCGGACTCAAGGTGGCCGGTGGCCGCAACAATGTTTTCCCCTGCCAAGAACAAGCTGCAAAATTGTGGATGTACTGTTACATCTAAATTCAAGTTGCAAATTGCATTGCATCGATGGCCAGGCAAGTGGAACGCCAATGTCCGATGCCCAAGTGAAACTTGTTCGGTATCCAAATTCCGGTCTAAAGATCTCACGCAGAAACTGACCCAAAAAAATATATATAAAAGCTGGCGAAATGGTGACAAGTTTATTCTGCTTTTTATAATTTCTCTTGAGTTTCCCAGATGAAAAGGTCCCAGGGGATCGAAATCGAACGAACGGTAACTGTGCAAGATTCTAGCAATAAATTCCAATCAGCAGAGATCTCAATCGGATCTGGCCATTGGCCATATATCAAATGCAGTGTCCGTTTGGATATAGACACAGTACTGTGTGTATATGGTGTGTGTTGCGTATGTTAAAAACTCATCTTCCCACACATCAAATGTGGAATTTTATGTAAATTTAAGGCACAGAAATCAAAAAACTAATTTTAAAGCTCAAAAACTAAGCACTGATAAAAATATAGGTATTTTTAAGATTTATAGAGGGATTAAAAAATATATAAAAGGAAATTTAATTGTTTCTAATTGAAAGTTATATCCTTAATAAAAAAAACCTTAAAAATGCCAAATTAAAATTAGTCTACAAACCTTATTCTTAAAATTTGTACTCCTAAAATATCGATTCTTTGATTCTTTTATGGTTTGTTAACCCATCAATTTCCAAAAAAAAACAATCAATTTTTGTTTCTGTGTATGTATTTTTTGTAGGGGGCGTATCTGCCACGCCCCTCCCTCTCTCGCTGTTGTTTCTTGTTTATTATTGCTTTCCAAGCGCACCTACAAAAAAATTGCTGCGAGATGAGCTCAGTGTTCGCAGTGTGCGCCCACAAATCGTTGAACAATGCAAAATTATTTTGCTCAATTACTTAAATGGAGATGACACCTGGTTCTAATACAAACTGGCTTCTATATAATAAAGATAATAATAATAATAACTTGTTGTTAAATGCAAATGAGAAATTAGCTTTTGCACTGTTAGCTAACAGAGCTGCTCTCTCTGTTAATGCCTCTACAGCTGTTAGAAGCATTCTAAGCGTGCTAAAACCTATAGCATTTTTGCCAGCTGTTTAACAGAGCCTCTTTAGCTCAGTGGCAGAGCACTGGTCTTGTAAACCAGGGGTCGTGAGTTCAATCCTCACAGGAGGCAGTACGCCTAAAATGGATTTTTTTTAACTTTTAATTGTTTTTATTTATTTTCTTTTTTAATTTATTATTTGCCCTGCAATTTTCATTTTCAGCAAGGTTGTATTAAATATAATAATAAGCTTTAATTCGCTTGCTGTTTCTGTAAAATTTTTGTGGTATTATTAATAACCTTAATGAAAAACATTTGCCCTGCGGGCAGGCAGACGCCAAATTGGATTTATTTTTATTTACTTTTATTGTTGTTGCTACTGCATTTGCTTTAATGTGGTTTTCCTATATAAACCTTAACCCCTGTCTGGCTCGTAGTTCGTTGTAGTTTCCCAACACCTGCGCCCTGAGTTATTTACGAGCTGAAATATACACAAATTAGCCTGGAGCTTGACAATTGGCTTGGCTTGTCGCTGGGTATTATTATTATGTGTGTGCACAAGTGCCACAAAAAGAGAAATAAAAAAAACGCAGCCCCGACATTGATAATTTTTAATCGCTCCGGAGGCTGCTGCTGCTGCATGGCCAACAAAATGGTCCACAGAGCGGGTCTAAAGCAACCTGACAACTTGGCCAAGAATATGGACTTAATGGACTTGACATAAATATGGAAATTTCTTTGTTTGTTTTTTCGGGGTTTATTTCTCTTGGCCAAGATCTGAACTTTGAGTGGTTACAAAAGAAAGGTCGTTGGTTGAATTTGCTTTTGTTGAATTAGATGTTCTAATAGTTTGAATAATCGCTGGTGTTATATAATGGGATGGGGATATTGAATAAAAAAAAATCTCTAAACACCTTTAAACCAATTCTTTTCATGCTATTTTCTTTAAAACGTTTTTGAAAATATCTTATCTATTTTTTAGATTATTTCTATGGATTTCTTGAGAAATAAACCAATTTATAGATATAATTTCCTAATTACCGAACTACTTCAGTGACCTTTGAGCACCTCTAGCACCTATAATCCCATTGTTTTCTCTGTATTTTATGGTTTCTGTTTATTTTGCAGCTGTTGTTGCCAAGCCAGTCGTTGCCGATAATTGGCCATCATTTTCAGGGGGCAATTATTGCCTGGCGTATTTAATATAATTCACTGTTAGAATGCCAGCTGTCTCCGGCTCTCGAGATGCAGATTGGGGTCGCGAAAGTCTCGGTCACTTTTATGCAAATCAATTCTTAGAAAGTCGGCCTGCGATAAGAAAGTGCAAATTGCCTTGGACCAGAGTTAGATCGGAAATACAATCGAAATGAAAGCGAAATCGATGCTGAATAGTGTTGGTTTTGACTTGGTTTATACATATATATACATATCTGAGCGATGGGAGCTCTCGTTTTAATTGTTACAGGGGGTGCCTTTTGAAAGAAATGAATGAAAGTGAAAACGCCGGCAAAACCGACAAACAGTTAGACTGAAAACAAAGTCAACAACATGTATGCAAAGTTATCAACTCACCAAAATCTTGGCTTTCTATTCCCACTTAATGGTTAACTTGGCTTGGATGCGTTGATGCATCTCCAACAAGAAATCACGACTATGAAACCCACATAAAACCAAAAAAAAAGAGTCATAGCTAAATATACATAACTAACAAATACCCAAAAAAACAAACTTTGATTAGGTTGTTAGCATTGAAAAAAGCCACAAAGGAAAGGCAGACAAAAGTCTAAGAAGAATCCAAATCAAAGACAAAACCCAAAGAATATGTAAATCACACTCGAGAGACATCCTGTCGTTAAAGGGTTTGGCATTTCAATGAAGAAATGGGAAGCCGATCAATTGTTATTCAAATGCAACTCGATAACAACGATTCCCCAAAAGGAAATATCTAATTAAAATTAATGACAAAAGGCAGACACATCTTGCATATATATATAAAGGGGTCTCTCTCTCTCTCTGTAGAATAGATTGTAATCTGCGTTTCGGATTCTGATTCAACCGCAGAAATCTCATATGTAATTATATGGTCAGAGATCGAGTCAGAATTTTTGATTTGATTTGATTGATTGTGGCTACTGAGAGAGGAATTCCACTTTGAACCTGGTTATGCCATAACTAAGCAAAAAAAACCCACTGATTATTATGGCCTTATCTTTGACTCATCCAACAACAAATGGCGTTTTAATCGACGTCGAGTCATTTATTTATGATGCCTCTTGCTGCCTTTGTTATGATAACAAAAAATGTGAAAGAGTTTGAAAGTTTAAACATAAATATTCAGATATCAGAACCGTTCACTCGGCGTCTCCAGGGGGATTATGCAAGATACCAAGATGAGGAGGAGTGGCCTTCTAAGAGATAAAATTGCCCCATCATCTTTATAATGGCTCTGTTGACACCGATTTCTACACACAAACACACATTCTGAGCTAACCTTTCGCTTTTCCATCATTCCAAAAAACTATTGTCAAGACTCTACTTACCAACTTTAAGTACGGATTCCAGTTTAAAACTCTAAACAATGGCAATGTGCACAGCAAATCGATGGCAACATTTCATTTCATTGCATTTGATTGGTTATTGGTTTGTTGTCTTTGTTTTCGTTTCCAGCCAAGGGGGGAGGAAAGTCAAAGCCAAAGCCGAAGTCGAAGCCTCAATTTGGTGTTTATTGTATTGTGCGAATTATTTACACTCGAAGCATAAATCAATGATGTCAATTGATGGTAAGTCGATCGATTGTTTGGAACCGCAACGTCGGGGACCCCGTTACTAAAACTCCAGCGGCACAGATTTATTGCAATATTTATTTATTTAATTTTTCTTTAATTCATTTTCATTAATTATTTCCGTTTAGTTGGGTTCACTTCCTCTGTGCATTTCCCTTTGTTTATGGAGGCAACAGGAAATTTACTCTATTGCCACTTGGGATAGGTAAACAAAAACACAAGCAATCAACACTCGAAATGCAGGCAGGTTCCAAGTGCAAGAAGTTAGAAGAACGAATCACGAAACTTCAGGGGTTTATAATTATTTGAATAAAGATATAGCGGTATATGGACAGGGCACACCCGATCGCGTCGACGGTTGGATGATTTCTGAACATCGTGACTTGAACGGCAGCCAAGCATTACCACTAAGCCGCTCTCGCTCGCTGAGGCTCTCTCGGATCGGTGATGACGCATAAAATAGCTAAAAAGCTAGATTTATTGATTAAGAGTATATATTTTTATAGAAAATTAGTGATATATTTAAATAGTAAAATTCGTTTGCATAGCTTTTAGATTGATTAAAATAAACGAGGTTTTAGGTAAAATAAAAAGAAAACAAATGCTTATAATAAAAAAAATAATTTCATCAGCAAAAGGAAGATCATAAATAATATTTAAAATATTTAGAAAATTTTTAAAATTTATGCAGTTAAGAGAAAAGTTTGATATATTAAAGGTTTAAACCTGTTTATGATGTAGTACAAGTTTCTCTGTTCTCAAATATTTTTGTATTAATTCCCTATTTATATATATATACTCATCCCTGATATAAACTAGCTATAAACTAGCCAGTTTCCTCATTCCGCTTGAGGGTGGGTAAGTATCCGAGAGAGAACAAAGAGAGCCACATAGACCCTCCAATGAGCTCTCCCTGGCAAAGTGCACTGGGTTCCGGATTTATTGGGTTATACTTGCCCGCTGCAAACGTAATGCCTAAATGCTTAATAGAGTTCCAGTGCATTGAACTCATCCACTCCCTTGTCTTGCCAGTGGGTGTCACCAGCTTCTCCTCCTACTCCACCTCCCCTGCCTATTTTGACAGCTGGCACTGCATCACATCCGAGATTTTACGACTGCTGCCTCATCTTGAACTGCTCATTTGCCTGCCGCTCCAGTTGCATCATCATCTCGATCGACATATGGCCCTGGATTATCTCCCTCATATCTGTAGAGTTTCGGTCTGATGAGCCCGCTCGTGCGCAAAGTCAATTAAAATGATCACAACAATGCAGGGCCCAAAAAAAAAAAAAAGAAACCCCTTTTAACCTAGATACATATATATCGGATCTGCGTAGGGGTTGCTGCTGGCGTTGATTGTATATTGCCCTTCATTAAGTGCAACCCAAAGCAGATTCGGCACCAAAAAAGGATTCAAGAGCTAGGGCATAAATCAAAATTAAACAAAAATTAAAACAGGAAAAAAATAAAAAAGGATAAAAGCAGGCGCGCGTGCGCCTCAAGTGCGTCGCGGCACCCTAATTGCAAAACTTTTTATGGCCTGATATCGTTTCGATTAGCTAATGTGAGGCTGGGCTGTGGCTATATATACACCATATGGGTTATAAATCATAAAAGTTGCCGAGTGAAATGTGCTTGTACCGTTAGAGAGACCGAGCGTCTATTACCAAATCCACCGAAAGCAGCGGCGCTTAGCTCATTTCCATACACAGGTTTGTGGCTTCAGTCTTTCGTTTCGTTTCGTTTTGCCAGCGAACCAAGACAAAAGTTTGAGAATATTGAGGAGATATGGCCAGAGCCTGTCGACAAACAATACAAAAAAAATTAAGAAAAACAAAAAAAGACTTCCTCTCTCTGAAAGAAAAACAAAGGGAAAACCACTTGACGCTGTCAGTTACGGGAGGCCACTTTTTTATGGATTTTTCCCTCTCCAAAAAAGAAGACCGCAACTTGCTTTGCTTTCGAGTTTTTCCCTGATTTTTCCAAGAATCTGGTTCTTTTGGGTTCGGCAGGGCCAAAGGCCATAGCAAACATTATAAATTCGAGCATTCTGTGGGCACTTGAACATGAGGGAGAGTCACTCTTTGGTAATTTATGCCAAGTGCTTGAGATTCCCGATGGCCAAACAAGTAGCCGCTTGTTGCCTCAATTAAAACTGAATTTATGCCATCATAAAGAAAACACTGTGCATCGGGACCTGCTACCTGGATGCGATCCTAAACTAGATTCTATTCCCGATTCTTATTCCCCCATTTCCTGAGGTGTGTGTGCGTGTCCACAGAGCGTTTTCCGGATCGCAAGGCAAACATTAATTGTCTCGCCTTTGGTAGACTTATGGAAGCGGAACTTCTTTGCGTTTTAAGAGCAAGTTTTAGCGCTTCCATGTCCTGCGACAGGTGACAGGTGCACTCGATTTAGGGGTATATCTAGTTAATGGAGGAAAAAAGAGGAATTTGTATACTTGGGAAAGTGTAAAAAGGGGATAAGAGATATTTTCAGAGCAGTTTTGTATAAAAATAGAGTTCCTGTGGGGTCTTTCTCCCTTTGTGTTTTATTAAAGAAAAAAAGGTCCAGAGAAGAATCCTTTAAGGGAAGTATTGTACGAATATATGTATAATTAACAGGGTATACTTTAAATATAATGTATACTTAAATATTTATTACTAACTTGACCTTTAAATAAATTAATAAAAAAGTTTCCGAACTGAAGACCTCGAGTCCGAAGAGCTTTACACATTTTTATTTAACAAATAGAAAGAGATTTTGCTCTACTGATTCCTAAAATAAATATTTCTTACTTATATTTTTATATTAAAAGTAAAAATAAAGTAGATTCTTAAGTAAATATTTAGCTATTTAACAATAAGAGTTTCTATAACAACAATTAACAATAATAAAAACCTTTTTAGGAAAGAGAGTTCTATAATAACAAAGCCTAATTGCTCTATTTATTCCCCAAATAAGCATTGCTTTGTTACATTTTCCTATCAAAAATCAAAATCTCAGAATTAGTAAGCCAAATTAATATTTACTTTTAAATATACACAAAGAGCAAGCAACCCAATGAACTTTTAACATAAATATTAACCTAATTTCAAGCTACAAAAAAGTACAGCACATATTCTGTAGAAATCTCAGTTATATAACCTCGATCCCAGCTTGCCTCCTGTGAGGATTGAACTCACGACCCCTGGTTTACAAGACCAGTGCTCTGCCACTGAGCTAAAGAGGCTCACGTTTTGAGGGCGACCCAGTAGCGAATTTCAACTGCTGATTGCCACCAAGAGCCGGGCTTGCATTCTACCTACACACACATATATATAGTAGTTGGTGTCTTTGTATCTTGAAAGAGAACACGAACAAAGATAGATAGCTGGAGAAGAACATATGTTGACACAGTTGGGTGTGCTCTCGATCTGTCGCCGAGCTGATAAATGCTTTCAAACGCAATTAAGAGAAATGGCAGACAGAGCATATACACAAGGTCAGGTCGACCGGATATTAATTTCACAAAAATTACACACATTCAGGCGGCGAGGGGATAATCAACATTAAGATCGGACGCGGATCGTGCGCTTCAGTGGCCCATGACAATTAGGGTCGGGAGAAGTAGAAGAGGTGGCTCAAAGAAATTTCGGCGCTTCACCTGTTGGAAAGGGCTTCCCCTGAAAGCCAAGACCTCATCGTGGTATTTTCACATCATCATTGTGATTACCACGCATCTGCAAGATACTCATATATGTACATATATCTGCCAGATACTCGTATGTATCTGCCAAAGCCGAGTGCAGTTCGATTTCAGTTTCGAGGCAGCAGTGCGTGCAAAATGGATCAACGATCTTTGCGCTTCGCCAGCCGTAAAATCAACAAGGCGCACGCTTCGGGTCAGGGAATTTTCTTTTCCCCCTCCCCCTCCCCACCTTGGAAAATGATCAATCGATTAGGATCCATATGGTCAAAGAGGTTGCCTGCTCGCAGCGGGTTTAAAAGAAACTAGGGAAAAGTCCCTGCCCAGCAACTGTCGCGTGCTGGGCTGTAAAATGTTCAGGAATAACAGCTGCTCTTAATGTGTTGAAAAGATCTGAGAAATGGCTTTAAATTACCCAAAAAAAAAAGGTGCTCAAATTGCCATTAAATCGTATTAAAATGAGCGGAGAGAGACCGCAAAAAAAGGATTTCCTATACTAAGCTGACTAATTCTCCCTATGTCTCTGTATTTTTTACCAATCAATCCCACAAAAGTGTCAGGCTCAAACAAAGGCCCGGGGAATTGGGTAAAAAATTGCCTGATTTAGTGTAAAATTGCAGTTGCAATATAAAAAAATGAATGAGAATGAGTGGAGAGAAATATGAGGCTAATACGCGCTGACAGGCAAAGGACATTACATCAATGGTTCGTCATTAGCATCCCGAAAAGAGAGAGAGAGATCGGAGGATGAGCCTAGGGGTAGGATCGAGGCCATTCGTCACAGTCTGTCACTTCGCATCCATCTCATCCTCAACCCCTCATCAATCTCAGGTTGTAACTGTATTTACGGATGTAACAGCTTATGATCCCGACCCAAATCGAGATACTGCCACGTGCCTTTTCTCCCTTTTCCCACTTTTCCCTTTTTTTTCGCTCCCTTTTCCCTTTTGCCAGCTGCCGCCAACGCCGCTCTTCTCTATATAGGGAACTCTATATTTTATTTTTTTCAACCCTCTCTTCTTTTTTTTGAAAATTTACTTCATTTAGCTTTTGTTTTCCACTTGAGCTGAAGCACTTTCCATTGTTGCCTTTGTAATAAATAAACAACAACATGTTCGTGTTTTGTGCTTTCTTTTCGGCTATTTTTATTATTTTTAAGTTTTTTAATTAATTTGAACTGATTTCGGTCTGAAGAGTTTTCCACGCAATGCGTTTGCTCTAATGGAACTCAAATTGAATTAAGGCCTTTGTAAAGTTCCATTGAAAAAATATAGTAAACCAAGGGGGACCTCATGTGAAGAAGAGGTTTATGGGTTGATTAGGGGAAATGTTAAAGGAAATTGCCAAGGAAATCGACAAGGAAATACTTTAATGAAAAGAAAAACCAAAGGGAAAAGAGTAGAAAGAAAAGTTCAAGTGGAGAATTTAATTGAAATTTGATTCCTGCTTTTTATAAAAATAATGACAGATCAAAGGGTATTTAGTATTCAAGAAAGAAAATCTAAAAATTGAAAAGTAGGGTAAAGATATGTCAATCACTTTTAGATTGTATTATTTTATAGTAAGCTCTATCTTAACTTGATCTAAAAACCCATCTGTTGACACTTCCTTTCCCAAACAAATTCAAGGTGATTCCATCTCCAAGCTAATCCCCAACTCAACACTCAATTTATTGACACAAATTTGTTGACTTTGGTTTATCTTTTGTGTGATTTACATTCGCTTAACAACGTTTTACTTCCCATTAACTTAAAAAAATCAGCTAAGAAAAACTTTAACTCAACTGAAAACAACTTGATTTCTATCAATCGCAGGCCTTAATTTATTTAAATGTTTAGCCGATCGTTCACAATTAATTAAGTGGCACACTTTAATTTGCATAAAAACCAACTTGACTCATAAATAAAAATAAAACTGAGCAAAGGCTCAAAGCTGGCAATCAAGTACAAGATTCATAAAATACATTTTCAAGATTTTATACAGACGACAATGGCCAAAATGCAAAAGACTTTGTTTGTGTTATAAATTATTTATGACGTTTTTCCCCAAATGTCAACCGAAAGCCAAAGCCAAATGCTTCGCCCACAAAATGACATTTTGGCGGCAATTTTTTTGTTGCTCGAATTGCATGACAGTTTTTAATTATTTTTACCTGCTGTTGTTGTATATTATTTGCTATTGTTGTTGTTGTTGTTGCGACAGGAAGGCGCTCAGCCTGGCCTAAACACAATTTAGTTGCTGCAATTAATTTCGGTTTTATTTGATTGTTGTCTGTGAACAACCAACGGTCTGTGAGTTTTCAGTGCAAATCAAGTTGACATGAATACCTGCGACAAAAAAAATGCAAAAAAAAAAACTTGGCTAATAACAAAAGACTTGACAATGATACACACACACACTAGAGTGATGAAAAACGGAAGTATTTGGTGTATAGAAAAATAAAAAACGCAAAAAGGAGTGCTTAGTTAAAGTTAGTTTATGGAATACCCTTGGAAAAATTAATAAGGGTAAATTTTTAAGAAAATTTGGGTGTCTTAAATAGTAAATATTGAAATTACATAAATAATAAATTATTTTAAGGTAATATAAGGACGATAAATAATTATGCAAGACATTTCTAATATCAGAATTTTTACTTTAATAATTTAAATAAAGTTATAAATGCCTATAAATAAATCAATAAATATTACCAAGCGTTTTATTACATTTAAAACAATTTTAAAATACAAAAAATTCATTATTTTTCTTAAAATTTTTAGATTTTTCACCCTTTTTTATACCCTTGCACGGTAATTTCAGTCAGAAGTTTGCAACGCAGTGAAGGAGACGTTTCCGACCCTATAAAGTATATATATTCTTGATCAGCATCAACAGGGGAATCTTTCTAGATATGTCAGGAAGAAATCGATTTTTTGGGCATTTTTGCAAAATTTTATAAGGGGTTACATCATTAAAATTTTTGATTTTGAAAAAAAATTGAATTTTCAAAATTTTTAAATGATTTTTTAACTGTAAAAAATCTTGCACAGAACAGTTTTCCGATTTAAAATTAATGCTCTTTTGGCCGAGTTATAATATTTTTAATTTAAAAAAAAATCAAGAAGTTTTTTAATATAAAAAATCCGATTTTATAATACAAAATAATATTTTTCTAAGTCAAGGAATCATTTCCGACCCCATAAACCATATATATTCTTGATCAGCATCAACAGGGGAATCTTTCTAGATATGTCCGGAAGAAATCGATTTTTTGGCCATTTTTGCGAAATTTGATAAGGGGTTACATCATTAAAATTAGCAAAAATGGCAAAAAATTTTGATTTCTTAAAATTTTAAATTTGGTATGCAGCATTTTTAAATTAATAAAAACTAACACAAAACTGCTTTCCGAATCGAAATTAATGCATTTTTGGCTTAGTTATGATATATTTTAATTGTTACCTGCAAGGGTATACAAACTTTGGCTGGCCAAAGTTAGCTTTCTTTCTTGTTATAGTCATATACTACCTCCCAATATCTTCAATATTTACCCTTTAAAAATCGAAAACAAAAAACAACATTTAACAACAATTATAAATCAATTTTTCGAGTCAATAACTGAACTATCATCAGACGATTTGACAAATATTGATCTTGTAAAGGGAGAAAGGCAAACAGACATAAATAATTGAGCCAAAAAAAAGAGTTTGAGTGACACACACACCCTTCTTTTGAAGGGTATCAAAGGCAAACAAAAACGCAAATGCAACGGAAATAAAAATATAGTATGTGTGTTTGTAGAGAACTATAGAGAATAGAGGGAAAAAAAGTGGTGGACAGGGGTAGGAGGAAATCACAAAATAAACTATAATTAACCGGCGGGCATTATCAAGGGGAAAATGCAACGTTTATTCCGCATGAATTTGCATTTGCATTTGGGATTTGCATTTGCCAGTGACCATCGTAGGGTCAAAAATCTGGACGAAAGCGATTCGAAATGCATTTTCGATCAAATCCCCGACTGCATTTAAACAATGCCTCGATGATTAGGGGTTGTTGCCCGAAGTTACATCCGAAGGATTGTGCATCCTCACCGGCAGAGTGATAAATATTTTGCGCTCGGGATGACAGCCCATAAACAGTGCGATTACGAGTATTGACAATGTTCAATCAAGGACCACCACACACGGGGGCATCCTTTTGAGTGGCACGGCTGACTCTACTGTACTACAGTGGAGTGTACAAGTGACAGCTGCCTCGATGTAAGCCCTGATGATTACATTGTTTTTGTACACCCCTTGCCGTGATTGATGACAGGACAGGACATACCCGAGCAACCTAGCTGTCATGTCCAGTTGTCAGTTCTCAAAACGCTTTCCAACACTGCCAACCAACAACCCCAAAAAGGATACAGCCAAGAACAAAAAAAAAAAAGAGTTTACAAATACCGAAAGTCAAAAGCGGGGCGCGGATTCAACAGCTTAGGGAAATTTACATACTTGTACAACATAATATGCACCCCTAAGTCCAGGTATTGGGTTTCGCATAATGCATTTTCACGGCGGGACACCCCAAAAGGAGAGATGGAAGCGATTCAAATTTTTTACTCAAACATAAACCCAAAGTGGGCGTTGTAATGTTGACACTGTAATTTACGCATTTCACCTTTTCTTTCTTGCCCCGAAACGGATTTGCATATAACTTAAATGGCGAAAGGGCTGAAAGAACAATGGTTTCGGGGTAATTCGATATGGGAAACGGATTTTCAAGCTGCACTACGGTACAGTTGTGTTTTGGATATATAGAACAAGCCTAGTTATAGTTCCCTAGTGCAAGTCCCCCCACAATTTACCCAGAACAAATTGCCACATGAAGGCGAACTTCGACTTGTCTTCATTAGCTGGGAGCAGCTGCCGATGTGCCGGAGATAGCACTAGGCCTTAATTTCCTTTGTCATGGAGCCAATTTCTTAAAGTGCCCCGCGGTAATTATAATTGAAGAATTTCCTATCTTCCAACTCTTCGAACCACCCGCGGCACAGCAACAATAACAGCGACGCAACAGAGAAAGAGCGAACGAGCGAAAGGCCGCTGCCTTCGAGTTTCGCTTTTGCCGGCCGCCTTGCCAAGCCTCTTTAGCTCAGTGGCAGAGCACTGGTCTTGTAAACCAGGGGTCGTGAGTTCAATCCTCACAGGAGGCAGACGAAAGAGATCTTAAATGGTTTATTTTTTTATTTAATTTTTTATATGTTTTTTTTTTTTAATCTTTATTTATTTTTTACAACTTTGTAACCTTTAAAAAGTATTTTTTCATAAATTTATAGTTGGAGTTTTAGTTATGGTATGAATATATTTTAAACTTTTAAACAATTTAAGCAGAGAAACCGAAAATTATCTATCTATTATCTTGCAGTTAGCAATAAGATCAAGAAATAGATCTGAAAAACTTTGACATTTTTTAATTGATTGCCAAATTACATTTAATTTGTAATTAGTTAAAAAATCGTTTCCCTATTTGGTAAATATAGCCTGAAACTATATACATATTTAAACAAACACTTGCTAGTTGGCGGCTAGTTTTGTTAGTAAACAAACCCCGATCGCTTGCTCTTTCTCTTGGTGCTTTCTTCTCTCTATATATCTTTTGATTTCTTCTCTTCCTGCTTGGCTGCTATACTCTTTTTTTCTAAAAATAAAACCCCGAAAAAGCTGCCACACGCTGTCGCATTTTCCCCCAATCAGTTCTTCTGCAGTTTTCTGGCTGAGTGTACCGCAAAGGAAAAACATAGAAAAATTCTATTCAATTCTTCTATAAACTTGCATAATTTTTGAGTTAAAATAAGTGAGAAAATATGAAAACTCCACTCAGCCAGAAGCCGGGATTCTTTGCCGAATACTATCTGAAGCTCAAGGAGGAGGCTGGAGCTGCCTGTGAGACGGACATAGCCAAGTTAGCCGCCTGCGGGAGCGATGAGGAGCGCGTGGCCTATGTGGACCAGCTGGCCTGGGTGCAAAAGGGGGATGCCAACCTGGTAGTGAACCAGGAATTCACCGGCAAGAACGCATCTCTGGCGGCGGAGATCAAGGAAAGGGCCACCGCTGCCTTCAAGGGAAAGAAGTGGCTAGAGGCTATGATGTTATATACCAGGAGCTATGTGACATTGCCCAAAGAAAATGGTGGGTTATTATTTTTAATTTGGGAATTTCGAAAATGTATTTAAATTTGTTTCATTTTATTTATTATTTTTTCAGTGGCAGAAATACGCATTGTTTTGGCCAATCGCTCGGCAACCTTGTATCACATGCAGAAATATCAGTAAGTAACCAAGGAATGAGGTTTACTCAGGAGTTTCTTAAGGGATTTCTTGGGGTAGAGTGTATATATTTTATCCTTAATCTTTGGCCTCCTTCTTATTATATTTTTCAGAGAATGTCTAGTTGACATCAAAAGAGCCTTAGATCTGGGCTATCCCAAGGACTTGATCTACAAATTATACGAACGTCAGGCGCGTTGCTACATGGCTCTCAAGGATTATCCTCATACTATTGAGGCGTTCAAGTGAGTTTAGATCTTCTTTAATATCTATAAAATATATATAAATTATATTCCTTATTTTCCCTGTATAGAAAATGCATCACCGCCATGGATGACTCTACTCTCACCTCCGACAAGCGTTCCAAGCTTAGTCTGGATGCCATGACCATGATCAAGATGCTGCAACACGATCCACGTACAGCCAAGCAGGAGGCCAAGCAGCAAAAGCGTAAGGTGGCCTTGGATGTGGCTCAGCCTATGCCTTTGGAGAATGAGTTTGTGAGTCCATTGGTGAGGATTGATCAGAATCGTCAGGAGGGTCGTTTTGCCCGAGCCTCAGCGGATGTCAAGGCCGGCGAGGAGCTGCTGGTGGAGCGACCTTTTGTCTCCGTTCTCCTGGAGAAGTTTGCCAAGACTCATTGCGAGAATTGCTTTGTGAGGTAATATTTTGAATGTTTTTTTTTTTTGATCCTTTAGTTACTTATTATGTTTCCAGGACTGTGGTTCCCGTGGCCTGTCCTCATTGTGCCGATGTCATCTATTGCTCCGAGCAATGCCGCCATGAGGCCTCTAAGAAGTATCATAAATACGAGTGTGGTATAGTGCCCATTATCTGGCGATCGGGTGCCTCTATAAATAATCATATTGCCTTGAGGATATTTGCCAGCAAACCCTTGGATTATTTCTTGAAATTAAAGCCCACCATAGATGAGGAATTAAAGCCAGAGGAGCTGATAAGGTGGGACTTTCTTTTAATCTTCTAAAAACTTATTATAAATCCATCTTTCACAGCCTCCCCAAGGACGACTTCCGCCGAGTGGCTCAGTTGGAGAGGCATCAGGGTGAAAGGCAGCCCTCTAACTTCTTCCAGCATGTCCTCATGGCCCGTTTCCTGACTCGTTGTCTTCAAGCCAGCGGCTACTTTGGCTCTGAACCCAAACCGGATGAAGTTAAAGCCATTTGCTCTTTGGTCCTGCGCAGTCTGCAGTTCATTCAGTTTAACACCCACGAGGTGGCTGAACTCCACAAGTTTAGCTCCACTAAACGCGAGAAGTCCATCTTCATTGGCGGAGCCATCTATCCCACCTTGGCCCTGTTCAATCACTCTTGTGATCCTGGAGTGGTTAGGTATTTCCGTGGAACCACCATCCACATCAACAGCGTTCGGCCGATTGAAGCTGGCCTGCCCATCAATGAGAATTATGGTCCAATATACACTCAAGATGAGCGCTCGGATCGGCAGGCACGTCTCAAAGAGCTTTACTGGTTCGAGTGCACCTGCGATGCCTGCATCGACAATTGGCCCCGGTTCGAGGATCTTCCCAGGGATGTGATCCGTTTCCGGTGCGATGCTCCGAACAATTGTGCTGCGGTGATCGAGGTGCCGCCCAGCTGCAACGATTTCATGGTGAAGTGTGTGACCTGCGGTGAGATAACTAACATCCTTAAGGGACTCAAGGTCATGCAGGACACCGAGATGATGACGCGTACTGCCAAGAGGCTCTACGAAACGGGAGAGTACTCCAAGGCCCTGGCCAAGTTTATTGACCTCATCAGGATTATGTACGATGTGCTGGCCCCACCTTTCCCTGACTTCTGCGAGAGCCAGCAGCATCTCAAGGACTGTTTCCTCAATTTGGGCAATGTCTATACTTTGGATTAGAAAGGACTTTGAAGAAGAGATAAGGATAAAATTAACAGGAAGCAATTAATTGAAAATAGATGAGTTTTATATGTGTTTTAATCATTTTCATTTAATATTTTATTCTCAGAATTTAAATAAACTTTTTACTTCTGAAATACTTTTCAAAAATATATTACACATTTTATCTTTACAGTTTATTACTTTATTTTAATGGTATTTGCTTCCAATCTATATGTACATGTGTTTTCCCTACGCTTTCCCTTAGTCAAACCACCAACAACGTCCCCGATGGAGTCTACTGCAGCCAGCAAAGTTGCTATTGGGGTAGTAGCAGCAGCGATAACAAGTAAACGCCGATGTCCAGCCAAAGCCTGTAAAAAAAACAGCTAATGAGTTGGGGTTCCCCCATTGATGACCTTGTTTCCTACTTACCCCAACAGTTCGTCACGTACTCGTGCTGCTCCTTCAGATAGCAGCGCTCTGCGGGTTCATCCCAACTCCAAGGATTGTTGTTGGGGTAAAAAGGACGCCTCGAGGTGGTGGAGGGTGGTAAGTAGGTGGGATATATGGGTTCACTTTGGGTGGTCGTTGTTGGAGCAGTCGTGCTGGGTTCTGTTGTTGAAGTTGTTGGTATAATAGTAGTTTCCTCATTTGCAATTGTTGTAGGAACTTCCGATGCTGTTGTTGTTGGTGGATTTGTAGTGGTAGGTTCTGTTGTTGAACTTGTCGTTGTGGGTTCCGTTGTTGAAATTATTGACACTTCTGCTGGAGTTGTTGCAATTGTTGCAGGTTCCTCTGTGGGTGTTTCCGTTGGCATAGTTGTGGCTTCTTCAGTTGCAATAATAGTAGTTTCCTCATTTGCAATTGTTGTAGGATCTTCCGTTGATATTGTCGTAGGTGGCACCTGTGTGGTGGGTGGCATAAAATACTCTGGAAACTCGGGCCTTACATCCTGACCCATAACTCCAGCCACCAGAAAGCACAGAAACACAAAGGGAACTCTCGCGGGGGACTGCATTTTTTGCGTGCTGTGTTGACGTGAGCTGATTGCATCGAACACTGAAACCGATCGCCAGTCGGTAGCAACTTGAGCTTGAGCCTCGGCTATGGCTGAAGTCATTAGCACATACTCATTTACTCAACAAAAAAAAATACAGAAGGCACACACGCGACTGGGCTGAGGGCTGATAACAGAAGCCGCGATAAGCAAATTCATAGGTAAAGGAAATTACTGAGACCTAAGATGCTGGTTCTGTCTTTCCAGCCAATAAAACTTTTACCTTTTTTAGGGGTATATAAGGTATATAAGCTTATCAAAAGGTGAAATTGGACAATTACCTGCGGGTGGCTGAGCACGCGTGCGCAACTTACCTTGTAATACTTTATTGTTCGCATTTTCATGGTGACTCCATTATTTCATTCCATGCACCGGCATTCAGTTAATGAAGTGAGTAATGCCTTGAAAAGGCTCTGAAAAGGCAATGACGTAGAATATTTGCAGAAAAATATAGAGTGTTTGCAAAGCAGATCAGAGAGTAAATGTATTTGTTTAAGGTTTTCCTAGAAACATTAGTCATTGCTATAGTAAAAAAATGTAAACAATTCTTATCAATTGAGGTATATGAAATGTTGGCCCCTTAAATTCGCTCTGGTTTGTGAGGGGATAACCCAAATTAGAGGAATATTATATATGATAAGATTGAGGAAGAGTAATCTTGACACAAATATATTTTTGAAATATAACTTTTTTATAAATATTTCTATAAATATATATTCAATTGCACAACTTTAATAAGTTTAGAATTATGTTATTGAACTAAAATCATTTTTAAAATGAAAACAATCTGTTTAAATTAAAGATTCATTAATAAACAAGACAGAAAACTAGCTTTGGGATGCCGAAGCTTGATAATGCTTCCTGAAAATCTTTCATAACTAAGCCAAAAATTCATTAATTTCAATTCGGAAAGCAATTCTGTCTTAGTTTTTGTTAGTGCAACAAATCTGCAATGTCAGTTTACCAATTTAAAAAATTCAAATTTTTGTTAATTTTTCAAAATTTTGACGATGTAACCCCTTATAAAATTTTCAAAAAATTATCAAATTTGTTTTTCTTGCAGAAATGGCCTGTTAGATTCGCCTGTTGATGCTGATCAAGAATATATATGATTTATAGGGTCGGAAATGATTCCTTCACTGCGTTGCAAACTTCTGACTGAAATTATAATACCCTGCAAGGGTATAAAAAGGTTGATTTTAAATCAAATAAAACCCATTTGTTTTAAAATTAATATTTTAACAGTTTTAATTCTTTTAAAATTTAAAATTAGTATAAGAATTAGGACAAATTTAATTTTAGATCTAATAAGCTTATTTTCCAATTAATTAAATTTTTCAAAATTGATGAGTGTGACCGTACCTGGTTAGCTATATAGCTAAAAACCACTGGTTTGAGTATTGGCTCAGAATTATCACCAGGCGCGAAGCTGCCACTTAGTTTTTTCAAACACTGTGGCAGCCTTGAGGAATTTAAATTAGAATTCAAATACAGTTCCGTTAAAAGACAATTAAAATATAAACCATTTCTTGGCCTATTTTTGGTAAATTAGTGCACATTTGTGGTACAAATTTCTCTTTAGAGGGAGAATTAAGTTTGAAGCAGTTACAAATTGCAAACTTTGGCTTCCCAAAGTTAGTTTGAAATCTCGTTTCCATAAGTTTTAATGAATTTCAGATTTTAGAAAAATTAATGCTAGTTATTTATTTTGATTTATTATTATTATTTATTCAAAAGGCAGTGAATTTATATTAGTAATTTCTTATAAGCCCTAAAAATTCATAGAAAAATTCAACCAACCTTTTTTGGGGGCTCTTAAAATTTCAAATAAAATCTATAATTCAAATTATTCCCCAGAAACCCAGTAAACATTTCTCTGAAATAATAAATCAAAGCCATTCCCCCTTGGATCTTTGAATAAAAAAATTTATCTCCTTCTCGAAGATGCACACAGCGTCGTAATTTTTAAGACCCTTTTGCTTTGCCACCTAATTATGTAAAAATCCCCAAGCAAAGCAGTAAGTCAGCCTTTGTTGGGAGTTTCAAATATTTGTGCATTGCATTCATAAATCCGCAGAAACTTTCCATTTTAAAATCCGATAGCGAGCAGCAGCTGCAGTCTCAACCGCAGCCGCTAATCACGTCCGAGTGACGCGATGGAGGAGTCTCTTTAGCAGGTCATGATGTGAATTCTTAATTTCCGTATCTGTTCTGGACGAAGTCGACGAAGACGATGTCGTTTTATGTGATGTGTAGGGAGCATTTAAGCGATAGTTTGATTATTTAACGACGACAACGTGCCGAGAGCGCAATGGACACTTAAAAGATGGCAATTATACGAGCTGATCGAAAGCTGTTCAGAGTCCCTTGTTTGGCGTGACATTTTGTGACGGAATGGAAATGATATATAAAACCCTGAGTTGAAAATATATACATAGATTTGATCATAAAAGGCTAAGGCAGGCCCATTAGCGTATCAATTACACGCGCCATTGAAATCACTTAGAGTTGGTAAAGCGATTTCTCGCATTACACACTTGACATAAATTCGCTGGCGACTGGGAGACACTGGAGATAGAGTTCGAGATCTCAACCGGAAGGCAACCCAGAATGCGATATTTCAATGTTCATTCATTGTTTTACGACCTTTACAATTGCAGTGAAAGTGTTTTATGGTTGATTTTTTCGCTTGAAAGGTGGCATTATGTGGGCGTCTGAAATATTTGGGTCAGCAGATCAATTACGGCTGCCTGTCGCCGGCGCTAATAACTCTTTGAAACCGAAACGGAAAAGGGGTTAGTTTTAGGGCTCAAAAAGGGTAGAATATTCCTTTCCAGAGTATATATTTCTTACCTTTTGCATGTGCAATTTATGTACTTGTTTTAAATATTAAAAAATAGGGTAAACAAACCCCTCCTCTAACATAATATTTTTACCTGTCTGACGTCACAGGAAGGTGAACATGATTATGAACACCTGCATTGATTCACGGACGTGTGTTGGGCTTTATATATTTTCTACACTTCCTTTCGACTCTCGACACTCGTACATCCCCAAATAAGGCACCGCAGCTGCACCTCAAAGCTCACGTCGCCAGATCGGAACTTATCTATATATTAAAAATATATGTAATATGTCTGGTTTATTGTTATTGTGCTGCATGACTCCGCGCTGTAACTACTGTATGTAATCAGAATATTGCTGATAAAAGCCATCTCATTCACAATGCAGTTGTGACATGGAAGCGCTGGTAACTTCCGCCAAGTGTAACGACAGATTGTGACTGGAACCGATCCATTTCAAGGGCAGCTGCCCTATTTTCTTAATTTTCTTCTTATTTTCTGGGGAGCCTGGAAACTCCCACAACCGTTTTTACAGGGTTCAGAGCTGCTCACAGCTGGGATAGGGAAAATACACAAGAACACACAGAAAAAATAACAACGGGGGAAACTATCAAAAGAGAACTGAAAGTTTATGTTGGTATGTTTTATATTTTGTATATTTAAGAACCAAATTTTGTTAATTTATCATGTTAATTTCACATTTATTAAGGTTTATTTGACCTTAAAAATATATAAACCTTTTAAAATTAACCTTTTTTACATTACTTTGATACTCAATATAGTTTTAAAAACTAGCACATAAAATAAATAATCCACATGGTAACATATAAGCGTTCTTTCATCATTTGATATTAAAATGTTTTTCATATAAACTAAATTTTTCTCAGTTTGTTTTCCAGCGCCATAAATAGATTTACAAAGATGCCCCCAATAATGGGGCAAGCAACAATGGGGGGTCATGAACTTCAATTATGCGCCTCGTAAAAGGGCAGGCCCTTCTGCTGCAGCAGGTGCTGTGTGGCAGTAGCTACTGTGTTGCTGCTGCTGCTGCTGCTGTTTTCTTCCCTTGTTGCTGCAACACACAATTGCTGTCAAATCGCCTGGCGTGTACTTAATTGTGCATTTCAGTGGCGTCGCCAGGCCAGAGCACTTACCACAGGCGGCGTTGGAGAACCGAATTAGCTGCCCTTTTTTTGAAGTTGAAGTCTTAATGTTTACTTAGGGCTTTGTTTTGTTTCGGTTTTTAGAACTTTTTAACAAGAATTGTATTTATGAAACGAAATGGAAATCGAAATGGAAATGAAATTGAAAATGGAAGCATTCAACGACTTGTGAATTGACTTTTATGGGGTCTAATCTGCTGCTGCGGTCGAGCTTATCGGTCGATGCTATGCAGAGCCCACTTTTCCAGTCAACTTTTATTAGTTTTTATTGTTTTACATTGCCTTTGATAAACGAAATCAATTACGAGCTCCACACTCACGCATCTAAGCTAGAGTTTTCCCCGGCTTATCAGTTGGAGCTCGAGTACCCCTCGAGTGCTCCCCCAGATCTAATTGAACCCTGATCCCCTGCTGAACTGCTCTGAGCTCCTCGTGCCGGGTCACCCACTCGGTTAACTAGCGTGTCAACGGATCGTAAAGTACACTTATGTACTGGGGACTTAACCTACCACAATGTTGGTTGAGAGGTTTTTATATATATAATATATAATACTCAATTTCTAGACCCAGTCCCTGATAAGCGGCATAAACAAACCGCGATACAGTCAAGTTCAATGACAGTGAAGTAAAACCAACATTCGGTTGCTTGTAATCGCCTTCCTCCCTCCTCGAAAATCGTGATCGGCATCCTTCATAACCACCATATGGTGGCGGACTTTAATTTACTTTTATCTCCTACCCCAAAGAGTGATGGCTTACAGATAAAAAATAGAAAGATTAATTGGGTTTTTCATTAAGTTTTGTTAATTGAAAATTGGTTTAAATAGTAGACCTAGAAATTATAGTTAATTATACAAACGAAGAGGCTTATATACTTGAATATTTATAGGTCTTTCAATGACTTTCCTTGGCTCTATGGAGTTTTTATATTTCTATAGAAGATGGAAAGGTGTATATTCTTAATTCAAACTAAATAATTTAAACTTTTCTATACCTTAAGCTCAAATATTTTCCACTTAACGTAACTCCCAGCTTTCTTTTAAGTGCACAATCTTGGCGGGCCTGCATCAAGCCCATTGAAAATATTAATTATAACGAAATAAACGAGATGATGTGGAATAAATACGAGTTCCTTTAATAAGTGTATATATGCATAATAAAGGCCAGCTCCCTGTCCGCGGAACTCCATGGTGACAGGCGGCAAGAAGGCGACGCCGAGCCGCTTGCTTTTCGAAAAATTTGCTGTTTGCATGGAAAACACTGAGACACAAAACACGGACACAGCCCTCGCACTTGGGCGTGCACTTATTTATGTGCGTCTTATTTAGCAGCCAGTGTGTGTGTGTGAATGGTGTGTGTGTTCCTGGTGTGTGCCTCCGGAGGGTGAGAGTGAGGGTGAGTACGAGTGTGAGTGCAACTGCAAGTGGCGTTCGGAACAAGGAGAGACACCACACGAAAATGTCGAAATCAAAAGGAAGGAAGCTATCAAGGAAATTAAAAAAAGCGAAATATATTTTATATATTTATATATTATATATACATTTATATAATGATTATATAATTTATATTTTATATAATTAATAACTTTTAGATTAATTAATAAGTAGTTACAACTATATTATATTTTTAGTGACTAGCTCAGCAATGTAAATTAGAAATACTTAAGTTTTAGGAAGAAGAAAAATCAAAATAAATAAATAAATAAAAATGTTATACCGTAAACTTACGGGAATTATAATTCAGACAATTCAAGGACCTAGTATATATTATAATATGTTATATTGTACATTTTGTAGCACTTTTAGAGCTACATAAATCTTTCTTTAAACAGCTACTTTGTATGACATATAAAGGAACTTGGTACCTATATTCTAGACGATTTTAAGGTCTGGTTTTGCAGCTTATATGGCTGTCAATATATACATTCAATGTATATCTACATATTAAACAATTTTAATTGAGCTTAAATTAAGCCAACACCCACATTTAAATAGGTTTTCGTCCATCATCTCATGTTTATTTACCCTTCCAAATATATTTATATTCCAAGGTATCTCAAAATCTAAGAACCTTTCCGGCGACATACCTGTCGGGTGTACAATGACAGCGGCAGCGACGGCTTCGAGGGCTGTCCAAGTCGCCTGCAGCTCTTGAATTCATTCCATTTCGAATCGTCGGCGAGTGAAAACGTCCAAAGTTCGGTTGCACGCCTGATCTCTCGGCTCGCCTCGGTCTTGGTTTCGATTTATATGAGTGTTGCGGAAACATAGCTTTATAATATATATTATATATGCCATATATACACATGTATATATGCAGATAGTAGTATGGTCCAGTAGTTCCAGCAGCAAAGTGACAAAAAGCCAAACAAACTAGTTTCTACAGTGATTTTTCAGCAACGATCTCGGCGAAAGCCGGCCCGGCGCGGGCCTAATTGAATAAATATAATTCCAAGAGAACGCCGCGCCGATCTCGAGTGTGTGTGCGAGTGTGTGTTTGAGTGAGCTTCAATTAAATTCAATAAATCATAAATACATATACGAGGGAACGTATCCTGTGGCTCACAATTGTGATTTATTGCTTGAAATTACGAAATTACGCATGCAAAAATTTAATTTTTGATGAGTTTTAAATAAAAATTAAAGTTGAAAATGTGCCGCCTTGTGATCCTTGCCCTGCTCTTTCTGCAAAGCCAGATAGAAGCCTTTAATTTCTCGCCACGTGCGAGTTTGGTGATAAAGGCGCCGACTCATCTGAAGTTCCAGCAAAACCAAACAAGGAGCTCCTACTTTGGATACACGCTCGTCATCCGTCCAACCAGGTGAGTTGTCAAGGCGGAGTATTTGCATGCTTGAAGGGAGGGAGAGTGATATTCCCACCTTTATCTCTTGACAAGCAACGCCTTTCAGTTTCACAAGTTTCAGCTGGAACACCTCTGTCAATATTTTGAAACTTCTTTCTTACCTTTCGACACCCGGAAACGAATAGAGGGGCTTTTGCCAAAGAAGATCGATCGTAAGAAGTGGCAACTTGGCAAAATTAGACCATTTTTATTGACACTTAACACTCTCTCAGGCTTTTATTTGCTCGGTAATTAAAGACAGGCCGCAATTGTAAATGGTTTTCTCAGCCTGTTGAAGTAATAGACTCAAGTGGAGTTGACTCGACGGCAGCTGCACTAAATATGTTGCTGCAATCCCAGACTAATGACTTGTCCACCAAAAACCCGACTTGAAAAACACTCAAAAATCATACCACTTCAGACAGAAAATTTTCTAAAAATAACACAAAAACTGGCTACTTCAGTTTCAATTGCCACAGATCTGAGAGATCGCGACTTCGACTTGGAACAATTGACAAAAAAAAGGCAAGCTGGGGCGACCTACTTATCACTTGATATGTAGACCCAATGGCGGCTACTCTTGGTGTTTCGGAGCACCAGAAATGACATCACACACACCTCAGCCACAAATCACAGTTAATTGAATAAGAAGAAAGCTATTGTAAACGAAGTTTAGATGCTCTTCTTGGGAAGTCTGAGATGGAAATTATATTACAGAGATTTTTTGTGGGGAAAACTAAGCTAAAGATACAAAGATAATGCTGGAGATAGTATGTGAAAATTAAAGATATTGTTTTAGATGTTCATATATTTTAGATACTTTAATATTTTCTTAGTTTTCCGGATATTACTCTAAATCTTTTTGGGGAGTCTGAAATGGAAATTATATTACAGAGATTTTTTTTGGGGAAACCTAAGGAAAAGATACAAAGATACTAATTGAGATAGTATGTGAAAATCGAAGATATTGTTCTAGATAGTTATATTTTCTAGATACTTTACAATTTTCTTAGTCTTTCAGCTATTACTCTTGAGATTCTAGACTGAATTTTGGTTGTAACGCCCCAAAAAACCCTCTTAAAATACTCCCAAAATCATAATCCTTATAACTTCTCTGATTTAACTTATGTAAAGCTCTTTAGATACCACTTTTCCTACTCTTCCTAGAGTATCCAAATAATATATACATCCCCCCAGAAGCTCTTGCCAAATCCAGGCCACACCAGCTTCGAAATAGAAAACTTTTGTTTTGTTTACTTTGACCAGAGTGTACTTCCAGCCATATCTTGTTTTTTAATTCAGACGATCAGCAACCTCGTTAGAATGCAGTACGTGATCATAACGAGTGTTGTTGGCTGTGCTGACCGACCATATTTTATTACCATAAAACCTGGATGGGTAATTTGGAACTTCCTCTGCCTTGCCTCCTCTACTTTTTTTTTTTATTGCCAGCCAAAATACCCATGACTATGTGCTATTACCAAGTGCGCCTAATTATGTACGGAAATTGCGCGTAAAATCACGACAAGCTGTAATTTATTTCACATCAATTGAAGTTTGAAAAAACACAGACTGTGTAAGGCCTGTTTTATGGCTTCCTGGCTGCCATCTGATGAATATTCAGAACTTTGGAATTGTAACGAAATTTGTAGGAGAGTGTGCACTCAATCACTCTTTGCCCAATACATACCACTTGCATTCTGGCGAAATGACTCACAAAATGTGTCCAAACCGATTCCCCACTCCAAGTGGCGTCTCCAAAGAAAGAGCTCCCCCGCCCGCCAACACTGACACCACCACACACACAAATATTTTTAGCCGCTTTGCTCTCGGTCATTAAACCGAATTCCAAAAAAAAAAAGAAGTCTCCACAAAGGAAAACGGTGCAGTAACAGTTGTTCTTACCATTTGCTGACCGCAAGCTGCTGCATTTCTTTGTCTTTGTTTTTGTTTGGCTGGCAGAGATTGGGGGTGGAGGTTGGGATTTGGGGAGTGGAGATGGGTTGGAGGTGGAGCTGGTGCAGGGGGGAGATATGTGTGGTCCGCATCATGGCTTATTGTCCGCTCGCATAAACAGTAAACAGTTCCTTATTCGGCATTTCAACAAAGCGCCAGCGTCACAACGAACATCTTCGGCTGCAGCAGTGCACACACACACAGTGGAGGTCACAAAAATAGGTCAAAGAAATTATAAATAACTCTCTCAGAAAACTTTTCATTTAACATATCATCTTACTTAAGAGCAATTAATAATGTGTTCTCAATTAGAATTGAAATCATGTTTAATAATAATTTAATATTATAGGCCTTTATATATTGCAGTCTTTATATTTTTATTTTACACCAAAAGTTGCGCACTTCTTTTTACAAAACGCCGACAAAAAGTAGAGATCGCAGTCTCTCCATATACATATATCATTACAAACTATCGATAACCTACTTTATTTACAATCGACTTAATACATGGTGGTCCTAATATTGTTTCCACTTATACTACATGGTGGTCCTCATATTGTTTCCACTTATACTACATGGTGGTCCTCATATGTTCCTACAGCTCGGCCGTCCTGACTTTTAGGATCTCCCGATCCTTGCCGACATAGCTCTTGTTATTCTTTTAAATACAATCTTTTCTTCTTTATCTTCCTTATCATTTTTACAATTGTCTTTACATATATAATTATTCATATTGCTTCTTAAACTAGGTTTAATTCTGTAAATACATTTTTCCCTTGTTTCTTTTTTTATTTCTTCATTGTCCCTATAATCTTTACATTTTTCACAATTTTCATTTACATTTAATTCATCATTCGTTACATCTAATTCATTATCTTCTATGTTTAATTCATCTTCTTCTATATCTAATTCATTTCCTTTACTATTATTTTTTCCTTCTGTATCAATCCAAGGCTTCAAATTGTGTACTGCCCATATCCCTTCATATGGTTTTTGCGTTTTCTGAAAATTTTCTACATCTCTTATTAAATATCTATCATTCCCTATATCCTTTGCGATTGCATAAGGTCCTTTAAACCTCGGAATAAGCTTACTAGACGCTCCACTTGTAGAATTAAAATTTTTCAACATAATATAATCCCCTACTTGATACTTGTGTGGTTCTCTGCGTTTGGCATCAACATATTTTTTATTATATTCTTGTGCTTTTATTTGTGCTACTCTAGCCTTTTCTCTAATTTCATCTAAATTGACCTTTTCTTTAATTTGTTCATTCTCAATTATATTTTCCTTCACGTTATCAATTACTTTCCCCTTTTGTCGTATCCCAAATAACATTTTACTCGGATATTCATTTATGCTTTTGTGAAATACGTTATTAATAGCAAATTCTACCTCAGACAGTACCTTATACCATTGTTCATTCTCTTCCGTATTTATTAGTTTGCTTATCATCGGTCCCAGTTCCCTATTTGTTCTTTCTACTTGGCCATTTGCCTGCGGTGACCCTGTCGCAACCTTTAAGTGTTCAATGTTGTTTTCCGAAACAAAACTCTCAAACTCTTGTGATGTGAAACATGTTCCTCTATCCGAAATAAGGATCTTTGGTCGACTATATGCTCTGAAGTAATCGTATAATGCATCTATTGCCTCTTTTGATTTCGTAGTTTTTGTTGGATACAATCTTACAAATTTGGTAAAACCATCTATTACTACCAGAATGTGTTTTTTTACGGCATTTTTGCTTTCAATCGGACCATAGTGATCTATGTGTAACACTTGAAAAGGCAACGTTCCTTTCGGTATAGAATGAAGAAAACCCTCCTGTCTCGTATTCTTAGCTGTAAATGCAATACATTTAAGACAGTTTTTAATGTGTTCCTCTATTTTACTTCTCATATTTGGAAACCAATAACTTTTACTTATTATATTTGCCACTTTTTCCGTTCCCCAATGTCCCATTTCATTATGGTATTTAAAAAGAATGTGAGTTTCCATTGATTCGGGTACATAAAACAATAAGTTATCCTTGTTTTTTCTATAAACTACTCCGTTCCTCATTTCAAAAAAACTATGCTCTCTCTCCTTTAACATCTCTTGTAGTCGAATTATTTGTTTGTCTTTACTTTGACAAATAAGAAGATTATCCTCAAACGTGTTATCTTCAATAACCATAATTGTATTACACCTACTTAATGCGTCAACATGTTGCATTCTTTTTCCTGACCTATGTTCCCATTCGCAATCATAATTTTCTAGTTCTAATGCCCACCTTGCTATTCTCGGGTTTAGTTCTTTCTTTTGTAAAGTCAACTTTAACGAATTACAGTCTGTTACAACCTTAAAAGGAATGCCTTGAAGATATATCCTAAAACGTTTCAACGCGTATATAACTGCCAAAGTTTCTAATTCAAAACTATGATATCTAGATTCTGTTTCCGTAGTTCGCTTTGACATGTAAAAAATTGGATGAAACTTTCCGTCGCCTTTTCTTTGTAATAATATCGCCCCAAATCCAATTGCACTCGCATCGCAATGCAGCTCTGTTTCATCTTCTGGATTATATATTGCTAAAATTGGTGTTTCTAATAATTTTCGTTTCAATGATTCAAACGCCTCCATTTCATTTAGTCCAAATTCGAATTTTTTGTCCTTTTTCGTCAAATCGTGGAGCGGTTTTGCAATAAATGAGAAGTCTTTGATAAACCTCCGGAAATAGGAACACATTCCTAAAAAGCTCTGAACTTCTTTGACCTTAGTAGGAATTGGAAAATCATTTATTGCCCGAATTCCTTCCTCATTTGCCTGTATACCCTTTTCTGAAATAACATATCCGAGATATGTTACTTCATTTTCTAAAAAACTGCACTTATCCATTCTCAATTCAAGTTTGTTTTCTACCAAAAGTTTAAAGACCTCTCCCAAAATTGCTATATGTTCTTCGTATTCTCGTGTAGCAATCATTATGTCGTCCAAATATACTACAACTTTTCCTTCTCTTATCATTTTCTCAAATACTTTGTTTATAAAACGTTGAAATATAAATGGTGCATTTGTTAATCCAAATGGCATTCTTAAGTATTCAAACTGTCCTAGTGGAGTTATGAAAGCAGTAAACTTAATTGAATCAGGATGCATGTATACATGGTTATAGCTATTTTTCAGATCTAGTTTCGTAAATATTCTTTTGTTAACAAGACCATCTAGCAAGTCATCTATCAATGGTATAGGATATTTTACTTTTGTAGTCAGTTTATTAAGACGCCTATAGTCTACACACATTCTCAGACCACCAGTTTTCTTCTTAACCAATACTATTGGAGATGAATATTTGGATTCACTCACTCGTATAATACCATTCTCTAAACCCTCATCAATAATTTTTTGAACATTGGACTTCTCAGCGTAGGACAATCTTCTAGGAGCACTACTAAATGCCTTGTTATCTTCAACTTCTAGTTGCATTTCAGTTTTTATTTTCGGTTCAACCGGCCTTGCGCATTTTATATAACCACTCTCAATAAGATTAATTAACTTTATTCTTTGCTTGTAGTTAACGGATTTTCCAATACTATATTCATGTTTCTCATCTGGAATATCATACTCAATTGCTAATATTTGATTTTCAAAACTGTTTTCTTCTGTTTCTTTTCCTATACTTCGTTTTTGATTCTTTTCCGAACATTTTTCCTCACTTATAATACTGACTTTTTTATTCGTGTCATTATTTTCATTTAGTTCCATAATATTAATTTCTTTGACAGCTTCTTCGGTTCTCTTTCCGATAGTCAGTTTCATGTTGCATTGTTTTAAGAAATCTCTACCCAAAATAATCGAAAAACCCATAGATTCATTATCCACCACCATTAACTCGCACAATACGTCTTTATTTAAACAAGAAATTAAACATTTTACACTTCCAAAAATCTTCAGTTTACTTTTGTTAATTCCAACAAAACTTCTGTTATTCCTTTTCCTTAAATGTATTTGAGGTGGAACGTATGCTTGTTTTATCAAACTTATGGGGCTTCCTGAATCTAAGAGTGTTTCTATAAAAATGGGTTTACAATAAGTATCCGATAAAAATATTACTTTCATATAACTTACATATTCATTTTGTACATCTCGTTTTTTATACTGCTCACAATCCTTAGCTTGATGTCCAGGTTTTCCACAAGCGAAGCAAGTACCCATCTCTCGTTTCGGCTTTCGACATTCGCTTGCTATGTGCCCCAAACTGTTACAGTTGTAACACTTAACATTTCGCCTTTGAGTTTTTCCAGCATCCTTCTGTTCCTGTGCGTTTCGTTGTGTGGATGATGTCCATTGTAACTCGATATCGATGAATGCTTCTAAAATTTCGGTCTTCGTCGAGAAATTTTGTAGTTTCGCCATGTTCCGAAGATTTACATCCGGAATTCCCGCTATCATGTACTCGATCAGCTCATCTTCATCCAGGTCAATTTCATTTCCCAGAGATACCATTTCTTGGAAATATTCGTCGAAGCGTTTTCCTCTTTTCCAGGTGCATAATTGTAGTTTTTTCCTGGTAATAAGTTTAGACCCTTTCTTTTCAAAATGTTTGGCCATTTCGTTTAGCAGAAAATCTACAGTTTCTGCCATTAGCGTAGGATTAGCAGTCACCCATTCCAATGCTTTGCCTTTGACTTTGTTAAAGATTACTGCTCGCATCACATCGTCATCTACGTTGTATATTTTCCGAACATTGTTGATCATTGTACGCCAGTTGGAGAATTTATTGTCGCCTTCAAAAACGTATACCAGCTCCTTTAGCATTTCCAGAGATATTTTATTTCTAGCACCCTCTGCATAACTTTGTTTATTTTTAATATTAGCGAGTTCTTTCTCCAGTTGACGTATTTTTTCATCTTTCTTAAACATTTCAAAGCGTTGTAGAATAATGTCTAAGTCGCATTGCTCTTTCATATTTCCGGGCTCGTTAAAATCTCCATTGTTTTTTCCGTCCGCTTCCCTTACGTTGTTGTCCGGCCTTACGTTATCATCTTGCTTTACATTGTCGCTTTGCATTACGTTTTTATTTGCCTTTACGTTGTCGTTTCCATTTCCATTTTGCTTCGCGTTGTCCATCTCCCTTACGTTTTCATTTTCCTTTACGTCGTCGATTTTCTTAACGTTGCTTTTTTCCCTTACGTCGTAGCTTTTCTTTACGTTGTCCTTTCCGTCTTCTTCGTCGTTGTACTGGTCGTCGCCATCTTCATTTTGTATCTTCTCTCGTCTCTCGCTATTCTGTTGCCCACTCTCGTTGTTTCTTTCTTCTCCTTCGTCGCATTTCTCTACGTTGTCTTTGGTTTCTGTCGAAATGGCGGCGTCGTTTTCCGTCGCAACCGAAAGGTTTCTAGAATGTTCCATTTCGTCGACTTTACCAGATTCCAAATTCCTTTTCAATTTCAGCACGCTCTGCTCAATTTGTGGTTTCGCTATTCGTTGCAACCTCCAAATCAGAATATTTTTGGTGCCGGTAGCATCCAAACTATTCACGACGCACAAAAATTGCAATTCTTTTTTAAGCAAATTTTTTAAGTTTGTCGATGGCATGTATGTGTGTACTTCCAGATTTGTTAATTTGATGATGATGACACAGTTCACTTAAGGCGTGTTCAAGACCACTTCTGAATATTATAGGCCTTTATATATTGCAGTCTTTATATTTTTATTTTACACCAAAAGTTGCGCACTTCTTTTTACAAAACGCCGACAAAAAGTAGAGATCGCAGTCTCTCCATATACATATATCATTACAAACTATCGATAACCTACTTTATTTACAATCGACTTAATACATGGTGGTCCTAATATTGTTTCCACTTATACTACATGGTGGTCCTCATATTGTTTCCACTTATACTACATGGTGGTCCTCATATGTTCCTACAATATATATTATATTTTCCTGATTTAAAATTTTTCTTCACTCAAATTCTGATAAAAATTGTAAAAATAAAAATACTACATTCTAGATAAAGTTCAGTTTACTCTTAGAATCTCAAGGCCTTTGGGGGTATATCCACATGTGGCTGCGAGGGTGCTGGAAAGTAATTATATATCGACATAGATTGCTTGGGGATTTATATCTATTATATATTCTAAATAAATCCAAAAAAAAAGCTATAAAAACAATAGAAATGAGGCAAACTAAATTGCAACACTACTCTGTTCTTATTATATTTTTCACATATGTTTATATATACATACATATTTTTCCCAAATTTTTAATTTCATTAATCTGAACAGCCATTCATCATCATTTCGAACCCCTTATAATTACATCTACATATTTTTTGGGGTCACCTCCAACTTGGACACCGCTGTGGGAATGCACAAAAGCCCGAGTGAAATGAGGTGGGAGGTGGACTTGGGACATGTGCGTGTGCGAGACACGGCTTACATGGTTATGAGTCACTTCTTGGGGAAATACGCAAGCGACAGTGATAGTGTCTTGTGTATTTACCAAAATTTCAGCATGGTTTGTGTTAGCCGCCGAAGTGAAAACAAATGTTGGCCGCATGTTTTAACAGCCTTTAACTGTTTTAGTTTTGGGCCTGAACAAATGGCATATCAGGTAGCCAAAGTGACGTGTGCTTGTTACCAAAGAAATAACTCAAACTGTGGACACTTTGTTTTTAATGATTGGCATGCAATCAAGCTCAAACTATTACTTCGTCGAGGGATAAAATTACGTATGAAATCGGGTTGGGGTTTATAGTGGATGCATGGCGATGTCTAGTGACTCATCTCATTTCCACTGACTAAGCCGGGGGAACCTTGTAAACATACATATACGTATGTATGTATGACAATAAAAAATAAATCAAAAAGATGTTGCAGCTTGTTAAGTGAAGCAGATTTTATTATTTACTATAATTGCTTAGACTTTTATCTTTAAGATTGAACGAATTGTTGGCTTATAAAAAATATTTACAATTTGTATAAGCTAAGGATGAGCTTGAAATAAATTAATATATTTTACAAATAAATCACTTTAAATAATTTATATACTACAAATAAATATTTTCTTTCTTCTGTAAAAATTTTAAAATATATCAAGAAAGATAAAAATAGAAAATAGAGTGTAACCAGTTCTTGTTGAATTGTTATTAATCAATGAAGCCTGTAAAAAGACTTTTAACAAGAAAGGAAGCTAACTTCGGCACGCCGAAGTTTGTATACCCTTGCAGATATTATTTCATTACATTTCAACTATACTTATAATGTTTACAGTTTGACAGTTACAGTTTTACATTCACACCTTTACATTTTCTCTACATCTACCGATCGCTCCTATGGCCGCTATATGATATAGTTGTCCGATTTTCATGAAATTTATACCAAAATTCTACAATAATAAAATAAGCTTATATCTCAGAGTAGATGAAAATACGTTGAAAAACAACGAAGTTATAATTTGTTTCCTATTAATTTCCCGATCGTTTCTATGGCAGCTATAAGATATAGTCGTCCGATTTTCATAAAATTTTTACCAAAATTCAGAAATAATATAGAATGGCCATATCTAAAAAATTGTGCAAAAATGTTAAAAAACAGCAAAGTTATAATTTTTTTTCGAAAAATTTATCGAACATTTGTATGGCAGCTATATGATATAGTCGTCCGATCCGGCCCGTTCCGACATATATAGCAGTGAGAGTATATAGAAGACTATATGCAAAGTTTCATTCAGATAGCTTTAAAACTGAGGGACTAGTTTGCGTAGAAACAGACAGACGGACAGACGGACAGACGGACAGATGGACAGACGGACAGACGGACAGACGGACATGGCTATATCGACTCGGCTGTTGATGCTGATCAAGAATATATATACTTTATAGGGTCGGAAACGTCTCCTTCACTGCGTTGCAAACTTCTGACTGAAATTATAATACCCTGCAAGGGTATAAAAATAGAAACTTGATTGTATTTTCATTAAATAATCAGTGATTATAGCTAGTTGTAATCTATAGATTAAATATTAGCGAGGCTCCCTATGTTCCTCTCAGAAATTATATACAGCAAAATAAATACTATCAAGCTTTAAATATTTGTATTACTAATATATAAATTACTAATCTTAGCTGGCAGTCATGGGATTTATGTAAAACAATACTAATTGGAAATTTATTTTATAAAATATAACTCTGAAAAACCAGCCTCTTTTTAAACTTTTTTATCATTGTAAAACATTAAACATTAATTCCCTTGCCTTGCTTTAAGTTCAAACTTCTGCTTGCCTTGAATTTTTAGTTGTTTATTTATAGTTTGGTAAGCATTTTAAGAGCATCCGCTCTATATATGTTTTTGCATTTTTGCAGTTTTAATCTTTATCTTATCAATTGAGAGCCAGATAAGTTAGACTGAGCTATAAATGAGTAATAGAAGTAAGAGAAGTTATGTCTGCCAGATGGAACTTACTATTTATCAATAAATAATATATAAATTTAAGTTTTAGTTTAACCAGTTCTCTGTTCCTATCAATTGAGTTTAAGATGAGTCAGTCTTTGGCTCAAGAAGCTGCTTAAAAAAACAAACACTTTGATTTCCACAATTGAGAGTGGTCTCCCTGAAAACTGCAAATATGGCAGAGATGGTTTCGATGGCACTCCCACGAGGCGGAGGCCAACGGTAACGTGAGTAAGCCTGGCCAAAACAAAGCGGCTCTCTCATATCACAGCCATAACTTGTTTGCTCTTACCCGCTCAATATTTTTCTCTCAGCTTATCGGGAGAGCCAAGGTGTAGCTCGCTGTGCCTTGCCTCAGTTAGTAGCTTTCAGACCTTCGATCGGAACTGTTGCCGATTATATATATATCCACTGCTGCTGGCGGCAAGCATAACGAAAGTGATAATAAATACACGGAGTGGAGATCGCGTGGCGATTTAAAATATTTAAAACTAATCGCAGCTCAAAGACCTATAAAAAAAAATCTGCATAAATGAAGCAGATCGTGTGGGCTCTGGCCCTGTGGTGCCTCACAGTGGTCCCCTTTCCTGGCAGCTCCTTCAACCTATCCCCGCGACCCAACCTGCGGATCTTGGATCCCCAGCCCTACACCAACATGACCAAAGTGCGTGCGTCATATTTTGGTTTTACGATGAGCCTGCGACCCAATGGGTAAGAGCATCTCCCGCATCTCCGAGTCCAAGTTCCCCACTCTTCCAACTCCGTATTCGGGGAGTAAACAGGTTGATGATTCACTTCGCCCCAAACGGCACTCAATATATAAGCAGTAGTAGCCGTTAAAAGTGAATGAAATGAACTTTTTTGAAAATGCTATGAAAGCTATACAAAAAAAGAAGGAAAATATTAAAGAAATGCCGTAAGAAGCACTTAATGCCTTGTACAAACGATGAGGTCATACCCTTAATATCAATTATCAGCACACACACGCAGCGAGGAGGAGGAGGTATAGTCAGGCAGGGGACTCTATATATGGTATTTACGGGTTCATGGCGATATGTTGGAGAGCTGGAAGTTATGCAAATATTTGCAGTGCTGCACGTCCGAGCCCTACAGTTATTCCATTGGATTATTCATCGAAAAACCGAACAGAGCAGGGTGGAGTTCGCTTAGTTCTAGAACGCTTCGGTTAAGTTAGAAGCCAATGACAATTTGTTATCACAAAGCAACGTTTGCCAGCTACGATTTACGATAAGATTGCCGCTGTCACAGTGAAATGTCGCTAAGGCAACATTTTCTGAGATAAGCTTCACCTCTCTCTCTCTCTGAAAATAAATATATAGTCTTATCAAGTTTCTATTTACCTCGAATTGCATTCGATTTCTCAGTTATGCTGAGCTATTGATGGGTAATTTTGTGTCTTGGTAAATCTATCAAATAAATACCTTTTCATTGTCAAGCCACTTGACTGACTGACTGACTGTGACTGTATAAGTTCGCCGGAAAAGTCGACTAATGGATGAGACATATACTACCTTCAATTGCCCCACAATGTCTGACTAATACAGAATGTACTGAGCATTGTAACAATATCCGTTCAATATTTCCAGTTGTCAAAATACATTTGTTTTTACCTCAAAAGAAAATATAAGAAACTAAGAACTGGGTATATATGTAGTAACTGCTGGCTTCCCATTCGTAAATATATCTGACTGCTACTTTATATTTGTTTTCTTGACTTTTTTATGAGCCAACAAAGAAGAAATGCTGGCTGGCTTGCTGCTGTCACTTTTAACAATTTTATTTGCTAATGATATACATATACATATTTCTACATTTATGAACATACATTTGTGGTACATTGTTTTTTTTCGACCAGGTATTTTGTTCACTTTGTTTGTTTCCAAAGTTTGGCAAATAAAGCGATCGCTTCAAAGGTTTTTATGTGGTGTTAACCATTTAAATTAGTCAAAGCAATTTGTTGGAAAGTCGTGGGTATTCGATTTATTAACAATAAACGAAATAAATAAAATAAATGAAACAAAAAATAATAAAATAATAAATAATTTTATTAATAAATCATTTTCTATAAAAAATAAACTTGAACAATGCTCAAAAAAGTATTTAAAAGCGTGTAATGGTACATTTTAAAAACAAAACTTGCGCAAAATCATATTTAAAGCATATCTCTTCCCCTTATTAATATACCATTTTCATCCTACCTCCCTCATTTCAGCATCATCGTTGGTGCTCCTCGTGCCCAATCCACCTTGGTGTCGCAGCGCAATATCAGTGAGCCAGGAGCGATATACAGGTGCTCTCTGCTAAACGGTGAATGCCATCCATATGTCCTGGACGAAACAGGCAACTTAGATGTACCCTACAACGGCGTCACCCTTGACTCTGTGCGCCATGACTTCCAGTGGCTGGGCGGATCCATGGACGGAGGCACCCGCGACACGGACAAACTGCTTGTGTGCGCTCCCCGCTTCTACGCACCCGGTGATAAGGATTACCACCTGCACGGGATCTGCTACTGGGTGCAGGACACCCTGGACAGCACTCCAAAAAATGTATTCAGCATCTCGCCGCTGCGCGTTAAAAAAGAGCAAGCAGTCATAGACGAAGGCGTGAACTCCTTTAACTACATCTACGGCGAGATGGGTCTGAGTGCCCATGTTGTAGACTATAACTCCAAGTTTCTCATCGGAGCACCTGGCATCTTAAGATGGAAAGGTTCAGTGATCCTGTACCGTAAGAATGACAACGACGACACGCCCTCAGCTAGTCGGCGGGACACGAGCAGCGCGCTCCGCCGCAGTCGTCGAATACGGAGTGCTGCGAATGAGGACTACGAAGAGCTGGTCGCCACACCAACCGGAAATGATGATGAATATTTTGGCTATGCGGTTAGCTCCGGTTACTTCGACAGCGCCAACCTGTCCACACTGCTCTACGTGGCCACCGCCCCCCAGGCCAACAAGCAGTCCGGCGAGGCCTACATCTTTGACATCAAAAACGAAAAGATTAAGAAGCACCACGTCTTCCAGGGTGAGCAGTTTGGCGAATACTTTGGCTACTCGGTGCTAGCGGAGGATCTCAATGGGGATGGCAAAACGGATGTGATCGTCTCGGCGCCGCAGTACGCTCTGGAGGATTCCCACGACAACGGAGCCATATATGTGTTTATCAACAAGGGCTTTGTGAGTAATCCATGATTCCGTCTATGGGTGGGTCTGAAGTGGGTCTTCCCTGCTCAGTGAAATATGAGAAACTGACTAATGCTTCCTTATCGTTGCAGTTCAACTTTGAGAGGAAGATCTTGCGCTCGCCGCTGACGAGCAATGGCCGCTTCGGCACCACCCTCTCCCGACTGGGTGACATCAACCATGACGGCTTTAATGGTGGGTTTAGCAGGCCTTTCTTTATAGTTCTTAAGCTCCAGATCTAAATGAATCTTCACTAATAATTACCTTTTCCATAGACATTGCCGTAGGCGCTCCATTTGCTGGGAATGGCTCAGTGTTCATCTACCTGGGCAGCGAGCGGGGACTGAGGGATAAGCATAGCCAGCAGCTAGATGCTCCTAGCCAGCAGGCCTCCAAATATGGAACCCACATGTTTGGCCACGGCCTGTCCCGCGGTTCCGATATCGATAACAATGGCTTCAATGACTTTGCCGTGGGAGCACCAAATGCCGAGGCTCTGTATTTGTACAAAGCCTATCCGGTGGTCAAGGTTCATGCCACCGTGAAGTCAGAGTCGCGTGAGATCAAGCCGGAGCAGGACAAGGTGAAGATCTCCGCCTGCTATCGGTTGGGCACCACTGCCAAGGACACCAAGATACAGCAGCAGGAGCTAAAAATCCGGATAGCCATGGATACGCAGCTGAAGCGGGCCAAGTTCGCCCAGACGCAGACCAACGAGATGAGCTTCGAGGCAAATGCTGGACTGGGCGAGCAGTGCCGCGTCTTTGAGGTCCAGGTGCGCTACAGCGAGAAGGATATATTCACGCCCATTGACCTGGAGATGCACTACGAATTGATCAAGAAGGTTCCCGAATCGGAGGGTAAGCTTTTATTATATTTTGTTTATATGCTAAGGGTTCCTTTAATAACATAATTATCTTTAAACAGAATTCTGCGACACCTGTGTGGCTGTGGATCCAGCGGATCCAAAGGTTTACCAGGATAAGATCATCTTCAGCACAGGCTGTGCCAACGATGTCTGCAACGCCGATCTGCAACTTAAGAGCAAGGATGTGAGGTAAGCTGAAAACACTTTTTAATTTTTTTTTATTGGTCTTAACACTTTCCTCTTTTTTAGCTCCACTTATATCCTGGGCAGCGCCGACACTCTCCGCCTGAACTACGAGATCACCAACGTGGGAGAGACTGCCTACCTGCCCCAGTTCAACGTGACCAGCGCCTCCCGTCTGCCCTTTGCCCAAGTGCCCGGCAACTGCAAGGTCACCGAGGCCTACATGGTGTGCGATCTAAATAGAGGACGACCTTTGGCCAAGGGTGACCGGGACTCGTTGACCGTCAGCTTCGATGTGAGCCAGCTGAGTGGGCTCTCACTGATCATCACCGCCGAGGTGTTCAGTACGGGAAGGGAAGCGAATCCCATGGACAACAGGCAGGTTAATGTGATTGGCCTGAAGGAGTTTACCGAGATCGATGCCACCGGGTAAGACATAAAACTTAAATAAAACCTTAGAAGACTTGCTAAGATTTTCATAACCTTTCAGTGGCCAAACCAATGCACAGATTGACCTGGAGCACTACAGCAACTCGACAGAAATCATCAACAACTACGAGATCAAGAGCAATGGTCCTAGTGTGATTGAGGAGCTAACGCTGTCCTTCTATATTCCCATTGCCTACAAGGTGGCCGGCTCCTCGGCTGTTATACCCATTATCAACATAAACAGCCTGAGGATACAGGCCACCTACGATTCCCAGCTGGTGAACATGGATATCTACGACCAGAACGATACCCTGCTCCTACTGGACGCCAAAGAGGTATCCACCACGGTCAGCGGTGGCCTGGAGAGGACTGTGATCACGCAGAATGGTGGAGGCTATGACATATCCGCCAGTGGTCACATCCATCAGACCATGGAGGTGCTTGATACGGATTCGGTGGCCACTGCTTCGATGACACGGAAGCGTAGGGACCTTAAGGCTTTGACCGCCAACCGGGAGCAATATGCTCGCATCTCGAACGTCAAGGCTCATGATATGCTGAGCGATGACTTCAAAGACAAGTTGCCGGTCAACCGGACCATTGTCTTCCACTGCCGCGATCCCCAGATGACCACCTGTATCCGGGCCGAGATGAAGGTACATTTCAGGCCGGAGAAATCCATTAACCTGAATATGCGCTACAATGTGAATCTGAACGAAGTGAACTCTATACTTATGGATCCCTGGGAGTACTTTGTGATCCTGTCTGATCTGGAGCTGCGCAAGAAGGGCGATCCCACCTCCACGTCGTTTGCCATTAACCGGAGGATCGAGCCCAATGTGATATATAAACATTTGCAGGCGAGAAGTATATGGTGGATTATCCTGGTGTCCGTAATCGGTGGCCTGCTGTTGCTATCTGCAATGAGTTATGGACTTTACAAGGTTTGTAATTGGAAAGTTATTTATAAATAGAGTATTATCTGACCTGTTTTTACTTACTCCTCAGATGGGCTTCTTCCAACGCACCAAGAAAGAGGAGCTCGACAGGCTGGTCCATCAGAATCCTGGCGAACCGGAGGCCGAGAACCTCAACAGCAATGAGAACAACTAACTCCGAGCAGGCCATAACCCAGTCACCGTACACATCACATTCTAAATGGATGGCTCGAGTCACCAACTGCCACAGGAAGTCCAAGGCAGATTATACCAAGTGTGTTATCAATGAAAAACCGATAAACCGAAAAACGATAGGCTAGTTACGACAACAAAAAAAAATCTACCTTATAGGAGTACTACGTGCAACTTGTGAACCGCTAAAGCATTGAATGTTCTTGCCGGTTTGACTTTCTAGTAATTTACGCTAACTTACATAAGTGCCTTGTCTAGTTTCTAGAAGTAATCGATGCGAAAGTCCTATTGCCATTTGTTGTAAATATTTATTAAAACACTTTAAAATAATTTTAATTGTAATAAAAACCAAGTTGTTTGTATAGTTTTCCTAGCTGTTACTTTACACGGCGACGCAAAAGACTTTATTAATGTGTAAATTTTGTAGGTCCAATACCTGTCTATTTAGGAACTATTCTTGTATTATAGTAGAGTATTAAAAAACGATGCGAAGTGAATAATAAAAACTTTATAAACAAAGTGTATTTTTGTTGAAAACAGGAATTAATAAAGTGAATTTTATATGAAAACCAAAGAAATCTAAAAGGATATCAAACTCTTTAGGGGGATCTCAAATAGTGATGGGAAAACTATGAAATTAATCGATTTAAAATCGATTTAAATCGAAAGCATTTGGTTTTTCTTTTTCAAACCTCGGAAATGCCAAGCTTATGCCCAATGATATCTCGGTTTTATTTTATTTAAAAATTCCAAAAATTAAAATCCCTTAACTTCGTTTTAAATACTTAAAGTTTAATAATTTATTTGTAATTAAAAAATAACATACAATTCTTAAATTAAATAAGTACAATCATAAATCTTTTGTTTTGTTTTATTAAAATGCATTGTTAATCTTAATCCTTGCGTATAATTTTTAAAACTAATTAAAGGTATTAGCACACACTGGCCAAACATGAACAATTTTAGCAATCTTAGCAATCTTTTTTTCCATAATATAACATTTATTCTATTTATTTACAATAATAGTTAACTAAAGCCGCCGACAAAAGGGCAGCTGGTGGTACACAGAATACACGAATTATATATATATGTATAGTATAATAGTATAAGCAAGTAAAACGGACTATCTAAGTTGAGACGAGACGACACAGAGTTGCTGCGATATAAGTTTCCAATTGCCTTGAGGTGGTGCGTGCTCATGATCTCGCGGCTTGGATAAAGTAGAGTGGTTGCTTCCAGAGATATGTTTTGGGTGAAAGTTGCAGGATTGCAGCAACAATATGTGTAAGAGACTTGACTATATTCTAGGAGTGGCTTTTTTGTGAAAGTATCCAGTACGGGAGTAGCGAGTACTGAGTAGCTAGTACTGATTATCGAGTACCAAGTACCAAGTATCGAGTACAGAGTACCCAGTACAAACTACCGAGTACCAAGTACCGAGTACCAAGGATCGAGTTCCAAGTACCGAGTACCAAGTACCAAGTACCAAGTACCGAGTACCAAGTACCGAGTACCAAGTACCGAGTACCAAGTACCGAGTACCGAGTACCAAGAATCGAGTAGAATGTACAGAGTACCCATTACCGTGTAAGCGATATATCTTTTTATAACTTAGGCGTTACCATATGTAATTCTTTGGTGGTGGTTCCTCGAAAAAGGAGAGTTCCTGTTCTTGTTGACAGAGAATATAAAATAAAGAAAAACAGATATCCCTTCCCCGACTTCCTGTAGAGTGTATAACAACAACAATGACTTTGCTTTCTAAATAAATACTTGTATAAAAATACAGAGAATTTGTGAACTATGTATTGTCAAAAATCATTAACGCGTAGTAACATGCGATCCCCCCGCCTATATATATATCTGATATCTGATTTCCTAGCTCTCTAGGCTCGTATCACCCAGCTCAGCCTATGACTAGTTATCCCTTTGAGCAACCTCCTGCTTTGCTAACACATTGTCTCGTTGAACGGCGGATCCTTCTCCGACTCCGTGCTGCTCTTGATGTTCGACGACAGCTTGGCTATCTCGTCCTGCACCAGATGCGTACTGATCTGGGGTATAGACAGGGCCGGGTTGCTGCTCTTGGCTGAGGAACAGCCCGACTCCTCCGTGCTGGAGCTGCTCTCCTTGAGCACATTCATGCCCAGCTTGCTCGCAAAGGGCTGCGGCTTGAGCGTGGAAATCAGTTTGGCCCCAACCTGAGCAGGCTCCGGCGTCTGAGCCGTAGCTGTGGCCATGCCCGTGGCAGTGGCAGTAGCCTCCGCCGGCTGAGATGGCTTGCCCTGGTCCACGCTAAACTGTTTCTTCAGCAGCATTGGACGCGATGGCGGTGCCGGCGCTGCCTGCATCGTCACTGGCCCAGTGGTTCCACCTGAGCTGAGATCCAGAGAGCTAGAGCTCTCGTCCCGCAACCGCCTGCCATCGGCGGCGCCCACAGAGGCCGTGCGGATGGGCTGGTAACGCGCCGTGGCAGCGCCGCCAGCGGCGCCAACGCTAATGCTAATTCCCGTCGCCGAATGCGAGTCGCCGGCATCCAGCGAGGGCTCTGCGGTCAGCGAGGGCGTGTCCACGTTGTAGGAGCCCGTCAGCGAGGTGTTTGTCTCGTTGGAGCTCTGCTTGATGAAGCGATATGGATGCGCCGAGTAGTCTGTCTCCGTGCTGGAGTTCTTCTGCAAACTCTCGCTGGACTTTTTGAAGAGCCGCCCGCTGCCCTCGTACGGGGGATTGAGGAAATCGCTGGTCGCCCGCGTGGGCACTAGGGGAGAGGGATAGGTCTGTTGCTCCATTGATGAGTTGCGCTGCCAGGGACGCTCGTTCTTTAGCTGAAAGCCACTCGAGACGACGACCATGGCACCGCAGCTACCAGCTCCGCTGGTGTCGCTACTATCACCGCCACCGCCGCTGGCGGCACCTCCAGTGGCTCCGCCCATCAGGTCGCCCTCGACCGAGGGCTTTGAAGGTGACAGCTCAACGGCAGTTTCGCGTCGCAGCGGATAGCGATGGCTGTAGTCTATGGAAACGCCGATCTGTGGAGGGATATATATATATATATTTAGTATAAGGGAGGGGGATCCTATTTTGCTGCCCGTCAGCTTGGCTATTTTTAGATGATAAAAAGGTCAATCCTGCTAATCCCTTAATTGACACATTTTAGCCCAAAAATTGTCTAAAGATAACTTTTTCGCTGACAAAGCAGAAAAAGGATAAAGCCTTTCCGCATGCTTCCTGCTCACCTCAAAGGGCTGGGCGCTGGCATCAATGGAGCCGCGTGCCTCAATCAGGCCCTCCAGTATCTTGTAATCGTTCTCCTCGCACTCCTTCAAATGCTTCTTCTCCAGCAGGGCGGCGGCCTCCGCCCGCGACATCTCCGTCTTGGGCCGGTCCAGTGAAGCTGTCGAAGTCAATGGAAAATTATAAAAGATGAGTCGGGTTGCGGGACAAAGCAGGAATGCTGCTGGAGGGTGGTGGAATCTTTGCTGGCAGGAGGAGGCGACAACAACGGCACAGCGGCGGAAGCAAGGCAATGATACGGGTTCACCCGGTTAGTTTTATTTACACTTGGCTCACGGATTGGGGTCTCGGATTCGCTCGTGCTCCCTGTGCTCCTTGGGGCTTACCTTTGTTGCTCTGCAGAGAGACCGTGGGCGAGGCTATCATGTGGCAGACGCTCTCCAGCTCGTCCGTGATCGAGGTGTACTCGCTGTGCAGTTTCAGCAAGATATTTCTGGAGGGTTTCGCATGCAATACTGATTTACCTAGAGTTCGGTTAGGTTTCAGAGAAGAGAGAGAGAGAGATGTGGACACTCGGTTATGGTCAGTGGTTAATGGTTAATGGTTAATGGTAGTGCTTTTTGGCCAAATCGGTTTGCTGGATTGGTTCTTTGGGTATGGGCAGTAGTTTCTGGTGTTAGGTGGGTTGGCATGACGGATTTAGTAGCCTGAATTTAGAGCGCGAATATCGGCAGTCAAGGTTCGAAGGCTACTCACCCGGATGAGCGGAGGAAGAGCCTCCAGCAGCTGCTGGCATATCCTTGTCGCTGTCCGGCTCCGACTGCGTCAGGCTCATCTGGCGGCGGGAGAGCGAGGCCAGCTGGTTGAGGCTGATGTGCGATCGATTGAAGTCTGCTCCGGTGAGGGAGTAGGTCTCCGAGTTGCGGCGACACAGGGAGACAGTGCGCTGTCTCAAGGCCCGATGACGGGCAGCTAGAAAATAACTTTTTATTAGGATATGATCTCAAGGATTATAAATTACAGAAAACAAAGGAAACAGGACAACACAACAATAATTAGTTGAGAGAAAATTACCCTCAAAATTGATATCCGGCGCCGCATCATCCGAATTATCGCCACCGACCAGCGTCTGATCATCATCATTGCCCATAGGCGTCAGGGTATCCTTGCTCTCCGTGCTGGCTCCGGTATCCTGGCGCACGGTCACATAAGGCGTCCTCTTGACCGTCTCGCAGGTTGAAGGGCGCTGGGAAAGTGGCAAATATATGTCCGAGTCCGCCTCCGATTGCATCGAAGCCTTGCGCACCACCTGCTCGTTGAGAGCCTCGCGGGACTTGACCACCTCATCCGGTTCCTCTGGCAGTGGGACCACCTCAAAGTGGGTGCCCTCGTCGAAGATGTACGCGTCCGGCCGGACCTCGGTCAGCGAGCGATTGAATCGACGGCGTGTGGTCACCTGAACAAAGTGGCCATCAATATTTGAGTGTGTGTGCACAGAAAAACAAAGGTTGTGATTGATTTAATTTATTAAACAGCAACTTTTAAATAACAATTGAAACAATAAAACATTTAAAAATATCACTAAAGTCTGTCGCGGACTGTCATTTACCAATTTTATCTAAATTTGTCATCTAAAACCCCATTTGTCTAGTTAAAAAATAATAATTAATAAATAATAACAAGGTGGAAAAATTCTCTAAACATTTTTCTAAACAACAAAAAATATAAATAAAATATCTTTAAGCTCTAATTGTCATTTGTCAAGATTCGGATTTGGGTCTTAGTACATCAAGTTCCAAATATTTTCTCTCACTGTGCACTTGGTGCTGCAGCGATATGTATTTCAAACGCACCTGCAGCGAATTTAAATTCAGTCCGGCGCCCAGAGCTAGCGGCACAATGGCTCCTCCACCGCCGCCACTACCACTTCCTCCTCCTCCGGCACCGCCACTGCCATTGCCACCGCCCTCCGTGTCCGATATCGAGATGGTACGCATGCGGTGCATCTCCGATGGAATGTTTATCGTTGAGCCCCGCAGGTCATCCGTGCCGGCAATGTGCGTGGACATGAAGCGATGTATGACGGCCAGGTGGGAGAGTATCTGCTCAGAGGATTCCTCCATCTTGCGCAGCCGGAACTCAATGTTCTGTCAAAGGTACGGGAAAAACTTGGGTTAAGGTTACAGTTTACAGTTTACATTTGAAGGGGATAGAATTTAATTTAGTTACATAAAAATTAAGGGATATGCCTATGCTTATTTTTAGCATTTAATTTAGTTAAATAACAATTAAGGGATATACATATGCGCATTTTAAGCAGGAAAAGTATATCTTCCTCCCTCTAAAAGTAGCTTAAAATGTGTAAAAATTTTAAGTATTACCAAGTCTAGAATATTTCGAAATTTCCCAAAAAAAAACCCACAACTTTTTCGTTTCGTGTTCAAAGTAAAAAACAATTCTCAAAGCATATAAGTTGCATAAAAAAAAAGACTGCACCGGCTGCATTCTGGTATCTATGACCATTCGGACGTGTTAAATTTTCAATTCAAATGCGAAGACGTGCTGTCAGAACCCATGTCAGTTTGGTAAACACGAATCACACACTCACACAGGGGAAATTTGCATAAAAACGCAAACATGGAATTCGAAATGTCAAAGAGGAAAATGCTAGGAGGGGGAAAAACCTACTCACCTGAACGGTGGCCGTTTGTATGTTCTCCTTCTGATTGATGTCCTCGATTTTCTGCGACATTGTCTCCACACGCTCGGTGGTGTTCTTTACCCTTTCGTCCGTCGACTGATTGAGAATGATTTCCTGTTCGTGGAAGAAGCCCTCGACGCACTCCTCCTCAAAGTCATACAACCGCTCCAGGTCGTCCTTCTCGAGGAACAGCTTGAGACCGTTGTCCCGCTGCACCTCCAATCCTGCAGAATGTCGATCAAGGGGTAGACATGTGTTACAATTTATCAGGAGAATTGGGAAACCATTGAGATGACAATAACAACAACAGCGCAAAAGCGTTTTTGCAGGCGTAGGTGTTGTTATTGGTAAAATCATCATTTCATTTTTAGAGCAGGTGGCGTATACGTAATGCAGTTAGTTACAGTTACAGATACAGTTACAGTTAGTTACAGAGACACATAGCACAGTTGTTGTTGTTGTTGTTAGGTGAGGCAGGCACGCGGGAAGAAAAGTTAGATATTTGTACATTATTGCTGCACGGTTAGCACAAGGCTCTCGATTACGATAGACTCACAGGGAACAAAGCTAAACTTGCTCATCCCAGGCTCACCTTTCGCCTTTCTCACACAGTACTTGAGCAGCGAGTAGAAGTGGCATAGCGCAATGAATGGCGGCGGCAGGACGGGCTTCTGTTGGTACTCCATGACGACTGTGAAACGCTGGAACATCCAAACCTAAAGCAAGGAAAACATAACACTCTCTAGTAAAGCATTAACAATATCATAACCCCAACTAAACTTGGTTATAAGTTAAACCTCATTTCCACCTCCTTTTTTTGATTAAAACAAACCCTCATTCCTTGATCGCACTCACCTGATGGGACACCGAATTGACCTCGTTGAAGATATTGTTGAACACGGCGATGAGGAGATTTATCAGCAGAATATTGGCAATCAACAGATACATGGACATCGTTATCGGCGTTACCCAATGGCCTGTAATCCAATTAGTTTGCCAATGTCAATTTTTTTTTGTATTTTTCACAAGACCCAAAACTCACCAGTGACGCAGCCTGGCTGGCTGGGATCCTCGCCGCAGGGAGGGTCAATATCGCCGGCGAACACCTCGCCGTACAGCATGAAGTAGGGCTGGAAGGTGACCTGGACAACGATAAATTAAAATCACCATTAAAAGCGGGTTCATCTGCTGCCGGCACCGGGACAAGGATGGGGAACGGGGATGGGTACAAGGGGGAGAACAGGCAGGCATCACCATTGGAACAAGAAATGGCCGGGCGTAATTCAATTTGCGACCATCGCCCAACATTAATGCAAGTTTTTACACATTGAAACACAGTTTGGTTATTTTTAGCCATCACCTGGTAGGTGTCGTGTGGGTGGGTGATGGGTGGTTAGGTGTAGGTGTTAGTATAGTAGGTGTGTGTGTGCACAGAGAGAAAGGGAATTAGGAATGAAAATTATATTTTTAAAAAAGGTTTACTTTGAAAATATTTAAAGGGACTTTATGTTTCTTTGAGTAAGAGAATAGCGACTTTATTTTGACTTATAATGTAATAATGAATATTAGAAATTTTATTAAAAATTAAGTTATAATTTGTTTTAAAAATAGTTTATATTTATTAAACATATATTAAATTTATTTTCATATTTTATATGATATTTATTTGCTTAAATAAAGTTTTTATGACCTTTCTTAATTCAGAAATTTCATTCCTAATTAACCTTTTTTTTCTCAGCGTGTTCAAATGCAATACATTTTGTTTTCTAATTAAGCAGCACATTTTCCTTGGATATTGAAAGCAGCATGCTATTTATTTACACATATTTCAAGGCCCAAAGGAGTCTCTCTCTCGTCTCATTTGCATATCACAGCTGGATCACAAACAATATCAGGGACACTCTCTGATTAACATCACTAAATACGTTTGCCTTACAGCTATCGTTATTTATATATTAAACAAACATCAATTTAATATATGCGTGTTAAAATGCAGATTTATTGCAGAGATACGGATTAAATTGTATTTCAAACAGCTGCAGGCAGCTCTTAAATATTTATGCATGCCAAATACTGAACTAGAAAATGCGGCAAAACTATTAGGATTTAAATAAATAGTGAGAGGGGGTGAAGGGGGATATATTGATAAGCGAAAACAGAGTACACACATTTACCTTAGGAGCTGGACTAAATACACAGCATGCAGAGAGAACTACCAACGATTGAAAATAATTGAGCTTTTGGAGCAGGAGGGAGAGAGTTGAGTTTCGGCGAGCCGAAGCTAAGGCTTACCCTTGCAAATTCAACTGGACTTTACTGGTGTTTAAAATCCATCCTAAGCAATGGATTCCAAATACGGACACTTGAGTTTTCATTGCAAGAGCGAAGGGGAAAACAAAAGGGAAAACTGGCGCAAGCGAAATGCGGGGCAAGAGACAGAAGATGGGGAGAGAGATATACATATATATATATATAGAAAAAAATCAGGGATATAGTCAGAAGTTTGAAGATATTTAAGGGAAGAGAGGGATAGAAGTATAAAACTGAATACTTGGCACACCGATCTCCATCAAGACACAACAACAACGACTATAGACCACACGAATTATGCAGCACACAGGTAGAGCAAAGATCTTATAATAACAAGATGAGTAACGCCAAAGGATTTTTCAACTTGAAGAGCTGTCTCCAGGCTCTCTTTAATATGGTTGGGAGAGAAACGAAGAGAGCGCTTCAGATGCCGCTCTCTTGTAATCTCATAAACGCACTGGAGCTTCTAAAAAAATTTCTTAAACTATGTGGCTGCTATGCATCTTGTTATTATAAGATTTTTGGGTAGATACTATTTCTTTTTTTTTTAGTTTTTCTTTTTTTTCATAGGGCAGACGCAGCTAGAGCATTCTACAGTCGTCTCTCTAAATAGCAAACCAAGTAAGTCGATCGATCACAAGTTGCGTTACGTTTGTCAAATTCCCGCTGCTCAGATTCAAGTGCTCATTGTATGTGGCTGCCGTGGGTGTTCCTGGAGCCGTCGAGCTGGAGCTGGAGCTGGTACTGGCCATGGTACTGGTACTGGTAGTGGTAGTAGTGCTGGCCGCTGTGGTGGTGGTCGCTGGAGCCGCGTTCATGGCATGATAGCCACGATGGTAGCCGGAACGGGCATTGTGCGAACGAGTATTGTGGCCCAGAGCGCCCAGAAATCCGGGGGCCACTATTGAGCCGGCAATAACCTGGCATTTAGCAGGGTTTTTTGTTTTTGTTTTTTTTCGTTTGGAAAACATTTAATAAAGCGTTTTTCATATGCAAGGGTGGCGGTGGCAGGTGGTAGGTGATAGGTGTGAAAGTGAGGGGTGAAAAAGTGAAAGATTTCGAAGATGTTCAAGATGTAAGTTTATGACAGAAAGAAAGAAAGAAGAGTACAAATACGAGACAGAGTCAATTTAAGCGGCATTTTTCATTGTATTAGTTTCTTTGGTTCTTTCTTGTTTTTTTGTTAATTGTAAATTCTAATTATTTTCACTACTTAATTTAAGAAATTTAAGAAAATGGGGACTTCTACTCGTACGTAAAAATGTCTGTTTTGCATTTGCATTGGCATCACTACTGAGAAACGCAGGCCAAAAACTAGCTTTGCTTGCTATTTATTATTAAGTAAATGTATGTACTCCGCATCGTAATTATTATTTTGATATTTATAAGCTGCAATAGAAATTTTACACACTCGCTCCAGTGGGTGGTGTGTGTGTGTAAGTGTGTTAATGAGACTGACATTCGCACACATACACTCAGATTAATTTCTGTTTATTTACAGGAAGTCTGACATGAGAAAAGGATTGAGTTGTGGTAGAAGCTTACCTCCTTGATCAGGCCCCAGGTGGGCTGCTTGTCGGGATACAGAATGGCCTGTCGGCTGACCCCAAAGCTCATGAGGACGACGGCCAGCAGGACCACAAAGTAAATCATGTTCTTGACCATTTTTCCCATCATGGTGACCAGAGGACCTGCCATGGATTAAACAGAATTAAATGCACTGCAGGAAGGGGAAAAGAATTCTAGGATTTCAGTGAAAATTCCTTGCAAAAACTTCAAAAGGAATCCTTTGACTCTAGAAAACCTACCCAGATACTTGTTGACGCCCAGGATGTTGAGGATTCTCAGATACCAGTATATACTATCCACACAGTAGATAACCCTGCCAATGTCCATGGTGGTATCTCGAAACCGAAAGGCCAGACCGATGAGAAAGAGTATTATGGCGGCGCCATCGCAGGGATTCCACATATTCCACGCCCACACCGAGAATTTATGCCTGTCCGCCATTAATGGAGAGAAAGGGAGATAGAAAGAAAGAACCCATCGAAGGTGCGTTATTTCAAGCGTGAGCGAAAGGCAGGCAGCACACATATTGAAGACACAAAAAAAAAAAGTAATCGAAATGCGCACATCTGTTAAATCCCTCCCTCCCCCCATCCAGCTTCATTTGCACTCATCGCCAGATGCAATTAAACACCAATGGATAATGCGATGGATGTGGGTCTACTTACGTAATGGCCACCGGTTCGGAGGATATGATTTCGCGCACCTTCTCGAAGCCCAGCGTGGTGATGTACGCTATCGAGTACCATTCCTGCCACCGCGGCATCGTCTCCATCTTCACCAGCACCGTAAAGGAGAACATTATCAGGAAGAACATATAGGCAATCTGCAGGGGCGAGGAGATGGTGGAAAAGCGGGTTTTGGGTTAAGGGCAAATACCGCAAAAATAATTAAAAACCTTGCACAATCTATGACAAGCTGTCAGGGCACTGGGAGAAATAACCTAAACTGATTAATAGAGGAGGGAAATTGAAAGTGCCTTTCTTTTAATAAATAAATATTAAAACCTTGGCTTATATTGGTTTATTTTATTTTTTTTGGACTTGTGATAAATATATATTTTTTACAATTTTTACCCAAAATAATCACTTGGGAATTATAACTTTTAGAGAAAATTTTAGAAATATAAAAAGGAAGTCAGTTTTAAGATGTTTACTCCTTTAACAGAATTATTTATTTTCAATAAATATTATAATATAATAAAATAAATCAACTTATTAAGTTAAAAACTTAAGTTTCCATGATTTAAAATTCCCAACTCTTATTTTCTTAACAAAATTAGTTTCCAAATTATATAAACAAATACTTAGAAATATAAAATCAACTCCCCTTCAATGTAATAAAACATTTTAAGCTCATTTCATATTTATATAAATTAATAGTTACTATTTCGTAACCTCCCCTTCCTTTTCTCTCAGTGCCCCCAGCAGGATATTAAGCACACTACCCCCGTAACGTTAACTGTATAGTAATTTCCGCCACTTACCGAATCGGCCCAGAATTTGGTAATGGGCGCCGTATAAAACTCGTAGAACTTCTTCTTCAGGCGCAGTGGCTGGTGCTGCTTCACCTCGTTGTACTCGGAGAGATTGAAGAACTCCCGGAACTGGGCGGGATCCGAGTCGGTGAGCGAGACCTGAGGAGAGAGACGCACACACACACAGACGGGTTAGTGGAGACTCTGTAGGGGACAGGGAGCTGGGATGCGGAGAGAAAGAGAAGCGTTCGATACTTTTTTTGGCCTTAATTAAATCATCAATGTGCAGTGAACATTCAAAGAGAGCCATGTGAAGGATTGGAGGATATATATTGTACTGTACATTGGGGAATTGCGTATACGCCCCGTTGAGTCGGGGTGTCAAATGTGATTTGGCTTGGCGCTTGCTTTCAAATTAATTTTGTGTTGCTGGTGTTTAAGGCTCAATTTGTTACTACTTAAAAACGCATGTGTTTAGTTTTCCAGAGACACACACAGACCAACACAGCATGCAGAACAAGTTAATTAATTGAAGCATTATGCAAAACAAAATGTTCTCGCCTCGCAAAAAAGTGCTGCTCTATAATAGTTTCTACTGAGATAAAAATCGATGGGGAAAGGTGCACTGGATGAATTCGAACATTTCGCTAAGCCATAGGATAAGCTACGAAAAATGCACATTCCAAGAGGAATATAAAGTGGAGAGCAATCATCATTACTACTGAAAGCCGGCTAGCTACAGAAATGCCATTGAAATGAAAATTGATACTTGGAGAAAAAATATTGAGGGATAGAGTAAAAAAATTATATGCGGGGTTCAACTAACTTTGGAGGGCTGTTCATCCGCTCCAGCAGTGAGATTAACCTGTAAATTGATACGATACAAGTACTTGGGGACATTAGAACGGTGTGTGAGTGTGTGGGGTAGGGTTTCTATAGCTATATATGCGAGTATTTGAAGTGTGCTGTGGATCGTAGGGTTTTTTACAAAGGCAATGTAATTAATAAGATGCATAACGCGAATAAAGTTTTTCTTCAAACATAGGAATTCTATACTTTTTACTCGCTTAGAAATCCTTTGGCGCTACGCATCTTATTTATATATTGCCTTTCAATCTCATTTGTGTATTTTTTCCTACAAAACGTACTACAATAATCAAAATAGAAATAATAATTCTGGGGTAACAACGGCATTTCGTTGGTTCTTTTCTGTGCTGTCAGTTGGATTTTATTTATAATGTTTGAGTCTTCAAATTGCAGTCGTATTCGCATTCTGAGTCAAAGTTTTCGATGAAAAAAAAAAGTAATAATAAGAGTATGTATATGAAAGGCTGTATGTGTATCTAGTTTGTTGATGTTTTTGGTTTCTTTTAGATATTTTTTCGGTGGAATTACTCACTTTGCCATTTTCGTGTACTTTTGTATCGCGCACTGAGTAAGTATCCGCCAACAGAGCCTGCAACGGTTCACGCACATTTGTTCGCATTTATCAGATGGGAAATTATTCACGCTTTAGTTTACTTTCTAATCTATTTGGCGGTGATAATTGGACAAAATACTTGAGTTGAGTTGAAGTTTAAAATGTAGAATATGTGTGGTGTGTGTTTAGGTACAGATTTCCAAACGATGAAAAGTGTGTGTTTGGAGTGGAAGAGATTTGAAAATATATATATATATGCCAATAACTCTGATTCACATTCCACAGATATATACAAGGATATGTCTTACGGCTATAAGTATGTGTTTGTGTGAAGCAAACTACGGTTAAGGACTAAGAATGACGACGACCCTTAATAGACTTTAATTTGATTCAACGATTAAGGGATTTGAAACCCTTCCAAGGATGAGGGGTTGCTCGTGTAACTGAAAAATAATATTTGCACAAGTGCAGAGCTCTCTTCCTGCCAGGCATTGTGGCATTTGATGTGGTTCCCTCTTCGGGCTGGAATGGGTGGATTTGGGTGGATTGCTTGTGGTGCCGAGATTATTACTTAATTGAACTTTGAATCAGCTCGCACAGCTAATGGAAATTCGCACTTAATTCAAGGCAAGCGGATGGATGAGGAGCGGGGGAGACTTTAAAATTTAATGGAAGGGCAGCACTAAAGGCAAAAAGCTAATCAAATTTAACGAGTGGTCTCGTCGGTTGGCTCACTTACATCTGTTGAATTCGAGACACTCTTAAAGGAGGGCGAACTGTTTAGCTGTTCAGTTGGCATTAGCTTGCACTTAAGGGAAATATATAGTCAAAGAATAGTTAGTTTTGGGCGAGTTTTAATGAGTTTGACCAAAGGCTCTCTGCTAAAAATAATATAAAAAAAATCAATAAACACGAAAAACCCTTTTAAAAGAAAGCCCTTAGGGTAGAGCCCGCATGATAGTTAATTTATGTACTTTAAACAACAAAATAAATGGAGCAGAAAAAGGCCTAAAAATTGAAAGTTTGCCTTCAGTTTTGAGAGTGTAGTTTGAAGAACCCTTGTATTTCAGTTATCCTTTTTTTAGATATAGTAGACCCCATTATGACTAGCAAAAAACAACAGTACAGACCAAAGCACAATTACAAGTATTTACCAACCAAAAATAAATGTGTGACGAGACTTGAATCGGTTGTCGTTAGCATTAAACATAGAACAAGAATAAGTACACATATATGTATATAGATCTGGCAACCAGACAGATAGAAAGAGATATAGAGACAGAGAGAGACAGAGCAGAGAACATATAGGTGTGTGGTTTTTTTGTATGCAAGATATATAGTTATAGATATAGACGACTGGCAACAGCAAAGTAAACAGAAAGTCGGAAAGTTGATCTGTTTGGTTGTTACTACCTTGTCGCGATTATTAGCACCCGCGCCCATCCTATATCTCAAGGAAATGGATCTTTTGGCCTTTAAAAGGGCGCTCTATAAACAGACAAAGTTGGATTTCGACAGCGTTTGGTTAGGATTGATGAATATATATATATATAGCAGAAATTAGTATTAAATTTAAACCAAAACACTTAGGTTAAGGACTGGCACATACAGATATAACGAAACCAAATTAAATGTTTAAAGATTTGTTAGTAGGAAATGAACAAACAAAACATTGGCGGATGCAACTGAGCTACTTAGATACCTCGGCATCCGGCTGCGAGCGATCCGAGTCATCATTGTCCAGATTCTGATTCTCCAGATGCTCTTCTTCGGTCTGCGGCATTTGCTGGAGTTCCTCTTTTGTTTTAAAATCCAGCTGACGGATGTACAAGGGCATCGCCAAGCCCAAGATGACCTAGAACATTGGAAAATTACTTTTAAAATATATAAAATGGAATCTGACTGTGGCTTAACCCACCTTAAAGTTGGTATTCTTGCGGGTACGCAGGCCTCCCATCCAGAGATCCGCCAGGATCACCTGACTGCAGGGATGGGCCAGCAAAGCGCGATGATTGGCTGCCACCGCCAGGGAGAGGCAGCTCTGGTTGGACCACGAGTGCAGCTCGCAGGTGAGCAGCCGCTGGGCCTTCTCAGCATCCTGGCGGTAGCTAAAGTCCAGCAACTTGTTGCCTTAAGAATTAAATATATTAATTTAAAATAATAATAATAATTTAAAGCTAATTCTCTCACCCTTGCTCTCAAACTCCTTGGCATAGGAACGCAGCTCCTCGTATATCTCCGTGTCCAGGTCATCTTCGGCCGCTTCGTGGGCCATGGCCTTGTACAGCTTGCAGGAAACCAGGGACTTGGCCAGCGCCTCCTCGCCATGCGTCCACATCAGCAAGGCCATCTGCTGGCGCTTGGTCAGCACCGCCCAGATCTGTTGATGCAAATGAGGGGTAGTCCTTATCGGAATCTCTAGCTGCAGCACCCGAAAAAATCACTTACCAGCAGCTCATTGAAGGGGAACTCGAAGAGGGCCATTTCAGAGGTGAAGGGCAACAGGCCGGTGACCAGGCTAAGGGAATTGGCTCCGGCATAGCGCTGATACTGGTAGGTGGAGGACTTGCGGCAGGCGTTGGCATAGCTGTTCATAACCTTGGCGTAGATGGGCCGAAATTTGCGGCGCGTGTAATAGGATCTGCGGAGGAAGAGGAATCCAGTTTGAGTGGGGTTTTGGAATTGGGTTTTGTTTGGACGCTTCAGTAATTTCGCATTGTATCTGCCTTTGTGTGAAAAATGCCCAACAACTCTCTCTCTGATGGACATCCGCTGCAGTAGCCGGGACTTGAATAGTAATGAAATGTTTCCATTTCACTTTCATTTTTTAGTCCTTCGCCCACATTGTTTGTTCTCCTCGCGGCTTAAGAGATTTCCCTTCGCTAAATGTAAATGTAATTTTGTTTTGGGTTTTTAGGCTTCTCAAGGAGCAGCAGGAGCAGCACCTGTCGTCGTTCGCTTTACGAGCGCACAATTAAATTCAGCACATCAACACAAGCGTCCATAAATTATTTATGACAAATAAAAAGGCAAATCAATTGAGTTGCCCCCATGAACCCGAGGCAACAGCAACAGGCAAGCGCTATTCCAATTTTATGATAATCAAATCAAGAAACTTTAACGCTTTTAATTACGCCAAAGTTACGCCTGCCACACGGCTGCTGCTCCTGACATTTAAATGTCTATAGTCTAGACATGGAAGGAAAACAGGCTGTGGAGCAGCCAAAAAGCCAAGCCCAGCCAGCCGACCGAGAAAAGGCCAAGGACCAAGATTCGAAACGGAGTCGGAGTCGGAGTCTGTAGTCCGTAAACCCTAATTTAATATAAACACATCGCTTGTGACGCCGGCTCATTGCCTAGATAGCCTGGACGGCCATTTAGATGGCCATTTGTCAGATAACTTCCAGGCTCAGGCAGGTTTCGTTCTTTTGATTAAAGGCACAAAGGTCAGAAACAACGAAGGGATGAGACTAGGAAAACTACAAAGGAAGCGTAGTGAGTGTCAAATTTGTTTGCTTACACTCATCAAAATTGTATCTACTATTTTATAGTAATAATGTGATAGCACAGCACTTCAAGTGCTCTCCACTCACCACACTAATCACACCTACTTTTCATCACTAAATTTATGGCTGGCAACCGTCACTTCATGTCAGAGATGTTGGAACCAGTTGGGAATTATAAAAAAAAAACAATTAATAAAGGAAGTCAATAAATAGTAAACAAATGAAATCTGAAAATGGTATAAATGGTGTCTTGTTGATATTAGGTTGCCTTGCCTTAAATTCCAGAAAACTATTTATATATATTTTTAAATATTGAAAACCATTTTTATCAGTGCACTTTATTCATTCATATGAAAGGGAAAGAGCAAAAAGTTAAGGGTTCAAGAATTGATACACAAATGGCTTCATTGAAATCAAATGGCCTTTAAGGAGACAGCAACAATTGCTTGCCTAAACTGATTGCAAATCAATTGGATTTTATTTTGGCAAAAACTTTATCCTTTTGCTGATTGATTTTTTGGTTTGCAAACATTTTACAGTGAACCACGAAACAGTTTCAGACTCGTTAAATAGTCGAAATCAAAGTTCATCCGCCAGAACTTGAAGTTTATTTAACAAATTGAAATAATTGTACAATAAACTTGGTATTTTGACGGATTTATTTCATTACTTTGCACTGGCTGTAAGCAAAGAACTTATAAACAGAGATGTAAGTCGAAAGGATAAGTCTGATATTTCATTTAATGGTAGTAAATATCGATATATTGATACTGAAGCAATATTGGATGCGAAAGTTGATATGAAAATCAATATTTTAACTTTGTAATGTGTGGGCGATGCAACATTATTTTTTATTTATTTAAAAAGTATAATTGGATTAAAAAACGATTGTTTTGATATTTTAGCATTATAATCGATGGATTTCGATAACTAAAATTTCGATATATTTATGTTTACATCTAATATCGATACAGTATCGATTTAATCTGCCAGCTCTGCGAATAATTACTACCTCAGTGTCTGTTAAATATTTAAAATTTATTGTGTTACATTTGCACAGCTGGAAGTGCTTGATTCGCCCAATTAAAGTCCACCTGTCAAGATCAGGTGTCTTGATTGAAACCTTTGTGTCCGATTTGAGCAATGCCTTATTTTGTTTCCGATTGATTTACGCCACACACTATTACAGTTTGCTCAATATTTTAATTAAATTTACCATCTACAAACCGAATGATTTTCAAAGATTTCCTTCCCTATTTCAGCCTGGTTAAGGCCACATTTTGTGCATGACTTTTAATTAAATTGAGTGATTCCAGTGGGAGGTTGCTCGTTGTAACCAACGTGTTTATATTGAAACCACAAACAATTTGCTCTGGGTCTTCTCCTTTTTTTCTTTTTGACCCAACTTATGAGCGATATAAAAAGGCATTGTGGTGGCCGTAGCCACCGCGTTAACTAAATTTAAGCAGGCCAAACTGCGCGTTTCGCCTGGCTGGCAAAATATTAATGCTGCATAATTAAGGGGGTCTTTCGTCGTGGCTGGCATCCTGCCTGCTCCTTTGACTTTCGCCCTTCGCCACTCTGGCTGTGCGCAGCATCAACATGACAAAGCGTAGCAAACCCATTCCCTCAGCCTCAGCCGGCGGAGCCCTGGCTGTTAACTTGATGTGCAAACTTATTACATTTTCATGAACAAATTTTCAAAACATCAAGTTTAATCCGCAACACGTTAAGGGATGACTTTACTTGGGTCCATTGGGTCAAAACCCTTGCCCGAAAATATAACCAAAAAGTTTTCGGCTGGCGAGGTGTTCTTTTCGCGGTTTTAAACCTATTATTAAATTTGATCACTTTTTTTGTGGGTTTTCTTTGGAAGATAGAAGGGAATTTAAGACATTTATAGCTCAATTTTTAGGCATTTTATTTATTAAAATTGGTTGAATTTAAAGAAAATTGAAGAAGTCAAGGAATAGCTTTACTAGCACAGGAGTATTCTGTATTTTTACTATTTTTAGAAAGCACAATTAAGAATTTTCAGAGCCTAAATAAGTCAAGAATATTTATTTTTTAAGAAGATAATTTTTAGAAACTAAACATAAGCCTAAAAATTGGTTAATTGTGGTTATAAAAACATTATTAAACACACAAAGTAACCTAAAACAACCAATTTCCTAAGCCACTTTAAGCGGCTTTAAACAGATTCCTTTTAAACTCTTTGCTTAAGAATTTCCCCTGCGAGTTTTGTACATTTTTAGAGCAAAAAACTGTTTAGGTAAAAACCGAAAAAATCAACATTACTCACCGATATGCACCGCCCATCAGTTTATTGATCACCAGACCGATGTCGTGAAGCGTGTAAATGTAGCCCTTGGGTATGTGCGGTCGGACATCGCGCAGGATATAGCTGCAGGGGGGGGGGCGAACAACAAGGACATTGTTATTGGTATTGAAATTTGCATAGGCCAGTGTGTCCATGGCTAGCACACAACTCACCCCAACGTATTGGCCGGCCCGTGCTTGGTATTGTAGAGCTCCTCGAGGCGCGGTATTGTTAAAAATTTCTTCATCGAAACGCCATTCTCCAGGAGTAATTTGACGAAATCGATTCTATCGTGTTCCAGGGCCTGCATCATGGCCTCGTCGAGGGCGCCTTTTTAAGTGGTATAGAATTTTTTTCATTTTACAAAATGCAAATGGGGGGACAAAGCAAAGGGACCCCTCACCGTTGGGCCACTCCTGGCCATAGACGAATATCTCGCTGCGCGCTATGTCCACGCGATTCCACGTCAGGGCCAGGCTCAATTGCTCCGGCGGACTCAGATGCTGCGACTTGAAGAGGGCCGTCAGGATGGTTTGATCCAGCTCTTGTGCCTCGCCCTCGGGCTTTTCCTGTATGCGAAAGACGGTAATCTGGCAGGAGAAATTGTACAAAAAAAAAAAAATATACATAAAAAATACGTACGAACGCAAAGTATCTCTTAATGTTGTTTGCCTAGCTGCCACTCCCTAGGAAATGCAAAAAAAGAAAACCGGAACAACAAGAGCCCCTGGCAAGGACAAGGACTTGCTACTCCTAGATCCCATGGCTCATTCAAAAACCAATTAAAATCTTAATAACCGCTGCGGCGGAATTGACGAAATGCCAGACGGTGATTTCAAATTCATTACACGTTCAATTGAATTTTGTAGCCTAATTATTTGCAACGAGCCCTACGAGCATTAATTAAAAATTTAAATCGCTTCGCGTAAAAGTCTCAAGTGATTGAAAAGTTAGCCTCACACCCAGCAGTGGGTTAATTTGAATCTCCTGCAATCTTCCGGGAGGAACTTGGGAACTTAATTGAGCAAAGACAGAGGCAGGAGGCCCGCAGGGTTATGCGATTTTAATTGATGGCTTTTACCTATAAATAAATGTGGGTTAAATTCCACCTGGGGTTATAGAAAATTAATAATAAATTTAGGGGGCCAGACAAAGGAGCCTAAAAATGCACTTTAAAATGTTTTATCTTTCAATTCTTTAAGGATAATGTATATCCCTTGTGAAAAGAGCAACAGGAAGATGAGGCTTAACCCTTGCAGCCCCTTGATTAAATTCCCTAATAATTTAATTACACCCTCTCTCGACTTGTCTTACATAGCAATTAATTATGTAAATTCAACTTGTGGCTCACACTTCTATTAATAATTTCAAGAAAGTCGCCCCCAAAGGGGTTTGTAACTAGGTACAAGGAGAAGGACTTACCAGATTCTTGTTCCTTGTGCACTGCAACAGCTCATGGTAGAGCTTCTCGGACTGGTCCAGGCCCACTTCGAAGGTCTTCTGTATGGTGCCAATGAGATAGTCCCGCATGGACTCCAGCACGGGCTGCTCCTCGCCATCCGAAGCATATCTGCATATAAATTATACAATATATATACATATTTATTTTTGAAAGAGACAGAAGAAAAAGCAGAGGCGCCCAAAAATTATTCTGACTAATTAAACAACAAAATTAAATGTGGCACACAAAAAGGGTCCTCCGTGTGGTCCCGACAGAAGGTAAACACAACCAGGCTTGGGGAATGGAATTGGGTTTTGGGGGATTCCCCCCTTTTTGTGTGGAGCGTTCAGTAAATTTAAATAATTTGCCAAATGTCGCGTGCTTGACAATGGGCCCAAGCAACAATTCTGGCGCTTCGGGTCAAAGGGCATGGGAACATGTTCTTAATTAAATTTACACAAATTGCGGTTTCTCATTAAGTTAGCCCGGCGGCACATGCTTTAAAGGGGGGTTTTTTAAGTGGGTTACAAGAAGTTCATAATATTAATTATTTCTTTATAAATATTTGAAGATATTTTCTTTAAACTGGATAATAAAATGTATTTCTTTATTTTAAAATTTTTTTATAAAAATTTCAAGAAAATATTTTAATAAATGGAAAATAAATGTAATTATTTATTTTAAAATATTTTTATTAAAATTTGGAAATATTTTCTTAATAAAATTTGAAGATATTTTCTTAATTTAAACTGGAAAATAAAAGGTATTTCTTCATTTCGAATAAAAATAGTAAATTTCCGTTTTAAATTTTAAAGCCAACCCTGCAAAGTTTCATATTTTTTCTTATTTAAAATAAATAAACAACAAGAAGCTGTAATAAAACACTTTTCCTTATTCATATTTAATAAGAAAATTGAAAAGAAAAGTCTAAATAAAAAATCTCCCTTTCCACACGCTTAAAAATACATCACAAAGTGCCATTCATCTCAGAAAGCCAAAGCTTCTCCCCCAAAAAAATATCCTGGGATGTACTCACTTGTGGACGAAGGCAAGCAGGTCGGCGGCACGCCCGGATCCGTCACACACCACCACCGGAACCGGCGGCGAGTCCGTCACGTACTCGAGCACCGCACGTATCGTGTTGGTGCCGCCCTCGATCACCAGGCAGACGACGGGCGTACTGGAATGTGTGACTGCAGCAGGGACAATCCCGAAAAAAAGTAACAAAAATAATGGAAACAAAAGGTAAAGATTTGAGTAGAACAATCCACGTGGGGGACATGCAACGGGGATTAGTCAAATTCACAGAAGAGTGCAGGCCGCTACAGAGGACTCAACAGGTCGATTATGACTCTTTTTCTGGTGACCTGGTCTCGGTACACTCAACAAAATATAATAATTTCACTTTTGAAAATATAATAAATTAATTGATGCCTAAATTATGGAAATTTCTAATGAAATTATAGCTTTATTTTAGAAGAATATATATATTTGTAAAAAGCAGACAGTATAGTTTTAGAGAGAAATGAATATGGAAAAAAGTTAAAAGTAAGAAACTAGTTGAAATTCTTTTTACTCTAACGAAGGATTACTTGAAGATAACGAAAATATTTGTAGATATATAGAAAGTAGAAAGAAGAAAATATATATTTCCGTATACCGTTTGTTTTAAGCCAGTGATTCTTTGCTAGAAGTATAAGTAAATTTAAGAAATGTCTTAGGCATTTTTTAGTTTAAGATTGAGAGTTAATTCTGTAGATATAATTTAATATTTATCTAGGGAGAAGGAGAACCTTTGGTTTTATATTTTTTGAGGAAAAAAGAACGAGAATTTAGCTTCCTCTAAGTGCTAGAAATATTTTAAATTTCCTAATTCAAAGGCCTAAACAAAAGCTAGTCCTGCTTCTTGATTTAATATATTTTAGAAAATTTTAATACATAATTTTCATAATTATGTCTTAAATATTAACTCCTAGCTTTCTTTTTTATTTTGTTTATTTAAGGTTTGTTTTTGGATCGTTTTTTTTTTTTTCTTGTAGATTTCACAAAAATAAACCCCAAATAAATCCCCTAAACTTTTCAAAATCTTTTCTCGCAGTGCAACTTAATAACCCCACAATGACAGCTCGCCACGTCACAGCCCGAATGTCCTTGCCATTGGGAGCTTAGCCATCGGCATTGGCCATGAAAAGAAAACGGCCCTCAATGGCAAGCATGACAAGGAGCTCCAATCTGCGGCCTGATTGGCCTTTTGTGCTGTCGAGCTGTCATATTGTCCCCAATTTGTGTGTGTATGCCCCGGCTCACATGGATGTAGCTTCAGGTTGGATATAAACTTCTCCAGCTTGCGGCGCAGGATGAGCTCAGCTCCATACTTGGCCTGGGTACCATTGTCCACCAGCAGGAAGTAAGCATGCCGGTTGTTCAGCACAGCCAACTTGGATCTGGAAAAAGGAAAAGGAAGCGGAAAGGGAAATTAAATAGCAAAAGAAATAGAAATAAGAAAGGTAATGGGAATACGCAGCCGTTGCATCAGCAGCAGGTGATGATTGCAACAGGTCCTGGTGATTGCAGTGGGAGAAACCACAACAGCTAATGCTCATGCATTTTTAACGTGGCCCAGACACAATTAAGCCTGTTGCCTTGATTGGACCCCCATTAAATATGCATTATTCCACGGTCAGGTTGGAATGCTCCCACACACACTTACCTGGGCGAACTTATGCTGTGGCAGGGCACCTCGCGGTTGTGGCCCAACAGCTCGTGATTGCGCTCGACGATGCCCCAGGGAGCGATGCCAATGCTGACCACTCGTCCTGTCCGCTGCTGGCCCTCCAGGAGCAGGGCGTCGCCCACTTGCTTGGTGACTCCTGTGAACGAGGCGGAAGAAGGGTCAGGATGGATGATGGCCCAACAATGGCGGTCGCATTGAGCGAGTGCGTAAACAAGTTCTTGTCTTCCTTCGAGAATTGCTACATAGTCTCATCGTCCTGTTCCAGCGTTTTATATCATAGTTAACGGGGCGTTGGGGGCGTGTCTAAAATTTAATAACAACTCGAGCACAAAACCCAGACGACACAAAAAAAAAGTGACCTTCTCTGAGAAGTCGAATGAAAAATGTAATAAAACGAAAAGTATCTAATATGCGACTGTGGAATGCGCTGCCAGCAAACAAAAGAGGAGAATATTTTTTGGGTTTTTGTATAAGAAAAGAAAACTACCTTGTATTATTTACATTTGTGGTAATTTTTAGATTGAATTTTCTAAATAAAATCGATACTTTAAAGCGAAATTCTCTGCTTAAACTCAGCCTAAAAAGTTCTTGTGGCTTTGGATGCCTTTGAAACCACTAGGAAATCAATTAAATTTATGTATATATTTATTTTGCCAAGTTATACACTTTAAATAAATATATTTTCCAGGGTAGAATCTTCTTTAAATAGTAAAAAAAAAAAATAGTATTTACTTTTGTGCTTTATTCATTGCCATTAACCATTTAGCAACTTATTACTTTATGAAATATAACCAATCATTCAATTATACTTTTTTTTCAGCACAAATCAAATAATAAATTTAATGGTTTAAAATCTGATTTAATGCAATTAAATACAACTTAATTAAATGGCCAACTTTTCAAGCAAAAAACCATATAGGTTTTTTGGGCTATAAACCCAACGTACTCATCTCTACCCTTTCCCTCTGCTCGATAATCCAATTTACTTGGAGAGCCAGGCTACACCACATTCCCCTTCTCCTGGATCAGTGCCAGCATACCCCTCCTATAGGGGCTACTGGGTAGCACAATATGTTGACTGGCAAGCCAGTTGAAGTGTGTACAATCACTGGCTGCGTGATTTCCGCTTGGGATTTTATTTATTTAATTTTCGACTGGGGTCGCTCATCCGCACTTTAAGTTTTTTTCCTGGCCCCAGCTACCGCCCCCGCCCCATTGTTTGTTGTTTGTTTTCCTTGCTCATTTTTCTTTGTGCTTATTTAAGTTGGGCGCTCCGTTGGATATAGCCTGGCAACTGGGCCGTAATCGTTGGCCATAAAACTGTGCAGTGTCCTTTCATGAAACTTAAATGAAACGGAATGCTCACCGGTGTTGGTGCCGCCAGTGAATATCCAGGCTCCTGTGGTCTTGGCCGCCTTCAGCAGTCCTTTGCGTATCTCCTGCGAGAGTCAAAATAAGAACAACAAAAAAGTGGAAACGGGGGGATGCGGTTACTGTTGGTCCGGTCCATTCAATTAGCGTGTGACACACGACCCGGGGACCCTTTTTTTGCGCTCTCACCTTCTTCAATTTGGCCTGCAAATCAAAGTTGGCCTTGCCGCCCTGCACGGTGATCAAAAGTTTTGGCAATTCCAGATTCCATTCCTTGGTGAAGAGCTGCACCAGCAGCTCCGGCCGCGTGTCGAACGACAGGCGAACATACTGTTACAGAAGAGAAGTTTTTGGGGAAAGTTATTAAGGCAAATGGCCAGCGATTGGACGGATTGTTATGGGCCTAGGCCAAAGCCTACCTGTGCCTTTGTGGGATGTGCCCCGCCTTGGAACTCGATGGTGCCGTAGGCATCTGTGGTTTGGGGGCGTGTGTGTTTGGTGGGCAGCCAGAGGTCGCCGGGAGAGCCACTCTCGATGCCAGGTATCGTTTGATGTGTGATCTGGACTTGGCCACAACAGCATCTGCAATAGGAGGAAATGTATTACTAATAATTCTACGCAATTTCTGCTTTAATATCTTCTTAAATTCTTCTTTAAAAAAACCCCCTAAATGTTACGTATTTCTTATCCCTCTTCCTTTCCTTTCCCAAATAGCCCTTCTTAAACATTTTCCCCATAAACTTTAAGTACATTCGTGCTTGGCTTTAATTTTACAACTAATTTATACTACATCCTCTCTTTTAATTGGGTCTTTTTTCTTTCTTTTTCGTCATTTTTTTCTCCACTTTCATTTCACTATTTACCTTTTTAATTAATTCCAGAAATCAGCCAAGCTGCTAAACTAATTTACAGAAAATTAAATCCGTGTTGCAGTAACTGATTTTAAGTTAAAAAGAAGAAGATATCTTCTGCTTCACCATATTTTTTTGCTAGTTTTTCTATATGCAACTGAGTGGGAGGTCCTGTATCTTTATAGAACTCAATGTTGACCCAGTGTCAGGATGCGTGGTGGGTGTAAATGATATTCGGCAAACAGAAAGCAGACACTCCCCGCAGAAAGGCAGAAAAACAGAATAACACACACGCATCCGCCTTAACCTGTCACTTTGTTTGCTATGCCCACGTGTAATATAGAGCGTTATTTATGCACGTGTGTGCCGACGCCGGAGAGTGTTGGCTTTGTGACCCCCATGCCCCTCTATCATAAAAAAAAAGAAAAAAAAGTAAATATATATATATGATGGCTACAAACGGAAAGGCAATAACCTGTCTGAGGGTCTGACCTGACCCGATCCTATACGAATCTGTCTGTTTCGCCAGCTGATGTTCTTGTCAGGTGCTTAAAATTTGTGTGCTAAATAATGCATTTCAATTAAAGCCACACACATGCGTGTGTGTGTATATACTTTCCGACTTTGGGCATATAAATCAGTTTGAATGGAATTAAATAATCAAATTAATCGGCACGTGTCTGTGGCACATTCCATGGCCTGTGACTGATGTGTGGTAGACATGCTAAAACAGAGCAGCTTCCTTAAATTGGATTTGTGAAATCTTGAATTCTAATTCAAGTTGAATTAATATTGTTCAAGGGCCTACAAATACATATATATATATTTATATATATATATTTTTAATATTTGTAAACACAAATGTTGGCTTTAGAAACCTTGGATCTTTTAGGGTGTCTTCAAATATGAATATTTAAATTATTACTTTGCCGTTTGTCAAAATTTCTCTCCCTGGCCTTCTGCTTAGGTGCCTGTTATGAGAAGCGCATAGAAAGGCAGCAAGCTCTTTCGCTCTCGCTCTCTCTATTGCTTGCTCTCTGTCTCTTGCTCTCTGCCTCACTGCTGCCTTTCTCTGCGCTTCTCATAGCATTCACTTAAGCGTTCCCAATCTTTCGTATTTATGGATTGTGGATTATTATTCCCATAAATGACTAAAACACAAAAGTGGCTTCATTAAAACTAAACTTCATACCCCCAATCTTCACTGTATTATTTGCAAATAACTTATTTAAATTAGAGTAAAACCTCTAATTTATAATTACCGAAAAAGCAATTAAAGAATAATTTATTAAAGTCAAATTTCAATTTAAACTTTGAACAAATTCCATATTAATTACTGTGCAAGTGCAAGTTCCCGAAAGTTCAAAGTTTAAATTATGGAAAGCAAAAAGCCATAAGAATTTGATTTCATTTTCAGCCAAGTTCGACTGTAACAACTCGTTTGAGGCGGAGGATATAGTATAGAATATATAGTTGTAGTAGGACAGGACAGGACAGATGTAGCAGCAGCTACCGGTTGTCGTGGTAACTCGACTAGGCCAGCTAGCAAATATTTGGCAAGCCAAAAGCTGATAACAGGCAGTGAGTTTTGTAAAGAGTCAAAAGGGGCCATAAAGCCATCGCCCGTCTGCTGAAAACTTTCACCAGGCCAGAATCCAAATCGGAATCAGTTGAGAACGGGGGGCTGGGGGTTTCGGCTTTATGGCGCATTTATCTCAATTCCCGGGTCTTGGGACAGCGCCTGTCATAATAAACAATAAATGCTAACGCCCAAAATGAAACTAAATACACAATGGGTCTAGGAACTGGGCCAGTAGTGTCGGCGCATCTGCATCACGAAAAGCGTTCTCTGATAGCCAGCGAAACTGGGTCAACTGTTTGCGTCTTGGTCTTGGACTTGGAACTCCTTCGCCCTCTCCCCTTCACTCCGCTCCCACAGTTAAAATGCAAATAAATTAAATTAGGGAGCCACTTACTTTGTATCGTCCTTTGGGCATGGTATGAACTTGATGCATTCGCGCTTCTGGAAATTTGTCTCGATCCAACTACGCGGCTGGTGCTAAATTGTAGCAGGAATGGTAATTGGGAATGGAAGAGCAAAGTTGGAGTTAGTTAGTTGATTAATTCAAGACATCACACCATCATGGCAGTCACATTTTATACACTCAATATACAGCTAGAGGAGTAAAATAATTCAAAAGGTAACAAAAGATATACAAAATCGTTAGGTTTTACAGCAGATCCAGCGTCATAAGGGATGACTAGAGGTGCTTAATGCAAGTGAACTCAAGGATTACAATCTATTTTTTTTTTAGGGTTGAGTTGCCTCAGTGAAGAAAATAGTTACAATTAAATTTAAAATAATAATAGTTCTCAATTATCATTCGGGTATAAACACAACGACGACGACACAATACAATCACTATTTAAACATTACTCATTTCGTGAAAACAAACAAGGTATAAATAAATTAGTTAAATGGAACAAATAAACGTATGCATTTACAGAATAAAATATTTACAACATGTGAGGGTGAGGTTCAGGATGAAAGGGCTTTGGTTTATATATATATTTACACATTTTGCACAATTGATTCTAGCTTAGTTTAAATATTTTATTAGGCAGCCGTGCATATGCATTTGTCATCAACTTTTTCTACACTATTAGGGGTTTTAGCCAGCTTTTAAGCCACAAAAGCCCCCTCTCATATGTTTGGCTGCACTTATGCCATTTGCCTTTGCCGGGAGATTACACTTATGTAAGTAAAATCCTGGTCACGTTTTCATGCCTTCCTGAATCCTGAGGCCTTTGCACAATTGATTCCTATTTCGTATCAAAACTTTGGCCAACTGCAACTTGCCTGTTATCGCGGCAAACAAAGGCCAAAGTGGTAAACTTTCAAGCCGCACTTAGGGCCAAGAAGCTACAGTTGGCTTTTGGATTGGTTTTTGGGATTGGGATTTGATTTGTGGATTAGTAAGAGGCTTTCCCTTGGAGCTACATACTGCATACGGGTGGCTTTCAGGAGAGCAAATAGCTCTTGGTACTTTGAGTAGTTGGAAAGCAGGGGATTCCCTTTACACTTTACAAAATATAATTCAAAATTTGTTGAATTTCTGTATTAAAAATATTTACAACTTCACTTTAAAACAGTTTAAAATAGCAGAAAGAAATTAAACTAAGCTAAATTATTTTAAAAAGTATTTACAATAAAGAAAGGAAAGCCTATAATCATCCCATCAAAGGACTAAAAATTTTCTAATTTCTCTGAGAAAAATTCCTAATATTTCTCCCTGTGTACCTCTTCCAAGTGTCACTTTCCTACCTCTTTGAGGGGATCATCACTGGCGGCCGCATGGGCCTTTAGTAAATCTCGCACATTTAGTATCAGGACCTTTGACAGCGTGGAGGATACGGAGGAGCGCTTCCGCATTCGCTGTCGCCGCCGGATGCCCCTGGGCGTAGGTGGGGCACCAAGGGAAGAACTGCTCCTCGTCGTGGGCAAATGGGCAGCAGCCTCGGCCGCTATGAAAGCGGATGTGGTGGCACGCACCGAAAGCACTGCCGGCGTATTACTGTATCGGCGCACCGTGGAGAAATCCTTGGATATGCGACGCAGATACTTGTGCGCGACGAGCGGGGAATCCGTGACCACCATGGCCAGTTGAATCGCTATTTTCCGCTAATATGCTCTAATTAATTGAATTGGCTGTGCCCGACAGCCGCTGCTAGCTGACTGCAATCGCATTTGCATCCGATCCGCAACCGAATCGTGCGACTGGCGAATCTCGACTGACACGCACCTGCACCTGTGCAGCTCACCTGTCGGCCAAGCCGAGTTCTGCTCAAACTGGGCTATCTGCGAGGGGTATCTGTATCTCCGTAGCAGCATCATCATCATCATTCACAGGGGACGGGTGGGAAATATGAGCCATTAGGTTGGCCAAATTAGATAAGCCAAGCTCCCCGTATCTATAAAGTTCTGGCCATAGCTACAGAGAGAGCTTTTTAACTTAATTTTTAACTGGCGCCCAAAAGTATAAGCGGGTTTTCGAAAATGTGGTTATTAAGTCTTTGGGGTAGGTAACCTCTTGGAACATGACAACTTGATTTTTAATATTAGTTCAAGGCCTCAATTTAATATAAATACTAAACACATCTTGAAATACCCCAAGCTAAGCCACCTAATAACCCAAATTTTCCAGCCAAACTTTAAATACATATTTATTTAATCAGCTTCCACGGCTCTCCAAACTGAACTTATTGACCCTAAGAACTTGTAGACCCAATTATGTGGCCTGCCAAATTGTCAGCTAGCCAAATATTAGATTAATCTTGGCTGCAATCCTAAATCTGAAATAAATCCACTGTCGTGTCGCTGGAAATTAGGTGCTCTAATCTGCATTTACCATTAAATTAATTGTTTTGATTCGGCAAATAAATGATGGTCTAGAGTCTAGGGCCCTAAGCCAGCCATTTAATTTGCTGAATTGCCAGAGAGCCATCCATCGATGGTCGAGAGACAGACAGACTGTCGAGGCCACTAACTAAATGGATTTCCCAATAAAGTTGCCTTAATTAATTACACATGGCAGCTCAGCGGAAGTGAGCTTTTAATGGCAACTCATCATCTAAAGCCAGGAACTTAAAGGAGACTTTGGGTGCACATTAGTAGGAGGCAGAGTTATAAATGCAAAAATATATAAGGATTTTTGTAAAGTTTCTTTTCTTCATAATAATAACAACATAATAATTAACAACAGCAAGTGTGGCGGAACGTACAACAAAAAACAATTAAATGATATTGAAATTAAAGTTGAATGTTGATTGCTTACCCTGGGCACGGTTATATTTATCAGACCCCAACAGATTTTTTTCAGTCCCCATGGTATCTTTAAGGGTTTTCGTATATATATATATAATATATATAGTTTTTTCGTGGGTGTGTACGTGTGTTTAAACATTTACATTTTGCATTTTGTCAGGTGTTTTTTTGCAGATTTGTTTATATTGTGGTTTTTGTTGATTTTGATTCGTTGTTTTTATCGTTGTTTTTGCATGTTTTAATATATTCGCATATATATTATATCATTATTTTGGTCATTTGTGCAATTATTTTTTGTTCAAATTTTTAGACACGCACGCACACACACATTTACACACACGGAATGGTGCATTGAAAATTCAACAACAAATTATTTATTGTCGTTGTATAAATATTATATTCATTATTTTTTAGGTGTTGTGTGTGGTGGTGGTGGTCGGGGGGGAGAATAGAGTGTGAAAACACAAAACGATTAATTAACAGATCATAGCACAATAATTTAAATTCATAAAAAGGATTGTTTATTGTGTCGCAGAAGGAAAACAAATCCCAAAAATCAATTAGAAAAGGGGCGTACAAATTGATATATAGTAAAAGGGGGCGGAGCCAAGTTAAGTATTAGGTGTAAAGATTTAGCATGTGTTTCGGGGGGTGTGTTTGTGTGTAAGGTTTGTGTTGTGCAAAGCAAAGTTTGAAAGTAGAAGAAAAATATTATGTTTTAAAATTAGTTTAAACTTGAAAGACTTGAAACAATTTGCTCTCCTCCTTTGGGTTGTATTTCTCTCTTTTAAACATATATTTTTAAGGGAATTACTACATTGACTTACTACCAGACCGCTTTGCTTACAACTAAATCTCTATAATAGGTGCTTGAATTAAATATGAAGGTGAAGTAATTATATTATTAAATATTTTTTAATTACTTTTTTACAGCTGGTTAATAGTTTCTAATTTTACACAGTTATTAAAGTCTACTCAGTCCTGAAAGTATGCACCTTTTTGTAGGCCAGGACTTTGCCAAGACACAGACACATTTTGTGGCAAGTCACATTTCATTGCCACAGCTTAGAGTGAAAGACCAGTTGTTTCAACTGCAACGCATACACAGGTAAGTGATGGTCCCAGGTGAAAGCCAACCCCACTTGGCTCCCACAACCACATGGAAAATTCACAGAATTCCCTGGGTGTTGGCCACAACCTGAAAGGGGGCTTCGGGTTTAAGCCCACAATATGGCCACAAAGCAAGTCTAAATTGCATTCATGCCACTTTCTGTTTTATTAATTACCACTAGAAATTATTTGATCAAAACTATAACCTTGCTATACTTGATTAAAAATAAACAAACAAAAATTAGTCAAGAGAGTTTTTATGGAAATTTAAGAGATTTTAAAAATACTGCCTAAAACTATGCTATGTTTATGGGTTTCCTTGATTACTCAAGCCCTACATATTATTGCATACTTTTACGCTCCACTTTTAGTGATTGTAAACCTCTAGTTTAATTAAATGAAACCCTTTTACAAATGTACTCAGTACAAATTGTTTAAAATATATGCTTCTAGCACTACGACATGTCAACTGCATGTTTACAGTGAACTGCATTAAAATGTATGGGCAAAGTTTAACAACTCATAACTAGCAGGAGTTCCCACGGATACTCCCAAACGTTTTTCCCTTCACCCAAGGCCAAAACCAATTAAACTTTTTATGAAACCCCCTCGCCCCCACATCCTCTGAGATCACAAAAAGTGGGCGGAAACATTAAGAACGTTATGCTTATCTATAGGAAAGAAAAACGTTTGGGCATATATAGACAGATATATGGATATACAGCTATTCGTATGTGGGATGCATGTCCGCATCTCTGCACCGTCTATTAAAATAAAAGCTTTTTTTTCGCCCGGCTTGAAACCCCCAAGAGCCACAAAACTTTTGTGTAGGCATAAAACACACACACACAGTTCAGTTGATGCGGAAGCAAATGTGGCATATTTCAAATTAATTAAACGTCCAGCAAGCCGAACAACAGAGGGTCTTTGGCTAGAAGACATTGACGCCTGGCTTGATGGCTTGTTGTTAAAATACAGGGAGAGTAGGGTAGTTAAATGGGGACTAGTCGAAAGCTGTATGCCCTTAAAAGAAGTTACTTTCTACATAATTTTGTTTAATTTAAAAGAATTAGAAAACAGAGCTGTATAGCTTATTGCTTATTGACACATATTTTATATTTTAACTATATAACACTTCAATTTTTTCTTGAAACAAACAGACAGAAAACCCAGAAAGAAGCTACTTGAATCATAATTGTACTAAGGAATGGAGTACCAAATATCGATACAGATTCGATAATTGAAGCATAAGTCGATATATTCATAATTCAATGGCAGATATGTGAAATAAATCGATACTCTGTTGGATATATAAGACACAAATAATCGGAAAAAGAGAAAAATAAAATATATGTATATGTTTCTCGATATTTTATTTATTTAATTTTTAATTTTATCGATATAAAAATACAAGATCAATAAAACTTTTTAATATTTCAAAATCTTTAAATCAAAATTTACGAAATGGCAACATTCGATATATTCAAGTAAACAACAATTTCAATATGATATTGAGAAGACTTTTTTATCGATAAATTAATCGATCTTACACCATGAAATACATCCCTAAAAAGTCCTACAGCACCATGCTAATTAATTAACTTCTGTTAAACACTCCATTCAAATTCATGATGATTTCAATGAGTGAGGTGTAAATGGTAGCATTGGGAGAGCCTTTCGACTTTTACCCCTTTTGCGGAAATGGCTAAACTAATTAGCCAGTGATGCTGTTCGAACTCCCACGTGAAATCAACGAAACAATGGCCGCTGGCCGGAAATGTGCAATGGAACTCGAGGGAAACGGCACAATGTGGCCATTTTCAGCATTCGATTAAGCGCAGAGCATCCGGCATAAAATCGTGAATATAAAAATTGATGCACTGACAGTTAGGATCAAAGCCGCAGGATGCAATTTGCCGGGCCACCTGTCCCACCTGCCGCACCTCTTTCCGCCTTATCGAACCCGATAAAAGTTGTGCAACATAAACAGCACTTAATACCCGCATCAAGCGTCGTCATCCCATCCGTTCGTGCATAATGCAAGGCTGCGAATAATATAAAGCAACAGCTCCAAAGGGGTTGTGGCCAGGTGGGGCAGGTGGTCTTCCAGTGTTTCACCTGCTGTCGACTTGCGGGTTCTCAAAGTGGAAAATTGCTGGCGAAGCTGCTGCTTCTGCTCCGATGCTGATGCTGCTGTGTTGCGGCTGTTGCCATGGCTGATGAAGTGCCACATTCGTTTCTCGAAAAATGCCAAGAGACGTCGTCGTGGTGATGGATTGCGGGCAATGAAGTGGTAAGGGGCACCACAGAGACTCGCCTTTGCATGGCTGAGTCGCAATGAGAGTGCGAAATTGACTTTCTCAGACTTCACACAAAGTTTGTTTTTATTTTCGCACTGTCACAGAATCAGTGCTGTCAATGAGATGCATTTATGGAACATGATGGGCTTTAGGGGATGGGGCGTAACTTGTCTGATTAAAAATTAACCATTCAGACTTCCTAGAAATGGTTTTTGGTAAATGATGAAGCTTGCTTTGTAAATATAAAGAAACTTGCTATTAAATGTTTAATAGTAAAAGAGACAGACAAGTCACTAAAGACCCAATTAATAATACTTTTCTGTGTAAAAAATATAAATTCAAAAAATGTTTCTGGGGTGTTCCAGAAATCGCTAGTGTTTAAAGGGTTTTCACAGGTGTCTAAAAGTATGCAATGCTCTTTTTGAGGTATCAAATTCGCTTCTATGATTTTTTTTATTTAAAAAGTAGGTTTAAATTTAATTTAATCTAACAAATATTGTTCACGCCAGAAAGGCGCTCAATTTCGGGAGGCAGTGTGATCCCGAACGCTCTCCTTTTCTCTCCCTCTTCCTCCGGACTTCCAGTCCTAGAGCTTCCAATCCGCTCTCCCTAGCATTAGTTTCCTTTGTATATTTAGTACTAATTTACCTCTTACTCAATAAACATCCCGACGCACGTCGCGTAAAACCCCGACAAGTTCTACGTGTTATTATTTATCCGAGTGCATTTCAGAGTTAAAGCCGCCCCCCTTCAACATTTGGTCCTTCGAGCCGGATTTCATCCACCAGCAGCTCCGGTGGCTTTAACACCGCACCAGATAAGTCCATTACATTATTGCTGCCGGTCATACAGTTAGGTTTTGCGAAACTCAATTCGTCTTAACTTCTCTGTATGATTATTGTCTAAATCCAAGTCCGATTAATCCGACACTACGGCAGCATAATACCTTCCAAAAATCCAAAATAATTCGGTATTCATTTTCTACATTTGTGCCAAAATCCAAAAGTGTGTGTTTAAATAAATAAATAAATGCAATAGCCACAGTGAGAATTTAATTCCAATAGTTCTCAATTCCTCTTCCTTAACTGTGTTCCCGCTAGCATTTATTTACATTTACATACATATTCAATACAGTCCACTCCACAAGACTACAATCGCTGTCAACATTGACATTTCCCCAATTCGAGAAATTATATCCAAATAATTTCTATACTAGATCTACGGATTCCAAAATTCAGAAAGTGTTTGTTTCAATAAATGCCTAAGCCACAGTGAAACTTTCAGTTCCGAATTTTTCTAAATTCCTTTATATTCGCTGTGTTCCGCTTGCATTTATTTACATTTATATAGGTACGTACGTACATATATTTTGCAATACAGTCCGCACTACTGATCTTCAACTACTTCTACTTCTGAGTATATGTATAATAAAACTAAAAGAAAAACTACAAATACAGTCCACTTCATTCCGAAACATACATATATTTACAACAAATATATAAATATATAACCCAAAATATTTCAATTACTGTCCGGCAGCTACTACGACTATAAATTCATTTAAATATATGCACTGCAGCGCCAACTTCATTTGTATATTTAATTTATTTACTCTCCCTTGCTCTATCCTGAGCTTCACCTAATTAAATATACATATGTACATACATACATAATCGTCTGCAAGTCGACGCTCCAATAGTTGGCAATTTTTTCCGCCTCTCCTTATCTCCGCTATTTTGCACTTGCATACGACAAGTGCACAAATAGACATACATACGTATTGGTTCCAAAATACAGCAGCGGTCAATCACATAAGTCCAGATCAATAAAATAATTTGTAAATTATTTTATATTAAAATTCCAACTAACGAATTAAGTTAGAAATCCAAGTGCGCTTCCGTATCCGCACTAGTGTGACCGTATATTATTCGCTGCTGACCGGAATTATTAAATTAAATTGCACATTTCCGTTTTTAAATTCCAAAAAATACAATTTTCCGCAAAGATAATTATTATTTCAAAAATAATTATTACGAGTCCGATTGGTTCCTAAATTCCGAATCAAACTTCGACACATTACTATTTCGTAATATATATTTACAGTAAATTGTCGTAAAAAATATATAAAATGACTTCTACTATTTTGAACAAATTTACTTTGACTTGTGACCGTCTGAGGCACTTCGACTCCAGAGTCTGCAATCCAGCAGCACCCACTCCATCCAAGTACTCTTGCCAAATCCATCTCGACCAAGTCCGAGCGCTATGGGACAAGGTCGAGACAGAGTACGAAGCTTGTTCCGAGCTAATTTCAGTTGGTTTAGAGGGCGCTGCAGACACCTTGCCTACTCTTAAGGCAAAATACGACGACACTTATTCCATTTATGAACGGTGTGCTGCCAAGTTCATGGAACAGATCGATACAATCTCTGCTAAAGCAGCTTCAGTCCAACCTCCTGCGCCCCAAAATTCCTTTTCGTCTGGCTGTCGGCTTCCTCCGTGCGAAACGGAAGTTTTCTCGGGCGATTATCTTCGCTGGCCGACTTTCCGGGACCTTTTCACAGCGGTCTATATCGACAATCCTACGCTGACCCCTGTAGAAAAGTTGTTCTATTTAAATGCCAAGACTAGTGGTGAAGCTCATTCCATAGTTTCCAATTCGCCACTCACCAATGACGGTTTCCGCTCAGCATGGGGAAACCTAACTGAGCGTTTCGAAAATAAACGCGCGTTGGTGAACAGCCAACTGAAGAAATTACTGAACATTCAGTCCATTGAACGTGAGTCCTCGGCAGCCTTGAAGGAGCTGCAAAATACAATTCAAAATTGCCTCACATCCCTAACTCTGTCCGGCCTTCCTACGGATAATTGGGACTGCCTCCTGGTTTATTTGTGCTCCACGAAGCTTCCAAAGCTGACGCTTTCCTTATGGGAGCAATCCTTAACAAATAAAACCGATATTCCGTCGTGGCTAGAACTCGATTCTTTCCTTACTGAGCGCCATAGAACTCTGGAAACCATCGATTCTCTCCAGCCTCCTACGATATGCCTCCGTTCGTCTAAACCGACGATCTCCAACCAGTCGCCACGAGTACTACAATCCTTTAGTACGCGGATTGTTCACTTATCCAAAAGATGCGATTTGTGTTCTGCAGAGAACCATCCAGTGCGTAAATGTCCACGCTTCCTCCAAATGACGATAGAAGATCGTACTTCATACATTGAGAAAAAGCAGTTGTGCTTAAATTGCTTTGCAAGCGGTCATCCACTCCGTAATTGTACAAGCGCCCACAACTGTCTGACTTGTCACGGTCGGCATCACACATTGTTGCATCCAAGCAACACTTCATCCAGTGTTCCGAATCCTCGTGATAACGCACCACAAATTCCTGCACCCATCCAAAGGATTTCCTCGTTCTCCACACGAGTGACCACTTCTGCCGATTCCTCCAATTACTGGGTTCCATACGACGATAGCAAGAGCAGACGTTCCCGAGGTATTTTATCCTACCAATGCCGAGTCTGCCAAGGGAACCATCCTCTTCGGAAGTGTCACCGTTTTCTCCGGCTTGATGCGAAGAAACGGCTCCAGACAGTCATCGACAGGAAGTACTGCGTCAACTGCCTGGCCCACCACCATTCCGGAGGATCCTGTCGAAGTAGCGACCGATGCCAGTCGTGTGGACAGGATCACCACACCCTTCTACATGCCGACGAACGCTCAGCGTTATCCTACGCTTTCCAGAGCTAATACTTCCTGGTACTTTTGCTGCGTATCCTCGCAAGGGGGGGGAGAATGTTCACGCCAGAAAGGCGCTCAATTTCGGGAGGCAGTGTGATCCCGAACGCTCTCCTTTTCTCTCCCTCTTCCTCCGGACTTCCAGTCCTAGAGCTTCCAATCCGCTCTCCCTAGCATTAGTTTCCTTTGTATATTTAGTACTAATTTACCTCTTACTCAATAAACATCCCGACGCACGTCGCGTAAAACCCCGACAAGTTCTACGTGTTATTATTTATCCGAGTGCATTTCAGAGTTAAAGCCGCCCCCCTTCAACAAATATTATTTTAAAATTATGATATCTGATCTCTGATATTTCACTGTCCAGATAAGGACACCTACAATATTATTCCAATTAGCTTGTAAATAAATTTCCCTAGATAACAAACTGAAGATAGAAAATTCTTATCATAAAGACATGACAACTTGTCAAGGAACACATTTATATATATTCCCCCTTATCTTTGAAAATATTAGATATATAAATGTATATTTTTCCTAGCTATTAGCCAAATTGCCATAACTTTGAAGAGGGTTCTCCCCCATATTTAGAAGAGAGTTGTAGAGCCGTGGAGCTTGCTCACTCTCCCGCTTCACAGCCAACAGCTGCTGATTAACACAAAACACAAGGCGACAGCGATGACAGCGACTTCAGAAAGCACAGATATGTCAAGCGTATCACCAGTAGACCGGTTAGAATCCAGAAACCCAGAAAAATCCCACAGCGAACTGCAGTTCTCCGCCAATTAACGACAATTACTCAGACACAGGGCCCTCTAGTTGTACTCACAAACACCCAATTGGTCTCGAAGTACATGGCCAGCTCCAGATGCACTTGATGGAATCCGCATACTCCAAACACACTCGAGCGTATATCTAATCGCGAAGCGCACAATGTTTACTATACACAGAGAAAAACACTAACTAAAATTGGAAAATAAGAGATTAAGAGTGAGAATTTATTGAATTTTTCAAAAAATTCGCAACATTGAAACGAGTTTTGAAATCTATATATCTTTATTTTTAGAATATTTAATCAAATGAATGTGATTTAAATTAAAAATAACTTTTAAAATTAATTTAAGTAAAGTATTTAGACTACGTTAACTATAATTTGTATTATTAATCTATAGAAAAGCGAGTTCAAATATTTTTAAGCAGAGTCACAATTTGTCTTTAATTTTGTTTTCGTTAAAAAACAACGCTGTTCTTATCTTGACATATTTATTATCATCTTTTTTGTTAAATTAATTTACGACCCTGTTATTATTTTGAAATATGACGTACTTTTCTAGCCCTGTCAATGAATAAGATACAGAAACTATTTCCAATTTTAGATATGTGTTTTTGTTATATTTCTCGCGGTGTAGGCGCGTTCGGATCGAGCGATTCCCGCTTGGCTCACATGGAGCCGCGTCGAGCACTGAGACCGCGGCGACACTGGAGCGGAGAGCTTTTCCCACCCGGCCAAGGCGAGCGGTGTCAATTAGCGGCACAAATATAGCGGCAATATAATCGAACGTTGTCAGTGAGCAGAGAGTAAAAAGAATATAGAATATCAACAAGAGCGATAAGCTCCCCGGAGAGCCACTGAAAGTGAATACAACATGACCATAGTTAGTACTAAGCTCTCGGCGATCTCAAACACGGGCTGTGTTTTTGCAGTAAATAAACTCGGGGAAAAAGTTTGACGGAAAAACTTGTGCTCACTTTAAAGGCGGTTTAATGCCCAGCATAAAAAGAATAAAGTGTTCAGGCCATAATTATGTTGATTCTCGAAAGTTTTTCATTTTCTGCGCTCTTTTTAGTGCTCGGCTGGCTGCCACCCGCGGCCACAACTCAAACAATTAAAGTTTCGAGTCAAACAGCTGGCCACCAGCTCCTCGCTTGCCGGCGATAAGCAGCTGTCAGTCAACTGGCTGATAGTTGATAAAATAGAAAAGAACGCGAATAAAGAATCCGAGGGAACGGAATCCACAAGATACTCAACATTTAGAAACATTTTTGGTGCATACTTTCAGGCGGTTACTGCAGTTTTCTCTCTTCAATATTCTAAAGCCTGTTCTGGATTTCACTTTATAACTAACTCTTGCCCTTTCCTCTTTACTAAAGGGAACAAATTACAAATTTATATAAATTTCAAAGAAAGTATTTTAATAAATATTCAAAATACAGTCAAAGAAAATATTAAAAAAGACTAAAGTTTACTGAGACATTTCTTAAAATCATCAAACTAAAGAAAAAAGAAAGAATCTACCTAAAAAAAAAAACATACTTTCAGATAATACCTTTTTAAAATTACAATTTACTAAAGTAAACAATTTTTTAAAAAATTAATAAGCAAAAAAATGGTTAAACAAAATAGAGATAAAAAATCTACTTTACCAATACTCTGGTTTATTCTTTAATATTATTAGTTTTATTATTATATCATTTCTAGATTTTAATTTCTTTTATTTAATTTTAAAAAATATATATTACTAGATAAATGTAATACAAAACCAAGGGAATTAAACTCTGTTTATGAAACTACTCAATAGAATGAAAACATTACTTTCAACAAGATCTATTTAATTATTTTGTGAATTAGAGTTTACCAGCAAATAAATGCATATTAATCTTAATGACTTGCTAATAATCTACCAAAAAAAATACAATACAATTCTTGTAAAATGATGGCAAGAAGTGAGAACAAGAACTGGCCTAATTAACTAAGTAATGCAACAATCTATGTAGGTGAGAAAGCAAGCTACTGAAAATAGTTTCGCAATAAATACTTGAAATGCCCACAAAAAAAAGTTGGGGCCAACTAATTACCACGATATAGTTGAAAAAGAAAACTCTACGAACAAGAACTGGCAATAGTTTGGCTACAAACTAGAACTAGACAGTTTCCAAGGCCATTGAAAGGGGGGAAAACTCAAGAGGTACATAATTGTAGAGCGAGTAGAGATTTTGTATTTTTTTTTTTGTAAGTTTTTCCGGGACAAAGCAGTTTGGCAGTTAGTCAAATAGTAATTATATGGCAGAGATAGAGAAGGTAGAGGAGAGAGTTGTTGGGGGAAGAGATTATATAGATCAAATCAAAAGCACCTGGAGAGAGATAGGTGTTTAAGGGGGAAGAAGGAAGAAGAGGAGGAGTAGTAGGATAAGGAGGAGATATTGATTGGTTCCTCCATAATCGAGACTCGGATTTTGCTTACCGGCTTCGCTTTGGGCTTCTGCTTGGCCAAACGCTTCTGTTTCAACATCGTCCGTCGTCAGCGGACGCACAGACACGCACACATAAACAACTGAAACTTGGGTAGGGGCTGGGCGGTGGATTTTATTTTTTCTTTTTCTTTTAATTGGAGGTCACAGGACGCAGTAGGCAGGAGCACAGTATCGCTATCGGTATCCGCTATCCGCTTCAATAGATTCCCGCCTGCGAGCGAGGCTTCTCGGCCTGCAGGGTTTGAGAAAAACAATTATGAAATATCAATTATTTATTGTCTGGCTAGTGTTCGGCTTTGTCTTTTGTCGTGCAGGCATGCAGAAGGATATCTTTTCCTCTTATCTCCCGGGGGATTTGTCACTTGTCATGCACACCGTACATAAGTTGGCCATATCCTGGCGTTTAAAGCACCAACAACAAAAAAATACTACCACTACAGCGGCAGCGGCAGAAAAGCACCTGTATTAAGACCGGGTCTTTGTGCGTGTAAACAAAACGGCAAACAAAATATAAACAAATGAAAAACGAAAGCCAGGACGAAGCACACGCAAAATTCAAAACAAAATAAATACCACGAAATTTTCCCCATTCACCTTGCACCCAATTATGAGGCCCTCCAAGGAATGCCAATGAAAGGGTTTCGGTCTCTGTTAATGCATGCTAATTGTGTTTGCTTAGGAGAAGCAGGACGAATAACGAGAAACGAAAAACGAAAACAAACCAAGGACTCCCAAAGACTCGAAGGCTATTCACTCACCTTAACGGGCTTCTTTACGGGCACTGGACGCGAGTACTGATGATAGACCTGGACATGGTTCGAGGTGAATTTACCCAACATGAGGAGGAGGCGCAGTCCGAGGAGGAGCCTTTCGGGTGTGGGTTTGATGTAATTCTGGAAAGAGTTGAATGAATTATTACCACAAATTCATATGTACCACTGAGGCAGCTCAGGTTAACTCCTACACTTGGAGTAACCTTAAGTGAGATATTTAATTATAATTACAAATAATTGCAGGTAATTTCTTGAAGCTATAATTGGGCCAAGCCTGTAATTAGGATTTAATTACCCTTAACATAATTTCTTAAAAAGAAAACACTATCAGGAAATATTATTAAAAGTGGAATAGTATGAATTTGAATAGATAGAAGACCTCACCTTTAAGGACTATTTTTAGTCTTAAATAATTGTATAATATATTTTAATATTCTATATTTTTCCTTGCTTTGTAATTTTAAGAGAGTTCAACTCTCTACCTTTAAGCTTAATGTATAAACTCCAAATAAAGTCTCAAAAAATTACCTATTAAGGTGAGAAAACCCCTTTTCTCCTTCTCTTTTCCCAGTGCATAGAACCCTATATGACCTTTCTATTGTGACGGAAGCAGGAGCAAATGCGTGAGCGTGCCGCACATGGCTCCGAGCTCCTTGCTCCCTGTTGCTCCATCTCCCAGTGATTCTCCGCCTCCGTAGACCTGGCTCTAGCCGTATCCGTCTCAAGTGACAGGCCGAGCGCTGAGCTGTTCTTCATTACAGTAATGCGAGCTGGCCAAAGTCCTGGCCAAGGGAAATGGGAAATGGACCAGAGAAGGGGGACCAAAGGGCGAGGCATTAAAGGGGGCAGAGGGCAAGGACGTGAGTGGGCGTGAGGGCCAGAAAGTGAAATAAAATAAGCGCTGGAAACAGCAAAAGTTATGCCAAGTATTCCGGCTAAGCATGAATCAAGTGCCACAACACGAGCACCAAGACAGAGCCTGAGAAGCAAAAAGCAAAAAACAAAAAACAAAAAAAGACATAATAAGCGAGAGGCGCAAAGCCAGAAAAGCGACGAAACCGAGGAAGGCTAAGAAAAAGAAGGAAAAAAAAAAGTAAAAGTAAAGCCCAAAGACCCTGCCCAATGTCAAAGTCTGCTGCTACGTCCTATGCCGGGTGCTCTTAATTTGCGGAATTCAAGACATTCGCTTTCATTCGAGATTATACTCGAGCATTATAATCCGCTGGAGCGATATACACTCGTAGACCAGTGTGTGTGTGTGCTCCAGCTCCTGGAGAGGAAAAGGCAATATAAAAAAAAAAGAAAGCTAGTAGACGACACACAACAAAATCAATATCTAAATACGATTTCCACCCACATGTGATTAACTTTTGTGCAGTCAGTAAGGCACAAAATTGAGATAACGCGCCATTAAATTTATGCATGAACAAAGGACATTTTAGCCCAAGTACGAAGGACACGTCGCTCCCTGATTGCCCAAACTTATAATTGGACTTTAATAAGCAATTGCCTGCCAGGCATCTCTCTTTCTCTGTGTGTGCGGTCGTTGTCCTGGCATTATTCAGGACACTTTAGCTTGTTGTTAGATGAAAGGTAAAAAAAAATGTACAAAAGTACTTGGCGGCTGTGTGATTAACGGCAGTATCAATCGCGGATTAAGGACCGCAACAGAACTTGGGGAAAACCTACCAAGTTTCCAGCGGTTTTCATCCGCAAATTACATTGAGTCAAGAGGTGTGTGTGTGTGTGTGGGCCACCACTTCTCCAGCACTAAAGATGGAGCACTGAAGGACTGAAGCTCTAGAGGACTGCTCTTGAGTGCCACAATCAGTCTGCCAAGTCCGAGTGTGAAATTTACACGACATCCCGCATTTGCGTCACTGTTTAAAGATTTTCCTACCCCCTCATTCACCCACTCACGCGGCACAAAAGGAGACGACGACGAGGATGAAAGGAGCAATGGATGGTTGGTTGGATGGATGGATGGATGCCAACCTGCCTGGGGCCATGTGCCCTGGCATGTGCACAGTGCCCCCAGTCAAGACCGGGTTCCAGTTCCGCTTCCACATTATATTCTTTATTGTCCTCGTCATTTGTTTTATAAAAGCGTGATTCCAATCCTCTTAGCATTCCCCTCAAAATGTTTCTAAGAAAGGAAACATGCACATATGTTTTGTATAAATGTATTTCCGGAAAAAAAGAAACAACGATTTAACTTGAGCTTGCTTTCGACAACAATTTGTAATTAAAATTTATATCTTCGCCAAGTCACGTGCAAAGTCACCTGTGTGGATTAATGGGTTTAATCTTATTAAGAATACTGAATTTAAAGGTATTTTATTTCAGTTTTTATACAAAATATTTCGATTTATATTTATAAACTATATATCTTTGCTTATTTTTAAAGCAATCATTTATTTTTAACATTTTAGGTCAACTTTTTAAGCTTCTTTAAATGTTTAATGTGTGTTTATTTATAGGAAGTTTAGTCCATTTCATGCTTAAACCTTTTAATTAATTAATTAACATTTTAACATATATTTATTTGATGTTTATCTTTATTTCTTAAGTGTTTAAAAAAGCGTAGATTATTAGGAATTTCTAACCATTTCTAAGCATTCTTTACTTTCCTCGACTTTTCAAGGCGTTAGACAACATTTCAGCTTAAAAAAGCCATTTCCTCTCACTTCATTTAACATTGATGTGAAGACATTTATAGATTATAGGATATTTTATGTCAGTTCTATATTTCTACATTTAACTTTATGCATCGCTTTGGGAAATATGAATCTCCAAAAAACCCATAAATAAAACAGCGTTAATCAAAGATGATAAGTATTCTGCAGCTGCTGATGATGCCACCTTAAAAAATGTGCTAATTATTCAAACATCAGTCATTGGCAATTGTTTTTGTTGGGAAGCGACATAAGAGAAGGAGGAATTCCGGCGGAGGACACTGTGCATCGTCCAGCCAACTGTCGTCAACTGTCAGCCAGCGGAGTGCCAAGGAGAGATCTTGCCCGGATGAATGGGCTCCTAATTGAGATAAGACTGACGCAGGCTGCCGCCTCCGGCAATGAGAAATGAACCCACTGGTGGACAGCTCAAAAAAAAAAAATAACACTTTCGCTGAGACTGGCTTGGAGTAGGTATTATTCCCCCTTTCCGGCACTGTCCGGGGCCGAACAAATTAGTGAGGCCAAGAGCAGCGACGGCTGGCGGACTCTGATTATTGGCAATGCAAACGGCGGACGGAAAGGGGGATAATGGCAAGGGTAAACTGACCTACAAACACGATTAAAGGGGCACAAGGACATGGAACAAGACCAGGACCTGGACCCGACTCGGACCCCGACCCCGACTTGGAACTTGTGTTTGGGGGCAAAAATCTTGTGTGTGTTGCTGTTGTCTCTGCAATCATTCAAGCGCAGACAAATGCCCTGGTGTTTGTTTATGTCAACATTGTGTCCTGTGCCACTTGGTCCCCACCACCACTAGGGTTCTTTTCTTCTTTTTGTATTTTTGTTGCTGCCAGGACATGGCCGACATAATGGGTCTCATCAGGCGAGAGGGCAAGCGGCTAACCAAACGAGAACGTGAACGTGAACAACCCGGATTGAATACTCGTTTAAACTGTCATCATTCGCCGTGTGTGCCATGAATGATTTGTGTGGCCACCATCCAAAGGACGCTAAAAGTAGCCAAAGATTTATCTCGCTTTAGTCGGGGCATCCTTCGGAGCCATTCATCTTAATTAAATATCTATCTATCGTCGGCCAATATGCTTGAGTTCGTGTGGCTTTTGTATTCGCTTTTGGGCCGCATTAATTTTATGGGCCAACTTAATGTGACTTGGCTTTCAATATAGTGTAATTTCAGGTGATTAATTTGTTCTTTTTCTTTTGATTTAATTAAAGGAAAATCATACAAAAGTGCTTTATAGACATCGATTTATATACACAAGTGTGTTAAGTATTTAAAAAAACATAAACCATGTTATGAGTGTAAATCTTTTTGGTCATAAACATCATCAGGAAAATGAAGACCATAATAAACAATAATTGTGTGTGAGCATTTCGAAGGAACATACATATATTTGGTCATTAATAATAATATGCCTTACTTTATATAGGAAGTGCCTTTAAACTTAATTTATGGTTGCAAATGTTGAACAATTTTATACCACTTATATTTGTATATAGACTAAGTTTCGGGGAATATGATAAACAAATATGATTTTGATGATTTCTATACTTAAATGATTCTAAGTGTTAATTCTTGAATATTCTTATCATATAAATCAACTCAAAAGTCTTAAATAAAATTAAAATAAAAATCTCTTTAAGAAACCCATAAAATATTCCAGTAAATCTTTATAAAATTCATCAATTTTTTCAATGTTTTCTTGCAGTTTAAATGTAAAATGTATTATTTGCAAATCCTTATTTAAATAACATAGAAAAAGTAATGTTTTTCCTAACATTTCCTTTCAAATATGATATTTACAGTCATTCCAGTTTTATTTTTAAAATTATATCAATTATCCTGTCCAATAACTAAATTTCAAAGCCTTCTGTTTCAGACAAGATGTCATTTTGGTGGTTTGGGCCTCAATAAAACAGACTGAAGTTCATTTTATTCAAATTTGCTGGCTCAAATTAGAAATTGAAGGCCCAGCACATCTAATGCCAGCATTTTGGGGCCAAAAGCCTTTTTTAAACGAGTTTTCTGGGCCTAGGCAAAGGCTGGCAAAGTAAATACATCGAGACAAAGTTGGCCAACGACGACGACGACAAATTGGGAGGCTGAAAGTAGCGCAACAAATGCTGCCATAACGACAATGCCCAGGCAGCAGCAACAACGGCAGCCATAAATTTTTGGGACTATATACAGCCCACGTGCTCGCTAGTCCTCGTGTCCCCGTCCTTATCCACATGCAGGACCATTCGTATCGAGCAGATGTGAGGCGGTTTTCCCACTGCGACGACATGTGCGAATGCGTATACGTAATATTCTATGAATCGAGCTGGAAAAGCAGGAGCAGCAGCAGCAGCAATGGCACAGGCAGGTCCTTTCAATTTATGCAACCATCCGACAGCAATTCGCCTTTAATAGCTGGCAACAAAAGGCAGAAGCAGCATCATAGCAACCCGTAAACCCGAAAACCCGATGAACTGAATGCTGCGGGAAAGACCTACACCTGGAGCTTCACCTGAGAGGGTTTCAATTAGCGCACTTTGTGTGCCCAAATTAAATGGCACTCGCACTCAAATGAGTCGTCCCTTCTGGCTCCTGCAACTCCGCCGCCGGAGACACTTGCCCCGCAGCCAACTCATTAGCATCCGCTAATGGGCGCCATGTGACAGCCAGCCGGAATTCCGAGATGCACTCCTGTTGCACTAATCCCGGGATATCTGAGCTACCTGAGGATACCTAGGGGCAGGCACACAGCAGCGCACAACAAATCACGACTCTAATTGGTGGGGCGGAGGGGATTGCCGTTGTTGTTGTTGACTTAGGACCACTGTCGCCCAGTCAGAGACAAATTTTGGCCAGTAGTTTATGACTTATTCAGAGGGGAGTCACAAACACAAAACACTGTCCGAAATAGATATCTTACTACTATTTGGAGGGAACATCCTCTCCTTGAGGCGGTAATAAATAGGTTTCTCTTAATTAACTATTCTTTTGCATTAAGTCTACATCTATACTTGCAAAGGGAAAATTTTGGTGGTGGGGAAAAGAGCAGGCAAGTCTTGGGTTTGTAATTAAAGAACTCAATAAAAAATGTCAATAAAGTAAGGGAAATATACGATAATAAAATGAGGGCTTATTCGATCTTAATAAACATAGTTCTGAGCTATTTAAAGAGTAATTATATTAAAAGTAACTGTATAACTAAATTTTGAAAAATATCTCTATAATTTCTGCATTCTAAAATTACTTTCCTTTTTTTAGAAACTAATAATTCGGCTTTAAAATTAACATCATAGCTTCCGACTCTAAATTCTCCTTGTTTTAAATCAAAATTCGATCCACAATTCTCTGTCTTTTTTCGAGTGCTTGCACTCTCAACCATAATGCCAGAAGGTGAATTGCAATTCGCTCCCAGCCAAAAAAAAATACTGTACCATTGCTTTCCCTGCCCCCACGGGTGGTGTTTGTTTGTGCTTGTTTTATGAGCGTTTGCTCAGCTCTGGTTGATTTCGTTATTATTATTGCTGGGTAATGTTTTATGGCCATTTTGTGGCCATGCTTTCACACCAGACAAACCAGCCAAACCAGACCACAAAGCCAGACCACCAGCGCACCGAAAAAAAAAAAAGGAATCAGGACAGCTGAACACTTTCCTGCGAGGAAGGTAAACATGCGACAAGAGCGCGCCGGAGATTAGCCTCTAATGGAGTGGCCGTTTCCAGTGCCATGTCCACAGTCAGTCCACAAATAACCGAGCAGATCCCATCGCGCAATTTAATGCCGGCATGTTTGCATTAGCGAATGCATTGTTTACGCCATTTGTGTCTACTATAATATGTATTGAACGCATTAACCTTATATACAGGTATGATTAGATGTGATTAGTGGTGCTTTTATGGAGGGTTTGTTGTGTTCTAGGTGTTTAGCATGATTTTAGTAAGAGTATCCCTGGTTTTGGGGGAATTTCAATTACCAAAAATGATTGCTTTGCGTGTTTTTAATTTTTATTTTAATAACTAAGTTTTAAACTATAGTTTATATACCTACAGTTCTTAGATAAAATCCGTATTATTTATTAAGTATTATTTCCCCCTAGTAAATCCCTTGGAAAATGTTCCTTTATCCAAGTTTAATTTAAAAACTCTTCCAAGAACCTAATGCAAAATGATTGTTATGGTTGTTCTTTCATTTGTTTCTATTTCTGTTTTGCCACTTTGTAAAACTCCTTGTACGACTTCTGGCAAGGATTATTTCAAGTTCATTACAGAGTACTTAATGGTTGCAACATGCCACATTCTTTCGTTAAATTTATAGTCGCACATGACTTTGTGCTGCCTTTTGTCCTTGCCCTCGGATGTGATTTATCAACCATTTAATGGTATGTACAAAAAGGACGTGAACAAAACCAAGCGCAGTTAAAGCGAAAATAATGAACCTCTAAAGGACTTGTCGATAATCAGAATATTGAGTGATTAAATTGTATATTTTGTGTTCTAACATTAACGTGATAATTAGGGAAAAGTGGGAGGAAGAGAAGGGCGATTAAAAAATAGAGAAACAATGGAAATTGTGATTTTTATAAAGCAGAAAATAAAACGGAGAATAATTAAACCCTTTAAAAAGGGTAATAAATAGTTTTAACTGAGAATTAGAAACAATTTTAAAATATTTTAAGACTTTTAAAGATCCTAAACAGCACAGAAATCCTTCTAATAATATAATATATATATATATATATATCCACTCTTCCTTAAAAATCCCCAATTTAAAACCCCATTTAATGCTTCAACAAGCCTTTGCATTATCAGAATATTGCCTGGTAATATATATACATTTTTTAAACCCACATTTACATAATAATTACATATAAATGGAGTCGCAAAGCACAATGTCCCCCCTTTTTAAAGCACTTTTAACGCGTTAACAAGTAGCCTAACTGCCGTTGGCACACGTCTGACACTTTACACACATGTGCCGAGTCGATATTGGCACACTAAACTAAACAGCAATCAATAGACGCCACAAGGACGCAAGGACACTCCCGCCATCGCGCTGCCACCGACTTTAAATAAGCTAATTTACATGCACACATGGCGCTCCTCCCCGGTGGCAATTTGTAAGCGTCGACGACAATGCCAGCAAATTTACAGCCCACGGCGGCAGTTGCAAGTGGCGCACAGCTGCACATTAATGGCCATGTTTTGGCCCACTGGCATGGCTCCAGACTCCAGACTCCTGAGCTTCTAAGCTTATCAGAAGGCCAGCCAGAAGACCAACAAACTGGATGCCCGCCAGAAGCAGCAACCTCAGACGGCGATTGTGGTTTTGTTCCCTGTCAGCCATTCGAAATGGTTGCTCTGGCATTTGCTGCTGCTCCTGTTTCTCCTCCTTTGTAGTGACCTTGGTTATCGGATATCAAATCATTATCGACTAAGAAATAGAGCTGTCTAACCAATTGTTGCTTGTACTGCCAAGGTTTTGATTAATAATTATTAATTAGAAAGGCAGAGCACATATACATATAATCTTAGAGGGTTTTGGATTGCAAAGTAGTGGAATGAAGTATTTTCTTTATGTAATTGAAGACAATATTATGTATCTTTAAAGTCTATAAATATACTCAATTTCTCTATTTAAATGTAAAGAAAACACCCCTAAAAAGTATACTTGTAAAGAGTTTAGCTAGCTTAGAAAATGTTGTTTCAGAAAAAAAGAACGTTTACCTACATTTGTAGACCTTTTTAAATGGCTACTCTGTATATCTTATTAGCATTTCAACTAAGTTTTCTATTAAAATTTTAAGAAAATACTTTTTAAAAATATATTTTTGTACAATTTAGCCACAAAATATACGTTGTTTCAAGGAAAAACTTCCCAGTACCAGTTGCTTTCCTGCCATGTTCATCCGCCTTTTTTCGTAGCATACTTTTCTGGGCAACGCATTAAAGGTGGCATCAAAATGTAAAAGCAATCTCAGTTATGGCAACAACAGGTACCAGACACAGGCCAGGCCTCAGCACAGGTAACCAAGTGAAAAGAAGCAGGTGAAAACCGTAAAATTCAAATTTAAAAGCAAGCACACACACAGCACACAGTGTGTAGGGTAGCCATAAACAAAAGTGAAAGTATTTATAACATGCAAACACGCGGTGGACCATGGTCATTTGCATGCTGATCCCCAGTAAACACAGCACTACTGGGATGTGTGTGTGTGGGGGGGAGGGTGAAGGGTCAAGTTAATCACGTGCCATGAAAAGTCACGCGTTTGGGGCGAGTGCAGCCTTTAAATAAAAGCTCACAGCTCACAGTTCACACAGCAGGGGCAGACATCGAGAAATCAGGCCAACCGAAAAAAACATGCAAATAAATGTGTAATAATGCACAGGAAAATGCCCAAAAAAATGAGGAAAACACAGGCCAAATTCAAGCCAAGCCGAAAAGGCATCAAAATTGAGGTTGCACAACTTTTGGAGGTCAGAAAACAAAACTCAAAGAACAACAAAGGCAAGAGGAGGACGAGGCAACTACTGCCAACTTCGAGACTGCAATCTGGTCAACAAAAAAAACACACACAGTCAGCTTAAAGACCTGGCTTTAATTTATCGCGTATACAAAAGGCTTTTGTACCCATTTCGCAAACAGAAAATAAAGTTTTCCAATTGCATTCGAAATGTCGCGACAGAAAGACTCGACTTAATTGAGCTTTAGCTGGGGGCAACTTTAAAGGTGAGCTTCAATAGTTCCAGAGTTCCTTTTCACTGTTTTTTTACTTTATCCAACCAAAAGCTATATACCATAGCTATAGCTATAAAAATGTCCAATTCCAACAATGCGTGTCAAGCTCGTGAAACACAAAGGAATTTTATTTGCCGACCCATTTACGAGCGTTTCCTTTGATGGCCGCAATATGAACTAGTGAACTTTCCACAATATTTATAACACTCAATTACTGACCGTGATTCTGGGTGTGTGTGTTCAGGGGAGTTGTTTGAATATTTCACGGCTTTTGTCTGTTTTATTATAATTTAATTTGGTTTTATTTCGCATAAAAGAGTGAGGGAAATGGTGTATTTCAATTTATTTCGAAAGGTTTAATAACCAAAAATTGTTTGTTTACATTTTTGGCATTGCTTTTACATGTTTTTAAATAGTATTGTGATTTTTAGGACATATATAAGTCAGGAAATATCAGTTTATGCTATTTAAATAGAATTTTCACAAGCTAATTTAAGTTAGAAAAACTCTTTTCTTATACGTTTTCTTAGATTTAAACATTAAAGGTTAATAATAAGCAAGAAAATATGATGAAAAAGACATAAAAGTTGAATAATATTAATATTTATATTAAAAGACATTAAATTAGATTACCAAATATATTATATAAGTATTTTTTGTAGTACAACCTTATTTTCCACTCCCAAAAAACCAAAAAAAAACTAAAGATTGACACCTTTTAAGCCCGGTTTCTGGCAAGGTCAGGCAGTTTTCCTTGTTATAATCTCCTTCTTGTATGTTTGAATTTCCACATTCACATCCTTTGTTGGGGTGCCTCTTCCCCTGTCACGGGTCACGCGCATAAATAAATTTAAAAAGCTGTCCCATTCGTTGCACTGGCACGTCAACGTTTCTACCCGGTCCACTACCAGACGTGTGGTGGAAATAAGTTTTCCACTTTTCACTCTCTCTCGTATGCACGTAACTTTTGGTTGCAAGTTTTCTTGGTTGTCAAAGGCAAAAGAAAAAGGATTCTCCTTGTAATAGTGGCCTAAGGATGGCAAGACACGCTCCGGAATCCGAATTTCTGGCCATTAAGAGGCTTATGTTTTCGGCCTCGAAGGTGTGTGTGTGTGCACATGCCGAGCCGCTAAATGTTTGTTTGTCAATTTAATGCGAAAAGCTTGTTTAAACTTTAAACCGATATTCATATTTGCACAGTCGTCCAAACGGAACGGAAAACGCCACAATGGCACCCAAAGCGACCAACTGATCCCAAAACCCAAATCGGCAATATGGGGGAGGACCAGGACAGGACTGGACTGGCCTGGCCTGGACTGGGTTGGGTTGGGTTGGGATTTGCATTTAACAGGGTTTGCAGGAGTCCGGAGGAGCCTCATGTTTACCAATACATATTCGCCACACACACACAGGCACTCAAAGCGCTTTTCAAATACACAATGAATTGTGAATTGAGTGCGGGGAGCCGGAAGAGAGAGAGAGCGGCATATAAAACCTATTACAAAATATGTTTGTGTTTCATTAAAAATTTAAGACCCTCTTCCTCCTGACGAAAAAAAAAAAAAGAAGAAGTAGGAAGGATGAAGGAATAAAGAATCCCAGCGCCCTGTTTATGACATGCGACAAATTTATTTAGCCCAGCGCACATCTGTATTAAATATGCCTCACTGATAAAGTTATAAAAACGTGAAAGTTATGACTTTCGAAAAGAAATCCAGAGAGAGCGACGACTACCTTAAGTGTCCTGTCTTTCTCTCTAAAAGGTCTGGAAGCAACCGTAATGCTTATCTAGCTAACAACATACCTTGTTTTTGTGAAATTAGACGAATTTCGAAAGAATTTAAATGCAGTTATCTTTCAGGGTGCTTTAAAATGTGTAAATAATAAAAAAAAAGAACATTTTCAAAATCAAAAAACCTTTCAAAATTACATTTTTGAGAAATTAAGACTTGGTGCAGCATCTTCGAAATATTTTTTGTTTGGTATTTCTCTTAGAATTTTAGTTCAAGCAGTTTTGGCTGCAGGTTTATCTTCTCATAAATAAATTATTATTAAATAGCTGAAATATTTATATATTAAAAATCAAATTTAAAATAGTAAACTAAGCTGAGCTTTCAGAAAATCAATAAAGAATATAAATATGTTGCATACTAATTTATATTATTGTTTGCTATATTTATTTTATATTTGCATTTATATTTGCTTGTTTTTTTTTATTAATTCGCCAAAAGAAACACAATTCAAGCAAGCTTAAAAATAAATGCATTCCAAAAACATTGACACACCATTTATAAATTTCATGTTTTATTGACAAACATAAAGCCATATATGCTTTCTTTATTTAATCCAAGCAGAAATATTTTTGGAAACCGGGTCAAATCGCCCACATCGAAATGCAGAAATTCCTTTATTTATTGTCCTTGCACACAGCCTGTGCAAAAGTACAATCAAATATTTTTGCTGATAATTCTAATCAATGAGGACCACCCATATAGGCCAACCGTTATGGAGAGTCATTAACATCAGGATTCATTCGATTGCCAATCAATATTTGGTTTTGTCTAGCATATTTTTCGGTTAACCTCAGCTTTTGCTTGTATGCTGGTATGTATTATAGTGTCTGGCATAAAAACCAAACGAGGTAATCTATATTTTATGCTCCAATGGTCAGCTGTGGCATAGCATTTACTTTATAAGCAGAAGTGAAACCCTCTCCAACGATTTATTAAAGATATCAAACGAACGTGCTTATGACTCTTTTTTTATCTCTCTCGCAGCAGAGTATTTTTTAGTACTCAGCTTGACTACATTTTATAAAGAAATAAAAACAGTTCAGTCTGTAAATTCGGTTACCAGATATCTCCCAGATCGATCATATGTCTGTCTGGATTTTTTTTAAATACAGACATCAATTTGATTCTACAGAAACTTTCGCTCTTGGTTTTATTACTCAACTGGATAAGTGATAAGTTGTGAGGGTTTATTATCTTTGTTATCTTATCTACCTGAGATTATGGGATAAAAAATAAAATCCATTAAAGTCAAAAACCTTTTGAAAATGCGATTTAAAGTGCCTGGCGGGGACTGTCAATAAAGTTGATTTATTGCAATTAAGCTGATGCGCTGTTAATCCTTAAATAAATAGCACATATAGCCATATAGAGCAGCGATGATGGCCATTATAGCCTTTAGATTGAACAGCGGAATCAATCGAGCTGGCGAAAATCTATGGGTGAACAAACGTGGTTTTATTTGTTTATCTTTAAAACACGAAATAAAATTGGTCTGGTTTTATTTTCCACTCACAAGGAGAAGAGAAAGCGCTTTCACGTGCTCCTCCGCCTTATAAATCACGATAGTATGATATTAATATACGACCAGATTCACTAGCTCTATGACGCAATACACGTAGCCGGGCGCGGTGTTTCAGTGTATATTTATATTTATCTTAATCAGGAAACTCATCTTAGTACGGAGCCAGGGACCTTGAAATCCCACTGTTTGCCCTGTCGCTCCAGACGTCCCATTCGTAGTCCATGTGGTGGGTGTGGAATATATCTTGTATCTTGTATCTGTATCTTTGTCGCTTTCTATCTCTGCATCTGTCTCGGCAGCGAGTTCTGTTTGCTTGTGTTTTATGGCGACTTGTTGACGTTGTTATTGCCGTGCTCCGTCTGTTGTTGTCGTCGGATTCTCAAGTTTATCAACTTGCATAGCAATGAAGCGATATGAATATGCGAGTGGCTCCGTGATGGAGGAGAACCTGGAGGGATCTTAGCATCCACTTTTGGGCCAGGATTTTGTCAGCCATTTAGACGTCTATGTTGCCACTTTTGTGCTCTGCTTGCATTTTGGCCCAAAGTCGTCGCAGTTTGCCAGGCAGTTCTGTCAAGTTATCCTTTTCAGGGACATATTTTCTTGCTTTTCTTTGAGCTGAGACTGCAGGAAAAATGTGTCAGTAAACACCTTGTTAGGGAATTACTTGATGATTTTTTGAGGGGATATTATTTAAATTATAATCTGAATGGGAATTTTAGATGAAAAAAACACCAAAAATCATCTAATTTACTAAATAAAAAACCAAACTATTTAATATTCTTCCGAATTTTCGTTTTATCTTTCAAATAGTAATAGGGAATTTTAGATGCAGTTTTTATAAAAGAAATACTCATATAACAAATAAAGCTCCCCAAAAATTCTATAAATTAACAAATAAAACCAAGAATTCTTTAATATCCTCCCAGTTATCCTATTTCTTATTTCTCAACCCTTTTTTTTGTGTCCATCCTGCTATTTTCCTGAAAGAAAAGATTGGTTAAAGGCAACACTGATTTGCGCTGACAATGATGCCAACAGCTTGTCATAATTTTCAATTTTATACCGCCGGGCTTTACGCCCACCTACCTATCTGAAGTTTATGCGGTTCACACACCCACACATACACACACACACACACTCCGCTCCTGGTAAGCCCCAAATGTTTGCTCTACGTGTCTTTCTGGCCGTGTTCTCCACTCCGCTGCTAATGCATTAAGTCGATTTCTCGCTTCAATGGATTTTGTTGTGGCTGCCATACAAGTTTTGGCATTTGCCAAGAACCTGGCATATATTCTTATATCCCGATACGTCGCCTTGGCTGAGCCACTTTTGCACGCTCAATCGAATGCCAGCGCTCCTCCACTTTTCTGACTGACATTTTTTGCCACATTTAGTCCCCCCCGGAAGTCAATCGCACGTTAATAAAATGTCGCAAAATGGCCAGGGATTTTTGTTTTTCTTCTTCTTCTTATGGCGTCCCCTTTTCGACGATAGTGTTCCCTTTCCCTTTCCAGGCTTAATCGCGATTCAATTAAGCTGTTTTAAAGAAATTTAATCAATCTTCGCTGGTCGCTTGTCGCTGTTCTGTGACCTTTTGCCGCATCCCGGGAAAAAAGCCAATTAAGCGCTGAGGACAATGAAAACCTGGCTCCGGATCCCGGGGCTTAATTAATGTATCAATCTTTTTGTTGAAAGCCAGTGGAGCCGGAATGTCAAGCCCTTCGTTGGGCAATTAAGAAGGCTATTGAAATGTTGACACTGGCCGCAACAACAGTACGCTTTTCGAGGGCTTAAAGTTGGCCGGAATGTGCGTGTGTGTGTTGGTCAAGGAACTTTTCCATCCATCGGGCGTGTTAACAAGTCGCACGCACATTATTTCTAATTTATGCGCATATTTCAAAATGAACTCGGCCTTGAAAAATAAAAGCAGAAGAGAACAAAACAGAGCTGAAACTGTTTCAGTTGTCTGGAAAGTTGGTGGGGTTCGTCCTGCCACTAAATCACATGCATACATACGTCTTTCGAATGAATAATGTTGCTGCGCCGTCACTCAGTTAGTCGTCAGTTAGTTGTCGGCGTCGTCTGGAGCGTATGGAAACCCTGGGATCCCCCGGAAAACTCAAACTTTCCCCTTTGTGTGCTGCCGCCTCAGAGTCTTATTAATGTTAATTACTGCCTTTTGCTGTGTGTGTGCGCCAAAGCTCTTTATCCCTTAAAGCCGCAACACATTTGCGAGCTTGCCAACAAACTTCAGGCCTAATTTTTGTTAATTTTTTTTGCCTAACGCCATGGGCGTCGCAATGGGGGTTTAACCAGCAGAAGTGGGATTTCCAGCAACAATTTATGCCGAAAGTTTTTTGGCAAATTGCTCATTTCAAGCACCGTTTGGTATGCAACACCTTCGCGATATTAGAAAATTCCTTCAGGTGAGAGATTTATGCCAGACATCGTCCTGCCAATTACACACTCCCATACATATATACACGAACGAAAAGAAATTCTTGAGAAATATCTTATTTTTTACAGGAAACTATCACAAAATTATGTTAAATATAAGTGGTGTTTTTTTAAGATGAAAAGTTACTTAAAGTTGATTTAAACTAGTTAAAAACTAGTCATAACAGAATAAATTTTTAATCTCTCTATTTAATAAATATTTTTTCACTGTGCACAAATGCTCTCACTAGCGTCCTGCGAATTAATTTGCATTTATCTAGCTGGGTCTTACCTGGGAAAACACTTAAAGCACTCGGAAAATGCGGCCACGCGGAAAACGCCGGAATAGCAATACTTGTTTCGCCGTAATGTTGATGCTGAATGAAAGAATCCGCTGCTGGTGTTTTTATTGTTCCTTGGGCTTTTCTCGTAGACACTATTAAGACCTGGCTACCCAAATATTGGATCTCAAGCATGCTTAAATTTGTTTTTCAAGTTCAGCTGGCATTTCTGTATTGCTCATTTCGATATTGTTGTTTATAATGGTTGTAATTGCCTTAATGGTTATTATGTCGGTCTCCCCGAATAGGCTGCCTGTTTGGATAAACAATCTAAGGGAATATGTTCGAGCCCATTTCATTTGTTTAGTAATTAAGAAATTTCAAATAATTTAATATCCATGCCGAGTGTTTCCTTAGCCTGCAATTTATTTTAACTACACGTTGAGATGTTTTGGCATTACCATAGGTTTTGCGGCACAAAAAGAAAATGGTAATTGAAGTGCCCTCTCAGTGGAAAAACGAAAGGAGATGGGAGCTCCAGGAGTGGAAACTCGACTTTTGCCAAAGGCAAAACCATTGCCATTGCGTTCAGGCAATGACCCGGAAGTTTTGGCCTTTTATTTATCTCAATCTCTGCGCGCTACTCAGGCCCTGCCAGCCTCCATGGGTTTATTTTACAATAATAAACATTTGGCATTTCGTATTTTGGCTCTTTGCGATCTCTCTGGTGTTCTTATGCATTTGTTTGCTTTACGATTTTAAAGATTTACGAGATTTGTTTCCACCCAAAGAAGCACTTGGAGTAAATAGAGTCTGCCTTCTGGCCTTCTGTTTCCTACAGGTGAGCTTCTATAAATTAAAACTATTAATAATTTAGAATACTAATGAAAGTGGTTTTGAGTTAATAGAATTTAATTATATAAAACAAAGTCATAACAGATTGCCTTGATTTTAATTATATATAAATTTAAAATTCTAGAAATTCCCTTTAGGTTTATTAAATAATTGCACAACGTCTTATGGCTTTATTAAATTTGCATTTTTAAACTATAAACAAGCACTGAAACAAATATTCTTGTGTTCTTAAATTTTACAGGAATTTTTTGTTGAAGAACTTAGCTTTAATTAATGGAAGCTGACGACTTGGTTTCCATTTTTACCACTTTTTTAGGATTTATTTTGCATAAATTGAACTCTGAATTTTTAAATATGTTGGTTTCTTCTTTTTTTATGTAAATTAAGAGTTTTATTGCGAAACCAATAGGAATCTTTGTGCGTTGAGCTCTATTTAACACTTGTTACTGTTGAATTTAATTTTCAACACATTTTTCATTTATAGATTATTTAATTTAAAGGCATGTACCCACTAGTCAACTTTTACTGTAGTTAAAAAACACGAGTGCTTTTAGTAAATACAAGACGATGACTAAGGACGTTTCATTTTTTAAAAGTGTACATTTCGCAACCTTCCAGAGCAGATTTTCCCCCCACATTCCACGGAATCGGAATCGTTGAGATAATAAAAAAATATTCTATTCCGCTTTCTTGGCCCCCACTTCACTGGGTTATAGCTGCTGTTGTCTAAATAATACAATCAAATCGAATAGAATCGAATCGAATCGGTTTAATGGAAGCGAACTGCAGTGTAAAATCCAACAACAACTATAACACAAGTTCATGGAGAGGGCCCTGTGGGTGGGTGGCGAATAGGGGTGGCGGAGAGCATATGGGAGGCTGGCAATGACGATCAGAGCGAGAGAGAGACACAGAGAGAGAGAGAGAGAGCGCGGTGAAGAGAGCGGAACGATATGTACATGTTCAATGCAAACCAAACAAATCACCAAAATAAATGCTACGAAAATAAACCATAAAGCCCAAGAACACTGAAAAGCGCGAATATTAAATCATTTTTTGTGTTGTGCAGAATCCGTGGGAGATTTGGTAATTCTTATCACAAGGCTTTAGTTTAGTTTTTTTTAATATAATTCCCCAGTGATATTTCGCTGGCTTTGCGTAATTGCGCCATTTACGTGTGCAGGCAACTTTTGGTAACGGAACACTGGCACGCGGCGGAGCACGATAACGAAACGAGATGCGTCGGCACAATTGTTAATTGTTTTAAAAACTTATTTAAATGTGGAGCCGAACCGAACACGTTGGAGCGCCAATAACAAATACGAACAAGCGACGCTCCGCCAAAAACACACACACACACACACTCGCGGCGCTCATCAGCTGTTTGTGTTGATCGTCAGCAGGGCTGCCAGACTGCCGCAATTCGGAATAAACATTTACGTAGTCTACCCTTTTTTGTTGCTTTTTATTGCGGCTACCCTGGATGACCGTTATTCTAGCACTTTAATAATTCACTCGCCGTTTACCTAACTGGAACGCGTCCTGCTGGGGTTGACCTTCGGACCGCACTCCCACCTCGGGCACTTTTTTAATTGCCGAGCGTGAGTAGAACTTTAAAACACGCACTGCGAAATTATTTTTATTGCTCTGCGCTCCGCTTTGCTAACGGTAAAACGGGGGAGCCACTGGCGAACGACGAACCTAACGGTACTGTAGTGCGAAAACGACTGAGCGAAGGATTTCGGAGCCGTGGCTTATATACCGGACGTCGGACGTCTCCGCCGCCGCAAAGAACAGGCAGGACGCAGGCGCAAAGCGGAAACCGTGTCAAATCGCGGCCTCAGGGTCAGGATGTCATAGAGAGAGGTAGAGAGAGTGCCGGGGGAGTGGGAGCGCGGTGGAGTCGGAGCAAGAGAGAGCAGACATGCAACAGCATTACCGAAAACTCAAACTTCGGCAAAGAACCCATTAACAACTATCCGATTGCAAGGTCACTAGGGTTCGAGATCAAGTGATTAGATTATCATCCCAAAAAACATGATTAATCAATTTGGAAATCCATACAAGTTTTTAACTTTTAAACCTTGGTTTATATGATATTAAAAACTCATTTATTTTTAGAATTCCTATTAGAACTCTAATTTAAAAACTTTAAGATTACATTAAATCCTCTAAAACTTCTTCTTTAATATTAGTTAACTTAATTCCCTGCGTAGGTGGCGTTCCCTCTTCCATTCCCGCACCTTTTCCCGCTGCATATCACTCCGGTTGCGTCTCGGCTGATGGAAAGGATCTCTCCTCCTCACGGCATTCAAATCGAAGGCTCCAAAATGTGTGACCCGCGCCGGCTGCTGCTCAATGCCCAGGCCAGTGCGTTGCTTGCGGAGCACAGTCTTCACCGGATACAAACGTCCACTTTGGCTGGGTCCCAAGCCGTGCTCTTGGTCCCAGCCCTGCTTCACCATCAGCTGGAGACCACGGTTCTTGGCGGATATATTGAACTTGTGCAGTTTGTGGGCTGGCAGGGCCTTGATATTGAACTGATGCACCGTGGAGGTTTGATGAATGGGCCAGGGAGTCTCCTTGTAGTCCCTTTTGCAGATTTCGCAGTAGAATGGGCTGCTCTCATCGGCTGTTTCCTCCTCGTCGCTGGCCTCTGAGGGTATAGAAACTGCTTCCAATAGTAGCACTATTTCGGAGTGGCCCTTTCGCTGAGCCAGTTTCATGGCCGTGTTTCCGGACTTGTCTTGGACATCTACCTTGGCTTGTCGCCGCAGGAGCCAAGCCACAGTTTCGGTGGCTCCTTCACAAGCAGCCATCATCAGGGCAGTCCAACCAAAGCAGTCGCAAGAGTTTATCTCCTCGTCGGAGATATCCATGTGGCACAACTCCTCCACATTGTTGCTAGTCGCCAAGCGGAAGAACTTCCCCTTATCAAACGGCGACTGGGGCTTTTTCTGTACTCTGCTGGGTTCCTTTCCTTTGCTAGATGAAGGTTTCTGAGTGCAAGTTACCGGCGTTTCCAGCACCTCCTTGTAGAACTCCTGGGCCTCCTCGCCATTCAACCCGTCAATTTGGTGTTTGCTAGCCTTGGGTGGCGCAGGAGTTTCAGGATCTCCGGCACGGACAAACCTCTTGAGTTGCAACGGTAGCGTGGTTAGAGCCAACCAGTTTGGATGCAATTCCCCAGAGGAATTCATTTTGCAGGAGATTTCAACTAATTTTGTAAATAAACATTTCACATCTGTGAATTTCAAGTGTTGGTAAACGCAAAACCAAGTCGATAGTCGATTATCATAAAATCTCGATAAATGAAATAAATACCAAAAATTAAATAAACGTTTTTTATACAAATTTCTAGAACTGCATTTTACATACAATTAACACCAAAATAACTAAAGTTAGAATTAATTTTTTTAGTAAAGAAAAAAATGTTTATATAAAAAAAAGTTATTTGTTGTCATAGTAAATTTTATTATGTACTAGAGACCGAAAAATGATTATTGGAAAACGTATTAAATGAAAAAAATCAACCACAAAGAATTCACTTAGAACAAAAAGAATGATATCCTGTGAGGGATAATCTATCCCTTTCCGGCATTTTTTTATTACAGATTTTTAGGATGTTCATTAATAAATATGGTTAAAATAATATTTTTATTTTTTATTTTTGTCAAAAATAATATTTATGAAATGATATTTATATTTTGATCAAATATAAAATGTATTTTTGATTAATATATTAAATATTACTTAACTTAAATCAATATTAATAATACAAAAATATATAAATCTATCAGGCGATTTTTAGAATAAAACTTATAATGGTTACAGAGTCTTATCCATGATAGAATTATAAATATTATTATAATTCTATCATGCCCTTATCTACTCTACCTATCTATAAAAATTCAATTTATTGGAATTATTTTATTCACAGTTCATTTCACTTCAAAACCGTTAAAAATGAAAGAATTCCGGAACCCGTTATACGATCGCAATCCGACGTTCTCCAACACTGCTGCATCGACGCGCTGTTCTCGCCCTCTGCTTTTGGACTGTATTTCCTACCAACCGCGAAAATGTAAATTTCGCAATTTGGTTTAAATTGTCCAGCAAACCGAAAACCGAGCTCAAATCAAGGCAAAATTCTGGCCAAAAGCACTGCCTAAACCGATGGGCAACCCATAAAGCCGGAGAGGATATTCTTGTGTAACGATTGTCCTACAAAACTGCGCAGTAAAAATCAATAACTGTAAGTGGCACGCATCGCGATACATAAATGTAAAACGTGCCCGAAAGGATTAAAAGATGTCCGACGAGGAGGAGGATTCCGTGTCCGAGGGCTTCTCGGCCAGCGAGGACGAGTGGAAGCCCAGCAAGGACGCCAAGGGAGGTGAATCCTCCGACGACGATGACAGCGACTTCGATGAGCTGCAGGCGGCGGGTGCAGGAGCGGCAGCAGGCGGTGCGGTCGGCTCCAGTGGTCGCTCATCCGCCGGAGCGGGCAGAAAGGGGTGGGTATATCCAAGTGACCGACTGACCCAGTGACCCATCCTATATTAATCTTCTATTTTTTCGCCTAGTGATCACAAGGCGCCCAGCGGTATTAAGGGCTCCTCGGTAAAGAAGAGGAAGCCCAGCCAACAGTCTCTGCGCTCCAAGCTATACAACAAGTACCGGCCGCCGCCCAAGACCTTTCCCACATCGCCATCCCAGCAACAAAACTCGCCCTCGGCATCGGGTTCAAAAAACGCCCGAACGCCCAATGAAAGCGGTGCTCGGGATCAGCACAACGCGGCTGATTCCAGCAGCGAATCCAGTGTGGAGGACTACCTGGTGAATCCAGCCGATCTCGACCTGCAATCCAGCTTCTTTGTCGGCCAGCCGACATCAGCGCAGCAGCAGCAGGAGAAGGAGAAGTCGCCGGTGCCGCAATTCGATTGCAATGCCGGCATCACGAACCTCTCGGACTCTGGCTCCGGATCGGAGGACAACAACGACAGCAGCATCGAGGATAAGACCGATGGTAATGCCTTCGACTTTCGCGGTCTCCTTGAGAACGCCAACAGTTTGGAGCGCACGCGGGATGCACTTAGCCGGCGGAATGTTACGGCCACACCGCCGAGTAGCCAGGCTGCCACAATGGATGTCAATGCGCTGCTTGCATTGGGCGAGAACCAGAACTACCAGAATGTAGTCGAGGAGGATGAGGAGCCGGAGGGAAATCAGCGGCGAGGAGCAAAGAAGACGCCAGGAACGGGTGGTGCGAAATCTGGAGGAGTAGCAGAGCAACCGCCACCGCCGCCTCCCATGGATGGGCCGTCGCGTCTAAGCAAGACCAAGTCGACGCGGATCAAGCGTCACACAAAGACGCGACCTGTGTCCACAGTGGTGGCCGCTGCCGGGGATACCGACGACTCCGATTTTGAGGAAGTGGCAGGTAGGCGAAAATACAAGTAGTTTGACGGCCAGTCTTCCGTAAGAGAAGGTAGCGATGGCAGTGGAGGCAGTGTGGAGGAGCAATGGCTTACAAAAAAAGAATGTTGGTTGTGGCGCTGGGATTTCTGGTATCTGAAAATGAACAAAAACAAAAAAGAAAAAGAAACAAGCTTCCAAATTGCTCTGTATGAGACTGTTGTAGTTTTTGTTTGTACCAAGTTTATTCGTGGATGTGAGGATATAGAAATTACTTAACTGGAAAAGCTGCGGTCAAAATAATAGGATGAAATGAGATATATTTAAGGAACATAGAAAATTTTAATTGTTTATACTATCCATTTACTTATTCATATTGTAAATTGATGTTTTATCTAAAGCCTTGTTTTTGTTTGTTTAAAAATGAGATATTTTCTGTTATTTGCTTTTCTCTAAATATCCCAAGTTTTAATGGGCTAAGAACTTCCCCTTTAGGAGATTCTGAACACAGTTTTGTTCTTTTAATCTCTATTATTCTGACCGCAGCTGTAACATGTGCATGATTGTAAATTTGGAAGAGAAGCGCTTAAAGAATGGCCATGTGTATCTACAATATATACCTATTTACTGTAACATTTATATATTGTTAGTCGATTAGACTGAGGAACTAGCGTATAAAATGGCTCTTGCTGCGAACGCTTTATCCAGAAACTTGGCTTACTAAAAAACCTATTTATTATACCCACTAACCAGGCCATGAGTCCTTTGATTGCATGCCCGTAGATAATGGTGTGAGCCAAAACCCATGTCAGATCGAAACGAACTCAAATAGAAAGCTGAAAGACGAAAACTACCAGAGAACGCTTCTTAAAATCTCAAGAAACACAAAAAAAAGTTTCCTTTATTGTCGAAAGAAATCATAAATTAAATCAACTGAACATTCTCTTGACGTTTTTTGCACTAGCTTAAGCTCAATCTGCGTGTTAAAGATACATAGTTAAAGCAGAGACCTTGTAGTAACAGGATGCATAACGCCCATAAAAGCAATTTTATTTTTAGAATGCTTGAAAATATTCTGGAAAAATCTTATGGCGTTAATTATCTTTTTATAACAAGGTCTTTGATTAAAGAAAGAAAGTTAAAAGCATAAACTAAATGTTTATTGAAGTCTAAACGTGGTTTTTAAATGTCTGCACACACCCACAAGTCGAGTTAAATCAAAGATACTTTATACTTTAATACAGAAAATGCATTTATTTTGATTGTTTTCTGCTAATTTATTCTATTAATTTGCCACGCGATACCAAGAAATAAAAGTCCTGGGGACTGGACGGATTTTAAAGATGCAACAAGCAGTAATAAAGATGATTTTTAATAGTTAGTCGAGTGTGTAACTTACTTTAATGGCAATTGCAAGTGTTTCACCGAACAAAATAACAAGTAGCTAACGAAATTAGAACTGATGTTTAACGAATTTACTTTAGCGAAATTGTATTCACTTAACATAAACATCTAAAAATCAAATAACTAATGGTAAAATACTCCAAATAACGATGCAATAAATCAAATCAAATGAAAAACTCGTAATTTTAGCGCAATTTTAGTGGATGTTGATTGTAATTAATTCAGTAATTGAAATTTAAAATGCACTTTAAATGATGATATAAATAAATAAATGCAAAATGTTGAAAGGACTCCATGGCTCTCTGTACTGGGTGATTTTTTTTTTTTTTTAGTTCGCCCCTGCCCTCCCTGCCCCCGATCCTCCTGCATTCTCATTGGTGATGGTATACTTACGGTACTTGTATTTAATTTTTGTTTAATTTTTGTTTATTTTATTCAGTCAGGGTTTTAAAATTTATTGAAAATGTGTGCCTATTTTTGGAAACAATTTTATTAGATTTTTAAACCGTGATTTGTTTAATTGTCTAAAACATTTCCATCATAATCCAGAGCTTTTTGAGTTAATTAATCGATTAACTTAATATTTCTAACACTGTAGACTATATAGTTTTTCAATTTTGTTTAATTTACTTATCTTAAAATCATTTATCTAGAGTCTTTAGAACTTCAAACCATCACAGGTTATCATGCCACTCAGTGCCTCATTTCCACCCCACTTCCGATTCCCTTTACAGATGACGAAGAAGAGGAAGATGTGGCCACTCCAAACGTCTCCGGGGACTTGGAGATCCATGTGGGCCTCCAAAACCTACTCCCCACCAAAGAGCAAAAGACCCAGCTGGAGCTGGAGAATGCCCTGAAGCGTCGTCTCAATCGCGACATCAAGGATCGCCAGCTGTTGCTGCACAAGGTCAGCCTAATGTGCCAGACAGCTCGCAGCCTGAAGTACAATCGGCTGTTGGGTGAAACGAATGCCCTGATGGAGGCTGCCTTAAAACTCCTGCCCAGCCGGAATGCCTATCCCACGGAACGAGGCACCGAGCTCAAGTATTTGCAGTCCTTTGTCACCTGGTTCAAGACGGCCATCAAGCTGTTGAGTCCCAATCTATATTCCGAGCAATCGGCGCCCAGCAAGAAGGCCATTGTGGAGTCCTTGCTGGCCCAGATCAAGCGCAAGGAAGCCCGCTGCAAGCAGGATATGATATTCATATTCATTGTCCTTGCACGGGGAATGGGAATGAACTGTCGTCTGATTGTGAATCTCCAGCCCATGCCGCTGCGACCGGCAGCTAGTGATTTGATTCCCATCAAACTGAAGACGAATGACAAGAAAAACAAGAGCCAGGAGCTGGACTTGGATGAGGAGGAGAGTGAGAATGATGATGAGCCCAAGAAGCACAAAAAGCCAGCGAAACCAACCAAGGCAAAGCCTAAGGAGAGCAGCAGCAAGGCAAGTACATCAAAAGAAGCTGAAAAAAAGAGCCACAGCAAGAAGGAGACCAGCAGAACAGAGACCAAATCCTCACCAGACACGAACACCCATAAAAAAGAATCACATACAAAATCAAAGAAAGAAGATTCCAAAATTCCAAACGAAACCAAACGTAGCTCACGGACAGTAGAAAGGGAAGATGGGAAGGCCAGCCTCTCCTCCAAATTGGTTGAAAAATCTAAACTAAATCGTTCCGAGAAATCCAAATCCTTTGAGGAGAAGCCAACCACCTCCAAGGCAGCTCTTAAGGTTTCTCCAATAAACGAAACCAAAGCCAAACCTCAATTGTCCCTGCTAAAAAGGGTCACAACCCAAAAGATTTCAGAGGCATCAGGAGAAAAGAAATCCCGGATATCTGCCCCCGTGGACACTGGCTCCCCAGTAGCTGGACGTACCCGCCTTGCTCGAGTGAAGTCCAAAGACGAAGAGGTTGAGGAGTCAAAGAGCGCCACCTCGTCGAAGCTGGTTGGATCTCCGGTTATTCCAAAGCTGCTCGTATCCAAGGTCAAGCTGCAGAGCTCGACGAAACACAGCGAGAATGCAGAGAACGCCAATCCGGAGGAGAAGCCCAAGGAGCGGACCACTCGAGCGCGCAGCAAATCGCCCAAAGTTCACATTTCGACAGGCTTTTTGCAGGGCAAAGCCGTGGAGGTTCCTGAACATAAACCGAAACCGAAATTGGAGTCACGCAAAAGTCCCGAAACCAAGGCTCATATCTCTCCCAGCTTCCTAACCGCCGATGCAGCTACCGGCAGGCAATTGCGTCATCGAAGGCCGAAGGATAACAATGCTCTAAGCATTCCCCAGCTGGATGGCGCTGATGATGAAGCCAGGCCATTGCCCAAGAAGCGTCTGAAGCTGGATAAGCTGCAAAGGTCACAGACTTCGCAGGACGATGAGGTATTCGAGCCTGCGAAGCCCGTGAAGAAGGCACCGGTGCTGCCCAAGTCAGTGCAGAATTTGAGGAAAGATCGCCGAGTGTTATCCACCGATGATGAGGGCGGCACGAAGGTTAAGCGTCGCTCAGATGCCTCCGACATGTGGGTTGAGGTGTGGTCCGAGGTCGAGGAGCAGTGGATCTGCATAGATCTGTTCAAGGGCAAGCTGCACTGTGTGGACACCATAAGGGTAAGTTATAGCTTATTATTAATTAATTATTTTATTTTTTGTTTTGTTTAGTAAATTAGTAATGATTTTATTGAATGAATTAATAAAAATTTAAATTAAAAATAATTAAATTAATAAATTATTAAATTAATTAAATTATTAATTTAAATTAATAATATTAAAATTAATGATTTAATTTAAAATAATTGATTAATATATTATTATAATTTGATTTTATGTTATTTTTAAATTATTTGTATTATTTAATTCATTTCATTATTAATTAAATTTAAGTAATTAATTAAATTAAATTTATAAATTAATAAATTATTAATAAATTTAATTACTTAATTAATAATTAAATTAATTACCTGATAAATTAATAAACAAAATGTTCATAAAATTAATTAAATTACATTAAATTAAATTAATAATTAATTAATATTGAACACACAGAAAAATGCTTCGCCCGGCCTGGCCTACGTGTTCGCCTTCCAGGACGATCAGAGTCTCAAGGATGTCACAGCCCGTTACTGTTCCAGTTGGAGCACTACGGTGCGCAAGGGTCGTGTGGAGAAGGCATGGCTCGATGAGGTGATCAACCCATATCTGGGACATCCCACCAGGCGCGACATTACCGAAAACGAGCAGCTGCACCGCATCCATGCCAACAAACCGCTGCCCAAGTCCATATCCGAGTTCAAGGATCATCCACTGTACGTCCTCGAAAGGCATCTGCTCAAGTTCCAGGGTCTGTATCCGCCAGATGCGCCCACCCTGGGCTTCATCCGCGGCGAAGCTGTCTACGCTCGGGACTGTGTCCATCTGTTGCACTCGCGGGATATCTGGCTGAAGAGCGCCCGAGTGGTCAAGTTGGGCGAGCAGCCCTACAAGGTGGTCAAGGCGCGTCCCAAATGGGATAAGGTAAGAGTAGTTTTTGTTGCCGTGCATCCGAAATGTATTAATTTTTTTTGTTAAATCTTTCAGCTTACACGCTCTGTGATCAAGGACCAGCCACTGGAGATCTTTGGGTATTGGCAAACCCAGGAATATGAGCCACCAACGGCGGAGAATGGCATTGTGCCACGCAATGCTTATGGCAATGTGGAGCTTTTCAAGGCCTGCATGCTGCCCAAGAAGACGGTCCACCTGAGATGTGAGATTAGCTATAAAGGATTTGGAATCCTGAAGATAACTCTGTTCCCTTTTATTATTTCTAGTGCCCGGCCTGATGCGCGTCTGCAAGAAGCTGAATATCGATTGTGCCAATGCAGTGATTGGGTTCGATTTCCATCAGGGCGCCTGCCATCCCATGTACGATGGCTTTATTGTCTGCGAAGAGTTTAAGGAGGTGGTCACAGCCGCCTGGGAGGAGGATCAGCAGGAGCAGGCGCGCAAGGAGCAGGAGAAGTACGAGACACGAGTGTATGGCAACTGGAAGAAGCTGATCAAGGGCCTGCTCATCCGTGAGCGCCTCAAGAAGAAATACAACTTCTGAATCACTGCGTATGCATGTGTTTACTTTGATTTTCTCTTTTTTGTTTGTATAACTTTGTTTCGATTGTGAATTGAACTTGTATTTTTTTTGTACCGAATAAATTGTAAGATGAATTGCCTTTGTAATTGATTCGAATTTCGTTTATTAATCGATTCTTTAAAAGTTGATTTCCATAACTTTACATAGCGTAGCGTCGTAAGATTGTAATTTACAAAATTATTTTACCGAACAAGTTGAGAGAGCGACATATCTATGCTCAAAGAATGTATGCCGTCGAGAGTTATTTTCATTTTTAGATACAGAACGATTACAGGTAATAAGATCATAGTTGATTGGATTATGGGCTATCCGTAAATGAATATCTTTAGCAGCCCTAAGGTATAGTCTTTACAAGAGCATGGAATGATTTTTCTTTTAGCGGACTAATGAAACAAAGCCTTCGCCGTTGAATATATGTATATAATATATAAATAAGATCCTAAATTCACAAATAAGTTAAGTACAAAATCCATCTACGTACAAAATAAGGTTTGACTTTGGTTTTACATATTTTTTTGAGGTTTGTTAACTAACAGATATCGCTCCTTCGTCTTGAGCATGAGTTACTCCCGATTCTGGCCAATTGACAACTCATTAAGTTGGGCTTTAAAAATATATAGATTATCCTTTTAGGGGAATAACATATTTATATAATAAAAAGCATTTAAGAATGGGTTAATACTAAATCAAAAATTTATCAAGTTGAAAGCAGACCAATTAAAAATGCAAATAGGTTTTTTTTCTAAGAAAACCTTTTCCATGATTAAAAAAATATTTGAATTCAGCAAGGAGAGAGTTGGGCCTAATCGGGGGAACACTAAGATTGCAACGGAACTGCCTTACGCCGGCATCGAGGCCGTCAAGTTGGTGCCTTGGGTAGAAGCAGCCGCCGCTGCACTGGGCGACCTCTGGCGCTGGGGACTGCTCTGCGCTTTGAGGTACTCGATGTACATGCGCCTGGCCTGGTTGAGCACCCGGGTGACATCGTGCTTGCGCACCATCTTGTCAAAGTGCATCGCTATCTCGTTGTAGTCCATGCCCGCCTTCATGATGGTGTTGCGGTGCTGCAGCAGCAGTGTGAGGCAAAGGAACATGAGGAAGGCATTTCCGCCGCCGAATTCCGATGGTGGAGGCAGAGCCCCCGCCGTGACGCCATTAAGATTGGACGCTCGCTGTGGCGAACGCGTGTAGGCGCTCTCATCGTCCGCATTTGTGGCAATCTCCACTAGTGGCGACACCTCCACCAGGCTGGGTTCCGTGGAAATGGGCAGGATAACCTCGGGCAGGCTGCTACTGCTGCGCATTCCCAGGGGCGTGTGTCCATCCATTAGGAGTTGGCTTTCGTCAATGAAGGGATTGAACGTATGCGACTCGTTCTGCTGGACACTGTTGCTCTTGGCCGCTAGCCGCTGGCGTCGGCGCTGATGCAGCTCGCTGACATCGGGACATGTGATGATCTCATTCTCCTTAAGGTCCTCCACCAGATCCATGGCGTCTTTGTCCAGCTTCTCGTACTCGATGTCGTCCCGCTTCTCGTTCTCGTTGTCCGTGAAGGGCAGCCCGAACACCTGGCGATCCAGGTTCTCCGCTTCCAGCCGCAACTCTCGCGTTATGGCCGTCGTCATGGGATAGTACTCCTGATCGTTCTCCGGATCCTGTTCCTGATCCGGCGGCGTGCTTGTCTCGTCCGGTTCGCCGGGATGATTCCCCTCCAGATCCAACTGCAGGTTATAGCTGCTCAACTCCTGCGCCTGCTGTATGGCCGTTGCGGCTGTGGAGGCACTCCAGCTGGTTTCGGGAACCGAAGAGGAATCGGATTCGTCTAGGGAGCTGCCCAGTCCGCCCTTTGTGAGCTGCACTAAAGGTTTGGTGACCGCAGCAGGAGCTGTCGTCGTCGTTGGTTGTTGCTGCTGATTGGCAAAACGATCAGAGATCCGGTTCTTGTTGATGGTTGCAAAGTTGAGGAATTCATTGAAGTTCTTGACCAGCTTTGGAGGCATCTTCCGCTCGCCCTCGTCCTCGGCGGATTCGCCATCGAATGAGAGACCAAGGCGACTAGTAGCCGCCAGCTTCTCCTTGAGATCCTTGAAGTGCCCGCCACTGGAGCTGCTCACCCACTTGACACTCTCGCTCACCTGGCTGGCATTCGAGGCTAGCTGCTTGGCAATGATATTGCTTACGGCCAGAATGTTCTTGTGCTGCAGCTTGGACTTCCTGTCCGCGGGATCCTCGTCTACAATCGAGGAGGAAGAGCTGCACAGGAAAGCCCGTCCGGGCGGTGCTATGTCCTTGACTTTTTCCGGCGTCTTCTGGGCATCATCTTTGAAGGGATTCGTTTCCAGAAAACTTGGTGATTCCTTCCTATCGAAGACATCATCGTCCTCCGTGTCCTCGCCGGCCGACAAGTCCTGCACCGACTTGACATTCGAATTCTCCATGGCACCCTCGATCAGGGCCAGCATCTTGGACTCATCCAGGCTCTGGTGAGCCTTGGCCGAGGTCCGTCGCTGCCTTCGAGCAGCCGCTGTAGCATGTCGCGACATATTGTCGTCCAGGCTGTGATTCAACCGCTTCGTATTGTCCAGGGCATGACCCGTGGCGCCCAGGGAAGAGCTTAGAGAGCTCAGCGAGGCCGAAGAGCTCTGACGACGCAGGGCACAGACTTTGGTATAGGGATTCTCCCGGGGCTTGGTCAGCAAATAAGAGGGACTCGTCGGCGTGGCGCTGTACGAGCTGGAGAAGGTGCTGGCGCTATTTGGCATGGAACTCTCCGACAGAGGCACGAATTCCTTCTCAAAAAGCTGCAGTTCTTTGTCACCACCACCGCTGGCGTACCGCAGCGAACTCCACTGCACCTCCAGCATGCGCAGGGCATCCTCGAAGGGGAACTCCCGTTTCAGCTCCAACAGAAGCCAGCGGTAGCAGAAGAGCAGGTCGTCCGCCTGCTGTGACTTGAGGTACTCCCAGAACTCCGGATCATAGAAGCTCAAGGCCTCCGTCAAATGGGCAAACTTCTGTGTCATTGCGATTCCGTCCAGCATGAAATTGCCTCGCACTCGCGCCATTATGGCACAGAAGCAGATGTAGGCCTGCGCCTCGTCGTTCATGGTGACCAGCAGCGGCGAGGCGATGTCCGACATGCCCTGGCAATACGACACCGTCGGATGGTTCAGAGCGTACGTGGTGAGGATGTTGAAGAGCGCCGCTATATTCTGATTGTCGTCGCTGCCCGCGTAAAAGGGATGCAGGCGGTCCGTGCGCAGCACATCCTTCTTCACCATGCTGGTCACATAGGCCAGCTCGCCGGCCACGCTGCCTCGCTTCACCGCCGCCTTCCAGGTGTCCCTCAGCCGGCAATATTGCTCGGACTTGCGCCGCATAAACTCCATGCGCTGGTGGCCGTCGAGGGCCAGGCCATGAGCTCCACCAGGATACACGTTGAGCAGATGCTTCCACACCACGCGACGCAAGCTTGGATCGATACCGCCTAGAAATATGACCCTGTGCAGCTCATCCTTGCGCTGAATCTGGCCCAGAGCGTCGAGGAACAGGCGGAACTCGCTGTCACACATGGGTGGTCGGGGAGGCAGGTTGGCCATGTGCTCCTCGGACAGGTTAAAAGCTTTCTGAACTATAGAGAAGGTCTTCTCCATTTGGTTCAGTATGGAGCTGCCCAGCTTCGTCTGCATATGCTGCACATACTTTTGGGAGACACCCAGCGACTGCAGTGGTGATATCAACTCGCGGGCAGATGGCGCAGGGGGAGCAGAACTCGGTGGAGCAGCGGCTGCTCCCGCGGAAGTTCGGCCGGGCGAAGCCTCTGTCTCGCACTCGCGGACCACAGTGAATGGCTTGACATCGATCTGCAGTATCAGGCAGGGCTCCGAGGCCGTCTGAATGGATATGTTGTGTATCCGCAGGAAGGCGGCGTCCAAATCCCAGTCAGAGCGCACTGCCAGATAGATCTCATTGCCCGCCGGATCGAAGGCCTTGTACTTGATGGAAAAGTCCGACTTGACGTCGAAGGCCTTGGCCAGCAGGCTGTACAGCACCTCCAGTGTGGTGATCTGCGGGTCCACGGAGAACTTGCGCCACTCCGATCGCGCCGTCGGCTCGCATTTCTGTGGGGAAAGGGCCAAAATATAAAAGTCTGCCACCTTTGTTGTCTCGCGCCTCCGTGGCCTCCCTTCACTTTCCACTTGCCTTCACTTTCACCCGCACCGCCTCGCGGGGACATATGCCAGCCATGTGTGTGTGTGTTGTGTGTTCTCTGGCCTGGGCGACGATTAACTCAGTTCCATAATTCGTTTGTGGAGTGACAGGATAGTGTCGTAAGGAACGCTTCAAAATTAAACAATTGGAAAGGAGTCTGAATCAATCGAATCGCGGCCAGTGTGACCGCAGCAGGACCATCAGAAAATACCATGCGGCCAGAGGTATTTAATAATAATTAATACTATTTATATTATTATTTTCTTTTATTTTTATTTTTACTCTTATTTATGGCTAAAACTTAATAAAAGAAAATAGGTAAGCTTGCTTTGGCGAACGAACAGGAAATATATAAATATTTATATTTATTATTTCTCTAGTAAAGAGGTTAAATATGATTTAAAACATAAAAATATGCACTTTTATGCACTTATAAGTTTCGAGTTAAGTGTCAACATTTCTATTTTTTTTTATTATTTAATATTATATTCCTATTTTCAAATTCCAACTGATTTTGATCACACCTTTACCCCATAAAATACCAAACATTCAGAGGTGACTCGCCCGCCGGCTCCGCTGCAGTAACGGAATTCAGTATTTTTCAGTATTAACCCATCGAGGCCGTGGCATTTTTTAGCTCTTTTCGCACCGCTGACCGTGAAGAATTTGCGCTTTCCGGCAACGGGCCACATTGCTTCGTGTATGTGTATATAAATACAAGAAGATTAGTGCAAAATTGTTGTTGTTAGTTATAGTTTTTCGGCCGTTGTGTGCTAGCAAATGCATTTTATGCTTGGCCAACGCACATAGGCACTTCATGTTAACGCTAAGCAGGCGGTCGTGGATCGAATTGGGCAGGAAAGCGGTGCGTAACAACGGTCGTCAGGAACTTGGGTGTGTATAAGTGTGCGCTGGTATTGGTATTACACGGGCGTGTATGTGACGTGTTAAGCAAGCGAGGAAATTCCGTGGAATCCTCTTCATACCGACATCACGGAGCCGGCTTGGCTTCAGCTGCTGGCTGAGCGCCGAAGGGCAGGGCATCATCGGTGGAGCAGTAGCAGTGGCAGTAATCCGCAATTGAGATAACTCTGGCTCAATTTACGCCACTATATAGTGTGTTTATCTGCTGTATATAAGTGTGTGCCCAATTGTGCTTGACTCTGGCTGAGTGTGCGAGTGTGAGTGCGCTTGTGTATGTGTGTGTGGAAGCTCTCTTCACTGATAAATTCTGCCCGTTTCTTTCTCGCATTGTTGTAGAGCTCTGAACAATGTAAGTGAAATTACTATGCAGAATAATGCTCTTAACTTCCGCCGCCGCGGCACATTATGCGTGCATATATGGCCACCAAATTGGCCCTGTATACAACTGGCTGTTAGTATGTGCATCTGTGTGCGGCGGCGTATCACTTACGCGCCTTCTCGCGGCGGCGTGCTTATATCATAAATTGATACGGCGAATAACTGAATTACAAAGGCATTATTATCTGGGAGACGACGACGACGACTCCTCCTTCTCCACCGATGACCCTGCCCCGAAATCACTCCACATTCGCATATCAAAATATGCGGCAGTCGTATCCATACGTGTGTGTAACCCTCGACCGTTTGCTCACATTTTTCAGATTGGCTAAGGTTTAATGGATGACACATCAGCAGCAGCGGCACCATGGGAAAGCTACTATCAAAAATTTTCGGCAACAAAGAAATGCGAATTCTTATGCTTGGACTGGATGCAGCTGGAAAAACAAGTGAGCCTTCCGTTACAGGATCACTTCCGGTTAACACTTTGATTGAATTCGAGTTTAGTTTAGGTTTGAGATCATAATAATCACTCTTAATAATGGTTTGACCATTAAATTTTGGGCTTAGATAACCATCAATTAAGCTTTAAGGTTTATCTCTAGCCATTTTAATGTTTATCTGATGTTATTTAACAAATAACTCCTCCTGATAAAGATTAAACTATATTACAGAGGAAAAAACCAAAGATTACGCCCCTTAATCAGCAGATTTTAATATCTTGCAATGTATACATATGTACATTGTATAGGAGCCCACAATATTTTCCTAATAATTATAGTAATAACAATTTCCCATAATAAATAATGATTTGTAACGATTTAAACTTAATTGTAATCTATCAAGAACCTAAACAAGTTAGCTGTTTGTTTGCCTTTTAGGGAGTCATAACATTAAATGTTTTTTGTTTAAGGCTTTAAATTTCAAAGCAATTATAGGGTGTTATTATTTGATCTTAAAATAAATACACTTGTTTAAATCGAATTCAAGCAAAGTTTCTCTGCCTCACCAATTGCATAACCGTTCTTTAACAATTTTCTTTTGTTTTACCCACAACAGCGATCCTGTACAAACTGAAACTGGGCCAATCGGTTACAACGATACCCACGGTGGGCTTCAATGTGGAAACCGTCACGTACAAGAATGTCAAGTTCAACGTATGGGATGTGGGCGGACAGGATAAGATTCGGCCGCTCTGGCGACACTACTACACGGGCACACAGGGTCTCATATTCGTGGTGGACTGTGCGGACCGCGATCGGATAGACGAGGCACGCACGGAGCTGCATAGGATAATTAACGATAGGGAGATGCGCGACGCCATCATACTGATATTTGCTAACAAACAGGATCTGCCTGATGGTGACTATACTGCCTGCTATAGTTCTATAGATTATTAACAATTATTTATGTTTTTTTTTTTTTGCAGCAATGAAACCCCATGAAATCCAGGAAAAACTAGGCTTAACTAGAATAAGAGATCGCAATTGGTATGTACAACCATCGTGTGCCACATCCGGCGATGGCCTGTCCGAGGGCCTCATTTGGTTAACGTCGAACCATAAGTTATGAGAATCGTAATTGAGCATTTTCTTATATATATATATATATATGTATGTGTATATATATATGTATATGTATATGGCATGTATTATTATTCGAAGCGAAGCAAAAGCAAAAAATATTCTATTTTATTTATACAATGAAAACGAAAAGCAACCGCAAGCGCATAGTAAAAGCCCAATTCGTAGCTACGAAACGTTGTAAACTGGTATATAGAAGTCAGACCTATATATGTATATATATATAAATATATATATATATATATTTGTATATGTATACTCTCAATCTAACCAACCCAATATTCTCACTAGTAATGAAATACAAAATAAACGAAACGAAGAAGCATCAAAACCATATTTAGCAGCCGGTAAAAATAATAATATTCGTAAAGTAAATTACAGCAGCACAGAGACACACACATACAGAGAACATCAACGGAGATTTAGCTATAAGTAAGTTTTTCTTGTAAATTATATATTGATGAGAGACACGTAAGCAATAAGTTGAAAGCTTGTTTATTGCAACTGTTACTATATATTTGACTTGAGCGAGGGTAGCGAGTCTTAAATAAATTGTAAATAAATATTCAAATTAAAGCCCGTATACAACAAAAAATAACAAACAACAACAAACGAAATAAAAACAAAACACCGAACAAAACAATTGAACAAAAACCCTATAGATTGCTATTTAGATTAAAAACTACCGAGTCTTCAAAAATATAACGATATAGTAACTGTGCCTTCCCCAATGTCTGTCTATATGCTATGATTCTTCCTACCCTGCCCTGGGTGCTGGGTGCTAACCCCCGGAAATACCTCTGACCGAGAGAGAAGGACATCCTGACTTCAGTGTCAGTCGCATTTGGTTTGTATTGTTGTATTGTGCGTCCAATTTGAAAGGTAAATATGCCACAATCAGTGCCATATCCGAGGGTAAATCTACCTGAACATACCTGGGTATGATTTGTTAAACAAGGCGTGCCATAATCTCCCATTGTTTTCCAATCCCCTCCCTGGCTTGATGAAGATATATCCCTAGATTGGTGTGTGAGAAAAATATTGCATTTCATTTCACTTTGTGGGTGTATCAATCATCTTTGAAGCAAGCAAACATCTAGCAAAAAATGTGGTCAATGGAAACTATTTTTATCTATAATAGCCCTTCTCTATATATTATTTAAAATTCAGACTCGGTAAGTAGTCTTGGATTAGCTTTTAGGTATGACATTTTTACAGAATTCAACCACTTCCAGTGTAATAGCCATATGGTTCTTGGGATCCTGAACGTCCATTGTTGAAACCTCCTTTGTATCGTTACAATGTACAACGGATCCAAGATGCTCATCGGTGGAATCGCCTTTGATAGACATTATCGGTTCTTTCACTTAGTCCATAGGTCGAGAGGATATGGCCGAAATGATATACCAAACATTTCTTTGAGTTTGTTAAATCAAAAATATTGATACTAAGTATTGATTAAATGTTCTAAAATGTTGTTTTACTTTCTTATTCTAACTTTTATATATATATATATATATGCGGCACAGTTTAATATATCAAACAGAATATCAATGAATACCTCATCTATTACAACGTTTAAACATATGGTTTTATAAATTGATAATTTATTTCATGCTGCCTAGTACTAAAACGTAGCAATTTTGTCATGTCCAAAGACAAAATTAAGCACTGATAATGTAATCAAAAGGTCAATTTTTTTTTATTCTCAGAAAAATTAAATATTTAATCTGAATTTATCAGAAAAAAATAATTATTTGTTGTTAATTAATTACCTATTTTGCCACAAGCCACTTCCTTGCCATGATTTTGAATTCATTTAATTGAATGTAATTTTTAATTTGAAATTATATATATTTATTTTTTATTGATTTATTACAAAAGTTTAGTAGCCATGATGATGTCCATGATTTCCATGGTGACCGCCCTGATTGTGTCCACCAAATCCACCTCCTGGTCCAAATCCTCCATTATAACCTCCCTGACGGTGTCCACCAACTCCACCTCCTGGTCCATATCCTCCATTATAACCGCCCTGATTGTGTCCACCATATCCTCCTTGATTAAATCCTCCATTTCCGCCAAAACCTCCCTGCGGTCCTCCATATCCTCCCTGTCCGCCAAAACCTCCGTAAGGATCTCCATATCCTCCCGGCTGTCCGCCGTATCCACCGTGGGGAATGGCTAGAACGGCGCACACCAGGGCAAGCAGCACAATCTTAAGGACAAAATAGATTATTTTCAGCTTTATACTATTATCACTCAAAAAATATAACTCACGAGAACTTTCATGTTGTTTGATTTTTTTTAAACTGAAGACTATTCCAAACATCTGTGGTATTTATACCAAAATCTGAAAACAATGAAAAACATTAGTGTTTCGAACTCGAGACACCTATAAAATATAAATCAAATAAAATATAATACAATAAAATATTAAATATAGTATATTTTCTAATGTAGTATGTCTTACAAGTTTACAATTTAATACACATTTATACATTTTATTTATAATATATATTATTAAATATATTTATTATTTGCAAATAACTTATGGGACATATTCCCACACAAACAAATATCACCCTGTAAAAAAACCCAAAATAATAATCTAATAACATATGCAAGAGGTCAATGTTTAGTTTAAAAGTAAACAAACTCGTAATCACAGGCGGACAGACGGACACTTTATAGCAGAGATGTTTTGTTTTTTTGTATATTGTAATCCATCCATAAGTATATGACTTGCACTTTTTAAAATAATAAGCTCTATTAAAAATGTATACTTGTTATTTCCGGAAATGCGTGAAATAATATGTAAGTTTTTTAGGTAAACAAGACATCAAGCCATGATTTTTTCGGCAGTGTAATACAGTCTTATCTCTAATTTCTTTATAATTATATATTTCAAATATTTGTTTCTATATTTTAAATTTTGTACACATAAATAATGCATACATCAATTATATGTAGGTACGATTTCGTTTTTGTATATAAGTGTCTTCTTCGATAACGAATTTATTAAAAGAAGAATCTAAATATCATTTTCTAAACGTATTTTGTTTGCATTGCTGAAGGATTTTTGTATATATTTCGACTTGTCTGAATACCCTTTATCATGTGTGGGCGTGGCTCAACTATATCTGCGGCTTATCTATAAGATTATTAGAGTTCTTTGAAAGATCAAGACCTCTTTCCATCTTTTCATGTGAGCAAATATTGGCTCATAAGAAATTGGTTATCATGTCTGCACTGCAAGTTGAAGTTAAAGTTTCAAGGCGGAGGCTTGTCTTACTAATCAGTAGTCATAGCCATGCCGAGGACAACGTTTCTGCTGGAGCTATAAGCGGGGCTAACACTTTTGGCTGTGAACAAGGAAGGTTACTGCCAAGGGGTCGTGCCAAAGATACAGGACTTAAAGTGTCAGTGGCTGCCATGCAAGGAGCGACTGGTGTGTAGCTTTTATCAGTTGGAAACGGAGCCTGTTTTGGGAAGGAATCTCCTCTACAATCTGACCCTAAATGATGAGGAAACAGTTATTTGCCAGCAGACGTATGACAATATAACTAAGAATCAGTGTGTCTTTGAGGACTTTCAGCTAGCAGGTTTAGGCAGAACGCTCAAGTTAGAGCTTGGTTTGGTTACCAATTATAAATTGAAACGAAACGTAACCCATCAATTAGTGCTGGAATATACTGATGCATTGCTGCAATTACCTATAGACTATAAAGCCTGTAATCTTCCCCAACAAACTCCGATCCTCAAGGGGCTCCATCACGACCTGAAAAAGAAGGAACATCTATTGAAATTTGTGGTGTTTTGCTTCGGTGGAAACAGAAAGGTACAAGGTCCAATGCAAGCAATGGTTAAGTTTTCAGTATGTGTACTTTTATAAAACATATATTTTCCATTCTTCCTATATTTCCAGCCATGAGGCTTCGATAGTAGGACGCAACATGGCTATATTCAGCAGTTGGAACCCCAAGCTGCCGGCCAAGGTTACCCTTTGGAGTAAGAACTTCATATTAAACTCGTGGAATAGCAGCCATCTGAATGTGCCCATCCTTACCAATGCCTTCCAAAGACAACCTCAGAATGTGGGGTACAACGACACCACTAAGAGCATCCACTGGGACGACCCCATAGAGAAGAATAATCTCATTGGCTACACCCTTTACTGGTGCCTCAAGTCCAGCATAAGCACGTGTAACAGCTCCAGCTGGCTAAGCATGCAATCCTACAGCCTTAGAGGAAAGCAGAATCATTTAGAGTTTGCCAGTTCTCTGGCAGGGCACAATAAAGCCGTGGAGGCTGATTACAGCGACGGGATCAGTGTTGGAACGACGTGGATTCTTCCGGCAAGTGAAGATGAAGATCTTAACATATTGGCGGTTATCACTTGCTATGATATGGTCATTATTGCCATATTTAAGGTCCTTATCGTTATCATCTTTAAAAAAACTAAGACACCGCGGAGTAGGTACAAACAATTATAATGCCTCCCCATTCAGAGAATATAACTCTCTCGGAGGTATGTTGGTTAATGAGAAGGATAAGGGGCCAGGATTGATTATTGATCATTCTTACTTAATAATGAAGCCTTGGAATAGGCTTCAACATCAGAGGAGAATCGTTTTCCTTATGTTCCTCCTCCTCCTCCTCCTTGTCCTGAGTTGTTACATTACATTACATTATCCTTAACAAAGTCTGTTTATATATGTAGCTATTGAGATCCTAGGAAATTCTATAATATTCCACATATATTTAACAAAATTTCAGCATTACTTAAACTTTTAAAATCGGTTCTGTAACGTAAATCACAGCTACAATGTGTCTGAATGTTGAATAAAGGAGTGGTCCATGAATTTTGATTGATTAAATAAAGTGCACTGCAGTTGATAAGGTTCGCCAACTCATCCTTTTTATTTTACTTTTGGTTTTTTTTCTCCCCAACGAGGGTGAGCGGTGGGTGGTGGGTGGTGTGTTTGTGTTGGTGTGTGTGGGCGTTTTCGTGTGTGTATCCTGGCAAGGCGAAATGTCGCCGTTCAAATGTCAAGAACCAACCCTGTTGCCTCTGTTCGTCTCGCTCGCTCGTTGTCGTTTATCCTGCTCGCACAGCCGGGCATTTTTGATGCCCAGTTATTACAGGATAACGCCGCTCTCTCTCTCTCTCTCTCGCTTGCTCCTCCCTCGGCTAGGTGGGCGTGGCCATCGCAGCAAAGCGCTTTGACTTTTGCGTTTGTTCACTTTTGTCCCGAAGTTTATACTTCTGCCAGCTGCAGCTCGCTCTTCGCTCTCCCCGGGAGAGAAATATACACGATAAGAGAGAGAGAAAGAAGGAGATTGTAGATAGGTAACGGGAGCGAGGAGCAAGGAGCAGAGAGGCTGCGGCTTGGCAGGAGCCTGACTGTTGTATTCCGACATCTCATTTGTTACAAAGTTAATGTCGGCGCATTAAGCATGCCAAAAGCCCCCACAACAAAATCGGGCAACGGAACTCAATGTTCGCTCGTCCTCATTCCCCACACTTCCTGGGGAATTCCCCCCTATTTCCGCCATTCTCGTCCTTCAACCAGAAGAGCAAAATTTATCGATTATTGGATTAGTGGATCCGCCGCCATCTTTAGCTCAAGTGAGCTTTACTGTTGAAAAATTACTCAAAAAAAAGAAAATGTTCTATGGAAAGGTAAATAGAAATTCTAAAATAATATTCAATTTAAATTTACGGAAAACCGAAATTTGTATACTCTAAAAGTTTTATTAAATTTATAATTTTGAAAACATATTTTACTTCTGTGTTTGGCAAAAGTCTTTAAATTTTCAAAACCAAATATGTAAAATCTTATTTTAATTTTTTTTAGCAATGATTACCAAAGCTACAGTCGGCTATTATATACACTGAGAAAGTTTGGGAATTAACTTGAGAAGAATATTAATTAGGCTCTATGAAGAGGCACAACTTGATGCTTCGCCTAGTGAGTTCTAAAGAAGTTCTTAGTAAATGGATTAAAAACTATAGAGAAGAATAAGCTGATCGCTTACAAAATAACAGATTCCTAATTGCCTGGACAAAATTCAACTACTAAGAATCACTTTCATAAAAAAAGCTCTTAATCGGTTCTAAAAAAACACAACTTACTATTTATAAGTTGAAATTAGAATTATGTATATTTATAAGCAGACTTAGCTTAGTCTTCTTATAGAAGAAGTATCTCTTTAGAAAGATGATGAGAAAGAGCGTCGACGGATACTTAATATGAAGGCCTACTCAAAGGATTTTTAATATTATAGAATGATTGTGTTTCTCTTCCTTATTTTTTTATTTATAAATTTTTTCCTCATTTTCTTCTTGTTTTTGAAAAATAAAAACCTAAAACTTATAATAATAATAAGGCTCATTAAAGTCGAATACTAATAATAATGAATGTTACTTCAAAATGAAACTTCAGAAATCAATAAATATTACGAAATAAAAAACAAACCCCAATTATATTAATTAACTTTTTGGTGCCTTTTTTAAATTTGTTTAAAAAAAAAAGACAATTTCTTTGCCGCTCCTCCATCATAAGATTATATCATAGGTTTATGGTTAGTTTACTGTTATAAAATTGCGTATACTTAATGCAGATGCATCAGTATGTATGTGAGCAAGGCAAGGAGCAAATACAATTTTCTCTTCAATTCAATTACAGTTAACTGGGAGGTGGCAATTTCAAGAGGAGAGGAGCAGTAGGAGGACAATACTGGCTAGAAGACGAGGAGGCCAAGTGTGACGTAGAAGGCCGAAGAGGGACAAGGGAAGGGAAGCCAGAGCAAAGTCGCAGGCAGCAACATCACAAAAGGTATTATAAAACAAAAACAAAATGTCAAAACCCAAGACGATTATACGAGCGCCAGCGCAGCTGCGTCGAGGTCGAGCTTCTCTGCCTCTGCCTCTGCCTCCACCTTTTGCCTCTCCCACTTGCACGCCCACTGGAGGCACAGCACTTCTCTAGCCTCTCTCCTTGCCCACCTTTGAGTCATGATGGCGGCCAAGCGTTCTCTGCTGTTTGTATACGTGTGTGTGTGTGTGCGCAGAGAGCGCAGAGCTGGGTGTTTATTGGAGATTGCGATTGTGGCTTGGCTTACCCACACACACAGGCACACACACAGTCAAGCTCCTGCCGCAGCAGCATCAAGAAGGAACGAATCAAAGCAAGCCAACAAGCAAATGCGCCACCAGAGTTGCTGCCACTAAAAGTCTCCGCTTCCCGTTGCCATGGAAGAACACAGCGGGTTGTGCGGGTGCGGTTATCCTTCCCCCTTCTCCCCCCCTCTTGCTTGTTCGCTGCTCGTTGCTCGATGCTCTCTGCTTTCTCCTTGCTTTCGCTCTGGTATATGTGCTTTTTGTCCTCACAAATACACGCACAAGAGGAGGTCCTTCCTCTGCCCACTCAGCGACCGCGGATTATATCCAGCGATATACGAGCTCGAGTATTTTTTCGCTATTCCGGGGTTGGCCCGACGGCTGGTTGGCCGACTGCTGGGAGTGCTGGAGTGCTGGACACATCACCGTGTTTAGCTGCTGTCATGCTTTTATGATAAATCTGGTGCCAGCAGCCATCGGGAATCCTGAATCGTACATCGAGACGTTAACATCATCATCGCTAAGTCGCAGCAGAGTCGCAGTGCCGTCGGTGCGGATGCGGATACGGATTCGGATTAAGTCAAAGATACTCCACAATAATGGAGCCAAGTGTTTTAACAAAAAATTCACATGTTTTCTTAATTTAAAATTAAAAAGTGCAGCTTTTAAAAATTAAATACAAATAATATTGAACGCTGATAGCAAAGTGAAAGCTAATTCAATAAAGGATCTCATCATAAAAATTTAAAATGAATAAGGAAGAAAATCTGGCCGAAACACGTCCCTCGTCGCAAGGTATTTTTATAAATTACAAAGGGTTTAATTTAAAAAAGTGTTAAGTTAAAATAATTTTGATATTACAAAAAGAAAGAAAATGAGAAAAGCAAAGATAAAGGAGTTCGTAAACGCAGACTTTAACTAACTAACCAAGGTTTAATTTTTGCGTCGCTTGGCATTATTAAATTTGTAATTCTTAATGTTTGACATATGCATTAACAAGTGCTTAACAATAAAAAATATAAATTAAAACAAAAAATGAAAAAAAAAACATTCTTAGGGCCTGCATCACGTCGGAAAGCAAACGCTTGTAAAACATAATTAACCTTTTTTCCGCGTTGTGTACCCTACGACTTAATTAGATCATCAAGGAAAAAAACATAAAAAATAGAGAAAGCTATTGAAAATTAAAGGTAGGGAAAGGATCTTAGGTAAAGGCAAATAAAAATGGTTATAAATTTAGAGAATTTTTAACTAGAATAAACCTATTTTCTAATGTTTTAATTTTCAAACTGATTAAAACAATTTTTTATTACTTATGGATATTTTTTGCTATTATTTTGAATATTTTTTTCTTACCTTATCTTTCAAAAACAGGCAACAGAAATTTATTTTTAACTTAAATCTAATTTAAATTAAGTTTAACGCAAGGCAGTAAAAAAACTATTGCCTACTTCAGGGCATACACTGTAAATGTTCTATTCTTAGTTAGTTGAAAGATGCTGTCACTATGCTTAGCTAAAGTACCATCAATTTAATTTCATAAATAATTAGATATTATTAGGAAAGTTTTTATAGATCAGTGTTATTACTTTCTCGGCAGATACTCAAACTAGCTCATATTAGCAGCCTCTGCGCCAAAGGGTTCGAAAACCCGAGCTTAGAAAGGGAACATTTATGATTAAAGTTATATAAATAAGTAAATCAAATCAAATATAATATTAACAATAAAAAAACGAATATTTACAACATTAACAATACAAAAAACTAATATTTTTAAAATAATTTAAAATATCCTGAGAAAAGTAGGCGTAGAAATAATTTAATTAAAAAGTACCTAAAGGTAAATTTATATTTTAATAGCCACAATAAACTTGAGAGCACATAGGTATTTATTTTTTAATATTATCAAAAAAGTTAACTATATTTTGTCATATATCTATCGATCTTATTCAATTCAATGTCGTTGCCATGTAATAACATTGATACATAATAAACCAGAGATTTATTTATTTTGTTTAATAAATTAGGTCAAATTACCCATAGTATATAGTGTAATATTTAATATAAAATACAATTTTTAGCCTTGTTCTTTCAAGGATAACAATAATCAAAATATCCCTATGAAAAAAACACCGAAAAAGAAAAAACAAAACCTCCCGATCTAATGACACATTTCCAATTTCAATTACCAATTTGTAGTAATGAGTTGTCATTCAAAAAGCCAGAGAGCTACACAAATTAAATCGATGCCCGGCTTCCTGATGGCGCATGCACGAGTGGCCCAGCCAGCAAATTCAATTTGCGATAATCACCAAATTGAATTAGACTCCAGAGTCAGGCCGCCAAAAATTTCAGATATTCATAACACAGCCTGCCAGCGACCCCTTAACACTTTTCCATGTCTCCTTTCTCTCTCCGCCAAAGTGAATTTCAACGAGCTCGCAAAAATTAACAAAGACGCGAGCCACCGGGAAAGGAAAATGCAAGCATATGACGCTAATCCTCTGGCATTAGACCGCAGACCCTGCCAGTTGGTACCAGGACCAAAACCCCTCATCCTTGGCCTGACTTTCGGAATCAGGTCCTGGCGCACCCAAAAACCACCTCGAACCCTGAAAATGGTCGAGCGCACAGCCAAGTGGCGGCGAGTGTAACAAATGTGTCCTTCGCTGGGGGTTAAGTGCATCAAAAAATCAGTAAGGAAACTACAATCAAATTAGGGTGTGATGGCAAAACAATCGTCCCCCGAGGCAAATTTTGCGCACAGATTGCTCGGCACGCTCTGGTCGAGAGCCGGCTTCGCCCGTTTGGCTTAATGGCACCCTAATTGAATGTGTAAATATATTTGCGGATTACAGGGCGTCAATGTCGCCACGCCAGGATAAGATCGTAGCAGGTCCCGGCATTCTGCAGTCCGCAATCCGTAACAACTGACAAATTGAGATTTAATTTAAATGAACTACATAAGTGATTTTTTATTGCGCCACCTATTACTCTCATTGAGGGAAAACGGGGGAAAGGAAAATAAGGACTTGACTTAGAAATGGTTTTTAGCTTAAGTGAAATTTAAACTTAAATTAGCGGTTGAATTTTTAGAATTTTTTAAAACACATTTCGAGCTAGAAATATATTTATACTTTATTTAGCAGAACCTAATTTTATATTTATTATTAAACCAAAATCTTTGTTTTATTTTCCCAGAACTTCACAGTCCCCAGCGCCATTGCTATACACCGCCGCCGGCTCCAATGCATGGACAGCCACCGCCGCCCCCTACTTCGGTAGGCGTGGCACCGCCTCCACAACCACCGCCTCCAATACCCTCCGGACCACCTGGACGTTTGCTGAGCTGGAACCACAGTGCCGCTGCAGCGGCAGCGGCTGCAGCAGCAGCAGCGGCGGCCAACTCTGCGAATCATTCCTCGTCGGCGGGGGATAACACCTCCTCGATGACGCGGATCAAGGGCCAGAATCTGGGACTCATCTGTGTGGTTTGTGGGGATACCAGCTCGGGAAAACACTATGGGATCCTGGCCTGCAATGGCTGCTCTGGATTCTTCAAGCGCAGTGTGAGGCGTAAGCTCATTTATCGGTGGGTATGAACAGTGAACAAAAATAAAAAATTGGGGTTTTTAATAAATAATTTATATATTTTTTAAATATATTTTTGAAGTCGTTTTTAAATTATATTATAGAGATCACATGAAAATATAATTATTTAAATCCCATACCATCTCAATTTTTCTCCGTGTACCCATTACCATTGCCCCTAAATCCGGCCATTCCCATTTTTCAGTACCATTTAATGTTGCAACATTTGCCCAAAAGTGGGTGGCGGTGCTCTCGGTTGGATGATGTGCCCGGAGGCCCGTCTGGCGGATTACGGAGCTCTGGCGAATTCATTACAATTATTCAAATCTTTGGGATTTGAGCGTCATCTTTTGAATGCGCATATTTGCCCTCGCATTGACTTTGTGCCCGGAATGGTGGCAGTGGCATCATGTGCGGACTAGTACCATTTTCTCCCCCAATTGCAGCTTAAAATGTAATTGAATTTAAAGTGAATTTGCTTAAAAGTTCTTTTGTACTAAGGAATTCCTTACTGTACGAATTCCACGTGAATATTTCCAACAAATCAAAGAATGAAAAAGTTTCTTTTGCGTGGGTTTTCCTTTTTCAATTATCATAAAATCAGGAAAAAAATACGGAAAATATATCCCATAATCTCGGGCGACAGAAGAATCAATGCCGAGAGCATAAAGTTATGATACAGTAATGTATATTCAGCTCGGTAAATCACAAACGTCGAAATCTCTATATCCTTGCGGTGCGGTGTCCCCAGAGATTGATATGGAGGGCTTAAGCGGAAAACACTTGGCCAAATGTGACCCGGCGGCAGCCGAACCCCTCGCTCATCCAACATCTTCCACACAGACTAAGCCGAATCGCAACAAAGTCAAAAAAAAAAAAAAAGAAAGGACAGAAAAGGGGGCGGTTCTCTGTGGCTCTAAATAAAATAGAGCACATCCTCCCCTGCACAGGAATGACTACGAAGGGGCATCCATGGACTAGTGTATATTTTCACCGACGTGACTGGGTTTTTCGATGGCCGACAGAGTCAATCTGGCCTCGTCCCATTTTTTTTGCCTGTCTCCGGTGGTCCCATTAAGCCGTTTTCAATTATAATCAATTGCCTCCAATCAGAACTTTCGAGTTTATCTCCAGGAATTTTCCAAAGGACAACCGAATTTGTCCTGCGAAATGTTACACATTTTTATTGTGGCCATAAAAACTAACCGAAAATAACAGGTCGAAATTTATAGATACCATTTACTGGGATTGTTATGATTGGATAAAACCTAGGGGTTCTTCTATAGGATATATAGAAAGCTTAAAACACGTTAGGAAAACGAAAAAAATCTAATTCGAAACTAAAAACCATATAGGAAATGTATACGAAATATAGAAAAAGAAAGAGACATGTGATGTAATATTTATAAGAGAGTAAACTAGTTATTATCATTCATATTATATTAACAAAACTTCTTTAAAGTGTATCCTTTAGCAGTTTTATAAACCTTATTTCAAGCATAGTTTCGTTATACACAAATGTGTTCATCATCTATTTTTGGCTTGTGTTAATGGCCTGAGTCCAATGGCCATATTATTTGATTATTTTTATAGACACACACAAAACTTCATGCTAAAAAGGGAGAGGGAAATCCAATCTCTTTGATTTGTTTACGAAAACCGTACATTTGCATACACAAAATATACTTAGTTTAGATAGAGACGCAGCAAAGGCAGTGTATCCAAAGGATACATTTGGCTAAGTGACTCCAGCAGAGGCGCCATGAAGAACATAAAATCGAAGAGCCATACAGATACAGATACACAGATACAGATACAGGAGGAGCGTTGTGGCCATCTTTGAGTTTTGGCGCAGGCTTAGTGAGCAAAAAAGAGAGGCGATGACTGGGCCAAAAGTGGTTCGAGGTTCGAGGTTCGGGGCTTCATTGGGTGGTGGCGTGGCCCTGATTTGATTAAAGTTCGACAGAAGAGCAGCACAAAGGACGAAAGGTCGATGAAGTGGGTGGGGAGCGAGAGAGCAGGTCCTTGTATCTGGCAGATACTGAAGTGCTTTTGTGGCTAGATTTCCGGTCGGTTGGCCTTAAGTCTCCTCATCGTGCTTTGTGTTCTCTGCAGGATTTGACAAATGTTGCAATTTTTGACACGACAAATCTCGTTATCCTGCGCCCAGGACTAACTTGATTATTTCGTGGCACTATTTTAATCGATTTCTCCCTTTGTCCTTACAGCTGCCAGGCGGGCACCGGACGATGCATCGTGGACAAGGCGCATCGCAATCAATGCCAGGCCTGCAGGCTCAAGAAGTGCCTTCAAATGGGAATGAACAAGGACGGTGGGTATTATGGGTTATAGTCATAGTCATATGCATTATCATATCTCTATCTCTCTGGGCTCGCTCTAATGAACCGAAGTGGGTTTAATTGGTCTTTAACAGGGTCTCAGGCACACGTGGCCTCCTCCCTAACCCTAAACCCTTTCCCACGGAAACCCCTGTTTCCGGCGGGGTTGGTTCCGGTTCCGGTGCGGGCGCGGGTGCGACTGCTCCTTATTTACATATTGCTCACCCAATTGATTTGTTACCTGCTGCTCGTGTTGTCTTTGACAGATTTTATGCAGCTTTGCCGCTGCCACTTGAGTGAATCCCAATTGTTCATTTTGACTGAAAGTTTTCTTTATTGTTTTTGATGGCCAAGACAAAGCAGTGATTTGATTTGAATAGTAAAATATATACAAACAGCAGCCAGTCAGTTTCAGGTTCAAGAAAAATCAATAAGGAGTCTTTGTTTATATATTAAATGAGTCTTTATTGCGTTTTTTATTTAGATAATGAAGAGATCTTGAGTGTTAAAGCCTATCTACGTTCAATATCATATCAAAAAACATGGTTAGCTTTGATAAATATAATATTTTTTAATTATTATCGAAAATATCTGAAAAATTTCAATTTATTGTTGCTTATTTCGATTTTATTGGTTCGATTATCAAACAGAATAAATTTCAAAGATAAAATATAAATTTCCATATCGATTCCCGGGTAAAATTTTGATTTTTTCTGACATGTCTACTCTTTGATTTATTTTTAAACAAATGTTTTTCATTTAATAAATAAATCCTTTATGGTTTTAAATTTCACTTTATAGAAGGGAAACTCCCAAAAAGTCAAATAAATTATTTTCCAAGTTCTATTTCAAATATAAGGAGAAAATACCTTTCCATTTTAAATTAATTAAGAAGAGGAAGTCTCAAAAAATCAAATTAATAACGTTATTTTCCAAGTTATATTTTTAATATTAGGAGAAAAACATGCTGCGTTATAAAATAGTGGGTTTGACTCACATTTTAAACCCATTTTCGAACGCTTTTCAGCGCTCTTCAAGTCCTGATTGCCAGATTTCCATTATAGAATATTCCCACTCTCGCACTCTACCAATCCAACATTCACACACTATATATATTGTCGCCATTATGGCTCCGTAAATTATGCGTGCCGTTTGGAAAATAGCCACAGTTCGTGGATTCGCCATTAGTGGCGGCGAAGTAGCTTCTGTGGCAACCTCATTGTGCGGTGAAATTGCATAAACAAATGGCAAAACAATTTGTAGGCGTGAGCGGCACGTGACCACAAAACCAATTTACCATCAATGGATGCGCCTCTGGTTATGCTGATGAGGAATGGCACACGCTAGATGCTCCTGATCCTGCTGCTGCTGCTGCGGCTGCTGTTTTACCTGCGAGCCTTGGAGCGATTTTGTCAGTGTGACATTTCCTCATTATGGACTCACGTCCTCGTCGACTGGGGGGGGGGCGTGGCAACCTAGACTTTGAGTGCTCATGTTAGTTGCATTTGTTTTCCAATTACAGCCGTGCAAAATGAGCGACAGCCCCGCAACACGGCCACTATCCGTCCGGAAACGCTGCGGGAGATGGAACATGGAAGGGCATTGCGCGAGGCGGCCGTGGCCGTCGGTGTTTTTGGGTGAGTCCTAGACACTGGGAAAAAATATATATATTAAAAGATGCCTTTTAAATTTGATGATCATAAATTTTCTAAATTTATTGGGGTTTTCAAACTCTTGAATAATCAAAAAAGTATGTATGAAATTCCTTGATGAAAGGCTTCTTTTCATAATATATTATAATTCCAATTTCTCTGAGTGCCTTTGGCTGTGGGCTGTGCCTGTCATTTGCATAAGTCTCCTCTCTCTATCTAACCACCCAAAATCTGTGGGTAACTCCAATTTGCAGACCACCCGTGCTATTGTCGCCGCCCTGCTATGGCTCTGGACTCCTGCCGCCGCCATGTGAGTAGTTGCCACATCACATGGATGGTTATAGTTTTCCTCAACTCATTCCTAATCCTTGACAGCTTTGGGCAGCTTGCCGACGGGTCGACTGCTGCATCATAACCACCTCACCTCCTCCATGCAGCTGGCGGCCAATCATATGGGCGCCGGTAGCTTTCCCATGTTCAATGCCGCCGCTGCCAGCGCCGCTGGGATGCACCATTCGCCCAAGGAGAAGGCTGCCTATGGCATGGAGCTGGTCAGCAGTGGTAATATCTCGCATTCGACCAACTCGAGCAGCAATCACTCTATAGATCCCAGCTCCCCGGCGCCCGGAGAGAATGCCAATGAGAAGAATAATGCCGGCGGTAGTGTGTCTTCTGTGAGCTCTTCTAGTCCCACGATGGAGAATGATAATGATGGTGGGTTATAAATATTTAATTAATTTATTTAATAAATGTAATGTAATGTACAATTTTATTAATTTTTATATATATTTTTCCTACTCTTTCCAGACGACTCTATAGATGTGACCAATGACGAGGAGCCGCACACAGTCAGCAGATCTGATTCCAGCTTTATTATGCCGCAGTTTATGTCACCCAATCTGTATTCCCATCAGCACGAAACGGTCTATGAGACGAGTGCCAGGCTGCTCTTTATGGCTGTTAAATGGGCCAAGAATTTGCCCAGCTTTGCGAGGTTATCCTTTCGGGATCAGGTAGGATTTTAAATATAAAAGCGAATCAAGTTAGCTGCAATTTATGCTGAATTTATAGTTTACTTTTGGGCAGCTTTAATATAATATAAATAACCCCAAATGCCATCATAGGTGATCCTGCTTGAGGAATCCTGGTCTGAGTTGTTCCTGCTAAATGCCATTCAGTGGTGCATTCCCCTGGATCCCACCGGCTGTGCCCTTTTCTCAGTGGCAGAGCATTGCAATAATCTGGAGAATAATGCTAATGGAGATACTTGCATTACAAAGGAGGAGGTGAGTCCTTGGCACTATCTTCTTAGAATATTTTAAAGCAAGTCCATCTTCCCCCCCCCCCCCCCCAGCTGGCAGCTGATGTCCGAACCCTCCACGAGATCTTTTGCAAATACAAGGCCGTGCTGGTTGATCCCGCTGAGTTTGCCTGCCTCAAGGCTATCGTTTTGTTTCGGCCAGAGACCCGCGGCCTTAAAGATCCCTCGCAGATTGAAAATCTTCAGGATCAGGCGCATGTAATTATAAAAATTTAAATATAACAATTAAGTTATTACATCAAGTTAATTGTATCTTGAACAGGTCATGTTGTCGCAGCACACCAAGACACAATTTACGGCCCAGATAGCCAGATTCGGAAGACTCCTGCTGATGTTGCCGCTTTTAAGGACTATTAGTTCTCACAAAATCGAGTCCGTATTCTTTCAGCGGACCATAGGCAACACGCCCATGGAGAAGGTGCTCTGCGACATGTATAAGAACTAGTTAACTTGTGCTTTAAGTTATATATTTACAAATTTAAATAAAATATGTTTTTGTGTCTTGTGAATGTTAATTGAAGTGTTAATTGTTTGGATTTATTAATGGGGCTTAAAGAAAGCTGTTATAGAAATAAAGTAAAGCATAAACAGCTGGTCTAAAAATGGTTGGAAAAAGGTTTACACTAAGAAGTTAAAAAAAAAGTACAACTATTAACAGTTTACTTTGAGTTTAAAGGTTTATTGCCAGATGTTTATTTTTTCTGTATAAAAACCCGATTGTTATCTTAAAGTGAATTAGTTAAAAAGAAGTTTCCTTACTTGCTTGGTTGCCTCTAAATTTCGAGAATGCAGTTCATAGTTTTCGTCCTGATCCTGTTCTATATCCATGGAGTAACTAGTAACCTTTATTGGGAAAACTATTTAAGGGAAAAAGGTTTTGTAATCTATATGCAAATATAAAATAATAAAATTAATGAAAAATATATATCCATTCCACAGCTATTTGCCATCTGCCGGTACATTATGGAAATTGTAGAACAAAAGTTGCAGCTTGGTACTACAATCCTAAACAGAAAGCATGTATCCGATTTATGTATGCTCTATGTGAAGGCAATAGGAATCGATTCGCTACACGAGAAGATTGCGAGAAGTTTTGTCTGAAGGTGTGAAATATATATTTAGCTTAAAAGGTTTTTAAAAGCTTTGTTTTCTTTATTTTCTCTTTTCAGGAATGGTTGAAATAGAATTGCTTTGAAGGTGCAAAATCTGGATGCCTTTATTACAAATACCATGGATCCAAACAGCATTATTTTCAAAGATTGTTAACGTATAACGTCTATACAAATTGTGTTTTTTTAATAAATTATAACAAATCGAAATTAATAATAATATAATTGTATTGACTCAATTCTAAGTATATTTGTATTGGAAATTTAAGGAGTTATATGATAGATAAAATTCTGTGGATTTTTGGAAAAATTATTAAGACAAGTTTAAGACAAAAGTTAAGCTGTGGAACATTGGAAATCCAAAACTGATATTAGTATTTGGTAAAAGAAGACATTAAGAAAATATTAAAAGTACTAGAACATGGCTTAGAATATAAATGCAATTATAGTTTTATAATTTTATATTTATTTTCTGAAAATTCAAGACCTTAATCCAAGTGTTGCCATGAACAATGTTTCAATCAGATTTATAAGCAATACCCTTTGATATTTGGGTGCGAGTAGAATATAACATTTAGTATCCATTTAATATCGATAATAGTGTTCAAAGTATTTTTTTATATTCTTAAAATTTCTTCTTAAGATAACTTCATCTAAAAGTGACCTTGAACAATGTTTCAATCAAATGTATAAGCTATACTCTTCGATATTTAGGTGCTAGTAAACCAATCTTCTTCGTGTCTTAAGTTAAAGATAATGGGCGTATTGTTTTTTTAATTAAGAATTTCGTTCTAAATTTATTATTTATTTTTTTAAGCCTAACTAACCTAATGTAATGTGTCATTTTTAAAATAGGAAATATTTTTTCAACTAAAAGTCTTTTAACTTAAGTAATAACGGTTTAAAATTTAAGTTTGCTACTATTTAAAGCATTAGTGAAGTGCTTACTTGGTCAGGTACTTATCAGTAAACATTTGTAAACGAACTATTTGTCACAAAGCCAAATCAATGGTTTTAAAACTTAACTAATCAAAAACTTTGCTCCAATTTTGATCAGATTTTTGCATATAAGTCGGCTCGAGGGCTTAGATGAATTCAGTAGAAACATTTCAATTGAATAACTCCAAAGCCATCCCGAATTAGAAATGGTGCGAGTGTCCCTTGTGATTCTGTGTTTAGTCCTTGAAGTATGTGCCTTGGCCTATCATCAGGGTACGTATTTTCATATTTGCGTTAATCGTAAAGGCTAATTATACATTTATGTTATCTTTACAGAAGCTGTGTTTCATTTGATCAAACAACGATATGGTGTGACTATATATATATATATAGATATTATATGGCCCCAATATATGTAAATGTCTCTTTTCACTTAGAACTCTGCCGTCTACCTGCCAAGACTGGAAACTGTCGTTACAACATTCACGCCTGGTATTACAATCATGTCACAAAAAAGTGCGAACGTTTCTATTATAGTGGATGTGGAGGAAACATGAATCGGTTTTATAATAGTTTCAGGTGCGAAGATTTCTGCATAGAGTATAGAAATCTGATACCATATGAAATGAAATAAATGAATAGAATAATTAGTTCATTAAATATATTTAAATAAATGCGATAAGTATTATAATTTGTATAAATAAATATGCTCTTAAGTCACATTAAGATAATAAAGAAAAAAAAAGAAAAACAATTAATTTTTATCCTGTTTATTATATATGTAAATGTTTATTCAATATTATAATATATACAACTGATATTTTTTGGCAATGAGTTAAGGAATATCGTAAGGATTGTAGTTGGGAAAGAAGATATCAAAAGTACTAAATCTCTAAGACAGTCTGCTACTTAAAGACCCCTAAATTTAAGTTAAGTATTCTATAAATTAAAACTAAACTAAAACACATGTAAAGTACTAACTTGCCTTCTTTTATCACTAATAATTCGTGAACTATTCTGGTTGGTACCAAGTTATTTGTCACAAAGCTCAACCTGCTGATAAGTCAGCGAATAGCTTGGCTCCGATTTTGATAAGAATTCAGCATATAAAAAGACCCGTGGGCTTAGATGAATTCAGTACAAACATTTCCGTATTCCAGTTCAGAAATGGCGCGACGTGTGGCTATGTCTTTTGTGATCCTGCTTTTGATCCTTGAAGTTGTGATCGCTTACGAGTACACTAACCTTAAAAGGGGTAGGCACATCTGATAATTACCGGAAACATTAATATTAATTAGACATTTTTCTTATCACCGCAGAAATGCAATATTCAATGTTCAGACGACGATATGGTGAGACATATATAAAATATATATATTATATTACCAATATACTGTGTAACCATTGTCCCTTTTCACACAGACATCTGTCATCTGCCTATGCAGCCTGGGAAATGTCGTCACGGCGTAAAGGCCTGGTACTACAATCATGTCACAAAAAAGTGCCAGAGGTTTATCTATACTCTTTGTGGAGGAAATGAAAATCGCTTTTATACAAACAAAGAGTGCATGGATTACTGCAATGGCTATACATATATATTTCCCGTAGAAGAATATATATTTTAATTACATAAACAAAGTATTAAATTGTAAATATTTAATATTAAATAATTTCGAAATAAAATTAATTTGAATTAAAATTCATTGACTTTATTTTATTAATTTGCGTTTCAAAATCAGGACTCTGGATTATAAAAAAAAAGTTTTATTTTTAATTTTTGTTAAATTACACAGGTACACAGCCAAAAATTTCCACGAACCATTTCAAGTTTTCCATGATATTTGGGTGCTCCTGAGTAAAAGTCCCATACAAAATTATTTTCCATCACCTACAGGTTCCGCGGTATACCTAAAAATACAAAAAACCTATGTTTGCCGACATTTTGAATTACGTGGCCTATATAATTGGACTTACCTTTATTATTTTTGGTAGGACCTACTCTCAATACATCACGGCACTACTAAAAAATAGTCCCAATCGTGAACCATTGCCCATGTCTTTGGAATTCGACGCCAAAGTTGAAACTCCCAAAATTTTCAACTTTTCTGTGATGAAAAAACAATTCTGAGAATTAAATCTTATATGGAACTAATTTTAAATATTCATTGAATCTATTGTTCATTGTATTATTTAATTTCGGTTTAAAGCGTTTTCATGAGGACATTTTATTGGATTTATTAAACGAATAAAACAGCTTTTTTGGTTTTATTATCTACTCCTATTTGCTGTCAAATTTCAAATAAGTCAAGGCAATCTATAAAATAGTAGTAGATATGTTTCTTTTTATATATAATATAAATTTAGTTTTATATTAAATAAAAAGGTCTTCCGAACATAACATTTTTAAGACAGCTTAGTAGCCAGCGATAATCCTTACATATTAAAGTTTAGTCAACAAGAAAAAATGTATATTATATATAAAAAGATACATATCTACTACTATTTTATAGATAGGTAGATGATGGAAAATAATTTTGTATGGGACTTTTACTCAGGAACACCCAAATATCATGGAAAACTTGAAATGGTTCGTGGAAATTTCACAAAGTTTAATTTTGTGTTCCTGTGTTATTTTATGCTGGCCGGATATTAAGAAGACACCATTTTGAAATTTGTTCTTATCTGGCAACCCCAGCCAGGAGTTTGAAATTTACTTCCTGTTTCCTACTTGTCCCGTTAGTTCATGTAGAATAAAAGTAAAATGTAAAAAAAGGGAGTGTGTATTAGGAATACAGACTCTAAAAGCCAACTCTAGATGACGACACAACAGCTTTTAAATAAGAAACTGTTTTTACACTGGGCTTTAAAAATAATTAACTTCAGGCTAACTAATTAAGTTTATTAACTTATCATTAAGTGAAATTATAAAAAGGACACAACTTATAAATTCATGTTTAGTCTTTGAGTCAGTTTTTGTATTATCCTAATCTAACCAAAATTATTATTATTATTTTGTTATTATTTTCAACGCATTTTAAAAATATTTTTAATAATGGCTATATCTTAAATTTATTATAAATAAATAAATAACAGATAATTTTGTAGTTAACAAAAGACTGCAGTTTTTTGTTGCCTACTTTCAGGCTGCACCAGCTTGCTTTTTATAACATATGTACATATGTACAAGGATTTTTGGGGCAGTTAATGAAAGTATTTATATTATTTATTTACTTTATATATAAAAACATTTGTAATTATGCATTTTATATTTAGAGTAATAAAATTATAATGAATAATTTCCCACTCGGCAGGGGTTTCTTATCGCCAAAAGCTCTCGCGCCGCAGGATTCAAACCTCCTTCAACCCTGAATTGGGCTCCACTTCGCCCAACTGGTCACACTGGCCGGCGGGAGGAATCTGCGGGAGCAGGCTCACTTTTTGAGCCAAACGACCGACTGACTGTGAGTGATGCCAAAGGAATGCTGCGCTCCCCGAAAACCAAAGACACATCGCAACCGTCGGGTGGCAAACGGCAAAAAAAGTGCAGTAGCCGTCGCAGTCTCGCGAATGTGAAATGAAATGTGCAATTAAAACGCGAATAATGGCAAAGTTCAAGTGAAATATTGAGGAATTCCAAAGGGAAAAAGGAAGAAAAAAAATAAATCACAGCCTTTCCTGGCGCAGAAGGTGTGCGTGAGTGCGTGCGTATATGCGGTGGTGTGTGGGTGCACAACACAAAATATAAATAAACGACGGCGGCAGCCAGCAGCAGCAGCATCCTCAACGTCAATGTCACTGAGAGGAGTTGATAAAAAGCAAAGCTAAAGGCCTTTAATTGCCGCTGCAGTCAATAAATCATCAAACGAAAATATGAAAGCATCTCAGGAATCCAGTGTGTAAAATTAGAAGCAACAACAACAACGGCAACACGCAGGCGGAGGCAGGAAAGACACAAAATAGCCAAAGCAAAGAGCCAATATACATACATCCACGTCGTAAAGTGCGTCCGATTGGGAGAGTGCTCTCTCGCGCGCCCAGTCTCTCTCTCCCACTGCTCCCCCACCCACTTCCTGCACACATATGCTGCGGCCAACAGCAACAACAACATTAACTCCTGGGGATGCTGTAAGAGCGGGACGGAGCGAGCGGGAGTAGCGCCACACGCTCTTCGACTCGGCTTTAACTTTGGCGCTCATTGTTGCTCTCTGAGTCAAAGAGCGCGCCGCATTTGCACTGATAAAAAAAGCTTATAAAATAGCAGCGAACTTACTTTTTAAATTTTAAAATAATAATTAATATAAAGGACTGTTTCGGAGATCTAATTTTGTGATTATTATTTAGTCCTAGAATATATACAAAAAGCTTCAGGATAGCAGAAAATAAGTTTATGTTAATTACATATTAATAGTTAAACTTAGATTTTTCTCTGAGACCTAATTTATGGTTTGGCAAGGAATAAAAATGTATAGAAATACGTATAACAATATTAATTGGAGTTAGAAAAATGGGCCATACGTTTAAATAGATTACAAATTAAATTAATTAAGTTACGATATAATAATCGAAATTATTTATATATTAATTTGCGTTAAAAGAATTATTATCCTTTGTTGCATATTGTTAAATTATAAAATTCTTTTAAGAGTATTATTATTAAATTTTATTAGTATTGATATAAAAGTAGACATAGGCACAATAACCTTTTGAGACTAATTAATGATTATTCCAAGATTTATTTCCATTTACGTTCTTTAAAATTAAAATTTTAAATTTTTAAAACCTTTTAAATATACAAAATAAAAAAAAATTATAAAAACGTTAAGTGTTAGCAGTGGTGCAAGAAAGGTATTTCTTGAATTCCCAAACTGGTTCCGTTGGGGTGACTTTTTTCTCAGAGTGCACAAGCATTGCGTCGCTGCCTTCGGTCTGAAGGCACCACGAATTCCCAAGTCTTCATTTCAATTTCAAACGTCGAGGCAATCGGACGCACGCCGGCTCGTCGCAGTTGTTGTTGTTTTCGTATTTCGTATTTCCAAACGCGCGTACTGAAATTCGAACGGGAGAGATCGTGAGATCGGTGGTTTATGTTTATATATTTATGCGGGATTGAGATACCTAACCGTGTGCTTGCGTGATGATACCAGCAGGATATCCTTGGGTCTTCGAGTGAAAATAATGAGTGTAAATGGAGAAAAGTAAACTAAGAGCGATAAGGTTACAGATGTCCTAAGCACACAAACACACACACAGAGAAGGACACAAGCAGAGACACACAGCCAACGCAGGGATATTGCGGCAGGGGCTGGGCATGTAACTGGATCCTGGATACATGTTGGCTCCTAAGACAACAGCTCGGCAAAGGCAGGAGCGGGAGCAGCAGAAGGAGCAGGACGAGCAGGACGCCGTGTAAGTAGCGATGCTTAACTATAATAAGAAACCCGGCGTGGACGACAGGCAGGCGCAGGATAAAAAGCCGCACAAAAGGGGGACACTGCTGCAGTAGAGTCGCTTCCTGCGCCACTAAGTATGCCACTGCAATGCTATTTTAAGGTGCAAAGTGCATTGAGCAGAGGAGGTGAAGTGCTGCCCGTCAGCAAGTAGCCCGTAACCCACACTCACAAACACACACAGGGGCATGCACCGGACCGGCGACAACACACAAAACGTATTCAAGTGTAACTAAAGACGACCAATTCACAAACAAACAAACAAGCGAGCGAGCCAGCCAGGAGCGGAACTGAGTGCGGGGGAGGTGGGGTGCTGGGAACCTCGTGGAGCGGAGCGGACGACCCTCGAACCATGTGACCAAAACGGGAACCGTGGAACGGGGGAGGTGCAGGCAGTGCCAACCGAAGGGCCGCCGCTAATGTTTATTATGAAAAGCGTGCCCTTTTGAACGCCATCATGTATTTTTATTTTTATTTGTATTTTATGATTGCGCTTAGCCATGTGTATTTGCTGAGAGCGACAGGAGGAGTGGAGTGTGTGTGTGTGTGTAAATGCACAGCGAAAAAAGCAATCAACCTTGTACTAATTTGAGTCAATTTAAATTGAATTGCTAAGGTAATCAAATTAGGAAGTTCTATCAATTATACTGAGAACTTCAGAGATACATTTAAGTAGGATTTTATGAGAAATCCATCTTAGGATTTATGAATGGTTTAAATATATCAATTTTGGATGTGAAGATACAGCTTGGAAAATGTTTTAAGTTGAAATTTCCTAAAGATAAGGCACAGTTTTAAATGATTAACGAAAATGATTTTATTTTAAAGTATAAAAACAGCTCTTCTTGGTTCTTTAAACTTAAAAAAAAAATGTAAAAGATGGCCTTTGAAGTTAGATTCTTCTTTTCTACATTAACATTACAAATTCTTTAAAATCTCACACCGATAAGGCACAATCCTGAAGTAATTAGCTTGAAACAAAAGAACATTTATATTAATGATGTGAGAACATAAAAACTGAAGTTACATATTTTCAAAATAGTATTAAAAACCAAGGGTATTTACATTTATTTTTATACATGCAGACTGATAAGAATCTATTTTCCCTAGCAGTTAGTCTAAAAAATTATAAAGTGAGAACATAAAACCTTCACATAAAACCAAGTTAGTTTTAAAATCTTCAAAATATCCCACAGATAAGACCCTTTTTTTTTGTGGTCCAAATCATAAATGAATTTCGAATGTTTATTCAATTTTTTTCTCAGTACTTTTGTATTTTTGTTTTTCCTGTTACGCGGCGGCTGTCGCAAGGCCCTCATGAGAGAGTGCAGCAGCACTCAATTCATTGATAAAAGATGCAGCAGCAGCTACAATTATAATATAGCAACAAGAACTCCAGCCAGCCGATCGACATGCCGCAATTACAGTTATAATTTGGGCCTGCAACCGTTATTCAAATGTAAATTCAAATGTGGATTGCAATTACCAACCCTCCACGGGTCGTTGTTGGGTCTCGGTGAGTGGGTAGCAAACAATCGCCAATTGGCATATAATGATCCCCTTTGGACGTCGAAACGTCCTAACTGAACTGAGTGACAGACAGACGAAATGGAATGGTATATCGCAATATATATATATAGGGTTTTTTATTTAGAATGGGTATGGGACTCAATTCTGACAACCAGCAGCGACATTCGGAACAGTTCTCAGGCCTTGACAAATGCACGTAATGATTGGACTCACACTTTGGTTTCTGCCTTTTTAACAATTTACGCGCGCAACTCTTACCCCTTCTTCTACGGCAGAGTTCTCACACTCGTCCACTCCTAGTCCATAATTTTAGGGGTTGTGCAACCCAAAAAATATACGAAAATGAGTTTCAGATACATTTACAGCTGTTGCCTTCGATGGGCAAACAAGGGCTAGGGCTTGGAGGTCGAATTTTTGTCGAATTCGGGAACGGGGACCTGGGAACGTTGCAGGGAACATCTTTGACTCCTGCGGTGATTAATTGTCATCCGAGCGTTCGAACAACATATGTGAGCGGAGACCGGGACATGGGTCTACTCCTATAGGTTCGCCGGGGTCTTAGCAGTGGATTAGATGTCGGTGAAGGTGAAAGAATAGGCTCGTTTCTTTTCTTTGTTCCGAAAGGTATGTAGTAGGTAGCTGGTGATAGTAAGTAAGGGCGCAGCCCAGGGAAACCGTCGTAAATCGTTGGATTGAAACTCACTGATCCTATCCGAGGCCGATCCGATCGATGATGATGACGATGGTGAGAATCAAGAGGGTATTAACATGGCTAGGTAGCAGTCGATGTTCGGGGTTAGAACTTTCTACGGCTATTATAATATCGTTTCCCCTCCACTCACTGCGTAGGCAACTGCTATTTCTGGCTATCATCAGCCGGCATCATGTGGCCAGTTGCCAGTTTTGGCAACACACATAAATTAGGTTACTAGCATCATTTGTTAGAGGCGGACACACATTAGAACTTTGCTAATACGATACACAAATGATAAGGGCCTTCCATCATCGGTTGTTCAGTTTTCGGGCTGCCGCTTACTGCTGCTGATGGAATCATAAATAATTTGTTTATTGCATGCAGGCACAGGCGGCCTTCCCCCTATCTATCTAAGTATCTACACAGTGTATCTTGTAGTAACATGCCTCATAACTCAAGCTGGAAACTATTGTTTCTACTTCTAATTCCTCGACAATTACGCTTAATTAATTTAAAGATGTTTGTTATGTCCCCCGTAGAGTTGCTGTATGTCGTTCAATTTTGAGCAGTTATGACGGCGGTACAGCGGTTCGTTGGGGGGTGGATTTTATAAATAGATTAATTAAAATCATCTTTAATTGTTTGATTACAAGGCAAAGCGTGGATCTCTCACAATAGGCTGCCTCTATACGGTCTCGAGTTGCAGAGTGTGTGGGCAAAATGCGCAACATGTGAAATACAGATGCCGAGAGTAACCAGCACGGTCCCTTGGGCATTAAAGATTTCATTTGGGCTACAGATGTTCCGGCGATTGTACAACATAACGCAGTATGAGGAGGAGTACCCAGAGCCGGAGCCGGGAGCCAAGAGCCAAGAGCTGAGAGCCTCGAGTCACACGCAATTGAGGCAGCGGCATCTGCCGCAGACATACATACAGCCATCGGATTCCACATCCATGGATCCACTTCAGGGCAGTCACCAAGCAACTGGCGCAGCATTTCGAGTGGCATTTGATTTTAGTGCTCGAGAGTGTGTGCGTGAGTGTGTGCTCCAGAAGTATAAAAATTATTGCCGGGCTGCCAGGCAACTGAGTCAGTCAGTCATCAATTATTTTATAGAATGCTCACTTGTTTTGTGTGTGCCCTGGCATTGTTCCCCTCGTCACAGTCCCAAGTTCTCCATTCCTCCATCCCCCAGCTTCTCCCGAATCTGTGTTCTTGGAGTTCACTTGGAAGTTTTCTTACACAGGAAGGGCTTCTCCGCCTTTGCACTTCGCGGAGACTCGGCAATAGTTGTGAAATTAAATTGAATACGACGCCGATTATCCCACGCAGTCTTTCATTCGCATATCCATTCATTCATGCTGCCTAGGAAGCAAATGTCGTCGTCTCAGGCGACATCCTCATCCGTGGTTGTGAGGATGGAATCCGAGAGCTTGGGAAATCATCAAAGTTCAGCGGGACTTTGGTGGCGTCTCTTCTTCACAATATAAGATGATTACATGCACACGCAACTCGGCGTATCTGCCCATAAATCTTTCGACTCTGCACGCAGCGAAAAAAGTCCTTGAGAAATCGGCAAATATCAAAGGAACAGCACTTGTAATAATTCAAAGTATTTATAAGTATAGAAGAAATCATATTAAAAATCTTTTTTTAAGGTGCTTGAATATATTTTAAAACAAATATAGCTCTTAAATACTATATCCCAAGTTTTTATAGACTTCCAAACTAATCAAGACAACTCCAAGAGCTGATACCAGTACAACGTATCTTTAGAATACATTTTCTTTAAGTTGAAAAAGAGCTGAAAATTGTGAATTATGGATTCTGTATAGATATTTATGGCAAAAGTCTATATATACATCAGAGGTATCTTAACATTCCGATATACATAGGGGGAATAAAACTACATTCTGTTTAATATATATCATTCCAAAGTAATCGAAAATAGATCAAAAGTAATTTGAAAACGTTTATCGGATATCTATCGATATTTTAAAGCTCAATGCGATATTTTTCGATACATACAAATTTGATATATGAAATTGTATATGTTCGATATGATAATTTTCATTATTTTGCTAAATAAATCATATATTTCATAAATCACTCTATATATTTTTGTCCCTCAACTAAACCCTCCCCTTTTTTCGCCCAGTGTCTATGCGTGTGTGTCCTCCTTCAGCTTGTCAGTCAGTCAGAGGATGTGGTAGGGGTTTCCCCCGGATGCTTGCGTGCCAAAATCAATGCAAGGTTTTTTATTTGGCGGTGACAAGTTTTTTTTGCATTGAATAAATTTATAAAAACCCATTCCGATTATAAAGCGCGCCCGCAGACAATGAAATGTCACTGATAAGCGTCCCGCACAATCCATTTGGCCTACTTCAGTTCATTAAAAACCTATTAAAAAGTAATGTACAATATACATCGATGGAGATAAGACAGCAGCAGACTACCGAACGGATTCAATCGGAGTATTTTATGTGTGCCCGACTTTGATTAATCTCCCTTCCGTTGTCTGTATATATAGAGATGCCTGCAATTCAGCATTATTTCACTCCCAAGAAGCTGCAGTAATAAATAAGCTTGGCTTTGTTTATATGAGCCGAAAATCAGTGTTCGATTTTCGCTGATGGCCATATCGATTTGCGGCCTTAGCCAAAATGTAATTTAGCTAAGCAGCCCCACAAACAATCAGCTCTCTCGTCAAACAATGGTCTAGACTCTAGACAAATCGAAAACAAAACGGGCTGAGCTTCAATATCCCATCTATAATTGAATGCACACACACACACACCAAACACAAGAGTGTGTGCCGAGTCGGAAGAAGACTATTATAATCTGGTCAGTTACATGAGCCCAAGAGCACGCCCAGGCAACACATATATCCACAGAATATATTGACAGACACTCAAGTGTCCACAAGCACCCTGTAAATCCAATTGAATTACGCATAAAGGCGCTTAAATCGAAAGAAACGAGGCTCGTTCCCGATGACGATGATGATGAAGTCGATTAAACGACCCATCAAATGTATTATTTCCCCTTAACTTCTGATTACCCGATATTTTATTACGATTCGTGAGGGGGACTGAGGGACTGCAATCATAATCACTTTTCACATATCAGCGTTTCCGCAAGATTTACATATCGACTTTTACTTGATGCGCCTCCTAATGGCCCACGTCGGTGCGGCCATAAAATCCGTTTGAGCCAGAGACTTGGGCTTTTGAGTTTTAACTTATGCATGATTAATACATAATTACGAAGGCAAACACATAAACTCAAACGCAAAGCAGAGACGGGGGCCGGACTTATCGCGGCTTGGCTGAGGTTCGTGCCGGCATGCGTCCACCCTCTCCATTCCTCCAAACTTAATAACTCCGCAAGACAAAAGGCGCTTTTCCCAGCATAAGTCCCCTATAGTGGAGACCACGTCCTGGAGTGCCGGAGAACTGCAGTGTGGCGGAGCATACTTATACCTGTTATTAATATTTCGATTAGGTACCAACGATTCGTAGAACCTGACGCATGACTTGCATGGCTAATGGGAAATTTTGTAACTTGTGGCCAGCCTGTTTGCCCTACACTTGGGTTCTCACTTTGGCCGGGTCTCTTGGTCTCTCTTGGTTTCTTGATTGATGGAGACAACTCATCGATTGGGCTGAGAGTACAGGAAGTGTCCCTAAGTATGGACAATACATTTCCATTACCCAAGACCAATTTCTTATTGATCCTTTTTGTAGATAGAAGTCTGAGTGGCCTAAAAATAGTGCCTACCTAGGGGCAGGAAATGAAAACTAAACTCAAAGGAAATCTAAACTGACGGAAAAATAAATGAAAAATCTGTTGAGTAAGATGTAAGGGGTTTCGGGGTTTCTTTTTATGATGTAAAATTAAAGCAGGTGCATTTGGAGGGAAAATTCAATGGTATTTCAGGAAAAGTAAGGTTTTAGATGTGTGAAAAATAGGATGAGCTATAACTTATAGGCTTATAAGGTAATTCTAGTAAGGAACATTAAACACAAATAAGAATAAATCATAAAGATTAAGCTGACTTACCTTAAGTAGCTTAATTTGATATGTAAGAAGGCTTCTTTAATATTATAGATAATCCTTTTTGATTTATCTAATCAATTAATTCTACTAATATAAGAATTTTCCTAACAAAGAAACACTTTATTCTCATTTTAAGGAAACCTTTCCGCATTTAGTTGTCACTTTTCCCCTATTTTCTTCTATTCCCTTAAAACTCTCAGAGTTTCCCCTTAAAACCACCTGTATTTCTGAGCAGGTAGTGTACACAGAAATCGTCTCAAGTCGATAAGCATATGTGCCAGACCTTAAGGCTATTAATGCTATGAGTGTGCGTCAGAGATATGAACACTTTAGTCAAACCATGGACACTTTTCGTGGCTTGACAGGCCGCTTTGTGGGTTCTCGTTTTATTGCCAAGTCCGCAAATTGCCAGGCCAAAGACGTAGAAAGGTAGCTACTCACTACTACTCCTCACTCTATAGCTAACTCGAGTTTCTTATCTGACTTTCCAGATCGTATTCACCACGTCAACAAAGCGAGTGTGCAGCTAATGCTAATGCCTGCAGTTAGCTCGCCATCGCCACAACGCCACGTCACATTGCAGGTGCAGCAGTTGCACAGGAAACGCAGGAGCAGGAGCAAGAGACACCTACTCCTCCTTCGTCACACTGAGAACCCCCTCAAGGCGCAGCATGGCGGTGATTAATAGAGCCGGAAGTGTGATTACCCTGCTAGTTGGCCTTCAGGTCATCTGCTTATCTCTTATGGTCACCGGAGAGCTGCCGCAGCTGGACTATGGCAGTATGTCCGCCTCCCTGGAGGAGGATGCAATTGACCCACTCACAGCACTGGCTCCCTTTGCCAACTCTTTGGTTACCGAGGAATCGGCGCCGCAAAAGCATCACTTGGAGCTGCTGAGTAACAGTAGTGAAGAGGAGAATCCGGCACGACCTCCAGTGGGCGTTCCATCCTCCTCCTCTTCGTCCTCATCCTCCTCAGGGGCGACGGCAGCAGGCTCAGGAACCCTGCTAGAGGAGTTCAACAGTGGCAAACTGAGTCCTGGAGAGGCCAGCAATACGCTACCCATCTTCCTCAGCGAGCCGGAGAGTGTTTTTGTGGTCAAAAACCGACCGGCCATCCTCAAGTGCAAGGCCTCGCATTCCCTGCAGGTGATCTTCAAGTGCAGCGGCAGCTCACAGCCCCCGCCCTCGACGCACGAGACTCATGTGGATCCACACACTGGCGTCAACATGGAGGAGGTCACCGCCACCATACACCGGGACCTGGTGGACGAGTTCTTTGGGGATGGACCCTTCAAGTGCGAGTGCCACGCCTGGTCGTCGCGTGGCGTGGTCAAAAGCCAGGCGGCCACCGTGCACATAGCCTGTGAGTACACTGATATGAAAAATATGGTCAATTAATTTTCCGAAAATATTTTCATTAAATATTTAATCTAAATATTTATAAATTCACTTTCGGCTTTGGCTTTAAGCCTTTTTAATTGAAAAATCAGGCAACTGCAATAAGGAATAATTAATTCAATTGCCTTTAAAAGCCTTGCCTTGCTAATAACACATATTTTAAAAATTAAATTAAAAAGCTTATTGATTCATTTTTGCTTTGCCTGGTAAAATTCACAAATTTGATTGAGTTTGTTTCAATCAGAAATGTTTTTATTAATGGCCAACATACACAATTAAATAGTTGAATTAAGGTCAGGCGTTCAAATAAATTCAAGCAAGCCAAGGCTGGGGGAGTCTTTAATTAATTTTAAATGGAAAGGAAAACATTTTTAATTTGATTTTGAAAGAGTCATGCCTGCTCCAAGAAATAAAATATTTAGTTTATTTAGTATTGCTTTGAAATCGTTTAATAATTCCAAAGATAAGTTAAAAATTACTAAAAAGCATAGGAAATTTAAAACTAAAATCTATAAACTGTATAAATCATAATTAGAATTATTTAAAATGACACTTTAAAAAACAATTTAATAACAATTAAAGTATATTAATTTCCCTTAACCACTTTTAAAGTGTACTTCCCTTGCACTTAACACATGTAATACACCTTAGTCCTGGGGGTGGCTTCCTGTCAACAGGAGCGACCCTCGCTTAGCTCGCTTACCCCTATTATCGGTATCTGGAATCTACATCGGTATCCGCATCTGTCCTTTTTTTCACCACCAACTATAGATATTCGCAAGTCCTTCAACCAGTCGCCCACCTCGCTGCGCCTGGAGCTGGGCAGCCGGGCGGAACTGCGCTGCGAGCCACCCGGCGGCTTCCCCGAACCGAAGCTCACCTGGCACAAGAACAACGCGGTCATCACCGCGGAAAGCGAGCCCGGGATCAGCGTTACGGGCGGCATACTCACCTTCCGCCAGGTGGCACTGCAGCACATGGCCAACTACAGCTGCAGTGCGGAGAATATAGCCGGCAGACGCATCTCCGATTCCGCGGTGCTCATCGTTTATGGTCAGTATATACATATGTATTATATAGCTGGCAGCTATAGATGGGGAAAAATGAATTTAAAACCAACATGTTTTTACTCGGTATTTTGGACAAGAAGTAAGGTTTATTCGTTCTTTGGTTTTTATGTTCAAAAAAAATTTAATTTTGGGAAATATTTGCTTAAAAATAGATGCCTTATTATAGCCTGATATAAATGTTACAAAATCACAGACTCAGTTTGCTTTAAATTCTTGCCCCCTTCCTTCATCCCTGCTAAGTGGTTTTAATTCTCGAGACAAAGTAGCCAATTTTCTGTTAAAATTAAATCTTAGCATAGCTTTCAGCTGGATATACATCAAATTATCTTCCAATTATTTTAAAATCAAAGAAAAAACCTTTTAAAGTTCAAAATATCTTCTTAAGAATACTGAAATCTCTTAAAGTTACTCTCAAAAGTATGCAATAAAATTTTAAAGGACACTTTAAAGCGTTGTAACATTTTATAGCACACTTTTAGACACAAATTTCAATTGATTTCAGATCAATATAGATTCCCTTCCATACCAAGTAACCCATAGTCGTGTCTATATTATTTTTTAATGCTCTTAATTGTTCAATTTTTGATTCCCATTCCGTAGTCAACGGCGGCTGGAGCACCTGGAGTCCATGGCGCGAGTGCAAGTGTGCGGGCAAACCGAGCCAGGGACGAAAACGGTCGCGTACCTGCAACAATCCGATGCCGCTTAATGGTGGTGCCCAGTGTCCGGGCCCCCAGATCCAGAAGTCTGCCGACTGTGCCGCCTGTCCAGGTATGTAGCTGCGTTGCGGTCATCCGCAAAATTGTGGGTGGCTCTGCGAATTGCGGCCAACACGCCCACAATGCGGGCTCGGGTTCGAGTTCAGGGAATGCCTCGTTCCGGATTCCGGAAATGGGGGAGATGCTTTAAGGCGGTTGTAAAGCAGCAGCAAAATTGTCAATTTAAATGGCATTTGCGGCTGGGCGCCACCTGCACATGGCCCAGTAAGTCCTCTCGCGCCCCGCTGGCTCTGTCGATACATCTCCTGGGGCGTCGTGAACAACGCGTACTTTTTCACACCACGACATGAAGGAGATGGGACAGGGAATGGGCATGGGAGGTATTGCGTGGTAAGGACAGTCCAAAAACACAAAGCACTGCACCAAGCAAAAGTTCAGGGGGTTTTACAATAAAAAAAGAAAAGATAAAACCAAGCCCAGATAAGCTTTTAGGGTCAGTACGAAGTGGAAATACACTTGGGATTCTCGGTTGATTATCATAATCCAAATGGGCCAGGACTTTACATGCATAAATGATAGGAATTATAAGGGGTTTATGCCAAAGAATGCTAATGTTATTAGGCTGTGTACATCAATATATAATTTAAAATCAATGAAGAGGCTTTTGCTTGTTTAAGGTATTGAATTTCTTAGAGTTTCAAGAAATATTTAGGTGTTAATTTACAAGAGTTCGTTTTCAGAATATAAAATATTAAAAGAAATGCCTATTATTTAGAAGTATTCGAATATTTACTTTAGAATTCTATAAAATTCATATCCACGTAGTTTTTACAATTTAAAATACAGAAATCAAATACTTTGCAATCCTTTAAAACAAAATCATGGTGTTGTATGTATTAAAATATTTATTAAAAACAATTCACTTCATACTCGAAATAAGAAATGATTTTAGAGTGTTTTTTAAACAACAAATCCATATTTCCTTATTAATTTTTCAGGCTAGTTTTATTTTGAAATCTACAAGAAATATCACAAGAATTTCTTTCCATAAGCTTCTAATCCATTAAAGCCCAATATTATGTAGAGCTAAGCTCCTCGGCTCAGTGTTATTATTATTTACGAGTGGAAAAATATCAAGTAGAGAAGTATATTCTATATATATATATAGAGCTGGCAGGCAGCCCCTCGATATAGTCACCATGCCCAGCGCGAACAATGGCATAATACATTTTTGAGTGAGTGCCGAGTATTTCATTTTAAACACGCATTCGGCTGCCGTTGGTGGTGCCTTGGACCGACGACAGATATCTCCACATGCATATATAGAGATGGATAGATTGGGTCCCAGCAGGAGAAGAGCAGGAGGTAGCTCTGGCTCCCTCCACCGACTAAATGGTGACAAAGGCACTGGATATTCAAGGGGAAAGGGGGAGCAGCACAGATACTGCCGAGATGGGCCCGGAGGATGAGGATAAAATCGGTGGTGGCTATGGGGCGCTCTCTTTTTGACAGACGCACGGGCGGCATGTGTTTGAGACTCTTCACTTTTATTCATGTAAATTTATTGTATTGCATTGTATTGTAGTGGGATCCCTAGGATACTTGGCCAGAGCAGAAGCCGAGGCCGAAGCCCGTCAAGTCGCACAGCACAGCGGGCGCAGGCAATGAGCAATTGTTGACAGACGAGCGGGGCAAATTGGGAGTGAGATGGGGACGAGGGTGCCGGGAGAATACTCTGGATAATAGGGGGGAAAACTCACCCACTCTCCTGTTCTTTTCTATGAAAAGTGTGTCATAAAATTAATTTTAAATTTCGCTTGGCTTTCGTTTTTTTTCTTTCCTGTCGACTCTTCATCCCCATGGAACCGTGTCAACCTTATGGTCCTGCCGCCGTATTGCTGCTGCTGCCACGCCCATCAACGCCCGTGATTACGCTGTCGCCTGCCAACAACAGAGGACACTCAAATCGTCAGTCCTGATGGATTTGACATTTCGTCGAGTAAGCGCAGTAAGTTGAACCGAAAGCCCTGACAATGTGCATTTCCCTCAAAGAGGAAAGGCTTTCCCGGCCTGGCTCCTGGCTCCTCATTTTGGGTGGGACAAAGGGGACAAAGGGTATTCCCCTACCCACCGTTCCCTTGTGTTCCGTTCGAGCTGTTAAACTTGAATGCTTAACGAGCCGACGACAGTTAAATTTTTTAGTTGGGGTTACAACACATCCCACATCCACTGGGGCCTTCACAATCCAATAAACAATCGTGTTAAACCGAACCGGCGGCGGCATCAGCATCCAACCAAGCGTGGCGTCATTCGTTTTGGGTTCTTCAGAGGGTTTCCCCAGAAAACAAAAAAAACTATATATATACTTTAACTGACTTTAACTGGAGTGACTTACTTTACTGGGGGTGACGTCACTGCGACACGAGTATCTCGCAGCAACTTAAAAATCACTTACCACGACTTATACTCCTCCCTGATTCATGCAACAGTCGTCGGCGTTGTCTGGCGGGGTCGAAAAGGATACGCCATCCTTGGGGATGGCTATTGACAGGATGGGCACACGGACATGGGTATGGGTATGAGGATGCGTTGCGGGGGAAAAACTAAATGCCTGGCAATGTGATGATGGCTGGCGACAAGTCCGGAATTCTGTGCGCCCCCTTTTTTTTGTTGGGGGTGGTTTTATGTTTCCAAAACAGGAAGTGCCAAATGCCGATGTATTTATACCAGTATGTGTGTTCACTGAGGGAAAAACTATGGCAGGAAGGGAAGCGGAAAGTGGAAATAAAGTCATTTGGATAATAATTTTTTTATTAGAAATTATATTACTATTTCCCATTTATTTAAAAACTTTTTATTTACTGGAGTTTCATGTTTAAATAAATTTTCAAAGAATTTAAAACTTATTTTTAAATGTCTCTTTAGCTTTATTAGAGTCTTGTGGTACACTTTTCTGAGGTATACAACGTTTTGTCAAGCTTCTTTTTATATGAAAAATTGTTTTTTAATATTAGTAATATTATTTTTTGAATATTGACACTACTTTTTTCCCTTAGTGTCTGCCTGTCGAACATATATTTCAGCTGCCATAGGCATGCATCGCGTTCCACGGTCATTTTGGGCTTTTTGTTTAGCTTTCGGACTTTCCGCTCTTCCTCACTCCAGCGGGCAAAGGGAAAGCAGGGAAATTGAAATAGCAAAGAAAATGCGAAAATAGAAAAGCATTAAAATGACAATCACTTTTCCCTCTCCCAACCCAATCCAACCCACACCCACGCGTCGCACACAAACCCCAAAAATCAACAGTGGCGTCGTCAGTCACTCCCTGGCAGGGGCAGGAACATCTTAAAAATGGGGGGAAAATGGCCAGAGAAGAGCCACTAATTTTATGGTGGGAACAAACTTTCAATTTCTCCCCGAGGAGCATCTATTAGGCCGTAATTGAAGCGGTTGCAGGAGGGGATCAGGCCACATACCGACGTCCCTGCTCTGACTCTGACTCTGAGGTTGATATATGACCCGGGGAGTGCCGCTGTCGGGAATGTGTGCTAAATCATGTTAATATGACTTTTGATTTCTAAACTGCCTTTTTCTCTCCCCTCTCCCCCCTTACAGTGGCCCGCTGGTCGCCGTGGAGTGACTGGAGCATCTGTTCCGCGGAATGCATTCAAGTGCGTCGCAGGAAATGCCTGAGTCAGGGCCTCCAGACACCAAATCCCGATGGCGACGAGAGCAGCGAACTGCTACTGGGCTCCGGCGTGGGCATGGCCGCACTCAGTGCTGCTGGCGCTGCCTCCGGTGGAGGAAGCCCCGGCGAGACGGCTGCTGGATCCAGCAGCTCCTCCGACAGTATCGCAGGATATGGCAAATCATTGTGCACCGGAAAGGATATACAGACAGCCGAATGCCGCGGCGAACAGTGCCAGATTGGCAAGGATGGTGAGTGTGCCATTGCCAGTGACAAGGATGAATGCCAGGGCAGGAGCAACAAAGTAGACAGTTAGACAACAATAACAGGCCAGGCCAGAAACGGAATCAGCAGCCAGGACACAGAGCCCAGGACACAGAACCCTTGCCACACAAAAGCCGAGCACTCAACGCTGATTGTCACAATGGGAAATTAACCAAGTGCATTTGTTTGTGCACGGCCACGGGCTTATTTATACATATATATAAGTCCCTGGGAGAAGAGTATAGAAAGTGTATGGCAGGGACAGTTCACCCCAGGAGGTGGCCCCCAGTTCTCTAAACTCTCAACTTCCGACGCCCAATCGAAGGAAGAAGGGTCGCAAATCAATCGCAGCAGCACTTGGAATTGAGATTTAAGTGGGGGTTCCCAGCTCTGTGGGTTTATGTGCTTTGCCAGATAATTAGGCGTGCGGCAAAGACAGCAGCACCAGGACCAACAGCATCCATCCATCCATCCACCCCCCAAGTTTGTCCCTTTTGCCACCCCAAAATCTGAGAGCTTTTCCCGTGTCATTGTTGCTGTTTGCCCTTCGATTTTCAACGGGGGAACTGAGCAGTGCCGAGTGTGCGATTGACCCAACTCAAACATAGTTTCGTGCGGTCCATGGGGATCAATTAGATGGCTGTCACAGTGTGTAATTGAAAGGATCAGGATTCAGGATCAGAACAGTAGGAGGAGATTTTGGCAGGTTTGTCTTTTATTTGATTGCCGTGCTGAAAAGTTTACGAAGAGTGACACAAGTAGTGTGTGTGTGCAAGCTTATTTTCGATTCTATTACGATTCCAAAGGCAAATCCAAAGCCAAAGCCAATCCAATCCTAGTTCCCTGGGGCCACCGATACCTGCGGCTTCATCATGGGCCCATTGTCAGCAGCCTGTACACTCAGCCATCTGATATTAAAAGCGTATTTGTCAGGCCAAGGAGACGAGACGAGACCCCTTTTGATGTCCCTTGCAGGAGGGGATTTTCCAAAAGAAAAAAATTACAACAAAAAAAAAAAACCAGCATGCAAAATGCACAAAAGCAAAGGGAAAACGAAAGCCCCGAGATGTATCCCAGTTGGGGTTGCTGCTACGGCTGTTTCCGATGCTGCCGCTGATTTACAGCGAATATAATTGCTCATTTCATACATTGTATAATGCGTCCACCCACTCAGTCAGTCACTCAGTGCTACCCCCTCCGAAAAACGAAGCTCTAGCTCCAGCTCCGTCGCCGTCTCCGAATCCCTTCTGGAGCGGAGTAGTAAGTACTATACGGTATAATAATCATAATATATACAGAGTAATTCCTTGCGCTGCAGCGATTCCTTTTTCGCCAACAACCAGTCACCGCCAGCGCCCGGCAACAATGACGACAACAATCACAGCAACGGAAACAGGCAGCGTGCAACAATGGGAGTCCAACAAGGGGAGGAGGAGATTTCTTTCGAGGATGGGGATGCGGGAGCCTGTGCTGACTACGCTGCTGGCGACGGGGGGCCGGCGGCGAATAATAATGCGAAATAGACGTAGCTGGACTGGGGATGAGCATACAAACATAAAACATTAAATACAGACATATACAGCTCCGCTCCGCTCAGCAGAGCGCCAGATATACGGATACGCATGGCTGCTCCGGATTGATGACAATGGGTGGAGGTGGGGGAGGAGGATGATGCAGAGGATGCCACTGCCGACCCTGTTTGGTTATGGAAAAGTTCGGTTCGGTTCGGTTTGGTTCTCGGTCCTCGGTTCAGTTCAGTTCGGTTCAGTTTTTGGGTTGACTCAACGTCCATGAATGTGTGGATTTCGCTTGGCAGGCATCCTGAAAAGCACCGAGGGTGGCGTCGGATTTACGCAGAAAATTCTTGGTTTCTCCTCATTTTTTTTTTTTTAATGCTCAAACACACAAAGATTGGCAATTGGAATGGGGTTCTCATGGTGGCAGCATCTTGGATGGAAGGCAGAAATTGCAGGCAGGCTGGCATTATTGCCATTCAGTTTTGTAGAAGCTGAAGGATATCTGAAGGGATACTTTCCCTGATGAGCTAGGAATTACTCACTAGTTTGGAAGAGGATATGTGGCCAGATAGATACTCCGGGTTCTTGAGAGATTGATAGTCGTATTTAGAGGAAGATTAGGTTGCTAGAAACCTTCTGGTGGATGTGATGATGACAGTCCCTGAGCCGAAATATTTCCGAATAATATTCCCGAATATTTATTGTAAATTAAGGAGTATGAAACTAGCATAAAATGCATTTAAAAAATATATTTTAAATACCTATTGGTTTGCCTTCAAAATAAGTTAATTCCAAGTACTCAAACACCTTCCTTTGGCTTAAATTTCCTAGGGTACAACCCGTTAACTCAGCAGTTTTATATGAATCCACTACGCTTGCTCATTGCAGATTTCGATTGGACCCTCTATCTGGGACTGGCCTTCATAACCGCGGTCTGCTTCGCCTTTGGCGCGGCCCTCATCTGCTGTGCCCGCCGTGGCATTCGCACCAATCCCCACTACAACATGGCCCGCTCAGGTGAGTTGAAACGGAAAGGAGCCTGCTCTCCGCCATGCGTTCCCAACAGAACAATTCTGACCAAGTGTTTCTCTGTGTGTGTGTTTGTTTTTCGATTCCGATTCCGGCAGTAATGGACGCGGATTATATGCCCGGCGTGGTGGAAAAGAAGGAGATGCGCATGCACATCGAGGCCAGCAACATGGGTTACGATTACGTCAATCCCGGACATCGGTACTTGCCCAGCATGGGCATGGGCATGGGATGCGGCAGCATCGGCGGCGGTGTCACCGAGCACCACTACGATGTGCCCAATCTGTCCGCCAAGTAAGTCTACAAATAAGGCGGGAATGTTATTAGTTTGCTAAGTGTATATATGTCCTTTTTATACACTTTTTTATTGTATCCTTTTGTGGACCTTGAGTCGCGACTGGGTTGCAATATGGTTTAAATACTGTTGCCAGGATGGAGGGGTTTCTTAAATCTGTTAATATTTGTGGCTTATCTATATGTCTTTGGGTTGTTATTATACCCTTGCAGGGTATTATAATTTCAGTCAGAAGTTTGCAACGCAGTGAAGGAGACGTTTCCGACCCTATAAAGTATATATATTCTTGATCAGAATCAACAGCCGAGTCGATCTAGCCATGTCCGTCTGTCCGTCCGTCTGTCCGTCTGTCCGTCCGTCTGTCCGTCTGTCCGTCTGTCCGTTTCTACGCAAACTAGTCCCTCAGTTTTAAAGCTATCTCAATGAAACTTTGCATATAGTCTTCTATATGCTCTCACTGCTATATATGTCGGAACGGGTCGGATCGGACGACTATATCATATAGCTGCCATACAAATGTTCGATATATTTTTAGAAAAAAAATTATAACTTTGCTGTTTTTCAACGTTTTTGCACCATTTTTTAGATATGACCATTTTATATTATTTCTGAATTTTGGTAAAAATTTTATGAAAATCGGACGACTATATCATATAGCTGCCAAAATATATCGAACATTTGTATGGCAGCTATATGATATAGTCGTCCGATCCGGCCCGTTCCGACATATATAGCAGTGAGAACATATAGAAGACTATATGCAAAGTTTCATTCAGATAGCTTTAAAACTGAGGGACTAGTTTGCGTAGAAACAGACAGACAGACAGACAGACAGACAGACGGACAGACGGACAGACGGACAGACGGACAGACGGACATGGCTAGATCGACTCGGCTGTTGATGCTGATCAAGAATATATATGCTTTTTAGGGTCGGAAACGTCTCCTTCACTGCGTTGCAAACTTCTGACTGAAATTATAATACCCTGCAAGGGTATAAAAATTATAACTTCGTTGTTTTTCAACGTATTTTCATCTACTTTGAGACATGAGCTTTTAGTATTATTTCAGAATTTTGGTAACAATATTATGAAAATTGGACAACTATATCATATAGCTGCCATAAAAGCGATCCGTAGATGTAAAGAAAATGTAAAGCTGGAAATGTATTACTGTAACTGTCAAACTGTAAACATAATAAGTACAGGTAAAATGTAATGAAACTCTGTTTTGTGTGTGTTTTAAGCATTTAAATTTATAATATAAATATCAAAACCAATCTGCAAGGGTATACAAACTTCGGCAAGCCGAAGTTAGCTTCCTTTCTTGTTTTTGCATTTAAATAGCTTTAAAGGATAGTTGAAATATTTTCCTCTTAGTTTAGAACTAATTGTTAGCTTCAGATAAAGAAATAAATATTTTTCCATAGTTCCATTTTCTTAAATTGGGTTCTAAACACTTCTTAAATATCTTTTCTTGTGATATTTCAAAATTTTAATACTTTTCCTGAAGAGGACTTACATTTTTATTACTTTTTTTACGACTCTTGAGTCATGTTAAGTATGTCCTTAGTTATGATTCTTTTAATATCCTTGCCAAGGCAACGAAATTACTTCCTTCTTGAGGAGAGTCTTTCATGTTGAACTATATGAGGAGCTTACATATTTAATAGCCACTTCATTTAATATTCTTTTTAAATTCAATAAAGAATTTAATTTTCAATTAAATATTAATTGCGTTTTGTTTTAACTTGCAGCTACACCAACCCCATTGATCATCTCAGCGTGGATTATTTGTCTGAAACCGGAGAGTCCTCCGCAGCAGATACCTGTAAGTAAACTTTTGTTACTTTAACCTTCAAATATAATTTATTTGTTATTAATTTTAATTTTTTATTTATAGCCAACTCCACCTTTGACATGAACAACAAGCTCTCCATACTGAACGCCTCCAAGAGCAGCAGCTACGAGCTCTTGGGCAGCTCTGGAGGACAGCTGCGTTTGTACGGCGGAGAGCTGTTGCTCTTTGTGCCCGAGCACGCCATTGGCAAGCACTCGAAGAAGCATGTGTCCCTGCTCCTGCTGAGCGACGAGTGCAGCCGCGTTTCCTGCGCCACCGAGAGCTCCATCCTGTGCAGCAGCGTGGTGCACAGTGCCCCGCGTAACTATAGCTTTGTGAAGCCGGTGATCCTGAAGATACCTCATTGCCTGGTGGCGCCGGAGCAGTGGCATGTCCACATCTACCATGCGGATAGCGAGCACGACGAGCTAAGCGTAAACTGGCGACGAGCGGTGTCCGTGGGCGAGGAGACCATCAACACGCCCATGTTTGTGCAGCTAGAGTCGCGGCATGTCTTTATTATGACGGAGCAGTTGGGCCACTTTGCCGTGGTGGCGGAACCTAGGATCCAGCAGCCCTCCATCAAGATGAAGCTGCTGGCCTTCAGTCAACACACGCCACCGAGCAGCGCCAACTGCAGTCTAAGGATCTATGTGGTCAAGGATCTGCCCAATAGCCGCGACATCTGCTCGAACGTGGAGGCCAAGCTGGGCGGCAGTTTCCTGGGCGAGAGCCAGGTCTTTGTCTTTACCCTGAACAGCCGGAACCTTAATATCCGCGTGCGAAGTGCCGATGTGGAGGCAGCGGCTCCCTACGAGCACGCCATACCCTACCAGCACATCCTCAGCAACAACTCTATTCTGCACTGCGAGTTCAGCCTACGACGGCAGGATCAGACCACACTCTGCGTGGACTTTGGCCAGGGTAGCGAGGATGATGCTGATATATATACCTTCAACATTCCGGCCCACTCGCTGAGCGGCTCGGCGGAGGAGCTGGCCTCCACCACGAACACCACCATCTCCATCGACCGGCAGGGCAACTATGTGAACGAGAGCTGTGTGATGGACTTTGTCCAGCTTCCACATGCCACCAAGCGTCTGATCTGCGCCGCCCTGGATCCACCGCGGGCCGATGAGCGCGACTGGCGGCTGCTGGCCAAGAAGCTCAATACGGATCGGTATATAGCTTATTTTGCCACCAAGGCCTCGCCCACCGAACAGATCCTGAACCTGTGGGAGTGTCGGGCGAATAGCTCACCCGGTAATAGTTCCAACTCGGTTTCGCACACAATAATGAACCTGTTGCTCACGCTCAAGGAGATGGGACGCCAGGATGTGTTGGACATAATCGTGGAGACGATTGGTCCGCTGTGGTTCTAGAGGAAGCCATGGAGTTAATATCCTCTGTTTCAAATTTTGGCTAATATATATTCTTAATGCCAAAAGGGAGTGATACTTGAAACAAACTAAGCGTTGATTTTCTTTGTTGATTTTTGCTAAAATGTTTCCCTTTTTCGCCACCAACGAATCTTTAAAACATTTTCCCTTTTTAAAATATTTATAATGTTCCCAAAGAAAATACTTACAACACCTAAGAACTGAAGAACCACCTGGAAAGATTGTTAACGTGTTTAATATTGGTAAAAGCAGCAGCAGTCCCCCAATTGTTGTTGAAAACAAAACAAAAAATGTTCATGAGTTGCCTTTTATTTACAAAATGTATGAACGACACACGAAACGAAAACTGGAAAACATTGAATCGAAAATGAAAGTAAAATTGAATCAAAGTGTAGCCTGTAGTCATTAGTCTCTAAGTTAAGACAGTAAATTGCTCAACGAACACTGTTCCCTATGGGTGCCATGCATTTTATACACTAAACGAGGACGAGGGAGGCGAAAGGTAGAGATTAATTATACTTGTGGCTTAGCAAACTTATAGTTTTAAACACTAAACTGTAGTATTATGTACGATATGACAGCTGTAAGATACGAGTGCAGGATCTGTGGCAAAATATATATTTAGAGTTAAGTTATGGGGAGTCCTTCTCCTCTATATTATGCCTGAGTTGTAAACTGTTTTGCCAAATCGTTGAATTTCTCAGACGACTCTAGTTAATGGTGGACAGCATTTAGTAATCAAAACTAAGCACACAATATAGGAAAGGTTTTGTAATAACAAGGTGGAGAGGGTTTAGATCGTGGGATGTTATCCATGTTATTATTACAAGACCTTTGCATATACCCATACGTATGTAGCCTCTCATATACATATATATATATACCGCGTATTTGTATATTTAGTGTACGTACCACCTAGTTATAGTTACGAAAAAGAATAGAAAACAAAACGAGTAGCTTGTTAGACATACTCAAGTGATAACCTTTGTATTTGTCTTTAGTTGTAAGTCTGATCCTGTCGTTTAATCGTTAATCAATTAAGCAACGTATACTTAGAGGACCCACAAGCAGAAAAAGCAGAGTTCAATAAAGAGAAACGAAAATATAAATAAAAACTAAAACAATAATCTTTGATTATTTATTTAACTTGAAAACTTTAGGCCATGTTACTGGAGGGCACCTCCTCCTCATCTTCTTCGTTGTCCATCAACATGCTGATATTAATTAAATGACGCATGGTGGGACGTCCATGTGGGCAGTTCTGTTAATTATTCATATAAATTTAAAAGATTTAAAGAAAGTTTAATGAGTTAAACTCTCACCCAAGGCTGATCGATTTCCCCCATTTGTGTTATAAGCCTCCTCATGGTTGTGGTTCTATTCAGAGCCGTGCCAATCATCACAGATTTCCGGCATGCCCGCGAAGCAAACATGGCACGTACCCTTGATGGCCTACATATTGTGCCCTCGGGAGCATCCTGCAGCATAAAGATGAGCTCATCAATGTCCTCCTTGCCAAATTCCCAGCGCCGGCTATGCGGTTTGCCCAGCAAACGCACCTTCTTAGTTGGGGGAGCTGCAATGTTAAGCCTTAACTAGATCCTTTTCACTCCTTCTCTCTAGACTTACCCTCCTGATTGATCTCAAACTTGAAGCCATTCTTCTCAAACACCGGGAGATGATCAATTAGCACCATTTCATTGACTGCCGTCAGGTCCAGCGATTGGGGCACCGCCAAACGCTGATACTCCAGCTGAGTGCTGCGCTGCAGGGTCTCAAAGTTGTATTTCTCATCGGTGGCATGCTGGTCCACAATAAACAGGTCATCCTCCAGCTTGACAATGATGAAGCCCAGATTGAACTGTCCAATGATTTCCATGCGTACAAAGTCCTCTTTACCGATTTCCCGCTGCAGTTCCGCCTCTGCGTTGTTGTTCTGATTCGGATTAATCTCACTTTTAAAGCGCAAGCGCTGCAATTTGGCTCGTGCCCGTCGTTCTCGCTGCTGCTGCTCTTGGGCTTTCATGGAGGAAGCTATCTCCTCCAAGGTAATGTGGAGCTCACTGCTGGTGAAGTTGGAGGCGGATGCCTCTTCCACTTCCTCCTCCTTGTCGAACTCTATGCGGGTGGGCAGCTCAATGCCATCGTCGTCGTCGTCGCTGGGTCCCTCGGTTTCTTCAGATTTCTGGGAGGAAATAGTAGCATCTTCCATCTTGGACTCTGGTTTGGTTAGGGTCTTGACTTCGGGTTTGAATTCCGCTATGCTACGGCGGCTTTTCACTGGCGTCAGGACCTTGCAATCAATGCGAGCTGCCACGACAGGCTGCGTCAGAAGATCGTAGGCTGAAAAAGAAGAAATTCTTTATACATCCTTCAGAGTTTTCCCTATCCTCACCCTCAGACTCCTTTGCCAGTTCCTTTAGATTCACAAAACTATCATCTAGTTTGGCCTGCTCTTTGTTTTCCTTGACCTTTTCCACATCACTCTCTTCGCCTGATTGCTCTGATGGCTCTTTTGGCGATTCTTGACTAAGGAAATTATGAATTTTTTGCATTTTCAAGGATCTTGTGGCCAATTGTTCGGTTTCGCTGCAACGACGCTTGGCAGGAGCTGGTGGGGCTATGCCCTGGGTATCGCCAGTGCGTCGCCATTGAGTAAGCACGTCCATAAACCGCTGCGAGGAGCTAATGGGCACCGTATCCTCCTCTTCCTGCAGCTTGATTTTCTCCGTTTCCTCCTTTTCCGCTTCCATCTTGATTTCCTCCTCTTTTGGCTTGACTTTGGGTTCCAGCATGCTCACAATGGTGGTATTTTGCATCTGAAACGTAGCCGGCGTTTGGCCAAAGGTGTCCAGCAGGGATTTCTTAAGGGCCAACAGCAGAATCCTTTCGTTGTTGATCAACAACTGGCGCTTGTCGGGCGTAAGATTCACATCCACATCGGAGCGGGCAGTGACTATGTTGAGGTAGATGAAGGGCTGCTGCTGCACATTATAGCGATGGTACATCTCGTTCATCACCTTGGCTATCTGGAAAGGTAAAGTAAATTAAAAGATTCTCCTCATTTAAAACCACTCAACGCACATTCTTGGGATCACAGGGTCTGGCGTTGACAAAGAAGAACTGGCGGTCTCTGCTGGAGCGTCCTGCTCCATGACGGCAGCTGGAGATGTAGCCCTCCAGCTGGAAATCCGCTTGATTAAGGCGCTCCACATCCTCGGAGGTGAACTGCGTGCAGGTTGTGGTGTCGGCTGCATCTACGGAGGAGTTCAGATCCGCTCGCAGCCCCGCTTCGCTCAGCTGACCCTGCTCAAAGGGTGACTTTAGAGGCACTAGATCCGAAGCCTGGCGTGCTCCAAAAATCGCGGAGATATTGGCCAACACATCCTGGCTGCCATGTGTCTGCAGGACCACATTCTTGGCTCCCTTGGGGGTCTGATTGCTGCACAGGATGCGCACGCCCTTGGTGACCAGGCAATAGGCCTGCAGGATCTGACACATCTTGGTGAACTCCTTCTTGATATTCCGCGTGAAGTCACGACGACGTACAGGCAAGGTGGAAAAGAGATTGGACAGGGTGACAGTGGTGCCCACGCCGCGGGCGCAGGGCGAACGCTTCTTGAACTTTCCCTCGTGGTCAAGCTCCACCTTGATGCCTGTCAGTAAAACACGGAGTATAATGAAAGAGTAAATACTGGGCTCTTGGACTTGAACTTACCCACTTCCGTGGACTTGTGACGCGTTTGGATGACCATGTCCGACAAGGCGCAGAGGGAACTGAGAGCTTCGCCTCGAAAACCAAAGGTTTCCACGCCCAGCAGGTCCACAAACTCCCGAATCTTCGAGGTGTGGTACTTGGCAGCTGCAAATATAGCCATTAACTATCAATTTTAGGTATTTATATGAATTTTTAAGGACATACTCATGCCCTCCAGATTGGCCTCCTCCACGCCGCTGCCATTGTCGCTGACTTCCACGCCCTGCAGACCTTGATCCTTCAGCTTAATCTCCACCAGAGTGGCGCCCGCATCTATGGAGTTCTCCACCAGCTCCTTGACAGCCACCGCCAAGCTGAGCACCACCTGTGGAAAGAAAGATTATAAAATAAAGAATCTATAAACAAATCGAAGTTTTACCTGTCCCGAGCAGATTTTGTGCACTGTATCCTTGGCAATGGCCTTGATTTGGCCCGAGGCGGCTGTGGTGGGTGCCGGGATGTCTGCTTCATCCTCTTTGTCTGCTGTTTGGTTGTCTTTATCCATAATTTTGGGGAATAATAAATAATATTTCAATTGAGCGGTTTGTTTTTGCTTGGGGGTGCTGCCAACTTGTCTGGAATGTGTCTCCCAGCTGTTGCTTTGCTGCGACACAAAAATCGCATGCTATATTTTCTGGTTTATTAATAAATTGCATGCTATATTTTCTGGTTAATTAAAAACAAAATAATAAATATAAAATTAATTAATAAATTATAAAATTATTATCCCATATTATTTTTTTTTGAGATGGTAAATTTTTTTTTTTTAAGAATTTCTGTTTTTATTTTTCCAAGTCGGATAACTATATATTTAAGCTACTATAGGAACAATCACTTAATGTAGATAAAAATAAAATGCAGTGGAAATAAAATAATTTTAAAATACAATGTATTCTCAATGGAAAATAAGTTAACATTAGTGTCTAATTTCTAACATATTCCTATCATACATTTATACCTGAGATATACAATTTTTAAATGTCTTAAATAAAAAAAAAAATTAAATTAATTTATTTTATGTCTAAATGACTTATACATCCCCTGTTAGTTTTTATTTTCTATTAACTTAAATGAATATAATCAACTGCTAATGGAGAGCTTCTATAGGCAGACGGGACAGGAGGCGAAGCATCTGTCTTCGGTTGCCTGGAATCCATGACCAAAGATCCGTCTTTAACTAAAACTTTTTCAATAATTTCTGGACGGATAGTACCCTCGTATGGAGAACTATGATCCATTTTGAGTTTTTCTTTTGTGTTCATGAGTTGGAAAGGTGGAAGTTCAACTTCTATGCTCGCCATGTATTGTATCTTATGATACATTTTCAAACTAAGGGCATACAATGCAAGGACAATGAGCATGACAGAGCCAACGATGGCCACCAAATACGCCATACCATGGGAAGGCGCGGGAGTGCTCCAGACCAAACCTCCGCTGGTCCCGTCGCTATAATTGGCCGCCACTGCTGTGCGGTAGAGCGTCTTGGACTGGCCAAACTGAAAACTACTCCGATCATTTTCCAGGCTCACAGATTGCATGGGTTCTCTGTCGTCGCAGTTGCTCCAGTTTGTGCTGGATTTGAGGCACCAGTAAATGGTATAACCGGCGAGCTTATCCTTCTCTTTGGGCTCATCCCAGCGGATGCTTTTAATGCTGTCGTCGTAAAGCACTTTTTGAGGCTGTCTTTGGTAAGCATTGGTAAGGATCGGCACCTTCAGGGGGCTGCTGCTCCTCGAGCTTCCTAGGGAGTTATCACTACGAATGGTGAGGTTGGCCGGCAGCTCGGGGTTCCAACCGGTAAAGATGGCAAAATCGCGACCGACTACCGAAGGTATCAGGCTGGAAATGGATAATTAATTAAATGAATTAATTTAACAATTAAATAACATTTACACTTAAAGAAAACTTACCCACTGCTTGAAGCTACCGTGTACCGCATCTCCGTTGAACAGTACTCCCACACATCCAGAGGCTGCCAGTAAATGTGCAGCTCTTCCTTTTCCTTATCGTAATACAAATCCTTAACCTGCGGAGGACGTTGAGGAAGGGTCAAGGTCACGTTCTGTTGAGTATCAGCATTCCAATCCGGCACTTCCATCTGCCCTAATGTCTGGTTAAACTCCTCAATCTGCATTTCTTGAGAGATCACCAGGCAAAGCTTGAAATTGTGACTATCAATCTGGTCAAATGTTGTCTCGCGGAGCCCCTCAAAGAGGCACCGAATCTCAGTTCCATTGTAGCCCGCCTCATGGCACCGTACTGTTGCCGTATCATCCAAGGTCAGATTGTTTTGGATATTTCCCCACCTAGTCGCCGGTCCAAACTGTTCAAAGCCGCATATCAAGCGATCTCTGCATGACTGCCACCGACACCCGAAACTCTGTATGGGAATATGGCCCGCCTCCGTCTTAGGCAGCAGCGTGAGCATCCCTATCAGCTCCAGGAGAAGCGTTCTCCTCTCCATGGTAATGACTACTGATTAGTCGGGCAAACAAACGACAAACGTCTGGAAGCAAACAAAAAATTGAACTGATAGCGGAAGACATAAAATCACTTTGGATTAAGCCCATCTTTGGTGACACGAAGCTGCCAGTATAAATATAAAATGTTTGAAGTTGTGATAGAATCAATATATATTATATAGAATTAATTTTAATTCTGAAAGCTATTAACGTCAATAGTTTCTGACTTAAATTATAATACCCTGCAAGGGTATACAAAATAAGTATACAAGTAAAAGTATGACTCAGGAAAGAATATATTGTATGATCTTAGGGAATTTTTAAGCTAGAGCTTCAAAATTTCAAGGAATGTACTATAAAGCTTTGTGTGTTTCAGGTATTTTCGGGAGTTCTTTACCTTCTAGCTGGCAATATTTTGTATTATATTGGTTCCAATTAGACATCTGCATGGCGCACCACTCACAACTTACGATAAACTGAACTCATTTGAATTTATTTGATTTGAGTAATTGAAATGAGTGAGAATAAATAAAACATGAAACGGAATAAAACGTTTTGGGAAATTTGAAAACATTCGAATTATCGGAGTGATCTGAATTCCCTCGAGACTGTTTTCTATTGTTGTTTGAAGTGAATATACGGAATAGAAACTTAAGATTCTGTGAGCAAACTTTGTTGTTTTTTACGTTTTTTATGTGTAGTGTTGATGATAAATTACTTACTTATTATGCCAATAATCCAAACAAAATAAATAAAATTCTGTAAATTAAATCATTTATAGTATACAGCGAAATAAATTAAATTTATATTAAGTTTAATAATAAAAAAATATTTGATAATAATATACGAAATATCATAAACTTCTGTTTTACTTTTTTCTCCTGCCAGCATTTAAATGCATTTGAATTAAGTTGTCTTCCAGCTCGTTCGACTGAATTCTGCAACTTATGGTATTTCATTAATGGATAAAATTGATCCAGATGAATGAACAAAACCTTTTAATACAAGTTCATAATTATAAATGTATATTAAAAGCAGATTAGTTATCCATTCAGCCGATCGGTACAATATCTAACACTCTAGCCTGTGTGGCACTCAGTTGAAATAATGCAACTTTCAGGTCTAGTTCTAATCGCCTTTTGCTTTTTTTCACAAAAAGTAAGCCCACATATTTGATTTAATTTTAATTAAATTAATAAATCATTGTACTATGTCAGGCGCAGGCCCAGTTGGTATATAAGTTTGTTAAAGTTGAGTGCAACGGTAATGCGTCACGGGTCCGTAACGAGTCATGCAGCCTTAAGGCCATCAATTGGAACGTGGGGGTGTTGAACGGGGAACTCGTCTTGCTTGGAACAGTCTGGAACCCCATTGTATGGCGGAGTTTGTATATGGAGTCTGATCTAATCAACACCATTTGCCAGATTCAAGTTCAAGTCTTCAAGAAGGACTATGCCAACCAGTTCAAGCCGTTCCTGATCGACGTGAAGCTCCACATGTGCCAAGTGATCGAAAGGAAGAGCTTTATTCCGTACGGCGTGATGATGTGGAAGATCTTAAAAAAATATACAAATCTAAACCATTCGTGCCCCTACTCAGTAAGGAGCTTAACTTCAACAACTACATGATTATAATGCCAGTATTAACTGCAGGGTCACCTTTACGCGAAGGATGGTTACTTGACCAGCGATGTACTGCCTCCATTTCCACAGGGCGTCTACATATTTAGCTTTATGTTCTCTGATGAAAACTCAACCCACACCGAATATGTGGGCACCTTAAAGCTCTACACGGAGGTCATGGAAAAGGTAAAGAGCAGGAAGAAGCCGAAGGCTAAGGGAAATTAGTAGTTCATGTCTCCAAATATTTCTCTTAAATCAGTTTTTTATTTACCAAATATTTCTATGGCTTTTAGCGCATTAAACATTTTTGTAGCCCCTAAATCCGCCACTGTATCCGAGCATGGATTCCCGGTTTTACATTAAAAAACAATTAGCTTTTCAAATCAAACAATTTGTGCTCTGACATAATGAGGTTACAAGTAAAATCATTCAGCTTTGTCAGTTTTAAAAATGAATCTTTCTGGACTAGTGCTACTCGGCTGCTGCCTTATGCTGCCCAGGGGTAAAGCTCACAAATTTAACTGAATAAATCTAAAAGAAATTAAATACTCTTGATCCTTTTAAGGATCTGCCTGCGGCAGAGCTGGTTTATAAGATCGGAAAAATTGAGTGCGACGGTCACCCTAATCGCATAACCAACATCTCCTGCCACGTGAAGGCCATCGATTGGAACAGGGCTGTGGTGAACATGGACTGTTTTCTGGTCGTGCCAGTACGGAATCTAGCTGTAGGGCTGACTCCAAATCCAAAAATCGAACTAATATCTTCACTATTATCTGCCAGGTGCGATTTCAAGTGTTTAAAAAGGACTATTCCAACCAGTACAAGACATTTCTGATTGATTCGAGCGCCAACCTATGCCAAGTGATTGAACGAAGGAACTATAGCACTTATGGCGTCATCGTGTGGAAGCTCATGAAGCAGTTTACCACTGTAAACCACTCCTGTCCCTTCTCGGTAATGGGATTAATTGGGATGCATCTAGGAATATAAAATATTTTATTTTTTAGGGTCAGATAAGCACCAGGAACGGGTTCATGAACACCAGTTTAATTCCACCTTTTCCCCAGGGCTTCTACCTATTCAGCTTCTCTTTTACGAACAACAATAAGTATGTGGGCACTACCAAGTTCTACCTAGAAGCCATGGAGAAGGTTAAGACCAAGAAGAGGATATAATAAAGATGGATATAAAGCACACTTTACTATCCAATAAATATATAATAATATATCCCTTGCAGAGGTTATAAAACAATATTTTATGCTATGAAGAAAGGTAATTAGAAGGTTAGTACATTCATCTGTTTGCCCTCACATATAATTAATATGATTTTTGGAAATTCAAAAGCCTACAAATATCTGTACCAATTTAATTTATATTAAAAACAAATTATCTATCCAATCAACTACAGTGATCTGATGATATATATATAGAGCTTTAAATTATATGGCGTTCAGTTTTAATAATGCAACTTTCAGCTCTAGTCCTAGTCGTCGGCTGTTGCTTGATTTGTCCAGGAGTAAGCTCACATAATTTATTAATTTTGGCAGGAATTAATTAACTTTCTATATGTTAGGCCCAGGCGCAGATGATTTTTAGGCCTGCGAAAATCGAGTGCGATGGAAATCCGCTGAGGGTCTATAACCTGAGATGCAATGTAAAGGCCATCAGCTGGAACTTGGCGTTGGTTAATTTGACCGCGGACTTGATAAAGCCCATCCGGAACCCCATAGTATGGAGCCGATTTTATCATTAATCTAAGCTAACAATTATGTTTGTCAGGTGCATTTGCAAGTTCTCAAGAAGGACTATGCCAACCAGTACAAGCCGTTCCTAATTGACGTGACCTTCAACATATGCCAAGTGATCGAAAGAAGGAACTTCCTCCCATACGGCGTGATCATGTTCAAGCTTTTGAAACGATATTCGAATATCAATCACACCTGTCCCTATTCGGTACTGACTTTCCCCCTACAATTTTCACGATTATAATGTCATTTTGAATTACAGGGTCGCCTCTTTATGCAGAATGGTTACCTGGACCACGATTTACTTCCGCCGTTTCCCCAGGGCTTCTACCTATTTAGCTGCGAGTTCTTCGATACAAATTCCACCACTAAAGACTATTTGGGCACTGCCAAGTTCTACGTTGAAGTCATGGAAATGGTTAAGAGCAAGAAGAGGCCAAAAGCCTAAGAACATTGTTCATGGCATGGATATTTTTTTATATAATTTTTGTCTGTCAAACTCTATAAATAAATCAAACCGAACCTGAGTCCATTAAAAAACGCTTACGAATTTACTGAACCAAAGTGCGATATGATGACAATATAATTTTGACTGCTCTCAGTTGTAAAAATGATCATTTCGGGTCTGCTGCTTCTCGGATGTTGCTTTGTGTGGCCTGGCGTAGGTTCATCTTATATTAAAATCCTTAAATTAAAAAGGATTTCAAAAGGTTTTCCCTCTAGATGCATGCCCAGTTGGTCTACAAGCTGGTGAAAATTGACTGCCAGGGAAATTCGGCCAGGGTCAACAATATCTCCTGCCACGTGAAAGCTATCAATTGGAATATGGCGGTCGTGAACATGGACTGCTTCTTGATTGTGCCTCTACGGAAAGCGGTTGTAAGAAGGTGCTCCGTTATTAGCTCGGATCTATGATCATCATTCTTTATTAGCTTCAAGTGCAGGTATTCAAGAAGGACTATTCCAACCAGTACAAGCCATTTCTGGTTGATGTCAGCATCAATATGTGCGAGATTATCGAGCGAAGGAGCTACATACCCTATGGAGTCATAATCTGGAAGTTACTGAAGCAATATACCAATGCTAATCACTCCTGTCCCTTCTCGGTAAAGTACTGTTTTGAATAATTCTAGGAATCTAAAGAAATATTCTCCACAGGGCCAGATGACCGCTCGGAATGGTTACCTGGACACCAGTCTGGTTCCACCTTTTCCCCAGGGCTTCTACCTAATCAGCATCTCATTTACGGACATGAATTCCAGCCACAGCGAGTACGTGGGCACTGCCAAGTTCTACATTCAAGCCATGGACCAGATTAGGACCAAGAAGAGACCCAAAACCTAACGATATCTAGTTTATCTCGGTCAGGGTTTTGCTTTTAGTCTCATATATCAAGGATGACAAATATAAAGGAATAGTAAGGCAAGAGAAGGATTAATGATCTATAAAGAAATAGAATATTATGTTCAAACTGGCGAGAATTTAAACCCCCAGTTCCGCTAATTTCGCTTGATGAGCTTTTCATTAAAAACATATTAGGTATTCACTCAACCAAGGCGGTGTTCTAAGGGTTGTGGTGTTTTTCGACTGCTGTCAGTATCAAAAATGGCTATATCGGGTCTGCTGCTCTTAGGATGTTGCTTAATGTGGCAAGGCGTAGGACACGTAATATATTAAAATAATTCAAAATGAAGTAAAAAAATTTAAAAAAGATTTCCTTTTTTCCTCAAGACCCATGACCAATTGGTCTGCAAGCTGGTGAAAATTGACTGTCTGGGAAATCCGGCGCGGATTATTAACATCTCCTGCCATTTGAAGGCCATCAATTGGAACCTGGCAGTGGTGAAGATGGACACCTTTTTGATTGTCCCCTTACGGAAACCTGTCGTAATATGGTGCTCAGTTTCTTAATACAAACTAATATCTTCAGAATTCTTTACTAGATTCGCTTGCAAGTCTTTAAGAAGGACTACTCCAACCAGTACAAGCCATTTTTGATCGATGTGACCGTCAACATGTGCGAGATAATCGATAAGAGGAGCTATATACCCTATGGTGTTATATTCTGGAAGCTACTGATAGAGTTCACGAATGCAAATCACTCCTGTCCCTTCACGGTAAAGTATTTTTATATAAACCTTTAGAAGTATATGGTAATATTCTCCACAGTGCCAACTGACTGCTCGAAATGGTTACCTGTACACCAGTCTGGTTCCACCTTTTCCCTTGGGCTTCTACCTAGTCAGCATCTTATTTACGGATATTAGTTCCAGCCCCAGCGAGTACGTAGGCACAGCCAAGTTGTATGTTCAAGTCATGGAACAGGTGAAGACCAAGAAGAAGCCCAGGGTGTGATGAAATCTATTTGGAGGAAAGTGTTTCACCCAATTTTACAAAACTCTTACTCCTCCATCAACAAAAAATCAATGAATATACAACTTTCCAGCAATAATATTTATTTATTCAACGGATTACAACACGAAAAATGATCTTAAATCTAAAAAAAAGTATAAATGTATAAACGCTTGGTCCGAAAAATATGATTGAGTAATCAATGTGATGATGCTTCCAGTCCTGGTATGTCATAGTGTCAATGGATAATGGTCAGATGTTGTGGGAACAGGAGGAGCTTAGCCTAATCTGGTACTTATAGATATGTGTAGCTGGGTCATTGCTCGACGGGGTCCCGCGTCCTGGCTGCTTACTTGGTTAATTGCTCTTCGCGTTCGCCTTGCTCTCCAGCCTCTCGATGATCTTGTTCATGTCCATGTCCTTGGCCACCTTGATGTACATGGTCTTGCGGACCTCGTGGAAGGATGTCCAGCTGGGCAGCTCCTTGGCCAGCAGCTTCAGATGCGCTTCGATCTCCTGCGGCGTGAGATTGGCTCGGAAGCTGTTCTCAATTTTCTTGATGATTATCTCTAGAGGCAAGACTCCCTTACGCTCCGTCACGAACACGTTGCGCAGATGCCTGGCCAGCTCCGGCAGGCGGGAGTATTTGGTGGCCTCCTGGTCCTGTGAGGGTCTCCTTGTCATGGCATCCAATGCCTTGGCCGCTTGCTTGGCTCGGATCTTTTCAATCAGCGACTTGGGCAAGCCCTTGAGCAGATTGGAGGCGCCATCCGGGGCGGTGCACTCCTTCACCGTGGGCTTGGCTGTGGCTGTTTGGTCGCTTATTGCCGCTGTCTTGCTTGCTGAAGGAACAACCGGATTTCCAGTTGCTGCTGATATTCCGGGGATCCCCTTGGTTTCCGTGCTTGCATTGCTTGTGCCCTCCTCCTCCGCTTTCCTATTGCCTTCCATTGCCTGCTGCTTGTCTGCCTCCAACTTGGCCTCATAACGATCCATGGCTCGCTCCATGGGCGTGGCACAGTTGAAGAGATTCCTTGCCGTGGACAGGATATCCTTGGCCGAGGAGTACTTCTCCACATTCGGGGGCTGGGGCAGCGGGGCCAGCTCCACCTCCGGGCAGCTCTCCAGATCGAACTGCGGATGCCAGCGAGTCAGCGCCTTATCAATAATGATAGGCGGATCCTGGGAGCGGAGGAACTGGTCGTGCGCCCGCATCACCCGATCGAGCAGCAGACTCTGGAAGCGCTGCATGCGCGCCGTCATGACGTGTGGATTCATAGACGTCGACTGGGCCGACGAGAGCACATCGTCCTCATCGATCTTGGCAAAGCGCTGTGGCTGCTGCTCGGCGGGCACCTGCTCCACATTGGGGCTGATGATCAGCTGGAAGTAGTCCGCCTTGGACACGGAACCAAAGTTGCGCATCTTCATCTGGCTGAAGATGAAGGCCTCCGGGTAGATGTGCCGAATCTGGGCCAAATGCATTTCCGTAAAGTTCTTCCTTAACATGCGCTGCACCGCCGGCTTCAGCTTCTTGAAGGTGATGCACTCCTTGCGGTTGTGGAACATGGCCACCACCGAGTCCAGGCCCTTGAAGACATCCAGCAAGTGGCGGTATTTGTACGGCAAGGGGAGTTGTCCCGCACGGCTACCCTCAACCAGGCTGGCGTAGCGTTTGTAGGCCGGCACCTCCACCAGCTTGACCGGTGAACCATTCTTGGCCGGACTGAAGAGCAGACGCTTGGACACGTCCGTATGCCGGGGCGACATGAGCTCATGTTTATCGGGTGTGGGTGGCGGTAGCTTCGTGGGTGTCTTGAAGGTTTTAAGGGGGCTGAAGCGAGCAAGAGTGGGGAGATTAAACAATGTAGCAAGTATTTATGATGAAGGTGGATTTTATTTTTAAAAATAGCCAACAGGTGTGTTCAATAAAAATATCTACATGTGGAATTGTAAGGCTTGAGACAATAATTAAAAGGTTAAATTATAAAAAAACAACAAACAAAACGAGACGAAGGCATATTTATTTATTAAGAGAAGTTAATTGTGAGAGTTTTTAGTTAGGGAAATGTAGTATTATTAATAATTTTATTTTATATTATTATAATACTTTCATAGAAGGGTTTTTATAACCTTACAGAGTATTAGAATTTCAGTCAAATGGGTTTTTGACTTAGAACGATTTTCAAGATCCAATTCCCTTATAGAAGTTTCTTTTCTTCTTTAAGTTTTCAATTTAAAAAACCAACTTTAAAAAATCTCTTGTTTTGTGCCTTTTCCTATTTGAAATAGAAACCATAAGATCCTTAGAAACCATCCTCCCTCCTTTCTTCAAGGCATAAGAAAACCGTTACAAAAAAAATGGTTGCTACCTGAAAATGCACACAAACATAAACACAGGCACATGTACACAGATCCCGGATAGTGACTCGCATTCCCATGCAGTACAGCAGTTAGGAGATCCTTTCCAAGGAGAGAGAGAGAGAGAGTAAGCAACCCCCGATGCGGGCATTTTCCAAAAGGGAAGGTCAGACCAGATAAGTAATGTCTGGCGAAGGGTAAACATAGCTATACACACACACACACACACACACACACACGTAGCTGGGGTAGGGAGGAAGGGGGAGGGTCATTCGGCATGTTGTACAGACGTCACGAATCAGCAACCGAAAATAGCTATAGACTCAAAGCCAAGCCAAGCGGTGACTACTATGCTTCTTCGGTTTGCTGGAAATGTGCAACTTCAGCAGTCAGAGCCGGAGACCGAAGCGACCCGGAGAGCGACCTCGATAGCAGCAGAACTGCCAGCAACGGCTGGCCTTTCGCTAAAATGATGTTACCCGGTTTTTTATACTATTTTTTTTTATTCTCTCTACACACTCCGTGGTTGGGTTTGTTTATGTCGATTCTAGGCCACCCAAGCCAAGACAAAATTGTTGTGGCAGGCACATATCTCTCTCTCTAGGTTTAAATTTAGAAAATAAAGTTACATTGGCTTGTTTTATGATGACAAAGTTGAATATTTTTTATGAATTAGTGGGAGTTTAAAAGGATAAAAGGGTGACGAAGCAAGAAAGTTAGGTATTATAAAGATAAAAGGATAATCTCTCAAAACTAAAACCAATTTTAAATAATCAAAAACTCACCTCGTCAGCACCTCCAGCTCGATGGTATCAAACTCCTTGAGCTGCACACTCACTCCCGACTTCGAGGGCGAGGGGCCAGCTTCGCGTAGCTTCCTGTTACGCTCCTCCTGCTCCTTGCGCTTCTGCTCCAGCGCCGCCTTGCGGGCCAGCACTGCCTTCAGCTCCTGCATCTTGGCGCTGCGTGATATCTTGGTCTTCACCTCGTCAAAGGTCAGCTGGCGTCGCAAATCCACTCCCCCGGCCTTGATGGGCGAGGCATCCTTGAGGATCTGTTTGGTGGGCGTGCGCAGGCCACGCTGCACATTGTCCGCATTCTGCTGGCTGGTTATGTTGAAGTTCACCTTGGGCGTCACTTCACTGATGGATGAGTGCTGCTGCAGCAGCTGATCCTCATCCAGTTTGCTGGACTGCGTCTGCTTGCGCGGCGACAGGGTGCCCTTCTTGATGAACTGCACCAGCTTGGGCTGCTTGATGTGCGCCTCCAGCTTGCCGGCGGCGGGTGCTGTGCTCTTCTTTTTGCCGCCCTCCTGGGCGGTGACTATCAGGCGTACATTGCGGCCGGAACGGGTGCGCATCCCACTGGCCGCCGCCTTAAGCATGTCGATGTCCGCATCCTGGTCAGCAGGGGCTGCAGCAGGTAACTGCTGTGGGGCGGCGGATTCAAGGGGCTCCGCTAGGCGCTGCAAGGGGAGGGGGAAGATGCAGAAGAAGCGTCGGTGAGAATGGCTGCACTCGGGGCACGCACTCGCAGATACAAATGTATCTGGGCACGTTTCTGGGGCGGTTAGCTTACCCTGTTCTTGGTGGTTATCGCATCGTCCAAAGCGGCACGCTTGCGATTGGTGAAAAATGCAGCTACCGATGGCTGGGCCATTGTTTGTGTGTATTTATTATTCCTATTTGCGATTGCAGCTTGGCGTCTCTTGTTGTTGCGGGCACTTCTTGGCTATTTCACTGTTGGGCACGTCCGGTAATTGATCTTTGGCGAGGGGTCTGCTTGCTAATTGATTTTTTTCTTAATATTGGACCACGTCGTGCCAGCGCACTGCTCGAATTACAACTGGCCACGATTTTTCACTGGATGCAGTTTCCCTCCAAAACCTAAAATTGCGCCAAAACGCCAGCAGTGCTGGAAAGTGCGCCACAACGGAGACTTGGCAGCACTGGCCGAACAGCTGTATTGTCTGGTAGCGCCGATGTATTCACTATCGATAGCTCACGGTTACACCATTTCGTGTTTCCCATCACTAGTAAAATTTTAGTTGCGGATTTGTTGTTGTTGTGCGTGTAATTTTGCTCATTTCGGCTGCATTTGCGGGCGCTGGGCGACGCTGGCGAACCGAGATGTTAATGGACTAGTGCGCGGCACTTGCGAAGCCATGTACGTTTTTGGGGCATTCGAAGCTGCGTAAATATGTCAAACGAATAAGGCACGAAAGAGTGAGCGAGACAGCAAATCTTGCAGTGTTGGAAAGGAACAGTTCAGCAGCAACGTTACGTTGTGGTTCGATCTGGCAATGTGTGTTGCTCAAGAACGCACTAGTGCTGCCAGACCGCGTTCTTAATAGATTTCAGTATTTTTCCAGAGCCCCGCTGCGGTCACACTGGAATCGAGCGTTTTGGAGTTTAGCGAAATTTTTTGTGCTAATTTTGCGTGCAGAAATCGAATCAGCGCCGTGTTAATTGGGAACAAGTGGAAGCCCCGAGGCAAGTAGACCCCCGTGCCGTTGTTTTCGCCGTTTCCGCTGACCGTGTGCTTAGCGTTTTCACACCAAAGGCAAAGCCCCAGAAGCTGGCGAAAAAAAAGGAAAAGAATACAGAGGGGGAGAGGAAACGGCCAAAAACAACAAAAACAACGAGTGACAAGCGTGAACATTGCCTTATTGAGATTTGTGCACGTTGCTGCCAGCTCTCCGCCTCTCCCTGAGCCCCACTCCTTCGCCATACCGCTCCCCCCGCCCCGTTCATACTCTTTTCTCACTTCTCTATTCCGTTTCGCCACACACAACAGCTGTTACACCTGGTGGGAAGAGGAGGAATCGGGGATAGAATAAAAAAATAGAAGCGACCGCGAGCGACATGAACTCGAAGGCTGACGTCAACCGCCGCGTTCTGGCCATTCAGGCGAAGAAGAAGCGCCATAAGAACAACAAGAAGCGGGGCAAGCAGAACGGCAACGCCTCCCAGGAGCAGCCGCCGCCGCCGGCGCATCCCAATCCGAACCAGAGCCCCAATCTGAATAGGAGCAGCGAGAACTTGCAGGCACCGGACAATGCTAATAATAGCCAGGCGAAAATGCCGCTAACGGGCAGCGTTGGCAGCACACCAGCTGTAGCGACGGCGTCCACGTCCAGCGGCAGCACGCCCGAGCAATACCAGCAGGAATCCTCCGGCAAGTCCAAGAACAATCAGCAAAAGAAGCCACAGCAGCAGAAGGAGCAGTCGCAGCAGCAGCAGCACAACAAGGAGCAACTGCAGCAGCCGCCGCGGAGCAGCTCCAACGAGTCGTACGAATCGGAGCTAAACAGCGAGAACGAGGAGCAGGAGCTGAAGGAGGACTACTGCAAGGGTGGCTACCACCCCGTCAACATCGGTGACCTGTTTCAGGGTAAGGCACCTGTTTGCACCCCGCACTCTACCAAATCGGGTTTCCACCTTCTCCCTGCCATTTTGTTTATCTCCTAACCACACATTGGGTTTCGGTTTTGGTTTTGCTTTTTTTGGGTGGCCATGTTGGCACTCTCCGACCCAGAAACCAACAACAACAACAGGTTGCCCCGAGGCGCACAGATAAATCGAACGCACAGCGGGTGGATTTTGGCCCAGCTCCCTTTTAGCGGGCAAGGGTTGCTTTTTTTGGTGGAGGCCAAGCGAACGATGTTGCTGCCTCCCTCCACCACCCACCGCCTCGTGTTGTGGCGACGACAACAACAACTGGCAACTGTATAGGGGGAAAAATAAGAAGGGGAATGGTTAACTGTCGCCTCCAAACGATGTCTCCAACATAAACCGCATGCCCACACCCCTTTTGGCACAGCATTTTCAGCTTGCATTTCCTCGCTCATTTCCCTTGCTTTCGCCTCGCCAGCTGCCAGCTTTCCACATTCCTCCCCAATCCATTTGCAAGGCTCATCAGCTCTGGCGAAAGAAAATCCGGGCAATCGCTCGCTGGCGATAAGAGAGTGTGGGCCTGATAACGGCCAGCAGTGAGGTTACACAAAGTAGCTTGATACCAGAATGCATATTTAGTGCAACTATGTTTTCTTTTATATCGTTGTGGGAATCGGACTGAGAATTAAGGGATGCAGGTAGAAAGGTAGTTTTTAAAGGGATTGCATTAGTTAAGCTGAAGTATCGAAAATTACGATTATTTTCGATATAATCGGTATATTATTTGTATCGATATTATAAAAAAACGATAACAAAAAACAGAGAAGCCGAAGCTAAAACTTAATTCATTTCAATTCGAAAGCATTTATTTTTTTTAATTTTATTAAGTTAACAAAAAAATAAATATATATATATATATATTTATTTATAATTTTTGGTTTTGTATTTATAATTTTTTTTTCTATTAACAAAATCTATTGTTGTGTAGGGTATTTATTCCTATTTTAATTATTTATACCTATCGTTTTTATACGTAAATAATAATACCAAGTTATACTTTCCCATTTCTACACTTTTCATGTAGAAAGAAACTTAACGAAATAATGAAATCTCCTCCCCAAAATCAGATTTCCAGTGCCCTGCACTAGGCCCATGTTCGCTGTGAATTTGAAGTGAGGCACAATGACCACACTACCCAGCTCTCCCAGACTTTAATTGAATTCTGGCGGAGAAGAGGAGGCGAGTAGCCCTCGCTGGCTGGGTCAGTTGTGATGTGACAGTGATGCGATTAAAATGGATTTATTGCCAGCAGAGGCGAACATTTGTGATTTAATTTTTCTGAGTGGTTCTGTGTACCTACGAGAGGCTACGCCCATCCCAAACCAACCATCCATCCAACTCCCGATTTCTGTAATCCGTTAAGAGCCACACGTGTAATGCAATTTTTTGTGTGTGTTTTTTTTCCTCCTACAGGTCGCTACCATGTCATCCGAAAACTGGGCTGGGGCCACTTCTCCACCGTCTGGCTGTGCTGGGACCTGCAGGAGAAGAGCTATGTGGCCATCAAGATTGTCAAGTCCGCTCCACACTTTGCCGAGACGGCCAAGGACGAGATCAAGATACTCAGGACGGTGCGCGAAACGGATCCCTCGAATCCGCGACGCCAAAAGACCGTCCAGATGCTGGATGACTTCAAGATCACCGGGGTCAATGGCACCCACATTTGCATGGTCTTCGAGGTGCTCGGTGATAATCTGCTGAAGCTCATCCGCAAGTCTAATTATCGCGGCATACCGCTGGGCAACGTGAAGACCATCACTCGCCAGGTTCTGGAGGGTTTGGATTATCTGCACACCTGCTGCAAGATTATTCACACGGACATCAAGCCGGAGAATGTGCTGTTGTGTGTGGATGAGCCACATGTCCGCTCGCTGGCCACTGAGGCCACCCAGCTGTACTGCATGAACTCCAAAATGTACCCTTCGCTGGTGAGTCGCGCGCCCAAGGAGTATCGCGAGCCCTCCATTACCGGTAAGATGAGCAAGAATCGCAAGAAGAAGCTCAAGAAGAAGGCCAAGAAGCGCATGGAGCTGTTCAAGAAGCAGCGCGACTATCTGGAGCAGGCTGGCGGACAGGCGCCGCCTGATGCTGGCGAAGATCAAACAGACTTTGGTGTCAATCATAATGCGGTGCAGAATGGCGATATGGGCATCTCGGATGCGGATGAATATTTTGAGGCTAAGGAGGAGCCGGAGGAGAATGAAGATGATGGAGAAGAGGACGAAGATGTGGCTGCTGAGCAGCCTAAGCTTAAGGAGAAATCAGAGCGCAAGGAGCAGCAAAATCAGCAGCAGCAACCACCGGGGGAGGGCTCGGAGAAGGCCAAAAAGAAGAGGAAAAAGAAGAATAAGAGTAAGTTTATTTTTTTATACAATTTTTAAGTGACTCAAGGCACTCATGGGTCTTAGTTTAAAAACTAAAAGTAGTTTCTTTTCATTCTGTGAAGCTTTTTAGAGGAGCTTTAGTACCTCAACAGATGTTTGCTGTTCTTAATTGTTCAGAAAAACAGCATTAATCATAAGGTTGACTGCTTTCCGGCACTAAAAATAGCATTTAAATTCAAATTAAAGCTTAGGAATTAAAGGCAAAGCGATAAGGCAGTGATAAGGAAGCCATAAAACAAGACAAAGACTGATAATGTACTTTCCAGAATCTAAAATCTATGCTTTACCTACTAATTAGTATATTTTTCTTTATTTTTTAGACAAATCCAATCAGCTGCAAGGTCAGCAACAGCAGCAGCAGCAGCCGCTCCCACTGGAGAACTCAACGAGCAGCGGCGACAGCAGCAGTGCTTTAAAGAGCCACCAGACCAATGGCAGCAGTAGCATCAATAGCAACAGTAACTCCAATAGCCACAGCAACTCGAGCAACACCATGAAGGGACAATCAAATGGCAAGAAGATGCCGCTAAGACCCAAGCAGGAGAAGCAGCAGCAGCAGCAGTTGAACAACAACAACACCAGTTCGAAGCCCAACTCGAACAGTAATTCGAAAATCTCAAGCGTATCCGGATCGTCCTCCAATGGACCGTACTCGGAGCCCCTTTTGCCACCGCCTCCTCCGCCACCACAGGCCAAGCACAGGCCAAGACGTGATCCAGCGCTGGAGGAGTGCAGCGTTTACGTGAAGATCGCCGATCTAGGCAATGCCTGTTGGGTGGACAGACACTTTACCGAGGACATTCAGACGCGACAATACCGCTCGCTGGAGGTGATCCTGGGCTCTGGCTACGACACCTCGGCAGACATTTGGAGTACCGCCTGCATGGTGTTTGAACTGGCCACCGGTGACTATCTGTTTGAGCCGCATTCGGGCGATACCTACTCCCGCGACGAGGACCATTTGGCTCACATCATCGAGCTACTTGGACCCATACCGCGACACATTGTGTTCCGTGGCACCTACGCCCAGCAGTCGTTCAATCGAGGCGGCGAGCTGAGGAATATTAACGGCCTGAAACCCTGGGGCCTGATGGACGTGCTGCTGGAGAAGTACGAGTGGTCGCACAGCGAGGCGGAGTCCTTTGCCTCGTTCCTCAAGCCCATGCTGGAGTTTGATCCGGCCAAGCGAGCCACCGCTGCTGAGTGTCTGCAGCATCCGTGGCTTAGATAAGATACGATGCAGCCTGGTTGTTGGCTGCACGCCACCCAGCCAGCAACAGCCAGAGTTGGAGTTGGAGAGGAGGCAGCAGAAGCAGCAGCTGGGGGCTACATGGAGTCCTCCGCCTCGGTGGCCACTCTGGCCTCAATTTCATCCATTGCTTCCACCTCGGCGGCAGCCAGGGCAGCGCTAAAGGCACATCCCTATCTGGTGCCACCCTTTGTGGCCACTGCATCCGCCCCACCCACTCCACAGCCCCATACAACCTCTGAAGCCCCCTCAAGCACGGCAAGGACAGCGCCTGCCACGCCCACTCGACGTCGCCTTGCCCAGGATGAGGATCCGGACTTGGTGGAGGATTTCGATGTGCAGCTGGAAGAGTCGCAGCCGGCGGCGCCGCATGTGAAACCCAAGTCGCAGCGCTTCTTCTGGCGCAAGGCCATTCGTCGCGTTTTCCAGCGCCGGAAGTGACATCTGCTGCGGCGTCGCCGGCAGGATCTACCACGTTGGCATCGCCCTGCGCGCCGTTGTCGGCGCCGAACCTTGGCCGAGCGGGTGAGGCGGGTGTGCGCCTGTTGCGCCTATGGACAGATCTTGCTTCGAGCTGCCCGCGTGGCCCTGCTTAGCTGCATCCGTTGGCGGACCCGTGGCCACATACGCAACAACAACTTTTACTTTAGCAATCACTAAAGGGGGAAGAGGCAAAGCAGCCAACAACCAGCCATCGCTTTATCTACATGCTCCGGCTCCAGCTCCAGCTCCCAGCTACTTGAGTTACTTTTAATGTCAATAAGAATCCATTCGATTTAGTTTTACATACGCCAGCACTTAATTTATTTCCTGTGTTTTACATCGACAATTAGACGTATTTTCTTTGCTACAATATGAAATTATACCATGTACGACCACGTCCCCACGAATCCTGTATATAGGGTCGACTGTGCTCGATCCCCATTCAGTTGAAAAAAAAAAGAAATCGAAATCGAAGCGAGGCACAGAAAAGGCGAGAGTAAAGCCCCAATATATAGACGTATATCTGTTATTGTACATTTAGCCAAGAGGCGAATCATCGGCATATATATACATTTGTAGCGTACACATATAGTTAAATGAACTGGAGTCGATCCATCGATCGCAGATGGTTTTTTATTAGCGTATATGTAAAATGTACATGGAGGCAGATAACTTGAGCTGAACATAACAATAATGAGAATGTAGTTAATTAGAGTATCCTCTCGGCTTAGTGATCGACATTAGTATCCATGAAATCGTAGCCGCAAACTAGAGAAGCAAGAGCCGCACTACCAGAAAGCAACCACAAGTGAAACCAATCCTTAAACCTTAATCGGAACTAATAATTATTAACTAACAAAACACGAGTATTGTTCAATATTAAATACTAGCGCAAGCCTCAAATAATTACAGAAATATTGGATAGAACAAGAAGAATATTCAACACGAAATTTTGGCACAACAAAATACATACACAACAAATTTATGGAATTTCTCTCTCACCCAACACACACACACCACACACAATTGACACTTGAAATAATACCTAAAGGCCACTTTAGTTTAAGGCTAGCAGTTAGAGCGATTTTTTTCAGGAGAGCGATAGTGAAGCTACTTGAAGAAAGGGTTTATCAGTTGCGTTTCGAGTGCATTACTGACTATTTACTATATACACAAATATATATGGATAAGTGGCCTTATTAATTCGGTTCTACGCACCACACACCAAGCACCACTCACACACTACACACACACAGAAGCTAACCGATCCCCCAGCCAATTGTAGCACGCAAGCTAAGAAATATGTACGAGAAATTAGGTATGGATTATAATATTGTAACTCGAGCAGAGATTATTGCAACAGCAGCAGATATATCAAGCTAAAATGCAGCAACAAGTGTCCAAGTGTTGAAGGAAAAGGCAAAGAGAGGCGGTTCTTAGTAGTAGCAAAGATCTTACAATAACAAGATGCATAACGCACATACATTTGAATTCTTAAATGGTCTAAGAGTATGGGGTTACTCATCTTGTTAGTATAACTTCTTTGACAGTAGCCCACAAGCGATCTTCGATGTTGTCATCAAAGTTAATCAAGAAATCAACAAATCTTCGGCTGGCCGATGTCTCGAAAATACTTATGCATATACTCTTTGAAAATCAGAACCCTGACATCCAAACGGAGAAGCTAAAACTTAACACGATACCATATATATCACAGGCGCCCCGAAATGAACAGATAACAAGATTTCCAAGTGAAAAAGAGACCAGAATCAGGAAACCCCAGCTGCCGAAATGCAATTCCAATATGTTCTCACGCTTTCAAAGAGTATAATTATGAATTATACGATACGATACATAATTTATTGATGTAGTTATAAACAAAAATAAACAACAAATTACACAAATTGGAAAACAATCGACCCTGTCTCCTTTATTTACTATATTTATGTGCCAACAGCCAGCAGAGAATCTATCTTTTGACCATAAATAACCACAGCTTACAGAGGGACATCAGCAAAAGGATTGAGATAGATACGACGGCGATGCTGGCAATTTATGGTCACATAAAAATCACAAAGCATCGGAGCTATGCTTTTCCCCTAAATGAATGGGGTTTTACAGGACGACCTTCTGAGGGGATGGCACATTAATTCCCTGTTATATCCTTGTTCCTGGAATTCATCACGTTTGTTTGTCAATGGCTCGAAATTGAATTTTATCTGCCAAAAACCTAGCTAGGAGCACACGTGCAGCCAGGGCCAGGGCCAGTCGTAAATGCTATGCACATATTTGTATCTTTGTATCTCGGTGGCATGCTCACCTGCCCAGGTGGGCAGGCGTGCGACTATTTATTCCAACTGCCAAAAGGCCAGCGCCCAAGGCTGTGGAGCAGCAGCAGTCTGGCATCCGGCGAAAGTTAAGTCCGTGTGCTCAGTGTTTGCCTTTCGCCCAAAAGAATCCTCTCGAGCTCCAGGGAATCGATCCAAGACAAATTCGAGAAGCTCAACGCACACATTGGCACTGCTATTTGGTTTATTGTTGGCCAAAGTTTTTTGGCTAAGTGAAAAGTGCTCTCCGGCATAAGCAAGGGGGATCAAAGTTCCAAGCGCAGAAAAATGTGCTGCAATTTATCCGGCGGGCGGCCAAATAAAAAGGAAAGTTAATAGTAGAGCATTAGGCATTAAGGATTCTAGAAGGAGAAACATAAGAACATATTCTGAAATTTTTAAGTTATAACATTTAAACTATGATACACTTTTTATAATAATCAACCTGTTTGTGTTTACATTGCTATTCAAACTAACTACTCAAATAATTAATTAACCCCTTTTTTTCTAGAATTAACGTCTCAAATTTAATTAACTTAACTTGACGAAAACTTTCTAAAATAAACCCCCACAGTAAGTGAAAATTAACCACTTAACATTCCTAATCCTTAATTTCTGCTCTCCTTCACTGGACCAAGAACGCCTGAGCTCTTCCCAAATGAATTATACATTCTCCTGTGCTACTTCCGAACTTGAAAATACTTTTTAAAGCTCTTACAGTTGAGTTAAACTCTTTGGGAATGGGCATTCAATTTCATTTACTTGAGAGTTTGGCAACAAAAACCAAGGAACCGCCTTCAATGTATGCTAACGAGACCCGCAGCCCTGGACCAGAACCAGGACCTTTCCCACGCCCATAGCCATGGCCCTGGCCAGTAGCCCGCACCCAAATCTCTAGACTTGCTTATAAATGTCCAACAAATGACAAACTTGACAAAACAGGGGACAATTCAGGGGACGACCAAAAGTTTTTCGCATGGAAAGCTGGCAAAGGAAAACTCTTCAGACAACTCGGTCAGAAGTTTTGCGGAGCGTTAGAATAAACCCAAACAATTGTGTCTTGGAGTGTGTGTGTGTGTGTCCTTGATGATCGATATTTGTCACACACAAACACTGGGACACAAAAGGGAGCCGCTTTTTAAAAGGTCCTTTCCTTTCCTTTTTGTGGATGCGACCAAGCGCAAACGATTATTCAATTTGCGCTTGCCGAATCTGAGCTCTATGCGAGGCGTTTAGCGTCGTCGACCTCTATGTTTCGTTCGTTCCTCCATTATCCTTCGGGCCGTTCGTTGTGCACTTTCAAATGTCCTTGTTGAAAATGCCAGCGAGTGGCACACTGATGACATTAAGTAGCTGTCGGGTTGGTCAGGATTAGATAGCAAAAGTGCCTGATGTTAGTTTAAAGTAGATAAACAAAAGCGGATTCGTCCTGCCGTCGCTTAACCCCGTCATCCTCCCCGCGTCCCCAGCATCCCGGGCATCTCGTTTTCCGTCTGTCAAAAGCTGCCCATTGTTGTCGTTGCTTTGCCGACATTTGCGGCGGCTCCGGGTCTGTGTGCCTACAGAGGGAGGAAAAATTTGACTGTAAATGGGATTTATTACCTTGAAACTATTATAATTTAAAGGGTTTTTATATAAAATGTATATATTTTTATTATTTTTAAATATTTAAATTTTAAAATTGTGTTAAAAAAAATATATAAACCATATTTTTACCCGCAAAGGGGTATTGCAATTTAAATACTTATCCTTATTTTTATATAATAATTTTTGTTGGGAAAAGTAAAGCTTAAAAATGTTATAACTAAGCCAAAAATGTGTTAATTTTAATTCTGAAAGAAGTTCTGAGTTAGTTTTTATAAGGTTTAAAAATCTGCATACTGCATTTAAAATTTTAGGAAATTAATTTTTGGATCAATTTTTGACAATTTTAATGATGTAACCCCTTATAAAATATTGAAATTTTGAAAAAAATGTTTTTCTTTCCGACATAGCTAGAAAGACTCTCCTGTTAATGCCGATCAAGAATATATATGATTTATAGAGTCGGAAATGACTCCTTCACTGTCTTACTAGCTTTTGACTGAAATTATAATACCCTGCAATTATCATCTCATTTTAAGGATTTGTTAACTTCTTTTTCTCCTTGTGTATATATATTCCATGCTAAATCCTTCACTTAATCTTATGTTCACCTAGATTAACCTTACCTATTGGCCAACCTTAGATGTGTTCCTTTCATTTACTACTATTCAAAATGCCAAACTAATTGGCTAAGAATTTTCGAAAATACCCCCTCCCTCTTAGGTTGGCTCAAAAGAAAATGCTTTAATGCTAATCTTTGCGTTTTTGGGTCTCTCAATTTATGGAATTTGCAGTCTGCATTTCCCCCAACTCCCATCGGTGACGACGACTCTCTTGTCCCACCTGAAAACCCCCATAACCCACACTCTCTCTCCTTTGAATGGGCAACAACCACTTGTGGGCGCTAAAGGCCATATTATGTTCGGAGTTACTCCGAAATTCTGTGAGAGAGCATGCAAGGTGCGCTCTCTTTGACCTACTGTGCGGCTGCTCTCTTAGCTACAGGGGGGGAAAAGCACTTTTCACTTTTCATTTCAGCCTCAAGACGTTGTTTGTTCCACTCAACGAATTTTCCAGCGGCAGCAGAAAGCAAAAGTTTGCGCTACTTGCCACTTGAACTTTAATTTTTTGGAGCGGGGTGAAGCTGTCCAACTTTTGGGTGGCGGAGTACTCCCCCTAACCTAGCGCAAAGTTTCCCTGCTTAACACCATCTCTGTAAATATTAAATTGGGGGAAAGTGGACTTAATTAAAATCTATGTGCCGTGGCCAGGATGGCAATAAACTCGCCCGGTTGCTTGCTGCAAACAAGAGACCGCAATGGAGTCCTGGGCCAAAGGACACTTGGGCTGGGGACAGGACCAGGACCAGGACAAGGACCAGACAATGCCACAGAAATTCCCGCTTGAAATGGCAAAATGAGATATAAAATGAGATATTTGTGCTATGTGGAAAAACGACAATGATATATGAAATATTTCCAATACACACAAGACCCACAAAAAACAGGGAATCGTATTTATTACACATCCCTGGGATATCCCTCGAGGAAATGGTCATCTGCTGGCATCATAAATTTATGAAATGCATTTACAAAGCGTGTAATAATTGTAGAGCAAAAGCATTGAGTGGGTTTCAGGGGAAGTGGAGATAATAAAATCGAATGTCAATTGAATTTGCCGAAATCAAAAGGGAAATAAACGATGGCCACTTGATTAAATTTATATAGATATATATGTCTGCGCTGTCCGGGATTCCTTTTACAACTGCCAAGCACACACACACACACTCGTTCGTGCTGAGAGTAGGTGAGAGGACAAACCCAAACCCCATTGGGGGCCACAACGTCATCAGCAGATGCCACTCCACTTTGAACGTTGCTTTGTTCTACTGCCGCCCTTTTGGCTTGCAGTGGAAATCCAATATTTACTTTGGCCCGCAAAGAGGCGGCAAAGCCAAAGACGTGGACACGGCCCTAAACAAACAAACTGTTAACAGTTTAAAGTTCCCATCGGTGCCATCAAGTGGGCGGTAGCCCCTGGCATCGTCCATGGTTATCGCCACGAAATTGACTTTAATTTGCCAAGCGGAAACTGAGCCATTTCTATTTATAAACACGCATCTGCTTAGATAAATGCGGTAAGTGGTTGCTAGTGGATTTCAAAAACATGTTTACCTTGGCTAACAACATTATAGTAAATAGGGAATTCGGGCAAGGATAAGTTTATTGAAATATACAATTGTATATCAGGGTTTCCTAGAAGGAACTTCTATATTTTTATACAGAACTTAGGTAAGTAAGTAGAACAAAGATCATCTTTTACCTTAACAAATCCATCGTTAGCTTAATCCTTTTCATTTAGATTTTAAATATATTTAAAAAAAAAACCTTTTGCCTAAGGAAACATATAAAATATTGAAATATTGAAGAAAAACTTTCTGTCTGAGGAAACATTTTATAAAATATAGTGATGATATCTTAAAGCCTTGGATCCAATATTTGAGGAATATATGAGGAATATTTAAGGAAAATATGAGAAATATATAAGAAATATATGAGGTCACAAAACCCTTTCCCTAAGTCCCCCTGCTTTTACATACATATACATATATTCACCACATTTATGTTTATTTTTCCTTCCTAAAGTTAAACTCCCATGTACTTTAACTTATGGAAGCTGTAATTAACAAGAACTAACTGTTTTTTAGACCCTTTCCCCCAGAGCTGGATAATATCGTACTATGTGTGTGGGAATTGTGCAGAATTGCCTTTTAATTGCATAATGTTTTTCTTTTTTCAAATACAATATTTGCACTTGAAATTGCCGCACACACACACACACGTGTGTCTCATGGCCGTGTGTGTATGGGTTCCCCTCCATTTTGTCTCACGGCCAAAGGCCAGCTGCCAGCCCCGAATCCCAGTTTTGTGACCTTGAAACTGTTATATCTCTGCACACAAACACGCGTAACGACTCACTTCTATGCGTTCACGGGTAGTTAAGAGTGGGCGGTCCTGGGTGGGTGGTGTATGTGTGTGTGTATATGCTGTGGTTGAGCTGTGTCTGCTATGTGTGTGTGTGTGTGCGGTCTGACAGTTGAACTGTCTGTCCGCTCCAGTTCGACTGTTTGCACTTGACATTTTCAATTTGCATGACAGTTGCCCGAGAGTACGGACTGTCCTGGCAGCCCGTTAGACCCGCTCCGGCATCCTGGCACTTTGGCAGCTGCCCAGGCTCAACCGTTCAATTTGTCACGTAGAAATCCCCAGCGGTGGTGTGGGTGAACTCCGGATTTTGGTTAACACTTCACGTAGCCCGCTTATATTTACCCAAGATCTGTAGTACACACTGGCAACAAGCTGCCTGCCTAATTATCCTAATCACTCCCACCCGCCGCCAGCGTTACTCCGCTCTGTAGATTCCCGCCTGATAAAATAAAATGTCTTTGCTTAGCATCTAAGGAGCCCCCGTGCCGCACGCGAACTAAATTTCCAGACTGTCGTGGCGGGGGTTCCAAGGAACTTTCCTTTTCAGCCAGCTAATTGATGAGCCAGCCAGCCGCAGGACCTTCAGAGGAATGCCTTTCGATCTGGTTTTGGGGTCCTAAATTTAATTTAATCATAGCCACGAGTTTCGATAAGGGTTTGAGTGAGAATTCTAAGGATTAGATTTAATAAAAAACCTTTTAAATTTAAGTTTAAATTGCTTTGAATAGGCTTAAGGTTTAATTAATTAGACAAATTTAAGATTAGATTTTTCTTGTAAATTAAAGAAACTATTTTGATATCAATTTAAGCTTGGTCAATTATAGAAATTAAAGATTATATTCTTAACCACTTTTCTAGCAAATTAAGGAACTTGTTTTGATATAAATTTAACCTTGCTGGGTTTCTTATACAATTCCTTACTTAATTAAATATTTATCTTTAATAAAGTGCCGGGTTTTATGTCCACATATTGCATATTCAACAGCTCATGTTCATGTTCATGTGCACTTCATTAAAAGCTGTGAATGTCAACATAATCAAAAATTTCGCAAATACAATTAAAATGTATGGCCTTGTGTTCAGAGTCTGGTTCTTTAATAACATCAAAATAAAATATTTAAAAGTAGACTCTAAAGGTTCCTTAATATAACTTTAATATACTTTATATAAATATATAAATATTTTAAAGAGACTTTAGCTCTGTTGTATACCCTTTTAAATATCAATTTTACATTAAAATGGATTTAAGATATATTCAAGTTTCATCTAAATAATAAAATAAAATTAAAAAAATATATATCTTCGCGTATTTTCCCCCCACACATTATGCTATCTTAAAACATGGACTTTGATGGAAAAAGTTTATTTTGGGTCAACATTTTCGCCTTGCAATAGTTTAAGCTTTTAATGGAAGAAGCATGTTCACTTGGGGTTTTTTTTTCGGTTTCGGTTTCAGGCATAATGAACTTCCTTTTTTTTTTGGCTTTTATGATATTTATAAGCTACCCACTGCATCCACCATTCACATCCACCATCCCACCCCCATCATAATTTCGTTTTTCCAGGTTTTATGGTCGAAAGTATGCCGCATTTGTCGGTTACTTTTTTGCGCAACCGGAAATTGCCGGAACTTGGCGCTGGCACCTGACAATTATAGCTATAACGGTAAGCCTGTGTGTGTGAGTGTGTGTGTGTGTGTGGGTTGGCAATTATTTACCGCCGCCATTTTGGCACATGTCCCTGACTTTTATAAGGGTACTGCTAATGGCCAATGGCAGATATAAATCAATTTCGAACTGCGCCAAAGATGAATTCATTTGAATTTCAATAAAAAAAAGGGGCTATTATGGCAAAGAGATTACCTGAAGTTCACAGAAATACTGATGAAGTAGATTTTATTGAATGGAAAACTCATTATACCTTTGCTGGCTATTATCAGAGATTGGCAATGCAATTTTTTTTAACATTTAATCTATTTAATTAAGGAATTACATTCCCTTTTTAGCTTTGTATGAATATCTTTTACATTCCAAACACAAAGGAACCTTTATATGATTATATATTCAGATCAGAAATTACAGTTATTGCCAGACCATCAAGTAGAGACCTTTAAATCAAACTTTTATTATGAATTTCCACTCTTATTACCTCTGAAATCGATTCCCTTTACCCAACTTTTAGCACTTGAATTTGCAAACACCGCAAAAAAGAAATCCACAAAGTACCTTTGGACTCTTCGCTTCTCAATTGGAAACTCAGCCCACATTCCTTTGCCAAGAACCAAACATATATCGGGTACTATATGCATTTGCTATAGTTCGCTTTGACCAAGGACTCAGTGAGGCTTAAAAATTGAAAGGACTGCCGCCAGCACGACACGAATGTGTCAAAGTTTGACAAATTTGTGTGAATTTCTTCTTTGATTCTTGGTTTTTTTGTTTGCCTTTCCCATTTTTTTTACCTCCTTCCTTCTTTTTCCGTGTGCGCATACATTTTTTATTGACATTTATTTGTTCGCCAGAGAGGCAAAGAGTGGGTTACTTGCTGCAGTTGGCCGTATGTCAATGCACCATTAAGAATTCCCTTTTTTGCCCTGCCGGCAATCGATTTCCATTGTGGAGTTGTGGAGCTCCTCGAGAGCTGAGCCCTTTGTGTGTGTGTGTTGATTTACATATTTCGCAGGCTTAAGTGGATTTATGGAATTCTTTCTGGCTTTGCCATTGCATGGAGAGGAACCCCTTGTAAATGGTTTTTGTGTCGATTGCATTTTTATTTCCCCCGCCTGTCCCCCACTTGTTGCACTTGGAAAAGGGCTTTTTGCCTTTCGTATTTACTGGTGGAAACGGCAAACAATTTCCGTTGGTTGTAGCCTGTCTGTGGCCAAAACTAATTGAGATGGCGAAAAGCGTTTGCGTTGGCGGAAATGTCACTCTAGTTTTCGGCGCAAAGAATGGCGGAAAGAAAGGAAAATATTTTGCCATCCCACCTTCGAAGACGTCGGCAAAGAAGGAGCCATCAAAAATGTAAATATATAATAGCCAAAGACCACGACTTGGGTAAGCTCTTGCCTAGCTCGTAGACATGGCCGGCGAGACATGGCGTCTCGGGCTGTCCGGGATCTCTGTTGGGTTGGGTTGACGGGGTTGCTGAAGTGGAGCGCCAATGAATTAAATATAACCCAACAGCCAAGTCATTCTAAAGTGTATGCGCTACAAGCTCTCCGCTTGATTGCCATTCCTCCGGCTCCACACCCATTCTCAGACCCATTGCCAGTTCATGACTACGTCCCTTTTGCCACCCACTCCGTTCAGTTCCTGTGTGTCCTTGCCGAATGAAACTTCGATTTACATTTCAACTGCAGCCACGAGGACGAGGAGGGGAGCCTGACGTAACCTAACCTGCTTACGTAGTAAATATACAACGAAAAACAGGTGAATTTCAATACCTGGAATCAGAGCTGACATTGCGTCCTTGTTGTGTCTTTTTATTTTTTAGAAATAAAGGTGGAAAATAAAGATTAAAGGATTATGTTGAGCCTGAATGTTTATAGATCAGGGTAAGGAAAAACCATTATAAAACTCTCATCAGAAATATCCTTTAAGTTAAAATCTCTGCACTATCCAAGCTTGACTGTATCGACTTCAAGGAGAGCTCTCTTTTCGGGGGGACTGGGCTTTAATAATTCACACCTACATGAAATGGCAATTCCTATTTGACTTGCATATTCGTTTGTTGTTTTACACCTTGCCCTCTGAACAGGTTTTGCCAATGGGCAAAGGCTTGTTCAACGGAAAATGAGTTAAGGCGACACTTTATTTAAAACTAAAACCTAAAATAAAACTATATACATTGCGGTTGGGCCTTTTGGGCAATTTCAATTCCAATTTTGCCTTTTGATTTATACATTCGATATTTAGTCGAGTTTAATATACATTTCTCATTCGGTCATGCCCTGTAGATATTGATTTTTGTGCTGCACATTGAATGAGGTATAATTCCCCCGATGGCTGCCAATAAATACAGAAGATACTATCCCTGTTGCGATTACATCACAAATGCCATTTAATACAGTGCCGAGCGAGGGCTATTTGTTAATTGTCTCCGTGTTTACACATGAGAGCAGCAAAGCAAGTAAAGTCCGGCTAAAACTTTAGCAATTCCGATATGCATGGTGTAGGACTGGTGGACTGGACTTTGGCTGCCATTCAATTCCATTGCCCCGCATGTAGGTCCTGCATATTAAATTCGTCGCGTAAATAAATAAGCATATTCAATTTTGTATGGAACGTGAACGGTATCGAAATGTTTAACAAAATACGTAATACGTGACCGTGCGGAAATGGCCACTGGAACGGAAACCGTAACTGAAATAGAAACAGAAAGCAGAAGCCACATTGGCCAGAGTCTCTAGAAGATTCGGTTGCGGTTTGACACTTGTCTACACAGGGAAATGTATTTATTAATTTATTTTGTTGCCCATTTTTCTAATAAAAGATTAAGAGCAGTCAATGATAAGGGTAAACTTGACTCTGGCTTATTGATTTTATATATTATTTAATCCTATATTTCTTTAAAATTCTTTTTTTTTAGTGTTTTCAATTGATATATTTATTAGCCTAAAAATTCTTGCTGTGTGTGTGTGGAATGTATCCTAGTCCTTGGCACCCACAAGAAGCTGCATTGCAGGGGAGCTACAGGACAATTGCCATCACATTATGATTTACTTGCCCATCGGAAGCGGCATACTCGACTGAATTATTCACTTAATTGGCCCCCAAAGACGAAGGAGCTCGGCATCAAATGTCAGAGTTGAAGTATACATTTCGGCGGAGAGCCTCATAACACACAGAACTGTCAAAACCACATGGATGCGGTTGGTTGGCATACGGATTTGAACTTGGTTTCGGTTTCCATGTTGGTTAGTGGGTGAAATGGAGCTGCTGGCTTGCTATGACATTGAAATGCAACGCAGCATGACAGCTGGAATTTGCATTTGAATTTGAATTTGAATTTGATTTCAGTTTTCATAGTGACTATATGTACATTCCATTCCAACTATCAAATCTCATTCGATTTGATTGGGTGATTATGGGGGGAGAGCATTGTTTTTCTCTGAAAACTGGGTTTCATTTTAATTAGGCTGCAAATTTGTTGTGGACTTCCCTTTCATCTGGCGCACTTTTGGGGCTCCAGTTACCCGGTAACCCTTTGTGTTGGTCCCTTGAATGCCGCCCATATTTCTTTAGCTTCAGCTTAATTTGCGACCCTTATTACAGGTTGTGTACGAGTAATTTGAAACTTTTCCCCTCGGGTTTCTCGGGTTTCAATTTAAAGTTAAGCTCTGGCAGGGATTAACCTTGAACCTGGTCCTGGCTCTGGTCTGGCTCTGTAACTACTGCACATGCCGTCATTCCTAATTCTATTTTCAGTTCATTAAGCGGGATTTTCAGCACTTTATTCACGCTGCGCAGTTCCAAAAGGAATATAACTTTGACGATGCAGGAATCGTCCTTGCAGTGCTGACAGAGATGTCAGTTTAGTGAAGAACTGTAAAGTTTTTTAGGCAGAAAAATCCTTCAGATTTATAATATTCGAGTGTTTATTGAATTAGTTAGTAAAATAGTAAAATAGTAGTAGTAAGATATTATATATATATATTATTATATTATTTTATATAGTTTAAAATTCCATATAAATACACTAAAACTTATATTTTACAGGGTATTCTAATTTAAGTCAGAAGCTTGAAACCCATTGAAGAAGTCATTTCCGACCCTATAAAACATATATATTCTTGATCAGCATCAACAGGAGAGTCTTTCTAGCTATAACGGAAAGAAAATAAAATTTTATAATTTTTTCAAAATTTTATAAGGGGTTGTTACATCATTAAAATTCCTAAAATAAACCAAAAAATGTAATTTTAAAAAATATTAAATCTAGTTCGCAGATTTGTTACCATCATAAAATCTAGCACAAAACTATTTTCCAAATTAAAATTAATGCATTTTTGACTTAGTTATGATCCAATTTCCAACTGAAAGGGTATACAAATTTCGGCTTCCTGTGGCTTCTTGTTTTATGATAATATTTCCTGTTTTTGAATGACAGCACTGTGTTCCTTTGGCCTTAAGTGATGCACGATGTGCAGACATTTCCCTTAGTCGTTCCAAGAGATTCATCTCATTTAACTTTGCCAAGTGGCATTTGTCGGGAGAAGCGGAATGGCTCCGTGTTGTTCCATGTGTTGCAATTAGTTTGTCTGCCTGCATCCTGCAAGTTGTAAGGTCTTTAGTTTATCAAGTCCTTGCTGGCACTCGGGAGGTGTTCGATTGCAAGACAAAGTTTTGCCCCAAAGATCTCGGCAAGGACTTCCTAATAAACGGAGGATATGTTAAGTTGAGGAAATGGAAATATCAGTTTAATGAAAATGAAGAGTGCTGTAGGGGAAAGCTTTGCTTTCGTGAACACATCAAATTGCAATTGAGGAAATATATTGACAGGATAAGGGTTTATTTGGATTTCGTAAACATTGTTATTAAACTGATTAATAGATATTGAGTAGCTTTATCCTATTACTAATAAAACCAGTTCATGTTCAGTTTTAATGACAAAATATAATTTCATTTTGTTTACTTTGCAACTTGATATTATCTAATATGCTTATGATTACAGGCTAATCACAGTATGGCTGTTAAATAGACTTCCAACTAATTGGTTAGTTTGTTGTCGGAATCAAAATCTGCCACATAATGAGCTAGACCCAGAATATACATACATCCCTGTACCCTTTTTCCTCTTCCGTTAACGTTTACCGAGCCCCAAAAAACACAATATGTAAATTAGTCAGTGGAAAAGCAACAGCATGGCCCACGTAATAATTGCCTTTGTGTCGGGTTGGCAGCTTAATGAAATTTTAACAAAGGTAAATGTAACTGGGAGCTTATCTTTTGGTTAATCGAAAACTTCAGAGCCGCCGGGCACCGAGCAAACTACACAGAGACACGCAGCAGCGAGGGCGCTCAAGTGGGAGTGGCATCGAGGGTAGACAGGGCCCAAACACATTTGTCAAATAACAAACACACAGACAGAGTCACAAACACACACACACACACACAGAGTCGGTGGCATACGTTCCGTGTTCAATTGTTTGTGCTGACAGCTAAATGGAGGAGGCTCAGCCAAATGGATGCTTCCCCGTGCCTTGTGCCTTGTACCCTGTGCACAGGTAAAAAAATTACCATTCACCTGGCCAAACAAATATTTTATGGCCATTTTATGGTCTCTGCAGCACTGACACATTTATGTTTACAGTCAATTAGTGAAGATTCTTAATGAATATTGATATAAATATATAATTTTTTAAGGGATTGTCTTAGCACTTTGTTTTAGTAACATAATAAAGTATTGAAATTGTAAATAAAATAAAATATGGAGGGGTGTTATATTATTTATTATGTAAATAATGAAATATTTCAAATATTTTTCCCCTGTGCACCTTCGTGCCTTTAGTGGCTTTCCCTTTCACCGCATAACCATTAGCATGGAAACTGTTAAATTGAAATTGTCATTCACATTTCCGATGCTTGAGTTGGCTTTTTGCGCGCGTTCGGCTCTCACGGATCAATGGCTTTCACGTCATCTGCCCTGATTTACCTCTGTCATTCCACTTAGTCCTGATTTTGGCTTAAATCCTAATTATACCCACCCGCAATGACCATAATTAGTGCGCTGGCAACTAAAATCGATGCGATTGACCAAGACCAAGTCGGGGCAAACCGAAAATAAACACAAATTACACGGTGTTTGATGGAAAGCTGACTGAGTCCACATCGCATCGGGCATTACTCCAACGAAATGGGCATTTAATTGAGCGTCTTAATAATTCTAATATCGCATCGGTGGCGCTGGCAACGCTAATTGGATTCCTAATTAGGCTGTTCCCCAGGATATCGAGCGTTGTCAGGGGAAACCAAGAGGAAACCTGCAACTTTGACCAATTATCGTTAACGTGGCGCTAATGGAGGAGGCTCTTCTGCGGAGGCCAATACGTGCCACTGGTAGGTGCATCCTTGGAATAACAATGACAGTGACCCGTGACCACATGACAGTCCCCCTGACCCCTGGCCGATAATTAAAACTCAATTATGCGGTCACAAAGTTGACAAAGTGGCCAACGTCAAAGTAGATAAATTTCATTTACCGCCCCAAAAGTGCAATCAATGCGGCACTTGAGGAAAGGCAAGCCAAGGAAAGTTCGCTCGCTCACTTGAAGTTCACACTTGATAAGTCAAAGCGGAGATTGCATCGGCGGCAATTGCACTTTCCCAAAGTTTCCAATCACAAGTTTCCTCAATAATTGAGCCAGGACCAAGGTGATATATAGAGAGTGTGTGCTTCGATCCTGCGGCGAATGCCAGCCGCATTGGCAATGAGGCATCCCCGGAACGTGTCCTTTCAGCAACAAGTACGCAATTCCTGCGTAACGCATCTATAAAGAATGGGCCAAAGAAGATTATCTGGCTGAAACCGAATGCGGAAATACTTGTAAAAAGTAAATAGGATTCTGGCTTAAAGTCAAAACTCCTTATCTGAGCCATAAACTAGTTGAGTTATGAAGTAATCGGTTTATAAAAGAAGGGTCTGAGTGAGATTTGCATAGTAAATGAAAGTAGTTTTTGACTAGCTAAAGTTGTGCCCTGAAATTTTAGTTATAATTGAAGAGGAAATTTTTAAAAATATATTTTGTATTTCCTTTTTTAATAGAAGGGAAAAGGAACTAATATTGTATTATTTTCTTGTATCTTATAATCAAATTTTTACAATAATTTATTTATTATAATTATGTAAAGGAACCTCCCTTGTTATTCTGTTTTTTTTTCTTTAATATTCAGAAAGAGCATACAAAAAGCCACATTATCAAATCCAAAATACCCACTCAAGTTATTTATTTTGTTGCTGTTGTTGGCTGCCTTTGGACGACTTCATTTACTTGACGAATGTGGCCGTGCAGAGCGAAGGTCCAACGCTTCTGGCTTCATTAATATTTATAACTCGGTCTCTCTAGTAGGAGCTTAGCCGGAGCCGTAATAATTCCCCCGACCACACGCAATCTGAGCCAACCCTCGAAACTCCTTGAAATTACGGGGGCAAAGAAAGTGAAGTGAAGTGAAGACACAGCTACTTGGGGCCCCTTTAACAATTTCAATTTCAATCTAATCTAAATTACATGATATGCGCACAATTTGAACGCTAATGAGCGAGGAATTTGCGGTAAGATGGAGGTCGGCTAAGGCGGTTCAACGCTGCGTATGCGCAACATATTGCGTGTGAATTTTAATTAAAAAGTTTTCTCACTTGCTACCCCAGATAATCTGTGTTCCCCAGTTCCCTGCGAATCTCCTACAGCAAATCGGATGTCCTTTCTGCTGCTGCTCTGATGTTGTTCTTACTTCGATTGCATCGATTTTCTGCTCACTTTGAAAGCCATTTGAAAGGAGCTTAAGCTTGTTTCTTTTATTTGCTCTACCTTCGGGCGGAACCTGATTCCTTGGCTTGGCGGGGTGTGGAATTCCGAGAGTTATTTTAACTTTTTTCATAATTACTGTAATGCGATCAGGTAGAGGGTGAAGGGAGTAGCTTGCCAGGCAGTTTACTTAATTAAATATTAAAAATAAATATTTTTAAAATGTCTTTGGAAAGTATTTTAGGTACTATAATTATTAAAAATTATATTTATCATAATTTAGCTACGTTAAACATCCTAAACCCCTGTCATATTATTATTACAGCGGATTTAGGCTTCGTTGCACCCCTTTTTACCTTCTGACCTGCTAAGTTGGTTTTAATTTACACTTAATTACGTACATTGCAGAGGCAAAAGTGCAACAGATTGCCTGGTGGGTGTTCCATTAATTGTTCTTTGTTGTGGCATCCCTCCCTTGTCACACCACTCCCCTTCCTACCCCCTCTAATAACACGTTACCGAGTTGCTGTTGACCAGGTTATTTAATGAGAGAGCACATGTTATTGACTTATGACCACGACACACAAATGGGAAAGAGGAAAAAAGACTCACGTCAGTGGTGGCTAGGTAGTTGGCCGTTGAAACAAATTGTTCCAAAAGTTCTATTAATCGATTATGAGACAGGTCGAATAATACATTAGTAATGCAATTAATTAGGACAATTCAGAATTCTCATCGCCCTCAGCGCCTCAGATGATTAACTTCCATGGCGATTGTTTTGCTTTTTTGGCCCACCAACCACTTGCTTGATTCTGTTTTCGCTTTTTCCCCTGATTTTTCCTGCTTTTATTTTCTTGACAGCTCTTTTTCTCTCTTCAGTGCTCTCTTATGTTATTTCCACGCAGTCGCAGCAAGTTATTCCGAAAATAAAGCAGCCGACTTGTGGCCGTTGCGTATACGCAGCGTTGTCGTTGCTCGTATGGTCGTATGGAATCCGCGCGTTCAGTCGCTAGCTGGACGTGATGTTGGCCGGAAGGGCAGCACGGCAAACAAACAGACCCACAAGCCAAGGAGAAGAATAACTCTAAACAGACCAAGGCCCGGAGCCCGTAACAAGTGTGACCAAAAGGCAATAGAAGCGCACAGCTCCAAGTGTTCGTGCCGCCGGAACAACAAGTAACAGTACTTTCGCTCTCGAGCCCGACAAGTGTGTCCGTGTCGGTGTGCGTGTGCCGTGTGTGGTGTGCGGTGTGTGTGCTTTGTGTGTTGATGCAAATCAAAGCGCAGCTCACCTGAAAAGTATGCTTTAAATTTGTGCTATCGCCGCACCGTTTCGTTACGTTCCCCCTTCGGTTCCGTTTGTGTTGTGTTGTGTGTTGTGTTGTTAAACTCTGGAAAGTTTTTTTAAAATTTGAGGCGCATTTACATAAGTGAACTTTGGCATGCGCGCGGCCTGCTCCACATCGCGCCGATGTACCAGTAACGACCAGGAGGACGACAACGTTGGCACTGAATAATTAATGCAATCAAGCAATTTGAATCCGTTGCGACGCGAAGGAGCCGCTTAAAAAGGAGTTAACGAACCGGAGATACTTACTAACCTGACCAAATTCGCCTGAAACTGATAACTAGAAAGCTATATAAACTGTAAACTGTTAACTACAAACTATATATACATAAACTCTAAACTAAAAACTGCAGCTTAAGGAGCAAGGAGGGAAGACTATATTTTTCGAGAGCACTATACTATACCTACCAATAGCAGATAGTTCAGACACTACCGAGGACCCTCTATATACTACTTAGTGTGCTAACTGACCACGCATATTCCAATCATAAATTATCGTGATAAAAATTCTTAGGCGCTGAAAGCCCATTTCAATTTTCACCCAAAAACGCTAGAAGAAGCATTGCTAGCGGGAGCGGGATAGCGCCACCAGGCGAAAGCGAGAGGGCGAGCTATAGAGAGAGAGAGATAGAGAGGTAGAGGTAGAGGGAGAGAAGAAAAACTGTCTGCAGACCAACAAATTACTAATAATAATTTTCAGATTTAAACGACAACAAAAGCGAGACAAACAAACATCTGCCGCTGGCCGAAACACGCAAAGAACATATACAAAAAAATTAAATGCGAACGCGAATCGGTCGGCTATATACCAGAATACCGAATTCTGAGAGCTATATGAGCAGACAGCTTGGCAAATATATTTCGATTAAAATATAAACCAAATTGAACTGGACAGAGCTTTGACACGAAAACCAAAACGCTTGCCAAGTGTCTCCGAATTTCGCCTGATTATTGCCGCAACAATAGCGATAAGATTCGCAATCGAGGAAAAGCGTTTAAGTGGTTGAGATTTCCTCAAGCAGCCAACAGGTTGTCGTCGGAGGACAGGTACGACGACAACACTTTTTTCCTCTCAAATTGGTAAGTCCCAAATCAGGGCCAAAGAGTGTTAACAAAAATCGATTTTATACGAAAACTTTATGAAACGTTTTGGCAAAGTTTTGCCTGTTTAAATATTTTGACGAGAGCTTTGCCCAACTTTATAATATTTGGGAACTAAAATAAAACAAAAGAAGAGCTCTTTAGTTTTAATTAAAATATTAAGGGATGAGGAATATGTGAAATGTACATATGAAAACTATCTATGTTGAATGTGTTTTTAAGCCGAAAAAGAATGAAAAAGTTAAAGCTGATTTAATCTAAGTGGAATTTAACCACAAAACTAAAAGTTACAGTGAATAATGAAAGGGTTTATTTAAAGCTTTAGAAAAGATAATGGTTTAAAAGTCCATTAAAAGTTCATATAAATATTCTGAATTAAACTTTAATATTCAAACAAACTGAAACTAACTTTAATGTTTAACAGTTTCTATAAAAAAGAAGGGATTTATTAAAGGCTATTTAAAATAAAGTTCTATAAACAAAACTCTAATAAACGTTTAGATAAATATTTAAAATATTATATTTTGCATTCAACTTGAATATTCAAATAATAAAAGATTTTAAGCTGCTATATACATATATAATTGCAACTCAATTTAATGATTTTATTAACTCCTCTATTCAAAATAAACCAACAAGTTGTATAAAAGTAAATGCCATTAATTAAGTGGGCCACAAGTGGTGACACAGAATTAAAACTAAAGCAATATACTTTTGGGGCATCCAGGCCATGAATTTAGCTATTTAATTATAACAAAACTAAATGCATTTTGGTTTGAATTCAAATTCAATTAGGTAAATTGGGAATTTGGGAAAAATAAAGGCAATGAGCTTAGAGAGTGTTATTTTAAATGTAATTATAAAATAAGCTCTTAATCAAAGAACTAAAATGTCAAAGGTTCTATATCCTACTCCTTTGAGTTTCGGAAAACTGTAATTACTCAAAAGCTTTGCTTATTTAAGACAGATAAATCGAATAAGCCATCAAAGGTAATTAAAAACACCTTTTGTAGTTGCTTTTCTTTAGCCTGTCGCCGCGCTTTTTCCTGTTTGCAAAGCTGCTGCCGGACCATCCATCCTCCATCCATTATTCCCATAATCCAACTCTTCACGAGTTCCCATCAATCAAGTCCATATTCCCGTCCAGCGGCAACATGTAAATGCCCCTGTAGTTGCCGCTCGTAACATATGTGGACGAAATGAAAAGTTCGCCGCGAAAGGAAACAACTACCGCACGAGAGGAGTATAAACTGTAAAAACACACTGACCATGTCGCCAAGTGCCATAAACAATTTTACAACATTTTTGCTGTCATAAGATTAAATGTGCATAAACCGGGCGCACTGGCAAGGATATGGCAGGCGGTGGAGTCCTCGATAAAGGAGCAAGAGCAGCGCCCAAAAGAAAAGAAAACCGAAAGCGAAAGCTGGGCAATAGAGCGCTGCGATGGGTGAAGGCGAAACAAAAGCAATAACTATAAAACAAACACGACAATTCGCTTCAACTCTGGGGGCAACAAAAAAAATGGCTGTGAACACACATACACACACATATACAGATGCATATACACACATACACACACTGAAAACCGACTTTATGGGAGCAAGAAAACAACAAAAAGAGTGAAACAGCAAAACAACAGAGGCACACGAGCCTGCACTGGGGGAAAAGTCGTAATTGAAACATAAAACTTGGCATTAAATTTTAGATTTAGTTTTTAAAGTGTTAAACGGAATATATTTAAGCTGCAAAAGTTTATTAAAATTTTTTAAAGACTTTTAAAATTGTTGAAGACTTTAGGAAATACTAGATATCTTTATTATCCTTAATTATTTCACCTACAAACCATATATTCTTGATCAGCATCGAAAAACGAGTCTTTTTGGACATATTTCCAAGAATTTTTTTTCCAAAATTTTATAAGGGGTTACTTCGTTCAAAATTATCAAACAATGGCCGAAAATTTAAATTTTTTATGATGCTAAGTAAGATGTGCAGATTGTTAAACTTATAAAATATATTTTAAAAGCTCTGTTTTTTTATTTAATATTATAAATTTTCTTTTTATTATATAATAAAAATTTAATTGCTTTCTGATCACAAATAAAATTCATAATAATCGTTTTTAATTTGTAATTCTTACAATTTTTTGTCCAATAAATATGCGAGTTTCTATTAAAATAATATTAAAAATTTCCTTTAAAAGTTGTAGCATCAAACAATATTTTCATATATAAAATAGTTTTTTAATTTGTATTTCCTTAAAATTTTTGCCCAATAACTGTACGAGCTTCTTCGAAAAATAAAACATTAAATTATCGTTAAAGGTTGCAGCAACTGAAGAATATTTTCCTGTATAAAATGTTGACTCCTGATTGTTTTTCTTTGCAGTGCTTACATACACAGATTCGTATGCATTCATTCCGAGCTTCTTTTTTATGGCCGCGGGCTGCGGGTGTTCGGTGGCTCAGTGGGTGGGCAGGAGGGCGTACAGGGATGGTATTGTTAAGGGTCGGCTGGCTATAAAGGTATGCGGCGGCAGACGACAGCATCCAATTACAAAAGTGAATATTTCGAGACTTGTTGGTCTCCCTCTCTCTTTCTCTTGCTTCTATTGCGTTCTCTTTCCGTGTTGACCTTAACATTTATTTCATCTGCTTTCTTCTCCGCTTTTTGTTGCTGCCTTTAAGTGACTTTCAAGCTGCGGCTGCCTCAGCCGCTGACCTGATTCAGATTTCTTCTTCAGTGGCACAGGCACGACAGCCGAGCAATTCCAAAATGAAAACATTCCCCGGGCCCCCACAGAGACTCAGAGCGAGTAAGTTTTTTGGGGGTCCTGGAGGTAGACTGGGGATCCTGGGGCACCTCTCTGGGGGGAATAATGAGGCACGCGACCGTGCCCACTTGAGCACGTTTTACATGAATTGCCGCCCCAGCCGGCAATGATGATGGCATGCTAATAACGACCACCTTTTGCTGAATGGCCACTAAGGCTATGAAAAATCCAACAAAAACAACAACAAAAAAGCAGAGAAACCAAGTGAAACCAAGTGAAAACCAGCACCAAACATGTTTCCATCACTTTGGCATTCATGCAGACCCTGTCATTTTTACATTATTCACGCAAAATCCCCCGATGGCTATCGATGCGGCGGTAGGTAGGTCCTTCTGCTGTTATTTAACTTTGGGGGCTTTTCCGCAAATTCCGTATGCCAACAAGTGTCCGCTTCGGTGTTTGGACAGCTGTGTGAAATTTAATTAGATTTACGATGGCTTTGTCCATCAAACACGGCGTATACGCAATGTACACTGCCTCTGGACACGCTGCTGCCACTTTGACATTGCGTATACGCACAGAGGAAACAATCACCGGGCCTGACCAACAAAGAGAACATTGTCCCAGCCTTTTGTGCTTGTGATTTTTCCGGGCCACTTTGTGTGCCCTCTGACATGTGCCAGGTGGTCTTAGTTCCACCTTGATGGGGGGCTCACACACACACACAAAAATTGGCAGCACGTCCTGGGCGCCGCCGTGTGACGTGTGGCAATCACAAGGCATCTCAATAAAGGCCAAATCGAATTTCCCGTCTAAAGCTGGAGCAGCATTTTTGAGTGATACCTTAGCTTCCTGGGTTCCTGCCTACATCTGCCAGTTTTGATTAACTGTCAGGATAGCTAGGGTAAAATTATGGCTTTCGTTCATGCCGGAAAGACAAACAAAAATATTTTCACAGTAGGCAGGAGGCAGGAGCAGGAGGCACTCCTGGCAATAGAAACCGCCGCTGCCTTGTAACGAGATATATGTTCCCGAAGGTTTGGCTAAACAAACACGCGCCGTAAATGGAAACGTTGGGTTAGGGTTTCGAATATTTGATTACCTGTAGGGAAAATGGGGAGGATTTAAGTAACTCTTTTTAAAAAATTTTACATTTTGTAAAACAATATATATATTAAAAAAAAAAAAATCAGTTTTGAATTGTATTTGGTCATTATTTACATTAAATAATATTTAAAAACAAACCAAAATACATTTTTATAATTTAATTGTTTAAGTTTAAAGGAGTTTAACATAAACTTAAGATTTTTTATATTTATTTTGATCAATAAAATAAATAAGTGCTCCCTTTTCCTATTAAAACCAATTTTAAACATTTATTAAACTTAATTTCCATACTCATGTTCTAATTTAAAAAGGTAATCATTGTTAATATTAATTTATTATATGCATAATGTAACCTTCTCTCTCATTTATCATATTTGAAATGTAGCTCTTGTTGGCTTTTCAGTAATAATAATAATAATCAGCAAAGCAAATATGCCCCGAGTTGGGCAATTTTTGAGGAATTCCTAGCGAAACAAAGGCATTTTGGTGCTCTAGAGCCTGGGGGAGGCCGAAAAAGACCGTTAAAGAAATTGCAAAAGTTAATAAAAGAGTAGTCGACGAGGCTTTGCGGTTGGCATTTAGCTTTAAACGCGTCATTAACTGCTTAAATAGCAACATGTGCGCCAAAGAGGGAGTGTGTGCGAGTGTGCTCGGGGTTCTAAGTGTGTTCATTATCACCTGTCCGTCCGGGACGGGCACAGACAAAGCGAATATGATACCCGAGAGAGGGATGTGGCAGCCATCCCCACTCCCACTCCCACTCCACTTCCGTAGTGCTGCCTCCTCCCGCTGGATGCTGACATCGCACAACGTATTTCTAAGTGCTTCATCTTGTCTGAATAACATTTGGGGCAGGACCTGGGCAGGAACAGAAGCATTTACCTCATTTCCATTCCCCCGACTCCCGTGCTTTGCTCCTATTTCCACCATTTCCACCACCCCCCAAATGAGCTGGCGCATTTATGGCAGCCATTTTCGGGACGAGCAACTGGCATTTAGTGCCCCGCCAGAATTCCAGCCTCCATCTGTGCATATCTCCGGGTCTGGGTCTCCTCACTCACTCATACGTATTTAATGAACTTTGTATTCTTGTTTCAAGCTCGCCAGAATAGCTCCTTCTCCTCCTGCTGGCTTCGGGTTACCTTTCCCCGGGAGCTTATTTATGATTGCCTCCTGCAAGAGTAAAATGCATATTTACGAGGCTGCCTATTTTTGGGGATGCTGCCTGCCGGGTTTCCTTTTGCATTTCCGAGTAATTCCAGCTGGCATTTTATTGAGCCGTGTCCCTGAGTTATGAATTTTCCTCGCCCGGAGTCGTCAGCCTGGCAATAATAAACTGAAAAGCCCGTATTACATGCTAAATTTATAAATTACTTTTCGTCGAATGAGAGTCATATTTCAAACTGAAATTCAACAGAAATAACTAAAAAGCTTAATGATGGCCAGATATTTATTTTGGTTTGAACTTTTCACTTGGTTATTTAATTAGTTTTTCATGTTCCCGTTGCCATTATCCGATTGCCCACCCACACACTACATTAATTTGTATTTTTTCAGCAGAAGAAAAGAAGAAGCCCCGCTTGACCAGAACATAAATGTTTATAAATTTATTGGGAGCTTAACAACAGCGTAGTTTGTTAAGCCAAAATGCATTAAGCTGTCAAGGCGCAATTGGTATTAATCCCAATTATATTTTCCCCAGAATTTCATTGAGATTTACCGAGCTAAAAGAGAGAAGAATATTCATGCTTCGTTGGCCCAACTTGGGTTTATTGGCTGATAAAAGTTTGTCCATCAGCTGTCAGGGATTTTCGCTTTGAAATGCGAAAACAATGAACTCGCGTTGATTTCGTGATGAATCTGCAAAATATATATTTACGTTTCAATGTTGCCACACATAATTAGAATTTCTATTTTTTAATGATTTCTCAGCTGTCACGACGACGTCAAGGCCGTATCGATTTGGCTCAAAAGAGCTTCAGAGTCGAGTGTTTTACCTTCGGGCCGGCGGTATTCGTTTCCTAGGAACGTCTATGAACGGTGAGCGGTGTGCGAAAACATTTTCCGCCACTCTGCAGGTTGACAACTTTTCATGTTTTTTCAATTGAATTGCCTCCATTCGGCTGGTGGCTCTTATCGGCTCAAATTCAACTGCTCATAGCACTGCGATTTTTCAAAAAAAAAAAAATTTTAACATTGCTTTTTCTTGACGGGAACGGAGGAGGAGTGGTTATGATACCTAGGGATTTCTTGGAGGAGGGGTATATTTGTTGAGTAGTAAGTAGAGGTATTTTTGATTATGTGAAGTATATAGAAAGCATAAAAGGGTTGGATCGTAATGAAATATAATGGTTATACTACCTGAAAAGATCGAGATTGAGTTTGAAATTAATAAATACTCCATATTTTTTGTTGAATTTGTTGTATTATAATATAAAAAAATAATAATAACAAAATAATAATAATAAAAATAACAAAAAATAGTGCAATTTATTTTTATTCTATTAATAAAAACTCCCAAAAAGCCTACAGTATCTTCTAGTCATAACATCCAAGTCAAGTATTTTTAGTTTATTTTTTTCGTTATGGGCTTACTTGGGCTGTTACTCTTGTTACGGTCGTTAGCCCCGGGGGCTGTGGCGGCGGGCGGCCAGGAGGGGCGTGGCACTTGGGCTTAGCCTGCTCAACAGCGATTTGCAAGAAACATTTCAAAATGTCAGGCGCAGCAACGAATTGAATGCCGAGCGAAATGGCAAACGTGGAGGAAAAGTTAAATTTTTGCCTTTTTTTAAGTTCAAATTTCTTAGCCTAGTTTCGGGACTTGGCCGCCGCCATTGCTCGTCAGGGCCAGGAGGTAGAGAGAGAGAGAAACAGCAGTGATTGATTGACTAATGCCTCAATTTGCCTGCCTTCGAAACTGTTTACATTCGGAATCCATTCCTTTTGGTACACAAAAGCCAAACATTTATTTTTTAATGTGCTAACCATGAAAACGGATTAATTTTATTTAGAATTCTGTTTGATTTTTATTTGATTTATTGCTGTCGGAGAGAGGAGAACATAAAGGGAATTTGTAAACCGAAAATCAATTCAAATCGATTTGATAAACAAAGCCAATTTTTTATGTTTAATGTACACCAAAAACCGCCGCACCTCGTGTTTGTCTTTCTGGTGTTTTGCGCAGCAGATGAACCGGAAATTGCGTCAATCAATGCAGCTTTGCCCCTTTCTTGCCTCCCCCCTGGAACCTGAAAAGACCCCATAAATCCAGGGGGGAGTCAAGCGTTTTTAAAGCCTAATGAGCCGTGACTATAAACTCTTTTCACTCTGAGAACTCTGAGCAGTAAGCACACACAAATAACGAAATGCAAGCGAAAAATTACTCAAAATGTCAGTATCGAGTCATTTAAAGGCCAACATCCCATTCCCGCCCCCTTTTTCCCATTCCTTTTTCCAGGAGGGCGGCTGCTGTAGGAAAACTAACAAAGTGCTCTAATCGAGCCAAGGGGCAATTGCTGTGCTGCACCAGCTGCACTTTACCTCCCAGAAAACCCCTTCCTGGGCAGCATTTCCTAGAAGGTACTATACACTGGGGAATATTTAAGTAGTAGTATTCAAATATTTAGTTAAATAAATGTTCTAACAAAGAGATATATTTACTTAATGTCTATAGAAATATTTTTAATTAGTTTTCTTAAAGGTTTTCCAATTAAAATCAATTTTTCATTAATTTTACCAATTTCCCTTGAAGTTATACCTGTTATTTTAGAGTGTCTTTTCTTAAAGGTAGCTGCTGGAAGGGCTGCACTTGTCAGTGGGCGTGGTGGCTGTGTGTTGACGCATGTTGACTATGCCTTAGTGGCTGTTGGCTAGGTTGGGTAATTTGCAATGCAGAAAAAGTCGGCAAGGCGCTAAAGCCGAGTGTTATTTATACTGAGGGGGAGCCAAGGCTGACTCCCCCAGGAAGCATAAATATTCAGCGAGAAATGTCATATTTACATTTAGTCTGAGCCACGCTCTGCACCGGCTGATAATCCGCTTCCGTGGGAAGCCCCAATGGGGAATTAGAGAGGCAATAGGAAGGGGACTGGGACTGGGACTGGGATCCCCTTGGTCACCATCGGTTATCTGCCCTCGACTGACATTTGGCCGTCATTCATTCCGGCTGCTTATCGCAGCAGCAGCAACTCAAATAAAAAGTCCCCAATCGTCGCGTCGTCTTGGCTATAAAAGCTACGCAAGCTCACTGCTCAAAGCATCAATCAATTGCCGTCACCGAGCAAAGATGCAACTCAATCTTGGAGCGATTTTCCTGGCCCTGCTGGGAGTCCTTGCCACGGCTCCTTTCACCATTGCAGAGCCCCATCGTCAGCAGGGACCCATTTTCGATACGAGGCCGTCGCCCTACAATCCAAACCCACCGCGGGGTGGTCGTGGCTACTGAGCAGGACTGAATGCTGAATAAAGGATAGCGAATTCTGACAACGTTAACACATTGAGTAATTTAATGCAATTAAAGGAAAACTGAACATCAAAAGCACGACACTGTGTGATTTAATTAACTCTAGGGGGAAATTGGCGCGTGGCAGAGATAGCTAGAGGGAAATCAAGGGAGATATTTCTCAGGAAATAGAGAGTATTAAAGTACGAGTGACTAGAAACAAGTTAAATGAATGAATAAATGTCCTTAAAAATACTGTATAATAAAAAGATAATAATCCAGTAACCAGTTAAAGGTTTAATGGGTCTTTAAGTGCTTAAAAATAAATCAGCACAAATATAATTCCTTTAGAAAAATGTTATAAAATATTAAAAATTAATAAATAATAGGTTGAATGCACTTTATTCATTTTATACAGGTCACTGTACTAAATCGAGTCCAAAGATTGCATTAAATTAAATCGTAGAATTTTCTCAAGTCGATAAATCAAAACAAATATAAATATTATATATAAATACAAGCAAACAATATATTAATATAAGAAGGATATATTTATAAAGCCTATAAAATAATAAAGAACATAGCATACGAATTTTATTACATTTTATTTCTGAACTCAACGAGTCCAAAGGTTGCTTTAAATTAAAATTCACCAAAATGATCATGTAAATATATAAATAAATTATATATTTACCTTAAAGAATACCTAATAAAAGAATGAAAAGCAACAACACTCAGTTTTATATATACCCATAAAATTTTTAGTTAATTTTTAAGTTCATCTAAAGCAATATTCACCTTATAAAGCTCACACTGTACATATTCAAAAGCATCATTTAGATACTTGGGCGTCATGATTGCTCCTCCTTTAAAGCTCCTGCAATGGCTCATAAATAATAATTGAGACAAATTTTTTTTGGGGTGTACAAAACATTTGAATGCAATTTAATTTGCATTTCGCATATGCTTGGCTCTCGGGGCGTATGAGTAATCGATTGCCATTCTCTGTGGGAGCAAAAAAAAAACTCTAGTATACGCGCGTGTATACTACGTACACTTATATATATATTTAGATGCGAATAAAAATTGAGTACGCGCAAACATTTCAATGAGCTTCGCACACAAAAACGACAATTTCCACCTCGGCCTCACCCCCAAAACCGCCCCCTCTCTCTCACACTCTCTTTTTTTCTGCTTTTCTATTTTCAGGTTCAGGCGATCCTAAGAAAAGCGCAAAGAAAAACACTTGCAAAAATTAGCGGCAGCAGCTGATGCGGCCGGGTGGCGTTGGCGGGGGGATTGCGACGGAGGCCGTGCGATCTATAAATAGTGTTCGAACACTTTCTGCGCGTGACAGCTGTGACAGCCATGACGTCATTGGCTGGATAAGCGCTGCGGCGACGTCACGGATGCGGTATAAACTGGTCTGGGCGAACCAATAAAATAAATAGCTAATCGCGCATACGCCGCGTTGACCCCAGGCGAACGAGCGGGCTCTTGGCGTGCAAAAAATGGAAGAGGAATGATAATATCATAACAGCAGCAACATGCGAAATGCCAGCGGCAACAGGAGCAACAGCATCTGTAGAAGCAGCAACAGCAGCAGCAGCAACATCATCAGAGCAGCCATGAAAATCGCGAGAAAGCACAGCAAGAAGAAAGAGCAGCAGCGGCGGAACAAAAACAAAAATTGTCAAAATAACCCAATGCTTACAGCTGCTCGAGTCTCAGTCTAAATTCGTCGTCGATCGGTCGTAGTTCCTGTTGTTGTTATTTTTATTATTATTATTATTATAATTTATTATTTGTTGTGCCCGCGTTTGCAAGTGCTACTGTAACGACTCGAAACGAGCTTAACGAAACGAAACTAAGTCACAAGTTAAAACCAGAAACCAAACCAAAAGTCAAACCCAAAAGTCAACCCAAAAAAACATGTGCCACACATCAATCCAGTGAATTGGACAGACAATATCAGTGCCCAGTGAGTGTGTGCGAGTTGTGCGTGTGTTGTGTAAACAAAACAAAACAACATTTGTGTTAAACTAAAACAACAACAGTCCCAGTACGAAAATATGTCTGCCCAACGACTCAACAAGGATTCAGCATTGCTGCAGATTCTCTAAACGGTGAGCTTATAATTTAATATGAATTTCATGGAGTTTAATTTAATAATGCTAAAATGAATGCTTAAATTTATGTTTAGTTGGCCTTTTTGAAACGGTAAAACTGAATTGTAGATTTAAAATATTGATTTCGGGTATTAGGTAGGGATTTCCCCTTTGAAATCTGAATTTGTTTACGCCTAAAGTTAATATGTTATATTTTAAATCTTTAAAAATATATAAAATATATAAAATATATTTTTAACACACATTTTTATTCGTTTTAAAAAACCCTAGTGATTTTGGAAGTATTTTAGATGTATAAAATATATTTTTTAGTTACCAAAGTCAGCTTTCATTTACTGGTTTTAACACCATTTTATGAGTTTAACAATCCCTGGTGATTTAAATATTTAATAATATTTTTCTATAGCTGAATTATTACTTAAGTAAAGTGTAAATTAAGGTAATTTACTCACCAAAATATTATAGTTTATTAAGGTATTAGTTGCTTGTTTTGAATATACATTTTCTAGGTAAATAATTCTATAATATGTCGAGTGTCTGTGCTGTCTCTTTCTATTATATATCATTATAACATATTATTTTATTTAATTTCTGTTTTTACAACCCATCGCACCCCTCAACACATCATAGAAAAACCTTTTTCAACCTTGTATTTATTATCCTTAGGTTGATTTTTCCGCCTGCTATATGGACAGGTTCTGTTTAATTAGCCTAATGTGCTACTCCAACCCCTGGGCTTGCTGAGGGCCCCAAAAATGTCGAATTTCGGCGAAGCGGTGGGTGTGTGCATGTCAGACAGACAGAATTTCAATTCGAGTGGGGAGCCATCCATCCAGGACCCAAGCCCAAACCCAAGCCAACCCTCGGCGGTCGGTTTTGCTGCTTGGTTGATTCGGTATATGGGGCCCACGTTGCGAATACGCAATTTGTATAGCTTCTACTGCGTGTTTGGCCTCTTGGAACGCTTTCCTCATAAATTGAGTTTACTCTTTTCGACAGCTTTGTTTTCCTTGCTTTCCCCTCCCCAAACTCCAACTCCAGTTCCATTTCCATCTGCTTCACCTAATTTCCTTTCGCATAAGTATCACATGTCTATGCTACCTGCTTTAGTGTATCCCTGGATTGTATCTTTGTATCTGTGCCTGTGTATCTGCTTTTGATTGTGATGGCTGGGTATTATTTCAATGTGTATGGAAATTATGGCGAATTATGGCTCCCAGACAAACCGTATTGTTGTTGGCCGTGTAACAATGGCTGCTGCTGCTGCTCAGCTCAAGTAGAAAATTGCTGGCTGAGATGAGATTGATTGAGCCATTTGATGAGGGACTGCCCTGGTGATTGGCGCTGGGAATAATGAGCATTTTTCAAGTACCTTAAGCTTATGGTCGAATTAACAACATGCTTGATTGTAGTACTTAATCTTATTCTCTGAAGAAACTAATTGATATAAATCTACATTAATTATGTAGCTAGAAAAGGCACCCTCACTGGCTGTGCTTTTTATTATAATTTAATAAACAATATTATAATTTCTGCTCTTTTCATTACTCTCAACTTAATGCAGAATTAAAATCCCCGATTCTAGCTAAACTATGGAAATAATAAAGTTTTCTAATTGCTAAAGTTGTAGTTTAGTTTTGCAGCCCAGTTTTCAACTCTCTTTGCTCTTTAAATACTTTTTGCTTTCTATATTTAGACCATTAGTTTTTGATTTTAGCCGAGTGCTTGCAGCAGGGTCAAGGGTTGTTGCCAAGTTACCTTGATCTTTGCCTGTTTTTGCCGTATTTTCCCCAATTCGCAAAAGTCGCAAAGAATTTGGTTAATTTGTAGTCTCATAGCCAGCAGCGAATAACTCGGCATGCAGACCCGCTATAATACATTTGTTTATATGCTTTTAAATATAAATATGTGCCGTCTTCTGGGCTCACTGCCATGTAATTATGTATGTCTCCGACCGAGAGCGTTGCATGGCATGGCATGGCATCGCATGGGCGCCTTCACATTGCTCTGTATTCTTATTCTATATTCTTTGCCCGCCTTGACAATGCACTTGAGTCAAGTTTGCTTCCTCTAGTTGGCCGGCTTTTCCTGGGCATTGCTCAGCATCCGAGCATCCGAGCATCCGAGCATCGGAGCATCTTGGCCACTGTTTCGCTTGACAAATGGCCAGAGGGCGGGGATAGATAGTCTCTGTCTGCGCATTTATTTATATCATTTTGTTTGCTGCCATATAGCTTCCTCATTCTGGCCACTTCGCTGATAAGCGTAATGTCACTTCTTGTCGTGCTCATTGTTTCCCTGCAGTTAATTAATTTTAATATTGCCAACGCTTGCACTTTTATGGCTCGCAGGCAACAATCGGTGGCAGCCATGCTGAGAATGACTGCTGTTTCTGTTTCTGCATTTTCGCAAAATTGCTTTCTGTTTGTAATACTTATTGATTCGAGAGAGTTAAGGGGTATATTGGGTTTGTAATTAGGTAGTTAATAGTGCAAAAAGTTAAAAAAAAGTAATAAATGAAATGAATTCTTAATAAAATACTAGGGTATTTAATGTTTTTAGGGGTCTGAGGGCAGGTATTACAGGCTCTAAAAATTGTATATTTATTCTTGATTGTAAAAACCTAATAAAGCTTGAATAAGAGAGTCTGGTATTTCATGTTCGTGTAATATTTTTATTTAATCTCAAGACAGTAGGAATTACAGTGAGTTTTCCCTTCAAATACTCTACTAATTTTAAAATAGTGGCCGCCACAAAGTATGCCATGCTTTTCGCTTCCGCAGGGTCAGGTATTTAATGGTCGTGTCATTTTTTTTCCTCTTCTGTTTTTCTTTTGTTGCTGTAAGGGGAAATGTGAAATGCTTTTAAAATGCTGCCAGTCGCTTGCAAAGGACATTTCCCTGCTCCTGCTCCTACTTTGCTTTTATAACTTTAAGCCCGGCGGCTGCTGGAACTTTCTCCTGTGGCCCGCCCACTTTCACTCTCCCACTATCCCTTTCGCCCGCGCCCGCTTTGATTGATCAATGTTGACAGATTTAACGAGCTGCTAAAGTGCAGCAAAACAATTCAATTATCCGGGAAAGCGAGTGTGTGTGTGTGTGTGTTGGCGGGCGGGGGGGAAAGTGGAAAGTCGAACGGATGAAAAGGAAATATTTGCGTACATTGTGGGGCAGTGTCATTGCCAGCTACCATCCTCACAAGTCTCACACTCTCTTTGCAACCTTCAAAGCCGGGACAGGCTGCTGCCTCGGCATTAAATAGGAGGAATTATTCATGTGCCACACGGCATCCGCTGTGCCCCGGCACCGTAGTATCTGGCAGCTAATAAATAATTCACATTGAATTAAATTGCGTGATTTCTTTTCGGGTTCGCCTGGCCACAAGTCGTAGCCCCCCCTCGTTTATGAAATGCAATTTCTGTCTTGAATTCACTCGCGCTGTTCATACCCCGCAGAATGAGCAAAATTATAAAAAATCCCCCGCATTCCACTTCATCTCGCATTCTTCTTGTAAGTTTTTCCTTTGGGTTTTTCCTCATTTTCACATACACGCACACGCAAGGTCGCTGCTCGCGCGATATATGAATTTAATCTCGCCGATTCTGATTCCGATTCCGATTTCCCCCCATGCCTCAGTTGGCGTAATGCGATTTTAATGCCGGCCAAGGCCCCGCCCCGTCTCTCTCACTGCCCCTGCTCTTCGCCCACAGGTGATTTCGATTGGGTCGGTATCAATTATATATCAATTATGCAAATCATAAATGGAGTCCCTAATAAAGCATATGGAAGCGTATATACACGAGCAGCTTAGAAAGGGTTGAGGGAACATGTTTACCTAAACCGGAAGGGGATTTACTTTTAGGAGGGGATTTGGGGATTTTCTGAGCCTATAAAGTATACTTTTCTTTTCTTGGAAAAGCTTTGTCAAAGGTTTATATTACTGGGATTTTTATAGTGATTTTGTTTGGTGTAAAATATATATAAATATAGAAGAAACTTGGAGAAAGTCTACTGTTGAGGGTTCATGAATTTTTCCTTATTAAAATATTATATAATAAAAATATTAAATAATATTAATAATAAGATTATATAAAGTGAAGTAAGTTTCAAAGACTTGTATTTAAAAATTTCAACAATAAACCAACTTAGTTCCCTGTTACCCTCCATAAGGACCACTAGAAATCCTAATAAATCCCATACACTCTCTGTAATTTATGGTGTCACCGGGACAAGACAATGGGCAACTATTATCACTCATTCAGTTAATGCTGATCCGTTAATTAAAGCAACGGTTAGCCATCGGTTATCATGAATATTTAATGCAAATTTAATTGATACGGGCCCATCGATTGGCCAATAAAATGGCATAATAATAAGCCTTGCATGTGGTGAGCTCGTAATTTTGACCCGCCCACCCCCAGTCCACGAGAGAGGTTTCAACACGCACAAGTTTTGTTCGAGCAGAAGGAGGAAAGAGGAGACAGTGATGTCCTGGAGGAGGACCTGGCAACTTTGAGCCCCGGCTGTCATTGCCAATTCCTGTTAATTTGTGTTAGAGCTCACATCCATTAGATGGTGAGCGATAGATGGGTGGACTTGGACTGGGTCACTTGACTAGAAAAGTGACTGGAAAAACTAAAGGAAATTGTAGTGTTTTTATGTAATTATTAAGATTAAATATATATAATATATCTATGATTTTTAGAGAAGTATTTAATGGATTTTAAGTGGCAAATTATTAAGGAGAAATTGTATTAATCCACAAAATATATAAACAAGCCTAAAAGTTATAAAAACCCATGCTCAATTTTCTAGTTTAATAGTTTAATAGATTATTTCTCTCCGTGTTTCTCTGCTCCTAAACATCCATACAAATAGCCACCTGGACCTCTGAGTTCTTTGGGCCTTGGCCTTGGCCATGCAAACCTGGCCAGAAATTTGCTTTGTGCCAAACTTTGTTGCGCCAACTTCCACAGAGTGAGGGGGAGAGACTTGGGTCCCGAAGTTTGACCCAAATCCCGACCCCGAAACCTCAGTAACTTCTGCTCTTCCCGGGAAAACGAAACAATTTAATGAGCAAAATGCGAAACACTCGCATGAATGAGTGACCGAGCGGCACAAAGAGCGAAATGTTTTTAATGAGGCTGCAGCCAGTTCTTTCTTTTTTTTTTGTTTTGTGGCCAAACTTTTGTTTTGTGTTTCTCAAAATTTAACATCCCCCCCCCCCCCTCGGTAATTACGACTAATTAATCTTTCTCTGTTGTCTTACTTGCAGCATCGCATCATCGTCTTGGGCAAACATGCAGCGATCCAAATGACAGCACGTTCCCGGGAAATAAATAAAACGTGAACTCACTTTGTGATATAACCGAGTAGCAGAAAGTACGTTAATTAAGCCCTAGTTACGCCTACGAATAGATACTGTAAACACTCTGAATATATTATTTTGGTAGCTCGAACTTTAGTTAGACGAAACCCACAAAAGACAGACAGCACTGCGAACAGAGAAACCCCTTAAAAGACACAGGACTCCCAGGACTAAGACCGTACTGAACCGAAACCACCGATAAATAGAACCTAAACCCTAGACTGTCTCCGAGATCTGGTCAAGATCAGGTTAGATCTAGTGCCACCATGCCACATGGGGACGGTGAGGAATGTACGTAATATATCCCGCCGATGAGCTCATCTGTATGACCTATGGTTTCTTTGCGCCCCGTGTGAAACCGCGACCCACACTCGACTGCCTCCGGGAGCCGCTCGTGCCCATCGAGATTCCGGAAAGGTCCCAGAGGAAAATCGCCATCAATAGCAGCAGCCCCAACAGAGCCGCCTCAACCAGCACCACCACCGCCGCCGCCGCCGTTGCCGCCGTCGTCCACTTCGAGGACACTCCGCCCATTGTCAACCAGCTGCCAGCAACTGCTTCGCCGGTTTTAGCCTCTTCCTATCCAGGTTCCCCGCCCGCCTCGCCGCTCTTCAGCTATCCAGGATCACCCACTGCCCTCAGCCCCAACGGAGGCAACTTCTTCAACTTCGAGGAGCCACCGCTGGTGCAGAGCCCGTACCAGTATCAGTCTCAGTATCCGCCTCTTTCTCAGTCACCCACCCAATCCCAATCCCAGAGCCTACCGCCCACGCCCACCCGCCGGACATCGCGCGCCTCCCTGACCCACTCCAACCACTCGAACCTCTCCAACCAGGGCTCCACGAAGCGGAGCAGCCTCCGGAGGAACTACCAGCGCCCGCCTGCTGCGTCGATGTATAATGACTATGATGATGCCAGCCAGTTGCCGGGGGGGAGCAGTGCCACTGGACCAGGACGAGCACCATTCCAGCGCAGCAGCGCAGCGTACGAGGAGGCGGGAGCATTAGAGTATGGCGATCTGCGTTCGAGGAGTCCCAGTATCTTTTTGGAGCCACCAACGCCAGATCCCACGCATGCCCACTTTGGGCCAGGATGGGGTCGTCCCATGTCGCCCATGGATTTGCCACCGGAACGGTCACCAGCGCCCAGCGGACCCGGTAGCAAGTCACCCACCGGCGGCAAGTCACGGCTGCGACCCAAGCTCCATCTGCCGCTGGGACGACTGGGGCGATCCAGCTCCTCGGACACCAAGGAGAGCAACAGACTGCGCGAGGACGTACACGTGCACGTGGAGAATCCGGTATTCAGCAGCGAGAATCTGCGCCAGAACAACTTCGATGCATTCTTCGAGGCCCGCGAGCCGGTCATCAAGGTACAGCCGCGCACGCCTCACACGGCGCCGGCGGACAGCAGGGGTTACTCGCCGCCCCTGCCCCTGGAGAACTATGCGGGGGTCTATGACTCACCGCGGACGCGGAGTCCCGCCGGCAAGGGCAGAGGCGGCAGCGGCGGAGGAGGATTATTTGCCAGGTCGCCCAAGGAGGAGCGTGAGAGAATGGCCGGCGCCAGATCCCGGAGTGCGGATCAGTGCGATGGAGCTACAGGCGCCAGTGGCGGCGGCGGCGGCAGCGGTGGTGGCAGTACAGCCGGAGCGCCCTCCAAAGGTGACAGGTGCCTTCCAAGTCTACTCTAGCACCTGCTAATCGAATCGTTTACAGTTGTCTTGCCGCGCGTCTCGTAGAGCAGCCTACAGATGATTGCCATAACATATCTTGGGGGCTGTTCCGGCTTTCACTTTCGGGGGAATTCGCTTACTCTTAAAGTTTTTAACTTGAGCTTTTCATAAAACCAAGAAATTCCCTTAAACTGGCGTAAATATTCAGTTTTATGCAAATTGCATTCGTTGGAAGTTAGAGTCGGAACAAGCTCCTTAATTAAAAGCAAACTTTACATCTGCTGCAAGTTTGAAACCGCAGTTTGAGTTATGTTTTGGAGTTTTCAAGTTGCGTTGAGTCCTGCATTTATCCTGGCATATCCTTGGTGTGCATTGTGTGTCTCTGGAAGGAGCATATTTAATGATGGAAGCTAGGAAATGATTATTGAATTGAGAGGAAATAAAAATACCCTGATTATGTCCGTTTAATAGAGCTTTCAGTTTTGAATGCTTATAATAAGATTTAAAACTATTATGTAACTTATAATTTGAAGCTTTTAATGAAAGAAATAACTAGAAATTCAAAAGGAAACTCTTTCCATGAGAAAAAACGTTAAATAATAGCTCCTCTAAGACAAGATTTAAGAATGTTAATTGAGTATTAAACTTATTTTCTTACTTAGATTATGTCCGCTTACCTTTTCAATATTAAAAATATAATTTAAAATATTAATTCAACTTTCCAATTGATTTCTTCAATAATAAATTGCTCATAAAATAATGTAATAAAATTCCAACAAACAAAAATTGTCAAAGCCTTGCAATAATAAATTGCAAATAAAATAATAAAAAAAATTCTCACAAAGGAAAAATTGTCAAAGCCTCGCACAATAGCCCCTCAGGGTTTCCAAGGATATATTTCTGTCACCTTTGGCTCAGCCAAAGTTTGCTTGCATTCCCATCCTTGTTCTGTCCTCGCTTGGTTAACTTTTTGGTACTAAACACACACACACTTAGGGGCATCGGGACTTAAAGAGCTTAGGATGCTTGCGTATTCATCGCCGCGATGCCTTATCGCTTGAGTCGAGCCAAAGGTGTTCCTTGCATGCATAATTGGATTACCTGGAGTGATGCAAACTGCAAAACTGCAAACTGCAAACAGCGACTGCAACTGGAAGTGCAACTGCCAGGCACGAGCACGCACATAATTCCTTGAAGGAAAGGACCCAGGACCCACCCCACCAAGGAGCCACAGCTGGAACAGCAGCAGCCGCACATCCTGCTGCGACTGTCGGTCCCCCGAAATGAATGTCAGCTTAGCAGCGCGTGAAGTGTAATCAACAACAACGATAACGACATCCTTGCAGCTGGCACGTGAGCTTGTGAGGCCTCCCAGGACCTCCGCCCACTCGAATTCATTTAAAAGTTCACACAGCGCGGCAAATTTGATGACCGACGGCAAAAGTAAATCAAGAGCTACGTGATCGCTGGCAATCTCGGACACGCCCCTCTTGTTTATTCCGCCTCTCAAATTGGACTGGATTGGGGCTAAAAGGATGCGACAGCTGGCCGACCATTTCATGCAGCGCGGTCCCTTAATAATTCCCATAGCATACTTTCGTGGGCGAGAGCAATGCAGCTCCTACATATTTCATTTGGACAGTAATTGAGTCTCGTGTGAGCGTTGTGTGCAAAACAAACACGACTGAGTCAAACCCAAAGACAGCCAGCCAAAACAGACAGACACTTTGGACACTTGGACACTAATGGGAAGGAGGGACTGAGCTGAGTGCCGGGAGTCCTCCTGAAACAATCACGAAACACACGAATCGAACAGGCCCTCGAGCGTTTTCAGTGTGCGTTCAAGCCAAATCTCGACTTTTGCCGCGCGGCAATGAAATTACGCTTCATTTATTGATTGAATTTTAAATGAGGGGACTCCCTACCACCCCCATCCCTCTCTCTCTCTCTCTCTCTCTGCCCAACTGCCTAACTTTGACTTTGGCCGCCAGCGGCAGACCGAAAGACCTGAAGACCAAAGGCAAGGACTAGAGAGAGGATCCTATAAGTATACAGTGGCGATGGAAATTATGGCATTAGGGTGCGATTTTCACAGGGGATTTTGGTTCTTGGTCATTTAGAGACATTAAAACCTTGATACATAATTATTTAAAAATTCAAATTGCATTGAAAATATTTAAAATTAATTTTACAAAATTTTGTTGGAAAGAGAAAACCCAAACAGTTAACAAATAATTTCTGTAAATATTATAAAAATAATTTTAAAAATATTTTAGCAATGCTGAAACCTCTATTAGTGTGACGGTTGTATAATTTCAACAGCCAGTGTACATTTTTCCTTGTATTGACTTTAGTAATGGGACTCAGGCTTAGGCGCTGTCTTAGAGACTGAAACACTCGAAATTTCCGACACAAAACGAACGAAAATAGCCGCCCAAGGAGGCGAAGGAAAAGTAAAGGGAAAAACCGAGGAAAATGTGGCAGTGGAAAGTGCTGCCTCCACTCATTATTTATGCATAAATACAAAAGGCAGCGATCTGTTTGATTGGTCGAAAGCAGTGGGGACGGCGGACTGAAGTGACTTGTGTATTTATCATGGCGTGGCCAAAATAATTCCTGACATTGCCCGACGGATACTTTATTCCATTTACCGAAAATCAAATCACATTTCGCTTTGATAAATCCTCATTTGTTTGCCTTCAATTCGGTTTGTTTTGTTTTGTTTGGAATTTGCGTTGCGTTCTTCTGTTTGTTTTCTCTCTTTAATTGTTTGATTAATTTTTTGCTTATGCCTTAAATAAAATTGAAATTACAATAAGATATTTTTCGATGCTGCTGAAACAGGTTCTTCGGTAAAATCTTCAAGTGGTCGAAGAAGTCGTAGGAGGATCTTCGGGTGGAGGGGACCACGCGGTGGTGCCCTTAGCCCCCAGGGCGGCAGCATGGCGTCCTACAACGGCGTGCTCAAGGATTACAGTCACAGCAGTTTGAACGAGGCTTTCAAATCCCAGAACAATGTCAACTTTAAGTTAATTAAAACAGGTGAGCAAAGCCAATCTATTTGGTGTGTGTAAGCCGCGTGTGTCGCCGAGTGTGCATGGTGTGTGTTCTGGTTGTGTGTGAGAGTGTGTGTGTAAGTCATATCCAATTCGTAGCCCCGCCACGGGAGACGACATGCCACCAGCTGACACGCAAGACGGCAGGTGGGCTGACGGTTAGTGCTGCCAGTAGGTCCTTTTTGGGGCCAAAAGGGAGATTTTTTTTATTAAGTGTGCTGCTAAATTGGACTTTACTTTGTGCCTTTGGTATAAATAATTTATTTATTAATTAAGAATTAATAAGGATAAGAAATAGGATATATATATATATCTTTAGTCATTGCAGGGCAACAATATTTATATTTTCTTTAAAAACAACAGCTTCAAAGTCAGTTTTGTTTGTTTTAAAAATATTGATATAATAAAACGACTTTAAGAAAATTTTTTATGAAAACATAGCTCCTTATAAATTCGTTATAGAGAGCATTCATGCCAAGGAACATTGTAATATATACCCTAAAAAATATTAAAATTGATTTTTAAGTTCCTCAAAATGTTGATATGTTAAGGTTATGCTTAAATTTCATATAAATTCAGAAAAACTACTAAATTATTCATAGTGTTTATGTTCAGATTTTCCCATTTTTTTTGCCAGCACTATCAGGAAAAACTGAAGCGTGTGGGAATCAGCAGGATAAGTTTCGGCTTACACACACACCTGTGCCTGCACCTTCGAAAAGGGAAAACAGGGGAACAACAGAAGCAATTTATGTGGCAGCATTTTATTTGATAAGTTCGTCGTTGTCGCTTTTATGGCTTATTGATTTCCATTGCCAATTGTCTCCGTGTCGAGCCGTCACATGGAGAGATAAATCTGTTATTCGGAGTACCCTTAGCCCAGTCAAAGCCTCGTAAATTCCAACCAACTCATCTTTGAGTGTGTTTATCCACACACACGGCGTACAATATCCGGCGCAGCTGCAACTTTTCGACATAACTTTGACTTTGAATTACGGCGCTGTCACTGAAAGTTGTCCCAGTAGAAAACACAGAGAACTACACGTTTCATTCCGCAGCATCAAAAGTTTTTAATAACATTTTTGCTGAGCCGAGGAAAATATTGATTAAATTAAAGTTAAAGGCTAGGGAAACAAGGAAAACTTTAGAGTTTTCAGGGCCTTGTCAACAACAACAGCAACCTGTTGGGTCTATAAACCTGCAGGTTCAAACGTTAAGAGGTTAAGAGCTTAAGAGGCTGAAAGCCAAACGAATGCTAAACCTGAGACACACATCCATATTCATACGTATATGGCACAATAATCGTAAATATGATGGATTATCCTGACAGGCAGTGACTGCCCGTTTAAAGAGCTCTCTCTTTCGAGTTTTACTGCACATAAACTTGGAGTGTTTTTTTCTGCCGTGGGGGAAACACAAAGTAAGAGCAATGGCAAATGTCTTACTTAAACTATGGCTGTAAAATTGCAGCTCCCTCTTCATCTGCCATTTCCGTTTCCGGCTCAGTTACTCTGCGTCTAATGCTTACGTAGTTTCGTCTCTCTCTCGTATAAAGCGTGACGACTGTTTTCTGGTTTTATTTTCCCAGCTTTCTTTTGACTTTGAATTTAATTCAATTACAGTATCCGATTTCTCCGAAACACTATCCCGTTTGTATGAAGAGCACGCGACTGCCCTTCAAGTTGCGGTGTCCAATTATCGCAAAAAGAATGCCGAATTACGAAAAGAAAGGTGAGTGTGCAAAGGTTAATATTATTGACAAGATTTTGATACCAAAATACGATATGTTTTGCAGACCCGCCTGCCACTTGGCCATTTTTCAGGCATGGGAAACATTCCTGCAGGAGGTCGAAACGGATTCACAGGCCTGCAACGACGTGGCCAGCGTCCTCTCCCGCCAGGTGAGTTTGCTAGGGATGACACTCAAGGCGATAAATTGAGATTCATCGATAATTAACGATATATAAAATATTCTTATAAATTAGTAATGACGATTTTAAAATATTTTAATACTTTATAATGTTTTCTTTTTCATTTTTAATATTTTTAAAATTATTTCAATAATCAATACAAAAACTTACCTTTAACTATTATCAAGTTCCATTAAATGACAGCCTTTCTCGCCAAAAACTTGCTGAAATCTTAATGGGTTAATGGCCATTTCGTGTCTGGTTAAATATTCAGTTGCCTTTCAATGAAAATAGAACTGCCAAAGAGCTTCGGAATGCAGTTGAAAGATTTTTTTAATTAAATTTAGTGTTGGAATTCAGGCGGAATGCTCCTTCGCTGATTCATTTTCATTTGTGCCCTTAGAAACCGAAAGCCAGATTTCTCTATTAATAATAATATATGATAATTTTATTTGTGCCAGTTACCGCATCGATCGGCTGTGTGGAAAACCACATGCGTTTGTTTGTCTCTCAAATTAAGGCAACAACAAAAAATTCCCAATTTGCATTATAAAAAGCAGACTCTAATTATGGTTAATTAGTGGGGGCGTGGCCTCGCTGGGGGCCTTGGGAAATGACATGTGTTTTTCGAGTGTCGAATAATGTTTGTTGTTTTCCCTTGCCTTTCCCTGGGTTTTTTTTTTCTTGTTGTTACACACATTTAATTTTCATTTTTCACGATGATTTGCTTCTTTTTTTCTGTGGTTGCCGGCTTACATAATTTATTTAACCTTACCCGCAGGTGTCGAGACCAATGCTGGATAAATCCTTTCATCGCAAAGTTCAAAGCCGTAAAATATTCACACACAGGGAGTCTTTTGAGACTATTATCGCAAAGACTGAAGAGAAGCTGTCAAAGGTGAGTGTGTGGGTAGCTAATTAAGGAAAAGTTATTAGAGTGCACCCAGGGAAATCAGAATGAACTGGTCTTTGAAGGATAATAACACTGAAGGTATGACTTGGAAGGATATGCTTTCTATTTGGTTTAGTGATTAAGCATTAATAGAGTCAGGAAACTATGAAATTCCACGAAATTTGTTTGATTTTCTTGAAAACATTAAAATTTAAATAAATTTCTGCGATAAAATTAACAGAAAGTAGTAGTTTTTTTAAATCAAAAACTCTTTACATAATCCTTAAAAAGGCTTCTTTTAATAACACATTAGTTTCTATTAATTAAATGAATTGCCTTTGTCATATTTTTAATAACTTTCATTTATAGCTGCGTGTCGCGAATTTAATTTAATAATTAAACCCCTCTTTAAGAATATAAAAGTTTAATGTTTATAGTTAAAATAAAATATGCAATGGCATGCCAATTTGGCAGAAAATTCCATTAGATATACCATTTCAATATTGCTATAAAAAACCATCTCTCTTTAGGTGGTTACCCTTTAACAATCTTTTCGTTCCACACAAAACACGCATACGCCCTGTAGACCGTTGCCCATTGTGTTGTGCCTGTGCGTGTTATTACCCATAAATTGAGGACCCATTCCCAATAACCATTTAAACCCTTACATTTGCCACATTCCCAGTGCCGGATGGACTACAAGCAGTGCCATCAGGCCCACCGACAGAATCCCAGCCAGCATTCGCTCACCGAATACATCGACGCCCACAACGCGTACGTGCAGCAACTGCATGCCACCAATGGCATGCTGGAGGCCTACCACTGCGACACCCTGCCCCAGCAGATGCAGGAGCTGGAGGAGATCCACAACGACCTGAGCGGCATTGTGTCCGATTCGCTGCTGCAGGGCGCCGATGTAATTGCCGGCAAGGTGAGTCCTAGCACTAAGAGGAGGGTTGGGGGTTTTAGGGTTGAGCAGTGATTTATCTCTGCAGCAGGTGGTTTCCTGTCCCACAGCACGGTTGCCATTTGTTCAGGCGCCTGGAATTCGAGTTAATTTTTGCGACGCTTTTGTTTCCTGGAAAATAATTTGTACACGATTATAATAATTGCCCAGAGTAGCAATTTGCTGTGGTAATTTGCCTAATGCTTGGGGGCAAAGCGGGATAGTATTGTTGACGTTTTTTTTCTACTCAGCTGGGGGTGTTTTTGTAGAGTAACAGTAGGGTAATTGTAGCAACTTTTAAAGGTAAAACGAACTATTTTCCCCCTCTGTGTTTACCGCTTGTCACAATTTCAGCTTGAAATCTTTGTGGCTAGGCACATTCACCTTTTTGTGACAGAAAATGAATTCTGTTTTGGTTTCTAAAGACCCTTTCCTTTGCAGGCCAGCGACCAGGCCAAGCGGTACAGCAGCCTGACCAGCCAATGCAGTGCGGTCTCGCCTCAACAGGATCTGGTGAACTTCGTCCGCTTGCTGGCCCAGCCATCGCAGGCTCAGAAGGTTCCAAGGCGGATGTTTGCCCCACCCCAAGGCGAGCCTGGCGATGAGGCGGGTGACCACAATGTGAGTAGCTGGGCGGACACAGAGAGAGAGAGAGAGAAACTGTAATCTTTACCACCTCTGGGATGTGTTTTTTCCAGGAGATGACGCCTTGTCTGAGGAACGAGCTGGTCTTTGACCGGCACTCCACCTTGTCGCAGCGCTCGGCACTGGAGTCGCTGAAGCGAGAGGCCATTGAATTGGAATTGCAAATACGTCAGTTGCAGGTAAGATGGGGATATCCAGGCACCGAAAGAAAATCTTTACAGATTGGAGAAAAAAAAAAAAAGAAAAGTGGGTTGTTTTTAGATTGTATAAAATGATTTATTGGGAAGATTTTTATGTTCCTTTAATTAAATTAATTTATTAAAGCATATATATATGAAGTCTTTATATCGTAGTTTTAAATTAGACCATTCTTAACCTTCAAAATTCAAATTATTCAACGAGCTGCAAGCCTGGTTCTTCTTTTTCCTGGACACTAGCATTCGTCTTCTCGCAGATTTTCCAAATTAATGACATAATTATTATGAGAAAATAATATTGAAGCACTGTTAAATGTCTAATTAGTTGAGCTATTTACGGAATTCCGCTTTAATATACTTACTAAATGTTGGTATTGAAAATATAAATATTTGAAAAAAGTCCAAGTTGTCTAACAGCGCATGGCAATGTCCAATGGTCCAGGTGAGGAGGGAAATGTAAATCCAATAATAGAGAAAGACCACATGAGCCTGGGGGAGGAGTTTGATTTTAATTATTTAAATTATATTAACTCCAACTCCTAACTTCCCGACTTACCCATTTTACTCCCAAGAAAAGCAGCACGGAATTAAGTAGAGTCATAAGATATACACCCACATGGAATTGATAGTGTGTGTAGTGATAAACGAGTTCGTACTTTTGATCTTTAAATATAAAATATACCCATTTGGGATCTGGAAACAATGACCTGGTGTCCAATTGGTAGACTAGATAATATGTCCAACAGATCTTCATTAAGCTCACTAAGGCTCCATAAAAAGCGATTAGCTGGCAGCCCCTCTCCAAATCAAGAAAATAAAAAGCACTATATAGTCGGGGAGACTTTTGCCAAGCTGCACTTATATATTGCCAGCAAAGTTTGGTTTTAATTTTAAACATTTTTAAAGGAATAACAAAAGGAATATTATGATAGAATTCTGGTGAACTTTTAAGGGCCAGCCTACTTAGAAACCACATTTCCAAAAACCTCTAAAGAAAGCTAGCTTGAAGTTTATAGAACTAAATTTAAAATTATTTATTTTTCTTCATAAATATATTATTAATTGCCTCCTTAGGACTCCATTGATGCCCTGAATCGCACCCAAACCCGCGGCATCGAGGGCCAACTGTACAACAAGGTCAATGAGCTGCAGGAGGATTTGTCCATGAAGAAGTTCGACCTAAGGGCCAAGCAAATCCATTTGGCGGCCATACGAGCTCAGGTGAGTCTTATAACCATAATTTTTCCCATTTTCCAAGGTGAAAAGCGTCAAAGCTTAGCGGGAAAACCTACCCAGCAAAAGCTTGCACAAGTCCAACCATTTTGAAATTACATAAGTTTGCTTTACAGGAAGCTTTCTTCACAGCTTTCCATGAACCTGTTGCTATTAGCTTTTCCGGGGGCTTTTCATGGCTTAGATGGGGGCTGCCTTTAGGCGGGGTCTCGCCCCCTTTTGCACGCTTGAGAGTACACATGAACTGGCGCTCGTATGTGGGTCAAACAGCTGAGTCCTGGCATCTGTCTCCTGCGCATGTGACCAAAGAACTCAGTGTGGGCTAGGTCTGTCCTTCGCTTTCGCTTGTTTGGTCCTGTGGCATTAGTCCTGCGGTAGATTAGCTTGTGCGTGGTCAGTGCGGCGATAATGGCTTGATTTCAGTGTGCTTTTTCCCCCAATGGCTCTTAGTGATATCTTGATTTTCCTGTAAAAGTGTGTGATTTTTTTACTGTATCCTTCTCCAAAGAGTCAAGGTGCAGAACTTCTTTCTGTGGCCATATTTACGTAGACTTTTGAGGGGGCTTAGAAGAACTGTAACCTCAACCTCGTAGGCTCCGTGAATCAGCTGTTGCCGAACACAGCTCGGAAAACTGTTTCCCAGAGAGAGCGAGAGAGAGAGACAGTGTGTGGAAAATTGCATGCCAAGGAGCGTTGCCAGACTTTTCCACCTCCGATGTTGCCTGTTTATAAAAGCAACGTGCAACCGTTGCTCCGAGTCAGTCACGTGCTTGCATTCCGACGTATACGTAACGCGGGTCTACTGCTCCGCACCAGCTGGTTGATCCGTTCGACAAATTAGCCGTAGTCGTAGCTGAGCCGTATCCGTGTCCGTAGACGTAGCCATAGCCGTAACCGTAATCGTAACCGTAGTGCCGTAGCCGTGCCGCCGTCGTCGTTGTCATCGTCCTCGTCGCCGTAGTCGTGCTCGCGTCGCTTCTGAGGTGTGATTGGCCGCCGCCGAGAAACCGAAACCGAAACCGAGAAGAATGACAACCAGAAACCCCACAAAATAAAATATAATCCAGCAAATTAACTAAAGAAAACTACTCCCCCAACAGACACCATTCATATATATCCTTCTAATATATATTTAAATATATATGCCATAATTTTAGAGCTCAGTTCAGGGCAGGCTTTTCTAGGCGAGACATATATAAATTAGATAAAAAAACCCCCACAGAGCAGGCTCAGGCACACACAAGAACAAAGATAAATTGAATTTCGAGTTCAGCGTAAGTAACTAACTGATCCAAAACTAGTAATGCAACCAACTACTTAGTCCAGAGTCCATGTTAACCAACTCTTAGCTTTATTAACCAATCACGCATACGCACCGTGCGCCCAAAACGAATTCGAACTCGTCAAAACACTGCCAGAATTTCTTTCAACTCTTGCTTGCTTGTCATTTCTTTCTAAACAAAATTCGAAAATAAATACTAGACAAGTAGTGGAAATTCTTGAAAGCGAAAATAAAAACCAGTCACCAATCAGAGATTTTTGCAAAATAAGAAATTAACAAAAATAAAACTTAGCTAAACTCTATGTACTGTAAATAACAAATACTCTTTGCTAAAACCTAGTTGTAGCTATCAATATATAATCTTTACTAGTAATGGCCACATCAACTATGTAAGAATCTAAACGGAGCTAGAGGCTCGGCTCGCTTTGCATTTTGTCATTTCGTGGGTGCAGTCGTAAATCGCACCTAAAAACACACGTACTTGTAAAACACACCTTAACAACAACAACAACTACTACTACTACTACTGCTACACCACTTCCGCATCCGCATTCGCCACCGTTTCCGCATCCTTAGTCTTATTCGATGTCGCGTGGAGTGGAAACCCGTTTGTGAACGGCCAAATCTCTTGGCTAAATCAGAGCGACACCTCGATTGGGATTGAAATTGTTTAGAACACTTTGCGTACCCGTATCACTCGTACTCGTACACACACCTACCACCCCCCCACGTACTATATAAAGAGCCCATATATACATATATCTGCCCACCACCATGCGCGTTATCGTTCTGAAAAAGAATCGCACTAACAAACGCGGCACGCCCACGGCATCCGGGGCGAACTCCTCGCGAGAGCCGCCCAAAAAATCGCCGTACACCAAAGTAAGAATCAAATTCGATATTTACCATCCATATTTGGTTTTGCTTACGTTATGTGAACGATATAACGAGCGTTTCCACCTTTGTTTCCTGTTCGAATTTGCCAGTGCAATCAATTTTTGAGTTATCGCCGGGTCAATATCTGCAAACTATAAAACCGAAATGCAAAAGCAAATGCAATTACTTAGCTGTAATAATAATAATAATACTAGCATGTTCAAGTAGCAATCTCTGCATATATATATATATTTAGCTCAAAAATTGGTTGTAGTGGCCAGGCATGAAATCTATTTACTCTTGTATAAATAGCCTTTTATCTTAGCTTGTAAGCTGTTATACATTTTACTTTATTTGTACTTAAAATAAATATATTCATATTTGTTGGTGAGACAATTTTCCGTCCTCTTAAACCTCTTGGTCTTGTTTGTACAGGACTTCCATTTCCGTGAGACTGGCACGAAGTTTGTCTTGCAATTTCAAAATTAAAGATGCAACCACTAGGCAAAAATAGAGTTTAATGACTGTAACAAAAACTCTTTAATAACTAATTTAATATGTAATTATAATTAAATTGACTTACTAAGAAAAGTGCATAGAAAAAACATGGACGTGAGATCAATGCCTTCCATTAGGTGTATTATCAAGTCGATTGTCTTGGACAGCATAGTTATGAAAAGCCAAAGGATAAGGCAGGGTATATGGGCCTGTAATTTGTAACATTCATTTTGATAAATTTTAATTTGAAATTAAAGCCTTAATTTGTATTTATATTAACTCACCAACTCGGTTCCCATAAGGAGTATCAAAGAATTCAAAAGAGTCAACGTTTCGAGGGCATTGCCCAAGTAAGGATGGTCTATAAAATGGGATTCCTGGGAATACCAGTAAATTCTATAAATTAGTTTTGGATTTAAGGAATATATTAGGGACTTAATCCATACCTCACGACTTAAATATATTTGCATTCCACTGATTAAAGCTTCGATGAGGGCTATCATTCGGCAACCAGTTTTCAAGCTGAAGATATAGAAGCAGCTTTGCAGCCAGTCGGCTCCTTGGTCTCTTCTTTTAATAGACGATTCCAGCAAATTTCGTATATACGACATTTTCAAATGAATCCGATTTCTATTCTTATTTCCCGTAGAATGATAATGGCTGTGAGTAAATGCTGCCAGCCTACTAATGAACTTTTCAGGCAATGGCTACTGATTGAGTTTTTGGGTTCACTTCCGGATTTCGGTCAGCGTTCGTTGGAGAATTAAGTGCACAAGAAAATCCAATTTGATTTATTCGCTTCGCATGGCCGAAATCGAAAGAGAGCACGAAAATGGAGGGAAAATCTAAAACAATTCAATTTTCCAAGTGTGGCGGCGTCGGCGGCGAGAAGGAAAAAATCGCTTCCGTCCGTCGGTCGGTCGGTTGCTACAATACTTGTTCAACTTTCTGCCCGAGTCGATGGCACAATCAGTTGCCCATAAGCGAAATTCCTTTACTGATTTCCTTTTAAAAGCATTTTTCGAATTGTCTTGACTGGCGAAGGAGCGCAGCCACTTGAACCTGCCAGGAATCGCTGCCTTTGGCCATTCGGAGGGTTCCCTCATTTCACAACCATTTCGGGGACCTGTTTTACCGAAGCCCCGAGGGCAACAGCGTGTTTCCCATTTTATTTATTATTGTTTGGCGTGCTTCTCTCCTTTTCCACCCTGTTGTACTCCTGCTGCATTGACAACTTTGCTCCCTGCAATCCAATATGCTGAAAATTATTTCATTTCGATTGAGAGAGAATGCCAGAAAACTCATTCAATTAATTAAAAGCAGTCGAGACGGCATTATTTTCAGCGATTTAAAATGCACAAGAGAAGATTTTGCTGGCCACCTGGCAAAGGCGATTAATTTCCGAAGGTCCTTTGAGGAGATCTGCAGCTCCACTGCCCGGGTTTATGCCCACGCCAAGAGCAGGCTCCTGGGAAAGGAGGTGAAGGTCAGAGGGCTTGCGCTCCTAAAGGGTTAATTTTAAATTTATGGCCCTGCTCGGCCTTACTTATTCCCACTTCGAGTCCCATGTCCCCATGTTACTGGCTGCCTTCATAGGCCAAATCCGTAGGCCAATCGTGAGGGGAAGCAACAAATTTGCACGTTAACCGCAACCAAAGCAACAATGGGGCAGGCTTCCTCGATTTATGGACGAGTGTGGGTGTGTTTTTGGAAGTGTGTGGGAAGTGTGACGTGTGCGTGTGTGCGTGTGTGGGTGACACGGTGATATTTCTCTGGGTTCCGGACACGTTATCTGGCCAACAACTCTGGTTTTGGCCCTTGTTGTTGCCTGCTACTTTATTTTATTGCTTTAATAAATATGAAATGCGCTTACTTTTTTCCTTTTCCTTTGCTTTTCTTTCTTTATTTTTCCCTTTTTTTTGGCATAGTTTTTCCGCGTCACTCGGCCCCAAAAGAGGCCCAAAAGAGGCCCCAATTAGTTGCCCAAATTGGGTTCTTCTTTATGACAATCCTCTTAATCTTAATCACCCAAGTTGATGGCCATCAGAAGGAATTGATGCTAGGAATATTTATGCCTCTGTTTCCCTCTCATTTGCTTGGGCGTAAATTTTAATTAATCATAAAAACGCTGGCATAAAAATGCCAACAGGTCTGACGCCTTGCGCGGTATTCTTTTCCTTGGCCTAGCATATCCTGGAATTCATATTCATGTTTAATAATAAATCACAAGATGCCGCGCCGGAGCCCGAGGGCAATTGCGGTTGCATCCTTGGAATCCACAGAACGAACACCCATCCTCCCCCTGCGGCCACATCCTGGCCAAGAGAAAGCTGGGGAAAAGGGAAAGTCAAATGCCAAAAGGAAGCCGGGAGTAAAATGGTGCCGTCATAAAAGGATTTGCGGCTAAAGGCAAATTTAATTAAAGACATCACACACAATGGCGATGAATCAGAAGCTGAATCCAGGGCTCAAGCCTTTTAATTGCCAACTACCTGGTGCGGCAACCATTATGGCCAAAACAGCGAACAGCGAACACAGCGAACAATGGGAATTCATTTGGGAATTTTCGGTATCAATTAACCGGCGCTCCCATTCATCATCATCGGAGAACCGTATCTCACGGATGTATGCTTCAACTAATTTAGTGAATGAACATGCCGCGAAAATGTTCTGCAGTTTTGCATTTTCCCGCTAAGAGTTTTGTTGTTTTCGCTGATGAATATTTAAGTGGCGCCTGCCCTTGGGGGGAACTTCTACAGAAACAAAAAGAAAAAAACACTTTTCAGTTTTGCGATTTCTGGCACCCGCCAAGGGTACAGTCTCCCATGTATGTATGTATATCTACATATCTGTGTGGAGCATTCATTAAATTTTCATTTGAAAATCAGCAGAAATGCTGCTGTAATCTCTTCTAGTCATTTGTTTTCCACCAGCCACTAGGACTTGCTATCCATGGCAGAGATCCTTGACAGGCCAGGGAAATATTCGCCTGTCAGCAGGAGGAGCCAAGCCAAGCCAAGCCAAGTTGATGGAAATTTGTGAAATTGGTAGAAAAAGTGCAAGGACAGGCAAATCGTAACTTGATATGCTTGTGTCTTGAATATTTTATTGCTTCCTTGGAGATAAATCTGGTCCCCCAACTAGGTTGGGCCAGTATTACAATTGTTAAATAAAATATTACCAAGGACAAACCAAAAAAATGAAGACATAATGTGGGAAAACATAGAGCTAATTCCGTATGTAAAATGTCTAAATAAAATGAACACCAAAAAGTGCTTCGGATTTGAGGTGAGAATTTATTTCTCTTTTCGAAAGAGAGTTTGGGCAAAAATGTGTCAGTTTAATTTGTATAAATTCTCAGGCTGGCAGATTTAGGTGAGAACTTTTGCTTGCTTCTGCTATAAATAAACTATTGACAGTTGAAATAGCTTGAGTTATTTTTAATTAAAAGAATTGGAAGAAAGAAATTGGGTAATTTATTTGATTTTTATACACTTTTGGGGTTTTATAATTGTAGTCAGAAGCTTAAAAGGCAGTAAAGGAGTATTTTTAGACCTTGAAAATTATATATATTCTTGATCAGCATCAACAGGCGAGTCTTTCTATATTTTTTTTTTAATTTTATAAAATTTCAAAAAGTTATTAAATAATTTTAATGTCTTAAATCCGCTTAGTTTTTCTTCCAAACTTTCTTCCAACTTTAGCAGATTTTTTTTGCTAATTAAACTCTAAACTTTTTCCTATTATAAACACACCTAAGAAATAGTTAAAAACTTGTCTGGTTTGAGTTTTCCTTTTTCTATTATGGCTAGAAAATTGTTTGATCTATTCCCCCAGCCAATCGAATGGCTTGAATGGCATTTTTTATTTCTCCCCAGTCGGTTCAGTTCGGTTTGGTTTGGTTTTGTGTGTTTTGGGAAAATTTACGATTGCGTCAAAAAGTGTGCTCACAATGCCGGGTTGCCAATAAAGTCCACGCTTTATGGAGGACCGAAGCAGGATTTGGGGTGGAGAAGCAGGCTAAAGCAGGAGCAGCAGCAAGAGCAGGGTTCTAATGGTTTTAAAAATGCGCTCACCCACTAATGCGAACCCTTCAGATCCGCTTTTCCGGCTCCTGTGAAAGTGACGGCTGTTTATCTGACATTCATAGTTTATGCTCCATGTTTCTGCTCACCTTTCTCAACAAGATAAACGCAGTAGCAGCAGAGTTTTCATTGGAAAATGGGATGAAAGAAAATGGCCAGAAATATAAAGGAGGGAGAGGGATCAAGAGGAGCAGAAGCTGGAGCAGCAGCTTCAAGCAGGAGGAGCAATGATAAAACTAGTAAAGCAAACAACATTGTTTGACTTTGTGGATTTGGTGAGCCATGGAGCAATTCCACTCTGTTTGCTCTACTCTCCTCCCACTTCATTTCCCCAAGTCTCTAAGCCTTCCAATTCTCTATTTTCCATTCTTCAATCCCCTTTTCGCTGCGCCACTGCCTCAAAGCATTTTTGGCAGTTAACCCGTAAAGATGATAAATGCGAATGTCTTTGCCGTTTGAGTTTGAGTTGTTGCAGTGCCTACTCAAGGAATTTATGGCAAGGCGAATTTCAAGGGAAAAAACCAAGGATTTTTTCTGTACCAATTTCAAATAGCTCGACATTTTTTATACTCAGTAAGATTTAAGAGTTTTACAGAATGTTTGCTACTCTTTAAAATGTAGCCAGAAGGAAGAAACATAAGCCATATTATTTATAAAAGAAATTACCAATTTTTCCAAGACTTTTCCTTTTGCTATAACCTTCTTCTTAACTCCCAAACAATCAGAGAAAATTGAGGGGAAAAAAAGGCCAGACCAAGCTGCTTGAGTTGGGCTCTCGTCTCTTTTGGTGGAGATTGACAGGCGGCCAGCTGGCCGGATGCCATCCTTCGTGCATCTCTCCTGGCCAGGAACAGAAAGTCACATTAATCAACACTTAAACGTTTAATTGCCGTACATTAATCTTGAGGTTAAGCCGCCTTCGCCTCCCCCTTTTGGCCCCCGACTGTGTGTGGGTGTGTTCTTGCGGCCTTTTTGCGACTCCGGAGCATTAATTGTGTCATTTGGCAATTAACTTTCCAACCCAAAGACCAACCCACTCCTCTTGCCCTCGTTTAGTCGGGGTGACAAATTCGAGGCTCGCCGCTTGTAAATATTGATGAGACGCCACCGCCACTGCCAGGAGGTGGCATCAAATCCTGGCCCAAACCAAACAGTTGATGGACCGTTGCCAAAATTATGTTCGAGCTTATGCCGCTGGCTTGCAGCTGTCGCAGTTTTGATTGAAATATGAGCAGCCAGAGTCCTGCGGAGACCAGAGTTTCTGGCTTTCGCGACGAGTTAATTAATTTCCACGTTGACATTTCACTCGGCTGTATATTTAATGAGAGCGGTCTGCGGTCGCTGACTCACTCTGCCTTCACTCTGCCTTCGCTCTGGCTTTACTCCCATTTATCCCTATCAACATATATTTATCCTCGGCTGACGGGCAAAAATAATGTACATAATGTTGCGGCTAAAGTTGATCCTAAGTGCAAAAATAGAAGACTAAATAAATTCCATAATTTCATTTGGTCGCCCGCTGCATATTCAATCAGTGAAAAGTTTTTCCGGCAAAGGAAAAGAAGGAAAATCATAAAGCTTACCAGCCGCATAATCTATAGCCTTCTCTTTTTAACGTTTCAGCTTACAGCATTTGCTGTCTCTTTCAGTGGTGCATGAAGTACATGTAGTACTGTGTGTACACTAAGAACAAAACTATTAAACAATAATGGGAAAATTTCTTGAAAAGAATTTAGGAATATTTAAGAAATTTAAGTAATTTGAATTATCAGCCTTAATTTAGCCTTTATTATTTGAAATTTTAATGTAGAATAATGCAAAATTCTTAGCTTTTTTTCTCCCCGTGCATTTATTTGCTTTAGCGAGTTGCATTTCTCTTTCAAAAGGAAAAGTTTTGCACTATTTGCTTGGCACTTGTCTTTTATTTTGCCTTACACTTACACTCGCCCTTCTGCTGCCGCTTCCAATTTTCCTCTCCCTCCTCCCCCTGCCCCCTTTGGCTTTCCTTTTTATTTTCCGCTTTTTCAATTTTTATTTATGCAAATAAGTTTCGCCTGGCATTGTTGGCCGCCGCCGCCGTTGCTTGTTATCGCATAAGGATGTTGTTACAAGTCTACTTCTCGTTCTCCGCCCCTGTCGTTGTCTATATATCTGCTATCTGCTATCTGCTGTATATATATTCGGTTTTTCCTTATTTTTTGTATTATTTTTTTGTATTTTCTGTGGGCCCTGCCAGCATGTAGATGTTGTCTATGGCTGGCCGCCCACGACAAGTGTTACGAGTGTCAGTAAAATAGTTGAATAATGGCAAATGCCGGGGCAGAGGCAGGGAGGCTGGCGGGCATCATCAGCTGGCAGCTGAATGATACTGTCTGCTCTTCGTTGTCGAAAGTTTAATTATCACTGTGTTCTCTCCCTCTCTGTGTGTCAGTGTGTGTATGAGAGCCATGTGAGTTTTAGTTTGCTGTTTGAATTTTAAACTTTTTCACCCCGAAAAATCCCTCAGCTAGTTCCTTTTTCTGACTGGCATTTCTGTGGTCTGAACTGTGAACTTTGTGCATTTGAACTTTTTCTTTTGGTTCGCTCTCTACCTCTTGCTGTTATAGTTTTTTCCTGGAGTAGGAGCAGTTTCATTCTCTGTGGTCAATAGCCATTGCATACTTTGTGGCAAATTCGAAGAAATCACGCATACGCCGTGTGTTTGGCAATTAACTCGAGCTCCTGAGCATTTTGTAATGCCCAGCCAGGCGGTAGTCAAGCCAAACAAATTTCCATATTCCATACTCCATATTCATATGCACACCAGCCACACCCTCTCACACACACACACACACACACTCACGCATTTTATCGCAGTTGCAATTTTTTTTTGGTGTGCCTCGGCCACAGACTCATGCATTTTTATTACTGCTGTCGTTAGTGCTTTGCATATATTATTAGGAGGCGCCTCTGCAGCTGCAAAATGTGTCCACCCGCACAAATGCCATCAGCAGGGGGAGGAGTGGGTGGCTGTGGAGCTGTGGAGCAGCGTGTGCCGCACTCATTTGCAGCGTTTGAAATATGCCAAGGAGCTGCCACAAATTTGCGTGCCGAGAAATCAATGTATAGCTACAGAGAAAGTAAAAACTAGATTTTATATTTATTATTAAATAAGTTGTTGGAAATTTAATTATTTATGAAGTTATGATGAAAGTATGTAGCAATTCGAATGAAATTTTAATTGGAAAACGAACTAAATAGTTTATAAAAAATGGTTTTAATACATTTTCTCCATTATTTATTTTATAAAGTATTTAAAAAGGCATTTTAAATACAATATGCTTTACAGATCAAAAGTCGAGCTCATAAAATGTTCCTGTTCGAAAAAGTGATTATCAAATTATAACACAAATTTTCCAATAAATTTTCCTCCCTGTAGCGAAATTGGTGCAAGTGTTTTCCCCTAACGAAGGACTCCCAGACTTCCATCCACTACTCCCATTTCACTTAGTCTCCATTTGAAGTGCTGCCTGGAGCATGCACTTCATTACAGTGCCAGGCATTTCTCAGGTTTCACCAGCTCGTCCTGCTCCGTTCCCCCTTTTTTTCGGGCAAATGGTAAACGCTGCCACGTGATGTGCATAGACAAGCGGATTTTGCACTGATCGATGCACGATGCGCGCGGCTGCAAATGAAAATCGCGACAGCCAATTCAGTGACACCATCAATTTGCTATAAATCAGCGGGGTAAATGGGAAAACAGGGGTGGGGCTGCTGGGGTCCAGGCTGCTGCTGCGATTGGAGTACTGTGGATATGCATGTGCCATTTAATCTTTGCTTTCGCTGACGTCGTGACAACTTGATTGCGAATCTCTCTCGCCGAGAATTGTTCCGAGCCATTTGATTCGGTTGAGTTTACCAGGACTCCAGAGCTTCAGAGCAGCTCCACAGCTCTAGAGTCCAGATTCCGCTCCACAAAACTTTGTGGCACGTTTCTGGCTTCAATTAAAGCCTCGTTATGTAAGAAACTTTCCAATTGCCAGCGAGTATTATGTCTTGTGTTGGGTGTTGCATAGAAACCTTGTCTCTGGAAGTAAAATAAATATATATTTCTATAGTGAACACATTTAAAAATAAGAAAACTTTTAATAAATTAAGTAAAAATAGATAATAAAACACATCGACACATCGATACATTATAAATTTATAAAATATTAAACTTTATTTTAATGTTGCGATATACAAATGTTCTTTAATCGATTTTCTGTTTAATATATCGTCATAGAGATAATCGATTTTCCAACCTCCAAAGCAAGTACTTGCTCTTCTTTGTTCTTATTTTAAAATCAAGATAAAATCTTTCTAAGGTTAAATGCTATATTTTAAAATATTTTCAATACAATATTCAGCGCGATAATTTTGCTAATATATCGCTAGAGACCTTTCCTCTCCATACAAGTACATCCCTAATGGAAAATACAATAAATGAGGAAGCCAGGGAGGCTGAGAACTGGTTTACCAATCTAAAAACCCAACTGCGAGAGTGCGAGTAAGTGCAACTGGTACAAGGCCGTAAGTTTTTGCAGCACATTGAGCCACAAAGCTCAGAACGTGGCGCTTTCTTTTATACATTTGCCTCGCTTCGTTCAGGTTTTACCTCCATATAGTGCATATAGTATATGTGCTATATAGTCTAGTACGAGTACAGCTTTCGCACTCTCAATGGCTGTTCGGAAATGTGTGTGGGTGGAGGGGGGCGTGTCGCATTTAAGCCGCAGAAATCGCCTTGGGGTCCACCGTCTTATGTGGCTTTAATAGAAAACGAGCGGAAAATCGCTTATTATGCCAAAAGGAAATAGTTGCTCTTCCCGTTTGGCGTTTCTAGTTTTTCGTTTCATGTTTCTGGTTTCCCCCTTCCTTTTTGGAAAATGTGCCACCGACAGCAGTGGTAATTCGACTTTATATATTTTCTTGGTCTTAGCCATGAACCATGAGTGAGGCTGGGAAATTAGGCCAAAGCACTCCGACTTGACTTGAGCTTAATTGCACAGGGATCCACTACAGAGATGTGAGATCTCTAGCTGGCTTACAGTGGCTTTAATTGGATTCAAATCGCCCAACGATTCGAATAGATTACCCTTGAACTGGCTTTACGGTGGAGTTTACGTGCCCGGCATAGTTATCGTTTCATTTCACACTCATTGTCCTGCTCATTTGCCTGTGAAACGCAAACAGTATACAATTGTGGGTGGACGGGAGGGAGGTCCTGGCTCTGGTGTTAGCAATAATATTTTCAAAGAAAACATTTTTCGTGCCCGCTCATCGCCATGTTCAATTTATAAACGATTCGTGCCGCAAATGCATTGGCATGGAATTTTAATTGGATGATTTTTGGCCCGAGCCACGTGTTTTTGGCCAAAAAGGAAAAACTATGCCATAAACATATGTACCAAAAAGGAGGAGGAGGACACAGGCAGAGAGTCGAGTTTAAGCAGCTTTGCCGTCAAATATTTCAATGTTGTTCCAGACGCTGTGCTGCCAAAGATAATCCCCTAGCTCAACACATATTTTGTGTTGGCTGGACATGGACGGTAGAACGGGGGGCGTGGTCCTTGTGGGCGTTTTTGGGTCCAGGCACGAACAACTTTCATTTCCACATTGGCAGGCCATAAACGAGCTTGGGACGTGGGAGCATGGAGAGTGTCCTGCTCCAGTATGTATATATATATATATACATATACATATATGTATAATGATGTGGTCTTCCAGTCTTCAGTCCTGCCAAGCGTGAAATGTATGACAAAAGGAGCAAAACAAAGCTGGGCGAGTGTTAAGCTAAAAATACATGCACAAGGCACACACACACGCAGCCGTAACAATGGCGAAATCCAGCAAAATCAACACCCAGGATCCTGACAAGGGGGACTACGGACTACGGACTCCGGACTCCGGACTCGGGGAGCAGCTGCTCAAATCCAATAACAAATTATATGCACTAGACAATTGGTCCTTTATTGCGACGAGAACGGCGACGACGTCGACGACGACGGCAACGACAACGACGACTTTTATGCGAAAAGTGCAAAATGATTTACGATTATGTTGATAAAATGGCTTAAATAGTATTTTCATTTCTTGATGCTCGAGTGCACTTTGTGGCATCATCTTCGCCACATCCTTTGCCTCTCCTGGCCTCCTGGCATCCTTGCTCTCCCACACACACTCTCACACACCCGCTTTCAATTGTCTGTTGCGGCAAAAGTGCCGTATGATTTGTTTGCGCTTAAGCAACGACGACAGCCAAGAAAGGCAGCATACTTTTCTGCGTCAGGATAACGCTCACACATGGATCCCGAGTGTCCCGTGGGTGTGTGTGTGTGCGGGCTGCCTTGAAATATTCATGGCCCTGACGCTCCCTGGCCTGTCCTTTTGCTATTTATTTTTGTTTTTTACTCGTCCCAGCATCTCACTTTAAGTCTTGACTTTAAAAACTTTTCCCTTCTCCTGTTTGCATATAAGAAAATCTTTGCCGAAAAGCAGTATCCCATCGAATCACTAGCCATATTCAGCCGACATTGGTTTCGCTTATGCCAGAGCTTGCGTCTGAATAATGAATGGCTGAGTCGGAGGAAACCTCGGTTTTTCTTGTTGGCTTCTTCCATTCGCAAGTTTTAAGTGCACTGAGAAGAATTTTAGAGGGGTTTTCAAAGGATAAAAGAGTGAATTTTATTTGTTAAGATAAGGAAATAGGTTTTACTAATTTTTAAAATATTTCTTGGCTTAAGAAAATATTCAAACCGAGTATTTCTAAGGCATAGAGCACAAAGAAAGACTTATTTTGCTGATTTCTGTTTCTTTTTGGATAGTTTTTTGTTATGAGTTATTTGTTATATATTTATAAATATTTTTAATATTTAAATATACAAAATTCTGCTTTAAGAAAAGCCCAAATTAAAATCCTTTCAGTTTTTCCATAAACCAGAGCACGCTTTAAAAGCACTTCTGGTTTTCAATGTATTATTAAAATAAGCAAACACCCACTTTCCATAATAGTTTGTAATATAAACACTTTTCTGTTGTATAAAAAATACATTTTGAGCTCAAAAAAACCTCGTATTAATATATTCACATTCAGGCATATGCAAATTTCCTTTTGTTGGCTGAAAATAAATTTTTTCTTTGCGTGATAGCCATATGCGTGCTGCAGCTGCATCTGCCTTTATTGATTAAGGCACTCCGAAAAATAGAGAAAAAGGAGCTGAGACTGATCCAGGATGCAGGAGCTGCGCATGAAATATTTATGCACTCGCTTGGCATAATTGAATGAAACCGCAAACGTCGTCGGCGGGGAGTTCATCTCCATTTATTTTTTTTTTGGCAGCTATGCGTGGCGGTTAAGACGTGCCGACATTAACCGACAGGTTGGCCATGTTAGCAGGATCTTTGACATTCGGTAGCTTCCTAGGCAAACCCATAAACCTAAATCCAATTACTTTACACACACCATGACACCCCCGTACTCGAACGCGCAATTGACTTTGGCTGGCTAAAGGCAAATTGCCCGTGAAATTATGGCAAATACTTCAAGTTTGAAGCCAGGCGCCGGCAGAGCACATAAATCACAGCTGCCCAGGGCCCAAGGCAATCAAATTGTAGCTTATTTACTATTATTTATTATTACGATTATCCTTGGAGTGGAGGCCGGGATACCCATTAGTTGTGTATCCGAATGGATGATGGGCTTATGAGAGGTCTAGTAGCAGCTGAAATCGGTCTTTAGCCCCCTCACCAACTGACCTGACCTGGCTGAATGTCCGATTGACTGACTAAATGACCGTTGGACTGGCTCTAATTGGATTTTCGATTTTCTACTTGTTCCACGCACGCCATGTCCCTCCCCCTCCTGCCCCTCCCTCGGCGCTGTTTTCGCTCTTGTCGCGCTGATGGCGATTAACTTAATTAATGTCACACACTAATGACAACTCAATGCGATTATGCTGACATCTGCACTGGCGGCGGACTAAATTAAATTGAGAAATTAACAATGAGCCCGAGAGAGAGAGAGAGAGAGAGAGCGAACGAATAAATTGGAATTTCAATCGACAATCCCAGGCTCGAGTGGGCAACTCAACTCGATTAATAAATGAATTGCTAATGAGTGCTCTGGCTTCGCCTCCGCCCTGGCAAAGAGGGAGTGACTTTTTAAGCCCCTAATTAGTTCGTTATGAATGGGAGTGCCGCCGACTGGATGGCTGAGTAAACTCAACGAGTTTGGTTGTAGTCATTCTCCTAATATTGGTAGGACCCTGCTGATCAGGACCTGCTTGTCAGTTCCACTTGATCCACATTCCGCAGGAGAAGCAGCAACAGCAGTGGCAGCCGTGGCAGCCGTGGCAGCAGCTGCAGTGGCAAAAAAACAAACATGCTGTGGGTCCTTCGGTAGTCCAATTGAGAATGCAAATGTGTTTGGAAAAGGGCACTGGGAGAAAGGGAGAGGAAAAATTATAAGTCTTACTTTTCTGAAGAAAATGTTGTGGAATTTTAAAAATATTAAACAGATTCCTTGCCTTTTTCATAACTTCAAAAATATTAAAAAACTTTGATTAAACATTTTTTCGGTTTATAAATGATCCCCTTAAGTTTCCTCCATTTTCGGCCTGATTGAAAATTATTTGGCTCAGTGCCAGCGACTATCCCTGTGACTGCTGACTGTCTCCTGCTGTTGCTCAATCATCGGTTCGGCGGGGCTGAGCTGAGGCCTTGTCATCGCCAGCTACACTAACAGCCTATAATCGCAACTTAACATGCTAACAGCGCAGCAGCAGAAGCAGGAGCAGGTTTTCCAAGGAGCCCTGGCAGTGGCTGAAGCATCAGGGCAAACATCCTTCACATGCCGGATATCGCACAATCTCGTCTAAAACAAAAAGAGAGAAAAAAAAAATACAGCTTGACAGGCTTCAGCCTCTGCCCCAGTCAGTGGCTTCCGAGAGGTTCGTGTTGCACTAAATGACTCGCCCACAGCCCTCATCCTCATCCTTAACCAGGACCCACCTCTCACATATGACAGGAGGGGAAGGGAGGCTGTGTCGAGTGCGTTGCACTGAATTTTACAGCCTTTGTTGCTCTCTCTCTCGGCTGAGCTTGTGTTTTATATGCGTTTATCTCTCTGGCTGCCCTGCCCGGTGCATGTGATGCTGCTTGCTGCCTGCTGCCTGCTCCTTGCAAGGATCCCAGCTGGCTGTTGTTGCCCGCTTTGCTTATTGGCAGAGAGGAGGTCCTTGTGCCTGAGTAACGTTTACAAACATCCAGTTGAGTGGCTCTGAGTGTCATTGTTCTTGAACATTTGAACATGTGTTGTCAATGCGAGACCTGGCATAGCTGAATGCGTTCTTTTAAAAGCTCTACAGAGAGAGAAAATGAGGGGGATAAGATTTAATTACTATAGGAAAGTAAAGGAGATTCATTTGATGTAATATTTTCCAAAAGGTTAAAGAGATTTTTATTTGATTTCAAGAATTTTCTTTTAGTTAATTTCTACTTTTAATTTCTATTTCTTTTTTCTTTACTTAATCAAAGAAATGTTCTATAAAATTGCTTAACCCTGAAGCACGATTTGATTCAAGTTTTAATTGAATGTCTCGCGGCTGCAAAGGATAAAACTTTTATCCCTCTTTTGCCACCTTTTCGCCTCGCTGCTCACTTTGCCAATATCTTGGCCAAATCCAATATAGCCTAGCCGCCAATTGCAAGCGCAGCAGAAGCAAGAGCAGAAGCAGCAACAGCCAAAGCAGAAGCAGGAATCAGCAAAAGCAGAAGCAGCTAGCAGCAGTCACCAGGGCAGAAGTGCAGCTACAACCATTAGCATTTGACAGAAGAATAGAAGAATGGAATAGAAGTCAACAGAAGTGGGGGCCAAGTGAGCCAAGCCTCTTGGAGTGCGAAAAGGCGAGAGATGGGGAAAAATATTTGCGCTGCCAGAAATTGACAACTGTTTGCTTAGTTGAGAGTGTTTGCTCCGAGCCTTCGATGCAGCTGCTGCTGGCACTGAAAGCGGAAATTTGACACTCTCCTTGCCACTTTCACTTTCACGTTCACTGTCACTTTCAGTTGGGAAGAGAAGGAGCGGCAGCCGCAGGGCCATAAACAGGGGAATAGATATAGTTGGAGAAGGAGGATAGTGCCGGCAATAGTGGCCCGGAGGAAGATGAAAACATTCCATTTGCTAGAATGTTGCGCGTTATATCAGCTTACGTTTTAATGGCACTGCTCTGGCAGTCAATGATATAGTTTCGTTAGCCGTTCGCCAGAGCAGAAATCTGCAATTACAAGCTGCTGTTCATGGTGGCGATGCTGCTGCTGCTGCTGCCGGGACCTATTTGATTACCAATTGCTGGCGGAGCGAAGGATATCTGGTGATGGCTTTTAATTGCCGCATCCATTTCAAAAGGAGCACTAATGCAGCAGCAACTCGTTCGCTGGAAAATGGAGAAGACAAAGAGAGAGAGAGTGGTAATTGGGAACAGGATGGTTTCAAGGATACTGCCAGGGATTAAAGCTGAAAGCCATGAAAACTTCGATTAGGATTAAGACTTGTTTAAAGCTTTCCTCTTGTTATTATTTAAATTTGAAATTGTAGCCAAGTTAACTTAACTTTAATCCATCAACTTGAATTGCTGGATTTCTCTTTTCTAAATTACTTTCACTGTCGCCTCGAATATCGATTAAGATTGTCCACAGACAAAGTTCTTCCCCAAAAATCAGGCTAGTCCAGAAAGTCTATTTTCTTGTCCATAAATTTGTAATACGTATTTCCACAGAAAACTTTTTTTTGAGGCAAAAAACAACAACAAACAAACTTGCCACCGGCAGAAGGGCACTTTCCAGCGAATCGATAAAAAGAAATGACTAGCAGGAAAGTGTAAATAGAACTATTTGACCCTGGACAACATCATAAATATGTCAGACGTTGACCAAAAACAATTTGTCAGCAAAGGGACTAGGACTAGGGAGGGTCTCTACCGTTAACATCTAATAATATTATGTTCCGCCCGACTTTAATCAATAAATTGTACTATTAGTAAACTGCCTGGAACACACACACCCAAACCCCCATCGCCTGCAGTTTGCCTTGCAAGTTTGAAGCTGGTTTGTTGGATGGCCCGCAAATATTTGTGTGCTGCTTGTGGCAGACTCGTAACGATGCCCGAAAATATGAGTCCGACAAGGACTTATTTGCCGGGCCCACAGGCGGAGGAGAGATACCCATGCACACACATGCGGGTGTGGCAGCCACATCTTTGCTCCTTCGCTGATGCTGCTCCTTGGCTCCTCACGTGTGTGTGTGTGCCTTGGCTGGTCGTGCTCCTTTGGCATCGTTTGGCTAACAAGCTGCAGCTGCAGTCCACTGGAAGAAATTAAGGAGTTGTGCTTAAAAATATCCTTGAGCTTGGTTAATTAATAATATATTTTAAGAATCAATGTAAGAGTCTTCTTTAGAGATATTTTTTTAGTTTTTAATATCTTCAAAATATATTTTCTTGCCCAAATAAAATTCCTAAAAAATATTCCATAAAACTTTCTCCAAGTGCATCACCCACCCACCATCAGTTTCCGTATTTTTTGCACTCTCCCTTGTCTGAGGCCAGCACAATGTATGAAGGATGCCAGGCAGAGTCCTAGCTAGGAGCAATTTGTCGGGCCGGAGCTGGGGCCGGAGCTCAGAGCCGGAGCTGTCCTGCCCGCTTGCTTAATTTTACATCAAATTTATAACTGACTTATTGGCACTTGGCACTGGGATTATGCCTTCCAGGCCAGCACTTCCCAACTGCAGAGATGCCTTGCTGCACTGCACAACTTATTACGTATACGCAGCGTGTGAGGGAAAAGTTTTTGCCAGCCTGCGGGGCACAGAAAGAGAGATCAGGTAGTTGGAAATTCAAATAGTGCCGGAAGGGAGGTGGAAGCTCGGTCCAAAGCCCCAAACCGAAATACTTCATTTATGCAATTTGCAATATTGGCAACTCAGCACAGGAGTGGCCGCATCCCTAGGCTCTCCTGTCCTGTACCTCACCGCTGGCAGCTGTCGTCGGTTTGGCTCCACCTCCTTGTACTCACCCACTTCTTTTTTTTATCAAGAGCAATTTTGCACTTTCTTTGGCTTGGCCTTTTAATAAATTCCGCCAAGCTTTGCATTTTCAGCAGTTTTTCCCGGCAACATTTCTCCGTTGCCACCTCGGCTGCTGTTTCGTGTTTCGGTTTTCGTTTTTCTTCATTTTCCTGTTTTTTTTTTCAGCTGCTCTTTGTGCTGATTTTAACACTTTTCGAAATTTCCGAGTAGGCCACGAAATTGGCAGAGGGCACAAGCCAAGGCAGGCGGCTGGGTTTGGGTTTTTTGGCACCGGCTTCCCCAGCTTCATTTTTTGCTGGCATTTTAATGAAAATTTAAATAATTGAAAAGCGTGTTGCAAGTGCGACAGGCGGAGTCCGCGTCCGCTGATAGTGCTGCATATTAATGAGACCAGCTTCCGTTCGCTTTAAGGGCACTCAGTTAAAGCGATTTGGCAGGTAACCAAAAAGGTGTCTCCACATCTCCTTTGGCTGCAGCTTGCACAGCGTTTGACAGTGACAAATGAATGCTTTTATGGCCGCGACCCCGTCCACAAAGAGCGGGCACAAGCATTAAAAGTTTCGTGTTGGACAAACTGACACCCCAAGGCAGGTATTCAGAGAGTACATGGAGAAAAAATGGGTTGTTATTCTTAAGGATATCATAAGGTTTTCAAATCTAAACTGTCTACTTTTCTCTAAGAAGTTTGTTTATTTAAAAATCATCTTATTTGTTATAGTAAACTCTTCCTTTATAAACTAAACAGCTTCATAATTTTTGATATATTTTCCCTCTGTGCATTTACACACACCTAAGAAAAGCTTGTCGTCATAACCTAGGTGCCACATCTCTCCTGCACAAGTGTGTGTCCTGCTAAGGCTTTGGCTTATGCCTTGACAGGAAGTGGTCCCGGCTACTTACCACGCAGTCATGTCCAACACTTGCCTCTATTTATACAGACAGCCTGCTGTCTCATGCTTCCTACTCTTGATCCTGCTACTGCTCCTGCTCCTGGTATTTCTCCTCGGCCGTGTCCTGTTTACCAAACGAATTAAATTGTTCGCCTCGAGTGTATTTTGTGTTTTGACGCACAAACATGCTCCGGTGTTTTGTTGTTTTGTTGTTTTGAGCCTGGAGGCCCCCTCGTTGAATTTGTTAATCTGTGCCACTCAATCAGCGAGAGCTGCGAAGAGCCGGGTGAAAGCCATCGTTGCCATCAATTTTAGCTCCTTGCCGACACACTAATTATGCACGTGCCAGGGATACAGTGGGGGATAACCCGAAAATAAGTGGCAAGCAAATGGTAACTAGGAATGAAGTGAGAATGCTTTGGAGGGTAAACTAGATAGAGGGGATTTTCAGCTGAAAATGTATTAAAAAGTCAAGTAAACTATCTCTTTAAATATAAACCATAAACTGGTAAAGCTTTAATTGTGATTATACTTTTAAATCCTTGAATTTATTGTACTTCTGATAGGCTTTACTCACGACATTAATCCACTTGAACCATCGTACATACACCTGAAAGCCCCAAAGATACGCCACGTACGCTGTCTCTATCTGTGCCAGAAATTGTGCTTATTAAGTTTTGCCGTCGATTGGCATTCACACGGGGACTCTCTGGTACGCCCACCTGGGCCTATATGATTAACGACTGCATTCGCACTTATATATACTATATACAAGCTGGCCGGGGAGACAAATGTGACGAGCATTTGACATCAATTATCGCGCCTGGCCTTAGCCAAAGCTATATAACGTTGCCATAGAATCCGTCCCCGCCTCTGGGAGCTACGTGAGCCAGAGCCCCATCGATTTTCATCCATGAAGTTGGCTTAAGCCTGTCATTGAGTAACGCGACTCGTGTGCAGGCAGTCAGGCAGGCAGGCAGGAAGCACAGCACACGGAACTCGAGCCAAGGCCAAGTTAATTGATTTTTTATTAGCAGGCAACCAGCTAACCAAATGCTTGGTATATATGTATATATGTGTATATGGTATACTCACCTGAAGGCCGTCACAGTTACAAAACTCCAGAAACTCAAGGCTTTCTAAATCAAAGCCTGGCAGAAGTTTCAATTCACCTGAAAAAGTTCTCTTTGGTACATATTGCTTTTATTATTTTCACAGAAAAAATGAAAGCGGCCTCTGTATATCATTGATAATTGAAAACTAACCGAAAATAGTCGAGTTTTTGGGCTATATTTGGTGACTACAGTGAATTCAGCTTTAAGCAATTTTATTGAAATTTTCAAATAATCTTTATAATAAATTTCTAATAAATACAGATGAGTCTTTGCCTCTCTTTTCATCTTAAATTAAACTAATTAAATTGCAAATAAAACATTTAAAATCATTAAAACTAAATTTCTTTAATAAAACATTTCAATTTAAACGAATTTTCAACATTTTTTGAACCCCTCAAAAAACCCATTATGTCAGTTTCAAGTTAACAAAGTGTTCACTGTATCCGGTTTGGCAGAGTGACAGCGCTTTTCGTTGTGATGAAAAACCGCAACGAGATAAAAAATTGACAATTTTCAATTTGAGTTGCGGAAATATTTTGATTTCCTTTCTGGTTTTGTGCACAAAAAACGTGCAGAATTCGCCTGGGCATGGGCATGGGCACATATGCTGGCAGGGCACCCCAAGCGGTGTGTGTGTGTGGGCGAACGGTGTGTGTGCACTCACATGTCCCGCTTGTCGCAAATATTTTCCGCTCCATTTCCCGCAGAAGAAAGGCGGGAAAAGCGGAGGGGGGCGGTGATGGTAGCTGGAGCAGAAAAGCCACAGCGGACGGCACTTTGTCAGTGCAATAAAAGTTTGCGTGTGAATTGTGCTGCCCAGAAGACAAGAAGAGGGCTTCAAGCTGCTGCTGGTGTTTTCCTGATGCTGCCGGCTTAATCAGCTGGGAAAGGAGTCAGCGGGGGGGGAGGTGGCAAGGGGAAAGTAGGAAAATGTACGGGGGCCTGGGAAATGGACTCTGCGGGGCCTTTGGGAAAGCATGCACTTTAAATTATGCATATAATTCGCCCGCTCGCCCCACCAAGTAATTAAGTAGATAGCAGCCAATGTGAGCCCTCACTGCGTATACGTGATACGTACATAATATAACCATCTGCATATGTATGTGTGATTTGCGTGAGTGGGCGTGTGTGTTGTCAGTGATGAGTTATCTTTTTTCTGGCTAGTAATTTTAATAGGATTTAATATATACAATATTTAAATTTATTAGTATTCAATTATAAATGAATATATTCTTCATCAGTATGAACAGGCGAGTTAATTTGTATAAATATATTGATTTACAGACTCTAAAATGAGGGTATTTTAGATATTCTCGATGATATATTAAGGCAAGAAATCAAGTGATTAATTCTTTTATTTTTAATATATTTCTTAAAATTAAATAACTAATATAAATCAAATCACCCCTTTCTAGAAAATCTAGCTAGTTTTTCTCTACATTTTATGAGCACCTCTGTCATGAGTATGCCAGTGTGTGGTGTTCGAGGTGTAAGCCAGCCTCAAATGAGTATTTACGAGTGTGTGGGGGCGAGTGTTCGAGCCTGTGGGGAGTGCGTTGTGAGGCTTGGCAGCGTTTTAATTAGAAATTCATGCGCCTAGTTGAGCGGCGTCAGTAAACTTTTGTAAGCTCCGCTTGACTGGCTCTCACTCGACTTGACTTACGCCCCCGTCGGAATCGGTATCCTGAGCCCAGCAAAAAAGAGTTACCTTTCCGTAGTTCGTCTTTTTTATTTATTTTTTTGTTTTTTTGCATATTGATTGATAAGCTAACCCGGCCAAAGTATATGGTATATAGACACGAAAATAAACTAAACCATTGAGGCTGTTGATAAATCGCTTTTAGGCTGACACGTCCTGGCCATTTATCAAAGCAATAAAAACAGATTCGATAGATGGGCAAGGTCAGATTGCCGATTCATTCTACACATTCCGCATGCAAATTGAATTAAAGCAATCTTAATTACATCGCCCGGATTAAGCTGTGAGCTCAGGAAACCGAAAACTTTCACCGCAGAGCAGGCGAGGCGAGACGGTTGCCTGGGTTCTGGTTCTGTTTCTGATTCTGGGCAGGACGAGCACGTAGCCTGGCCAGGATCTGCTTCTACTTGGTGCTGGTGGTGTGGCGGCGTAAACCGAGTATGTCATTTATTGAATCAAAAACCACTCAGCTATTGAAAATCAATTTGCACTGCAACAGCTGCGGAAGTCTGAATCGGAGGAAAGGAAAGTCAGTCTACGGAAAAGTGTCCGCACGACCACATGGCATTTTCCGCTCTACACTTGCAATAATAATAAAAGTACATGAAAAGCAGAAAACTCAGCACTGTTTGGGGGGGTGTGTGTGTTTGTGATCAGCAGTCGTTGCACATAACGCCTTTTAAACCAATTCAAAATCGAGTTAAGGGCCCCAAGGACGCAACATTCACCTGTATGCAAAATGATGCGGCAGAGCCACTGAAAATTGATGGCAGTCACGTAGAGGAGCCAGACCATGGAAAAGCTCACATGGAATTTTCCTCGTTTTCCGTTTTGCTTTTCTTTTTTTTGTGTGTGTGTGTGTGTGTGTTTGGCGGCGGCAATAAAAATGAAAAGCCCGAGCGAAAATGCAAATTACATTCAGAAGTGGAAAAGATGTGAAGATGCAAGTGTCATTACAGGAAGAATCAGAGGGCATTTCACGGAGCTTAACCAGGCGCACACACATCCTTGAGGATTTTCCCCCATTCGCCATTTTCTGGGCTTAATGAAGGGGTCCAGGGTCGCCTCTACCCTTACTCTCTTTTTATTTCCCAGAGAGCAGCTTAGGGGGCCCATTGGTCGTAAAACAAATTGGGGAGTTGCCTTACACCACCACACCACCACACCTCACCTGAAAATAAATAAAGGCTACACAAGGTCCCACCCCCAAGGACTCTGAGGCGTTGAGCCTGAAGCTGAGCCGATTACCCTTATCAGCAGCAGCTGACCCAAGTCCAGTTGTACTGCAAATAGCACTCTGCAATTTTATTTGTGGCCAATAAATTGCACAACGGCATTCAGCTTTCGTATGCGACTTTACATATTTATCAGGAGCTGGAAATATGGCAGGAATGGCACGAGCTGCGGTGAGCCTGGCCACAGGATAACCCGCAACCGGACAGGTTTGACTTGCCTGTGTCAGCCAGTCAGTCAATCCTTGCTCTTGCCATCTCTCAATCGCCAGGACTTGGGGTAGTGTTATTGTTGCTGATGCCAACTGATGCGGCGGCTGTTGTTGGTTGTCAAATGCAAACTGTGCCGCCTCAGAATCTCGGTCTCTCTTTGCTGGATATCCTGTACTTTTTTGGTATAAAAAGGGGTATATAAGTTTATTAAACACTTAAAAAAAATGACAAGAGAAAATTACTTCAGTTTGGGGACTTATTCAGCTTTTAAATAACTATTTATCTTTCTCTTTCTCAAAGTGGACACTTAGTTAACGAAAAGATAAACCTAATCCCTGAAAATCCTCTCGAAAATACACACAAAACTTTCCTTAATAAAGGACCCCGCCTTAAGACCGCCCTTCAATTTGGAAAATTGCTTTTAGATTTGGGCCCAAATTTTCAGGCCATCAAAGGTAATTGTGTGGAAAGTCTTTAAGGCTGATTATATATACTTAAATATATATATTAAATCCTTGAATTACTGGGTATATAAAAGTCCTTTCTGTAAGGTTTTCCTTAGGCCCCACAGAGTTGTGGCTGTTGCAGATGTCTGTTGCAGTTGACACAAGCAATTTGGCGGCTCTGTTAATGAAAATTGAAAAGTGTTTCGCTGGCATTACGCATACGCCAAGGGGTCCCAGTCATGGTTGAGAGTCCTGGATCTATGATGCATTGTGAGAGCGATGTGGCTGCATAATCGCTGTTCCACATTCCTGCAAACAGGCAAACAACAAGCAAAGCCATTAGAAGTTGCAACACCCCCCTGTAATCCCCGTTTCCCTAGTTTTCCCTGGGTTTTTCCCCGTTTTTCCCTTCCATTTTCTCCTCCTGTTTTTGTGTCGAGTCATTTTTGCGCTCAAAAGCACTCACTAAAACAAATAAACACTTTGCGCATTGTTTCGTTTTGACAAATGCGTGTAATTTACGGAAATGTTGTGTTTGTCCATCCTCTTGCTCCTCGCCAAGTCTTGGGCGTATTTGCCGAGCTCTTGGACTCCTCTCTCAGCCAGACTGACAATTAGTTGGTGCTGCAAGCTGGTCCTCCTCCCTCTTGGCCAGTCTCCCTCGCAGTTACACTTACTCCAGATTACAAACTGGCTGCAACGGGCCGCTAGAAAAATATAGGTTAAAATGGATGCTGCCAGTATGGTAGCCTTCTCTCTGCTGCTCATCAAAGTGGCAATAAAATATGCTTTCATATTGCCAGCCGCTCGTCGAATGGCTCATCGTGGGCCAATTGAGGCGCTTATTACAAGGTGGCCCTGGGAGTGGTTATAAGGGGGCGGACGGTCGGTGGTGGGTGTGGCAGCTGCTATCGGCCTGTGGTTAAGCAGATCAAGCATGGAATCACAAAGGATCCGAGTCCTTTGTTGCCCCGGACGCTTTGTTGTGGCCTTAATGAGGAAATTTCCATTGGCCAGCTTGCGCTTGAGTTGGCAATTTACGATACCTTTGTGGTTTCAATCTAGCAATGGGCAACATAATTAAAAATTGTGACAGCCATAAATTTTGTTTTTGGGTTCCTCTGGAGACGCAGATAATTAAACTCGCCAGTCCAGTCTCTAGTTCCCTCTTCGGAGGGCCTAAAAAAAAATGGAGAGCAAAGCTCTAAACTGGCAGAAAGTAGCTTAAAAAGCCAACTGAAATCAATTAGGTCGCAATTTATGTCAGGAGAGTGGAAGCCATAGTTTCTGAGGGAGGTTGGGGTTGGTTTGTGAGCTCCACTTTAAGCCTTTTTGGGTCCCTGGCAACATTTGATTTCAGGCTAGCTGCAGCAGCAGCAGCTGCTCCTGATTGCACTGCCTGGCAGGAGGATGCCCACATCTCCCTGCTGTCCGCCCGAATATTCCCCAAGCTGCCCTCCTGCTCCTCCTCCTCCTCTGCCCATTTAGCAGCTGGCTGCGGGCTTTGACGTCGCCTTTTGGATGGGACTTGGCCTGTTGTAAAGTGTCAAAACGTGTACTTGTCGCTGGCAGGATGCTGCTGCTGCTGCTCCTGCTGCTGCAGCTCCTTTAATTTGAATTTTATGCACTGCATGCATAAATTTATGGCCCGGGACCCGCCTTCAAATGGCGACGACAATGACAAAGGCAACATGACAGGCACATGTCCATTATGGCCAGACGCCACTCAGGCGGGAATGTCTCCAGCGCTGCCGCCTTCTACTGCTCCTCCTTCGGCATTTAAATGTGCTGGTTTCCGCCAAAAGAGCACAGGCCGGGGGAGAGCTCAAGGTTCTCTCTGCTTATCTTTTGGCCACGTCTTGAACTCTTCTCTTGACCCAAGAAAGTCCCTGAGCCGTAAGGAATACGATTAAATCGCATAGGGGCTAGAGGGGAACGGGACAACAATATTTCCATTTCCGGAGGAATTTGTGTAAAAATTAATTACTCATTAAATATGGGCGCTTTTGTGCTGGGTGAAAAATTAATTTTTAATTGCCATTGTGTGTGCTTTTTCTCACTGAGTGAATTAATTTTTATCGGCAAATTCTTTGCAATCGCTAAATGGCATTCCAGTGAATTTCATTCTGGGATACATTGATTTTGATATCGCTGGGCGCGCCATATGGAAGCCGAGCTGCATGGCAGCCTTAATATCCTGCCTGCCTGTCAGTTGCTGCCCACCCACCCATTGCCGCCTCCCGTGTGACCTCGTCCCCCCCAGCTCCTGTCGGGCTGTCAAAGTGCTAAAAATAACATGTTGAAAATGGGGTTGGGGGAAAGCGAAAAATTGAAGGAGAACCGATACCGATACCGAAAACGAAACCGAAACCGAATCGGAAACCAAAATGGGGAATGCAGGCGAACGATGCACGGTGCGCGTTTCTGCTGCATTATAAATACCGCAATCGCATTGAGTGCCATGATTTTTAACTTGTTTTGACTGCTCCTCGTTTTCCCACACTCTCTGTCTCTCCACTGACATCATAAAATCACGCTCCACTTCTGTCTGCAAAGTGCGAAAATGCTTTCGAGATGATGCGATTGACGGGGCTAACACCGAAAAGTTAATGGAACTTGACAGGCAGTGAGCGAAATTATTGAAATTGAAACAATGTGGGGTCCTAGAGGGTATATAGGTTTACCAAAAAAATTCCTAAGTACTAAAAATCACATAAAAAGCATTCAAAAAGCATGCTTTCATATGATAACAGTGTATTTTATGAGCTTAATTTTATGTAAAATGTATTATTAGAAACATAATTAGTATCAACTTTCAGCTTTAACTATTCCATAATTTTTTACCACCAACAACAACCTGTTAATAGCCGCGATTCTAGTGGGTTTGTGGTGATAAAAAAAAACTACGAAACTAAAGCAAATTAAATGCATGGCCAAAGCTCATCTAATTATGCAACGCACTTGACAGATAGCAACCAAACCGAACTACTAACAACGCACGATAACAACGAGGATAGCAATGGCAAGGACAACTAGGCTTACTAAACTGTGACCCCATGTCACACGTGGTTTTAATTATTGTTACAGGATATGCTAGTGCGTTTGTGTTTGTGCTTGTGTGTCCTGTGTGCGCCTCTGTAAGTGTGTGTGCGTGTGTGCTTGGCATAATTACATTTTGTGGCATTCAGCAAAGTGTTGATTATTAATTAAAATGGCTTTATTTAACGGCTGGCGTTGGCCATCATTGTATCAGTTAAATATTTAGGCATTCCTTTGCCTAAACACTGTCCATGTAATCATGGCTCCATTATGGCATAACGAGCATTTTAAAGGTGCACAGGGGTAATTTTGGGGAGAATTTAATTATTAGTAAAATACTATTATTTTTTAAATGCAATATGGATAATAAGTATTCTTAAATAATAGTTTTTCACATTTTATAAAAGCTTTCATGTCCCTTTTACTCGTCGAATTTACTCGCCATCTTTACTCGTTATCTTTTCTCGTAGCCTTCACTAGCAGTCTTTTCCTTACTCGTCGACTTATATGAAGTTATCTTAGGCTTATCGTCTTATTTCGTTGTATTCTCCCGTAATCTGAATCCTCTTAGCTGTAGTCTTTAAGGTTACTTACTCGTCGTTGTTCTCTTTCGGCTTCTGAAATCGTATATTTTACTCGTCCTTATGCTGGTCGTCTTTGCTAGTCATTCCACTCTTCATAGTCAGGGTCTTTACTCGGTGTTCTGCTTGATCTGTTCGATGGTCAAAGTTTAGGGAAATCGCACTCGCTATATTATTTCGACATATTGTTCACTCACTTTAACTTTGTTTGGGTAATCAAATAACCTAACGAATAAAAGTTATCTAGCTTAGACACGCTAAGATTGCTTAAATATATATTTTTTATTTATAATTTACTTTTTGTTTACAAGCAAATCTATATTTAATTTTCCCCCAGTGCACGTTGTATTTAAGTGTCCTGTGTATGCATGTGGCTAAAACTGAAATCAAAATGGTTGGCAAATAGCTGCAGACAAAGTTGTGCTGCGAGTTGCGAGTGTTAATGGCTTGTAATTAAACTGCAACGTGAGACGTTTAAGTGGAAATTGCATTTTGGGCTAATGCACATCCTTTTTGTTTTCTCTTCCCCCCATCTCTCTTTTTCTCTTTCTCCACGTATTTTGCAGAAGGATCTGTTCGTGAGCAAAGTTGAGCCAACGTCGCCGCGAAACGAACGCAAATTCTCCGCTGCCACAGCGCCATCGATGAAAACAAAGTGGCTGAAAGCATTTAAGAGCCTAAAGCCCGCTGGTTCTGGTTCAGCACAACAAGCGGATAGGTGAGTACTGGTCTAGGCATTTTCCGTACGGTTTTTACCCACCCACCCACCTGCCATTTTCCTCGAGCACCACCCAACCACCCACCAAGTCCAACCTTGCCCGTTACACAACATTATCGGGCTTGAAGCAGGGCCCATTAAGTCGAATACAAGCCGCGGCAGCGAGTATCTAGTATCTACGTATTTATAGTGCTTATAGTGGAGCGGCAAGGGCGCAGGGCCGTCAGATACAAAATGAAATAGTGCGGAGGCGGCGCCACAAAAAAAAAAAAAGAACTAAGAGGGAAAAAAGGGAGAATTGGAAAATCGGAATAGTGGAAAGTAGCGGGGGTAAAGGGTCGGACCCGCACATTAATATGACTAAAAGCTTGCGGAAAACGCGAAAAATTATTCGGGCATTCAAGGAGAGAGGAGCAACCGCAGAATCCGCCGGAATCCCTATCGTGCTCACAAAGGCATTCCTCCTAATATTTGCACAATCCGCATTATGCAGGGGGGGTGGTGGTGGCAAATTGCACTTGCAATTTACCAGAGATAACCAGATAATAGTACCTAGGTTTAAGCTAAGCTAAGTCTCTACTCGCCATAATAATGATGATGATCTCTCCTCCACTTCTTCTCTATATAAATTTACGTATAAACCATCTCCATACAAACACTAAATGCATTCAAAAAAATATATAAATAAAATGCAATGCTTTGCCCAACTCATGTCTCGCGATAATCGCGATCTAAATCAGCCAACCAACACCCCGACAAAATCAAATGTACCACGCTGTATCGACCGTATTGACTTTGAGGTAACCGAAATTCACCAACAACCAGAACACCCTGCATATGCTATAGTTAACTATATATATATAGACCACATATCGTGTACAGAACATACATATATATGTATATATATATGCTAAACCCCCATTCGATACGCCGGGTTGCTGTAATGTTGCACGCAAATGTAGACCTTAGCTGAGCAACTATAGAACCCCGCTTGGCCCCCAGACTAATTGGTTTCGAATATCACACGACACTTTAGCATTATTATTATTTGTTATGTTATTTGGTAAATCGATTTAAATTTCAATTTCACACACACACACACACACTCTGTATATAGTATATAGTAATTTCATTTGGCCCGGGGCGCCATAAATTGCACCTGCTCCCAGCTTCCAGGCCCCAAAACCAGTACCAATGCGCCTCATCAATCACGTTCGGCGTGGCAATTAAAAGGTTGTTGCAACTAAATCCACACAGTAGAGACAATGCTTTCTCCGTCCGAGATCTGGGCCTGGGCCTGAATCTGGATCAGGTCCAAGTCCAGCTAGGAACAAAGTTTCTTTCCACTGCCTCTCGGTTCCGATAACTACGGCAAATGTGTCGCTGCTCCATATGTTCCGGCCAAGTTTCCGGCTGCTGCAGGGGGGCGGCAGCCATTGAGGCATTGAGAAATATGCGAAAAATTGCAAAACTATAAATTCTGCCATTCGCCTGAAGTCCACCCACTCGCATAGATAGAATGGACACACTTTTAACGCCATGTACACTGGGAGAGGAAATTACTGTGAATTTAAGGGAATTATTTTTGAAAATTGACAGAAATTCAGGTAATAGGATTTTAAAATTGAAAATCTCAGCTTAATGTAGGGAATACAGAAGCAAGTAATAAGTTCATTTAATAAACAAGAAACAGAATAATAAATATGTGCTAAAGCGATTAGAGCATTTGTCAATGAGATTAACAATGATGGTGAGAGTACACTGCAATTTTAAGTAGTACATATTTTAATACCTCTTCAGAGTATTCAAGTTTTATTCAGAAGCTTTCAAAGCAGTGAATTTCATATCTCCTCCAATTTAGAGTGTTTTCCAAGCTCAGTGTACAAACACGGCCTGCAATTGTTGGCATTGGCAGCCTTAAAAGTGCAAACTGCAAAACTGCAACTGCAGCTGCAGCATCCAGTGGCAACAATACTTAATTCCGTGCCGGCAGCTTGCCCTGCCAATGATGATAAATCGGGAAATCTTGCCGGCTTAGTGAATGGAAAACGAGGACTGGGGAATGAGAATGGCAAAGGGAAAACGGGAAAAGCGGTGGGGGGGCTAACTGGGAAACTGGGAATGGTGTGCTTAAGAGGGCTTTATCTCTTCAAACTCCATTGCGAAAATATTCCCCGAGTGCATGGCATAAATAGCACTCTCATACATATACTTTATATATATGTACAATACACAAACGTGACAAGAAAATCGCAGTTAAAAGTTCGTCTGTGTTATATTGCAAAAGTTTTGTGCCGAAACTAAACCACAGGCGCCCCTCTAAAAAGCGGGGCAGTTACTCATTTCGCCGTGGTCCCGGTTCCGGTCCTGTTTTTGGTCCTGCTTATTGTGGGCGGCTTTCTGTTTTTCCCTTATTTATTTGTGCATTTATTTTTAGCGTCTGAGTTGCGTACAAAATAATGAATTTGTTATGAGAATAATTATAATTAAAACCATTACTCATGCTGCCAAAAGTATGTATGAAAGCATTTCCCTTTTTTGGTTTTAGCATTTTGCAAATAGCTGCGCACCTACACAAAACAGCATCAAACTTTCAATATTGATATAAATACCCCCCAAACCTGCGACTAGTTAATCCCCCTAAGAACCCTCAAATCCTTCTAAAATCCCATTTAAAATCTCAATTAATCGTAATTAGCCCCGTAAAATCCCGACAAGTACTGTGTACATACCAAAAAGCAACAATAATAAATACCTGTAAATTGTACCTGACTTAGATTATAATCGGCCTCGGGCCTAATCTGTTAGCTACGTCTGACTGACTAGTTTGATCAATATTTAGTTTAAGAATATATATATAAACTCGTACTCAGTGTCATCGTGTCAATGTTCATTTGTAGTTGCCCATCACCGAGTTGCACTTTCTCCCGGAAAATAACCCATAAATCCGGAGTCTCTGTGTTTTTGTATATTTAACGCATTTGCAACAAACAGGGGAGAGAAAAAACAGCAAACAACTGAATGAATATTGTGCCAATGTGCTCGACTGAATTTATTTGCCAGTCGGTCTGGTCTGGCCTGTTCTGTTCTGTGTGCTCATCTGTGTGCATAAGCCACTTACAAACAATCAACGTCGAGTCCTGGCTCCTAGGCCTTCGAGCCAGCTCCTCCGCCTCAGCAATTGCCCCATTGTGGGCCTCCCTGGCTGCCTGCTTTTTTGGTTTTTGTAAATAAAACAAAGTGCCAAAGCGGGGTGAAGCGGTGGAAGCACTGCAAATTGGTTGTATCCTGCTCTCGCTCTTTGTTTAAATATGAAACATGGAATTGCTGAAAATGAATTCGATGTGTACACAATATAAATAACACAATAATTTGCATAAGCGCCGAGGATTGAGATATCCGAGATCACGAGCTTGTAAAGCACTCGGTGCCCAGTGATAAATCGACCAATTTTCCAGCAAATCCAATTAGGTTGAGTATTCAGCACAGAATATGGTGTACAGATATTTTTTTTTAAATACAATTCTTTTTAATGTGTTTCTTGTTCAAACATACACGCACCATTGCTCTGATTAATGTGCATTGTCCAGTGTCCAGTGTCCTGTGTCCGTTGTCCTCGTCCCACTGTCCATTGTTCACGCCCCATTGTTCATTGGCCTTTGTGTTTGTTTTGTCTTTGTCACTGTATGTGTGCATAGCCTATAGATATACAAAAACATAAAATCCCATAACAGCAGCAGCCTTCAAATGCAATGGCTCTCGTAACGATTTATGAACATATGTTTAGCCATTTTTGGCCAACTGGGTTTCCGCGAAAAAGTGCAACACATTTGCGACTCCATTAACGGGTTCCCGCACTAACCATTTTGTTGAATCCTCTCCTCACAGGCGCAATGGAGCCTCCAGCACAGCCTCAGAGCCCCTGCGCCCCAATTTGGATGGGAGCCATCACCTGCAGGAGTACACCTACAAGAAGATAACGGCCTGTGACGTCTGCTCCCAGATACTGAGAGGTAAGCATGCATTTAACAGGGAAAAGGTTTTACAAAAAAGTTTAAAATTCGAAGGGGCAATTAAAGAGAAACAGCAGGGAAAATATCACATACTTTCCTAGAGAAAATATTCTAACGAGAAAGCCTTAAAATATCTTCAATATTTTATGGCATTCAAAACATTTTATACTAACGGTTCCATATATTTTTTGTGATTTAAGATTATAAGCTTTGACTAGAAAATTACATTTTATATAATGCAGAGTATTAGATACTTTGAGTTTGGTTTTAATATCAGCCTAATGAACCCCTGATGAAAGTAGGCCATGTATAGCTTACCTTAATGTCTAGGGCATTATATTATGTTGGAATTTCCAACTCCTCTTTAAGAGTAAACATATTTTAACCCCCTTTTGGACCACTTTGCAGGCCACACGCGTCAGGGACTAAGGTGCCGCATCTGCAAGCTGAATGCCCATGGAGACTGCGCCCCAAACCTGCCACGATGCCAGCCCAAGCAGAAGCTGCTGCGGCGCCAGAAGAGCACCTCGGAGCTGGAGAATCGCGTTGATATCGAGGAAGAAAGTGAGTATTTGGCACGCACCAAGCATCGCAGAACCCACACCAGCTACAAGCTACAGAAAACAGAATACAGAATACATTAAACAGGATGCAGGAAAACAGAAAACACACAAACACTCTAACAACTAACCTTAGCTGGAGGCTGGCTAACGACTTGCTGGGGAGATGCCATCCCGAAAAAAAAAACAACTAGGCAGAGGCGCTTGAAATTCCCCAACAATTTGCTCCAATGGCCAGGCATTGGTGGCATTAGCATTGGACCCACCTTGCATCTCCAAGTCTAAGCGATTGCATTCCATTCCCCATGCATGTGAGCTCGGCTCCACTGCACTCCTCCTTGGCTCCTCCTATTGATTTGAGTTGGAGCCTGGCAGTGGGGTGGACCGATTGCCTTGGCATCAGTTGATTTCACAATGGATTTATGGCACTCGGGGGGCATACAGATTGCGGCACTTGTGATTTGTGTCGCAATTCTCCAAACCTCAGCGAGCAAGAAGAACTTTTGCAATTTCCTTGGCTTCTCCTCACACAAACACACACACACACGCGCACATAAATAACCAAATAGTGGCAAGTCCCAAGATGATGATGATGATGATGATTTCCCGCTCATTAAACTGTAAACAATTGTCAGGGGGAAATCTGTGGAATCTGTTGCATACCTTGCGGCCTGCAGTAGCTTATATCAAGTAACCATAACTCAACACAAATTCCAAATTTTCCAACTCTCGACATTTATTTGATTAAATCAATATGTGACTCCCCTCTTCCTCCCTTCCTAACTAAACCTGAAAACTGAATACATGTATGAATATAAACAAACACAAACACACTCAAACACAAAACCAGCCTCGCCACAGGAGTCGCTTGTTGCAGCTGCAGCAGATCAGGCGGATGATCCGAACCCAAATCCAAGTCTCAGCGCAAATCAGTTGAATGTGCCAAATGCGAAATTCCGTCAAAAGACGCCCTTCATGCATCGCATTGCGCAACTAGGTATCGTTATCCCAAATGAACAGATTAAATCAAATATTATAGTATGTGCCACAGCAAAAACGTACATCTAAGTAATCATATTCTATAATACTCGTGTAGCGCGATACTCGATTGAAATGCGCTTGAACCTTATGATTTTGTTCCGTACTTTGTGTTTGACCGTTGCGCTTTGATTCACCTAATTAGCGAGATAATCAGCGAATGACAACCAGCTCAAAAAACACACACCACAAAAACATATACAAACACCGAAACCAAACACACACTCACCCAGTTGTTTTGAATACCACAAAGGACACCGAGTACCTGGAAGGACCCGCAAATATTTATATAAAAAAAAGAGCTAGGGAGAAATCAGTTCAACGTAGTGGAGCATGTTATATAGCCGCCACCTTCAGTATTCAGTAAATCAGTTCACTAGAAATTAATGCCTTCACTTTCGTCTCATTTCGCATAAGTGTTGTTGTTAGCTACCGTTTTTTAAAGGGAATCCTTTTTGGGCGAAAACACAAATCACACCAAAGAGCTTGTAATAACAAGATGAGTAACACCCAAAGATTTTAAAGCTATATTTCATTTTTACATAAATTTTCAAGGGAGCTTAAGCCTTACTTAACTTGTTATTAAAAGATCTTTCCAAACACACACCTATTTTGGCGACCAGCTGGACTCTAGAGTAACCCTGGATCGGTTGAGCTTAGCTAAACGATCTCGTAGCTCCACACTCACACACACTCTACTCGTGTAGAATCATTCCGACAAGTAACTCTCCCTCCCCCAACTCATTCGAGCTCATTTCCAATTAAAAATCGAATCGCCCCAAAAAACCACTTGCAATCTCTCTGTACTAATGCACTTCAACGACGCATCCACCAAATGCCATCGAACAAAACCATCAAAAACGTAAATGAAAACGAAAACGATATCGAATCGAACCAATTTGAAAAACCGAATCTGAAAACCGGCCCCCTCTCTCATCCAAAACGAACCAACTTGTCAACCTACTTCGGCACCAATCCAAAAATTCAAAAAATCAAAAACTCAAAAAAAGAAATAACCGAAATCGATCAAATTTACCGCGTGCTGAAACAAGCCGGCGAACTCAAATCCGGCCATCTTGCAGCTGGCGCCGACAAATCCGTCCAGGGCAAGCCATTGGACGGCAGCATGGCCGGCGGAGCAGTGCTTCCCGTGCCAGTGCTCACCGAGCGGGAGCTGGGCCGGGCTCCGCCGCCGGATATACCCATTGTCAGTGTCTCGGAATTGGCCCTGCAGGAGCAACAGAATATACAGCAACAGCAGCAACAGCAGCAGCAGCAACAGCATCTCCAGCAGCAGCAGCAGCAGCAACAGCATCTCCAGCAGCAACATCAAAGGAGTCTGGCATCGGTGGCTCAGGCGGCGGCGGTTCGGGCCGGCCGAGGAGTCCGTCCGCCACCGGTGGCCATGCCCATACTGGGCGTCCAGCTGCAGCAGCAGGAGCTGCAGCAGCAGCGCGGCGGCCTGCCAGTGCCCAGCCAAGATATATCTAGTAGCTCAGGTCCGACCAAGTCGCCAAGCCAAGTAGTTTGTGTATCAATCTCTCTCTCTTTGACTATCTCTCTCTCTTAACTCTCATTTAAATCTCATTTCGCAATTATTTTGATCCTTGATCCTTGGTTGTAGTTTCGGTTTTGGTTTCGGTACTCGTATGACTCTCCTCCTAGTAACCCAATTACTATTCCCCGTCGAATCCCGTGTCAGTGCCTCAGCTTAACAACCAGTCACCAATCTCCTCACCAACCTCATCTAGAGTTGTGGGTCATCTCTATAAGCACTCTCGACTCCCTAGAGCAGACAGTAGTAGTTCATCCTTGTCCACGTCCACGTTCCACTTTTCCACATTAGTCACACACAATTGCATTCCCTTTTGCGAACATATTTAGATTTGGCAAAAACAATTTCAATTTCACTCGCATTGCGCTAACCAAATAATTGCTCATACGCCCCATTGCGTCCATTACTGCTTCGCTTTGGAGTTTCTAACAGCGCTTGCGATTTTGGATTTCGATTTTTTGGCCACACCCCCTACACCCCCTACACACACACACACACAACAAACACACCGAGTACACAACCGATATATCTCTCACACATATAAATATATGCATTTTGTCTATAAATAATTTATCCTAGAGTTGAATTTGAATTTGAATTTGAAACGCAGTTGCCGAAATATACTCAGTAGCTTAGCCAACATCAATTATAGACTACGCAAACACACACACGTAGCATCTACGTATCATATTTAGTTGAACGTAATTAATTTGTGTATGCCAAAGACTTTGTTTTCTTAAGTATTTTGATTTCCCCCGGCCTTGTATCTCTCTCTGTATCTCTGTCTCTGTGCAAACAATATAGCGAGTGAATGGGTTCGAATGGTTGTGAATCAAGTGTGTGGTGTGTGCATCCAGCAGCAGGCACTCCTCCTCTGACATTGCCTTTTTGTCGCCTACTTAGGGCCACAAACTACACCGCTCCCTTTGGGCCGCAAAGTGCCCTAAATCTTGGCACATAATTAGCGACTGCATTCTGGCAACTTGGCTAACAGCAGCAGTAGCAGCAGCAACCTGCAACCTGCGACGACAACTGACAAGTTGCAACTGCAACTGGCAAACGGCAACATTCCCTGCGGTTGTCTGCAGTTGCATTATTCCAATTAGGAAAGTGTAAATGCAGCACTGAAACTGATTGATTGGAGATTGCCCTTGCCGCAGTTGGAGTCGATTGCAGCAGCAGCCCTGACCCAAATTAGACTTAAGTACAGATCCGAATTCAGAACACAGAACTCACAGATTACATAAATAGAGCAGGGTTTGTAAGGGAAAATATTGAAAGCTTAAAAATTAAAGAAAGAGTAAATATGTTATGCTTTTTGGGTGATTAAATTACTAATAATTCTATACAAAAATAATTAAAATCAAATCAAGTTTAGCTTTTCTTTTACAAACCCTGTAAAAACACCAATCTATTACGCCTTAAATTGAGAAAAAAAACACATATATATCTATATATTCTTTCGTGTCCATATCTTTTTTGCCACTTTTCGTTTCGCTTGCCAAAAACTTAAAACTAATCAAAAATCTAAAAAACAAAAAACCGAAAACAACAAAAAAACCAAAAAACCCCATCACAAAAATCACACCAAGAACCTCGATACGGACAGTTCTTTGCCCCCGTATCGAGTATGTCCAGCTCGGCGTACATCAGCAATGGTATTGGCATCAACTACTACACCTACGCCTACATGCCACAGGTGGCGGTCACCAGCTCCTCCTCGGTTACAGCATCGCCGGCTCACCAGCAGCAACAACAAATACCCCTGGCCGGCGGAAGCAGCAACAGCGGAAGCGGAAGCAGCATTGGAGCAGTCGGAGGAGGAGGAGCAATAGGCGCCGGAGTGGGCTATCCGCCCAACGATCCTGGACTGCGGCGGCGGCTCTTTGCCGGCATCCGCCCACTGTCCGTTTTTGGACGCCTGCGACAGCAGCGATCGTCGCAGCACCGCTCCATTTCCTTGCCAGAAAGTAATAATTACGAGACACCAGAACACCACAGCAATTGCAGTGGAGACAGCCACAGTTACAGCCACAGAAACCACAGGGACAGATCGTTTGTGATCCATTCCAGAAGCACACATCGTTCCATCTCCCAGCCAGCACTAGCACCTAGCCCCTCATCCAACGAGGCAATGACTCGACTTTGGCGAGGAGTTGTCGTCGTTATGAGTTCCTTCCTTTACTCGTTTGATACCCACTCGACATCGATGTTTAGATTGTGTTCTGTTTCCGTGTTCTGTGTATCTTTTTTGAATTTCATTTACCGTTTTAGACATCTGTATCTATCGGATTGCGTGCGTGTGTTTGTTTTCTGAATGAGAGGAGATGCGTGTTTGTGGGCCACAAGATGGGCGGGACGCGTTTCAATTACTTTAATTCAAGTCACCAAATTGCAAATTGCAAGTGGCAAGACCAAGCCCGATTAAACAATGGCCGGATTAAATGCCAATTAGTCTTAACCCAGTTTACACTTCAGGCAAATGGCTCATTTCCGTTGCAACAGAAACAGAGGGAAAAGCAGAAGCAGCGACTGCAACGCCATCATTTGTATACATGGCCGAGTTCCTTTTCCCGCTGAAAGCAGCTTCGTCATGCTTCAGCTTGGGTTGAGTCGAAAGGAACTTGACTCCATGGCGGGCAATTCCCATCCTATCTAAGGCACTGGGAGAAATAATGGGAACTGAGGAGAACCTTGATTTCAGATAAATTAAGAAGTTTTTAAAAATATTATAAAATTTTTGAAGTTCCTAAAGTAAGAAGCTCAAGGAGCTAGTTAGTTATTTAGTTAGAAAAAATCTTTATATAAAATTATTTAAGCCGTATATACTCTTATAGTACGTAAATTGTAATATAATAATGAGTTCTTTAGCCAGAACCACTTGAGAATTGTAGTGTTTAAGGGTGTCGTTGGTGTTTTCTCAATGATTAAAGCGGCCTAATTACATAAACCCTATTATGATTTTTACTTTATCCAAATCACAAGCATGCCAATTATTTTTTAAAGCAGGGCTGCCCAGTCTGAGCACCTTTGCACGACTATGTACCTGCTGTCGCCTCTATCATTTCTTCGATTTTCTTTGGAATTAAAAACAAAACCAAGCCCAGAGCAGGATAGTTACGAAGAAGACAAGCTTCAGGATATTCTAGATTCAAAAAAGTTCCTATCTAGAAGCCAATTCTAGGAAGCAGTTCCAAAAAGCAAGTCTAGAAAGTAATTCTAGGAAGAAAATCTAAAAAGCAATAGTTAGAAGCAGTTCTTGAGGAAACAAATGAAAGAACACTCTTAAATCCAGAATTTGGAACCCTTGCAATTTTGTGCTCTGTATATATATATAGAAGGGATCCTCCTACTCCTGCTCCTCCTCCTCTTCCTCCTCCTCCCACTTCTCCTCCTACTCCCACACCACCCCAGCCTTTCCGGCTCTTGTTTATGCCGCAGTTTCAGGACTACTGTTGCTGTTGGTACTTCCGTGTAAATTACAAGCCATTGTCAACTTTTGTGCAAAAATTCAGCCGCACAAAACTCGCTGGCAGAGGGTGCTTTTTGGCTCTTTTCTGCTGGCTGCTGCATACAAATGTTGCAGACAGTAAACTTTTTCCGCGAGTTCATTTGTGCTTAATGTTTGCTGCATTTTTAATGCCACACACACACACACACCCAGCCAGAGAAAGTGACGCAGAAGCTGGCTTAAAGTCGCAGCCAACTTTGGGTTTTTTTTTTTTTTGTCTTAGGCAACGTAACTTCTTGTCGATGGAAGGGATCTGGAGACTGGGCTGGGTCGGTCCCAGGCCGAACATAATTATGCTAAAAATTGTTATGACACACAATCTTTTTTTGCGCTCCTTATTTTTCTTTCCTTTTCGGGTCTCTGCCTTTTCTTTTGGCTTTTCCTCCTCCTTCTCCTCCTCGTAGACCCCCGCATGCTGGCCTCGTAGTTGTTGCCATTCTCGACTTCCTTGCGGCAGAAGTTCTAGCCGAGGCTCTGCACTTATTTTTCCAGGATTATGTTTCTGCTCTATTACTTGGGCCCGGGATGTTGGTGTGCTCCTCCTCCTCGTTGGCTCCTCTCTCTCTCCCCTTTGGGCATCCTCCGGCTTGCTTTTGGTTTGCTTTATGCATGAACGCTGTCTTAATGTTTAATATTTTCTTTCGGGCTTCTTGCCTTCCATTTAACTTAATTAGTTTTAATTCACAATTCTCGGCCAGTCAGACCAGTCAGGCTTTGGGCTATTCCCGGAGGCAGTTAATCGATCGATACTAGCTACTAACGCCCTAACAAAATCATTGAAAAACCCAGACTTGGAACTTTATATATCCTGAATACATATTTAATACAGCTTCAGCGAGTCCAAAGTCAGAGACATCGCGACCCTTTGGCGAACCCCTGATGCTGACGCCCATCCTCAAGAGCCCGGAGACGTCTCCTCCAGAGGAGCCCAAGGGCTCCAAGCGGCGGATACGCTTGAATTGACCAAAACCCCGATGGAGTCCATCTTTAGTTTAACTCTGTCTTAGTTATGATCTATTTGTTTGATGTATTTTATGGTTTAAGTTTATGATTCTACCCTAGACACCTAGACACCAAAAAAGCCTTAAGGAATGTAGCCCAATTGATGTTTTTAAATGCAGCACAGTAATTATTATAAAATACTCAGCCTAGTTAATTTTACCCCTTAAATTATAAATTATAATTATGATTATCCTAGTTTATTTTCAATTCAGCTGGATGAGCCATGTTTTATGTACGATTATTACGATTAAAGTATTAAGTCACCTCCGATTACACACCACAATTATATATATTCTAAATGTTGTATGATTGTTGTAAATATTGCACCCACACACACACACATACATCTCCCACAAAAAACGAATAAAAAGCAAAACGATATTTGGCTAATTTACCTCGACTTTGAGGTTTGTTTTTTACTTTCTTTCACAATGCAATATCACAATCATCTGGCACCGGGCGATGGAAACGAGTTTACTTTATAGTTTTCTTCTACTGTGTTTACTTTATACGATTTTTCAAAATCCACATTGGCCAAAAGTACACACCACACACACACACGAAGGACTCTTAAGTTGGCTTTTGTTTTTTGCGGCAACTGAGACGGGAATGACTAGAGAATAAACACTGGACATGCCATTACAAAAATACACTCGCTGTCTCTTCCTGAACGTGTCGAATGTTGCTCTGTTGCAAAACAAAACAATATATATTTCATAATTAAAATAAGAACAAAAAAAAAGTATAAATATTATCATGCTTAAGTGCTATACAAAACTTTCTATGGATGTCCTTGCCAAAGGCCACTAAGTGTTTAACGTTTTATGTTGTTGCCTTTTCCTAGGTTCTTGATCTTTCAGATTTTATATTTATTTCTCTATTAATTTGTCTTTTGTTTAGACTTTTTTTAAATGTAGACGCCTAGTTTTTAAATGCTTAACAAATCGAAACGAAATTAAAATCAACAAATTGTTTATTCCACATCTTACTGCCATTGTTTTTGCGAACCAACCAAAAAACTCATGTGCTGTGATTTGTCCGAACACAACAATCAATCAAATCAAAAAAAAATATATATAACCATGATCCGAAACGACACTAAATTCCAATAAAAAAAAAAAACAACAACAACCTACAACAGCACCGCACTCACCGCGCCGCCAAAAGTTGAACTTACGCATGAAATCCCTGAGCCTGGACTCGCCCGAATCCTCGGAGCTGCACGGCCAGTTCAGGCGAAGGGCCCAGCTGCCCGGGACAGGTGCCTCAACGTCGGCCGGTTCCGGTGCCGGTTACTACCACGGCGGCTCCGGAGGCCACCTGGAGCACAGCACTCCGCCGTCGAACAACAGCCGCCTGCACTGTAAGTAGCTACCAACCGATCCCGATATATCCCCGGACGCTCCAGCACCTAACAACTAACAAAAATCACCTTAAAAATAATACAAATAAACCCCACCAACGGGGTCACCTCTTTGGCCTCCTCTCGAACATCTGTCAGTTCCCTAAAAAAGTCTAATTTCCCAAACTGAATATGAATAGTATGTATAAAAAGAAAAACACCTACACCCAGCCAGCTAAACTCTTAACTCTAATTGCTTTCGTACTTAATTGCTATTTGTAAATGCGTCGAGTAAAGTAACCTTGCGTTGAGTAGTTCGATTTGTTTCACCTTTTATTAGTAGTAACAACTATGCTAAGTAAACTTCGCTAAGTAGACTAACTATAACTATAACTAACTATAACTTCATCTGCCGACACTCACATTTTCCACCTCTCTCTCTCTCTATCTCGATCGACTCTAACCCCCTTAGCAGTATCTAGTTTAATTTATCTGTGAAAATATCTATTATATATCTTCTTTTTCCATAAATATTCTTATTCTCTTATTCTGATTATTTCGTTCATCCACTTGCATAAAAAAAAAAACAAATCTAACCCATTGAGCCTGTCCTGGAGCAGGGACTAACGCATCCAAAACCATTACAGCCCCGTCGAGCCCCTCGCATCCGGGCCGTAAGCTGCTCTATGCCACCAGGGGCATGCGTGGCGGCAGCGTTGATCTGCCGGATGAAATGGAGAAGTCACAGTCCTCGGCCAGCACCTCGCCGTGCCTCTCACCCGTAAGACATCCCCAGGTAGTCCCCCGCACAGCCTCACTTCCTAACAAAGTTTTCACCTGATTTTATACTTTGATCTTGCCTGCTCCGTTCAATTGAGTTCCTGGCACCTTTTGGCAGCACCCCTATTAACCCGCAACCCCTTTGTCCTTTGGCATATTTTCTTAAAGAAAACCCATCGCCTGCTGCCCACGAACCTGTACGTCATCATCTACAACTTCAAGGCGCGGCATGCCGATGAGCTGGACCTCAAGGCGGGGTACAAGGTGAGTTCGTCCTCGTTGTTATTGGGTTCCCAACCACAAGCTCCATAAATTAATAAGCGTAAGTGCTTGAATAATAAACAAAGCGCTTTGTTTAATCCGCTAAGCGAGCGCTTAGCTGGGACAGGAAATTGGTATAACTAAATCAGAAACATGTACGCATATATGCATGTGTATTCGGGGGGTTCCCATACAATATTAAAAGCGAACAATGCCAAACAAAAACATGTTTATTTATCATCATGGAGGCAGCTCTCCAGCTCTCTCTCTCTCTCGTTTTTTTACCCACACACTGCGACTAAGAAGAAATAATAATAATAGTTACCGACTTTTTTGTGTGCATTCTCTGATTGCGAGCGCCGCCGGCAAAGTGTTCAATATTTACAGATTAGCTTTTGTTTTGGGCCCCAGCCATCGTCCTTGTTCGCAGCAAGGATAGAGTCAAACTTTTGCTTTATGGCAGGCTTCCAAGGGAATTTACTGCCGCCGGATCGATACTGGGTTTTTCCCGCGCGAAAATCGCGTACTTAATAACTGAATGTGGGGAAAAGTGGGAGAGCGCAAATAGAACGAGAGAGAAAAATAATAGCTACAAGTGCAAACAAGAGGGTAGAGAAAGCAAGCAAGTCCTATGTGATATATAGTACCATAATCCGCTTTCAAATGAGAATGTTGTGGGGATGGGTTGATATTTACTTAAAGAAAGGATTGTTTTAATGATTATGCTTTGCTTTTAGTGTTTGCTTTTATTAAGGGGATTATGTAACTTAGAACCAGGGATTAATTAATTAAAATTTATGAACTAAAAAACAAATCATGAAACCCCAGGTCACCGTCATCGATAACTCGGATCCGGACTGGTGGAAGGGCAAGGTCCTGGGCCGCGTTGGCTACTTCCCATCCAAGTATTGTGTGCGTCTAAATGCCAACGAGAAGCCCCTTCAGGTGACCCACAACCTCCAGGTCTCCGACAGCGAGCGTGGCGAGAATCTTACCCTGCTGCGTGATCAAATCGTCATCCAGGTAAAAGAGAGAGAAACCCATCCCCCATAACCAGACTTTTCATTCCCAAAAACACCCCACTTTCATCCCAAAAAGACCGGCGACGAGGTCAACGGCATGGTTATGATCCGCGCCGCGGAGCACGGGCAGGGCTACTGCCCGATCAAGTATCTGCAGGAGGTGTGACAGCCAGAAGAGGACGAGCCGCCCTCCGACGAGCGGGACAGACCGCACAAGTCATCCCTGCAGACGTCGTCGCGGACAGCGGACAAGACCAAGCGTAGGATTAGAATCGTAGTGTCCGAGAACCACAGTTTAGCTGGTAGTAGCGTTGCACCCGCATCTGCATCCGCACCAACCGTAACCACATCCGCCTCCATGCACCACCTGAGCCAGTACCATCATCATCATCATCAAGTTCCCCGCGAGTCCGACACGGAGACGAAGCGGCTGAACATCGACTACGGCGAGGAGTCGGGCAGCGCCGACTGGGACAAGGACAGGGAAGTCCTTATCCTCTCGGGAAGACGCAACAAGAACGACAAGAACTGGGAGAACTGGGAACGCATTCGCGAACAGAAACTGGAGAAGATGAAGGGCATCTGCTTCGAGAGCTACCGCCAGTCGAAAAGGGACAAGCTGCTGCAGGCCAAGCCACGGCCCAAGCAGCTGGATCCCACCTGGTACACGGACAACATTTACTCCAATCGCTCCGACGACATGGACGAGGACTATGTCCCGGATTGCCTCAAGTACGGACCCTTCCGCACGCTGCGCGATATCCACGAGCTGGACGAGAAGAGCGGTGTGTCAGGAACCACGGAGCAGGAGCGCCGGGGCGAGGGCGAGGGATCCCCCGGCTATGGGCTGCATCGTTCCAAGAGCTGTAAGGAGTTTCAGTACCCCAAGTCCCAGAGCTGGTGCTTCGAGGGCAATGTCTTCGAGGCGGGCGGCGGCGTGGCCAGTGGCAGTGGCAGCTCCGGAGGCCCTGGCACCACTGCCCCGCCTGCTGCCACCACCTCCATCCTGAAAAACCGGGCGGGTGTGCCCAAGTCGTACTCCTTTAGTGCCACCACCAAGACCATGCCCTTCGACATCATCGACTACGAGCTGCCCCCCGCCTCGAATACACGCCGTGAGAAGCGAGAGGCGTACCGCCGCAACATGAACCAGCTGTGCAGCAGCAGCCTGGACCGCTGTTGTGCCAGGGATCAGTGCACCAGCGCCCGCTGTCTGCTGGAGGATATCTATCCGGGTTCCAGGATGAGACCCAGGGCACCGGGAGCCGGAAGCAGCCGGAACCTGAGTGCCGCCGACTGGCTGTTTGAGGAAAGAGGTGGAGGGGCAAGGCTTCCCCCCAGGCTACCAACCACTGCACCCACGGTCATCTGCTGCTGCTCAGCGGCGGAGGACTGCTGCTGCCATCGCCAGCAACGCCAACAGGCACCGCCTCCCGCCCCGCTGCGTCCCCATGGCCGGCCGCATTGTCCTGGACATCATCCTGCTGCCGAGGAGGAGGAGCACATGCACTGCCGCTACGATACCGACCTGGAGCACTTTATACGCGCCGAAAGGGAACGTCTGCTGCTGCAGGACAAGTTCCTGGATGAGGACGAGCGGTATTTAAGTGCTGCTGCTCCCCGTAGTCCTGGAAGGCGATATGCCTCGGGAAACTATCAACGCCCCCCGCGCAGCAAATCGCTGCTGGAGATGCAGCCTCATCCGCCGGCCACTCTGTACGACGAGGACACCTGCTCGGACACCACTGAGATCGACTTGGAGGACTTTAACATCGATTTGGAAAAGTACTGGGAGCAGCTCGACAAGCCGCCCAGTCCCATCAACATGGACATGCGCCGCAATATGCACAGCAGCCTCAAGGTGAAGAACGTCAATGTGAGATGCTACAACAATGGCCAGCCGATTGATCTCCATGACCGGGAGCACGAGCGACTGATGATCAAGAAGTCACTCCTGGAGGGCATGCCCTCGCCCCCGCAGCTGGACTCCAGCGAGTCCTCGACCAACGTTGGTGGCTATCATCCATCTTTTTTTGACTCTGCGCCCGCGCCCGCTCCTGCCTTCCAGCACCGAACCTCCTACGGCCACAATCCGCTTAGCCAGGGCTATGGTCACAAGGTGTATCCCACGGTGGACACGCTGCCCTCGTATCAGTATAATAACTTTTATCCGGAGCACTCTGGACACTCGACGGTGGGCAGTGTGCTCACCCAACAACCGCCGGCGGGCATCCATCATCCGTCGGCCGGGGGTCACTCTGCCTTGAGCCTGATCAACAACATCTTTTCCATTTACAAGCCCAACAAGTATTCGCCGGAGAACTGCCAGATGAACTATGAGAGCAAGCCGGAGCCTTGCAAGAAGATGAATATGCCCAGCACTCGAAGACCCCTGGGAGCAGCCTCGATTCAGCAGCATCCCATGCAACATCCCCCGCATGATTATGTCCACTCCTCGATGAAGCGACCGCTGCTGGTGAGCGCCGATCAGCCGCACTTCAAGATTATACCAGAGAAGACGGGTCTGAAGATATCACCGCTGCTGAGCTACGAGGATTATGGCGGGGGAGAGAAGGCCAGCCACCACCACAGGCTGAGTAGTACGGCGCGGCCTCTGATGCTCCCGCACTGATGGTGCTGGACCTTTCCTTGGTATGGCAATGGCAATGGCAATGGCAACTACTGCTAGGTTGGGCAGTCCTAACTAACCCCAAACCCTTAAAAAAAAAGACTCGCGAATAGCAAACCCAAGCGCACAAACTGGGTCCAGCCAAAGAGGGTAGGAAGCTGGGCAGGATCTCCAGGCTCAACTTCCGCTTTCCCTTGACTCCAATCCACCAACTCGCCGTCTTCTTCGTCGTCGTCGTCGTCGTCTTCGTCCATCCGCACAATTTGCTTTTGGTTTAGCAGGGCAAGTGTTCCATCGATGCATCGATCCTTGAGAGGAGACAACAACAACAACAACAACAACAGCCATACCATTGGAAACAGCACTCAGACACCAACAACAACAACAAACAGCCGAAAGAAACAAGACCAACTTAGTCAAGGATATGTCAGGATATATGTCAAAAGTAAAAAAAAACAAGCGTAGGCTTAGTAGCAACGATTTGATCAGCGGATCGATTAGGATTAACCAGCAAAAACAGGATACCCAATCATACTCCTCACTCACACACACACACACGTATACAATCAATGTGCTTTTAATTCGCTTAAAATCGCTAGAGAAAAATCAAGTTCGCTAACAACAACAAAAAGGAAAATCCAACAACAGATACACTAATTTTCGAGCAACTTTTAAGCAATCAATACGCGATTCCAATAGAACGAAGCGTAGACCCAAGTCGGCTATATATATACATATATACAGATATGTGTATTAAGCCGTTCATATCGCGTTTCATATATTCCAATATGAACCTTAAACTCTGTAGCAAGCTAAAACGGATTTTATTCGGGAGTATATACATTTATATATGATATAGATCTCTACCGGGACTTATTTCGTCGGCTAAAAACGCGATAATTTTGAGGAGAAAGTAAAATACTAAAGAAGGAGAACCGTTTTTATTGTTACCAAAATTTTTTCTATTTTTTATACCAAACAACTTTGAATCAACTAAACGGAAAGGTATAGAGAGAGATCGGGAGAGTTCACCAAAATTGCAGCTAGGATCGTTAGGGCTAGAAGCTTACCCCATAAGTTGCGGCTACTAGAAGGGATTATTATACGAATACCAGCGCATGTGCTATATACTATAAATATATATATGCGGAGGACTCGATAGAAGCGCTTTTTGTAAACTAACTAGATTTGTATCGAAATGTGAAACATTGAATATGATAAAACATGAATTGTACTTTTATGATGTATGCGTATCCACTGGCCTTATTTATTGAAGAAGTAACCAAAAAATAAAAAATTAATATAAAAAAACAATGAGCTGAACCCTCACACACAAACATAACACTGACATCCAGAAAAACAACTTGAGAATTACAACAACAACAAACAAATTGAATTTTCACAAAGATTTTAGCTTAAGGCTTCGCGTCACTTTCGTTAATTGTTTTTTGGCGTCCAATTTTACATGATAACTAACGTAGGACTCTAGAAAGAACAACAAATCGAAACTATCGAGCATAGATTAACAACTATCGAGTATTTTGTAGTGCGTAAGCTAAACTAAAACCCAAGAACTACAAAAACCAAACCAAAATGAGAAAAGCGATGAAGATTTTGAATTTGAATTTATTTTTAACGACTTTTTGAATACAATGAGATCGTTTTTTATCTATTTAACATTTTCTTGAACCACATACAACAACAACAACTATTTGCTAAGTGTACCCTATGGCCTATGAGTTAGTTAGTAAGAGTAACGAGTTTTTCCAAGCCCTAAAAACCCCGCTTTGACCACTGGACAGATACAGATACAAATGAAGAGAGAGATACAGATACAGGACAGACGGACAGTATGACAGGGGGTATTCTGCACAAAACCCAATCTAGGAAATATCCATATACTGCACCCAATTAATTGTACGATATATATCGAGTAACGATTAACGAGTATTTACGATCACATCTAGCGAGTAAGCAGGAATGAAGAATTGTATTGTAAAATGAATGGAATCGACAAACACGAAAACGCCCAAATCTTATGAGTATGTAAGCAAAGCCGAGAATATAAATTCAAACAGGATAACCGCTGGCCACTGGCCGCCGGACGTCTAACTGCTGAAATTGGCAATTAAGTATATAGGTATACACCCCAAAAACACAAACACATACACACTCACCACACACCATATGTATGTACAATGTAGTAGAATTTTCAACTAAACTAGACCGAAACTTGGCAAAAGTAGCGCCACATCCGTGCAAGTCCAAGGTTCCCGAGAGTCCTTCGATTTTAGAGATTCTAAATCGATTGGTACTCGCCCGTTTTTCCGGGGTCCTGTGTCTCACTTCACGGAGCAGCTTCTCGTTTTTTAGTGTAAATTTTTTGGTTTTACATAAGCGTAAGGAGCAGCAGCAGGATTAGATTGATGCAGCTTCCGGATGAGGAGGTCACTAGCAACTAGCTAGCAGAAAAATACTTGTAAACAGTAACTAGAAAATGGAACAATATAATATCAGAGCAACGTAATATATCAGTTGAAGAGAAAAACAACAACTCATTTAGCACTACCTGCAATTTGAATGTGAAAAGCAAGACACACTCCCCCAGCCCCATGGCCCCCGCTTCTCCGATGCGACCCCATTAATTTACCTGAATTGCAAATAAAAAAAAAAGAAATGTTCGATTCGATGTGAAAAAAAAACAAACAAGCGAAGCTGTGTTTTTTCTGCTTTATGTGGGGGGTTAGTTTATTTTATTGTATTTTTATTTTATTTTATTTTATTTATTCAGCGACGCCTGAAAGTAGGCTGCAAATTGGTAGAGTTGTCAATGGCAGATGCCACGTTTCCACTGCACAATGGATTAAACGGCTAAGTTAAATGAAATGGAAAAGTGCTGAGAGATTATGTTTATCTTTAAAATTCAGTTAAATTTAATGGGAAGAGAGATAATATTTTTGATGTTTCATTTACTTTATTTTTGTTGTATTTTTCCTTGTTAAGTAATCCTCAGTGCTAACAAGGCATTTCAATGTTGGTGGTAATTTAAGGTAAGCAAGAAGGATCTTTAGCTCATTTTCCCTGAATTGATTTCTACAAAAATAATTAAATTATTAAGAAGCATAAATAATATTTCCATAAAATGATTTTATTTACAATAACAAGAATTATATCCCCCACTAAAATTCACACTAAATACTTAAACACTTTGCATTTTATTCAGTTTAAATTTATATCACATTAAATTTTAAATTAACAGAATTACAAAAGTTAGTTGATTCGTCAGTTGATGCTGCTGCAGCTGCAGTTCTTTACAATCTTTACAATCATCTTTACAATCATCATCATCATTATCATAACATTCTCAATTATCGGAAGCTAAGGGGGTCTGCCGTTGACACGCGGCGTTGACAGGACGGTTGTTTGGATTATTTGTTATACATTAATTTGTTACATTATCTTGTTATTCATTCTGTTATTCGTTATTAGTTAGCATACAGATATAGTCAATCATTTAACATAGAGTCACACTTAGGGCTATCACTAAATTGGTTTAAGCTAATTGCATCAGAGTCAGTCGAAGAGATGTTGGGACCTTAAAAGCTACGTTCTCCAGGTGTGTGTGTGTGCGACAGGTGTCTTGTCAGGCTTAGGGGCTAGTTCGTTGTCTGTTCCTGCTGCTGTTGCGGCTGGGGAGGATGTGGTACATCGCCTGGCACTGCTCCTGAGAGAGCTGCTGCTGCCACTGCTGCCGCTGCTGCTGCTGCTGCCGCTGTCGTCGTACTGGCTGCCGCCGCATCCAGATTCAGCGTGTTGCTGCTGGCCGCCTTCTGGTTGGGAAAGAGCACCGAGTAGGCCGGCGGTGGATCCAGTTCCTCATAGTTGGGCGGCGAGGTGGCACCCAGGTGGTCTTGGCCACCGTTGCCGCCTCCACCACCATTGGCAGCGGCCAGCGCCGCCTCCCGCTCGTTGTTGACCGCATGCTGCGATGCAGAGGCTGCAAGGGAACGGATGGATTCAATGTGAGAGCTCAAGCGACAACAGATAACTGTCGAAGGGGGATTAAGGCGTTTAGGATTAGTGGGGGGGTAACGATTGGCGAACAGGTTAGGCACGGTCATAGCACAGCACATGAGTCGCAGGCGGGGGTTTTGTGTGATGTGCAGGGAGAGAAACGATAAACGGGAAAACACGCATGAGTACAATGCCAGATGACAGTGCCTTACTTGGTTGGACTAGACTATGGTGCAGTTTAACGTACCCCAGAGGCCGCAGATGAGCAGGGCTCCGCCGCACAGGAGCATGCCGAGCATCAGATAGCCCCACGGTCCGTACTTGGACAGATCCGAGTGCAGGCCCGATCGCGTAGAGTTGCGCCGGGTGAAACCACTTCCGGATCCCGTTCCCATTCCTCCTCCCATCCCATCGGCCGTGTCATTGTCCGCCTTGTGCTCGGCGCCATCCGTGGCCAGGCTGGGTCCTATGGAGTTGGGTGAACCATCGCCGGGCTTTTTCATGTCTTTGGTGTGCACCTTCCGAAGAGTGGTGGTTGTGGTGGTAGAGTTATCTCCATCGGCTCCTTCACTTCCATTTCTAGGCACTACCTCTGCCGGCCCTGTGGGTGCATCATTGGCAAACAGATTGCGAAACACTTCCAGGGCAAATTGCTCAAAGAGATCCGACTCCAGGCCGGCGGGCAGGTGACCCGCGCCCGGGCGACGCTTCTTCGAGCACAGCTCGTAGTCCTCGTCGCTGTCGTACTCGTTGCTATAAGGACAGTGGCGAATGCCATCGCAGGCCAGCTCCTTGGAGATGCACAGAATGGGTTCATCCCTAAAGGAAGATATTATTATTAATATTATTTTGTACATATATAGTTTTTATTATATTTTATGGACTTACCCTATCCTCAGGCACTGATGTTTGCTTTCATCCTTGCACTGCTCTCCCTTACCCAAAACCGTGACCATCAGCTTGGAGCGCAGCGTGTTCATGCCATGTTCCCACACGATCTTCACGCGGCCATGGAACAGTCTTACAGGATCCTCCATTTCCGAGGCCGTGTCCTCCAGCTGGCAGGGATCCACTCGCCACTGGGCCGTGTGCGGGTCCAGCGAGCTAAACTGTGGGGTGAAGGTAAAGTTAGATAGAGATATGTAAATAGGATTTAGCAATTAAAGCCAGTTGGCTAAAAGCGTGTCCTAAGTGCGTACCGCGAAACGTGCGAGCAAACAGTTTACACGATCGAAATGCTAATCGCTAAAATTCTCGCCTTTTAGTCGCCTCAAGCCACGCCCACTGCTTCTGCCTGCTGACGTGACACGAATGGTTAAGTTCAACAGAACGATCAAAAATCAACGATCAACGATCAAGCCCCGCGAATGCAAACACACATAATGCAAAATTAAATATTTACGCTGGAAAAATACAAAAAGAAACCAGCGGGAGGAACTACGACTTGTGTATACATATATAAAAATAAATCCATTAATATATTGTATCTGCGCTGTTACTGTTTCACGTGCCATGGATGATAAGCTTGATATATACAATGGAAACGGGGTTCAGAGAGCTTTGTGTGTTGGTGTTCCCAGGTTCAATAACTGGAGACTACGCTTTGTAAGCGTAGTAAACAACAATCAACAGAGAAAAACGGTTAAACCCGTTTTAAAAATATTATTAAAAACAATAAACAAGAGTGATTGACGACGACTGCATCGTGATATTTACAAGCCTAGACTTGGCTAGATTCTGTAGATCTCCAGCTCATTAGGGAAGACGTCAACGATTCCTCGTCGCAATTATGGGGACACATCAATTTGCATCGCTGACAGAACAAAGCAGGCTTCATGCAAATCATGGATATGAGCCCACTCCCTCGATCCCAGTTCCCAGTAGCATAGTTTTGCCTTTATGGCGTCGCCAACTGTCAGTCAGTCGTCAGTCCAAGTCGACGGATTTATGGCGACGCGACGAGCAAGTTGCCGAAAGTGTAGCTTTTTTTTCGCTTTTTGCTGCTGCGTGTGTCGCTGCTGCGTTTCGCTTCCCTGGCCAAATGATTCAAACGTGTTTCAAATACAAACAAAAAAAATAGAAGAAGGAACAACGCTTGAGTTCCTCGACTTTGATGTACCCGGTTATATGGAAATTCCTGGCTAACATGTCGTAAAAGGTAACTGATAAAACTGGGCGAAATTTATTCAAAAGTAATTGGTTTTAGAAGCTCATGAGTTGGGACTGACTTTTAGAATTCTTTAGGTAAAGGCATGATTATATTATTTACTCCCTCATCACTTATATTCCCCCCAAGTACCCTGTACAATAACGCCCAAGCAAAATGGTTGAAATCGGCGCGCTTATGCAAATACGACGACGCTTTTTCTGGCTTTGACTGGCCAAAAGAGAACTCTAACGTGGAGTTTTTTGGCTTCGCAGAAAGTGAAACATTCCTCTCCCCGCCCCAGATGGGTTCAATGTCAAGTTGGCGAACTTTAAATGGAAAGTTTCTTATTTAATCGAGAACACCTTGGCAATGTCAATGATCAGCTGACGAATTACGTCGCACTCACCTCGTTCCCCCCGGTAATTGGAGACAATTTCAGATGTCAAACTGTCTCATCGGAAAGCCACAAAAAAGTAACAATGTCAATTGCAAGTACTTATACTTTATATAATCGATAGTTACTATATGAAATTGTGTTGACCATGGCAAACTTTGCTGTAATTTGAGGCATAATTTCTATGTGTTGAGGTAAGATTTCTGTTGAAGTGATTCAAAATTCAGAATTCGGTTTGATCTAAAGCGAATCCTGAACTGTGGAAATTTACTGGCTTGTTTCATGATGAACTCAGCTTTTTGACCTTTTTTTTTATTTTGGAATCCGATTCTCACACTTGAGCGCTGCGCATGCGCAGTGGAGTGGTGTTTTTTCCAAAGCTGAATGAATGGGATCAAAGAAACTGGCAAATAATTCAAGCGGAAGGTGCAGAAAATGGCAACCTCGCACTAATCAGCAAACTACAGCTACACTCTGAGAAAAAGAGGGGGTTTTTTAAAAGAGATTTCAAGTATTTACAAATTTTATCATCATGATATTCAAGAAATTCTATAGTTTTATAATATTCCTTTTAATTTTCAAGCTTTTTTCTACCTTTAACTTTAAATTAAATATTTGTTCTTTAAACAACCTTGAAAATAAATTTAATTTTACTTACGATATTCAGCGGGCAACTGCGTCCAACCACCCGGGAAGCCGCCGTTGAGTTGGTCTGACCCATGGCCATGGCAACTTCCGACTTGGCCGTCCTCCTTAGCTTAGATGAGTTGGTGCTTCCACCTCCGGCAGAGGTGGCAGCCATTATATTTGTGGCCGGACTCGTACTTTCCGGATCCGGCTGAGGCTGACTGTGCCTTAGCTTGGGCAGGATGAGGCGCACAATGAACCCATAGCTTTGTGGAGCACTTAAAATGCGGGCACAAGAAGGATTCTCCTCGCCATAAGAGCCCGGCTTGAGCTCAATGATAAGACTGGACTCCTTGCCATCGCTCTCGATGAAGTGCTCATGCTGGACACTGCACAGAGGCTTGAAAGTTGGGTGTGAACGGCGATCACCTGAAATGGAGAGTTTTAAGAGATTTTTTATAGTACATATATATCAGATCAGTTAATGGAGCAAATGCCTTGGTTTCAAATTCACAGACGAACGCTAATTTGAAAGCAAAGAGTGGATAGGTTTGAAATGACCAGCCATCTGTATGCGGAATAAATCACCCAAACTAACCGCAATGCATGCAGACGACATCCGCGAGTTGTCAATCAATAAATAAACCTAAAATAAAGCCAGTGTGACAAGTCTAAAAATATGATATTCGGTGTGAATTGGTATGGAAATGGATGGATTGGTGGATTGATGGATGGCTGGAAAGGTGCTTATCACGCTCTCTTTTTTTTTTTTTTTTGTCAGTGATGAAACCAAGCGCTAAAGCAAACACAATACCGAAATTTCCAATTCCAAAATTCAATTAATAGATATAGATTCTACAATAATTGAATGACTGCAGTAGTCGCGAGTGTGTGCTCGTCTTTGTTCAATTATTTTGCACTCGATCTCGAACTTTGCGCCTGGCAAAGGTTAAAGATTCGCACAGCCACTATTAAGTACTTCAATTAATAAAATACAAACACCAGCACACCAGAGCGCGCACACACATTGTTGTCCGTGTAGGAAAACTACTTTTGCACTGTGAACACTTATATATATTGTATATGGTATATGTATATTCATGTATCCATATATCCATATTCTGGGTCAGTGACTGCACCACATATACGTACACTATTATTATATTATTACCCCGAGATGTGGCTGTTGCAGCAACAGCCATATTGTGTGTGTTCATATTTCACATTTGCAGCTTTTCAGCCGCCCTCGCTCTTTTTTATATACCCTTGCGGGGGGTTAAAAAATATTTTGTATATTTTGTAGAGCCATAAAAAGTATTTTTTTAAATCTTTAAAATGTATGTGCGGGTAACGAGTGCTGGAGAAACCTCTTGTGCCTGGAAATCTCTTAAAAATTAAGACTTAAAATATAAAATATGCAAGAATAAATTTAGTTTATGAGAATTAAGGGAAAGGGGCTTTATTTTTAGGTACTTTCTAAATTGATTTAGGATTACGACGTATTTTTAGATTTTTTTAAATATTTTTAAACGTCTCTTACTAATTTTATCTTTATATTTCAAGATTTCAAAAGATTTTAGTGGTAAGTATAATAAATTTTATATATGAAAATATTGTAAGAAGCTTTAGAAATCATTTAAAGCTTCAAATCCCTTTAAATGATGGCCCAAATTACACTATAGAACTGCCAAATTTCTTATATAATTTTTAAATAAAAATAGGGATTAAAAAAGTGAAGAATCTTCATGCTTTTATTACATTTTATCATTATTAATACAATTTTCTATTACATTTTCCTTTAATTTAAGAGCATTTAAATTTCGTTTATCAAAAGTTCAACTTCCCTTCTCAATTGTTTCTTTTTCTGTCGAGCAATTGCCACACAACATTTGCGTACACTATTAAACATTTTTATTCGCTGCCCATGTAAAAACAATTTGCATTTCCATCTCGCGCCCAAGTCGCAATAATCGTGTGTGCGAGAGTGCAATTTAGCAGCTAATTCCCATTTCGAACTTGACATTAATAGCCAAGTTGGTTCGTTTCGTTTATTCGTTTATTCGTTTTGGAGCTGTCTCCACGTGCCGGGCTGGATGGAGTTGCTTTCAATCATCGTTTCGCCAAATGCACTCAATTACAAGCGGGTTAATGGCAGACATTTGGACAGTTTATATGGGTTATTTAAGTAATCGGTTGAGTTGTTCTAGAGAAAGTTAAACAAATAACACCCATTCAGCGCCCATGCGGCATCTTCAATTAGTAGCAATTGTTACAGAATGAAAAGCCATTAGCACTGTAATACAATGAATTCCATACAGTTAAGTAATGATTAAGGCTTATATTCCGAGGGCCAGGCCAGTCGGAGCGTCATTGCTAATTGGGTTAAAAGCACACACAGCATACACACACAGCACTCACATTCAAACACACAACAAATGCTTTACATATACAGCTTAAATTAATGCTCAACCTGGGTTTGTTTTTGGGGAGCCCTAGTGTCGATCTGGTGGTGGAGTTCATATGGAAATGGGTTTACGATTTACGGAAAGCCAGCGAAGCGGGCCCAAAAGAAAGGGCCCACCAATGTTCCACCCAATTTTTTCCCCTAAATATGCCGTTAATAATTTGTCTTATTTTTCAGAGCAGAACCGCTCAGCGTATTACCTTTTTTTTGGGGAAAGCAGAACGCTTTCCCGGGGAAAGTCGCCAAGTGAAGCTTAGGCTCTGCCCAAAAAAATACTTCAAACTTGTACCTGAAACCCAAGAGAGCTACGTCATTTTCGTTTTTGGGCAAGGTCAGGTTAACACAGTCCCCGATTATACAGATAAACATCAACAAAGGCAAACAGCAAACAAAACAAACGAACTGGCAGACAAACATAAAAAACAAAACAAATTACAACAAGCTCTTGAACACCGAAAAAAAATGTTTATTAAAGTGTTTAAGTTTTAATTTGATCAAATTATAAACGTATCAATCAAATAAATATGCTTTAGGTTAATAAAATTATTTTAAATTGATTTTTTCTAGCTGAGAAATAATGAATCTCTTTTCAGGCGGCAATCATTACTTGCTGAATGTTATTTATTGTTCAATTTTGATTAATTATTTCGCTGAATTAATCAAAACTAAATTGATTTGTGACTTTCTTTTGTATAATTATGACACAAAAATCTTAACAGGAAGACATCATATCAAGCATTTGAACGCTTTAAAAACTAAAGAGAAATTTTAATAATAAATTTATTAAGGTTTTTCATAAAGATATTATTTTTAGTAAACGAAAACATACTCCCATAATTTTTATATTTAAATTTTAATTAAAAAACACAACAGAATCGCTATACTTTTCCCCCAGTTTACTTCTATTTATCGGCTGATAACTCGCGAGATATAACTCTGGCCGGATGGGTGGTGGGTGTGTGTGCGTGCGTGTGTATCGGTGTGTAGGTCAAGCAGCAGCAGCAGCAGCAGCCACTTCAATTTGAAAAGGGCACATTAAAATGCGTAGTCAATGCCGATCCACAAGTTATAGTGCCTATATACAGTCCCCAACGAGTGGGCCAGTTGTGAGTTGCTGTTGTTGGCTTGGACTTGGATTTAGATTTAGACAAAAACGGAACTTGGCCAAGAGCAAACTGCAACTGCTCGTGCAGAGATTGTCAAGCAGTTAAGAGGGCCTGCCTGAATGTTGGTTTCTGCTTCTGTTTCTTTTTTTTTTTTTTTTTCTCTCGAGTGGCGACTGGGCATAATAAATTCTGTGGCTGCCACGCGATGCGGACGCGTGTTGCATGCTGGATGGCTGGATGGATGGATGGCTGAATGTTTGGATGCTGGGGATTCTGCTCACTCGTCATAATTACGCCCGGCTGCCTGCGGCAAGGGGGCGTGGCTCGGGACGCGGCTTAAAGCAAACCTGGGAGCCAGAACAGCAGGGAATAGCGGAAGAAGAACAGTAAAAGCGCACGATGGAGAGAGACACTTGAAAAAAAGTTGTTGTTAAAAATTACACAACACTCACGCACACAAACACACACACACATATAGCATACCCCGAGTGAGCGCCACTTGACGCACAAACAGAAACAAACAAAAACAGTCTACAAGTGCAGTTTGTTATACTCTTCTCTTCCGCTTAAATCGGGGGTTTTCCATAAACCCGTTGAGCCCGCCAAGCCATGAACCCTTCAACAAGCTCGAAAGTTTCACAATCGAATTAGGGAATCGATATTTATCTGCACGTCGACAAGAGGAAGCAATTGATTTTGTTTTGAGTGTGTGTGTGTTGCCTTTTGACTTAGAAATTTGTTAAACCCTCTCAGAGAGCTTAGTATCTTATTTTGGCAAGTGGGTTTAATAAAGTCTCTAAGTCTATCAATAATTTATTAGTTGTTCATTAGATTGAACAGATTGAGTCAGTTCTACCATTAGGAAAAACGAGTTTAAGAAGCACCATTATCGAGTTTTAAATATTTTTAAATTTAATATAAGGTAATGGTACTAATTTTTGTAATAGGCACAAATTATTTAATACAAAAATCTTAATAAATAAAATATAAATACATATGTATATTGAAAGCAGTAAAAAATATGAAGTATTAAAAACTAGTCTCTAAAATTGTATTTTACTTTAAAGCTAAAAAATATAAATGGGACAGTTTGTATTTATTTTGATATTTCTAATTCTTGTAACATCTTGACTCCCCCTTAAAATCGTTCCCTTTAGAGCATCTGATTTTCTACTATTCCCGCTCATCATTCCATTTGCTTTATTTTTATTTGTGAAACTACAGAAATTAGGTCAACTATCAAAGTCAGAATGGCAAGGGTTAAGTGCTTGTCCCTCTTCCCTGCTCTCTGTCGCTGTCGCTGTCTCTATCTCTCTGTCTGTGCCTCCTCTGCCTCTGGCCTCGCACCTTTCCCCCTTTTCCCCAGTCAGTCCCATCTCTCCCACTTTTCCACAGCACACGAACGTGCGGCTGGCTTTGGACAGCGCGCTACATTTCCCGTTGGCCAATTTTCCTAATAGGTCAAGCGAATGTGTCATCATGTTGCTGCTGCCTCGGTTCCTGCTGCCTCGACTCCTCCTGTTGGCCACTGTCGTTGGGTTGTCTTTTTGTCCCGACTAAAGAACGACAAAATAAATAAATTGTACAATAAACAAGAAATCAGGCAAGTTTACCAGCCAGCAACTGGGCAATTGTTGCACTAGAAGTTGCTGCTGCTGCTGCTGCTGCTACTTGCAACTTGCTGCTGTTGCGTGCAACACATTGCCAGACCTAACGGCAACTGTTGCTGCTTAACTGGCCAGCCAGTCAGCGGAAAGCCAGTTGAACATGACTCCTAATGGCCGCATACATAAATCAAAGACCCATTTTCAGCACTTGGCAGCAAAAAGCAGTATCGAGGGAGGAGAAGAGAAGCTTTAAAGAATTGGAAGCCCCCGAAAATTGCTTCAACTACTAGGGGCCAAATGGCAGCTTTTCTATTCGTATTTTTTGTTTTTCTTATGGACAATTTGCATTTTAATTAAGAGCTGCTTGTGCAAAAAAAAAAAAAGAAAAAGTTTCAGTTTTGAATTGAAAAACGCGGCAAGTCCAGGGTGGGTGTGTAAACTAATTGAACCTAGATGACATCGCGCTGCCCAGCTAGCTGCTACGATATGCTATATTCATAGTAAGATCCCAATACTTGGAGGAACTTCTCCGCAATCCCATCCAATCCGATCCAATCCACATATGGCTGCTGGCAACATATGTTAATTCCATTTTATATTCACAACAGCGCAACGGCAAAACAGAGCTGGAAACCAGTTTGCAAACATGTACATGGATAAATATACATATGAATGTTTATGGCTGGATAAATAACTCTGGTGGCCGCGGTCTCGCCGCTTTGTTGTGTCAGCCAAAAAACTTCGGATAGAGTAAACACTATTCCAGATCAAGATTCGCTGCGTTCGATTTAGATTTCATTTTGGGGGGAAAAACTTAAAGCTGCGCACTTACTTTCGCGCGGATTATTATAGTTGTAACTTTGTTTTGATAAAAATATATTTGTGAAAATATATATCTGTCTAGATTGGTTTTAATTTTATTTAAGTCTATTAATTGTATAAAGAAGCTTTGAAAGCAGCATTCCATTTACTGATTATCATATTAAACTCATTTTGTTTATCTTTTTTTATGCCACAATAGAAATTCCATTAATATCAAGTTAAAAATATGGCAGGTACAGTTTGATAACACTTGTTAAAATAAATATCATTCCCATTCATGATTTATTTATTAGATTATCACTCATATATCATTTTTCTTGATATAAAATATTCCATTAAAATCAACTAGAACACGATCTAATTTCTCTTTGGATTCCCCACTTATTCCGTACTGTTTATGGCGTTCTCAAAAGCCTATGGATCACTGGGCCTCGGTGGGTTCACTTTGATGTGTTACCATTAACGTTAACCCCTGGCTGCAACGGCGGAGATCCAGCCGCGTAGTTTGCCAATCTGGCTCTTTGTTCGGGCCATAACTGTATTCAATGAGGTCGTCTGGCGGTTGGGTTGCGTTTTCTGTTTTTTGTTGTTGCCTTTCTGTTCTCCGCTTTGTGTTGTTTCTTTTTTTTTTTAGTTTTTTGTTTCTGTTTCAAGTTTCACAGAAAAAAAGTATTTTCTTTTATTTGCATTACATTGTTTTTTGAAATTTCTTGCCGCAAAACTTCCGCGTGATGTATTTACGGCTTCACGCCGATTTTTACTTTTATTTGTTTTATTTTTTATGGCCAGAGCTAGAGAGTCAAATGATTCACGAAGCCTCGCGCTTATCAGCGGCCCAAGGTGGGCTGTTGGTAGTAATCTAAGCTTTTTTTTTTGGCCAAAATCGTTGGCAAGACCATGTGCACGAGGCTCGGCGGGATCGGGTCGGTCAAACGCGGTTAAGATCGAGTGTGTGGGGGAACCGACAACCGGTTTCTCAAACAGAAAACAGCACAAATAATCGGTGATAAAATTAAAAGCACACACAACAAATGACAGTGGTTCATAATGCGCGTATTCTATACCCACGGCTATATGGGATGGGTGACTAAAAAAAGAGCCCATAATAGCAGAGATTAGAAAGGCAAGTTGGTAACTACAGTCAATACCACACAACTAACGACCTTTGGAGGTCTTTACAACAGAAGGAGCTTCTATAATATTATTAATGACAGTAAAATAGGTTGGATTTTCTTTTGAAAACACTTTAAAGACTTTTAAATATTACTTATTTCAGTAATCTATAATTTAAGTAAGATAAATGATTTAACTCGAATTTGTAGGTTAAGAGAAATTTAGTAAAGAATTTCCAGAAAAAGCTGTTTGAATTTTAAATAATAAAAGCTAAATTGTATTCAATTAAAGCAGACAACTAAAGGCCGGTTTCTACTTTTAATTAAGTACCTATTATAATTAATTGGGGGAAACCTGAGTGTGTAAATTGAGTTCAAAAGGTAAGGCTAATATGAATATTAATTTATAAAAGAATGTTACTACAAATTGGCAAGGGAAGTAATTAAACCTCTCAGAAAAACGTAAATCTTATAAATGTATAATTTATATAATGTAGGAAGTTCGTTTTTTAAAAGGTCAGAGAAATCTTATTAAAATTAGGGTAGAAAGTAAATATCTAATTATTTTTTTTAGCCAACTCAAGTGACCCGGACACCTTGAATGCATTTATCTTTTGCAGACAAACTTTCTTCGATTTACAGCAATCCAAGATTGCGGAAGTTCAATCTTTGGAAGATCAACTGTAAAACGAGAAGTGAAATCGAAGTTTTGAACTCGAGTGTGTGTGTGCGGGGGAAGTACCTCCTTTTCTGGTCAGATCATGTGACCCGTTGCTTCACACACCAGTTCCTCGAAAGATGGCAATTATAGAAGCACTTGAGGCGCCACAATTACCAATTCTTCCCAGCAATGCCCACCCTTTCGCCATTTCACCACCTTAGGCTGCAGAGGCAAACCTTCTTCTCACAAACTTTTTACACACAATGAGGAGTTTGGTTGATTAAAAAAAAATATATTTAAAATGAGACAGATTTTCCCAGGCACATTTTCATTAGGGTCTTCCCAGGGATTGCAGGGGATTTTCATGAAATTTTATACGATTTTCATTAGTTTTTTGAATGAGCACTAACCGAAGGAGGAGACTGCTGCACTTTGGACGATGGCGGCGCTGGCGGCCAGGAGTGTGATCAACGCCCACGCGCCGTAAATTTGCAGAAACCGATGGCTGCCGCTGTTGCGTCGCTGTTGCTGCTGCGCCTGCGCCTGTTTTTGCTGTGTTTGTTGCCTTTGTTGTTGTTGCTGGGCGCAGCGAACGCAGGCGGCGGTCGCCATGTTGTTTGTCTGTCAGTCGGTTTTATTTATTGTTGTTGTTGTATATTTTTTTAGTTAGTTTTTTGTTTTAAAACAGCTTTGCAGTGCCGTTGATCGTCGTCGTTTGTCGTTTGGCTTTGCCTCTCCTATCGAATTTCACTCAGCGCCTCAGACACAAAAGCCGTTGCCTATTTGGCGATTCACTCGGTTAATTGCGCAATCTGGTTTGCCGCCTTAAAGCCAGTTATACGCCGCGGAGGATCCCCGTTCCGGGATCCGTTACTCGCGCAGCTCCACGCGCGCGCCCTTCCTCGAAAAGGAGCCGAAAACGTAGCCGAAGCCGTGTTGCTGCTCTCCACTTTAATACCTGTGCGCCGCTGTTCGAACTCGCGAACTCGCTGCGACGACCGATCGGATGGAACTGAGCGCGCAGGTCTGGCTTGGGGCCCAAGCAGAGCTCCAGCGATCTTTGTCGGGCTGAGTGAGTAAGAGAGGCGGAAGCTTGAGCCAGCTGCGGCATGCTCTCTTTAAGCTTGGCGAGAGACGGAGTGCAGAAAAGCAATGCAAGATGCACAGTGAAAAAATACTATGGGTAATTCAATACAATTAAATAAAACATTCGGAAATTTAGCAAAATAAATAAATATTTTATACGTTACAATATATAATACCAAAAATTATATTCATTAAATTCATTTCATATTTATTATGCATTAAATAAATTTATTGAATTTAAATAACAACTTATTTTAGACTTCACATAATATCAGAATTTTCGAAAAATTGCGTATACGTAAGGTGGGACAAATAAAATTTCGTTTATAAAATATTTGACTTACTTTAAAGCAGTTTAAATTCGTTATTTCTAGTTAAAAAAGTCAATTAATTCTAACCCATCGGAAATAAGATAAAATATTTTTGTTCTTAAAGCCACAGTACGTATGAGTGATAAAAAGTTTTTGAAAAAAACAAGACTAGACAAACAAATTATGACTAATTGTTCTCAAAACAAAAAATATAACTAAATATATATTAATTTTTGTTAGTTAAGAAACACAAAATTATAAATTTAATTTATCTATTTGTAAAAAGCGTAAATTACGTTTTGAATTATATGGAACCCAATAGATTGATCTACGATCTTATACCTTTCCTTCTTAATTTATTTTTGCAAAAAACCTTAACTTTGTGATTTGTATTTGAAACCCTATTGATTGATCTATGATCTTGTTTTTTGCCGTGCAAGGCTCGTAAACAACTGTAACGCTGCAAATCAACTAACAAAGCGGAGGCAAAGACACGAGCCAAGGAAGCGGGTCGAAAAGAGAAATCGCAATCGAGCAGGAGCTCAGAAGATTGAAGGAGAAGAAGGATGCGGGGAAGGGCGAGGTTCTCTCCTTCATCTACCACTAACAAAATAAGAAGAAGAAAAACAACAACAGGCATCAGCAATCAGTGCAACCGTTTGTACTCTCTGCGGCGCTCTCCTCTGACTCACGGAGCTTACGGCGTCAAACGGATTTTTGCATTCGCTTGTTTTGTGCATTTGTCGTTGTTAGCGTTGTTGTTGTTTTTGTTGTTGTTGCTGGCCGTGTGCTATATTTTTTTGCAGGCCCTCTTGTTGGTTTTTTTTCCCCCCGTATTTTTTCTTGGTTTATTTTTTTTTTTTGCTGGAGCCGAGGGAGTTGCGGGTCTGTAACCCAATTTTCAAACGAGTCAAGTCGATATGCGAACGAAAGAAGCAGAACAAAGTGTGCAAAAAATCAAAAATCAGCTGGAAAAGGCGAACATAAAAAAAAGAACTCAAGGCGACGAACGCATTGGATGTGGGAAGACAGAGAATACGAAAATTACAGCAAAAGACGCTCTGTAAAAAAAAATGGAAAAAATCGAAAGCAGTTCAAACAACATGTGTCAAAAGGGATGAGCACGAAACACATCTCAGCGGATGAGAGATGAATGCACACCACATGTTCCCCAGTTCCTGCATCCCACACATATCCCACATCCCAATTCTCTGGTGGATGTGGGGCAAATTGGGAGTTTACCTTAAGCCCGGCCAGATGACAGGACCCGCTCGCCTCCAAGGCCAACAACGGATTGGGAAAGTGGGTTAAAGCCCCGTTGATCCCCATAAATTTTAAAGTCAGCGAAGAGAGACGACGGACAAGCGAGTTTAGGTCACAGGAATACGCGATAAAAATCGTTGATTCTTTGGACAGAAAAATTGATTTATTCAGAATAATTTAAATGTAAAAGAAAAACATATTAACCATGATTATAAACTATGTTTATTATAGTTCTTTAATTTTCTTTTCTTAAAACCCTAAAAGGTATCCTTCGCTGCTGTTTACTGTCTTATTTGTTTTTAAAATTTCAGATAAAATCAAGTAACTTATTACTTGTAACCAAATTCCGTAATGCATTACCTTGTATTCTCTCGAAAGATTTAACAACTTTCGCGTCGCTTCCAAAGTCTTGGGCTTTGTTTGTCTGGCTGCAAAAATAAATATTGAAAAACTCTCGTACATTGCATAAGTCAAATAAACATTCAAAATGGATTGCCTGCCCCTCGAACTCCCTGCTTAGCCCCATCTGTGACTGGCTCACTCTTGGCAACAGCAGCGTCGATTCAGCCGGTATATACATAAGTAGCATAGTTTGGGCAACGTGAAAAACCAGGCTTCATTTATACCCTTTTGAAGAGGGTACCATAATTTGCTTAATAGCTATAAATATTTATCTAATAACTTGGCACACAGTTACAAATAAATTAAGTAATAAGTTTATTTCACAATAAGGATTTAACGTATTTTCCACTCCATCCTTCTTAAATTCCAAGGGTCAATCATTCACGGGTTAAGGTCACAGTAGCCACTGCTATGACAAGCAGGATAAGCATCACGATCAGCACGTAAAAACAAGGGCACATCGTTCTTAGGATACTCCCAGCACACTGTTTTTTATTAATAAATATTTTGAGTGAAACTGCAGAGAAGGCTAAAAATTGTTATAAATCAGATTCAAGAATTAGTTTGTTTAACGAAAACTGTCAAATCGGAAGCCTGAAACCAGCCTGCTCCATAGTTTTCCGGAAGCAAGGAATCGAAACAAGTGAGCAGCCCAACCGTCATAAAGGTTTCATAGAGAGAGTCTTCGTTAATTTAGTTTCCTATTAATTATAATTTATATTAAATTCAATTTTTCTATTTATTTGTTTTAATTTTATTTATCCTAGAGTATTCCTGCTTCGTCTTCATTAGTTAAGTCTTTAATGTTTTCATTTTACAAGTATGTGCTGCAGTTTTTGTGCTCTTATCGCTGCATTTGGCTGTTTGCCAGTCTACGCGGGCTGCGAGTTGCTAGCTGGTAGTTGCTAGTTGCAAGTTGCTGCCGGGGCAGGCTGCCGTGCGTAGTGGCGAAGCTAAAAATAAACTGCATGTAATTATAGTCGCAGCAACTTGTTGCACTTACCGAGACAAAAAAGCGGTTAAAGCCATGTCCAAAACACACAAAAAACGGGCAACTAACCGGCCAAGCAACTGAGAGAGCGGCCTAAGAGAAGCAGCGTCTCTGAGTTCTCTTTTGGGCCAACTCTTGCGGCTCTTTGGACCGCTTCTAGTCACGTCGACCGCCGTGGACCACAGCCCCGATATATCTGTATATAATAATATCGTATATTAGCTGGGTCACGTATGCGTGTGATTTGTGGGCGCTGCAAAATTTTGTCCTGCTATCGAGACACGTTTAACTTCTTGGCTACAGACGCTCGAAGACGGAGACTGCGGTGGCCACCGGCTAACCTTGGCCTAAATTAAGGGGTCCGTTCAATCGATGTCGATCTGAGCCAAGTGGTAAACAACATAAAGCAGGTCAGGTGGCTAGCTTAGAATTACCTGGAAATTAAAGTAAACAACAGTGGGATTTGTTAAAGTTCTAGAATGAGTTTTTTTCTAATAAATGTCTAGAAATTTAACGAATATTCTACTTATTTTATGTAAGATTTTTATAAAACTAAAAAGTAACATTTTTAAACATTTTTACATAATTTTTTACATAAACAGTGGCGCCGTCAATAGTATTGGTTGAATTTCGGAACTAAGTTTTGTAAGTTACTTACTTTTTACAGCATTATTTCCTGTAATTTTGATTTTTCATTTAAATATATATTATTTACTTTTAAAGTACACTAAATTTTGAATAAAAATCTATCTTAGATATAGACAAGGTATTTAATGATATAAAAAATCCCCTACTAATGTTGAAAAGTTTATTAAAATAAATCAAAATTATGAGTAAACTACGTGTAAAATTATTTAAAAGGCAAATAGCTCGAACACTCCTATGATAAAGCTCAAAAAGTCTATAAAAAGTTCGATTATAATATATTACTTATTTAAGAAATTTTAAAATGAATTCAAAGACTTACAGAATTCTCTACGAAATACATACAATTATATCAAAAGTTATCCCCAAATGAAGAAAACCCCATAAAAGTTTAATTTATTTTTCATTTTTATTTTAATATTTGTACGTAAATTAACTTAAATTATGATAATTTTAACATCAGCATAGAATATTTACAAAATGGAAATACTACGAGAGGATTGGATGCAATGCCGTGATCAATGGAACGTGATAATCTTTTCTTTTCTTTTTTTTTTTTTTTTGTTCGTTTTGTTTTTGTGCAGAAAATGTGCAACCTGAGGACAGAGTTAGGAAAATTGAAGAAAAAAACTAAGGGAGGAGTAAAACAATAGGGGAAGGGGGCTTTCAGGGGCGCACGATGATCATGTCTAGTTGAGTAGCTAAAAATGGCATTTGTATTTGTGGACTGCGGCGGCGGCTGGACTCGACTGCATGCTTATCTATCTGCGACGCAGATGCATCATGGACTCCAGAGAGCTCTGGTCCAGGGTGGCAGCATGCTCCAGATCCTCACTGCTGGCATTCTCCTCGGCCACGTTGACGAACGTGCTCGAGAGCTCGCCATTCAGACGGTTAATGCTGCCGGTTCCTATGTCGTACATGAAGATTTCCTGCTCCGCAGAGGCGTCAGAGGATCTGGAATGGATTATAAATATTATTTGTATTAAAAGTAATTTTATTATTCTTTAAATCCACTCACTTGGCCACTAGAAGAACCACGGACTGCAAATCCAGATCCGTGCGCGCCTCCTTCTCCAGCCAGCGCTTGAAGTTGTCCCTGGTGGGCTTCTTCACCAGCGTCTTGATGAGCTCGCCGCCCAGGAACTTGACCTCCTTGCCATCGGCACTGCGTGCCTCGCTGCTGCCAGATTGGCTGGGATTTTGAGCCTCCACTGGGGCCAGGACCACCACACTCACTATCCGCTTGCCCTGCAGCTCCTCGCTGTCTGGAATGGGGAACTGGGCTCCGTTGATTTTCAGGGGAAGATAGCGATTGTATTGCTGACGCTCGGCCAGATCCACGGGAGTCACCACTGTGGCATCCGTTCTCACATATTTCTCGCTAACACTCTGACCCTGCTCGGCATCATACCGCACGACCTTTACGTCCAGGTTCTGCTTCTGGGGCAGGGAGTTGGTCTGCTTGACACGATCCAGTTGCTTCTCGCTGAGAGCCACCTTGTCGCCGTTGGGCTTGACCACGGTCAATACCTTATTGGTCTCGGCAATCTGGGCGCCACCACCGGCTCCGTAGAAGTGCTGCAGATGCTCAGCGGGCAGGTTCTCCAAAGCAATGTCTCCCTGCTTATCATAGTCCAGGATGGAGATGTCAGCATTGTTCAGAATGCCGGAGGAGAAAAGCTGCTGGCGGAGATCCTCGGGCACTTCGTCGGGCAGCTGAAGCAAGGTCTGGGAGGCCTTGCCATTGGGTGAAGAGGCAGGCGAGGCTGCAGGAGCAGCAGGAGCCGGAGCGGAAGCGGGGGCGGCAACTGTAACTGGAGTAGCTACCTTGACAGTCTGCTGATGATCCTTCTGGTTACGCTGCTCCAGCTCCTTGAACACATCCGAATGGAAAGTGGACACACTGAAGGGTGAGTTATCCCCAGATTGGGAAGTGATCTGGGAGACGGCTGGCTGCCTGGGCTGCTGGGCAAAGTTGGTGCTGGCCTGAGCTTGCAAAGCGGCAGACTGGGCATTGACATGGACCACTGGCTCATTGGTGGCCTGTGGGTACTGGCTGTAGGTCACATAGTTCGAGGAAGGAGGCACTGGAGTCACAACCATGACCTTTTGGCCATGCGTCGACTCGGCATAGATGGGAAGCTGTGGAGGAGCTTCGCTGGGGAAGCTGGAGAAGTGAGATTGCTGATGCTGCTGTTGCTGTTGCTGGAGATTGGATGAGCTGGCTGTAATATAGTGACCGCTAACGGGCTGCTGCACTGTGGGTCCCAGGTTGGGAGCAGGCACATCATGGATCACCTCGTTGCGGGTGTAAGCAAACTGTTGCTGCGACTGATGTTGCTGCTGCTGCTGCTGATACTGTGGCTGCTGCGAGGAGTGGGCAATGGGATTCTGTACCGTCTCTGTGATGTGCTGCTCGAACTTGGGTATGGACTTGAGCAGCTCCGTCTCCTTGGAGGGCTTGATGTCAAAGTAGTTGAGGCTGCTCTGGTGATGCTGCTGCTGCTGATGCACTTGATGCGACTGCTGCTGCGACTGTTGCTTCTGCTGGCTGTAGTACTCCGGCGGAGGAGTGGGTGACCTCACCGTGAACTGTGGCTGCTGCACGAACTGCGGCTGTCGCACAAACTGATAGGATTGCTGCTGATGTGGCAACTTCTGTTGTTGCTGCGGCTGATAGTGTTGCTGCGTTTGGTAGTTGGTATTATCCAGCTTGACAGGCAGTGGCAGAGGCTTCACTTGGGCAGCGGGTGCCGGAGTGGGACGGAACTTGATGGGCTGATATGGCGCCGGAGTCACGCTCTTTGGCGGAATTGTGGGGAAGAATGGCACCTGGACCTGCTTGTGGGGCGGCTTCTGGTACTGCTGTTGCTGCGGTTCCTGTTGGTGGTGTTGCTGGGTGGCATGTTGCTGTGGCTGATGCTGTTGCTGATGTTGCTGCTGCTGCTGATGCGGCTGGTACTGCTGGTTGTGGTTAATGTAGTACTGCGACTGTTGCACTAGCTTGTTGAAGATGCTCTGCGAGGAGGTTGAAGGCAGTTGCTGTTGGGTGATGCTGCCATGATGTGGTGCCTGCACCTGTTGCTGCTGGGTTGGCTTCGGATAACTGGGAGGTGGACCCACCAGAGCAGCCGGTGGCCTAAAGTAGTTGTTTCCATGCTGCGTGGGTAGCTGCTGCTGATGCTGCTGCTGGTAATTAAGACCCTGCGATTGGTAGTTGCTGCCAAAGAGCAGGTTGGAAATAGGTCCAGGACTCCTTCCAAAGTTGTTCTCCCTGCCATAATCAGCCCGGGTATTGCTAATATAACCACTCTCCGATTTGGCCGCCACCGAAGGAGGCAGAGCCACCACTTGACGCTGAATGCTCTCGGCATCGTGCTCTTCAAGAATGTGTCCAGTTTGGTGCTTGTTCTCTGCTCCAAAGGACACATGGATGCCAGAGTTGCTGTGGAACTTCTCCGAGTCTGGGTGGATGATGGTGCGCAGCGTGGTGGACTTAAGAGGTGGCAGGGGTGTCACCGGGTATTGGATTACCTCCTCCTCCTCTTCCTCCTCCTCGTTGTCATCGTTGTTAAGCGAGGCTATGGGTGACTCCAAGTGCAGCTTGTTGTTCTGATCCTTTTTGTAGTTCACATAGAACACATGCACCTTCTCCTTCTTCTTCTTTTTCTTAGTCACAATGGGCTGGGCGGGCTCCTCGGCTATGGTCTCATTGGCATCCTTGATAATGATTTCGATAATGGGTTCGGGAGCCTCCAGATACTGGGGATACTGAGGATAGGGTCCAAAGTTGCTGCTGGGATATTGAGCTGGAATTGGAACAGAAGAGTTTGGTAGATACGTATCCATTAAAGTAAACCCTCTATTCTTACCTATGGCATTTTGGCCATTATAGTAACCCGTCTGGGGATAATAGCTGGCCGTGTTGTCCACATAACCCGCTCTCCTACTGGCTATCTCGGGATACAAGTAGCCGGGATTTCCAAAGTCATAGAGAGTCCTCTTGCCGCGATTGTCGCCAGGCCTCAGAGCCTTCGATTGGCGCGTGGTGGAGCCAGAGCTGGAAGACTTGGTAGTTGTGGCCTTCGACGAAGGCGCCGATGATGGCAAAGTCTGCTTGGTGGCTGTGGGCTTCTCTGGCTCAGCCTTCAGTGGCTTGGTCTCGGTCTTTGGCTTGGCTGTGGTGCTGGAGGATGAGGCAGTCGCTGTGGCTCCAATGACCAACAGCGTCAGCGCCAACTGCAAATTGAATAGAAAGTTTAAGATTAGTACCCGCTGATGCTGATGCCAAAAAAAATATATATTTTAATTAAATATTCGTGGAACTTAAATTTAGTGGGATTAGGCCATAGCCAAAGCTGGCGAGATACCAATCAGCTTACAAGGCGCCAAATCACTGGGGGGAAATTGTCGAAAGAGCGGCATGCCATAAATCTTGGAGATAAACATATGGCTCCTGAAAACAAATATTTTAATTGATATTTCCGTGGACAAGGTCGAGACCCCGACAAAAGGCAAAGCCAAAAACCAAATAAAACAAACTTTTACCGGCCGAAATAGAAGAAGATGGCCAAACAAATTGGTGAATGCCAAAAAAGGCGAATTAAAAACGCAATAAACTCGAACATTGCCTGCGTTAACGAAGCCACAACAAATTAGCCCAACAAATTGTGGACGTGCTTGTCTATTTTTCACTTTTTGCATTGGGTCAATGTCAAGTTGAGGCCTGAGTTGGAGATGGAAATGGAGTGGCTGGGATTGAGTTGTTGACCACAGAATTGACGGGTTAAAGGCAAGGCTCGGCCTCAAGCTTCATTTTTCGGCCTTTTTTAATTCGGCGAATCGCCGGATTGCGATACGCTTAATCAGCGACGCTCTTTTGGCTTTTTGGCTGGGAGCCATTGAGTCATCCAGCCCGGAATTTCTGTCGACTCAGGCCGTGAAAGTTGCCATGAAGTGCGGCGACGAATTTCAATTGACCGCGAGAGCTGCTTTCTGGCCACGCCCACGCCAAAATGCCAAGCTGACAAAAGGAAAACTCAATTCTGTGTCGCGTTCGGTCTTGAATTTTTCACCAAAAAAGAAACTTTCCAAAAAACTGCACTTGGACTGCAAATGTCAGCCGATCCAGCGGCTGAGTGTGTGTGGGCGCTTTACATTTGTTTTGTATCTAAGTACAGTGGGGATTCTATAAGAAACACTGAAAATATTACATGACATACATTTTCTTCTGTCTTCCCTATGTTGATTTCTTAATTTTTTAGAAATTTATTTATTTTTAAAATTTTTCTTAATTTTGTAACTAATAATTCGAGTTAGCGAGTCTCTACTGTAATCAAGTACGAGTCGCACTCGCGACTATAACACATTTTGATGGCTGGGCCGTAAGTGAAGTGAAAATAATACACACTCGACCCACTCCTACGGAGTTGGCCCAGTTGATCTCCGTCAATCGGTGGCGTATGCGCGATCTCACGGCAGTCGTCGCTGCTGATTATGGCATCTGTCGCATTGTCTTTCTGGGGAGGAGGAGCGTCCGAAGTGTCATGTCAAAACGGAAGCTGTGTGAGATTGTGTTTTGACAGCCCTCCAGACAGCCTGTGTGTTAGCCTTTGTCTTGGCTCGTTTTTAACACGCATTTTGACAGCTTAATGATGCTATCTTAATTGCAATTATTACGGGGGGACGACGACGAGTGCAGTCAGCCGATGCAGTGATGTCACTGTCCTACACTCACTTTTTGGCCACTTGAATATGATGCTGGACAGGGGGTTATGGCATAACCTTTGTCTGTGACATATATGCTAATATTTTGGGCCCACACAAACAAAGCGATTATCCAACTTCCCCTTAAAAGAAACTGTCACATATACAATATATATATTTACCTTACACTGACCTACACCCAACTCGGTAGTCAAAGAAAGCCAGCGGCTCGCACACTCCGCTGACCACATACAATGAGCAAATGTCAAAGATTTGCCAAAACAAAGCCAAATACGAACAACAAAAAAATGAAAAATAATAAAAAACACACACAAAAATACAAAACACAGCTGCAAGAAAAAATAAAGAAATAATCAAATCAACATCAGCATCGACAGCGCGAACAGGCAAAAGCAGTTCATGAAAAGAAAGATGCTAACAATGGGAGAAAGTTACACACAGCGGAGCCAAAAAGCCATCAAAATTCATCTCCAGGCTGAGAGCCAAAACCCAAAATACTCGACAGCTGCTGAACTCGCACATTAACATAACGAAAATCTTTTACAAGCCAATAAATCTGAGTTGTCAGCCGGTGTGTGGAGTTTTCCTCCCCTCAAAGAATTACGCAATCCGGGGCCAAGACAAAAATTTATTAATGAAAAAAAGGCAGAAGACAGGAGGCAAACGCCATTTAGTGAGCAAGTGTAAATCAGAGCCAGACTTGGCACATCTCTAACCGCTGTTGTGCAACCGATTATGGCCGAAAAAGAAGCTCTAAACCAGTTGACCGACCGCAGGACTAACAACTTGTGGCATGTGGCTAAGTGCGCCAAGAGTGGCAGCAGCAAACAACTGATTGCCGACTGTTGTTAACAAGCGGCACGTTTTTGCCTGGTTTTTTGCTATGTCTCTTTTGGACTCAGTGAAATCTGGCAACGGAAAATTGCAACTGACAAATTGCCAGCCAAGTTCTCATATAAATAGTGTTTACTTTGTTGTCTCAAGTCTCCCCTAGACTCGTTGCATACATCAAACTCCTACTTCGCTCTTGATGATGAGCAGTTATGATATGTGCCAGTTGATCTGCCATTGTTAGTTGCCTGTGAATTAATGGCGGATTGCGGACACACTCCGCCGAATAGACAATCAGCCTGTGACACGGCATTTTATTATTCTGAAAGTCATCGCGGTGTGAACCACCTTTTGCGGGCCGGCCAAGAATCGCAACTTGTCTGCGGGCCAATTAGCCAAACGTCAGACTCGCAGTGATGCAAAAATTGCACAAAAGAAAAGTTTAATGTCCCCAGAAATGAGATGCCAATAATAAATGCCTGAGAACATTAGAGGCGAGACACCAGACACCATAAAACCGTAACTGACATCATTTCCCATTACCAAAAAAAAATTAAAATGGAGGTAACAAAAAACGAGAAAAGAAACCCGTAGCGGATGTAAATAATGCGTCACTTTCGCGTTCGTTTTCGCGCGAAATTGCCAACAATCGGGTAAATCCTTATAATTAAATCCCAGGCCCAGGTTGCATAAGTCAGACAGCTGTCCAAATCGAATAACTGTAGCGCGACCGCCTGGCAGGAACGAGGAAAGGAAGTGAGCTCTGTAGAAAATGTGAGACTCGCGACTTGCGAAAACAAACGCTGAATCCGCCTGCGAAAACGAAAGACTCAAGCGACAAACTTGGCGTGCGAGCCCGAACTAAATGGCGTAAAAAAAAGCGCCATGTACGAAAATCAAACATTTAGCCGGCGCCTTCATTGTGTCTTTAGAAGTGGCATATGGCTAGCACCACCAAGCGCCACCAACGAAACCCAAACGGAAGTAAGCGACACGCCGCCAGAAAAAAAATATATAGACCAGGCTATAAACAATTTCGAGGAGGATGGAAGGGGGGGGTAGGCCAAAACGATGACGGCGCGGAGAAACAAAAGGTGAAAAATATGATGAATTATTAAATGAGATGAAAAATGAAAGTGTTTTTATGCCTTCTTCTGCTGCTGCTGTGGCGGGTTAAATGTACACCGGGGAAAAATTCCCTGATTTATGAAGACATAATTTTCAAAAGGTTTTTAATAATTAACTTAAGGTTTTTAATGTTTTATTAAATTTCTGCTTAAATATATATTTCATTAAATTAAAAAATAATTTATTTATTTATTTATATTTTGTTCTTTGCTAAACAAAGACAAAAGAGTGGTTTAAAACAATCAATTAAATGTTTATAATTAAAAAAATATATTATAAAAAGAATTCCATTTTCCATTTATCCAAAAAATATATAGGAAAAATGATATTATCATATTAAAAATTTATATATTTTATTTTATATTTTATATATACTTATTAATATTTTATATATAATTTACTTTCGTATTTTTATCATTTTATTATCATAGTTTATTTCAATAAATTCTAAAATAAAACCTATTGTAGTCCTCAACCTGAATTTAATTTATTTATAAATTAAATCTCTTGTTATCGCCCACCTATCTTTTATCTAAATTCATCTTTTAAACCAAAATTACATCTATTTTGCTTCGAATTTAAATTCAAAATACATTTATCAACGACATCTACAAGACGCAAGAGAAAATAGCATTCGAATAATGGGGAATAATTCAATTTATAAATGCCATGTTGATATGCCAAAAAGATAAAACCGATTTTGGTGTGAAAAAATGCCGAACTAACGACCAATTTGGTTGCTATTTTTCCGTGTAGATAGAGACCCCGGCGTGACATGGATTGGCCCCGTGAAAGCGGGCAGCTGAAGAAGGTCCACCTGCCCGACGACAAGTGGCAACATTTCGTGTGCGTGCCGGTGTCCCTCCTCTCAGCGGGTGTAGGAAGTGGGGCTTGGACTTGGACCTAGGGCCGCTGTGCGTGAGCTGATCTGCATAATGATGGGAGGCTTGGGATGATGATGATGATGCCGATGCTGCTGCTGCATGCCACACAAATGTAAAAGTTGTCCAACCACTCCAAAAATAAAGAGAGGGCTCTGTGCAGCAGCTCTCGAGTTGATTGCAGGCTTTTCCTCATTCAAATGAGGGCGCAAAATCAATTGTGACAGAGACACAGCTCAATTGCAATCTGACCAGCATTTCATATCTATATACATCTATATTTTTTGCAATCTTTGCAATGTGTCAATTGCAAACTACCGAGTAATGAGTGAATTGAAATGCAATCGAACAAATATTGCGTATGACGGGGCAGTGACAGCGGGTTATGCAAACGACGACAAACCAGGCAAATTAGCACTGGCAAGACACGAGTGACCAGGCACGGCCCCAGGTATATGTGTGTTTACCATCGACACCTGTTGCAAACAATTGGCCACTGTGCGGGGTAATAGTGGATACTTTTGCCACCGAAAGGAGGCATCGAAACGAAAGACTTAGGCAACGAACGCTATGCGGCAGCAGCGAAAGGCAAATCCTAATTCAGCAGCAAAAACCAATCAAATGATACAATCCCCCGCCATTAACTAACCAATTCCATTTCCACTTCCAAAAACCATTTCAGCTGCTGTTGAGGGCGGTTAGTCTGTCGCTGTTTTATGTCCCACTTTTAATTACTTAACCTGCTGCGCGTTGACGACCTAAGCGATGAGCAAGGTCGTTGCATAAAATAAATAAAAATCAAATAAACAAAATCGGTAACCCTCGAAGAAAAAGCCCGCATAAATTAAACAAACTTGGCCAGGCAGCCGGAACCAAGTTGAACTCTCTGTCCACCTCTCAGTTCAAATGTTGCGTAATGCTTCTGCTCTTCGACGGGAGAAAAGTCAAATAATTAAGAGGAAAAAAAGAAACAAAAACATGTTAACACCGCAAATTAGTAGGCAGCCCCCCGAGTCTACCTAATCGACATCCGAGCAATTTCGGTTCATCATTAATATTCATGGGGAATGCGTGCAGTTCAAAATAGTGGCCGGTCGGCCACTTGGGCAAGTTTTAATTAAATAAATACAAGAGATGACCACGAGTAAAGTAAGCTTGTAATTGCGCGCCAAACAGAAAATTGTCTGCGGTTGAAAACCGCATTCCCAGATATGAATTCGTGTGTCGCCGCCGCAAGTCTCGTCCGCCGGTACATTCACATCTCTGCGGCGTGCCGAAAAACTGGCCGGCCACTGGCAACTCGTCTTCAATTGCAAAAGTTTTCCTTTTTTGAGTTCCCGCTGCATCAGCAAGGAAACAATTGAACTCAAAGTGAAAGGTGCATTCCTTGTCAACAAAAAAAAAAGGTACGAATAAAAACAGGGCTGCTGTTTGGAACTTATAAAAAAATATATCAAGTCAAAATTTGAACCAAAATGGGTATGAAAATGTGAATCAAAAATTGAAATAAAAATCGAAATCCAAAGCCAAATCCAAATCAAAAGTCAACTTTCTACACTCCCAGCAAATGAACAGTTTGCATGCGTGCAGCATATTAAAATATGCTCAGCCTCGGCCTATTTGGGGGGAAGCACATCACCTCAACAGGTGGCCAGCGAGTGTCGTGAATAGCCGCGAGCCAAAAAAGCAGCCATTCTTCTGGGCTCAAAAAACATGAGCAATGACAATCAGTATTTTCCATTAGCCATGAAAGAGTTGCTTAGTTTTCTTTACAATCGAAACAAATAATAATGATTTTCTGGGCCAATTCCACTTTGGCATTTTAGTTGGAAAAAAGAAGTTCAATAAACGAAGTCACTTGTCTGCAAAATATCTTTTGCTAAAGGTTACACATACACAACAAACGTCATGATCCAAATAGCAACTAATGATCATCAGGGGGATTTTCGAGGCAAAAGTTTAGAGTCATCTCTGGTGGCCGCTTTTGCAAAAGCCAGCCGAAAAACTGATGGCCATTTGGCGCCTCGATTTTGAAAGGCAGACGAACACACAAAAGATTCAGACGGAGACGGGTGACTGAGAGATTGAAAGGAGGACAGTTTCGAGAAGCTGTGTGTTGATTTTACTGATGATGCAGATGAAGACGTTAAATGAGCGCAGAGATTGCTTCCCCCCCCTGAGTTCGGTTCTTCAGCAGGTGGCTGATTGCAGGTGATTCCATGGATTGCACAAGGAAGATATGATTGGAAGGGTAATGAGTTTTACAGAGGGGAAAAATCAGCGAACTGTGGGTAGTTTAAGAGGTAGAAATTCAGGTAAGGAAATACATTTATATATAAATACAAATTTTACAGAATATTTTCCTCTAAATCATAGAAAAATATATTCCAAGGAAGCCTAGCCATCTTTTAATTTAAACTTCTTCAAAAATCTACATTTTATTAACCGCAACACCTCTTCTTTTATTTATTTATGGTTCAATGAAAAATCTTTATAAGATATTTCCTAAACCCAAAGTGGTAATATATATATTTGCATATTTTATGGGCATGAATATTTATCAACCCAAATTAGTCAATCAATCTTGTGTCTTCTGTTTGAGGCGAATTCTCCCCAATCAAATTTGAGGGCAAGCAATTTGTTGAAGACGAATAACTTGGGCAAAACCTGGTGGCTTACCAGGGAAATGTGCAAATCAGGGCTAACAAGAGTCTGAATAAAACAATGGGACAATTGGCAGAGCACACATATGTGCGGATCGCATGGATATCCATGGAGATCTGGCATTTCTTCGCGTAACAAGTGCCAAGTTGAAGACTGCAGCCACCAGCCGGAAGGCGTTTTACACTTGGCTTACTTCGCTCCCGAGGCGGGAGTTGCTTTTTGTTTGGGCCCATAATGAAGTGACACGATTTGTCAATGTCAACGATGGGTGGTAAATGGGTATGGGCATGGGATAATGGGGAAGAGGTCGCAGTTCGCAGGTCAAGCCAGCGATGACACCTCTGGAAATTACATAACTAAACACTTACCATTAATGGCAGACTTCTCATGGCTAAGTTTAATCCCGAGTCCTGCGGCAGCTGTAAAACCAAAAACTATATTTAATAAGCACTCGCGTCAGGTTTGGGTTTTGAATTCAAAATAAATAAATATATATAGACGATCTTGCACTGCACCCACTCTTTGAGAGATTATCCTTGGACGCGGTTCAGGATGCACTCGGGCTTGGGGTAAGTGACACGCGCGCGGAGCAACTATGGAAATTGCAACCTGGTCGAGTCGCTGCCGTATTGTAACTGAAACTTGTCAGACGAAGTTGGCCAGCAAGCAGCTTGGCCCAAACGAAGACGAAGCCAAGGAGAAAGAGCGCAACGCAAAAGAGAGTCTGCGTGCGAGCTGAAGAAGACCTGCTGCTGGCTCTCACTCTCACCTCGTGGTGAATTCGGTTTGAGGCTCAACTTGAGGATTTCCATACCCAGATACTACAGATACAGATACAGATACTCAAGCATTCTCAATCAAAGCATCGAAAGTGAATCTGGATGCCAGCTACAGCTACAGCGGCAGCAAAAGATTTTACTTTCAATGGCAGAGAGCAACTGAAGCTGAAGCCGAAATTGTGCCGCCAGCCACAACAAGTAGTGTCTGGTTCGAATCGGTCTCAAATGTGTGTTAAAATCGCCGGCAAACTGCCCGACAAAACAGACCCCAAACCAAAAGTGGGCACATTAAGAGAGCCACGCCAAAAGTATCCATAATGCTCGTGCAGCAGCCACAAAAGTGGCCCCAAAACAAAAACACAATCGAAGGCCTAATGAACGAGCAGCTTCAGGCTCTTGTTTTATGGCTCCTTCGATTACCAGAAAGACAAAAGATTGAAGAGTGAAGGGAAGCAGTTTTAGGGGGTTTAATATTCATATTAATGGTTCTCAGGGGAATATGATTTCTTTTTGGGTTAATAGAGCGTAAGAAATGGGTTAAAGATCTTATTATTTTGATTTGAAATTTGTGAGTTAGTTACGGGTTTATTTTAACACAGATTCAGTGATTTGTTTCAGTTTGTTTTATTATATTGAAATGCAAATTTAAAGTCTTATAAAATAACTAAGAAATCTCTGTTTAATTTAGTAACTAAGCTGTATAAATGACTGACCCAAGTTGTTATATTTGTCAATAAAATAATACGCCTAATAATTAGTTAATAATAGACATAAACCAATCAGGAACTATAAATGCTAAGTACTGAAAAACAAACACATCCAACTTGCATTCGTTTATATTCGTGTCATTAAATAACACTCAAGTTTTCAAGCAATTAAATCCCCAAACCCGATCGGTTTCCTTTGAAGTATGTTTATTAACCAAATATTTTCTGGGGAAAAATATTGAACTAACATAAGAGCGGGACCTGGCACTGCAACTGGTTAGCTGAATAAACGTTTTGTTGGCCATAAGCCGACCGCTACACGCACACGAGTCACTGAGGCCAAATCAAGCATACGCAGTGTGGAGCGGGACAAGTGACAACAAAACAAAATAGTTTTTTGCAGCCAAAGTTGCAGCAGCAGCAGCAGCAACACATCGGAGATGAGTTGTGCTCCACAGCTGGTCATGGCCAGACAATTTGCAGTAACCAAAAATCAATGACCGACCGGTTTTGCATAGGCTTTAAGCTTGTCGATGGTAACGTAACAACTTTCGCTGAAACGTCATTCAAAAAAGCAACAACGACAACAGCAGCAGCAGCAACCACCACCAAACATCTCGTCACAAAATGGCAAAAGGCAGGCCCAGAGATAAAGCCACGATATCAACGCAGAAGCAGAAGAAATTCAGTCGAAAATCACCCCGTATTTCGGCCATTAACGCATGGCTCTTAGACCAGTTTACAGCATATGTATGGATGGACTTTCGGAAGTGTGGTGCAGCTGCATGCAAGCCAGGGAAGCGACTCATTTGAATAATTGAAATCCACTTGCACTGCAATTAAGAGCATAAAATGAAATGTTTGCGTTTCTACACTTTCCATGTCCAAGTCCCAAGACCAAGTCACAAAATCGTATGCAATGTGCCTGAGCTTGGCTCAAATTGCCGGAAAATTGTCTGCCTCGGAAGAGTTCAATCGCTTTCAAGACTCACTCACACTCCGAACATGCCATTGGAGGTCCAAGATCGAGTTCGAGTTCGATTTTCGATTTGGAATCTCTGAAGCAGCGGAAGTTGTTAAAGGCCTTTCGGGAAATTCAAATGGGGCAATCTCACGCACAAGGCCAGCAGACATTGGCTTTTGGTTTTTGCCCCTCAGGTGGACAAGGAGGAGGTGGAGTCCCGCATAAATGTCAGCGAAACACTTACGAGTGCAGCCGCTAATTGCCCTGCATGTGGGGTTAAACAGAAAAACATTAAGCACGGAAATTGCATGTGAAATCAGAGTACAAATGCTTTCTGAATACCATTTAAATATATAAATAACAAAAGCCAATAAAAGGGCTTGTTATATGTGCTACAGTCAACAGTTGCGACATGGTTTCAGGATGGCTGGTGTTTATCCTGGGCTGCCTGGGCCAGCTGAGTGCCTTGAATGTCTCGATTACAGCTGAGGAACTAAAACTGGAGGAGAGATTGCTGCGTATGCTGGCCAGACTTCGTTTACAGGAGGAGTTTAATACCCTGCTAATCTATGGAGATGAGTGTGTTTTCCATTCTCTACTAAGACACCTGGTTACACCCACAGTTGTGGTATCTTCAGGCAGCACTGACTTTGACTGGAATTTCAGTAGCTCCACTCTGATTCTGACCTGCTCTCCAGAAGCGGATAGAGAGGAGAATCCTGTAACCCTCATGAAGCTCCAAAGAACCCGACGTCTCATCTGTTTAAAGGACAAAATCCCTATGGAGACCATTTGCTACCAGTATTCCCTCAAGGAGCAGCATAATGTGGCCATTATTCAGACCAACTTTGATCAGTCGGACATCATCTATTCATGTCGCTTCTTTCAGTCTCCCAACCACGAAGAAGTTCACTTTTTCTCGGATAATCCCATATACATAGAGAACTTCCGGAATATGCATGGAGCTGAAATAAGGACAGTCCCAGATTTGCTGACACCCCGAACCATGATGTATCGGGACCAGAAAACCGGCGAGGCTCGGATAATGGGTTACTTGGCCAATGTGCTCACTACCTACGCCGAGAAAGTCAATGCAAAAGTGCTTATTGAAAACGCCACCAAAATAGGCGTTAAGAAGGCCAGCGTGGCGGACATCCTACGCGGGACTCGAGAGGAACTCCTGGACATAGGCACTGCCCTGGCCAGTTCCCTGCAGGTTAAGAATATGGATTTCATCAGCTATCCCTACCTGCTCACCGGCTACTGCCTGATGATTCCAGTGCCGGCCAAGCTGCCTTACAACCAGGTGTACTCCATGATTGTGGATCCATTGGTGCTGAGCATTATCTTTGTCCTGTTTTGTGTGTTCTCCATATTGATTGTGTACACGCAGAACCTCTCTTGGCGGAATTTGACACTGGCCAATGTCCTGCTGAACGACAAAAGTCTGCGTGGCCTTCTGGGACAGTCGTTTCCCTTTCCGTCCAACCCCAGCAAGCACCTCAAGTTGATCATCTTCGTTTTGTGCTTTGCCAGCGTCATGATCACCACCATGTACGAGTCCTACTTGCAGTCTTACTTTACCCAGCCGCCGTCGGAGCCGTACATACGCTCCTTTCGGGATATTGCCAACTTTTCGATCAAAGTGGCCCTCAGCCGGATGGAGGCTAATGTCTTGACCTCTGTAAACAGCACCCATTTCCAAGAGATAAGCAAGGATCACCTCTTGATATACGAGAATTGGGCTGAGTACCTCATCCTGCGCGACTCCTTCAACACGAGCTTTATTTTCCCGGTGTCTGTGGACCGCTGGCGCTGCTATGAGGCTCAGCAGGAGCTCTTTACGGAGCCCGCCTTCTACCTCTCGGATCTGTGCTTTAACGAGCTGATGTTTTTTAGTCTACCAGTGAGACAGTACCTGCCCTATCGCCACCTCTTCGAGGATCACATGATGCGGCAGCATGAGTTTGGCTTGGTGGTATTCTGGAAGAGCCGTAGCTTCTATGACATGGTCCAACTGGGCCTGGCTTCTATAAAGGATTACAGTCAGAAGCGCAAGTCAGATGGAAGTCTTTTGCTGGACGATATTTCCTGGATACTTAAAATATATTCGGTGGCGATAGGACTAAGCATTCTCTGCTTTATCCTGGAGGTCACTGGTTGCATGAAGCTATGGGAACGACTGTGGAGGTGTCGAAGGTGAAGAAGATCTCAATAAAGTCCCTGTGTCTGCTAAGCAAGTTTATTATTTTCATGTAAGATTTTTGTTGTTTTTTAATTTACATAAAGAGTTTGCTAATTGAAGAAATAATTACCTTTCTTCTTATTTAAAGGGCTCCTCAAATTAGAGGTGGAGAACTATCGATGGCACTATCGACACTATCGATGGTTTGGCGCTATCGCAGCGCCATCGATTGTAGCCCTGCACTATCGATAGTATTTAATATTTTAAATTAAAAATTTTTTTTTTTTTTTTTTTTNTTTTAAAAGCTCAATAACTTAAGAATAATGTGTCCAAGTTTTACATCGATCCAAGGAAAATTGACGAAGTTATGCAGAGTTGAACGAAGGTCGGTTAGCGTTCAGTGCATGAGAATCGCAAAGTTTAAAGCGCTCTCCTGAAAAATGCCATTTTGAAAATCGGTGTACACGATAACTCAAAATCTACTGAACCAATCGGTTTGAAATTTGAAACGTAGCTTCTTTAGGTAATTCTTCAGGTACTCACGTCGAGCTTTTTTTAATTTTTAATTTTATTATATTTTTTATTTAACTAATTAACTTAATTATTTAGTCAAAAATCGGGGTTTTGACTTCTAATTTTTATAAAAAATCTGAAAAAAATTTTAAAAATAAAAACGCTTCGTGAATACCTCGAGACACTTATCCTTTACCGAATGAGGTATAATTTTTTCAGATCGGATGATTCTGTGAACAGTTAGGATGTACACCGCTAACCAACTTTTTTGGAGGCGACTCGTGAGATTCCCTATAACTCCTCTACCTCTTAATATTTTTTTATTCAATACAAAATTTATCAAATACTGTCCAAATGTTGTGTTATTATATGGTATTTCATTTATTAAGCTAACTTTAGCCGTTATGCCACAATTATTTTTTGGAAAAGTCGCCCGTTTTGCACCGAATTAACCTTTTACATTTAACAATTCAAAAGCATCACACTACCGATAGTACTATCGACACTATCGATGGTTTGAGAAAAATAATCGCTCACTATCGATGGCGCCGACTATCGATAGTTCTCCACCTCTACTACAAATAGGGGTTCTCTGATGATTGGTTAAAAAAGTTATCCCGAAACACTGATAGTTTATTAAAAGACCTTGACATTAGTACAAGTCGAGGATTTCTGTGGAAGTTTTCCTGAAACTTTGCACTGCTAGTTTATTACAAGACCTTGACTTTGATAGGACTCTACTCCTTCATTTAATAATTTGTGAGGAACATGAAAATTGCATGCCATAAATCCTACCCAAATTAAAATGTTTAGCACAAATGACACGACATATATACTTCCACTTTTTAAACGTTGACTAAACATGTAAACTTTTTTAATTACAGAAGCTTGGTACAAAAGCAAAGGACACACAGCCGGCTCAACAGTTCAAAGGAGACCATGGCCTGGTTGATCATCCTACTTCTCCTCAGTCTTCGACTGACAAGAGCCGAGTTTCCAGAAATATCCAATAAAAGCAAACCAGACCTGGAAGAAGGCCTGCTACATCTTCTTCTGAGACTGCGACAAGAAGAGTTCTTTGACACCCTGCTCATTTATGGAAAGGATTGTGTTTTTCATCAACTAACAAAAAGCTTGGAGTTATCCACAGTTCTGGTATCATCGGGTAGCACCAACTTTGATTGGAACTTTAGCAGCCTGACACTAATACTCAGCTGTAGACTCGAAGCGGAAAAAGAAATGACCTATCGCACTCTGATGAAGCTACAAAGAAACAGGCATTTGATTTATATAAATAAGGATATTCAAGCCAAATCTGTGTGTGATCTTTATGCCAAAAAAGAGCAACATAATATAGCTTTTGTTAAGAAAGACTTTATTCAGTCCAAAATCATCACGGCCTGTCGCTGCTTTCAAGAACCCAACTTTCAGGAAGTAAGTTTACAAGAAAGTTATCCAATTTATATAGAAAACTTTCATGATATACACAGACAACCTTTAAGAATAATGACAGACCTAGTGGCTCCCAGATCCATGGTGTATCAGGATCCAAAAACCGGTCAAACCAAGATGATTGGCTATGTGGCCAATCTGATCAACAACTTTGCTCACAAGATAAATGCCAGTTTGGAGGTAAAAAGCCTGAGCAGTAATGAAAGCTTTAGAAATATCATAAAGTGGATAAAGGCAGATCAAATTGACATGGCCATGACTCTGGAAGCCTCTGTGCATGCCACAAACTTTGATACGGCCAGCTATCCCTATGTTTTGACTTCCTACTGCCTGATGCTGCCAGTTCCAGCCAAGGTGCCTTACAATTTGGTTTATGCGGTTATAGTGGATCATCTGGTACTTGGCATACTCGTCCTTTTGTTCGTGGTACTATCGCTGCTACTGATATACAGCAAGAATATGTCCTGGCAGGGCCTGAGCCTGGCCGATGTCCTGCTGAATGATGTTAGTCTACGTGGAATCTTGGGACAATCGTTTCCTTTTCCCTCCAACCCGAGCAAACAGTTGAGGTTGATCTTCATTATTTTATGCTTCGCCAGCGTCATGCTGACCACCATGTATGAGGCCTATTTGCAGTCCTTCTTCACGCATCCCCCATCTGAAGCCTATATACGCTCTTTTGAGGACATAAACGAGTTCCACCAAATGATTGCCATCACTACATTTAAGATGAATGAACTCAACAATATCAATAATAGACACTTTAAAACAATAAGCAAAGACAACCTTAAGATCTTTGAAAACTGGCATGATTATCTAGATCTGCGCAATGCCTTCAACCGAAGCTATGGTTATTTGGTGACGGAAGATAGATGGAACACATATGCAGAACAGCAAAAGAACTTCAAGGACACACTCTTCTACTTCTCCAAGGACCTGTGCTTCTCCCGCCTGCTTTTTCTAAACATTCCTCTACGCCGACACCTGCCCTATCGTCACCTCTTCGAGGAGCACATGCTGCGCCAGCACGAGGTGGGCTTGGTGAGTTTCTGGAAGAGCCGGAGTTTCTTCGACATGGTGCGACTGGACATAACGACTTTGGAGGATCTAAGTCGGCCAAAACCATATGAGCCGAGTCTTCTTTTGCTGGATGTCTCCTGGATAATGAAACTCTATTTGGCGGCGATGGTAGTCAGCATTGTGTGCTTTATTTTAGAAATTTTAAGTAAGGGTAGAGAGTGGGGATTTTGGAAGTATATAAAAGATTTTGTTGGGAATTAATAAAGTGCAGAAACCTTTAATAAAATATCTACTTTATACATATAAACCAGGGACCGTATTTCTTTTAAGTGAAAAAATAAAAATCAATGTTTAATGCTTATCAACTGATTATAATATATTTTGTTTACTATAAATAATTATAGTTGTATAACTATTTAATCTCTTAAAGAATAATTATTATTATAATATACTACTAAAAAATTAATAATTAAAATTTTTTTTGTTCAATGAAAGCATTGATTATAATCAATATTTACGGTTCCTGATATAAACACTTGTTTACAGTTTTTATATATGCTTTATTTATATATACCCTAATTAGCAGACTTTTCTGACTGAAGAAGTAAAAAAATAACATGAAAACTGCATGTCCAGCGATTTTAATTGTGAAAGGAACAGAACGGCGCAGCTATAATTATTTAAGCTGTTTTTCAAAGACAAAACAACCTGAAATTTGTTGGAATTACATGGGTTTTTAACCTGGAATTTTTAGATACAAATAATAACGTACACCCAGGTCCTTCTTTAGTGCGATTAAGACCATGACTCCGCTGGTCATCCTGCTACTCTGTCTTGGACAAGCTGGCGCTCAGTTTCCAGAAATCTCCGCTGAAAGTGATTCAGATCTAGAAGAGGCTTTGCTCAGCCTTATTCTAAAACTGCGCCAAGATGAGTTTTTCGACAACCTGCTTATCTACGGAAGAGATTGCATTTTCCATCAATTAACGAAAAGCTTGGGGGTGTCCACAGTGCTGGTTACCCTGGGCAGCACTAATTTTGACTGGGCTTTTAGCAGCCTGACCTTGATCCTTTGCTGCGACGATGAAGCCGAAGATGGAGAAAACCAACGTACCTTTATGAAAACGCAAAGAAATAGAAGATTAATTTACATAGAAGAAAATATGGAACCAGAGAAAGTGTGCAATGGGTATTTCGAAGATGAGGCATATAACGTAGCCATCGTGAAAGAAGACTTTGGAAGGTCAAATATCATTTACACCTGTCGCCTCTTTCAAAAGCCTAACTTCGAGCAAGTGAGTCTGCGAGAAGCTAAACCGATTTATATAGAAAACTTTAGAAACATGCAAGGAAGTCACATAAGAGCCATGAGAGAATTAATGCCGCCTAGAACTATGGCTTATGAGGACAAAAAGACGGGTAAGAAAAAGCTAATAGGCTATGTGGCCAACTTGTTCACGAACTTTGCCCAGAGGCTGAACGCCACCTTGGAATTGTATATAATACAGGAAAATTCTAATGGTAGAGAAATTCTGTTGAACGTGAGAGCTGGTATTCTTGACATGGGTATGATGTTGGAGACATATGTACATCCTAAGTCTCTTGACACAGCCAGCTATCCCTACATCCATGCACCCTACTGTGTGATGCTTCAAGTTCCAGCCAAGTTACCTTACAATCTGGTGTATGGGAAGATATTGGATCCCCCTGTGCTCGGTATACTCTTTGTGCTTTTCTGCATTCTGTCTGTGCTGCTGATTTACAGTCGCAAAAAGTCCTGGCAGGATCTCAGCCTGGCCAATGTCCTGCTGAATGATGTGAGTCTACGTGGCCTATTGGGACAATCGTTTCCCTTCCCCTCCAATGCAAGCAAGCACCTGAGGTTGATCTTTATTATTTTATGCTTCGCCAGCGTCATGCTTACCACCATGTATGCTGCCTACCTGCAGTCCTACTTCACTAATCCCCCCTCGGAGCCTACCATTCGCTCCTTTCAGGATTTTACAAAGTTCAACAAGAAACTGGCCATCAGCAGATTTGAGTTGGATGAATTGCGGATGACCAACAACTCAAGATTTAAGGATATTAATGAGAAGGACTTGGTAGTCATAGAGGATTCGAATGAATTTATCAGGATTCGGGACTCTTTAAATCAAAGCTATAGCTATTTAGTCACCGGAGACCACTGGAGCACATGCGAGGAGCAGCAGAAGATGTTCAAGGAACCGGTATTCTACTTATCCAATGATCTCTGCCTCTCCCACCTTATACCCATTGCCATTCCTGTGCGAAGATTCCTTCCCTATCGTCACCTCTTCGATGAGCATATTATGAGTCAGAATGAGTTTGGTTTGGTGGGTTACTGGAGAGCCCACAGCTTCTTAGACATGGTGAGACTGGGCATAAGGCCACTGGTTTCCGAAGATCTGAGGCAAACAAAGACTAACGACAAGAGCCTAATTCTGAAGGATGTCTCCTGGGTCTTGGAACTCTACTTGGCGGCCATGGTTTTTAGTATTTGCTGTTTCATATTGGAGGTTCTAAGCGCGAGGGAACGCTTCAGTCGCTAGAGGAGGAGAGTGGACAGGAGTTATAAGAGAAGAGTTCCAAAAATGTAAAGGAAAACCAAGACAAATTTGTGGATTCTATTTGTATAAACTTAAAAATTGTACTTCAAATAAAAATTGTACTTAAGATAAAAATAGTTTTTTTAATGTATAATAAAGTGTTGGTCCTTATGTATTTTATTTTTTGATGAGTTTCAATTTTTCCCAACTCACAAAATCAATATAGCTCCTTTAGGCAATCCACCAAAGAGATATAATTATTACCCAAACCTCCAGCTTTATCCCCAACCATCATTATTAAAAATGATGTTTGTACTAAAAACTAACATGAAAAGCGCATGCCAGCGCTTCGAAGGTCATGCAAATAGCTTAAAAATATTTTTCTCTGAACATTTTTCATGGAACATGTTCCACAAAACCGAAACAAGCTGTAAATGATCATTTTTACCATTATATCGGTTTTTGAACATGTGAGCTTTTCATTTTAGAAAATACAAAAACACAAAACCAAGTGAAAAGGCCGGCTAACAAACAGTGTAATGGAAACCATGACTTGGTTGGTCATCCTACTCCTCTGCCTCGGACGGACGAGAGCCCAGTTCCCAGGTATATCCAATCAAAGTGAATCCAAGCTAGAAGAGGTTTTGCTAAAGCTTCTTTTAAGTCTCCAAGAAGATGACTACTTTGACACCCTGCTTATTTACGGAAGAGATTGCATTTTTCATTCTGTAACCAAATATTTGGAGGTATCTACAGTGCTAGTCTCAAATGGCAGCACCATCTACGATTGGGACTTTGGCAGCCTTACCATGATCCTAAGCTGTGACCCTGAAGCTGATCAAGAATACACACCTCGTACACTCATGAAACTGCAAAGGAACAGGAGACTAATCTACATAACAAAGGATAACCAACCAAAATCCGTGTGCTCTAGCTATTTCCAAAGGGAACAATATAATATAGCCCTGGTGAGGGAGGATTTTCAAAATTCACAAGTCATCTACGCTTGTCGCTTTTTTCAAGACCCCAACTTCGCAAGAATAAACTCATCAAAAAGTCACCCAATCTATATAGAAATCTTTCAAAATATGAACAAAAGACCTATAAAAACCATGGCAGATCTATTGGCGCCTCGATCTATGCTCTATGTGGACAAAAACACCGGTGAGTCAAAGTTGATGGGTTATGTGGCCAACTTGATTAGCAATTTTGCCCAAAGACTAAACGCCACCTTGCAGTTGGAAGTCTTAAAAAACGAGACCAACTTTCACCGCATACTGGAGAAGGTTCTCTCAGATCAGCTAGACTTGGGCATCACCATGCATACATCCTTGCACAAGACACCCCTTGACACGGCCAGCTACCCATTCATGGTGACAACTTACTGCCTGATGCTACAGATTCCAGCCAAGTTGCCCTTCAATGAGGTATATGAGATGATAGTGGATCCTCTGGTCCTGACCATTATCCTGTTACTGTTCTGCATCTTGTCGGTGCTTTTGATATATGGTAGGAACAGGTCCTGGCAGGACCTTAGCCTGGCCAATGTTTTGCTGAATGATGTGAGCCTACGCGGCCTCTTGGGACAATCGTTTCCGTTTCCCCTCAACTCCAACAGACACCTGAAGCTGGTCTTTATTATACTGTGCTTTGCCAGCGTATTGATGACCACCATGTACGATGCCTATCTGCAGTCCTTCTTCACGAATCCTCCTTCTGGACCGCATGTACACACCTACAAGGATTTAGGAAGGTTTAATCAGAAGCTTGCCATCACCGCCATTGAAGTGCAAATACTAAAAAATCTAAATAATTCTCATTTTAATGAGGTGAAACAAGATGACTTGGCTGTCTTTGATGATTGGCAGGAATTCATCAGACTGCGAAACAACTTTAATCTTAATTATAGCTTCATAGTGACCGGGGATCGATGGACTTCCTATGCGGAGCAGCAAAAGATCTTCAAGAAGCCGCTGTTTTACTTGTCCAATGACCTTTGCTTCACTCGCATGCTCTTTTTGTCCATACCCGTGCGGCGATACCTGCCCTATCGCCATCTCTTCGAGGATCACATCCTGCGTCAGAACGAGTTTGGTTTGGTTCGCTATTGGCGGGCCCACAGCTTCTTCGATATGGTGAGACTGGGCATAACGCCCCTGGAGGATCTGAGTCACCCAAAACCCTCCGAGAAGAGCATAATTATGGAGGATGTCTCAAGGATACTGCTGTTTTACTTGGCTGGTATGGTCATGAGCATTTTCTGCTTTCTGCTGGAACTGGCAGTGGCCAAGTGGAGTAGGGAAAAGGGAATGTAAATAGAAAGTAATATCTATGAATATTTAATAAAGCCATTAAATGCTAAATCATGGGTTCTGGCCGTGTTAACACAAAGCGGGTAACATGGAAAGTGCATGTCTGACCCACATAGCTAACCTGACCTTAAAAGGAACAAAATGTGTGGCATTTACACAGTAACAGTTAGTGATGGCTATGGTCTGGAGGATAATCCTACTCCTGCACCTGGGCTACTCAGGAGCAGAGCTATACCAGCGTGGAATTAACGAAAGCTATACGGAGCAGGAGGAGAGGCTCCTAAGCCTGCTTTTGAGGTTGCAGCAGGAGGAGTACTACGACACCTTGTTGGTGTATGGAGAGGAGTGTCCCTTCCACTCCCTGTCTAGAAGCTTGGAGATTCCTGCTGTGATGGTGTCCTTGGGTGGCACTAACTACGACTGGAATTTTGGTAGCCTTACGCTGATTCTAAGCTGTGGGTTTTCAGCCGAGCGAGAGGAAAACCATCGCACTTTGATGAAACTCCAGCTAAACAGAAGAATAATCCATCTCCAGAAGGATATCAATGTGGAATCCGTGTGCAATTACTATGCAAAAAAGGAACAATATAATATAGCTGTGGTGAGGGAGGATTTTAAAAATTCCCAAGTCATCTACGCTTGTCGCTTTTTTCAAGACCCCAACTTCGCAGAAATAAGCTCATCAAAAAGGCACCCAATCTATATAGAAAACTTTCAAAATATGAACAAAAGACCCATAAAAACCATGGCAGATGTATTGGCGCCTCGATCTATGCCTTATGTGGACAAAAACACCGGTGAGTTAAAGTTGATGGGTTATGTGGCCAACTTGATTAGCAATTTTGCCCAAAGACTAAACGCCACCTTACAATTCGAAGTCTTAAAAAACGAGACCAACTTTCAACACATACTGGAGAAGGTTCGCTCAGATCAGCTTGACTTGGGCATCACCATGCATGCAGCCTTGCAGAAGACACCCCTTGACACGGCAAGCTACCCATTCATGGTGACAACTTATTGCCTGATGCTACAGATTCCAGCCAAGTTGCCATACAATAAGGTATATGAGATGATAGTGGATCCTCTGGTCCTGGGCATTATCCTGTTACTGTTCTGCATCTTGTCAGTGCTTTTGATATATGGTAGGAACAGGTCCTGGCAGGACCTTAGCCTGGCCAATGTTTTGCTGAATGATGTGAGCCTACGCGGCCTCTTGGGACAATCGTTTCCGTTTCCCCTCAACTCCAACAGACACCTTAAGCTGGTATTTATCATACTGTGCTTTGCCAGCGTATTGATGACCACCATGTACGATGCCTATCTGCAGTCGTTCTTTACGAATCCTCCTTCTGGACCGCATGTACACACCTACAAGGATTTAGGAAGGTTTAATCAGAAGCTGGCCATCACCGCCATCGAAGTGAAAACTCTTAAAAATATAAATAATTCTCATTTTCATGAGGTGAAACAAGATGACATTGTTGTCTTTGATGATTGGCAGGAATTAATAAGACTGCGAGACAACTTTAATCTGAATTATAGCTTCATAGTGACCGGGGATCGATGGAGTTCCTATGCGGAGCAGCAAAAGATCTTCCAGAAGCCGCTGTTTTACCTATCGAATGACCTTTGCTTCACCCGCATGGCCTTCTTTTCCATACCCTTACGGCGATACCTGCCCTATCGCCATCTCTTCGAGGATCACATTCTGCGTCAGAACGAGTTTGGTTTGGTTGGCTATTGGCAGGCCCACAGCTTCTTCGATATGGTGAGACTGGGCATAACGCCCCTGGAGGATCTGAGTCACCCAAAACCCTTCGAGAAGAGCATAATTATGGAGGATGTCTCAAGGATACTGCAGTTTTACTTGGCTGGTATGGTCATGAGCATTTTGTGCTTTCTGCTGGAACTAGCAGTGGCCAAGTGGAGTAGCTGGCGGGGAAAGAGAATGTAAATAGAAAGTAATACCTATGAATATTTAATAAAGTCATTAATTGCTAAATCATGGGTTCTGGCCGTGTTAACACAAAGCGGGTAACATGGAAAGTGCATGTCTGACCCACATAGCTAACCTGACCTTAAAAGGAACAAAATGTGTGGCATTTACACAGTAACAGTTAGTGATGGCTATGGTCTGGAGGATAATCCTACTCCTGCACCTGGGCTACTCAGGAGCAGAGCTATACCTGCGTGGAATTAACGAAAGCTATACGGAGCAGGAGGAGAGGCTCCTAAGCCTGCTTTTGAGGTTGCAGCAGGAGGAGTACTACGACACCTTGATGGTGTATGGAGAGGAGTGTCCCTTCCACTCCCTGTCTAGAAGCTTGGAGGTTCCTGCTGTGATGGTGCCCTTGGGTGGCACTAACTACGACTGGAATTTTGGTAGCCTTACGCTGATTCTAAGCTGTGGCTTTCCAGCCGAGCGAGAGGAAAACCACCGCACTTTGATGAAACTCCAGCTAAACAGAAGAATAATCCATCTCCAGAAGGATATCAATGTGGAATCCGTGTGCAATTACTATGCAAAAAACGAACAATATAATATAGCTGTGGTGAGGGAGGACTTTGGTCGTTCAGGCAACATCTACGTTTGTCGCTGCTTCCAAAAAACCAAGTACATAGAGGTGAATCTCTTTAGTGGCAGACCCATTTTCTTTGAACAATTTCGCAATATGCAAGGAGCAGCCATCAAAAGCCTCACTGATAACTTGGCACCCCGTTCCATGGCTTATCGGGACCCAAAAACTGACCAGAAGAAGTTTAAAGGCTATGTGGCCAATGCCCTAAACAGCTTTGTGGAGAAGGTTAATGCCACTCTCGCCTGGCAATTGGATGTGGCTCCTCCCGGCAAAAGAATATTCTTTACAAATATTACAAAATGGACTGCCGAGGACCTCTTGGATATAGGCATGTCCGTGGACTCCACCTGGGATAAATGGAACTTGGATACCCAAACGTATCCCTACTTGATGTGCTCCTACTGCTTCATGGTCCCTCTGCCGGACTTGCTTCCTTACTATGAGATTTACACATACATTGTGGATTTGGATGTCCTGGCCGTGATCTTTGTGCTGTTTTGCATTTTCTCGCTGCTGCTTATCTATGGCCAGCAGATGTCCTGGCAAGGGCTGAGCCTATCACGAGTCCTGCTGAATGATAGGTGCTTTAGGGGACTGCTGGGTCAGCCCTTTCCCTTTCCACTGCATTCCACCAAGAAGCTGAAGTTGATCTGCTTCCTGCTGTGCTTTGCCAGCCTGTTGACCACCACCATGTATGTGGCTTACCTGCAGGCTTTTTTGGCCACCCCACCACCCATGCCGAGATTGAGATCTTTTAAGGACTTACACAACTCCAGGTATACAGTGGCCATTAGCCTGGGTGAAATGGATGTACTGGGTTTTGCGGATAATAGAAGGCTGCAGAACGTGGACCCGGAAAAGCTTGAAGTCTTTGAGGATTATGTCAAATTTTTTCACCTGCGAGAGACTTTTAATAACAATTACCTCTTCCCAGTCACTGATTTACGCTGGAGCACCTACAAAGAGCAGCAGAAGATATTTGCCAGTCCCGTTTTTTACTACACCGATGCCTTTTGCCTGAGCCGCTTTAATTTCCTGAGCTTTCCTGTTAGACGCCACCTGCCCTATCGTCATCTCTTCGAGGAGCACCTGCAGCGACTGAAGGAGTTTGGTCTCCTCAAGCACTGGCAGGATCGTAGCTTCTTTGACATGGTGATGCTGGGACTCACACCTTTGGAGGACTTCAGTCCTCTCCCCGAGACAGATTCCATAGACCTGTATGATTTATCCTGGATTTTTGGCATGTATTTCGCTGCCTTGGGACTCTGTTGCTGCTGCTTTTTTGTGGAACTCTGGGGCTCCCTAAACTGGTGGAGACGCTTCAAGAGATGGACCACAAATTAATATATTTTGTAAAACTTTGCATAAGCTGTATAAAATTAATAACGAAAAGCTTTTCGCTAGCTTGGCCAAATTTATTCTGCTCAGCCTTCGACAAAGCCATAAAGCAAACAAAGAAATGTTGAATTGGGATTAGCCACCTCCGCACAATAAAATGATAGCGGATATGGACAGGCAGTGCTTATTGTTGGGTTCGCCATTCAAAAAACCGAAACCGAATCATCACACACCGGAGGTTGCAAACAAGTTGAGACAATGCTCAATTTTGGATGTTGATCGATACGCGATATTGATTTTGATGTGGTTTTAACAGACAATCGGATGGGTATCTCTCTGGTTGTGAAAATCTCATATCTAAGACGTGCATTCCAGGGGACGATGATGAGTCGACCTGGGCAAATATTCAATCGATGACATCTCGCATGATTGGCTCTTACATAAATATGCCCATAAACGGGCCACAATGCGGGTGTTTCACTTGGAACTTGGATCTGGGGGGGATTATGCAAAACTCTGACTTGGCTACCGCCATAAAGCGGTCATAATTCGAGCTCTTTTGCCCAGAGCTGTCTGCATATAGATATGTATTATTCGTTTTTTATACAAATCATAATTTGGTTCGTCACTTTGGCGCCACTTTTGACGCGTGCTGATTGGAGAAGCCCTGGACCTGGGGCAAGGGAATTGGAATTGTGACCGAAACTGGGACTGAGTTGTTATTGGCGATTGGGTAACAAACCGAATTAACCCCCGAAGCGTTTTAGTGGGTGCGAAAATACAATGCCAGGGCATTGTCATTGCCTGGTCGAAGGCATCGTGAAATCTTTCACTTTCGATTTGGATTTGGATTTAGTTGTAAGTCCATCATAAATCATGCCCGAAAATGTATGATAATGTGGCACATCATTACGCTTGCCAGGTTGGATCAATTTGTCATGGGAAGTCGTCGTTGCTCCAGCTTAAAACCGCTCCAAAACCGAGATTAAATCTGACCTGTGCTCATCCTCCATCCATCCCAATCATCGCAATTGCTCAACCTCTTGACATTTGCAAAACGAAAGTAGCAGATAGTCTTCGGCAATCCATAATCCATAATTCGTAATCCGTAAAATCTATGGCAGACATTTTTCAATTGCAATCCCCAAAAACCCAATTCTGTTATTATCCAAAGCCGCCGAACTGATGGATGGTAGTGTCTGTGATCCTCAGGGTCATTTAGATTTAATAGATTTCTGTGGCCAGAGTCATTACGGCGGCCACCTTAACCACATGTGGAACAATGTCTGCCGGCAGTTAAACTGTTTTTTTCAGTATCCCCCTTTTTTTTATTAATGAGACCTCGTTGGGGGGCTTCAACTTCAGCTTCAGCTCCGTCGTTATTGAATAGAGTAATTTTTTACAATTATTTATCGAGCACTTCTGCTATTTACACAAAACCTAGTACTCCTCGTTATTATATTTATTTTTTTGTGGGGCTCTTTTCAATCCGGTTGCGGCTCACAAAACTTAAGAGCCAACTAATTCGACCTCAGGCCATTAACAATTTCACAAAATGTGCTGAAAAATGCATAATTTTCGGGGGCCATAATAAAAGATTATTTCATATATCTCAAATTTAAGAGGTGTTAATTTTTTCAACCAAAGAAACTAATCTGTTTCAATGCCGGATTCGCCGCCAAAGTCGCTGTTGCATTTTACTAAACCCGTATTTTGAGGTCGTCTCACACACGAAATGAAATTCCAAATACCAAATCTCGTCTCTACTCTTTCCACCTCCTCCTCCTCCTCCTCTTTTGATTGTTTTTCTCTATTTTTTTTCTTCATCTCAGCACCTTAAAACAAAGGCCCATGCCGAGAGCAGGTCCCAATCCTACACAGACCAGACCAGACCAAGTAATTTATTTCCTTCCTAGTTTTTGTCGCTCAAAGCCATTAAGGGAGTTTTAGCGAAAATTGGCAAAACAGTTGGCACCTTTCAGCGGCGGCTTCAGCGGCTTAGCGGTTGCTTCCCACAAATGCCGCGTCGCCACTCTGAAACTCCAATTACCCTGGCTCGGGAGCACTTTGAACTTTAATTTAGCTGATGGCTAGCCATGCTATTTGGTCTGCGCCTCCGCCCGCTGATCGGGCCCGTGGCGACTCCCCTGCAGCGACACCGTTGCGTATACGTAACGTATTAATTATGCCACCGACAAGAGAGAGAGAGAAGAAGAGGCCAGTTAATTAGCTAAAATTAATCAGAGACCACGAAATGGGCACAGACTGGTTGGCTTCATTCCGTAGAATGATTACAAAAATGAAAGTTGAGCTGAGAACCGAACTCAATTAGAATTAAAATGTGATTTGTCCAAAGAGCACTCACAGAGCAACATGTGGTTGCATGTGGGGGCTTAATAGGAAACCCATTTGTTTCGTTTTAACAAGAAATGAACATGCCATTTGTGCATTAAAAACGCCGCCCAACAAAAGTGTCAAGTACGTGGCAGTGGCAGTCAGTTGGTCAGTTCCATTCCCAGTCCCCTTTCCCCTCCCAGTGGACCTTTCGTTTTTTTAACGGCACTCGAGTACAGGAAGCTCAGCTCTCTTTGATTTAAATTTCCGCTTTTTCAAGTAATTGCGGCTTCAACTAGGGCAGCGAGTGTGCAGGGAGAGACTTGCTATAGACTTGTTTACTTAATTTACAGGCAACAATTAGGCAATAAAAATAAAAATACTTAAAATATGAGGTGTAAACTGCCTTGAAATTAGATTTAATAATCGGTTATAAAGTTGGGAAGGCAAAACCAATTATAAGATCGAAAATAAATGTGGGTTATACTTATTTATAAAATGAATTAATTTATTAAAATGCCATGCTTATTAAATTAATTTACATTTAATGGTATGCTTATTAAATTAATTTAAATTAATACACTTAATTAGGTAATAAAGACAACATTAACTTGTGAAAATGAAATACTCGTTTTTTATGGTTTCCAATTTCTTAATTTATCTTTTATATTTCAGTTTTAAAACCACTATTTAACATAATTTTAATATTTAATTTCAAAAGGCCAAAATATATTTGGTATTATTGTATAAAATTGATCAATTTTCCTTTGTTATTCATTTACATTTATTAAATTTATATTTTATATTTCAGTTTTAAAATCATGATTAAATTTTTTATATTACATTTAAAAAAGTCTAAATATATTTATATTATTTTAAAAATTTTTTAGTTCACTTTGTAAATCAAATAAAATATAAATATATATAGCTGCCTTATCAAAAATACAACCATTTTAAAAAGCCCGCCAACTACCTTGGCTGCTTTCCAACACTAAACCAACGTCACAAAGTCTGGCACTGTTGATCAGCTGACCTGCCACTTAGAAACAGAGTGGCCAGCTTAGTTATTCGCCAAATCAAGTCAGGACAAGTTCCTTGTGTGCCTTTGGTCACACTTGGAGAAGCAACAGCATTTCAACAAAAACGTTTTTCGCTTATTATTGTTGTTGCTGCTGCTGCTGCTATTGTTGTTGCTTCGGCCGAGCATAATGGGTGGCTAGGGACGGACGGATCGCGTTTAGAATTAATATTTCCCTCACCATTTTAGTCTAGTTTAGGCCACTCCACTAAGCGGCGGTGCGCGGCGCGAGGCTACAATAAGAATAAACTGGAACGACGACGCCGTATGTTTGTATTTTCGCCAGAGAAACACCGTGACAAATGAAGCAGCAGTAGCGCGAATCGACGGACGCACACAATCCGCGCGATTCGATCCCAGGCAGCAGCAGAGCCACGTCTGCGTCGACGAGAGTGACAGTGCTACCTCAGCAACCCAGACCACCTTCCCCCCACACATACCACCGCCAGGATGCTGCCTCGGTTCCGTTCCTTCTATGGCAAACTAATCATCTTCATCCTGGTCGCCCTCTGCTTTATCCTGTACAGCAAGGTGCAGCAGAACAGTCCGGCGGACGAAAACCCATCGCCGCCAGCCCGGGCGGCCGCCCTCCGGGGCCACGGACGCGACAGTTACCACGAGGATCATGATAGTGAGAATGAGATAGCCCGGCCGGCCACCCAGTCACCGTACGAGCTGAGCATCCAGTTTGATCTGCAGAAGCAGCAAGTGGGCCTGGGCGACAAGGGTGTGGCAGTGCATCTGACCGGCGCCGCCAAGGAGCGCGGCGATGCCATCTACAAGAAGATCGCCTTGAATGAGGAGCTCAGCGAGCAGCTGATGTACAATCGCACTGTGGGCGACCATCGGAATCCCTTGTGCGCGGCCCAGAAGTACGACGATGGATCCCTGCCCAGCGCCAGTGTGGTTATCATCTTTTTCAATGAACCCTACTCTGTATTGCTGAGGACAGTCCACAGCACGCTGAGTACCTGCAATGAGAAGGCCTTGAAGGAGATTATTCTGGTGGACGATGGCAGCGATAATCCGGAGCTGGGCGGCAAACTGGATTACTATGTGCGCACGCGAACGCCGCCGGGCAAGGTGACGGTGCTGCGGCTCAAAAATAGGTGAGTTGAGGTTGAGGGAATTCCCTTTGGGATAGAGGCTTTGAGAGATGGTGATGATGAGTGGCTACATGGCAAAGAGTAGATAGTTTTGAGTTAAAGAGATCTTCATTTTTGTGTTTTTCTGGTAGAGAAGATTGTTCATTTTGTGGCTTATTTATTTCTCTTATCTTTTTTCTTATAAAACATTTACTTATTTGATTAACTTTTCAAGTTAATTACACAATTTTTATGAGGAAATCCACAGAAGTAGACAGAAAATCTTGTTGACCTTTCGTATATGCAAATGTCTTGTGTGGAGCTGATAAGCTTTTAAACCAGAATTCCGTAGCTCTATGGCAGGCTAGAGAATACTCTAATTAGTTAGATATATCTTTTGATTTTAAATATAGAAAATAGCTTTAAAATCATTTACTTTCAATTAATATTCTATTTAAAAATACCCAAGTAACCCAGCCATAAAATACCCCAAAGTTACACCCCTTTTACTGCCACTAGGCTAGGAAAAGTTCAGCGGCAATTCAGCTAATCGAATTGCTGGCGGCCTGAACTCATTTGAATAACTTGTTTGCCATGTCAGAGAGACTCGAGTCGGAGACGGCGTGCGCGCATGGCTCATCTTCTTTTTGGCCAGAACCGACAAATGCTCAAATAACCAAAAACTTAAAATGTGGAGAAAACCAGTTCGTCAAGTTACCAAGTTATGTGTGTTGTGTGTGCGGCGAGCTTAAGTTTTTTGTTTGTAACTCTCAAAAGACAGTGGTTTCTGCGTGCATTACACTCGCCAGCAGACTCTGCCATGGATGTTGTATAGTGTTAATCGAAGGTCTTCGTCTGACCCAATAAATTTCAGTTTGCCTTTGTTTTGCCCTTCTCCTTCGCCTGGCTAAAGAAAGTTTTTTCGCTTCTTTACCTCTTTTTCTCGTTCGTTTCAGGTTGGGCCTGATTCGTGCCCGTTTGGCTGGAGCCCGTATAGCCACCGGCGATGTACTCATCTTCCTGGATGCCCACTGCGAGGGCAATATTGGCTGGTGTGAGCCCCTGCTGCAGCGAATCAAAGAGTCGCGCACAAGCGTACTGGTGCCCATCATCGATGTGATCGATGCCAGTGATTTCCAGTACAGCACCAATGGCTACAAGTCATTCCAGGTGGGCGGCTTTCAATGGAATGGCCACTTTGACTGGATTAATCTCCCGGAGCGGGAGAAGCAGCGTCAGCGTAGGGAGTGCAGGCAGGAGCGAGAGATCTGCCCAGCTTATAGTCCAACCATGGCTGGTGGCTTGTTTGCCATGGATAGGCGCTACTTCTGGGAGGTGGGCAGCTATGATGAGCAGATGGATGGCTGGGGTGGCGAGAATCTGGAGATGTCCTTCCGCATCTGGCAGTGTGGCGGCACCATTGAGACGATACCCTGCTCCCGAGTGGGTCACATCTTTAGAGACTTTCATCCTTACAAGTAAGTGGGAGATCGGAAGCTCTAAATCAGGGTTTACGATCACATAAAATATTTATTTGCTCGTAAATTATACGAACTCCGCTAAGGTGTTTATTTTGCTTGACTAATACACACCTCATTTAATTTGCTTGACAGATTTCCCAATGATCGCGACACACATGGCATCAATACGGCCCGCATGGCTCTGGTTTGGATGGACGAGTACATTAACATCTTCTTCCTGAACCGACCGGATCTTAAGTTCCATGCTGACATTGGCGATGTCACCCACCGAGTGATGCTGCGCAAGAAGCTCCGTTGCAAGAGCTTCGAGTGGTACCTGAAGAACATCTATCCGGAGAAGTTTGTGCCCAATCAGGAAGTCCAGGGTTGGGGCAAGGTGCGTGCCCTTAGTGCCAATCTCTGCCTGGATGATCTGCTGCAAAACAACGAGAAGCCCTATAATGCAGGGCTATATCCCTGCGGCAAGGTGCTCCAGAAATCGCAACTCTTCTCCTTCACCAACTCCCAGGTGCTGCGCAACGAGCTGAGCTGTGCCACAGTGCAGCATAGCGAGTCGCCACCGTACCGAGTGGTGATGGTGCCCTGCATGGAGAATGATGAGTTCAACGAGCAGTGGAAATACGAGGCGCAGCATCTAATACACAGCAATACGGGCATGTGCCTAGATCACAGGGGGCTCAAGAGCCTGGATGATGCCCAGGTGGCGCCATGCGATTCCCACAGCGAGTCCCAGCGATGGAGCTTGGAGCACTGAGCGGGCAGAGGGGGTATGGATTGGGGACCAAACCAACTGAGAGATACTGACTAACGACGACTGAACGCAACTGACTCGAATTCAAAATAGAGCAAAAAATTGTAAATACTTTAATCGAATGCTAGAATATATATATATACATATATATATTTTCTGTACACTAAGGAGAGACAACACGGACGGACGGGTAGCTAGTGCAAATGAAATGAAATCAAAAAATCGAATCAAACCAACAGCAAATCAAACGAGTCATTTTGAGGAGAACTACTAACTAACAATTAAAACCATGTGTGTTGTGTACGTACTACTTGGTGTGTATAGATATAAATATAGATAAAGAGATACATCCTATGTAAATGCTATAGTCGCCATGTGATCACCAACGATGATGATGATGTTGAGGTGTTGTTGGGCAGGAAGGTGTGTAACAATTGCATTCCGTTTTTGCCAGGAATTCAGACAGGGGCCTCCAGCAATAACCAACTATGTAAACAGTAAACTAAATACGTGTCGTAAGCATTTATCTACTAACATTACACATTTTGCCATTTGTTTTCATAATAAAAAATAATAAAACACTTCCGACTGGAAGATGCACATCTTCAAACAACGACCCACTAGCTTTCCCTGCCCCCCAGAAATGGAACCAGTTGACCATAGTTATATGGCAAGGTCGAGTTCGGGGCCAGAATAGCCATAACAAAGCTGTTGTTGGGCAAACACAGCAACAAGTCCCGTCTCCCAGCTGTGAAATTAAAGCCAACTCCATTGAAAAATATGCATTGCATGTTTGTATATTTGTATTTATAGATATATATAAGTACATATTTCATATTCTCTTTTGTTTTTTTATTGAAATTGTTGTTCAAATTTGCTTATTACGCGGGGTTTTTTTTCTCTGTGACGTGTTTGCTTTAAAATACTTAAATTGGAGTAAAACAATTGTAAATTACTAAAATGATCTTAATGGCTTCCGCCGCTGCTGACACCTAGATATTTTTGTATTTTTTGTATTCTGCAACTACAAAGTGAGAGAGGAGAGTGTGTGAACTCAACTGGTTTATAGCTACTCCTATATCTTACTTACAAAACGACCGAATCAAATGCATCAACAATGGATTACACAGGCCGACAAAATTTACAAAAATCGGAGAGCCAGGATTATACTTTTCCGTTAGTTTTTGATGAGCTGAACTTAAATTTGGTCTTAGGAAATGTTTAATTTATCAGGTTTTTGAGATATTCAAATTTAGAAATTAAAAAAATACGGGTTTTGAAAATAATTTATTTTTCAAAACGATCGTTAAGTTTTCAAAATCATTTTTTCAAATTTGACAAAAAAATCTTGTTGGATACCAAAATATTGTTTCTTGAATTATCGATATTTTTCCTTATATTAAAAAGTATATAATAAAACATCAAAGTATTCAAGAGACGAAGTTTTTACAAATATTTTTGCACTTTTAAGTTCAACTATTTTGAAAACCTGACAGATGGGAAATCTCCTAAGACCGAATTTAAGTTAAGCTTATTAAATACATTTGAAAAAGTAATATTCTAGTTCTTGGTTCCAAAAATCTGTCAACCTGTGTTAGCTTAGCAAATGTCTAACCTGTTTTTGTGTGTGTTTTTCTTTGATAAAAGCAGATCTAGCATATGGTTTAGTTGCTATTCTTGATTAACTTGTGGCTGCCTGAACCCTTGGTTAGTTACATTATTTATTTAACAGCTGATGGAGTGAGCTACAATTGTTGCTTTTTGTGTAATAACATTTATTCGTTGACAGTGCTAAAAGCTCTAAAAGAGTGCGCAAACTTACGAGTATTTCTGCTGTTCCAATCGCCTATATATATATTTATCCATATATATCCCATATAATATGTGTGTGCGCGTGGGCCTAGCATATTGAAATTATTTGATTTTTTACTTTCATTTTCCAGGGCTGATTGCGTGACAACTAACTGCTCTAGGAGATTGCACAAAAATATGATTTATTCTTCAATAACGTCAAGGTACTATTCAATTTGTCGGCTTTCGGTTACCAATACAGACAGCTCTACTATAACTATGGATAATCGATCTATTTTACAATTAAAGCCCAGGCTGCTGCGGCTACAATCTCGGGGGTTCTCAATGCTCAATCGAAGCTCTAGTCGAATGTCAGCTTTGCGCTCGTTAAATGCGTTAATTTGCGAGTGATTTAGCCGCTAATAATAATAATAATAACTCTCCAACTATGTACATTCATGTGATTTAATTAGATTGGAATATTGCACACACTTACCCCCAGAGGGTACTTTCTGCGCCGTAAATATATTTGAATAATTCGTGTTGTTCTGTTTGTGTTAAGGATTATCATTGGTAAATATTCAATTGATGAGTATTTTTGTATTCATGAATATCCATGCAAGTATATATATATATTTATCGTAGTTATCTTGATCTTGAATTTTTAATTTTGGACGTATTTTCAAGTATATTTCTGGTAGTTGCTTTTCGCTTTTACGCAAGTAGAAAAACAGTTCGAAAATATATACCTAATATATATATATATATATATAAGTTAGTGTATATTAATGCTTGTATACACTGGATGAATGGCTGTAGATCGTCCAGTTTCCGCTCAAACTGCTCTTTCTGTTGGATTTTAGTTTTAGTTACAGTTATCTTCTTTGGGTTTTACCTTTGCCAAGTGTAAATCGCTCTTATTGTTTGGTTTTAAATTGCAATTTATCTCAGACTCAGTTTTGGAGTGTCTTGGATGTTGGTTTTTGGTTTTGTTTGGTTTGGTTGGTTGGATGGATACGTTTACGGTTTTTACGTACAAACGTTCTTCGTTCAGCCACTCTCGCGATCCTCTGTTTCGTGTACGATTATTTATAGTATTCTTAACATAAAATTGAATTTTCTCAATGCAATTATTGCTTTCTCGCTTTTGGACTAACACCTGCTGGCTCCGGTGTTTGGTTTATGTTATTTATAACGCTTCACAAACATAGTCGCACAACCTTCTTCGACATTGATTAAATACAACTTGGAAATCCTAACACTTATATTGCACACATTAAGGACGGGTCAAGGGGGAAGGAAAGTGAATTATAAAATATAAAACATAAAACAAAATTAAAGATAAAATCAATTTTATTTATATACATACATATGCATATATAAAGGGGAAATTATAAATACATCACATCAAAATAATACAATTTACACATTAACGAAGCGTCTTGATCTGGGGACTAAGATCAAGGATATATGTATGTTTGCTCTCTCATTATATTACTAAACATTTTCGTATTGATCATAATTTGTATATAAATGCGCTAAACAGAATGTGAGAGAAACGAAATTATTGCAAGGTCTTAATCATAAATATATATACAAATGATTTATATAGGGTATATAGGAGTCGATAACAATTAAAAAATATAAGCTCACAAGTTGATATATCAAAAAACAATTGAACTAAACTAAAGGCAAAGAACCATTACAAAAATATATATGTATATATATCAATTAGTAAAGCGCTTCATTCAAAAATCGAAAAGCAATACACGACATTTAACTACGACGAACACAAAAACAATGGAATCTGATCAAGTGCGAGAACTTCAGTTTAGTTTCCCTTTCCTTTCATTTCGTTTAGTTTAAACTTTAGTTTAGTTTAGTTTAGCCAGAGATTAGTAATTAGTTCTGCTGTAGACACCGCGCCTTAGACTACTTGTAGAAGCGTGGGGTTAAGTGTACGGCATTTCATTTGCGGCTTGGTGTGAGAATAGTTTTAAGTTTAAGCTAGAATAGGGTTGGCATGTGGATTATGCTCCGCATTGTTCGTTGCTTGACGAGGCTACTGCTACTGTCATCCTTGGGTTTACGGACCTTAAAAGGCCGTCGAGCGTCGATTGGCATAGCACTTCTTGCCATGACTGTTCGCATCTGCAGCGCTGCTGGTTGCACGCAATCTGTGGCAGGTCGCCGGCTGGCCAACAGCACTACTGCTGGTGGCCACCGTTGATTGCCTGCAATTAGTCCAACGCTGCAGCTGATGCGAACACTTGGGGTACAATCATTTGCGCGCCGCCGCCACATTGAGCGATTCGCCGCGGCTCTTGGAGCGTGTCATCGAGCCAGTCATCGAGCTGCTCATCTCTTCAACAGAATAAATACAAAGTTAAGACGCTCTACACGCTTTTAATGGTTTTCCTCACTCACCTTTGCTGATGCTATTGCTCTTCTCGGCTGCCTTGTAGGCCCGCATCGCCTTGCCGCGCTTGTCCAGCATCAGCTTGTCGGAGCGCACAAACATGCCATGCTTGGGCTTGCACTGGAAATACTGTATGCCCTTCACGCTGCCATCGTTCTTGCCCGTTGGCGTATCCAGTTCCACGCCAATCCAAGCGCCGGGCTGGAACTCTGTGGTGCCCACAAAGCGTATGACGCCGCTGGTATTGTATGGACGTATCAGCACTGATTCGCCCACCACAATCCAGTCGGGCAGGACCAGCTCCAAGTCCTTGCTTTCGTCTGGAAAAGATTAGATTTAAATTAACATGTAAATTATATTAAAACCAAAAAACAATCCACTATTCATAGAGAAATACTTACCATCTACTTCTGTGCTGCTGGACATAATGCTAGAGTCCAGGTAAGCGGCTAAACCCTCCATTTTGGCCACCGAAGCCCGGTGATTAATGCGCGGCGCCTGACTTGTGCTTGTGTGGCTGTTGTTGTTGTTGTTACTGCTGATCGGTGGCTGTTGCGTGTTTGACTTCTTGCGACGCATCACCTTGCCAGCGGGTAATTCCTCCCGGACAATGCCATCGCCTTCAAGCATCTCCTCGGAGCTGTGACTGGTCTCGTCCGAGGATTTGTTGCCATTCTGATTGTCTGTTGTGGCAAGCTCTGGTTGTGATTCGAGCTGGGACTCTGTTTCCGTTAGCTCGGCTTGGCCAGAGGACAGTAAATCCTTCTCCTTGACCAAGTCAACGTTGTTGTTGTTATTGTTATTGTTGTTGTTATGCTTTGGCAACAGCTCAGGCTCATCCTCGTCGCTTTGTGCATTCTCCTTGGACTCGTTAAGCTCCAATGGATGCGTAAAGGTTTCTTGAAGCTTCTTGGCTTGAGGCTCTAAAGGTTGCTCTTGGGTCTTGGCCTTGGGCATGTCCTTGAGGAAGGGATTGACTCGTGCCTGTCGATTCGGTGGCGAATTCGAATTGATGCGATCGAAATCTAAAAGGGAAATTAATTGCAATTAATTAAATAATTCATAAAATAATTTAAATAAAGAGAATATAATAATATATCCTTACCTGGCGTCTCATCAATGCTCATGGAACGCATTGAGGCAATATCCTCATTGCTCAAATTGTTGCAGGACACCGCCTGAGAGCCATAGCCACTGCTGGTGGAGGAGCTCATGCTCAGCGTGGGCAATCCATTCAGATGCTTCATATTCGCATTGGCACTGGACGTGTAGCTCAAGTAGCTCGAATGATTCGAGTGGCTGCTAACATCCATGAACGAGTCCATGGTCTTGGAGGCCGTGAGGCGGGACCTTGTGGCCAGGCTCTTGTTCTGCTGCTCATACTCGGCGGCATACTCCGAGTCGCTGTAGCTGTCCTCGGGCTCCTCGTCCAGGGACCGATGTCCGCCCAAAGGTTCCTCGTGCAGCGTGGTCATCCTCATGCCCAGCAGCTTGCTGGTGGCCGGCGAAGCTTTAGGAAATATCAAAATAAACCAATTACTATTTGAATTTGTTTCTTTTTCAGATTGCTTTTAGTGCTTAAAGCTAGACAAACCACATACGTTTCGTTGGCGCGATTCTCAAAGTGTTCAGATTCAAATTGAGATTCAAAAATGTTGGACGCGCTGCATTCCACATTTGCGGGGGCGGGCGATTTGGGAAGATAATGATTATGCGTTATGTTTAGTTACAATGCAATTTACAGACTTCGGGCTTGAGGAATGATCAAAACTAGAGCCAAGGGATGCGACTAGCTCGCAGCCCCTTGGCAACACACTATGGCAACCAGGTAACAAGAAAGGTAACAAGTAATTCTAGGTCTAAATATAGTCACTACAAAAACGCGGCTCGTGCTTTAAGTCTCGTGCTTCTGTGTGCTTGGCTGCTGTGTGTGAATTGTGCACCGGATTGCAATGGTTATGGATGATTTCCAGATCAATGTCTCGAATTTGGTTGGATGAGCAAGGGCGAGGGCGATGGCGACAGCGAGAGATAGAGAGAGTCTTGGGTATGATTGACGACAGATTTACCAGCAAACAGAACTAACACAAAACTACATTTAAATACTTCTAAATGGGGGGGACACACGCGCCTCCCTTCTTACTTTGTAGAAGCCTCTTATGATACAAAGGGATGTATATATCGATATGGGTCGATAAAAATATCGTTTTGATAAAAGAACAATTTAAAATTATTAGCGAATATTTTATATTTTAATATTGGAATTAAAATTCTTTAAGATAAAGCTGGAAATAAAATCGATTGTATAATTGATTAATCGACTTTTTCAGATATGCAATACATCGATTTAAGTTTTTAGAATCGATTTAATCAAAAAAGTATTTTGAATCGATTTATTTCCAGCCCTAATATAAATATTATTGTATATTTTATATTTTGACATCAAATTTATACTTAAAACCTCTTTTTAATCAAATATAAAACAGATTATCGATTTATTGCGGTCCTAAATTATCGACTTCACATTAAATAACGATTAATTATCGACATATTGATATATTCTGGCATACCCAATGCTTTATAGGAGGCGAGTCGATTTGTCTGATTGGGTGAATAGTTGTGAGTTGGTAGTGTTACGATGAAGGGAATTGTGAGAGACAGACAAACTTAAACTCCAACTAACAATCAATGGAATAGCAATCAAGAATGCACTTTCGGATTTTTGATTTGATTTTTTTGTTGGGCATTTTTATTACCTGACAGCAGAGATAAAGAGCCTGTTGGCGGTGGAATTTCATTGAGATTACGTTAAGTTTGAAAGCACAGAAAAGAGTTTGGACAAATTGAGAAAACCATACAGTAAATACGAGAAGCTGTGTTGGGCTAATGGGTTCATGTATCTGTCGTGGATGCATGTCAATTTATATGATAAGCGTATGGAAGATGTGCATCATGACGCAGAATCGCTCGAGGATCGAGTTTATGCGGGCGATTTGTTGCTCTTGCTAATTGCTTGGTTGCTGCAGGTGTCGTTGTTGCATCGAAGCAAAGCAAACAAAGTTGGGGTTTTTGAACTAAGCAATGCGACAGAGAGATCACAGAGTTGGAGTGGCTTTTGGGTAAGATAACATTTGCTGACTCTGGGACACACATGAAGTATTTATAGTAAGCGGTAAGAAATTAAATATTTCGAAAAGGATTTATCTCGTTGCCATTAATTTAAGCATGAACTCAACTCAAGTACAACTACTGGTTACGAGTTACAAGGATATCTACTGATTTACTGATCGATCACAAAGATAAATCCCTTGCTCTAGAGCTTGGCTGCGACTAGATCACACGCAGTGTTTCGTATAAACTGAATAATTTTTGGTTCGGCTGCGCATAAGCATATGCAGAATTACTTAGTTAAATAGTGGATTCAAAAAACTCGGTTATATGGTTTATAGTTTCAACATATATAGTCTTGCTCAAAAGGTTAATGGTGAGTATATAAAAGAAACCGTTTTGGGATATACAAAATCTAAAGAAATACCCACCAATGCCAAAGGCTTTTCCAGGGGAATCATCGCTGCTACCTTTGCCTCCGAAGCTATGACGATTCCGGATGACTCCTCCAGCTCCGGCGGGACCTGCTGCATAAAAATACAAAATATTAGGATACCTAATATAGGAAATCTTTAGTGACTTAGTTTCTCTCACCTGGCGTAAACTTGTTGCCCAGCGCACTGTTATTGAGATCGGCAAAGGACTCGGATCGTCCCACATTCAGCAGCGACTCCATCGACGCATCGAAGCGCATAATCTGCGTAAGTTTATTTATGAGTTGCTTGCATCATAAATTGTGTACAACAAATGTTATTCAACAGGATGAAATAAAAATGATCGAATTAAATAAACAAAAAAAAAATAATTAACCAAAAATAAATGATGTTACAAAAAACATAAACAAAAACCAAAGAACGTGTACGAAAATGGCAAACTGAAGGGCGCACACAAAGGTTTATAAGATACATATATAGTTAGTAGAAGAGCTTGCAAATGTTATTAACTAATATTTGAGTAATTATTGTCACTCTTTTTCAATTTTGAAGTGTTTAAAAGAAAGAGAGAGATTTTAGAACTAGCTCTGGAAATAAATCGATTTTCAATATATCGTTTCTAAAAATAAATCGATTAAAATTGAAAATTTGAAAATGTATAATCACAGATTTGTAATTGTTTTTTTCTACACATTTATTCTATCGTTATTTGCCGTTTTTAACCTTTTGTTACGCATCATAAATATGAAGTTATAAAAAAGAATTACATAGAAAGTCGATTAATCAATTATAGAATCAACTGTTATTTGCAAGCTCTGTTTAATAAGTAGTAGTAGAATTAAGTGGAAACTAAAGAAAACTTTAACTACTATAGCTTAATGTACAAAGCTTTTCACAGGATACAAGGATACGGATTAAAGAACACAGTTTACAGTATAAAGAAAGAGGAAACAGAAAGAGTGGAGGAGTTACTCTAGTTACTTACACTCCCGGTATTGGTGGTGTCTTTGACCGCCTATGTGCGCAGTGAGAAGCGTTTTAGGTCAACACAGACACACATACACAGCATAAACATAAAGACAAGGATAATACCAATACACACACACACACACACACATAGAGAGAGAGAAATTTAAAATTTGCAGAAAGTGCGCGCCGAATTTTGTGGTTTTTGGTTAATTTTTTTAGTTTGTTTTTTGCAGTCGGTGGTCAAAACACAAATTTTGTTGGGGGGGTTAGTTTTTTTGTTGGTGAAAGCGCATAGAAAAAAGTGTGAAAAAGAGAAAGAATTTGCGTTTTAGTCAAATGTTCTTTGTTAATTTTGCTCAAGTGTGTGAGTAGTAGGTGAGTAGTAAGTGGAAGCACATAATTCAGCAGCAGCGGCGGCGGCGACCAAGTGTGAAAGCGCAGCGGCAGCAGCGGCTCAATGGGATGAACTGGGGAAAGGGGAAACCTCCAATGGCTCGTCCTTACCTGCGAGAAGTTCGGCACACTGACGGTCTTGCGCATGCTCAGCGGCTGGCCATGGGCCGTCTCCAGCTCCTTGACAGCCACATTCTGACGCAGGCGATCCAGGGTCAATATGCTTTCCACAGCCGACACGCCGCGAGTGTATTTCTCTGCAGGATTAGAAAGTAGCGGTTAGCAATGAAAGCAGGGAAGACTTCTAAGAACTCACCTATGTATGTCTCGCCATCACTTGCCGAACAATCATCTCCGCTGGCCGCCAGCTGGGCCAGCGATTCGCGATCCTCGAGCTCTTCAGAGGCCTTGGGAATGTTGGAAACCACCTCGTAGGTCACGCCGCTCTGCCATATGGCATTCTCGCCCCGCACCAGGCGGAACTTCTTCAAACGATCCGTTAAAGTCTGACCCTTCTTGATGTTGATGCTCAGACGCTTGCGCAGCACCAGATCCATGGGCGCAGGATGTGACAGGCGCACTGTGGTGCGCAGAATGAGATACACTCGCTCGTTGGCCTCGGTTACACGGTTCAAGGCCTGACTGTCGTGCATCGACGAGTCCCAGCTGGCCACGCTGCACACATCCTTGTCCAGGTGCTGCAGGATTTGCAGAGTGTAGAACTTGTGGCCATGCTCTTTGGACAGAATGGAGTTAATGCCGGCAATGGAGAGCTCATCGTTGGTATTTTGCGCGGACAAATCGTCGCCATTGAGGTTGAGGAAGAGCACGGGTACATGGGGCTCCATGCCAGATGGTGGCTCCCAGGAGGCAGGTGCTCCGGGTATGCCAGACCCTGGGGCGGGCACCAGCACTGCATTACGTTCCTCCGTCAGCGAGACCCACTGATGCACCAGGCTCAGCTCGCGTTCGCGCTCCTGCTCGTTCTTCTCCTCCTTCTTGATCAGCATTTGGATTTGTTGGTCCAGGTACTGACGCCGCCTGCCCAAAGCCTCACTCCACTTCTCCCGCAGTACTGTGAGGTCCTCTTCTTGGTAAGAATCCAGAGGTCTTTGCAGCCGGGAACGCACTGTCACACTGCCAATGGCCACGTTTACTATTGACTGGCAAATAATAGGCAGAGTGCCTGAATTCTGGACAGGCTTTACGCGTACATTGACCCGCCGCTGCTGACCCTGACGCAGCTGGTAGATGCCGCCGGTCAAGACTTCATTGCGATTGGTCACCTCCACGGGCGAATACTCTCCATTATCATTCAACTCGTGTATCTCCACCCAAAGCTCGATTTTGCGGGAGAGCTCCGCCCAGCGATCCACCAGGGAGCGGGCCTTGGCCTGCTGTTGCTCCACCTCCCAACCCTTGGAGCGGGAGAAGCCGGCGCTGCGATGACCCCATACTTCGATGGACAGAGCTCCCTCGATGCAGTGCTCCAGGAACTCCTCATTTATGGTCACTGTAAAGTCCTGTGTGTGCTCAAACTTGAAGACCATGTTCTGATCGTGGGCTGTGGACTCGGCATTGATCACCGGCACCACCATCTCCTGGTGGCCCCAGAAAGTGTACTGGCAGAACACGAAGTTAGAAAGGGAGAGGGGCAAGCCACTGGCGCACTTGATGGTCACGCGGCAGGTGATCTGATTGGATGAGGGATCCACAGGATCATCGTATTCGTCACGCGAATCCCCTGAGGACTCGGAGACTGACTCGCACATGCGATCCTGAGGCATTTGACCAGCAATGCGCTCGATCTCCACCTGCAGGCGGCCGGCCACCTCACCCTGCTGGCTTATGATGGGCGTGTGATAGTCCAGCTTGACGTCGTGGAAGAGAACCTCCAGGAATATGTTGGCCACACCAATGAGATTGTGATTCTCCTGGGACTCGTAGAAGGGATCCTGCGGTTTGCTACTGTCCTCGTCCTAAATAAACCATAAATTAGTTAGGTTTTAGCCTGAAGAGTAAAGGCTACATCATAGTCTAGTTATGTGCGTGGTGTTCATGTCTAGGTGGTGCTGGGGGTGTCTCTTAATTACCTTGTCATCGTACTCATCGTCTGAGAATGGCTCAACTAGGGGCTGTAGCCAGGGGTTAATATGGAATGCGTGTGTGAATCGAATACAATTATAAATGGTTAGTACACAGCCCAAGGGCAAACACATGAAAAAGGAAGAGGAATATCTCGACATACCAAGCCATTGAGTATACGATCCTTGTGATCCTGGTACATCTCACGCATATCTATCAGCTTGTTCTCCAGCTTTTCCATTGTCCAAATCTGACTGCCCGAATTGAGGCGCTTTACCAGTATAGCAGGTTCGCTCACAAAGGCCCCACGTCGCCTATTTGGACTCAGGTTAGCAGGAGGTATTTGTAAGGTCACCGAGAACTTGGTCTTCTTCTCCATTTCCTCAGCCAAGAAGTTGGCTTCTTGAACCAAGGAATTAGCACGCATAATGTCCGTTTTAAGCTGACCCAAACTCCGGCGGAACATCTCATCTCGCTCCTGTGCCCACTTCTCCACCCGCATCTGCGAAGTGGGCGTGTTTGGTGTCACCTTCCCCATTCTTAGAGGATCGTAGGGAGCATAGGGAGCATATGGTGTGCTGGGTGACAAGATATTGCGCAGCTGCTGGAACTGACGCTCGTACTCCTGCCTTTGCTTCTCCAAAGCCACCTGCTTATCTTCCTCATGCTGACGCTCCAACCGAGCAATGGCCGTCTGTATGGGGTCGTTGCTCAGCTCATTCTGCATAATCTCATCCCTTGCGAAATTGTAATCGATCAGCTGGGCTGGAGTCTGAGGCTCCGAGGCACACAGGCTGGTGTTGTTGCTCTTCGGCGAGTTGACGCGGAAGAAATGATGATTACCCCACAGGATACGATCGCCGTTTTGCAGAGGCGTCTTTTCCACGGCTGCTGAACCATTCACAAAGCAACGAGCACCCTGCACTGGCTCCATGAACAAGCCACTGTCCTCGATGGTTATCACACAATGCTCGGGCTGAATGCCCAGGCCAGAGAGTTGTATATCCGGCTGCTGGCCACTGATGCTGCGACCACCAATCAAAGTGCGTTCCTGGAATGGTAATTCGGGAAAGAGAGGTCATTAGGCTGTTTTGGATAGACATCCTTGCAGGACTCACCTTCAGGTAGTAGACCAGCAGCTCGTTGAGGGACGGATCTGCATTCAAATTGACCAAATAGTACTTGTTCTTCTCCACCTTGATGCCACTGGCCTGGACACTGATGCCCATCTTCTCGAGGGCCTGTTGTCGCTCATTTTGGATGCGCTCCGTCTTGACCAGCTTCTCCTCCCAGGTCTGCGAGATCTGCTTCATAAGGTTCTCGCTCTCGGCCAGCTTGTCCTGTACATCGCCCACCGGTGACCCAGTGGCATGCTTCAGCATACTCCTCAGCGTCTCCACCTCGTGTCGCAGCTCTCGAATGATGCGAGCATTGGGATCCTCGTTGACCACGGCATGGTTAACAATTCGCTTGGCCCGATCCGCATAGCGGAGAGTGGACAATGTCTCCTCATAATTATCCGCCGAGGGTGAGATGGTGGCCACCATAACGGTCCTGGAATTGCCGCCCAAGTTGTCCTTTAGCAGCCAGGTGAGAACAGAGTCGCGGTAGGGCACAAACTTGTCGTTGCCTCCCCGCTTGCCATTCGTTTGATCGGCCAGCTTGGATATGACCAGGCCCAGCGTGGTCAGAGATCTGTAAGTGGCATAAGATTAGCAAAGAACCTTAATGAGATTGACTCTCGCCCTTGGAAATGCAGGTCAACCCTGCAATGCGGGTGAATTCAAAGATCTAAAATTTTTTTTAATCTTCGAATCCAAAGGCATCACAAGTGACCTGCATAACCAATGGAAAAGCAATGCAAACACAAGATTGTTAACTAATTTTCACCCACTTGTTGATGTTGGATCCCTCCTTGAGACGATCGCCAACGGCTCCCGTTTTCACTGCCCGCTCGGAGCCCGCTAAATCGACCAGAGACATGCGGGAAACTTTCTCGCCACTAACGCCGGTGGCCTGATCCGTGAGTATCTGGGTAAGAACCACCGAGAAGACGGCATGGGAACGCGAAGACTCGGCATTCATATTTGTGGCAGCCACCGTACGCGATTTGTTGCCCTCCGTCATGAGGTTGTCGATGTCCTGATACGAAGTCACTGCCAACTGTGACAATCCATCCACATAGGGCCCCATCACATTGTGTTCGCGCACCTTGAGCGACTGCTTGTTGGGCTTGGGATCGAGGAGATCGTGTACCTTTTCATTGTAGATCTCCATGTAGGACACCTCCACCTTGTACATCAGCTCGGGCGTGGATTTGTTGGCTATCGCCGAGAAGAGCTTATCGCAGAGGCGCGGTATAATGCCCTTGCTCTCCTGGGAGCCCATCATCGTGTACGACTTGCCAGAGCCTTTGATGGAAAATTAACAAAATATGAATAATTATGGAGCATACAATGGTAGGGAAGATCATTTACCTGTCTGGCCGTAAGCGAATATGCATGCATTATAGCCCTGGAATGCATTATCCAGTATATCACGTCCCACGCAATCGAAAACTGTCTCCTGGGAGGCGAAGTTGTCGTCCTCGGGGTTTAAAGAGTAGAAGCAGTGATCGAATGCAAATGTCTTTGGTTGTTTTCTAAGAGTAAAAAAAAATATATATTTATTATTATTCTTTAATTATAGACCCTAAAGCGTGACTTATAAGTTTGTTTAGTAGGTTTTTTTCGATTAAATAACAAATAACACTTAAGTGGCAACTGTGTTACCTTTCGATTTTCTCCAATGGCGGTGGATTTTGCAGTATTGTCTGCTGTTTTTCCATATCCACAATACATTTTGTGCCCAACTCGATCTCTGTAAATAAAAAAGAAAATAAATAAATAACTTTTAGTTACGGAGGCCCTTTCCGGAATTTCATTTATTTTATGCATGTTATGTGCAAAAAAAAAACTGAGATAATTTCGCGTTATTCCGCGCTTGGGGTGATAACGAGTTCAAAGTAGCAAAAACAATTTAATATTATACGTTTGTTACAAATATATATTCAAGTATATGTATTGCATCAAGTTGGGGCTTTTCGTACATACTAGAAGTGCGAAAACGGACTCACAGCGAGAAGGGGCGATAAATGTGTGGATGGGCATGAGAATGGCCAATGCCAGTAGCATGTATGTATGTATGTATGTACAATCTCAATGGAGAGAACGAACCTTTCAAATAAATTGTAAACAAACGTAAAAAGGCCGAGGCACAAGTTGCCCAAGCAAGCTACTCTGACTCTGTCCATGTAATAAATATTTTAGCAGCAATAAAACAATGAGCGATAAGATACACCCTTTTTCAAGTCGAATACCAGTTGCCCTTGGCCATTATCGAGCTGAGATTTCTATAAGATCTGTAGTAAGTGAGACTTGCTGATAGGGGTTGATTAGATATTGGGGAAAAATGTGGTATTTAATTGATTCTAAAATAGAGTTCTTAAGAGTCAAAAAATAAAATTTTTGACAAGTCTAAAAGAAATTCAAGGAATTCAATTTGAAAGACTACGAAATCATTTAAATATAGGAAAATGGTTACAAGTAAAGAAAGAAAAATGGAACCTTTCCTAATATATAATATAATATAATATCTCTTATAACCCACTCATAATTCACTTTGAAATCGTGCCTTTTCTTCACATCTAAAATACTATAAATAAAACATTCTTAAATTTGCTTAAAATTCCCAATAATGTGTCATGAATGTTTTCAAATAAACTGCATTCAAAGCTTCATAAAAAACATCTCAAACAAGGTAACTTTGTCAGTCTTGTGATATCATTGTTATTTGCCCTGTATCCTGCCTTGTTTACTATATATATAGAAATACACAAAAAAAGGCCAGCTAATAAATCGTGGAAATATTTCAGTTCCGATGTCCTTCGCATACTCCATTCACTCAGAGCTCAGCAAGGAACATGTCCAAATGGCAGAGAAAAGCCAATGGGGCACAAAACATCCCAGGCAAAGGAGGAATACAGGGAAAGCGGAACGAGGAAAGGGAAACCGGGGGACAGGGCAACGTCAAAAGCCAAACCCAGACGGGCAGACACATTTGAGGCCCACACTCTCTTTCTCACACACAACCACACATGGCCGCCGGCGGCGTGTGTATCCATATCCTGGACGGGCCTGGCCTTTGGCACTTCCGTTCCGCTTTACATTACAGAGCCGAGAACGTGACATGACATGGAAATGAAAGCCACAAAAGGACCCAGTCCGGACAACCAGACCCTACCGAAAACACCATCTATATCTTGGCTGCCCCCGAATGTGACGAAGGCGTGCCATAAATTATTTGATGGTCTCATTTGTAGTTCTGGTCAGTTGATTTGATAGGCGACGACGACGACGACTCCATCTAACCTCAAACGGTTTTCTCTTTGCCATTGTCCAGCGCTGAAATTAACATACAAACAAACACACACAGTTACAGATATAGTCTGAAACTCTGGCAGTCCAAGTGAAAACAGGTTAAGCTTTTTTGGTAAGAGCTCTGACTTCATTTCGAGCCCGTTTGTCTGTCTTTGCGTTTGAAATTGCCTTTAGCTGTTTTGGCTTGGCTTTTCTGTTTTCATTTTACGCTCCAGTGCTGGCCAGCTCAACCTGAAGAGGTCACTAGTTACGGACATGGCCCAAATAGTAGGTTGCCCACGACGATTGACTAATGCCAGTCGTCTGCCACGGCTGTGTAACTTCCCATAACCTAAAGTAGGGAACGCTTATCAGAGTCTGATAACGAATCTGCAAATGCTTATCGCAGGCATTCTACGGGTGACTACGACTGACTACTCCCTTCCCACTCAGTCAGGGAAAACAGCAACGGATCATGCCAAACAGCAAACAAGTGAATAAACATGACAACATACAAGCGAGTAATACTCGTACAATCGAACTCCTATAAATAGATATGGCTACTAGCCTTAGGCGTAAGAATTAGTTGGAAAAAAATAGGGCAGGTGACAAATTATGATGGAGGAGCCTGCTTATAAAGTGTGTTTACAAGTCACGAAAGTTTCCGGAGTTTACCAGACTTGCTGGGAATTTAAAAGTAAACAGAAAAAGGAAATGAATTGCAAGAAATTACACATTCAAAATTATTTAAATTATGATTAATAATATGTAGAAATGTCAGTTAAGAACTTATCAGAAACCAAAAGGAAATATATAATATAATATGTTTGCTTTATCTTTTTAAGAAAGATTTTATTAGAAACAATACATTTAAAGCTAATTTTATAAGCCATAAAACCAAATCTAGTTAAATCTTAGGCGATATATCCTATTTCCTAAATATATGACAAAATAATATTTATTACTGCCTGAATTTCTTTGTATTTATTATCTTTAAAACACAAACAACTCTCCCCACTTTGTCTCGATCTCAAATCCTTCCCTATAAAAGTTTCTTTGTAACTGAGACCTGGCCCAGTAATTTATGTAAATATAAACAAATAACTATTGAGCAACATTTGCCATTCATTCAATCAATAAAACGAGAATCCGCGCGGACATTGCCCCACGCACATGTGCCAAACATAGCCCTCTAGTCGTGCTGCCTCATCCTTCCACTTCCGTTCTCCGCTCTCCGCGGGAGGTGAGTCATGGATAAGCAAAATGAATGATCAGTGTTGACATTGGAAATGCTGACGCCGCCATGTAGTTGTTTCTCTCTTGTTTTCTTTTTTTTTTTATTTTGCACTTGCAACACTTCACGGCTATAGTGGGAAACGCGAAATTAGCTGGAAACGACGAAAATCGTTTGTCAGTCGAGCTGGGAGACCATCACCATCCATCCGTAGGTAGTCGTCGTCGTCGTTGTCGCTGCAGTAGGTACATACATACACATACAAACATAATGCCATCGAAAAATCCGCTGGCGCAGCAATGGAAAAACGAAACCAAAATTCAAAGGAAGCGAGAAGAAGCCCATGTAAATTTTTGTTAGCCTAAAAAAACAGTCTCTGTGCTGCCGCCTGTGCTGTTTGCATTATTGATTGCAGGCGAAACTGCAAACTGCAGTACAGCCTGGGGAGGGTATTGTTCCCAGCAACAATGGTTTGGAAAAACTAGGAAAATGGGTCTACTCCAAGGTGACGTCTTATAATTTGCAGTTAATTTTTGTGGCAAAGGATTACCATCGGGGGAGGAGTAGTTTATCTGTGATGCAATTTGGATTGTTCGAGGGGTTTGTTTTTATTCTAGAAAGAACTAAGGTATTACTTAGGTAGAATGATCTTTAACAAGAAAGGAAGCTAACTTCGGCACGCCGAAGTTTGTATACCCTTGCAGATTGGTTTTCATATTTATATTATAAATTATAATGCCGAAAACAGACACTAAACGGAGTTTCATAACATTTTACCTATACTTAATATGTTTACAGTTTGACAGTTACAGTTATACATTCCCAGCTTTACATTTTCTCTACATCTACGGATCACTTATATGGCAGCTATATTATATAGTTCTCCGATTTTCATAATATTGTTACCAAAATTCTGAAATAATACTAAAAGCTCATGTCTCAAAGTAGATGAAAATACGTTGAAAAACAACGAAGTTATAATTTTTTCTATCGCTTTCCCTATCGTTCCTATGGCAGCTATAAGATATAGTCGTCCGATTTTCATTAAATTTATACCAAAATTTTGAAATAATACCAGAGGCTCATGTCTCAAAGTAGATGAAAATACGTTGAAAAAGAACGAAGTTATAATTTTTTCTATTACCTTCCCTATCGTTCCTATGGCAGCTATAAGATATAGTGGTCCGATTTTCATAAAATTTTTACCAAAATTCAAAAGTAATATATAATGGCCATGTCTTAAAAATTGTGCAAAAATGTTAAAAAACATCCAAGTTATAATTTTTTTTCTAAAAATTTATCGAACATTTGTATGACAGCTATATGATATAGTCGTCCGATCCGGCCCGTTCCGACATATATAGCAGTGAGAGTATATAGAAGACTATATGTAAAGTTTCATTCAGATAGCTTTAAAACTGAGGGACTAGTTTGCGTAGAAACGGACAGACGGACAGACGGACGGACAGACGGACAGACGGACGGACAGACGGACATGGCTAGATCGACTCGGCTGGTGATGCTGATCAATAATATATATACTTTATAGGGTCGGAAACGTCTCCTTCACTGCGTTGCAAACTTCTGACTGAAATTATAATACCCTGCAAGGGTATAAAAAGAGAAGTTGTAGTAAATCTAAACTTTAAACCTCTCTCTCAAAAATGATGAATGAGCCAAAGAAAAAAACAAAATCCGCACTCACCACGTCGATTGAAGGGTCGCACCCTGACGGCGACTTTGATCTTGTCGCTGGACATGGCGGAGGCTGTGGCAGCGGCGGTGGATGGATCAGATCGGGATCAGCACAGGATGCGGGCGTTGCTCAGGGGGAAAAGCGAGTGATTCATGCACCACTCGCGCGTGGCTCCTCCTTCAACTCCTCCTCCTCGTAGTCGTCGTCGTCTGTTATTCTGCTATTATTATTATGCTCGGCTGCCTCTAGTCGTCCTCGCGGGAATATTGTGTGCACGCAATCTGGAAGGCAGGTGGAGCAAGTCAGTCGTAAGCTGACTCACAAATATGGAGCGCCAAAAAGAATGAATATATATATTTGTGTACACTTATACACTTGTTCAATTAGCGCCACACACACACAGGCGCAGGTCTAACAGTAACACACGCGGATGGGCGGATGGGGTGGCAAGGGGGAGAGGGTGGATTTCCATTTCATTCTCGTCGACTTTTTGTCATTCACTTTGTTTTGCTTTTGCCTCTGCTTCTGCTTTGTTGTTACTGCACACACTCGCACTCGCATACAGACACACTGTGATATGTTTTATTGTCATGTGCGTTGGCATTCCGTTATTTACGCGACGCACACTCAAATATTTGCCCGAAATTAGCTAATTAAGATTATGATTCGAGTGTCCTGTCCGATTTTCACGGCCTGTGTGCTTAATAAATAAACATGTACATACAGGACCGTGCAATTCTTTTCGCACTTGCTCACTCACACACACACACATAGAGAGACTCTTAAAAATTCGCAGGTATGCACTATGCACAGGTAAACCTTTGATCCCCTCGCACAACACCCTTCCAAGCGTGTATATACTTATTTCGAGGCCCCCAAACTGAATTGGCAAAGACGAAGAAAACGCCAGGCTCCGCCGCCCGCGCGAAAAAAAAAGTCTCATACGCAGTGTGCGACTTCTCTTGAAGAATCGATTTTTATGGCTCCCCTTTTCTTCGCGGGGAGCTTCACTTTTTCGCGAGGGTTACCGTTAGCCATACACTTCTATAGTTGCATTTTTTTATTCTTTAACTCACACACCTTTTTGCTCCGTCGTAGCTTAAACTTTTTTTATCAACTAAATTTTAGGTCTTTCTATCATTTTTCGCGTTTTCGTTTTTCCAGCAATTTTACTAGTGATGGAAGTAGGGATGTGAAAACATCGATGTTACTTGGCTATCGCGCAACTATAGATAGTGTGACCGAACACAAACCACCAAACAGTGCTGTCAGTTTAGCTTATTTCAGGCTGGATTTGGCATAATTAAAAATGGGAGCTTATAAAAGTAGAAAATAGCTTAAATATATTAATAATTAATTTTTTATTTTATTAAATATGATAAAATTTTGTCCATGTTAGGTAGGCAAAACGAAGTCTTAAATAAGATAAAATATTAAATTAAAAATAAAATAAATTGTGTATATTTTAAAATAAAAATATTCTAAATATTAGTATTATTTAATGGCGAATAGAAGTATATGATTTTGATGAATTACTAGCTTATGCCATCAAGAAGACCTGAAAAGCATTATTTTCAATTTGGAAAATATTCAGCTATTTTTTTATTAGGTTTAAAGATTTATAGAAATTATAAATCAGAAAACCTACTTGAAAAGAGTTTTACCTATGTGTGAAGAGTGCAGCTATATGGTACACATTTGGTATTTTTTAGTGTCAAATTAAAAAACCGGCAGTTGTCAAAATATTTTGATTTTTCAAATTCCCAAGAAACTTAAATCAAAAAATTGTTGCAAACAAAATCATAAATTAACATTAACTGTAGAATTAAAAATAAATAATCAAGATGTTCCGTCAATTAAGGGTGAGCTTTTTACTATTTGCAAAACACCGTTGCATAAGCTTGCATGTATTGCATTTTTGCGCATTTCCTCACGATATCTATTTTTATTTTGGGATGGGTTCCTCAGATGAACTGGGATATTACGGCCTGGATATTTATGCCCTGGAGGCGGGCTGCATCGAATATTCAAGATCCCCAGCTGCCGCTGACCAGCACCTTGAACGATGTGATTGTGGACTACGAGGATCCTGATTACCTGCCCCTGCCTGAGTACCCGGCACGTCCCAATGAGCCGTTGAATATACGCAAGCAAAGGTGGGTTGTACTAAAAGTGAATTATATGGATTGTTACTAGATATATCCTCTACAGGCTTGTGTATCAGTCCCGCAAGCGAGGAATGCTGGAGAATGACCTGCTGCTCAGCACCTTTGCAGCCAAGCATCTGAAGGAATTTAGTGCTGAGCAGACGGCACTGTACGATCAGTTGATCAATGGGGTCACCAACGACTGGGACATCTATTACTGGGCCACCGATGTGAAACCCACGCCCAAGGAGTACGACACGGAGATCATGAAGCTATTGAAGGAGCACGTCAAGAATGACGAACGGATCTCTCGTCTGCGACAGCCAGATCTTAATACTTGAAGCGATATATATCTGTATAGAAATCCTTAAATAACCTTTTGTTGTGATTCTGAAAATTATCAGGATTTCCTAGTCATATTCTGCACTAAATTTAACCAGAAAATACACCTAAAAAGATAGAGAGTTAGCTTTAAATTCAAACATAATACTTTATACTTCTCAAAACTTAATTAACATCTCTCAAACACTTTATAAAGCGTAGGCAGATTGGTGAGTTCATAAATCTGATCCTTTAAGCGTGGAGATGGCAGAAGATACTTCTTAAAAGCTGGAAACAGTACATGCTCCATGGTCCATCTGGGATGGCCTGCCGCCGTCCTCCCACCATCCCGCCAATCCAGCTGAGCGTAAAAGCGAGCAGTTTCCCGGCAGAATGTCTCAAAACAACTGGCCTCCTGCTCCCAATCCACCTCAGTGGCCAGGCGCAGCAGGTACACAGGCAGGTGGGCCACACAGGGACGATGCTGGGATACCAAACTGGGCAGTGACTCGAGCTCTCCCTTCTCCGAAATGCGAAGACCAAAATACTCTCGCATAATGGGAGCCTTATTCTGCAGAATCTCCGCGGCACTGACCGCCAGCTCAGCCTTATCCCCATCCTCGGGCGTCCAGCCAGCAGCCTCGCTGTCCAGCGCTAGCATGAGCAGCTCCTTGAGCGAAAGTGAGGGCTTTATGCTGATCTCCTGGCAATTCTGGAACTCGTAGATGAGTCGCTGGTAGAAGAGCTCCTCGCTGAAGGCTCGCGTGTTGCAGAGATAAAGGTGAGTCTCATGCTGAAACAAGGCCCGCCGCTCGTCCACACAGCCGACATAGACCAGGTTCTTGAGGGTGCTTCTCAGCTGGACGCTGCACTGCCTCTCCACACGCTGCCTCATGTCCAGCACGCTGCTTAGTCGCACTTCTCGGGACTTTTTCGTCGCCGTCACGCGAAAACTCTCATCGGGCAGCGGAGGAGCCTCTTGGGAGGAGCCGGAGGACAGCCCAGAGTCACTTTTCACCAGAGGAGCGAGGAACTTGTCCAGCTTTTGTTCGCTGGCATCGGTGCGCACGAGTTCCTTGGGATAGATGCGCTGCGTCTTGTCTCCTGGCTGGGTTTCATCCAAGTCTGGGGCTCCTGGCAATCGCAGCTGCTTGTAAAAAGTTCTGGTGGAGTTGCTTCCTAAAAGACGGGCCTCCACCTGTTCCTTGAGCCGCTCAACGATCTCGTCTTGGTAGAGGAAGTGCACCTCATGCTTGGTGGGATGCACATTCACGTCGAGATTCTGGGGCGGCAGCGTGAGGCTCATGTACACAAAGGGATGATGGCCACGGGGCAGGTAGGTGGCATACACCGCGTCCACGGCGGTCTTGAGAGCTGAACGAGTAGAAGTTAAAGGATGTTCCCGTCAATGGTGATTATCTAGGCTCACCTGGCGACTCCACCAGTCGCTGGTTGATGAACAACAGCATCTGGCTCTTCTTGGCCGAATAGTTGACCTGTGTAAGCAGACACTCGGCCTGGAACTTGAACATCTCATCCCGATGGCTAAACTCCAGCAGCTCCTTGGCAATGGCTGCGCCATAGATAATACGTATATTCTCTGTCCGGGAACTGGCCACAGGAGTTCTTAGCGCAGGCTGTGCCTCCCCCTGCTTCCGGAGGGTGAAGCCCACGCGAGGATTGTGGACAGCGTACCTGGCCAGGACCTCGGATAGGCGCTGGAACTCCTCCGCCGGCGAACGCAATGCCTGCCGCCGCTGGGGCATATTATAGAACAGATCCTCGATGGAGATTATGGTGCCCTGATTGCCCGCACAGGGCTTCGGCTGTCCGTGTAGTTTGCCATCTGCATAAGTGGCCTTGTAGCCGCACTTCTCCTTTGCTGTCTTCGTCTGGATGCTTAAGTGGGCCACATGACTGATGCTGGCCAGGGCCTCGCCCCGAAAGCCAAAGGTGGCTATCTGGGCCAAGTCCTCGAAGCGTGCCAGCTTGGAGGTGGTGAAACGCTCGCAGACGATTTCCAGGTCTTCGCGTCGTATGCCCGTGCCATTGTCCTGGATCTGGAGAAGCTTCAGGCCGCCGTTTTTTACATTCACTTGGATGTGCGTCGATTGGGCGTCCAAACTGTTCTCGAGCAGCTCCTTCAGAGCGTTGGCAGGTCGTTGGATGATCTCTCCGGCGGCTATGCGGTTGACCACCACCTCGTCTAGCTTCCTGATGACGCCCGGCTCCAAATCCTCCGGCATGGCGGGAAATCTTTACCAGTGTTGCCAATTTAGCTATTCCTTCGCTAGCTCTGGCACAGAGCGAAATAAATTGAAAACTAGCGGCTAGCGGGAATTATAGCTATTTTCCAAATATAATTAACGTTATTTTAGCTGTTAACATCGTATTTTTTATGTTTTACGATTTTTATTAATTAAATTTTAAACAAAACTCAATCGATTATAACATCTATACGTTTATTAGTCTGTTTGTATACTAATTGGTGTTACATTTGTAAGGATTTTAACTACAAAACACGTATTTAACTATGTTATTGCAATTGATATTCAATTTTTAAATATTCTATTCAAATTTCAGGTAGTTTACTGTGCTTCAGGTAACATTTCTTTATGTTTCTTTGATTAGTAACGTCTATTGTCTCAATCGGTGTATTGCTTACATTGATATATATAAGTAAATATTGTTTATTATACATTATAACTTATTAACTTTAATAACCTGTTAATTATATTAAAGATGTAACTTTCTAATTGTTTATAAATTCAAATAAACTCAGTTAAGCTTCAGGTAACAATTTGATAAATTTCGTTTCATTGAGATTTCAGTTTTAACTTTTCAACAAACTATCAACTATTTTGATTTGCAAGAAAACACATTGGAAACTTATAGATTCCAAGCTCGCGCTAAGGAAAACTGCGTTATTTGTACAGCAAATGGATAAGGGGAATGCTTTGCCAGGATATTCGAATACTAGGAGAACCACTTGCACTTGAGGCAAATGAAAACGGAGATTCCCAGGATAAGGGTGGTGTACTTGAAGTAGTTGCGCACCTTCTTGCGCTTTCGCTCGGCCAGGATTTCGTTGTAGTCGATGAACAGGGGATTCTGGGCAGGACTAAACGAACCAAGCTGTAATTAATAGAAGATGTATAATTATAAGAATAATATTAAAATAAATTACAATCTCTTACATATTTCACAGTCTTGCTCATGTCGCTAAGGACACCACGATAGCCCTGGAGATTGCTTTGAAGCGTGGCCAACTGCGTGTCCGAGGGTTGTCCTAGTTTTCCTGCTTTTTGGTTCTTCAAAACGAACTTCAGAGAGGCCTGGATGATGACCAACTGCTGCAGATGATTGGCAGCTATCATGAGGATCTCATAGAAGCTAGAAAAGTGATTTATCAAGTAAGCTCCAATATAATCTTGGTTATTAAACCCAACTCACTTGTCTAGGCCATCCGTCTTGATGCGAGCTATGGACTTTTGGGACCAATGGTGAAGGTGGAAGCTACCAAAAGCATTCAAGATTCATTCATTATCAAAACCTTTAAAAAACAAAGCCTTAGCTCATACTCACTCCAGTATCCCCTTCATGATCTTGTTGCGATAAATGGGAAACTCAATGCCCACCTCACGTAGCAGTTGGTCATCCATGACAAGGAATTCGGCCAGCGAAGTCTTGGCAATGGCAAAGTTTTCCAGCGTTTTGCCTGCCTCGATCGAACGCAGGATGTAGTTGAGCTCCTGGAAGTACTCCGGACAGTCGCTCTTGAGGAATATCCGTGGAATGTGATCCCTCAGCGTGTTATAGGAAAGGTAGCTAGATGGCACCAGATAGGTAGATGGTGGTCGCGGCAGGATCTCCAGCAAATCATAGTAGCCATGGCACTCGGCCACTTGGGTGGGCGTGTATCCCTTGTTGTTCGCTATGGTGGCATTGACGCCCGCCTCAACCAGCAACTTGACCACCTCCACATGATTCCGCTCAATGGCATGGAAGATGGGCGTACAGCCCTGGTTGTCCACCGCATCGAAGCTGACATCCTTTATCAGAAGACGCACAACGCCTGCGTAGCCGTTCTGGCAGGCAAACATCAGGGGCGTCATCCCATATTTGTCGGACACATTGATCACGGCACCGTGGCGAAGCAGCAGGCGTACCAACTTCTCGGCCAGGTAGGGATCCCTTCGGTTGCAGTCGCAGGCCATCATCAGCGGCGTTACAGAGTCCACTTGACGATTGACATTTGCCCGGCGCTTCTCCACCAGCGGCTCGACTATGTCGTAGTGTCCCTCGCGGCAGGTGATCATCAGCAAGGTGGGCCCGCCCCTAACGGCCTGATCCACATTCCAGTTGAGTTTTCGCATCTCCTCCAGCAACGTTTTGCCGTCGCCCTCGATGGCCGCCTCGTACAGCTTCTGCTCGGGATCCACATAGGGAGCGGGTCGTGTGCGCTTTATCTGGAAAGCCAACAAAGGACGCAGTGAGACTTCTGGAAGAGCCTGCCCAAAGGAGCTCCTACCGGATCCGAGAAGTAGAAGCCATCATAGCTGCTGTCCGAATCCGAGTCCGCGGGGGGTCTATAGGCGCACTGGTTGCTCATCTTCTCTGGTTTATTTTATCAAAACTAAAACGGAATGTGCTAAAACATTGTTGTGGCCAAGGAAGAAGAAAAAATGCGCAGGAAACGTAAGGAAGGAAATGCCAGTGCTGGTAAACATCAAATCAGAAGTTATCGAAAGCTTTTGGCGTTATCGATTGGCTTTGATAGGTTATCGGCGGGCATTTTAAATATTATTAATTTATTTTTAACTTTTAATTCTCGCTGTAAAACAAATCATGCATAACCGAATTATTTACAGAAAGTAAATGCTTTATTTTACAAGTTTACGATTTAACATTGCATACAACTATTGTACATCTCTACTTTTTCTTGTCCTTTTTGGCGTAACGTGGTCCGCCGAAGCTCTTGCCCTTGTTGAACTTGTTCTTGCCCGCCTTGTTGGCCAGCTTCACGTTGCTGACCTTGCTCTTGGCTGACTTGTTCATGGGCTTACCCTTGCCCCCACCGCTGGCCTTCTTCTTCGCCGCAATCTTGGACATTTTCTGGTGTCGGTTGGCCTCCGACCTGAAATTACAGAGATTAATTTCCATTAAAAAGGCCAGAGATTCCTTTCCTACTCACCTTAAACGAAGTGCTCCACCGCGGCTGACATCGGTCAAATCATTATCGAACGCCGACTGGCCGCCACGTCGCTTGGGTTTGCTAGGTCCAGCATTGCCCCTGTGCGTCTCTGTGGCCGCTCCCAGCTTGCCGGGACGCTTGCGCAGCTTGGCCATCTTGGCCCGCACCAGGGACACCTTTTCGATCTCCTTCATCGCCCGTTCCTTGGCCAACTGCTCCGGCGTCTTCTTGCGGGGCTCCTCCTTCTTCTTCTTGTTGCGCTTGGCCTCAATCTCCTTGACCGAGGGCCCATCCTCGCCATCTCCACCCCACTCGGGTCGCTTACGTTTGGTGGCGGTCTTACCCTTGCCCTTGCCTCCGCCAGCAGGCTTCTCCTCGTCGCCGGTGGTTAGAGCCAGGCGCTCCTTCTCAGCCTCGCGCTGCTGTTTGGTCTGGAACCAGCCGCGTCGCTCGTTGGATTGTCCCAGCAACTTGCGTTCTGTTTTGGACAGCTGCTGCTCGGTTTTGGCCAGCTGCCGTTCCGCCTGCTCCTCATCCAGAATGTTTTCTGTGGGAAAAATCATGAAAATAATGGAAATGTATAAAGTTTCTGCTACTCACGTATCTCTGGCTCCAAGCTGGTCAGCTTGTTGCGATATTTTTCTATGATCTCTGGAGGAATAATACGATTCTTGATGGTACTCTCGGCGTTCTTAATGATGTCCTTGACGATCTTGCGCTCTTTTTCGCCGGCCAGGGAAACGGAGATACCAGCGCGTCCTGCTCGCGCTGTACGACCAACTCGATGAATATAGTGCTCCGTGGTGATGGGCATCACAAAGTTGATGACTGTCTTCACGCCCACAATGTCTAGACCACGAGCTGCCACATCAGTGGCGATTAGCACATCGATTTGCTCCTCCTTGAACTTCTTCAGCGACTCCAGACGCTGTTGCTGCGTGAGGTTTCCATGCAATTCTCCGGCACGGACACCCAGGAGACCCAACAGGATGTGCAAACGATGGGCTTGCTTCTTGGTCTGGACAAAGACCATACAGTGGTCGTGGAACGTGCGGCAAATCAAGCTGGCCAGAATGGGCTCACGATCGCCCTCTTTATCCTCGCGGATGCGTATGAATTCCTGGCGCAGATTGAAGGCTACCTGCTGGTTATTGTTCACGAAAACCTTGACCGGTTTGTCCAGTGAAACGGCAGCCAGATCCTTGACCTGTTCGCTCATGGTAGCGGAGAACAGCATGGTCTGGCGGGTTTTGCAGCAAGAGTTAATGATCTCCTTCATCTGCTCGGCAAAGTATTCGTCCAGCATGCGGTCAGCTTCGTCAAGGATGAGAACCTAAAGGGAATTCAAGGAAAATTATTAGAAAAAAGTATAGAGAAAGATTTCTTAAAGATGAAGGGTCATGGATCAGCTTGCATCTGCCGCGCAGTTGCAAGAACCAGGAGTGTCCTCTTGGCCCGCAAAAAGGGGCTCAGAGCGCAAGGAAAGAATCATCATAAAGATTTTAACCCAAACCAAGCCCAAAACTCAAACCCACCTCTATAGAATCCAAGGTAAAGCTGGGCGTGTTCTTTATATGATCTATAAGACGACCGGGCGTGGCTATAACTATATCCGGATTCTGGCGCAGCACTGACTCCTGAGCCTTGACATCCAGACCGCCAATGGCCAGGCCCACATCAATGCTGGTGAACTGGCACAGCTGCTTGGTCACCTGATAGACCTGGGCGCCCAATTCACGGGTGGGCACCAGCACCAGCACCCTGGTGATTGCTTTATTGTTCAGCGGACGATACAGCAAGCGCTCTAGTGTGGGCAGCATGTAGGCTGCCGTTTTGCCTGTACCCGTGGCGGCACAGCCACAGATGTCACGACCCAGCAAAGCCACCGGGATCGTGGAGGCCTGGATGGGCGTGGGATAGATGTAGCCCAAAACGCCGATGGCGCGCATCAAGGGACGCGATAGATTCATCTGGTAGAAGGAGGTTATCTGCTCATTGGCCTCTATGGTATCGTCAAACTGCATCTTCTCGCCCTCCTCCTCTTCGTCCTCTTCGCCCGCCTTCTTCTTCTTGTTCTTGGACAGCTTCTTTTCGCGCAGCCTTAAGTTATCGTGCTTCAGCTCGTCCTCGGAGAGATCAATTTCGCTGCCGTCGCTCTGCTCCGCGGCCACTGCCTCGGCGCCGCCTCTCTTTTGCAAACGGGCGGCGATCTTGTCGTCTGTCTTTGTGCGCGCCTTCCTTTTCACATACTTCATCAAGTCGTCCCAAGTGTCCTGGTTGTACTCCTTCACAGAGGACACGAACTCGAAGCCCTTCTCGAACTCGGTGACCTTTTTGTGTCTCAGTTTCGTGGGTTGATACTGTGGAGGAGCACCGGTGGTCAGTGGTAGTTCTTGTAGCAGACTGGAAACTGTAATTTCCTTACCTCCACTTCGGCATCGGAGTCCTCCGACAGGTTCTCCACTTCGGCATCGTCTTCGATGGTACCTATCAAGTCCAGGTTCTTCGTGGCGCCCATTTTTGCAGGCTAAAAACTAAATTACAATTCCAGCGCGTGTTTACAATTCGAAACACACGTGTGGCGTGCGAGGAGTTGGTGATGGGAGAAAAGTTATGGAAAACTATCGTTTAAAATTATTTTCATTTTTTGTTTTATAAACTGGAAATAAAACTGAAAAATTTATAACAAAACAGACAAGTTTATTGGCTATTTTTATGAATATTTGTTTTATATTTTACAAATTTTATTGCACAAAGCAATTTAACTTATTCAATACGATATTTAGGCAATCGATATCTATATATCGCCAGACATGCCGGCTGCTTACTAGTTGCTAGCTCCCATCTCTAGCCAGACTCAGCTGTTTGACCAATTTTGTTATGAAATTTTCTCAAGTTTCGCTCTGAAAATGCTGCGTTTACTGACAAAAACAAGACTTGTGAGGTAAACAATCATTAACTTGACTTTGTAAACAATCAAGGTTACTAATAAATAAAATCTACAGGCAATTGGTGCCAGCCACAGGCTCTACTTCGATTTCCCCCCGCTTCTATGCACAGACTGCGGGAACAGGCAGCCAAAAACCAGCAGAGGAGCCCATTAGCAATGAGCCCATCAAGTTCTTTGGCAGCCAGGCGGCCACTTGGCGTGCCAAGGATACGCGGAGCGGTGGTAGCGATGAGTCCCTGTGGTATCAGCCCTACGTGATCTCCGCCAGCTTGGGCGTCTTCCTCCTGTACTTCTGCTGGCTGCGCGAGGAGAGCGACATCGATCAGCGGCTGGAGGGCGATCTGTATGAGCATGTCAGCGGCCTGGAGGAGGTGCAGCTAACGGTTAACTACAAGTATAACAAGGAGCATGGATTGGACACCAAAGAGCAAGAGAAGAGGCTCGCCGAACTGGGCGTTGATCTGGGCCAGTTGAACGCCAAACTGGCAGCCCAGTAGTCATAGATTTGGTTTAATGTACTTTTTGTTTGGTTAAGTGATTAAAATGGAATGATTTTAGCTACTAAATTCGGAATAATATAATTTCTCTTGGAAATATTAATAGTTTTTAACGTATTTTCAAAGTGCCACCACTGACTAACGCCCGCCAGCTGTTTGTTATCGATAGCATCAGCTGATGACCTGCTTGCAGGTGTGCACACACTTAGAGTCCGATAAGAAACCTGCAGGAAAAGTCGAAAAAGTAAACTAAACCGTTCTGTTATTAACCAATATCTGTGCTTTCCATGCACACGTTCGCCGAAAGACTGCCGGCGCACCCCCCTAAATCAGAGAACTCAGCGGAACTGGAAAGAAAACCCCAAAATGGTGAGTAGAGACAAAGAAGCCATATCTCGCCTATGGGCCCCCGCCCATCATCACAAGCATACGCTTTCCGTTCGATTAGAGCTACGACGACGATGACTATCCGGCGGACACGTTTCCCAAGGACTTTGGCTACCGGGCGTACAACCAGGATGGCCTGGAACTGGAGCCCAATGCGACGGGCAGCAGTGAGACAAAGCCCCGCATTCTGCTGATGGGACTGCGCAGATCGGGCAAGAGCTCCATCCAGAAGGTGGTCTTCCACAAGATGTCGCCGAACGAGACGCTCTTCCTGGAGTCCACCAGCAAGATTGTGAAGGACGACATCAACAACTCCAGCTTCGTGCAGTTCCAGATCTGGGATTTCCCGGGCCAAATTGATTTTATTGAGCCAACCTTTGACTCGGACATGATCTTTGGCGGCTGTGGGGCTTTGGTCTTCGTCATAGATGCCAAGGATGACTACAACGAGGCGCTGACCAAGTTCAAGAATACAGTGATAAAGGCCTACAAGGTGAACCAGCGCATCAAGTTCGAGGTGTTTATACACAAGGTAATATCTACCCTTATCGGAGTATGTGATAACCACTGACCCACCATTTGGTCACATTCCCACGCAGGTTGACGGCATCAGCGACGATTCGAAAATGGAGTCGCAGCGGGATATACACCAGCGATCGTCGGATGACCTAAGCGAGGCGGGCCTCAATCAGATCCACCTAAGTTTTCATCTGACCTCCATTTATGATCACTCCATCTTTGAGGCCTTCTCCAAGGTGGTGCAAAAGCTCATTCCCCAGCTGCCCACGCTGGAGAACCTCTTAAATATCTTTATACCAGTAAGTATTTTTATAATATTTTATTTTCAAATTGAATAATAACCATTTCCTCAACAGAACTCGGGCATAGAGAAGGCCTTTCTGTTCGACGTGGTCTCCAAGATCTACATAGCCACGGACTCCTCGCCCGTTGACATGCAGACCTACGAGCTGTGCTGTGACATGATTGACGTGGTCATTGATCTGTCCAGCATATACAGGTAAGTTTTCTCATCATTTATTCTCATTTATCACCCGAAATTGATAATATATCCAAAGCTCTGAGGAAACCGCCTTCGACAGCGGCAGCTCTAGTCTCATCAAGCTGAACAACAACACGATACTCTATCTGCGGGAGGTGAACAAGTTTCTGGCTTTGGTCTGTATCCTTCGCGAGGAGAACTTCAACCGGCAGGGCGTCATCGACTACAATTTTATATGCTTCCGAGATGCCATCAGCGAGGTGTTTGAGCTGCGGCTGAAGCGGCAGAAGCAGCTGGAGAACAACGAGCAGGACGACGATGACCTGGTCGATGAACAGACCCTAATCCGCCATGGCCATGACGCAGCTGTGATGTCGCGGGCGCAGCCAATCGATTGAGGCGTGCCCGTTCCAATCCCCGCTCGGTGGTCCCATTATATTTTCTCTATGCTAACTTCTCTGTGGACCCGTTTATTCCGATTTGTACGTTTCTCTTCCGTTATATATCTGCTGTTACTTTTGTCTACTGATAATACGTTAAGGCGCTCCTCTTGCAGGACGGCGCGAGCAAATTGCCCAGCGGTTGAAATTAATGATAATACTACCAATAAATATGTCTATTTTTAAATACGAAATTGGAGGTTTATGAAATGGAAGTTGAGGTGAAGGCTACTCATAATGTAAAATAGAAAAGGACTATTGATTTTAAAATTTGTATCAGTTTAGTAAGGTTTAAATCTTAATTTTTTTGCTTTCAACCTGTTGATTTAATTAAAACAATAAATTATTCTTTTTATAAAGAATTGAATTTATTTAAAATTTCACATTTATGAGAATAATTTAATAAACTTAATATTAAATGATTTTAATTCAATATTGGCCACATTAAGCCACAATTCAGCCAGTGTTGCCACGCTTTGTGACTTTTTATAACAGTTTGAAAATGTTTAGGGTAACACTGCTTTCACTATCTCTGCGTAGAAATCGAATAGAATGCCTACATTTTAACTGTTCCTTTTATTTTATTTAGAATTAATAAACTTTTAAATACTTTAATTAATGAACTCGGTTATCTTAAGTCAATAGTAAAAAACTAAGCCAATTTATTGTTCCTGAAAGACCAATCAAGTCGATTAATCGACTAGTCGATAAAACAAACCCATCGATTGTCCAGTCAGCTGCTGCGCATCACATGACCGTCACAAGTTTTTTTTCTCACTGGAATAGGCGACGTCGTGCAAAGCAAAGCGAAAATTTTCTCCATTTTTCGTTTTTAGTTTCCGTTCACTTTTCGGTTGGTTTCTTTGTGTTTTCTTGCGTTCCCCTGAGTTGTTCATTTATGTGTTTTGGTTTTCCCCTTTTGTTTTCCATCCCCAAGTAGGCGATATGTTGTGGAAATCGCTGATTGCCTTGTGCGTCATTGGGGCAGCCTTGGCTGAGCAAACGCCCGTCTTTCTGTGGGGAGCCAACAGGTGGGTTGCATGACTACCAGATTCCACCGGTTGCACACGTAACGTGATTAAAAATCTTTTCCAAACAGTGTGGCGAAGCCTTCTCTAAAGACGGTGCCCCAGGCGGAGTTCGCTGAGCAGCTGGCGACACTGCTGGAGGATCACATGGTCGTGGCCTTCCAGGAAAATGGCGTAAGTGCTTTGTTTTTTACTCTGAAAACTTAAACATTAAATGGATAATTACAAACAAATACAGCTGAGCAACAAGGACTTCCTGTGCTCCAACTCCCAGTCGCAGTCCTGCTACGCCCAGTTGCAGGGCGTTAGCCCCAAGACGTACTACACCAGCGTGGAGAATCCCTCAGAGGCACTGCGCTCGGTGGCCGCCAGGCGCGAGCACAACAGCATCGATGCCAGCGGCAAGCTGTCCAGCCCGGCCAAGTGCTCCGCCGGCACGGCCCTGTTCGTGAGCTTCGAGGATGCGGCCGAGAGCCGCGAGCAGACTTTGGAGTCACATGGTGCGTTAAACATATATACAAACAATGTGACCCACATGCTATATAGTATATACTCTTCCTCGCGCAGACGCCGCCATCGCCGCTATCAGCAAGCAGTTTGAGTGCAAGGTGGCTTATCTGTACCTGGCCGCTCCCTCCACCGCTCCGGTGGTGCAGCGTCGCACCCGCCGTGACACGGCCGCCACAACTGGCGGCATCATGTGGCATGTCAGCAACCAGTTTCAGATCTTCTACACGGCGCTCTTCTACAACCAGAACCCCATCACCGTCACCGGCATCTCGGTCACCAACTCCACCACTCCAAGTACCAAGTTCTCCGTTAGGCTTGACACCTCCGATACCAGCAAGCCCATCACCTTCGATGTTCTTTATAATGGTGGATACTTTAGTCTGAGCAACGTGCAGTACGACGGCAACACCTTCCGTTCCAGCAACGTGAATGCGCCCACCACGTTCTCCTTCTCCTGCGGCAACCTTACCCTGGACTCCAATGCCGTAAACAACATGTACAACACGCTGAGCTTCTCGTCGCTGCAGGTGCAGGCTCCCTTCGACGGTAGCTACAAGGAGAACTTTGTGTTCGGCGATTCCTGGGACTGTGTGGGCTTCGTGACGCCCGGCATCCTGATGGGACTCTTTGTGATCCTCCTGCTGCTGGTCATTATGTTCATGGGCGTCTGCTGGATGATGGACATCAATACGATGGACCGCTTCGATGACCCGAAGGGCAAGACCATTACCATCAATGCTGGCGCCGAGTAAAAGGGCTTCCATTTGTTAGTTCTCACCTTTGTTTCCTCACTCGATATTCATTCCTTTATTCCCTCAGTCTGTCCACACGTACATATATATGTAAACGAAAAAATACTTACTTACCTTAACCGCATAACATAACATAACATACATATAACCGGGAAATTAGTCTTCACAATTTATATATTTATATTTGTGTCTGTAATTTTCGCCAGCAAAGATCAGTCTACGTTTCAGCATCAATTTAACGCGTTGCTGGTCCTTGTCGCCGAAAATTGGTCGGAGTTTTGCTTGCACCGACTTGGCATCCAGTATTTCATTTAGTATAGCTTCCAAAAAATGTCGTAAAAAAATCAAAAAGAACTACGCACAGTTACCAGTATGTGTGTGTGTGATGTGTGTACGCCCTGGGGCTGTAAATCTAATCTTTTGAATATATCTAAGTGTTTTATAGTTTCTTGTTTTGCGCAAATATGCGAGACTAATTTATGCCTCTGTATGATAGTTTGTCAGTTGTGCAACCCTCCTGTTCGCAGGCCCAACGAAAATAAAGTTTTTCAATTGTGTTACAAATGGAAAGAGTTTTTTGGTGGCAGGAAAACCAAGTTGGGATGCTCTGCTTGTGTTTTTTGGGGTGTACTAAAAAGGGAGATAGTGGTGAGAAATTATATTCAATGAAATTATAAGTAATATAATGATTCTTATGTATTTTTTATAGTTAAAAATTTGTAATAAGATATTATTTAATATATTACAAATATATAAGATCATTATATTCCTTAAAGTTTAATTTAATATATAGTAATATAGTTTCAAGTCTTATTATATATTCTAGTTTTTCTATTGCCTGTTTTACAATTAAATTGTAAAGAATATAAGGATTGTTATATACTTTTAATTTTTAAATATTTTAAAATTTTATTTGGGTTCATCTGCTTAATAGTTTACTACTATTCTAATGCCTAATCTTATCTACAAAGATCGGCTATGGTTAGGACCTTATAATATGGCAAAGGCCATGCACAGTATGGGCGTTATGCATCTTGTTAGAAAAGGGTCTTTTTAAAGACCTTCTCTAACTTATTGTTGTGCCTTTAAAAATGTACTCTTAGTTAAATTATAAGCAATATATATTTAAGGACAGTTTCAATAGGTAAATCCATTATTTAATCCTTTAATTTCATCTCTATAATGAAACTATTATCGGTTAGAACCCACTTTTATGTACTCTGGGCACTCCAAATAGTTTGTTATCAACTTTTTTATGTAGCTCTCGGCCTCGGCTCGTTTTCGGAAACAATTTCAATTGAATTCTCTGGCCTTGTTGGGCGGAAAAAGTCAGGGAAACAAATCAAAAGTTTAATGGAAATTTATTGAGTTGCAGGCAGGACAGGATTTGCAGCTACTCCTAGCTTCCAGAGAGACGTATCTATATGCTGCTTTTCAAGTTGAAACTTTTTCAAGTCGCGGATAGTTTGTAGTTAGCAGAAAAAAACCCCCATTTTCCAGGCTTTCATTAAGTTGCTTAGCAGCAGCGGCAAAAAGCATTGTTTATGACATTTTAATCTCTTGTTTATCCGCTTGACTTTTCCACTTGCCTGCAAGTGGAAAGTGGAAAACTGCTGGTGCTGCTGCTGCTGCAAGCCGCCTACGTCTGGTCAAGGCGTGCGTAAAATAAACTCTCCCGGCAGACAGCGCAAAAAAGCGGGAAGTGGGTGGCAAGCAAGGCTGGCTAAGCGGCCCCTGCCCGGCCTGCTCTGCTCTCTGAGCCAAGAGAACACAGTTGACTGCACTGCGAGTGCCTGGCTGGCAGGCGCTTAACGTTTTTGTTGCATTAGAAACAGGTCAGTGCGTCATGCACACAAATGAGCAGCATATGACCCAACTGGAGCGGAGAGTGCCATGCCGGGCTCCAAAAAAAGAAAGAACTTCTGCCTGCCAAAGGGGTTTCAGCGACGATCCGGGGTCCGAGGAAACAGTAATTATGCATAAGTCAACACGCGGCGGCATTCGTAATGAACTCCACTCAAAGCGGAACGAGCACTGCCCCAAACTTGGCAAAGTTTTTGGCAGCCGAAAATGTCGCCAACTTGCCAAGCTGCCGAAAAGTTTCCCGGCAGCCAGGCAGTCAGCCCCCAGCCAGCTCCAAAAGCGTTCCAAATCCTTTATGCGCCTGAAGAGTGTGTGGAAATAAGCACAGATGAGGTGGAAGTTATAGTGCTTAATGGTAATTATTGATGCTAATAGAGAAAAGTATCTAATTTTTAGTTTTTAATCAAAATTTAATCGAGTTTCAGGAATTAATTCGAAGTTTGAAAAGGCAAAACTTGTACTGTTTGACAAAAATAATTAATAAAGAGACATCCAATTTAATAATTTGATATTTTATGTGAAAAATATTTGAATAATCCAAGGTAATATATCATATATCTCATAAACAAGTTTACAATATCTACTTATATTTTGTATTAAGAAACCTTTACTATTTTTTTGAACCCAATCATCCCTTAGAAACTACCTCCAAGTAGGGTTTTTAACCCAGCCAAACCGTTGGACCTTCCTGCTGTGAGGACTCCTGGGTGGGCCACAGGCCGTAATAAACCCAGCGGTCTACAAATTGCAGCATTAGGCAAGGCACGAGGCGGGGCACAAACAGAACTGCAGAGGAGCAAGGCTGCTGGCCAAAGGAGGAGTCCAAGTGCTCGAACACATGTCCCGGCAAAGAGTACCAGCAAATGCACCCAATGCAGTTTGAAAAGTTGCCGACCATTCGCTGTCATTAAGCTCCGGGGAGGCCACAGTGCGAGTCATTAGGCACAGTGGTAAAGAGAGGAAGAAGGAACCTAGGAGGGTGGGACCTACGAGTGAGGAGCTGCTGGAACCCTAAGCCAAAGCCAAAAACAATAAAATCGCAACGGCTTGAGCCAAAACGTAATGATGGCGTTTGTGTGCAGTCCGCTCTAGAGAGGAGTTTTCGTCACCCATCCAGCCCGTTGCTGGTCCTTTTGGCGAAATGAGCTGCTTATCTGCCCCGGCTAAGTGGATGTGGATTCGCTTTGTAGGTTGCAGGGCATGTATAACTAATAAGTACACTCCTCTTTTCTCTTGGGATAATGAGGCGGAGCAGGAGCAGGATCCACTCAAAAGGGGATTTTCAAATAGAGCTTGCGCTAATGAAGTCATTTGTGACGCTGTTTTGAATAGGATTTCACAGGACACGGGACACGGGACATGAGACACGGGACTTTGCATAAGCTTGGTAATTACTGAGGTTTTTTAGTTTTTATCATGAATACACTGGAAGCTGTCCTTTTATTTAGTATTTATAGTTTGATTATATTTTACCTTTAACTCTATTTTCTTGATTTTCTCTAGGCTCTAAATGTTGTTTGTCAACTCTTTTGGTTTATTTCCCCCATAAATCAGGCCATTTTCCAAGTAAACCCCATTAACCTTTAAACCGACAAATCACTCTGAAAATCCCAACCAGTTGACCTCAAATTAAGCTCAATCGAGAGGACTCTTGGCAGGCCTGGATTCTGGACACGCACACTTCCAGGCCAGTGGATAAGCCTCTATACACTGCACCACCACTCTGCCACTCCAAGTCCAAGTCCAGAGCTGGGTGGACGACAGACATTAATTAGTTGTCATTTTTAACAATTGGGCGTGACGTGGGGAGTAGGAGGAAGGAGCGGAAATGTTGCTGTGCGTTTCCCAGCTTCCCCTTTTTGTTTTTGCAAATTAACTGGGGACAGCCTCACACCCAACTCCTCCCTCCACCCCAATCCCTCTGTTCAGTTTTCTGTAAAAGATAAGGGCAGCCTGACTGAGTTTCAGTTCCAGTTCGAGTTAAACCAGAAGCCGTGACAATTGACAAATGACGCTGGCGCCGTGTGACGTGTGACAGATAAGTGCCGAAAAAGGTTTACAACTTTTGTCGAATGCCATTTATTATTGATGACGGACTTGCTGTTAAATTAAAGAGCCCGCTCTGGTTCTATAAAGCTTCTGACTTACCCCGACAATTAGGCATAATGACATGCAAAAGGATTAGAGCGCATAAAGTTCTCGACACGCTGGATTGCAGGCCAACAGGCAGCCACTGACCGAAGCTAAGAGCTCAAAGCTTGGGCTTAACTTGTAATCCGGAGCGTGTAATTCCACCGCTGACCTGCTTCGAATCCTCGTCCTCCCCTCCACACCTGAGAGAGGGGCGGCAGAAGGCCAGAAATTAATTAGTCTTTGCTGTGAGCTTGAGCTTGCTAACAGGCTCAATTAGGGGTTTTTAGCTTTAAGAAAGAGGGTGCCAACAGCAAGTCAGTTTCAAGAAATATATACCTAGGGTTGGAGCTATTTTAAACCTTGAGATTATTAATTAATTAGAATCTTTTTAGTATTGTAAGTAACTTGAATAAAAACTAGATTATTAGGGCAAGTTTAGTAAGATTTTAAAGGTTTCTTGAAGTGGAAAGGACAATATAAGAAGTAAGATGCGTAACGCGAATATATTTGAAGTACTTTATCAGCCTTACTCATCTTATTCTTCATTTTGTCTTTTCTCCTGTTGATAAAATACAAATATTTCCTATCCAAAAAATAAATAAAATATAAAGAAAACCGAAAGTAATGCAAATTTCTGATGACTTCCACCCCACACATATCCCCCTCCAAAGCCGATTAGCTTTCGCACCATGTAAGACAAGTGCAAACATGGCGCCAGGACAAAGGAAGACTTACATACATACTCATCACCAAGGGTAAATAAATCGCACTGGCAGCTGAATGGAGATATCCTTGGAGCACACACATCATCGACACACAGATCAAGTGCATTTTTATGTAAATGTACTGTGCGTGTGTGCGTGGGGCAAAGTGAAAATGCGTAGAAATAAGGAGATTTGCATAGCCTTTCGATTTCCTTGAGCGGGATAGAGGGAAATGGGTAACCAAAGATGGAGAGGAAGTTCTATTTACATCTTGGTTTCCCGGAATACCCCTACTCCAACCCCTGACTTCTTTATTGATTGAGTGAGCAAAGTAACAGCAGGCGGCGGCGGCGGCACATGTGTTGGCAAATCATATTCAATATTTTGTTTGTTCTTGTTCTGGAAAACCCCTCTGGAGTTTCCCGGCTCCTGGCTCCTGGTTCTGCCTGCAATTGTTGGTATTTGATTGCATTTGGCCCAGTGACTCGCTTTCCACACGCCTGCCACTGACATTGTTGGCCCCAAAAATTGAGCCTGGAACTTTTAGCACAACTTCATCATAGACCAAGGGGATCAGGCCAAGGGCCAAGGCCCAGCAGTAGCAGTAGGAGCCATCTGTCTGGCTCTGTACCTTTTTGTGTAGCCACACAATGTTGCCGCAAAAGTTTTCACATTAAAACCATTTCATGCTGGCAAATTGTGAAATGAGTTAGCGCTGCTGCACTCCCAAAAGGCAAGGCGAGAGAGCTTTCGCCGAAAAAGTAAAAGTTGAAAATTTCCCGAAAGGCAGGAAATACCTCTTAGCCTTACATTGTTGTTTGCCAGCTATAGTATCTTGTTCAGTCATTAAATAAATAATTTAATTTCAACAAATTCTGGGTAATCAATTTATCATATTTAGACTGAAAGATTTTGGGAATTTCTAAAGAACTTTAAATTCTAGGAAATTAGAGAAGTTTTATAAATTAAATAAAATAAAAGGCATGAAATTTTAAGCTTAAATTAAATTTGAAAATAAAAATAAACCCTTGAATTGTAATATCTTTATTAAATAGAAAGTAAAAAGTAAAAGTCTATTGCTTTCTCTATAAAGAAATGTTAATTAAATTTGCATATTTGCCAGTAATAAACAAATATTTTTTGTTTGCTTTGTTTCATACGCAGTAAGCGAATATCCATAACTCCTACGTTTTATATTATTTCTGTTTTCCATGTACAATTGTGTAAACAATGGCTGGGTTTTATATTATTTGAAATATTTCAACTGCAATCATTGTGCAGCGTGACACGTAATTGAGCCTTTTGCTTGTGAAAATTTAAAATTGAATTATAACAGCAACATCAATTAATTGACAAATATTTAAGGTAGTCAAATAAAAGCTGTATATTATGTAAGTTTACAGCTTAATTAATTTTTCATAGTCCAAAGATTTAGCCAACTGTAAAGGCTTTTCAAGTTTTTAAGTGAGAAAACTCAATTGAGTGGGCTTAAATATGTCAAGACTTACACATAAGACTTATGAGAGATACACACAAGAGTTTTTCTCACCTGAAATTGTTGATATCTCACCTGCTGAGCTGCTGTTGTTTGGTGTATATATATATATGTTTATATTGTATATAATATTGTAGTATTCTACAGCTTTGCAACTTTCAGTACAACTGAACTGCTGCAGCCTTGTCAGCTTTGTTTGGCTCTTCTGTTTGCCATTATATGGCTGCTTGGGAAATGCTGTTGCTTCCACATTTTCCACTCGCTTGCTCGCACACACACACACTCCACACACACACACACGAACACTCGCTATTATTTTTCCTTTTTGCAAGAGTGACCAAGCCAGGATGCTACTACCTTTTGTTGCTTCCCAGCGAGCTTGTTCATGCTGCTCAATTTCAGTTAAGAGATAAAATTTTTATGACATCACTTTTCTTTTTCATTATTTATTTGGCCATCGTTGCCTGGCTGCTTCCTCGACAATCCGCTGCAGATGATGAGCAACGACATGGCCTCGGGAGTTTATAAACTTTATGTTTATTGAAGCCATAAATTGGTAGTGCATATGGTTCTCTCTCTCACTCAATATTTTCCCTTGTGCTACATGGCGTATACGCGATACTATGAATAGCCCGTGCAAGGCATTAACAAATGATGGATCAGTTATGTCGCCACTCTTCTGAAATTGTCTGGCTTTTATTGACCGTCTATGGATTAATTTTGCTATTAAATTATATTTAATTTTCAGCTTTTAAGCTTATATTTTAAGCTTACCTTTTCCGAGGAAAAGCAATAAATTCAGGCCCACGACGTATACGCAATATTTATGGCCTTGCTAATCAAGTGTTTTAAATTCCATAAATTAAATTGGAAATCTTAGATTTAAAGTCATGTGTGCAATTGTCGTTTTAAGCCTAATTGCCCCAAAAATTGAATTAGTTCGAATTGGCCTGGCCACTGCACATTTCTCTGTCTGAAACCAAATTAAATCTGTAAATCTGCAAATCTGAAAACTACCACAAAGGGATCCCATTAAAATACACTAAAAACCCATTAAATGCAAATAAAATCCAATTCAACAATTTTTTGTGTGCGTTTAATGCCATAAATCAGAACAGAATTTCACACACACACGCATGGAAACTTGGAGAGGAGGAAAACTCTTCCATTCACAAACACATATACACATAGTAGCCCCCAAAAAAAGGACAAATCCTGGCTAAGCTTCTGCAACCAAAAGCCAAACAATGCGAATTGTGCGTCCAGACATTTTCTGGCCTAGAGTCTGGCTGTGGATTTTATGCCATTTACCCATTTTCTACTCAGGCATTTTCGGCTCGGACAGCTTGTCTCTAAAAGCAAGGAAAAAATATAAAGGAATTGTACAAAAACAAACAGAATATGCTTTAAAACTTGAACTAAGAAATGATATTTAGAAAATATTTAAGCATGCTTTAAGGGGTATTTTCCTAACCGCATTTATTCTCGTTCCAATTTGGAGTTAGTTTTTGTGTTTTGCCTACATGTAAATGCCCAATTTTGTGTCCAACCGCTGCTGCTTCTTGGTGTTTTGTTTTGCGGTTTTCATTAATGCCAAGTGGAGGTCAGTCCTCCCTACCCACCCGTAAAAGGCTCAGCCTCAACCCTTTTTGAGCCCAAATTCAATGGGCAATAAAATCGCAAAATTCCCCACGCATACAAATATCGTTGTCGGATTTGAATTGTTGGGGTTGTCCAGGACAACGGGGCAACAAATTTTTGTCTAAGCTTCAATCTCTTGACCGATGGTGGGATATATGTATGTATATATGTAGAAGTATATACATATATGAAGATTTAGGTATCTGTTGCTTGGTAGAAAAATAAAAAGAAAATGCAAAGAGAATATCAGGGCACATCATCATATTTTAAGGGATTTTAGTCATGCACTTAGACAAGTTTATATTATTTTTTTTATGTATATTTGTAGCACCTTTTCAGGACCATTCATGGATAATTATAACATTTATAATCTTAAAAACAAAAGAACATTGATCTAAAAAAGTTTAAAAATTCAGCACAAATTAAATCATCTCAAAATCTATCTTGTTTCCTGTGCACCCACTAGCCAAGTGCACAAAGTAAGCCTTTAGGACAGAATCGTGCTGCAGCTTAGTTATTTCCGAGAGGGGCAGGATAGGGGGGGTAGATGTCTTTGAGGTGTTTCCAGGTGCAAAAAACACAAAGATACGATACTTGTACACGAATGCGAACACATGTAGCCTGCCACTCCAGCGGAAGCTGTCATAAAAACGGCAGGCAAGCAAAGCACATAAATGTATGCCTGGGCAAGTGCATCTGCTCTGGCTCCTGCTCCGTCTCCAACTACGTCTCCTCCTCCATCTGCCAGGATGTGCCCCGCCTCCGGCTGGTATTTACCGACAGCCAGACAGATATATTGTCGGCCTTAACCAAAGAGAGAGAGAGAGAGAGCTGCGAGCAGCAAACACTTTGCCATCGCAGCCATTGCAGCCATCGAGTGTGGCCACAATAAAAGTGAAAAGAGCACTCTGGCCATTGGCAAATGCCATAAACGTGTTGGTCTCCGGTCGCCAGAACGTACGTAGTCCTGGCAGTCTGGCTCTACCCGAAACTGCAGCTGCAACTATGCTGTATTTTCGGTTGCTTACCTCCGAGTTTTGGCTGTGGTAGAAGGGACATATGTATGAGCCACCAGCCCATGAATAATGGCCACGAAACAGAGCAGCAGGCAGCACCACCGGCAGCAGCTTATTTGGTGAATTATTTGCGTTCTGTGTATTAAACTGCAGCTCAAGCTAATGCGGCAAAGGTTCTATAAATACAGAGAGAAAATATGAATAAAATAGAATAAAGTCTGGAAAATATAGAAAAAATATATTTTAGTATATTTTATTTAACAAATTAAAACTTAAAATTATTTTTTTAATATTTTAATTAATCTCAAACCTGTCTTAAATTTGTCTCAGTGCCTGCAACTATCGCTGCTCCTGCGGCCCATGCGTCGTATGCGTAATTTGATTTACAATGCGAATACCATTGGCTTCACATTTAATGTATGGCATGTGGATGTGAATGTGGGCTATAGATGTGGCTTTGAGTGTGGCTCTAACTACGGATGTGGCAGTGCGCCTGTTTTGCGGCTTTGACTTTGGACCGGCTTTGGCCTAATGGCCCTGAGATCATGTTTAATAGTTAACAGCTTTGATTTTCGACCAGAACGGTGGCTGGGGATATTGAATAATGCCTTTACCAAAACTCGTATAATGATAATTTAATGCTTATTTGCAATGCAAACCCAACGTCGGATTGATCCTGAGTCCGGTTGCAGCCATTATTCCGCTCTGTTGACTTTAAGATGAGCCATTGAATGGCATTTGAAGGATGAAGGATGGTTTAGGCATTCAACTTCCTCAACAGAAAAGATGATTAAATTATAATTATAAATTGTGGCATAGTTTGGGGTTGCCATGGCTTTTTTGTTTGCTTTTGCTGCCACCACAAACGTTGAGTAAATAACTGAATTTTAATTGGAGATAATAGTGACCGCTCTATAGGATTTTGTAGTAATTAATTGCGTAACCTGTGCCACCTGCTCTTTGTAATTATTACCACTGCGGCTTGCGGTGGCGGTGGCTAATTGAATTTCTCACCAAGAAAAACAGATATGCCTTCTGAAAAACAAAAAATTAAAATTACTTTAATGCCAGCTCTGGCGTAATTGATGCCTTCAGTGCACTGACCTGGATCGCTGTCAGAGCAAACAGGCGTGGGATGTGGATGTGGATGCATCATCCTCGCATCAGTATCCTGTTGCCCCATGCGTCCTGCGCCCAGCATCCCTCACCTTCCATCATCGCATCCGCAGCATTGTTGCCCTGTTTGCCGTTTGGCGTGGCAAACAAGCCTGATGAAAGAGCAGCCGCGACGCAGCAGGAGCAGGAGGAGAGGGAGGCAAAAGGCAAGAGAAGCTGCAAAAGCAGCGGGATGCTGCAGCCCTCCAAACAGGAAGTAAAAGTATGACACAGAAAGCCGGAGATGAGCCCTTCGCCTCCTGGCCTGGCCCACAATTAAAGCGATAAAAGCGCATGCAAAAAGTTCTGCTGTCGCATTTCACAGGCGAAAATCAGCATCGGTTGAAAATGATGCACCGGAAAAATGTTTAAGGATAAGGATTTTTATAGCGGTACAGGATATCATTTTAGTTACATGTTTGGAAATCAAAGAAGGAGCCATTATTGACCTTATAAATCATATCATATTCTTAATCAGCATCAAAAGCCGAGTCTTTTTTAGCTATTTTTGGTACTGAGTCGCATAATAAGGGCTTATTTTAAATAAATTTATTTTGTTTTAAATAATGTTTTGTATTACATTATTCTGTGCACTTCTTTTTTTTATATTCGTTTAGCTCAAGATAAGTTAATTTATTAATCTATAAACGCATCGGAAAGTATGATTGTATGACATTCGATTACACTCAACTGTAGCTATCTTTATTATTTCTTTTAAACTTGAAGGCTTTTATCAGTTTATCAGTAAAATAAGTGCAGTCAGGTTTCAGTTAGCTTGTGGAAGTCGTCGGCGAAAGTACAAGTTCCTCGTGCTGCCTGTTAAAACCCCTGTGGAGTGATTACGAAAAGTGCTATGAGTTGATTCTAAATATATAATACTAAATATTCCATACTATTTTGTATTTAAATCATTAATTAATTATTGTTAAAGTAAACGGAAAATCAACTTAGCAGTCAATTAAATAAATTTGTGCTCTATCTTTTGCCTTACGTACTTCCTAATAATAATCTATTGATAACAGTTGATAAGTTGTGACACATTTTTATTATTGCTTTTTTTCAATGGCTTTCTTTTATTACAATTTAGTCACAAATCCAGAAAATATTAGTACGTTTACACTGCGATTTTAAAGTATCTTATCTTATTTTGGTGTAGACGATTATATCAGGAAAGGAATACAAGCAGAGAGCACCACAAACAACAATGGCAGAAGCTCTCGAGTGGGATAAGAAAGCGGCGGCCAGGTTCTTCCATTGCCTCCGGCTGGAAGTGCGCCAAAAACCGGCTGACGAAGCGAAGGTCGTGCTGCAGGACCTCTTGGACACGGCCCATGCTAATTCCATAGAACAGATGCTGGAATACTTCTTTGATAACTTCATGCGCTTGCTGGGAACCGATTGTTTCCTGGTTCTCCAAGAAAAGTGTCAGGATCACAAATTTCTCTACCGTCTTATCCACAAGATCCAATCGATGTGTCAAGGAGACTGTGGCGAAGCCACACTAGCCTCCTTGCAGTGCAGTGCCCAGCAGTGGCACGCCTTTGCGGCCATCATAGCCGTCTTGGAGGAGCAGGACTCATCTCTGGTTGTGAGTACCCTCGAGAAGCAGCTTCCCCAGCTGCAGCTGATGGCCAGTGATCACGGCAAGCGTTGGCTCTCTTGGTTGCGCACCCTGTGCCTTAGACTCTTCCAGGAGGATAGAGTCCAAGTGCTGTGCAAAACTCTGGAATACTTTCTGGCCCATCTGAGCATAGAGCAGCTCGTCCGCTTAAGCCTGTTATCAGAGTTCCTTGTGGCCACCAACAGGAGCCAGTTGTTTGATCGCGAGGCTGACAACTGTCTCAGGAAGGTGCACCTGACGCGGCTTGTGTCAGAGGGAAATGTACAACTCTTTCTGGAAGCACTGGTGACACTTTCATGGGAGAACGTTCCTCTGATCCTCTGGATACGCAGTTTCGAGTCTAAACAAGTGCAGAGGGTTCCTAAGGAGTTGCTTATTAAGTTGTGTCTTGTTGTTAGGGCCATCGGTAACAATGTTCTTCGAGATAGAGCCCAGGTTGATGTCATCTTCTTGTTCAAGGTAAAAAATATTAATAAGGTTGGATTGAAAAGAGTGATACTACTTTTTAATTTCAGAACACCATCGACGCTTTCTCTTTGAGGGATTATATGGTCTGTATGGAATCGTTATTCAATAAGGCAGATCCATATCGTGATCACGACCGATTAGAAGAAAAAATCGCCAACTGCACAGACCTTCAGAATCATATTGACTTGTTTAACCGGAGATCCTATGACATATTTTTCCACAATACTTGCAGATTGAATAACATTATTGAGAAGCTTTATAATGCTTTTATATTGGAAAGGGAATACAGACATATGAATGGTTTTTGGCGCCTTGCTCTTTGTAGTAATAACCAGAAAGTAATAACAGACTTTTACCGAAAGTTTTACAACGTGGACATATCGTTGCTTCAGAAGGAAGCGAGTCCCGAGAAGATGCTGGCGCAATTGATGGACCGAGTGGACTGCCAAACTAGCGAGGAGGCATCCTTTTTGAAGGCCCGATGCTTGGACCTCTTTATTTCGAACCTAGATTCATGGGACCAGTTGGAGGACCTAAACTTTAATCCCCAGGAACTATTGAAACAGGGCACTGAAAATATCGTGTCTACTTTAGCGAGATTCTTAGGATCTCATGGGTATCGAATAATGGACGAGGAGGTACTGCCCGCTCTGATTGCCCGTGTAAGATATTTTGATGAAATGTAAGCTAATACCTTAAAGACTGGTTCGTCATATAATATCATTAAATATTTCCTTAGGAAAAATGTTCTAGACTACGCTTATAGAAATTTAACAGAAAAGGAGTTTGAAAGGTTCTTTACTAATCAAATTATTCAGAAGACATTAGTTTGTTTACCCCATTTACCAAACAGAAAACTAAGTATATCTCTGTATCTAAAACTGCTGCTTCATGGAGAACCCACAAGAGGACTGGCACGGTGAGTAACATTATTCCTTCGTTTTTATAAGCCAACTTGGTGACGATTTCAAACTTTCTCGTAGCATTGAGGCTTCCTGTGCATTCTACTCTTATAAAGACGAAGACCGAAATGCTAGAATTAGACGACTGACTATTGAGAACATAAATGAGTACGGAAATACTGAAATTAAAGCTAAAGTTTTCAAAGAACTTCTGAAAATTAACGAAAAGCTGTCGATGGAGCATCCTCATTACACTGAAAACTCCGAGGTGCACAGGCAAAAAATGCGAATTGCTTATGCTTTGATTCGAATGTGCCACCATTCTTATGATCCGGTATCCTCGATGGGTTTGTTGTTGCCCGGCAACCATTGTGATGATCCGCTACCCTTGAAGACTTTATTGCTGCCCAGCGATCATCTAGGGATAAACCTAATGCACGAGTACTTGATAGGATGTTCTTTGAAAAACATCGATTCGTTGCTGAAATCATTACCAAGTTATGAGCCAAGGCAACTGGAGTCAGTTCTTTCCATTGCCCACATCTTCATCATCAGAAATTTAAGAAATATCAAAAAAGACAAGCTATCGGAAATGTTCACCTCACTTCAACCGCTAACAATGGGATCCTGTTACGAAGTTCGAACTCTCGCGCAAATAATCCTGCACAGATTAGCGTTGGAGTGTGAACTAAATAGGTAAAACATGGAAGGGTTCAAATACAATTCAATATTTTAATATTCAGTTTTAAAGTATTCACATTCCAGTAGCTGAAAGCTTGATCAACTTGGTGGAGGCTTCATTGGGAAAAAGGCTTTATGAGCTTCAAAGCGAACCTCGACTCGTGCTCGCAGAAATACCTTTATATTTTCGGGATCACAATTCAGAAGTTATTCTGGATATAACAAGTGCGCCCTTCGATGAACTCCACAATCCTTATGGTCGTATTCCTCAGTTTGTATGGAATAATATTAGAAATGCTCGTGAGGCTTTTAGAGCCAGAAAATTGCGGTCAGCCGGGCAGTTTACAGCGTCTAATAAACTTTCCATGAAAGTTCCTCCAAATGATGATGATTTTAAAGTAGTGGCTTCCTTGCTTGATGAGAAAACGAATTTTGCAAGATTGATGGTATCCTGCAAAAGGTTTTCAGTGGATACTCTTATTTTGGACGAAGAATCACAGCTGGAAGAGTATGATTCTTGCAATTTGCGGTAAGTTGTCTTGATTAAATATTGGGTAATTATCTTTCATTAATATTATTTATTTATTTTAGCATCAGAAGAGTAAAACCCGCATCTCTTGTCGAGTTTCTTTTGACAAAGCGGACTGAGGGTTATGAAATCCATGGTTGTATGGGAATAGAAGGTATCTCTAAAGTTTTCCGCATGTCTGTCGCAGATCGGGTTATTCTGGTTCTGGGGTAAGTTTCATTCAAAAAATCCCACCCAATACTGTTTAATTTTTATTGTTTAGGCACAAGGAACTTGGAATACCAGCTAACGTCAATGAAATTCTAGAAAATCCTGTAAGAATTCCAAAAAAGAATTTATTTACGAGGCTTTTTGATAAAAAATTATAGATTAACCTTATATACTATTTCATTTCAAGGACTACAGAACAAAAAAATTGCATTGTATATATTAAACTATAAACTATGTTTATTGGAGATTAAGTACAGCAAAAATTCGTTTGTTTAGACTTTTAAACACGACTTATATTGTAAACTGTGAAAAATCATTAGTGTGTCTCTTCATTGTTTTTGAATAGGTAACATCCTTTCTTCATCTTTAAAGCAAAATAAATAGTTTTCAAATTTATAAAATATAGTTTTAAGTTAACAAACCCCAAACTGCATGTTATTTATATTTTTTCAAGAATATTATATTTTATTATTATAATTTTTTTTTCGTGCATTATCGGCTACTGTAAATGCCAGCGAGTGGTAAGTGGTAATTTAAGGTACTTAAGTACCGCGCGTCGTTCGTAATGAATGCCCCACCCCACCGCTCCCAGCTGTACGCCATTACGCATCCGGTGATCCGATGACACAGATTCCGGGGCAGCTGAGCCAGGAGCTTTCCAGACCTCTGAAAGAGCTGGCCAATTGTTGCAAAATTTTCACATCTGCAGATGTGCAGATGTGCGATGGCGAATAGCCATTTAATTGAGTGCCCGTTTCCAGTTTGGCGCGTACTCCACGCGCCTGATTGGGCTAATGGAGGTGTGTCTGTGTGTCTCTCTCCGGCGGGATGAGCTCCTTTGAGCTGGTTGCACTCTCTGGTTGCCGCTTCAGAGTCTCTCGTCTGTGATGTTTCTTCGTGGCCTAACGACCACTCAATTAACTGCATTCGCTGTCGCCTTTGAAGTGGCCAGGAGATGCGGTAATGGCTTTAAGTCATTTCCGTTTCCAGAATATGAGATACAGCTAGCTCTTTGGGGAATTCCAGAAGCTCTTTAAGGTCCCCTTTTTCTTAGCATACTTTTCAGGACTTAAACAATTTTTAATAATAGAAATATGTGTGGAAAATGAACAAATATTAAGATTATTATCATAAATAATCATTATATTGATGCAGTTAATTTTGTATAGATTTAAATGAAGTCTCTGCTTGATTTAAAAGCCCTTAAATCAATTATTTTTAACTACAAACTGTTTGTAAATTATTTTAAGCACCTAAATACCATTGCTTTCACTTACTTTCATAGGCTTTCCTGTAAAACAATTATCCTTTATAAGTTTTTTAATATCATTGCTTTCTAAAAATACGTTTTTAGAGCTCTCAAGCTCTTTAAAGGCAACTCTTAACTGCTTACAAGGTTGTCAATATTGTTAACCAATTGCAACAACCGCACGTTTTATTTTACGAAATCATTTACATGAGCTGCAGTTTTGATAAACAGCAGGAAACCGCAACAGAAACAGGACGAGAGACCAGTGTATAGAAACAGCAACAGCAAATAGAAAAAAAAACTGGCTAAATGGCGAAAATGGCCACCAAAATCTGCATTAGCTGGCGGGATGACCGCAAAAGGGAAACAAAATTCGCGTAGCCAGAAACTGGTTATAATGCTGGCGGGTATCCGGAACTGGTTGATAGGGCCGGCGTATGGTGGTGTTGGGTGCTGCTGCCAGTGGCCACATGGTAGCGTTGAATGCGTTAACCGACAATGCAGTGGCCATGTGAGTACTGGAGTCCTTAGTCCTGGGGCCTTCTGAAAACTGGTTGGAATAACCCGCCGGATTCTGGCTGAGTCTCTGAAATTAGGTCAGAGTGTTGCCCGCAAAAAGCATCAGCATATAAAAAAGGGGAGAAAACCAGTGAGTAAAAGTCACGAATTTAAATTACCTACTGCAAGTTTGTGGAAATATGTGCTGGTTTTATTTTATGTTTAGAAATTGAAATGTAAATTATGTTTTAACTATTATTAAGCATAAAATCTGGCTAGTTTAGGTGGCTTGAAAAAGATTCAAAGAACCAATTTTATTCTAAAAAAACGTAATAAAAAATTTAAGAAATTATGAAGAACCTTTTGAGCTCATTTTCCATTCTTTTCTGACTTTGTTTTATGCTATTTTATTCACTTGATCTCTTATTTCTCTTCCCTAAAAATAAACTAAAAAGCCCATTTAATTTCAAAAAGTTCCAAGGTATTAAAAGCAAGCGTTAAAAGCTAGTAATGCCTGGACAGAAGCCTTGACTGGGGACTATCATAGCTTGCATTTTAATTGCAAATTTTACGCCCAGACATACATACATACACACTGGACTTTTCGCTCGGGCAATAATTTATTGGAGACGCTTAGCACGAGATTAACGGTAAATGTAAACCCAGCCAGAGAGAGCCAGCGAACCGGAAACGGATTACGGGCCAACGGAAGTAGAAAGTCACACGTAATTCAATATCACGGCGGCGATTTACGACCCAGGCACACACCCAGAGACACATCACGAGTGGGTCCAGGGGGTAATTGCATCTGGTGTGTCTGAGTGGGTTTTCTCCATTTTATTTTCCATTCCCTGCAATCAGGCATTAAATTAAGCAAACCTCTGCGCATTTTCCACAGCGAGAAGAATTTTTTCCTTAAATCGAGCCACTGATTCGAGGCTTCGAGCCTTATTCAACTTGTCATCCGGTCGGCGAAGTGCTTGCTGACAGCTGGTGGGAAACCTTTTAAGCCAGAGAGCCAAGATCTAATTGGCTCGCAGCCAGGAATGTGTGTGTGTGTCAGCCACAAATCCGTATTTTCGCCGGAATTTTCTTAGGCAAACACATAAACATATTAATACTGATTTTTGGCTGCTTTTCTAGAAAGTTTTTCCTAAGAGATTTGATGTGGAATAAGAACTTGAAGAGGAAACTTTAAATGTTTTAAATTATATGAAGTCTCTATTTATATTATTTATTTACAGAATATTTTTAGTCTACTCAAACCTGTTTTCCATAAAGAAATATACAACTCGAGAAGTTTTATACTTTATACCTATTGACCTATTATGTAAAGCTTTCATGGGCTATTTAAATGGGAATATATACAAATAATTTCTATATTTTCTGGTTTTTTATTCCATTTTCTATATATTTCTTTTATAAACTACAACTTTTCACTTGTAAACCATCATCTTCATACTTGTTGTTCTTGCTAGCTTTTCCTTTTCCGTTCGCCTGATTTCTTGCTAGTTTTCTTTTTATTATTGGCAGGAAAACTTTTCAATTTCCCACGGACAGTGACCCATTCTAGACCCACCCAGCAGCCCACAAGAAGCAGGGCGTATTTCCCGCTGGCAACCATAATTGTTTCTGCTGAAGTGCAATCCCGGCTAGACTTTATTTATTGTTGGTTGCACTCACACAACCGCAGACAGGGACAGGGACAGGACCCACTTGGCTACTGACCAGGCCAAAATGCAAAAATGACCCCCAAAAGAGATACCAAAAACGAACCAATGCAGCTGCAAATATTTGCAGCTGGGTCCCCTTCTGCTGTGCTTTGCTTTCATTTCCAGCAATTGATTGACTTTTTGGCTTTGAATTGATTCGCCTGGCTTATGCAAATGGTTAACACACACACACACAGAGGCATGCAGGCCGCCAAATAGAAATGTTTTTCGGCCAGGAATTATTTGCGTATTTTGATTGTTTTTTTTTTTTAAGAGTGAAAATAGGTGTGCTTTCCCATTTGTCATTGGATATGTTTATTTTTTAAACTAAAGGCTTAAATTAGTCAGCAATTGTATGACTTGTTTTATAGTATTATTTATAGTTTTTTAGTGAAATGCTTTATGGATATTGGGAATAGTTTTTATTGTATATTTTTTATGCTGAAAATAAAATGTTTACTGCTTTTTGGGGTGTGACTTATATTTAATGGGGATTTAATGGATTATTGGGGTATTTTTGAGATGAATTTGAAGCTTGTTGTTATTTTAATTCTTAAGTTAAAGCTTAAAAATGTCTATATAAAAGCACATAAATTATGGGATTACAATTTCCTAATTATATTTAGGTTAAGGTTTACTTTAAGCTTTAATTTATAATATTAAATTTAATTTCTTCTTTTCAAAGCACTATTCCTTTTCTAAACTCGGTTTATCTTGAGTTAAGGTGTAAACATGTCTATATAGAAGTACATAAAATATGGGGTGAAAAGATCTAATTTTTATGACACCAAGGTTAATTTTAATCTTTAATTTATAAAATTAAATTTAATTACTTCTTTTCAAACCATTTTTTCTTCTTTAAACTCACTTAAAATGGTTTTCCCTCTTCAGTTTGTTTTAAGTTAAGGTCTTAAAAATATTTATATTAAAGAATATAAGTTATAAGGCTATAATTTTCAAATTAAAATTCAATCTACGGTTAATCTTAATCTTTAATTTATAAAAGTAAACTTAATTACCTCCCTTTATACAACTTTTCCTCTTCTAAACTCACTTAGAAAAGCATTTCCTCTTCGGTTTGTATTAACATTTCTTTTTCCCCCTCACATTTTTGTAGTTATATAATTGCATTTTTGGCATTCAAATTTGCATTGATTTGATGGTGTTTCTTTTTTTTTCCTTTTCATTTTCCACGTCGACACAGCGACCACGTACCGAATTGCAAATTTAAATGCCGCAGCAGCTGCAGCTGCTTATGGTAATGAGACGCCGCGCGCCGTCTGTCCGAGTTTTCCGGCATGTCCAGCCTGGAGTTTTCCCGGCAACGCAGTCACACTGCAAAACTGGCAACTAATAATGTAAAACTCTCTTTATAACTTTCAACGAGAGAGGTGGGCGGAAAATCCAGGGGTTTTCCCAGGAATGGTGGCAGCGACAACGATTGCCATGGCGACCAAAATTGAGTGCCGTTTGTGAACAGCTGGAAACTTATGAAAGTTGTTTGCCAAACAACAATAAAATAAATTGTGCGAGGCGGTAAAGGAGGTTGGCAAGTGCTTTGGGTTAAGGTGTAAGGTGAGGGGAGGGGTGGTGCTTTTCCGCTCGTGTCAATTGTCATTCCGTACTCGAAACTGAAGCAGCTTTTGCCTTGACTTTGTCTTTGCCGTAGTTGTTACGCCTTTATTGCCATTGTTTGCTGCTGTTGTTCGCATTATTTATATTACACCCCTTAACGGGGGGAGGGGGTGGTAAAAGGTGTAAAAAACTTTTCCCTCGAACATTTTATGAAGTGCACACAGCAGGTTATCAATTTGTATATATATGTGTGTGTGTACAATTTGTTTTATTATTAAAAATCATCGAGGTGGAAGGCATCAAAGCGGAAGTTGCATTCACAGGCGGCAGAGGAGATATGAGACGGTTGCTGACAAGGGTTTATATAACTCACATATATTGTATACACTTGTATATCAGATAAAATATATATTTATAAATGCAAATGTATGTATCAAAATAAAGCCCATTTTTTTTTGGCTTTAAAGCTTTGAGTCTCGCCTTGTTAATTTGCATAGCAAATGTTAGGCTTTTTGTGGGAAATAATTCCGAAATAATTGAAGTAAATAGCAAGCGACTTAACTGCCTTTCAATAAAAAATAAAGAGGAGATCCTTTGCTCACAGAATGAAAGGATTGATACTTCCTTGCCACTTTTGTTATCAATGATAACACAAAAAAGAAAACCAGAGAAGGGGAAAATGAAACGAAAGCGAGAAAGCATATCAGCAGCAGCAGCAGCTGCCAGGAAAATTCTAGAGAAAAATCCTGTCCAGTTTTCCATTTGTGCCTCCATTGTTGGTTTTCGTTTTCGCATCCGAATTGGATTACGTTGTGGAAAATGCAAAATACTTTCGCAATGTCTTCAGGAGAAACGGACACTCCCTCTCGGATAAGTAACCAAGTTAGATTGCAGCAGCTACATTTTATACTTCAAATAAATATTTATGGAAAAATGTTAATTTTGCGCTCTTTAATCTAAATGTTAATTTCTTTGCCGTCAAATAAATCACTTTGTAGCAGCCACCGCGGCGTATACGTAATGCGTAATGCGTTGGAATTGAATCGAACAGAAGGCATTGCCGGCGGCAGGGGATTCACAATGCACTGCCGTAGGGATTTCCACCCGGATGGCATTCCATACACCTCTATACCCCCTCTTACCTGCTGTCGGCTGCGGCTGTTGGATTAATTAGAGCTCGGATGTGCTCGACAAAACGCTCCTTGGGGACCAATTGCCTGGGAAACTTCAAGTGCGGGCCGCCTGCTCCTGCGGCTCTTTAATATTTTCCACGAGAGCTTGCAAGCTTGCCAGGATCTGCCTGCAGCAGGTGTAAACTTTCAATTAGCGGTTCAGTCATGACCATGACCACAACTAGCAGGTAATTAAGAGAGTTTTTGTTTTAGTTTTTACAGGGTTAGTAGTTGGAAATCTAATAGAGGTTTTAATCATTCTTTTAAACTGCAAAACTATTCTAGTTTTTGGCTAAATTATCCGTAGATTTGGGGTTTAAAATATCAGAAAATCTTATATATTATATTATATATTAAATAATATTATATTATAAATAATTGTATATAGAGACACTCAACATTTGGTAAAAAGTTCATTAATTTCGTAAAAAAAATATATGAAATTGATTGTGTATTTCATTGACACTTATTTGAACACTTTTATTAAATCTCTCTGTAACTTTATTATTGATTTAACTCACATTTTTTCCTTTACATAAAACCTATTTATCTTTTTTCCTTACCCACATATATCTCTGACATTCAAATTAACCAATTTCCCATTTATATTCACCACAAAAATTGGCCCTAAAAAAGAGGGACTACCTTCTCCCAACCAGACTTACCTTGTTTTTAACCATTTGATTGGCTCTGAGTTCTACTCTTCTACAGTTGATTGATGACCTTATTCCAGACGGGATTAACCCGAGGCGGAAAACTAATCAGAATATTCAGATGAGTAATTGTTCCTGAGCGCGCTCCTCTAACCTCTCTTTAACCCGACTATTTTCCCCAATGGCATTCCCGAGCGAATGAAATTTGTCAACTATGCGGGTAACTTTAAAAACCAGCGAATTGCACGAATAAATGGCTGAGATGACTTTATGGCCGGCACTGCACTTTGTCTCTAAGCCAAAACGCGCCCAAACGCTGGAGCTGCTGCTGCCTGGGAACGCAAATATCAGGAGGGGGAAGGGGAGCAGGATGACGGCGAGGAGGTTAGGAGTTCAAGTGTAGTTAGCCTCGGGGCTTTGGCATGCATTTAACATCCAGACCAGGACACGACTGGGGGGCAGGCCAAAAGTTGGGGCCAAGCTCGTTTTTTATGACGCAAGTACAGTGGGGGAAAATCGGTAGAAAAGGGATTACATTTTGGTTGAAAATGTCCCGAAATTATATAAATGATAAATTAATATATGTTTCAAAGTGTTTTAATCTATTTTATGCTTAAAAGCTGTTTTAGAAGGACTTGTTTAATTATTTGGAGACTTTAAAACAATTAAAAAGCTGTCTAAAAGTATGCTTTAAAATATTTCTAAAGCAAAATGTGAATCTTAGTGTAAACCAAAAGTTTTCATAAATTTATAAAATTGATTTAAGGCCTCGTTCAATATATTTCAAGAAAACTTAGAGTCTCAGATTTTATATCCTCAATATTTACATGATTTTTTTTTAGTGTAGAGACTAGTGGGTGCCGAGTGTGTGTCTGTGTGTGTGGGTCCAAAGTGCGGGGACACCGCTTTTGAGCTACGTGACATGCATAGTTCATCGCTTTTGGACCGAGAGCGAGAGCACGGACGGAAAATATTGCAGTTGTGATATGTTTGAGCTGACTCGGATGTCCGGATGCCATGCCATGGCTTTTTTGCTCCACCCCAAACCCCCTAGCTCCACGTCTGGCTCTCCATAGGTGCTAATGAAAATTGCTCAACTTTCAGCTCGCATCGGAACAGGATATGCATTGCATGGCTGCGAGTTTGTATCAGCATCAGAGCATCCGCATCCGATTCAGCATTCTCATCCGCATCCGCGTGCGGCTAATTGCATGTTCCTTAATTAACCCAAACAATTAGGGCTACATCGGTGGGTGCTCCGAATTGAGTTTGAGTTAAATGCGAGTTTAATGTCGTGCCGCTCGCTCGCCTGTTGTATTAATTTTTGGGGACTGGCACAACAAGCAAAACCAATTTGCGACAACAGCCGTAACACCAGAAGTGCGAGTAACAGTAGCAGTTAATTTTAATTACGCACTCACATAGCATCTCTGCGACAGCGGGGCGTCTCGATTTGGACACCTTTCCCGCCATGGCAACCACACACTTTACCCACATCCTCAGCCAAATTGCCATTAAATGAGGGGGAGGGGGCGTGGCTGGGTATAAACGACAATGGCGCAGCGTCGGCCATGTGTGGAAAATGAGCTGGCGGCGGGAAATGAAGCCTCAATCGTTTCGAGGTCCAAGAAGGAACAAAACAAATTAATTTTCCAGGTGCACAAGGTGGGGCTGTCCTGGCGCACACACACACATAACGAGCGGGAAACCTGGCGGAAGATTACCAACTAAATTTCCCCCCGCCCTTCTTCAGTTTTAAATGAATTTCACTTCCGCGCTTTGCAGCCAGGCGGTAGAATTCAACTGAACTGAACAGGTGAAAGGCACTGGGAAAAAATGAGCCGTTTTTTAATTTTTATTAAAAATAGAGAAATTTATTTGAATATTAATTTAAAATGAATTAAAGGCTAACATTTCCTTTATGAATTTTTGTTTTCTTTATAACAATTTAAATGCCTTACTTTTCTTCTTGGAGCATGGTCATACTTACCGTTTTTATGTAACCTGCTTACGCCTGAAAATGTAATAATATTATTTATATACATAAATTTCTATTTCATAAATATTTTTTTAGAAAATTAATTACATTAATTTTAAAAGTTTTACTTTAACTGAAGATTCTTAAGTCTGCACAGAACATGGTCACACTAGCCAATTATATAATAAATTTAATATTTATTTTAAATTAATAAATAACTGAGGTATTTATTGAATATATTTTAAGTTATTAAATTAAAAAGCACAAAATTTAAGAACCCAAAATATTTGTAGCATATTTTTTTTCCTCTGAAATAATATATATTTATTTCTCCCAGTGCCGCGCACATTTATGAAGTAAATGTTTGCTTTTGCCGCTGATGCCGCTTTCGATGTTGCTGCTGTAAATGTTGCTGCTGGATATTTTGCTCCTGTGCTCGCATTAGCAACTGGCTTAGGCGAAAGGGAAACAAGCACGTGCATATGGCTTTCCTTGGCACAGTTTTCACGCTGAGCTCACGGATATGGTTTGGTGTCCCCTCCGGCTTCAGCAGGTGTTCCCTTCCATACCCCCCTTTGGAGACATTTAAAGACACTGGAGCATTGCATTTTACACAATATTCGTATTTTTATTTTAAAACGGTCTTTTCTTTACACAAAAAAGATTGCAGCTGCTCACATTACACGCACCTACCTATGCTCCTCTCTCTCTCTTTCTCTGTGGTCTACACGGAATAATTAAAGGATATGACTGCCCCTGCTTAGCTCCTGTCCCTGCTTAGCTCCTAACTAATTAACTCATCCAACAAGTGCCGCTGCAACCTACCTTCCTGCCTCTCAGTGTAATACATTCGTTATGGTGGAATAGAGAATCGTTAATCTTTGTATTTTCGCACTGTGGGTAAGTTGTATTTGTTCGTTTTTCGTTTTAAACATTTACATTTATGTAACTTGGAGTTGCAACCAGAATATACGTAATACATAAATACCTGTACTAGCTGTTGGTTATATAATTCTTTGATTAGTAGATTTAGTACAAGATGGAAATGCAAGCGCAAAGAACAAATTTCTTGTGTGTGTAGAGTGTGGGGGGTGTGTGGGGGTGTGCCTGATCTTGAACTGGATCTGTTTATAGATTACATACATAGTTTTTTCAAAAGCTGCAGAGGAGAGATTCTAAAAGATATCGACTTGAATTGAACCTAACCTGATAAAATATCTATTAATTTTGATACCTCTCACTAAGTTAATCTAAATATCACTCGGTTTCGTTCTGTATTTTTCTTTGGAGTTACTGCCTGGCGATGATCCGGCGAATCCTTTTGGGCTGCTTCCTCTGACTTTCGGTTTCGTTTTAGATATCTGGAGGTTACACCTCCTCGTAGCTCTTGCACTTGGGCAGCGGACCAGACCACCGGCCATCCGGCTGGCATTTGGGCCGCTCGGGCGGACCCTCGTAACTCTGGACAAATCCGGGCCGACACTGGACGCTCAGGTAGTCTCCGGCGTCGTAGTTAAACTTGAGCGGCGCTATCAGGCCGTTGGCCGGGTCACCCGGATACGGGCACTGCGATTTGCCTGAGATCGTGGATGGTCAGTGGGCGGGCAAGTCATGCATGTTTCGTGCACGATGATTATGTGATGTGATGATTATCGTGAGCGGTATCGGTTAGCGGATATATCGGTATCAGTATCGGTTTTCGGTTTCGGTATCGGTTTTCGGTAACGGTTTTCGGTATCGGTATCAAGATCGGCGGAAATACAACACACAAGAGTCATTAATGGGGTCCACGTGGAGGAGTTGTAGGTGGAGCGGTGCGCCGGGAATCTCTCCCGGGGGTTATGGTTACTCAGCGCACGCACATCCACATTACGGACATATATATTTATGTCAGTGAGTGTGTGTGGGGTGTGGTGGTGGAGTGGCGTAGTGGCTACTTACAAAATGGCGGCGAATGCGACCACTGTCCATTCTCCGTGCAGATGATGCTCGACTCCCCCACCAGGCTGTGACCGTCGTTGCAGCTGAACGTGACCAGGGCGCCGACGGTGAGTCGCCTTTGGCTGAGGCTGGTTCCACCAATCCGGCCATTAAGCGGCGCCACTGGCATCACGCACTGGATGACTGCGGTCGAGGATCCAAAAGAAAAAGGAAGGGTATTGGGCAGCAAAATGGGACATTAGGATTTGTGAGTTAGTTCAAAATATTATAATTATGTTTTAGTAAAAGAATCAAAGGATATTTTAAATTCTAAGACCCCTCCCCCCACTCTAATCCCTCACCTTTGCAACGTGGAACGGGGCCACTCCAGACGCCCGACGGCTCACAGTCCAGCTGCGCCGGTCCGGTCAGCTTAAAGCCCCACTGGCATTTGAACACCGCCCGCCCCCATGCCGACGTATTCAGCTCGATCAGGCTTAGGTGCGGATCATCCAGCTCCAAACGCGGACACTGGATGGCATGGCAGGTCGGCGTCGGCGATGACCAATTGCCGGAGGCCAGGCAGGTGGCATTCCAGGCGCCGTCTAGCCGAAAGCCCTCGGGACACTCGTAGTGCGCCCGCTGGCCCAGCTTGTTGCCCTCGAGGCGCAGCTTGAGCGGCGCCAGCGGCTCTGTTAGCTGCGGACACGTCGAAGTGGCCACCACAACGGCAATGCTGTTGGTCAGACCTCTTGGTGAAGTGCAGGTAAAGGTGCCGGAATCATTATTCTCAATATTCTTAATGCTCAGACGATAGCGAACGGCCTTCTCCTCTTGGGCGGGGGACCATCCTGGAAGGAATATCATGTGGTTCACCCTTCATAAGGCATTAATGATTGTCTTACCTGTAGAGTACTGCATATACCAGCTGGTCCAGCTCCACTCGGGGGTGCCTCTTACTCGAGGATACATGCAGTCCATGAGCACAGTGCTGTGAGGGGGAACAGCCATCACACCCGAGGGCTCAAAGGAGTGCGAGCCATTGAAGATCTTGATGCGTATGGAAGGAGCACTGTCCTCGGAATAATTGGTCAAAACAGTGGTGGGCACACAGCTGGGCATCCGGGGAGCCCAGAGACCATTGGAGCACAGAACCCGTGATTCCCCCAGAAGCTTGTAAATGCCCAGCTCCTGGCAGCGAGCCTGCAGAGAGTGTCCATGCGGTAGATCCCAGCCCACATTCTAAAGAGGGTAAAGGAAAGCCAAGAGAAGGGGCAAAGGGATAGAGGAGGTAATAGAGAAAAGAGAGGAACGAGAGAGAGAGAGAGAGAGAGAGAAAGTGGAGAAAGTTATCACAAAAATTAGATGCTCCCGCGAACTGGGGAAAGCGGCTCTCTGGTTGCTCTGGCGTGCAGTTCCTCGCATCTGTATCTGTATCTATCTCGGGTGTATCTGGGTATCTGTAACTCCTGTGTGCTGTGTTTCTTGGGTGTCTGTGTGTTTCGAGTGGGTGTATTATATCTTAGTGCTCTGGGCTGAGTGTGTATCTGGTGCAAATCTACACAACAGCTACAACGACGACTCACAATTTCTGTATTTGAGAGAAGTGTCGATTTGGATAAACGCGTTTTACGCCAGCCGCGATTTGGTGGGATCGGTGTCTGCAAGAGAGAGAATCAGAGAGTACCAAAAAAACACACATTCTATAGGATCGATTGATATAGTTCGCCCGATTCTCGAGCATTCAACATGCAGATGGCTTTGATCGCTGCTTTTGCGTTTGAGATTAGCGATTGCGATTGAGGTTGAGATTGAGATTGAGATTGAGATTTTGAGATATGAGAAGATAGATAGAGGAGGAGAGAGAGAGCGAGAAAGAGAGCGAAATATAGAGATAGGGATACTGTTTTGGTGCGAGAAGACAGAGACAGAGAGTGGAGATCGAACTCGGAATCGATAACGGAGTTGAGATATCCGCCCAATCGAGTTTTATCGGCGTATCGCAGGCTCTCCGGAAATCGGCCAGTCCGGAAATCTACAAAAACGTATATATGCATATGGTGTACCGGTGTGCGTGTGTGCTTTGCATGTATGTGTTGTGCTGTGCTTTTGCTTTGCTGTGTTGTTTTTTTTATTTTTTTCGTGCGGCAGCCAGGTGATCCTTGTCGAAGGATCTGTCGACCTTCGACCCTCGACCTTCGAGCTCTCTAACCACTTACCACTGAAATGTTGCGGTAGCTGAGCAGCAGGTGCGTCGGTATCCGGTTTACGTGGCAGCTTTTGTACAGCGGCTGGAACTTCACGTTCCCATTATCGTCTGCATGGAGGGGGATATAGATATTGACGCACAGAGAGAGAATATCACCGGAAACGGTCATCATTTGGGTACTTTTTATAAGTTTATATTCTTAAAGTGAGGTTGTTGGATAAGTCTTTGGGGTATTTCATTGAAAGCGATTTGAAATCAATTAGGAATATGACCAAAAGTAGGCAATAAAATATTTATCAAAGCTTGAAAGTACATGTGTATGCTATACACTGCTATAAAATGGTGCAACACACTTTTAGATGGGATTTTAGGCTAATTGAAGATAGGTAATAATTTTGTATCTATTTTATACCAAACGTACTTTGAGTAACATTTTATTGCATACTTTTAGACACATTTTTAAGGGATTTAAAAACCATAAAGATTTTTTAGACAACCCCTTTCGTGTAAAACAGAATTATAGTAGATGTTATGCATTTTTCCCTGTGTACTTTTAATTGATGAAAACAATAAGTGGATTTAAATGAAACAACAATCTGATTGTGTCCTTTGTTTGATTGTGCGCTGATTGAGTTGGCTTTATTTGCGTATGAAATACAAATGAATTCGCAACTTGTTAGTGTGTTTGTGTGTGACTTAAGTGTATCTGTATCTTTAACTTTAACTGGAGCTATGTATCTGCAACTGCAACTAAGTATCTGTTTGTGCTATTGTCGCTGTGCTGGTGTGTGTGTGTGTGAGCTGTGTGTGCGCTGGTGTATAGCTCACTTACCCTCCTCGTTGGTGGCACAAAGCGGACCCACCCACTTGCCCTTGACACAACGGATCTTGCAAAGTCGTCGATCGCCCATGGGTCCTATTTCGCCCGGGAAACGGATCTCGGAGACTTCGGTGAACTGCTGCAGGATGTCCACCTCCTCGTCCTCCTCCTCGTCCTCATCGAACTCGGCGTCATCGGGATGAATGGGCGTGTAGCCAGAGTCCTCGTCATAGATACCTGGATAAGCGAACCGGGACGAGAAGAGCAGAAGGTGTGGGCGTCGTGAGATGGGCAATGTACCATGCCAAGAAACAGGGGTGGGGTAGATAGACGTTAAGAGGGGGGAGTTGAGCAAATAGAGCAAGCATCTAATGAGCCGTCGAGCGGCATGCGAATGAAATGAGAATGTGGATGCTCTGATGATGATGATGAACTATGCTGATGAAGTGCAGTTCCTTTTGGGTGTTGACCCAAAACTTGACTAAGGAATTGAGACCGGAAAAAAAGCCCATCCCCTTGAGCAGCAGCCACATTAGTCCCATTGAAAGCCAAGGGACGTGCGAAAAGTGCTGCCAGCGGAAAACTTCAAGTGCTTAGATATGCATTAAAAGAAAACCAGAAGGCTGGCGAAGTGGCTACTTAACAGGATACAACTTCATTTTCCAGCAGACCCATCACAAAAAAATAAAATAAAACTGAGAAAGGGAGATGTGAAAAGGCAAAGATAACACGAAAGATAATATTATGCCAGAAATGGGGGCTGCTTAATAGAAAATAGAAAGAATAAGGGGCAGTAAGGGAAAGGGCGAAGGAGGAGCAGGAGCAGGAGGTGGAGGTGGAGCTAGAGCTAGAGCTGGAAGCTGAAGCTGAATCTCTATCCCAAGCCGGAGACGGATATAGCCACGGTTACGGACAAAAGCGGAGCCATTGTAGGAGCCCGCCCGGTTGCAAGGCAAACAAAGGCGGGCAAAAGGAAAATCATTCCGGCCATAACAAAGGACCTCCGCCAACCGCCAACAAAGAGTGGTTCCCCGAACTCTGAACTCCCAACGACCACGACAAAGATATGGGAAGGCCAAATAAACCATGACCATGCCATGGCGGCAGTAATGAAAAGCCCAAGGAAGGCAGCGAGCAAAGTACGGTCTAGGGGTTACGGATGAGGGGTTACAGGTTTTAGTACAGGTGCCTGGTGCAGGTGTGAACTTGGAGCTATAAGGGGGGATGAGCTATATGGCTGGGATGCTATGCGATGGCTGTGGCTTTGGCTGTGACTGCGATTAGCTTTTACGAGTATGTTCGGTGTGTCCTCGGCTCTCCAAACTTCCGTTTATGTTCAGGTGTAGGTTGTACAGGTGTGTGTGTGTGTGTTTTCATGTGTTTAAATGCCCTTGCAAAAGCGGTTTTAATATATAGCCGAATTTAGACATTTTTTATACATTATATACAAGAGATTGAAAGCAAAAGAAAGAGCTGAAATCACTAGGTACAGGTTATAGTTCAATTTTATGGTAAAAGGTACATATATTTTCTGATATAGTAAATGGCTTGAAAGTAAAGCTAAATAAACCCGTTATGGAATTTAAAAACCTTTAAGGTCTTATGAGTATTACAACCTATCCAAATTTTAATTATAAATAATTATTTCATTTAATTTTTACTTTCTAAAAACCCTTAGTTTCGCTGCTAAAGAAATCGGACCACCAAGGAGCATCAGCAACTGCAACCAATCATAACCTTTTTGCAAGGACATTGAGGTGGTGGAAAATCCGCCACTCCCGTTTCCAGGGTGGAGAGGGGGGAGGCGCGACACGGACGGACAGACAGACAACGAGACAGCGACAGCGGCTAAAAGTCCGTCGTAGGAATTGGGCACTGTGGCATTGCCAGTGTCTGGCCGCCGTGCGGACGCACACTTACCCTTATCCTTGCGACTGGTGGTCTTGGAGCTAGAGTCGCCACCACCCTTCGGACGGCTCAGTGCACCCGTGGTCTTGCCCGACTTGCGCTTAACACGTTGCCACAACAGGGCCACTCGTGCACTGCTCGACTGATTTCCGTATTGCTGGAGCAGCTCCTCCTCGGAGGGGAGCTGTGGTCCCATCTCCGGCAGCTGGCCGAGATCGCCCTTGGACTCGGTGCTGCGTCGTTGCCGCCAACGCGGACTCAAGTCACGCTGGTCGAGCTCTGCAGCGTGACTGTCGCCGCGTCGACGGTGATGTCCGGACTCCTGGTGTTGATCTACCTCCTCCTCTGGAACTTCCTTCAGGGGATGTACTTCCTTCGACAGCTTCTGTTCTTCCTTTGAAAGCTTCTTCTCTTCCTTGGTTATCTTCTTCTCTTTTTTGAGAGCTTCCTCCTGCCTGGCAGCCTTCTTCTTGGGCTTCTTTTGCAACAGCTTCATGCACTTCTCCTTGTCCCCATCCTTCAGACACTTGTTCATCCTGGCCTTCATCTTAAGCTTGTGCAGCTTGGACTTTAGCTCACGATTGGGTTCCCGGCTCTTCAGGATATCAGCTATATGGACATAGTAGACATCACCCTCGGCGGCAAGCTTGCTGCCCGCCCAGCGATCCGTATCTGGCGAGGCTTCGGCATCATGGAGGATGGCATGGCGCTTGTACCGACTGCCACGTCCTCTACCAGTTTGGCCATTATCATTCTCAATCCGCCGGCGGCGTCCAGAACCCGAGCGACGTCGTTTGCCCTGCTTGCGGTTATTATTCAGACGCTTGTCGGGATTGGTGTCATCATGAAGCTCCTCATCCTCATCGCCCAGGTCATCATCGCCCACCAAACTGGCTGCAGCATCGCCCACATGCAGATGGTCATCGCCCAGGTCCAAGGAATATGGATTGATTACGGCCGCATGATTCTCGCTGGGATGACGTGGCACCGAATCGATGAACTCCACATCCGCCGTGGTGAAATCCTCTGGCAGGTAGACCTGCGTTGTCTCAAACTTGGCCAACGGCTGCTCTGTGGTGGCTTCCGGCTTGACAATCGTGAAGCGCACATCCGGGGCCCGGCAGCCTGGCGAGGCATCTGGGAATGGGATAATGGAAACCGAAAAATAAGTGCACTGCAAGAAAAGTAAGCTTTTAAGGGGTTGTAAGTATTAATTATGAAACTTAAGAGATTCCAGGCAAGTTTTAATATTTGTTTAAGCAAAAAAGACGAAAATTCCCACGTTTATTCAAGTATTTAAGGAATTTAAGTACACATTTTGAAAACCCGAATTTCCTAACTAAAATATATTATATTTAAGACATTAAGTAATCATTTTTAATCCCCCGATTCTGCTCAGTGTTGTATATAAACTTATCCACCGAAGATTGCGGCTTGACTGAAGGTAATGCAATTTCAACTCAAGCCAGTCGGCGGTGCAACTCAGGAACTCTTGCCATAAATATTTCATATGTGATCTAATTTAATAACTTGGCCCCGGCTCGGTGAACTTTCCGCTCTGACTTTTCGAGTGCCATCGAAATTGCAAATTTCCAATATGCATTTGGCAAGTAATCAGAAGGGAAAAGAGGGGAACCTTCCTTGCCGAAAGGATGCAGAGAAAGCCAGAGAAAAGGTCGTAGGACAAACGCACAGTTCAAGTTTCAATTTTACATGAGAGGCAGCTGGAGTTCAGTCCTCTGTCTGCTCAACCTGAAACAGAATGGGGGATACGGAGAAGTTTCTGTCAGATTCGCAGCCATGACTGACTGCATTTTCCGCCATTTCCATCTCTTCAGTTAGCTTTTCGTAATCGCCGACGGCAGCCTCAAGTTTCTCCGGCTCTGAGTAAAACTCTCGCTTTTCAGTACAGTTCCTGCTCTTGGTCTTGGTACTCGTGGTCCTCCTGGTCCTCCTGCTCCCCTGCTCCACCTCCCTTTTTTGTACCCCCTTTTATTCCGTAATGTGTCATGTACTTTGTCAGAAAGTAGGTCGAGTGAAATACTATAGCTCTGGCGAATGGAATAACTGCATTCCTTGTAATTGATGAAATCCCATTGCCAATTAGCTGTCGATGCAAAAATGGCAAAGGAAAAATGTGCCATGACCAAGGGGCATCCTTGCACTTAGTTGATTGCAACTTTCACAAAGGAAAAAGGTTGTTTTCCCTTATATGTAATGGCATTAGGTATGTTAACAAGTCAAGTGCATTTATATATTTAAAGAAAAATGCAGTTACAGACTAATTATATAAGGTTAAAGTTAGACTAAATTAAAGTTTTATTTATTTGAAAATACAAAATTCATTGTAAAGTGTTTTTAAACATCAAAAGCAACTAAAAAGACATTTTAAAACTCACTACAAACATTATAAATAAAGTTTTAAGCCTGCTAACAATAAAAGTGCAATTAAATGATGACTCTTAAAAGCATTTGAAGACTTAATTAGTTATTAATTATTATATATTTAGCTAAAAATCAAACCCCCTTTAATTTTCACTAACACTTACTCCCTCTAGAACTCACTTCATCAACTATAAACCTAAAAAAACATCGATTAAAACCACCGAGAACCCAATCCCTCCGGCTGAACGCGACCCGAAATCGACGCCAGCTGAGCGAACAAACAAACATACGATACATAACCGAATATATATACATATGTCCAGAGTAAAATCTAATCAGTTATGGCTGCGGACCGTGTGTGGTGTTTTAAAACGAAACCGGTTGATAAAGAAAATCTAGCGTGGAACGAAAAACCCTCCTCCGAGCAGTATTGAGTGTGACTCGCTCGGATACAGTTCTAGTAGTAGCAGCGATGATCTGGTTGCTCTGGCTCTCGGTGGCCCTAAGTGTGCTCGTGCACTGGACCTACAAAGTAAACAAAGACTACTATATACTGGCTGGCTTGGCCAGGAGAGTGAGGACCAAGGATGGCAGGCCCCTGGAGAGTATGCTGCCCATGCCCAAGGGTCGCACCATATTCGCCAATAGCTTCGACTTGTTTGGCAAAGACGCCGGTGAGCAATCGCACTAACCTAAACGAACCTTGACATCAGACGAAATTTCTTATCTTAAATACTCACATTACCGACGCGTTTTTTTATTGATTTAGCGGGAGTTTTTGAACACCTTCGTAAACAGGCAAGAGAGTGCCGCGAGAGCTATCTCCAGTATGCCATGGGCTGGTCCAGTTACAACGTTATCGATGCCCACAATGCAGGCAATATACTGAATCATCCCAACCTTATAAGCAAGAGTGCCATCTATAATTTTCTGCATCCCTTCCTCAGAACGGGAGTGCTGACAGCCACAGGTAAACAATGAATTTGTACTCTCTTTTCTACAGTATATTTATATTTTTAATCCCTGACAGAAAAGAAATGGCACAAACGCAGAAACATGCTGACCAGAACCTTTCATTACGATATACTGAACCAGTTCCAAGAGATCTTTGTGTGGGTATTAAATAGCCTATATTTTAATAATGTGTTATTTACTATAATCATTGATAATTACTTGTTATTTTAGAGCGGAAAGCCTGAAGTTTGTTGACCAGTTTGAAGGCCAAAATGAGTGCACTGTCTCGCTGAAAGATCGCCTGGCCAGATTTACCCTAAACAGCATATGTGGTAATTTATATATCATTTTTGTTAAGGATCATTTAACTGAAATATTTTTGTATATAACAGAAACTGCCATGGGCATTAAACTGGATGAAATGGCTGAGAAGGGCGATCGTTATAGGGAGAACTTCCTCCGCATAGATGAGAGCTTCATTCGCCGCATAAGTAATCCTCTGTTTTGGGATGACTGCGTGTACAACCTGTTTGCAGCCCGGGAATATGAAACAGCTCTTAAGGTGGTCCATGATTTTTCCAGTGAAATAATAGCCAAGAGGAGAGTTCTCTTAGAAGAGGAACTGGAGTACAGAAGAGCCACTCAAACAGCTGATGATGATATGTGTGTAAAGCCTCGATAATTCTGATATAGTATTTAATTTGATTTTAATTTGAATATTTGTATCACAGGTGTGTAGTCAGAAAGAAGCGATTTGCCATGCTGGACACTTTGATTTGTGCAGAAAAAGATGGTCTCATTGATCACATAGGCATCTGTGAGGAGGTGGACACTCTGATGGCCGAGGGTTATGATACCACCTCTATAAGCCTGCTCTTTGCTTTGCTAAATATGTCGGTTTATGCTGAACAGCAAGAGCTGTGCTACCAGGAAATACAGGAGAATATAGAGGGTAAATTGTTTAAATTATGAAAAATATATAACACTTATAAAACTCCCTTTCCAGACGACTTGAGCAACCTGAACATGGGTCAGCTGACTAGACTGAGACATCTGGAATACTTTATAAAGGAGACCATGCGCCTGTATCCCTCTATACCTATAATGGGTCGTCAGACCATCGAGGAGACCGAGCTGGATAATGGTCTCATCCTGCCCAAGCGTTCCCAAATAAATATACATGTCTATGACATCCATCGCAATCCCAAGTACTGGGATTCCCCTGAGGAATTTCGTCCTGAAAGATTCCTGCCCGAGAACTGTCAGAACCGGCATGCCTATGCCTATATCCCATTCAGTGCTGGACAAAGAAACTGCATTGGTAAGGGAAAATATAATATAATTTATATTCCATGACTGCAACCTCTATAATTACAGGTCAAAAGTATGCCATGCAGGAGATGAAGACCCTTTTGGTGGTCATCCTCAAGCAGTTTAGGATTCTGCCCGTTATCGATCCCAAGTCCATTGTCTTTCAGACTGGGATAACCCTGCGCTTCAAGGACACAATAAAAGTCAAGCTAGTGAGGCGGCAGTGATTTTTATATAGCTCATCGTTTTAAGGAGATTATATATTTAGTATATTTACAAGTGCCAATTTGGATTAAGTACTTTGTACTTGCCATGATTTTTCTTAGCATTGTGAAATGTATTCATATTCATATTGAAATCATGAGTAGCAATAATAAATAAATTTCATATTTTGTATACAGATTTCATCAGATTGAACTGTGTTTTGTTTAGTTCTTAAAAGAGAATATATATATATAAATATATATATATTTATAAATACATATAAATCCTGGTATTAATTGCATACTCTCCGGCGGGTCTATACTTTTTGGGCAGCTGTTAAGTTCACTACAGTTTAGTTTGTTTATTTTTGAGTTCATACATAAATAAAAAAGAATTCAGAAAATAAGGTAGGTCATGGTCATGACCATATAAACAAATAAACAAAAAATATATTAAGCTTTTGTTTACCAAATTTTCCTTTTTCTTTTTTAATAAAGTATATGTATATATTTATATTTATCATTTATAACCATACTTTCAACTTTACACATTTTACAATTAAAAATATTTATCCTCCTCATCATGACTAAGCTAATTTAGTATTTCGTAAAAAGATTGCAGGGAGCTTCTGATAGCTAGGTTCGTTTTTAATCTTTAAAGTCCAATAGACAGAACATTTTATGACCAAACATTTTTGCCTCCTAACCATGACAATGCTGAAACGTATTTCAAGTTTACCAAAAAGATATCACAAGATATGAATAGCACAGCGTACAAACTCACAAAATGTAAACAAATTAAATGCCGCTAAAAATATATATCAGAGTTTGAATAATGTTTTGAGTGGAACCAGTTCGTTGTAAATCAATCTTTGCCTTCCCACAATAGTTCGATGCATTTATTAAACTATAAGAACCGAGACAGTATAATATGTATGTTGTGTGAACTGTGAACTACTAACATACACATACATATAACTATCTGTTAGTCTGGTGTTGTATAAAAGGTGAATGGAACCGGCTGATAGCTAAAAGCATCTCCAGCTCGAGCACGGCGATCAGTTTGGTTTCAGACGTTGACGGTTTCGGTTCGTACAGAAAAAATGTTCTTTTTGATTCTGGTCGTGGCTGGCAGCCTGCTGCTGCACTGGCTCTACAGGCTCAACAAGGACTACTATGTTATGGCTTTCTTTGCGAAGAGGCTTTACACGAAAGATGGAAGGTCTGCGGAGAGCATTTCACCCGTAGCCCCGGGTAAAACTATCTTTGGGAATACTCTGGACTTGTATGGCTGCGATAATGGTAGATAATCGTGGTACTTATTGACTTATCTGATGCTTATAACATTTTTCCAATTTTTTCTTGTAAATCAGCCGCTGTGTTTAATCACTCGCGAAATCGTGCCAAGGAAATGAAGGAAAGCTACGTTCATTATGCCATGGGTAAGCCCATATATAATATCATAGATGCGGAAATTGCTGAGAATGTTATGAATCATCCGAACCTTATAACCAAGGGTTTGGTCTACAACTTCCTACAGCCTTTCCTTAGGACTGGGCTTCTGACATCCACAGGTAAGTTTCGTATGGAATTATCTTCAATCTATAAATAATATTTAATTTTTCAGGCAAGAAATGGCATGCCCGTAGGAAGATGCTCACCCCTACGTTCCATTTCAACATACTAAATCAGTTTCAGGAGATTTTCAAGTGAGTTTCGTAAATATAGTATAAATAATTACATTTAATTACGGAAGTCCCCTACTTAGAGCGGAGAGCCAGAAATTTGTGCAGCAGTTTAATGGCAAAGATGAGGCTACTATTGTCTTGAATGATGTCATTCCCAGATTTACGCTCAACAGTATTTGTGGTACATCTCAAATAACAATTAATTATTCAATATATATTATGTTAATAATTCACAACTGCAGAGACTGCCATGGGTGTCAATCTGGACGAAATGGCAGAGAAGGGCGATCGTTACCGGGAGAATTTCAGCCAAATTGAGGAGTGTTTCATCAGAAGAATAAGTAACCCTTTCTTCTGGGGAGACAGACTCTTCAATTTGCTGGCAGCCAAGGATTATGTCGTTCCCTTGAATGTTGTGCATAGCTTCTCCAGCGAGATCATTGCCAAGCGGAGGGTCTTGCTGAAGGATGAACTGGAGAGCCAACAAGCTACTCATTCTAATGAAGATGATGTGTAAGTGGAGCGGGTTGTCTTGGTATTAATTATCTTACACATCAATATCTTCTACCCAGATTCACCTCCAAGAAGCGCTTTGCCATGTTAGACACCTTGATTTATGCTGAAAAGGATGGTCTGATCGATCACATTGGCATTTGCGAGGAGGTGGATACGCTGATGTTTGAAGGCTACGACACCACCTCGATTGGCCTTATTTTTGGTCTGATGAACATGGGTCTGTATGCCGACAAGCAGGAGGAATGCTACCAGGAGATCCAGGAGCATATAGCAGGTATGTTGGGAATCAAGCTATGCTAAGAATCAATGTAAACCCCTCAATACCTTCCAGATGACTTGAGCAACTTGGACATTGGTCAGCTGAACAAATTAAAATATTTGGATTACTTTATGAAGGAATCCATTCGTCTGTTTCCTTCGGTTCCCATCATGGGTCGTGAAGCTGTCCAGGACACGGAGCTGTCCAATGGTCTAGTCCTGCCCAAGGGTTCCCAGATCACTTTCCATGTCTTTGACATCCATCGCAATCCCAAGTACTGGGATAATCCCAACGAATTCCGGCCAGAGAGATTCCTGCCAGAGAACTGCCAGAAACGTCACACCTACGCTTATGTACCATTTAGTGCTGGTCAAAGGAATTGCATTGGTAAGGGAAAATGTCTTATATCATATATTCTGTAAGAAATTTAGCTTCTGCATCTTTTTTTTTAGGCCAAAAGTATGCCATGCAGGAAATGAAGACCCTGCTGGTGGTCATCCTCAAGCAGTTCAAGGTCCTGCCAGTCACGGATCCCAAGAGCCTTGTCTTCACATCGGGCATTACCCTGCGCACTCAGAACAAAATTCAAGTGAAGCTCGTGAGAAGGAAGTGAGTGGAAGTCGGCCTTTACTCTTAAGATACTCTGATAATCCTGTAAATACGAATTATATTCTTATCCAAAAACTTCTCCTAGTTCTTTATTATTCTCTTCAAAAGGAAATTTTCCATTTCTATTTTCCATTAACAGATAAAAAACCATAAAACCATTAAACAATATGAGTAATAGTATATATGTTTGAAGACAACTAAATTATAGGACACGCGCAGTGCTAGATTAACTCGACTGTTGATATTGTTACCGAATTTCACCTTCATAAGAGGATTTTATAAAAGGAGAAATATTTTTAGTAGTAGTATAATAATAAATGTATTTTTTACTCACGAACTTTACAAATTTAACAGTTTACTTGGCCTGATTTGTAAAATATTAAGCCTCGTCATCATGACGAAGCTAATTTAATATTTCATAAAAAGATTGCAAAAAGCTTCTGATTTCTAGGTTCATTTTTAATCTTTAAAGTCCAATAGACACATTTTATGACCAAGAATATGCCTTCTAACAATGACAATGCTGAAACGTATTTCAAATTTTCCAAAAAGATATCACAAGATATGAAAAGCGCAGCGTACAAGCTCACAAAAAGTAAACTATATATCAGAATTTTAATAAAGTTTTGAGTGAAACCAGTTTGTTGTAAATCAATCTTTGCCTTCCCACAACAGTTCGATGCATTTATTGAACTATAAAAACCGAGACAGTATAATATGTATGTTGTGTGAACTCGACTGTGAACTACTAGCATATATATACAAATATCTATCTAATCAGTTCTCAGTGTATACGTAATTGCTGTTAGTCGGTGGTGTTGTATTCGCTGTGAATGGAACCGGCTGATAGCTAAAAGCACCCCCCGGTTCGAGCACGACGATCAGTCTGATTTGAGAAGTCGACGGTTTCGGTTCGTACAACAATAATGCTCTTTTTGATTCTAATCGTGGCTGGGAGCCTGCTGCTGCACTGGCTCTACAGGCTCAACAAGGACTATTATGTAATGTCTTTCTTTGCCAAGAGGCTTTACACGAAAGATGGAAGGTCTGCGGAGAGCATTTCACCCGTAGCCCCGGGTAAAACTATCTTTGGCAATACCCTGGACTTGTATGGCAGCGATCATGGTGGGTAATCGAGGTGTTTTGATTTGGCATGGCTTATCTCGTGTTAATCGTATGTCTGCTATTGTTTTTATTAATTATTTTTATCAAACACTCAGCTGGTATTTTTAATCACTCGCGAATTCGTGCCAGGGAAATGAAGGAAAGCTACGTTGAATATGGCATGGGTACCCCTATATATAATATTATAGATGCGGAAATTGCAGAGAATATTATGAATCATCCGAACCTTATAACCAAGGGTTTGGTCTACAACTTTTTGCATCCCTTCCTAAGGACTGGCCTGCTGACTTCAACAGGTGAGTTTGTCGTTATATTTACCTCTTCAATCTATACAATATATTTTATTTTCCAGGCAAAAAGTGGCATGCTCGTAGGAAGATGCTTACTCCCACGTTCCACTTTAATATATTAAATCAGTTCCAGGAGATCTTCAAGTGAGGTTCTTAAATATAAAGTAAAATATTAAATTTAATTACTAAATTCCCCTTCTTAGAACGGAGAGCCAGAAATTTGTGCAGCAGTTTAAAGGCAAAGATGAGGCTACTATTGTCTTGAATGATGTCATTCCCAGATTTACTCTCAACAGTATTTGTGGTACATCTTATATAAAAATGAATTATGAATTATATATAATATTAATAATTCCTAACTGCAGAGACTGCCATGGGTGTCAATCTGGACGAAATGGCAGAGAAGGGCGATCGTTACCGGGAGAATTTCAGCCAAATTGAGGAGTGCTTTATCAGGAGATTGAGCAACCCCTTCTTCTGGGGAGACAAACTCTTCAATTTATTGGCTGCCAAGGATTATGTTGCTCCCTTGGATGTGGTTCATGGCTTCTCCAGCGAGATCATTGCCAAGCGAAGGATCTTACTGAAAGATGAACTGGAGAGCCAACAATCTACTCATTCTAATGAAGATGATGTGTAAGTGGAGCGGGTTGTCTTGGTACTAATTATCTTATATATCGTTGTCTTCTCCCTAGATTCACCACCAAGAAGCGCTTTGCCATGCTGGACACCTTGATTTATGCTGAGAAGGATGGCCTAATCGATCACATAGGCATTTGCGAGGAGGTGGACACCCTCATGTTTGAGGGCTACGATACCACCTCGATTGGCCTTATTTTTGGTCTGATGAATATGGGTCTGTATGCCGACAAGCAGGAGGAATGCTACCAGGAGATACAGGAGCATATATCAGGTAAGTTGGGAAACAAGCTATGCTAAGAATCGATATAAACCCCTAATACCTTTCAGATGACTTGAGCAACTTGGACATTGGTCAGCTTAACAAATTAAAATACTTGGATTACTTTATGAAGGAATCCATTCGTCTGTTTCCTTCGGTTCCCATCATGGGTCGTGAAGCTGTCCAGGACACGGAACTGTCCAATGGCCTGGTCTTGCCCAAGGGCTCTCAGATCACTATCCATGTCTTTGACATCAATCGCAATCCCAAGTACTGGGATAACCCCAACGAATTCCGGCCAGAGAGATTCCTGCCCGAGAATTGTCAGAAACGTCACACCTACGCATATGTCCCATTCAGTGCTGGTCAAAGGAATTGCATTGGTAAGGGAAAATATCGTACATCCTATATCCTGTAAAAAATTAAGCTTCTACATTTTTTAGGCCAAAAGTTTGCCATGCAGGAGATAAAGACCCTGCTGGTGGTCGTTCTCAAAGAGTTCAAGGTCCTGCCAGTCACGGATCCCAAGAGCATTGTCTTCACAACGGGCATTACCTTGCGTACTCAGAACAAAATTCAAGTGAAGCTCGTGAGAAGGAAGTGAGTCGAAGTCGGTCTTTACTCTTAAAATACTCTGTTAATCCTGTAAATACGAATTATAATGTTATCCAAAAACTACTCTATCTTCTTTCTTATTTCCTTTAGAAGAAAATTTCCTCAATGTTTGGTTTACTGGCACATTTTTTATGGCAATGTTTAAGAACAAAACTGACTGGTTGATCTTGAACTTTAATTAGAAGTATGAATACAACTATTTATTCAAGAAAACCTAGTATTAAGTAACACCAACAAAGTCATTTGGAAAATACAATATGAGAGCTAGACCTTATAAGCGAGAGCTTCGAACTCGTGTTTCAGTCTTGTTTGTTAGTATATATATGCATATAAAAATGTCTACATATATCTATCTAATCACTTGCCGCTCTCTGTAATTGCTGTTATTAAAAGCGAGGGGAACTGGCTGATAGCGGAAAGCATTCCCGGCTTGAGCGTAGCAATCAGTTTGCTTTGACAAGTCGCCGGTTTCGGTTCGTACAAAAACAATGTTCTTTTTGATCCTAGTAGTGGCTGGGAGCCTGCTGCTGCACTGGCTCTACAAGCTCAACAAGGACTACTATGTCATGGCCTTCTTTGCCAAGAGGCTTTACACAAAGGATGGGCGTTCTGCGGAGAGCATTTCACCCGTAGCCCCGGGTAAAACGATATTCGGCAATACCCTGGACTTGTATGGCTGTGATAATGGTGGGTAGTCTTCGTAGTACTTTGGCTTTACATAGCTTATCTCTTGTTTTTAAATATTTACTGCTCTGTTTTTATACTCTAATAAACACCCAGCTAGCGTATTTAAGCTTTCGCGAGACCTAGCCAAAGAAATGGGCGAAAGCTTCGTTGAATATGACTTGGGTACACCGGTATACAATGTTATTGATGCGGAAATTGCGGAGAATGTTATGAATCATCCGAACCTTATAACCAAAGGACTGTTTTACAAATTTCTATATCCTTTCCTGAGGACTGGCCTTTTGACTTCAACAGGTGAGTTACCTAAAGAATTATCTTAAATCTATAAATAATATTTAGGTATCCAGGCAAGAAGTGGCATTCCCGAAGGAAGATGCTTACCCCCACGTTCCATTTTAATATATTAAATCAGTTCCAGGAGATTTTCAAGTGAGTTTCTTTAAGATAAAATAAAAATGTTTATTTTAATTTTTAAATTACGCTTTTAAAGAACGGAGAGTCAGAAGTTCTTACAGCAATTTAGGGGTAAAGATGAGGCCACTATTGTTTTGAATGATGTCATTCCCAGATTTACGCTCAACAGCATTTGCGGTAATTATGAGATACATTAATGATTACACACAATATACATATGCATAAGGTATAATTATTTTCAATCACAGAGACTGCCATGGGCGTCAAATTAGACGAAATGGCAGAGAAGGGCGATCGTTACCGGGAGAGTTTCAGTCAAATTGAGGCATGCTTCACCAGGAGATTGAGTAACCCCTTTTTGTGGGGAGACTGGCTCTTCAACTTGCTGGCCGCCAAGGATTATGCCGCTGCCTTGAATGTGGTTCATGGCTTTTCTAGTGAAATCATTGCCAAGCGAAGGCTCTTACTGAAGGATGAATTGGAAAATCTTAAAGAAGCTCAGTCGAATGATGATGATGTGTAAGTTAGACTGTATAACTTTATAGTTAATATATAAATATCTTTTTCTCTAAATCAGATTCACCACCAAGAAACGCTTTGCCATGCTGGACACCTTGATTTATGCTGAGAAGGATGGCCTAATCGATCACATAGGCATTTGCGAGGAGGTGGACACCCTCATGTTTGAGGGCTACGATACCACCTCGATTGGCCTTATTTTTGGTCTGATGAATATGGGTCTGTATGCCGACAAGCAGGAGGAATGCTACCAGGAGATACAGGAGCATATATCAGGTAAGTTGGGAAACAAGCTATGCTAAGAATCGATATAAACCCCTAATACGTTTCAGATGACTTGAGCAACTTGGACATTGGTCAGCTGAACAAATTAAAATACTTGGATTACTTTATGAAGGAGACCGTCCGTCTGTTACCTTCCGTTCCCGTAATGGGTCGTGAAGCTGTCCAGGACACAGAGCTGGCCAATGGTCTGGTCTTACCCAAGGGCTCTCAGATCGCTTTAAATGTCTTTGACATACATAGGAATGTTAAGTACTGGGATTCTCCTGATGAATTTCGACCAGAGAGATTCCTGCCTGAGAATTGCCAGAATCGTCACACCTACGCCTATGTCCCATTCAGTGCTGGTCAAAGGAATTGCATTGGTAAGAGAAAATAGTTTATATCCTGTAAGAAACTTATTAACATCTTTAATTACAGGTCAAAAGTATGCCATGCAGGAAATGAAGACCCTGCTGGTGGTCATCCTCAAAGAGTTTAAGATCCTGCCAGTCACAGATCCGAAGACCATTATCTTTACCGCTGGCATTACTCTGCGCACTCAGAACAAAATTCAAGTGAAGCTCGTGAGAAGAAAGTGAATCGAACTCGACATTTAAAGCAACTCTGTTAATCGTGGAAATACAAAGTAAATTCTCAGGCATAAACTCCATTTTATTCTGAACCTGTGAGGGGTTTCCTTTTGGCCAATAATCGCTGGCATCTCGACAGCTGCCGTCCTATAAATCATTCATGCTCTGTCGAGCAAAAGCAGTCCTCGTTTCTTCCTATACCTAGAGCTATTACCATTTCAACTACCATTTCCCACTCAGCAGGAGCTCGGGCTTGAGCTCTCTGCCTTCTTTTCGGGGGAGTCGAGCAAAAAAGTCGAGTTATCTTTCATCTTTTGGCACACATATTCTCCGGTATATATATAGAGAGAAAGGCGACTTCGAATGCATAATGCACTGGCGACTTGCTGTCATGAGGTTTCCCCCCTCCAAGCTCCTTGGGTTTCAGGCTCAGGCTGAGGCTCTGGCTCGGGCTTCTTTATCACTGGCTTCTTTTTTATGCTGTAACTGCGATTTTGACAGTTCGTTACTCGGTTATACCATTTGCATGCATAATGCAGATTCAGCTTTGTTTTAAGCACATAAAATGTGGCAGAGAGACATGTGACCATGGATTGCAACTAGCAGGCATACATATATGTATGCATTTCCACTGAAAAAATGTTTTTGGTGAAAATAACTGCTTCGAAGTAGGAAAAAATAATAATTCCATAATTAAACCTTGTACCAATATACTTTCTTATTATCTTAAATTCCTTAAAATTGTATCTTATAGTCCAAGTACCTTGAGATACTATACCTTTTTCTGCACATATATCTATAGAAATCTTTAAATATGGAATACACTTTATACTAATATTTTCCTTTAACCTGAAATTCCTCAAAATTGTATCTTAAAATCCATGTACCTTGAGATACTGTATCTTTAAACTCTAAACTGTGTCATTACACTTTTCCCTCTGTGCATTTTTAACTGGTCGACTGTGCAACTTCATCATACAAACCCCGGAGCCACAAGGATTTATGGGACAGGCCCAGAAACCAGAGGACGCGGGGAGTCCTGCTGCTGGTCCGTCCGTCAGTTTTCAGTTTTTAGTTGCTGCTGCTGCTGCTTCGGTTATTGCATATTTCATCGCCAGACGTCGCTCTCTCTCTTCGTCTCTTGGTCGTCATAAGTCAACATTAAATGGATTCCATTTGTGAGTCATGTAAATTAAATTCCATTCGCTTTCATATGTGCGAGGGCCAAATATTTGATTCGCTGTGGAAATTGAAACTGCAGCCAGTAGTAAGCCATGGACAGAGGTCCAAGGTTGTCCTAAGCCACGAAAACTGCGCAAAATACGAAAAAGAAGTCGCAATATGTGCCAAAAACACCAAATTGCGTAGCAGAATAAAGGGATAAAGGGATAAAAAAATAACAACGAAAAAAGCTCAACAGCTGCCCCTGTCGATATGCTAGGGGAAATTAGAAGGACGACCGCACGGGGATTGGGATGACGGCAAAGTGAATTAATTACTTTATGCGCATCTGCGTGTCGTTGTCGGGCACTTTACACCGCCCCTTACCGCTGTACCTACTCCTCACCTATCCTCCCATTCGTTTTCCCTCTTTTCCCTTCCCTTTGCCTCACAGGACCTACACACATGACGCTATTAATTTCTATTACCCAGCCTCAGACGGCCTGCCATACTTCATTACCAGCCAGCTTTCGTGCAATTGCCTTTTGCTCTAGAGCTACCTTTCATTTGCTGTGCCCTTTATGCACTGCGAGAAATATTTGTGGCACGAATTTGAAATTATTATTAAGACATTTTTCTAATAATAGGAAGAATTTCATTTTTTTACTCCTAAAGATTATATTTTAGTAAAAATGTTAAAATATAGTGAAGGAGTCATTTCCGACCCCATAAATCATATATATTCTTGATCAGAATCATCAGCAGAGTCAATCTAGACATGTTTTACAAGAAATCAAAATTTACCCATTTTCGCAAAATTTTATAAGGGGTTACATCGTTAAAATTGTCCAAATTTGACGAAAATTTTTATTTATGAAATTATTAAATTTACTATGCAGTTTTGTTAACCTTATAAAAATTAGCATAGAAACACATTCCGAATTAAAATTAATGAATTTTTCACTTAATTATGATCGATTTTCATATTCTAATTGCAAATTTTAAAATATATACATTTATAAAGTCTATAAAGTTTTTAAGGCTTTGCAAGGTTACCAGTCACTAAATTCGTACTTGGGAATTTTAGCTGCATTCTGCACATTAAGAAAACTCACGCATTTATACAAAATCCTCCTGTTTTTCAGCAAAGTAATATAAACAATTATTATAAAATATTTTATTTCACAAAAATGTTTTACACAGAATTCCGTGTTTGGCAAATTAATTAAAATCTCTGCTTGAAATTGTAAACTATTTTTTTTCGCCAAGTGCACCGATTTCTCCGCCCTTTTTTCGCGCTGCCCTTGCTTGTTTGTTGATTCTGATTGGGATTAAGGTTGCCCATGGGTTCTCGGTTCGTTTTGATTGCCTTTGTGCCGCAGATGCCGTGAAATATTTCATTTGCTGCCAGTTATTTGCTTTTGCGCTTCGCTCTGCAGTTTGCCAGGCTCTGGCAGCTTGTACGCTTTCCTTTTCCTGATTTGCCTTGCTCACAGGATTTCCTTCTCTCGCTTTTCTCACTTTTTTTTTGTTGTTGTTGTGCGTGTGTGATAAGCCATTTAATAAAGTGGCTCAGTTTGAGGCCTGTCATAATTTATTTACTATTTTCCATGGTCGGAGCAAAGGACGAAGGTCACCGAGGACCACGTGTACGCAGGGCAATTAGTACTCACCTGGCTCGGATGTGGTGGTGGTCTCGACGGGCTCCGTGTTGGCATTGCTTTTGTCCAAGACCAGCAGCAAAACGGTCAAGGATATTAAAGCCCAAAGCGGCTTGTGTCGCATACGCTGCCTGCTCCACATGTCCCAAGGATCACAAGGTTACAGGGGCCACAATTTCCGATGCTCCTTAAAGTCTTGTTCGTTTCTATTTATTTTTTTTTTGCAACAATTAAAGTTTATTTTCGGCTGCACTGCACTTCACACGCTGGCTTTCGAAATAGAAATCCACTTGGCCAGCTCACAAACACTGGCAAACATGGCCACCAATACACACACACAAACACACTTGAATGTTATATGCAATGTGTGTGTGGCTTTAAAGTTTCACTTTTATTTTCAGGACTCTCTTCCGCTGAACTCTGAACTCGGAACCTCTTCCTTCGAGTGACGACAAACGAATGCTCCGAGTCCTGCTGGCGTCTCGCTTTTATAGCTCGTTTTTCGGGGATTCTGCGCAGCTTCGGCTCTCCTTCGTTGAGTTGCAGTCCTGCCGCTCGTCCTGGCCGAAGGATAACTGAACGAAGGCTCCCCCTTTGTCACGTGCATTTTGCCGGCAAATCGCTCTGTTTTTGTTTTGGTTTCGCTCATGTTTTGCTTAGTTTCTGTTGCTGTTCTTCTGCTTTTCCGATTTTTCTCTCGTCCTTGCCTGTAGCTGTCCTGGCGTTGTTGCTGCTTTCGCTTTTCCCAGTGCCTGTGCCCTGTGTGCCTGTGTGCGTGCCCTTGTAACTCTCACGTAGCTTTTCCTTTTTCTCCCCTTGTCGCCTTTTCCCCAGCCAGAAATGAAGTTTTCCGCTTGCTTGCCACATTGATTAAGTTACTTTTTCAGTTTAAAACTAATTTAATTATACTTTCTTAATACCTTCTGGGCGGAATCAAAGCAATTCAATTACAAATTCGTTGAGGAACCTGTAATTGGTCACCGGAAATGGGTACAAAGTAGGATAGAAAGGGAAGGTAAGTATTTAAGTACTTGGGAAATCTATTTTCTGGGGGAAATACTTACAACAAATTTAAGTTTTTGAGATATAAGTTCTGTTTTAATGTATATTTTATATAAATAATTATATTTTGCTTATAAAAACTACAATTTTAAAGCAGTTTCATCAACATAAATGGTAAAATAATCCTTTAACTCATCATGACTTCTAAAAAATATATTAATTTTAGAAGATTACTGGAAATTATCCAAGTTTTACTGTAGTTGAGGAGTAGAGGAACCAGGACCTTGTCTAATAGCCTCCAGGCAACGCTTTCACCTTTGCTTCACCTGCCTCACTTGCCCCCTTGAAGTATGCCATCAATTGTGCTGACGTCCGTTGTCTGCGTTGCTGGCCTTATCCTTTTGGCTGGCCAGGAGATGCCTGGTGTCTGGTCTTCCTCCTGATGCCAATAATCAAGCAGCCAGTTGCGGTGATTCCGAAGCTGTTACATTGCGGCTGAAGCTAAATGCCAGGTTGCGGCTGCCACTTGGCCACTAATTACGCAAATGAATATCCCAGCAGCAACGACGACGTTAGCTCGGCAGGATAAATGTCACTCCTGCCTGGCTAAGGTCCCTGTAACAATGCCATCGTCTGGCGTGGTCTTCTCTTGTTGTCTGTCGCATTGAAATTTTGCTGAAATGCGAAATGCGCTCCAACGCAACTGGAGTGGAAAATGAATGTTTGTGTGCGGCTGCAGCATCTTCCCAGCTGCACAGCTGGAAATCCAATTGTACGCCCCAGCATTATCTTTTGTGTATAATTTCTGGCATGCCCTCCTGCTCCTCCTTACCGAATGCAATCAGGCTGAAAATGTATAGGTTTTGGCCTGTTTATAGGACCTCCGGCCAGGCAGAATTCAATTTGCCTTTCCGGCAACCGCAGGCTGAAATTATACCCAAGGATTGAGTGGTAGGATAAAGGCTTATAAATTTCGTTAAATTCCTTTATGACCTCTGACTTTCTAGCGGGGTTTTGGAAAGCACTAACTGGGTTTAATTATATAACCAATGCAATTAGTAGTCATCATTAGGTGAAAGCTATTTTAATGAAACACAATTTTGTGACATAGACAAGTGGCATTTGCATTAATTTGCAAATCAGCAAACTAATTAAGTCATGTTTTGATTAGAAAATAGAGCAATTTGTAAAAAAAATTGATTTGTTAGTTTATTTTATATATTAAAGATGTTTAAAAGCAAAAGTTTGACATTTATAAAGTATTTTAGATTGATTTTCAATCCTTAATAAAGCTATACAAAATTGTTCCTTGTGCATTTCTTAAACAAACAATTATCCATGAGTACCAAAATCAATTGCTTTTTCCCGCCATTTGCCAGATATCCAAGCCAACAAAAGGGATAACCCAGGACTCTTGCCAAGTCCTAGAATCTTGTCTTGTCATGCAATTATCGAGTTTTAATGAATTTTCGCGCACAGTCAGCTGCAAAGAGCAACGCAGGACACCCGCAGACAAATGGAAAAAAGCAGCTAGCAAGTAGTTGCCAACCAACTAATTACCACAGGACACTTGGCTCAAACCAACAAAAAAGCGGAAATACTCGAGTTAATTGCATGGCCAATGATGCGCCAGAAATCGTTTTGACGACCGCAAAAGCCATTAAGTCATTAAGACGCTTAAAATGCCATTAAAGAGCTGGCTAACACCGAGTATAAGCTGTGAAAATCGCAGCTACCAAATTTCGATACAAATATTACCAGAGAGAAAGTGGCAAAAAGTTTATCAAGCTACAGAAGAAGATGGAATCGTAATTAGGCCATATTCCCCTTGAATTGCAAATGACATTTAGCTGGAATTTTATGCTGGCCCAAAGTTTACCCCCAAACAAATGCTTAACGAGTTCGGGCCAAGTTCTAGATGGAAATTTTTGCTGTAAATTAAATACTCGTCTAATTGCAAGGTCCACTGCGGATGACAGAAAACAGAAAAGCAAACACAATTGACACGCTGCCGCCGGGCAATAAATCTCAATTGATTCCCACAGGTGTGGCCAGTGCCAGGTGCACACCGTGGCAGTTTGGTCAATTAAAAGTCCTGCCAGTTCCCTCCCCTCTCCCCCTGTTAAAGCCACACTCGATAGGAGTAGCAGGTGCAATATCAGGTGAATCTGTGTGGGATGCAAATACGTAAAGTGGCAGCTTTGAGCCGCAACAATGTGCCGCCATCGCATCGCTCCACTGCCACACATCCTGGCAGAGACACTCCCAGCGGGAAATCGCGAGTTTTCCGGAGGTAAACAAGAATTTACCGGCGGCAAAAAGTCAAAGCATTTAAAGCAGGTTAAACGGGATTAAAGGCGGGGTTATTATACCCTTGCAGGGTATTATAATTTCAGTCAGAAGTTTGCAACGCAGTGAAGGAGACGTTTCCGACCCTATAAGGTATATATATTCTTGATCAGCATCAACAGCCGAGTCGATCTAGCCATGTCCGTCTGTCCGTCTGTCTGTTTCTACGCAAACTAGTCCCTCAGTTTTAAAGCTATCTGAATGAAACTTTGCATATAGTCTTCTATATGCTCTCACTGCTATATATGTCGGAACGGGCCGGATCGGACGACTATATCATATAGCTGCCATACAAATGTCCGATAAATTTTTAGAAAAAAAAATATAACTTTGCTGTTTTTCAATATTTTTGCACAATTTTGATATATGGCCATTTTATATTATTTCAGAATTTTGGTAAAAATTTTATGAAAATCGGACGACTATATGATATAGCTGTCATAGGAACGATCGAGAAATAAATAGGAAAACAAGAAAGGAAATAGGAAAACAATTGGATCACTAAGAATCGAGCCATTCTGGTTAAATAATTAAAAATAAAAAACAAGAAAGGAAGCTAACTTCGGCACGCCGAAGTTTGTATACCCTTGCAGATTGGTTTCGATGTTTATATTATAGATTTAAATGCTGAAAACACTCCAAAACAGAGTTTCATTACATTTTACCTATACTTATTATGTTTACAGTTTGACAGTTACAGTTTTACATTCCCAGTTTTACATTTTCTCTACATCTACCGATCGGTTTATATGGCAGCTATATGATATAGTTGTCCGATTTTTATGAAATTTATACCATAATTCTAGAATAATAAAAAAAGCTTATATCTCAGAGTAGATAAACATACGTTGAAAAACAACGAAACTATAATTTTTTTTCCTATTTATTTCTCGATCGTTCCTATGGCAGCTATATCATATAGTCGTCCGATTTTGATAAAATTTATACCAAAATTCTAAAATAATATAGAATGGCCATATTTAAAAAATGGTGCAAAAATGTTGAAAAACATCAAAGTTCTAATTTTTTTTCTACAAATATATCGAAAATTTGTATGGCAGCTATATGATATAGTCGTCCGATCCGGCCCGTTCCGACATATATAGCAGTGAGAGCATATAGAAGACTATATGCAAAGTTTCATTCAGATAGCTTTAAAACTGAGGGACTAGTTTGCGTAGAAACAGACAGACAGACAGACGGACAGACAGACAGACAGACAGACGGACAGACGGACAGACAGACAGACGGACAGACGGACAGACGGACAGACGGACAGACGGACATGGCTAGATCGACTCGGCTGTTGATGCTGATCAAGAATATATATACTTTATAGGGTCGGAAACGTCTCCTTCACTGCGTTGCAAACTTCTGACTGAAATTATAATACCCTGCAAGGGTATAATAAAAGAAAATATATAAAAGTTATACATTTATTCATAACATTAATAAAATGCTGAAAACACACACAAAACAGTTTGACAGTTATAGGGTCTTCCCACACAACGTTAAAGCACATTCAAGATCCGTTGAACAAACGGTCCATTTTGCTCCAATACGGCAAAATAGCTGGATGAGCATCACTGGCAGTTAGAGAGTTGCCATTTTGTCCCAGTAATGCAAAATAGCTAGTTGAGCATCACTGGCAGTTAGAAAGATGCATTTTGTCCCAATAGAGCATCACTGATGCAGATGAGCATCACTGATGCAGATGAGCATCACTGATGCAGATGAGCATCACTGATGCAGATGAGCATCACTGATGCAGATGAGCATCACTGATGCAGATGAGCATCACTGATGCAAATGAGCATCACTGATGCAAATGAGCATCACTGATGCAAATGAGCATCACTGATGCAAATGAGCATCACTGATGCAAATGAGCATCACTGATGCAAATGAGCATCACTGATGCAAGTGAGCAAAACTTTTCATTCAAATTAGCCGCTTTCCAAACTGGGGTAACAGGCGAACAGAAATCAGCAGCAAGTAACTGAAAACTGGTATAAACTGTTATAAAAACTTTTGGGCAAAAATAATAATTGGTATAAACTGTTATATTTCATATTATGCATTTATACCCATTTGTTGCCGACAACAACAGCTTGATGGCAACAACAACCTTTTTACAACAACATCTCTACAGCAGCCCATCCAAATTTCCGAACATTTCCATGCAAATTGCCCGTTTCCCAAATTGGGGTAACAGGCGAACAGAAATCAGCAGCAAGCAACTGAAAACTGGTATAAACTGTTATAAAAAGTCCAAGTTTCGAACCATTGATCTTGAAGTAAGCGAAGACTCAAACCAGATGTGACCATATTGTAAATTTTTTGGCTAAAATGTTGCTTAAATGCACCTGGGCACACTGAAACTGACTTTGCATCAGTGATGCTCATCTCCATCAGTGATGCTCATCTAGCTATATTGCAATATTGGGAGGCTATAAAATCGGGCTTAATGGCAGTGATGCTCATCTGGCTATATTGCAATATTGTGAGGCTATAAAATCAGACTATCTATCTATTTTGTCCCAATAAAGAAATATAGCTAGATGAGCATCACTGCTATTAAGCCTGATATATTGCCTCCCAATATTTCAAAATAGCTACATGAGCATCACTGATGCAAAGTCTGATTTTATAGCCTCACAATATTGCAATATAGCCAGATGAGCATCACTGCCATTAAGCCCGATTTTATAGCCTCCCAATATTGCAATATAGCTAGATGAGCATCACTGATGGAGATGAGCATCACTGATGCAAAGTCAGTTTCAGTGTGCCCAGGTGCATTTAAGCAACATTTTAGCCAAAAAATTTACAATATGGTCACATCTGGTTTGAGTCTTCGCTTACTTCAAGATCAATGGTTCGAAACTTGGACTTTTTATAACAGTTTATACCAGTTTTCAGTTGCTTGCTGCTGATTTCTGTTCGCCTGTTACCCCAATTTGGGAAACGGGCAATTTGCATGGAAATGTTCGGAAATTTGGATGGGCTGCTGTAGGGATGTTGTTGTAAAAAGGTTGTTGTTGCCATCAAGCTGTTGTTGTCGGCAACAAATAGGTATAAATGCATAAAATGCAATATAACAGTTTATACCAATTATTATTTTTGCCCAAAAGTTTTTATAACAGTTTATACCAGTTTTCAGTTGCTTGCTGCTGGTTTCTGTTCGCCTGTTACCCCAGTTTGGAATGCGGCCAAATTTTAGAAATTTTGCTCACTTGCATCAGTGGTGCTCATGTGCATCAGTGATGCTCATCTGGCTATATTTTGCAATATTGGGGGGGGGCAATAAAATCGGGCTATATGGCAGTGATGCTCATCTAGCTATTTTGCCATATTGGGAGGCTATAAAATCAGGCTTAACGGCAGTGATGCGCATCTAGCTATTTTGCATTATTGGGAGAAAATGGCATTTCACTAACTGCCAGTGATGCTCATCTAGCTATTTTGCATTAAAATGCCATCTCACTTACTACCAGTGATGCTCATTTCATTGTTCTTATATAGGAAAAATAAAAGAAAACAAAATAATATAAAATAATGTATTTCATTGTTTTTATTTAGGTTCATTAACAAAGAATAAAATAAAGTATTTTAAAATTAAAATGTTGCTTGTTGTGTTCGTTGCTGTTGTTGTAAAAGTAGCCGGCAGCCTCCTTATCCCTGATTCCTGATCTCTATTCCTCCATTCCCATCCCTTATCCACCATCCTTTTGCGTGTGTCGTTGGTCCTTTCCCTTGGTTCTTGTCCAGGGTGGATGTCAGGTCTACTGATACTGATGACTAGGAGCGATGGCGATGGCAATGACGATGGAAAGTCTGTAATTGAACAGAGACAAATAGCAAATTAAAAACTAAAAAAGGCATAACTCTGTCAAAAATGCCTTAATTTGCATTCGGAAAGCGGTGTTATGTTAGTTTTTATAAGGTTAACAAATCTGCATACTAAGTTAGAAATTGAAAATTTTATCAAATTTGGAAAATTTTAATGATGTAACCCCTTATAAAATTTTGAAGAAATTGATTAAAATTTTTTTTCCTCCGGACTTGCGCCTGCTAATGCTGATCAAGAATATATATGGTTTATGGGGTCGGAAATGACACCTTCAATGCGTAATGAGCTTCGGACTGGAAATAAAATACCCTGCCAGGGTATAAAAATTATAGCTTCGTTGTTTTTCAACGTATGTTTATCTACTCTCAGATATAAGCTTTTTTTATTATTCTAGAATTTTGGTATAAATTTTATAAAAATCGTACAACTATATCATATAGCTGCCATAGAAGCGATCGGTAAATGTATAAAATATGTAAAGCTGGGAATGTAAAATTGAAACCAATCTGCAAGGGTATACAAACTTCGGCGTACCGAAGTTAGCTTCCTTTCTTGTTCTTTCCTTAAAAAAGGAGGAAAGAAGGAAGTAGGATATTTATTCTTTCTAATAATACATGAGTAAGGTTTCTTAACTGAACAAAAAGATATAATATATAAAAAACCCTCACTTATATATCCCTTTCCTGTGCTAAAAATATTCTTAATTAAAGCAGATAAAGCAATTGAATAAAAGCAACTACAGCAAATAGTAGCAGTCGCTGTCACAGCGCGTGGAACTCGGCCATAAATGCCCCAATGGGCCATTTGGCGTAGAGCAACGGTTATGGCCAAGTATAAAACCCAGCAAGTGCAAATAATATTGTGGCCAAGTCCCGGTGCCAAACAAGTTCCGGCCGTCAGTGGCTGGCCATTGGCTGGACCGGGGTCCTGGTAAACAGCATTAAGTAACCGCACGCACTAAGGATTCCCAGTGTGTGTGTGTGTGTGTATTATTGTGGCAACTGCCGTCGGTGTCCTTGTCGTCGCAGTGTAATTGCCTTGGATGACTTGGACCTGCTGGGTCCTGCTTCAAACCTCCTCCAACCTCCACCTTCTTCTGCTGGCTAGTTGCCTGGCTTATGGCTCATGGCCCATGGCTCATGGCTCTCTGGCATTGACAAGCTCCATAATGGCCATCGACCGCAACATCTGGTTTATGTTGCCAGTTTGCGTCGCTTGGTTTGTTGGTCTTTGGAGGCGGAGCAGCAACTTTGCTTCCTGGCATTGATTTCCAGGTATACACACACACACTCCCACCACCAACCATTTTAGTGCACCCCACCAACCGATGAGCAGCCTAATTGAATATCCTTGGCATCCTGGCTGAACTTTGGTCAGGAACTTTCAGATACAGGAGCTACTGTTGTGGTTGGGAATGTTTGAAACAGAGAGTACGTGAGCTAATTATAGTTGAAGGGGTTTTTAATTCGAGATTTTGGTTATAATATTACTTCAATGTTTTATTATTAAATAAAAATAAATGTTAGCTTAATTTAAAAATGCCTTAGGATTTATTTAAATAATTATTTAGATTACACACTTAAGCATTAAAACACTTAAAAAATTTTATAAGGTATGTTTTATAGTTAATAAATAATTTATAGTTTTTTTTTACTTAAAAGTAAGTTTTTAGACCCTTGCTACAATCATAACTCAACCAAAAATGCCTTAATTTCAATTCAGAAAGCATTTCTGTGCTAGTTTTCATTAGGTTTAAAAAATCTACATCTTAAATTTAATATTTCAATAAATTAAAATTTTTGTAAATTTTTCACAATTTTAACGATGTAACCCCTTATAAAATTTTGAAAAAATTAAAAAAAAAATTTCTTTCAAAATATGGCTAGATCGATTCGGCTGTTGATGCTGATCAAGAATATATATGCTTTATGGGGTCGGAAATGAGTCCTTCAGTATATTGTAAGCCTCCGACTAAAATTATAATACCCGGTAATAATATTTCCTAAAAAGCTACTTTAACTAATATTTTAAAGTAAATTCCATAAATAATTAATATCCACTGTATTCCGCAAGGTCCTGTTCCTGTTCCCCAATGCTTCCCACTGTTTTCCATATTTTTTCCGGAAAGCATAAGTTGCTTATCGCAGACGCACATTGATATGCATGCACATGTGGGAATCCCAGGGATGCTGCTGCTGCGCTGCTGCTCCTGCCAAACCCTTATCACTTGGAGTCTCGCAACCGGAGGAGACAGATAGACAGACGGTCACCCTGGGGGAGGGGGGAACTCCCAGCGGCTGGGGAAACCACGAGGAATGCCTTGGAAACTGCTTTGCATGCATATCCTGGCCAGCCATTCCCAGTCTTTCTGGCCAACTGCATCTACTTAGCATAATTTGCCGCCTCTTTGGTGTCCTTCTCGTTTTCTCGGAGCTAGCAATCGGTGGGGTTTTTTGGGTGTCTCTCCTTCTTGGCTGTCAAGTAACCAAGTTGCTTGGCTATTACGTCTAGACAAAGACAATGTCTGCATACCAAGATTATGTTTTGATAGAGGCAACTTGGTAGTTTATTAGTGGGTAATTTAAGATAATTTTAGGTAGTTAAAGAAGCATATATGGTTTAGTTTTGAAATTATTTTAGTTTTATTATAGAAATATGAACCATATAGATAAAAACAACTACATATTCGACCTATTATTTAAATCTACTATTAAATTCATTTTTCGTACATTAATGCTTGATTTTGATAAAAATTTGTAAAAATAATAGCACCGCGGTCATTTTTAAATATTTCTTAGCTTCACAACACTAAAAGAGTGGTTGGCAAAGCTTTTTTATAAGCTTTTACAGGCTTTTGGTAGGTTGGCAGCCCCAGAAAACAGCTGTTTAATTTGTTTCTCAGAACGTATTTAGTTAAACAAACCATTTGCAAGACCATCTTAAGACCAAATACCAATTTAAGTTGTATTTGCAAACATAAACTAATAATATAATTCATAAAAATTGAAATAACAACATATAAACACAATTTAACAGCCATGGTAGGTAGCATACTTCTCACCGGTAGCTCTCAAACTGTAAGCCATTTCTGTTTAACTTCCAGCTTTCACTCAAAGACTTTAAAACTGTGAGTCCCGATCTTTTGATGGCAACTATGGGTTTTAAAATCTACAAGGACTTGAAAAATGGTAATTAAAGATTTATTTTATGAATAAATATAAATTTTTAAATTCCAAAAACTATATTTTTAAGACGAACCTGACGTGAACTTGCAGCCAAAATATGACGAACATTTAAATGCATTTTATTTACTGAAGGAAGAACTTACAGCCTATGTGCCCATACTTCACAGCAAACCGATTGATTTTCGCTTGATTCAACGCCTGCAACAAAGGCTGGAAAATACGTGAGTTTATCAAAAAGTTAAACCAAATTATTAGCTAATTCCCTCTCCCTCACAGTGTCATATTCCTGGCCATTGTGGACAATACAGCCAACATTTTGTACTACCAAATGGGCAAGGGTTTCTGCGAGAAAACCATAAGGAACAACAGCTAATTAATAGCAATAGATACATTTATTCAAAATCATATCAATAATATGTATGTATAGTATAAGTTACAGTCACAACTTGAAGCTTAACAAAGTGACTGATGTTAAAATTAAATCGACAATAATAATCATAATAATAAAAATGACAATATAAGATCTGCATTCTCTTTTCGAATCGTTATTTTATCAATAATTATGTTTCTTAGACGCTAAACGTTTCAATAATAGATTAAACTTAAACAACTAAGCATTACATTAAATATATAGCGTATATAGGATATATATCTGTGACAACGAGCTGAGTTCTTCATTGCCCCCTATATATTCTCAATCCTCGTATTCTTCCTTTCTATCATCGAATAAAAATGCTCAAAGCAATACAGTTTCTTGTATAATTGTAGGTGTATAATAATAATAATAAATAACAAATGTTTTTGCGTGTGTGTGTGGTTTAAAAAATATATATATATATGTAGATGTTAAAAATTATAACACAACTCGGGCAATGGGGCTGGGGAGTTGATGGTTATAGCAAGGCAATTTACAATTTATTCATTTCTCTCGCTGCTTTTCTTGAACTTTCCTCAATTATTATTATTTGTGTGTAAAGATGAGCTCGTTTCCTGGGATGTGTGCATGCAATATATATGTATATGTTTATGTATAAAATATATCCTTGAATTTGCTTCTTCTTGTATGTCTCTCTACAAAAATATGCTATAAAATCTATTCAGATCGGGGATCTTACAAAAAATGTTCAACGTTGCGTATATAAGGCTTTTCCTAGGCTTTCTCAGACTATATTCAATGAGTGTGCTCGCTCTTGTTTTTTTTTTTTAGGAAATAATAAAGAATAAACTACTCTCTGTGGATGGAGGGATGATGTGGTGGCAGATATCGGAGGTGATTTATGCAGATGATTGACAAATGCTTTTGCTTTCTTTTAGGTAAAGGTAATTTGGTTTGGTCTCTCTTTTCTTGCTCGGCCAGGTCTCTCTCATAAATACATTTATATTTTCTATATAGTTATCATTTATAAATATATATATTATATGTATGTATAAATACGTCCTGTATGTTTCTTTCTCATATAAATATTGAACTCACATCCGACAACTAAACCAAGTCAAATAATTACGCAAAACCAAACTTGGTACACAAGTAAAAGCACAAAGGTTATTCGTGTAAAAGGCCTTTATCAACACCATTCGGCCGTGTATGAAAAGTCCTGGAAGAGCACCTGCTCGTCCTCGGACAGATGGCGCGGCTCCTTGGGCGGCGTTAGCTGGGCCTTCTCTGAGGTGAACTCCTCGTCAAAGTTGGACACATCCTCCAGGTGGTTCTTTTATGAAATATATAAAACATTAATATGTTTCTTATTAAATAAAACAGATATTTCAACTCACAATGGTGGGCACAAACGGAGGCTTGACCTTTCTTAGTAGCAAATCATCCCAGACAATGGAACGGAAGAATGCCTGCTTCTTGACATCCTCAGCATCGCGCTCTGAAGAGCCCAGACGTCGCTCTGGATTCTTGCGCAGCAGCTGCAAAGGAATTTAATTGATTAAATTATCTGTAAAGATTTTATTTCTATTTATTTACTCACCCTGCGCATCACGGCTATGGCCTCGAGTGAGAGGAAACGCGGATAGCGCACCTCATCGTTGACAATTGAATCGAATACCTCCTCCTCATCGTCGCCAGGGAAGGGAGACTGCAGAAAAAATCCATTTAATTACAACCTTGAATGAAAATAAACCCTCCCTCAAAACTCACCTCTCCCACCAGCATCTCAAAGATCAACACACCCAGTCCCCACCAGTCCACTGCCCTGGTGTACGAGGTTTCCGTGAGCACTTCGGGTGCCAGGAACTCGGGCGTGCCGCAGAAGGTGCCCGTGCGATCGCCAAAGCCCATGCCCTCCTTGCACAAGCCAAAGTCTGCAATCTTTACATAACCATCCGTGTCCAACAGCAGGTTATCTAGCTTCAGGTCACGGTATATAATCTTGTTTTCATGGAGATACTGCAGCCCCAAGACCACGCAGGCGGCATAGAAAACAGCTCTGGGTTCCAAGAAGACATCCGTGTGGATGTGCATCATCAAATCCCCGCCAGCAGCGTACTCCATCACAAAGCAAACGTGTTGCTGGAATGAATATAAAACTTTTAAGTATATATAAACAAGTATAAAAACTAATGAAGCTACTTACATCTGTCTGGAAGCACGAGTACAGGTTGACTAAGAAGGGATGCCGCATGGCATTGGCCACCTCAAAGATGCGCTTTTCACTAAGCAGCGACTCCACCTCATCGCGGGCTATTATATCGCCCTTCTTGAGCGCCTTGATGGCATAGTACTGGTTGTTGGTGCGCAGCTGCGAAAGGATCACCTTGCCGAAATGACCGCGTCCCAGGACGCTCAGCAAGCGGAAGTTGTCCAGCGATAGCATGCCGGCATTGGGTGCCTGCTTACCAGGTCGGCCCACCTCTATACCACCGGTATACTGCAGACCACGGGCCACATTCCTGCGCTGCTGAGAGTTGTTGCTGCTGCCGGAGGAGGAGGAGGCAGCAGCTTGTGCCGCCTTGGCCACATTGAGCTCATACTGATTGGCATAGATGGGTTGCTGCTGCGGCTGCTGTGGCTTCTCCTGCCTTTGCGTGGGCTGTGGGAATTGTGGAGCACCGGCTGAAGCATATATGGTGGGCGTGGGTGGCTCCTGGATGATGGGCGATGATGACTGAGCATATTGCTGCTGGCCAGAGCCCACATACAGTTTTCCCAACTGCGGTATAACCTAACAAACACAAGGAAAAGCTTAACTTTAGTGAGGGTTTCCAGGATACTAAAGAAAAACAACAACTACTAAGGCAAAGGCTACAACTTGAGAGCTGGGTAAGGAATCCTTTCTTAGCTTAATCTTCTCCTGTTTGTTACCTGATCCACTTTTTGGTCTTCTGTTTCTAACTTTTCAACTGTCTCGAGGTGAATACTCTCGACACAGGCCTCGGATAATTCTTTTTTCGCGGGCTGCACCGCCTTAATCTCCGGCTGGGGTTCCGGCTCCGCCACCTCCTCGATCAGGCAACTGGTCGTCCGGCTGGCATTGATCGGTTCGAGGGTAATATGTACAAGACTAATGCGGGCCTGCAAGGAGGATGTAGTATGCTTGATTGAGCGGAGAGAGCTTCGATTGATTTGGAACCCAGGATAGACACATACAGCGGCAGATGCAGGACTGGCGGGACACAGTAACAGTTGGTTGATGGCACGCGAGGGGGACAAGTCAAGGTGATGGAGGAGCTGATGGTGACTGGGACTCTGTTGCTGCTGTTGCTGCAGCTGTATTGCAAACATCTGCCTCACGACTAGCGCCAGCGCTTGGAAAGTTGGCACAATCATTATGACGTCCCTACATTTCGATCGATAATAAAACACCGATACGGGAAAGAGAGATGTGGCTAAGACCGCGGCGGCCAACTGAAGGCGAACAAGTGCCAAAGTCATGACCATAGGCTAGGCTAGCACCGCTGCTAGCCGCTTGGCCGCTTCTGCGTCGTTGTTTTGGGTCTAAAAATGACCAACGGCACAGAGGAAAATGTGACATCGATGGATATACAAGTACATACATAGCTTGGACACACACAGATATGACCACAACGGACGACACATCTTAGATGAAAATGGAAGTGTGGAACCCTCCCCCTCTGCTGACGTTGCAACGTGAGGGGGTGGCGGGTGACAAAATAAAATTAAAACATTATTTTCCCTGGCGCGGCACGTGAAGAGGCGCACTTTCGCTGGCTGTTTCTTAACCCCCTAATGTTCTTCCCTCTCCTCCTTACTTTCTTCTGATCTTTTCGTTGGCGGATCTATTTTAAATGCTTAAAATTGTCACTTTTAGCTTTCATTTCATTTCGCTTTTAGCCAAAAATTCAAAAAGAAAATGGATAATAAATAAAAAACAAATACTCTAAGCTCTCAAGTTGTTTTAGCCTGATTTTAAATTAAATTTAAGAGTTTATCTACAGCAATCTAGGGATGTACATACATATATCGAAAGGAAGAAATCGATATCAGATTGAAAACATTGTAAAAAGTTCTAATATTCAAGTTTTAAATATCGATAAAATCGATTTGATATTAAAAATATTATAAAAAGTTGGAATATCGAAAAATATCGCATTTATCGAAATTATGAAAATATTGTATTCAAAATCGATATACATTTTCATGCAAAATCGATATATATACATTTTCTGCCATCCCTAGAACAAACTAAGCTGTGCATGTTAATTTTTTATCCATTAATTGCAACAAATTTCAACAACACTCAAAGCTCTCAAGTTAGGTTACCAATAAACTACTACTAATTCAAGCTTTTAACTACAACAAACTAGGCTGTGCTTGGTTAAAAAAAGCTTGCAAATTGATCATAATTCGTTTATATATTAATTCGAATTTCGAATTAATAAAAGCATTCAATTTCTACATATTTAACATATTTAAAACAGTGTTAGCTCAACTTTTAGTTATTTCTACAACGATTTTGTTAATAACTTGTGCTTGTATGTGCATGTGTATGCCTTATTTTGTTTTACAGTGCGTATTTATGTGTTTTTTATGAATATTAAATGTTTATTTACACAAATTCGGGGGCTTTTCGAGGGGTTTCTTGATATAATTTAAAGCCAAAACCAGGAAAAACACACGCACACATAGACGAAACATTTAACCCAAAACTCAAGTCAGAAACAAAACAAAAAAACATAAACAAAAAATGTAAAATAAAAAATTAAAAAAGAAATAGGGATTAGTATAAAAAAAAAATAAAATAGAAAGTGATCAGACTGCGGGGACAAAGATATCAAGGGCTGAACCTTCACCCGGCAGCTGAGAGAACAGAGATTGCAATTAGACCGGAAACCGGAAACAGGATACCGGCAACCGGAAACCAAACCAGGAAATGTGAAAAAACCTCCTAACCTCCACACAGAAACGATCGCCGGCACTGGAGTTGTGGCTGTGACTGGTATGCAGCCGACTGCCCTGGTTATCATTGCCTCCTCCTTCTCCTCCTCGGTACAAATAGTCGTCATCGTCCTCGGGATACTCGACGAGTGGCGAAGGCGGCACGGAGCGGACTTCCTCCTCCCGACCACCCAGCAGCACCACAGGCGGTAGGGTCAGGACAGGACGATGCAGCTGCAGCTCCACAGCGGACGGTGGTTCAGCAGTGGGTTTCTGGGCGGGATGTGGCAGTGACTGTGGCAACTGTGGCTGCAACTGAAATTGGTTGTGGGTTGGGCTTTGGCTTTGGCTGAGGCGGGAGCTTGGCAAGATTTGCTGATTGCTGGCAGGCGGCGTTGGGCGGATGATTAAGGCGGGTGGCGGCGGTGGCGATAGCTGCTGCTGCTGCTGCTGTAGCTGACTCTCCTCCAGTTCTCTCTGTTGCTTCTGACACAACTCAAGGATTGCCTGGCGCTGGGCCTCTTGAAACTGCTGCAAACGCTGCTGCTCTTGCCGCTGGCGCTCCTGCAGCGCCTGCTGCTCGGTCAGCTGCTGCTGCAGTAGCAGATTCTCTAACGCCTCTGGATCCAGGGACATGTTCTGCTCTTTTAGTAGACGGCGCAGGGTGGTGGGACGCGAATCCAGGTCCGACAGGAAGTCAAACTCATGCAGGGCATCCTGCAGCTGTCGGCGATTAACGAAATCATGACGGAACGGAAACGGAAACGAAAACCGTAACGGGCACACAGACACACAAAGACAGATACAGTGAAAGAGAGAGAGAGAGAGTTTTGGGATAGAGATTGAGGAGGATGAAGGCGGGCCAGGCAAAGCAAGGTGCGATCGAAGAAGAGAACCAGGTGAAGAGGGGAATAAATAGAGGCAGAGGAGAATGATCAAAAGAATGAATAAAACGCGATTAAGAAAGTAGAAGATGAATGATGCTGATGATGGAATGAAAGGGAGCGGGGGCTGTCTGGGAAAGCTAAGGGTTTATTGGCCAAGTTCAGGATTTTCTAATCTCATTTGGCTTTATTTAAATTAAAAACCATGGAGCATCTAATTATAATTTATAATAAATAATGCTTTAATAGAAATATAAAAATTCACTGCAAAAATGTTACGCATATTTGACGATATTTTCGATATAATATAGAGGAAACATCCTTAACATATTTAAAAAATGAAGATACAAAATATTACTCAGTAAAAATGTATCATCTTATCGATATTATATTGATTTTTGACGATATTTTGATGATTTTAACAATACAACATAGAGGAAACCCCTGATTATGATCTTAATATTGTGAAATTTCAATAACCAAATAGTATTTAATTACCTAAATATATAAAAAAGTATTTCAAAGGATTTTGAAAGATCTTTTCAACAAAAAGGGGAAAAAACCTAGATCTAAGATATATAACAAAAAATCTCTAATCTCTATCTTTTCAATCTCTTCAACTTGCAACAATATCCAGATCGATGATGATTCTGCATGGAGTTCGGAGTAACAAACTGGGAAGATAAATGCATAATAAAAACCCAGCACCGTATAATGCCCAATGTGGTGACTCTGTACATGTAGTGTGTGTGTGTGTGTGATAGTGATATATAGATACATGATAAAGTGAAGTGGCGGAGGAGTGGCAAGTAGCAGGTGGCAGGCACAACGATCAAACCAGAGCTACAGGTACACAGCTACGTAAAATACATACGTCGATCTTTATACAGGGTCAAGTACTGACTATATATTCAACTGTACAAGGATCGCTTTATAAAATATAGAAAAGATCTGACTTACCTCCTGATCCAGAATCGGAGTGGTGTTGGACTTGAGCACAGGTGGTGGTGGTGGCGCCGTTGTGGGTGCTGCAGTGCGACCGCCCTGTATAACTGGAGCTCCTCCCTTGCTTCCAGCTCCCGGCATCTGCAAGCTTAGGGTGTTGGGTCTGCCAGCACCAACGGGTGGCGATTCCGGCGGCAGGACACTGATACCCTGCATATGCATGGACAGGGGACGCATGCCGCTTAAACCGCTGGCTGCCGGATCCGGATATTCACCCGGTGTCTCCACATGCTCATGCATACCGGCATCGGGATCAAATTCCAGATTCTGGGCCTGTTCTCCCGGCGTATATGGCTCCGGTTCGACCAGGGCATCCGAGGAGGGAGTTCTTGAAATTGGCGACTCCGAGTCCCGAGAACCACTGACCACCATGGGTGAACTGGTGCCGGTGGGAGCACCACTGGCCGCTCCCGTGCCCATGTGCACATGGTTGGGAGCATTTCGCTTGAGCAGGCGTCCCCAGGTGGCCACATTGATGTTCATCTGCTTGGCCCGCGAGATATTCTTCGCCTGCTGCCGGTTAAAGATCATGCGCTGACGTCGCAGCTTTGGCTTCTGCGATATCATTGGGTTCAAGAACTTGACCTCTGCAAAGAGCAGACCCTGCGGCTCCAGCTGCAGGGCCATGCCGTGTCGCACATCGTCAATGAACTCCTCCAGGCGCAGCACCTTCACCGCACACAGCGATCGCCAGTCGCGCCAATAAACGCCGATCTCCAGCTCACGGGATCGGTCTAGATCAATGGAGAAACGCTGATCCCAGGCCTGCTGCGAACACGGTTTCCACGAGGTCTGGCCCACCGTGATGTTGTCCAGCTTGATGGCTGCCATTATTTCAATGGAGGTCTCATCCTTCACCGAATAGCTTTTCGAACTGCTGCGCGAGGTCACACCCTTGACGAAGCTTCTCAAATCCCCGGGACTCGAGTTGTTATCCTTATCCCTACGCGAACGTCCGGGCACATCTTCCAGCAGATCCTGGCAGCCCATCAGGCGCACTTCCAGCTTGCCGGTTACACTTGCACAGCGTCCGAGCGAGGACACTGACTGATAGGGCCTGCCGCCCAATATTCCCCCTTGTCCCGACTGAAGCGAAGTGTAGGTGACTGGAGCTGGCGACGTGGATTGCTGGAATATCTGCAGCTCCGTCTTGAGCTGCTGAGCGGCAGGCGAGTCAACGGGCAGCTCCTGGCGGCGCAAGTCCAGGGAGTGGCGCAAGAGATCTAGTTTTCGTGATGATTCCGACAAGCGTCCATGGGCCTGGTTGAAGGAAATAGTAGAGAATTAATATTGATTTATAATTATTTAAGGAATATTTACAAGCCTTTTCTTGAAAGTGCATTTTTCTAGGGTTTTTTTATTATTTCATTATTATTAATTATTTTTTAAATTCTTATTTCTTATTCTTATTTTTAATCAAAAAAAAATATATTATTTTTGTACTTATAAATTATATTTTTATTTTCATTTTATATTTATTTTTATTTTCATTTTATTTATTATTTCATTTTTTTTTAATGTATTATTAAATTATTTTATTTTTAATTTATATATTTAAAAAATGCATAAATATTTGTATTTATTATTTATTTTATTTTAAATTATATTTAAATATTTTAACTCAATAAAAAATTTATTCTTTTGGAAATAATATAAAATTCTAAATGATCTTGAACTAAACCCACATTTATCTTCTTGCCAATTTGTCTTTTCTGTATATATACTTTATATACTTAGCATGGCAATTATTTATGATTCATTAATTAAAAATCCAACAAGGCATAGAAATTTATGGTTGAATCAGCAACCAAAAATCAAATAAATAACATACCCATAGTTTGTTTTTATTACCCATATATAGTATATAAATAATATTATTATATTAATATTATATATAAATAATATTATTATATTAATATTATATATAAATAATATTATCATATTTATATAAAAACCCCCTAATAAGTAACCACTTTCCCTTTACAAACTATTTTTTTTTTTACTTTATTACAACATTAAAATTGATTCAGCGCACATTTTTTCTGTGTGAGGAACATTCGCTTACATTGGCTTACTTCTAAATCGAAAGAAATTTGGGGTTTTAAGGATTTCGGGTTTGGGGTTTTGGGTTAATTGGTTTCTCGGGAGCAAGCTCCAAAAGCAGTGTTAAATGCAAAGCCTTAGACAAAGAATTATGTATATGTTTTTTGCAATTCTAAAACTTCGGTCGCCTCAGCAAGGGCTTCTCGCCCAAGGAGAAGGCTCTGCCGCGCAGCTGAAACCTCTCGGCCATCCAGCGTTGACAGCTCTCGCACTGGCAGCTGGGATTCTTGGTGGGTCCCACATGATGCCCAGGCTTTCGCGAGGAGGCCACCACATTGCCAAAGCGTCGGGCCTTCTCCAAATGCTCATGAGTATAGCCGGAAAGGGAGGTGGACGTTTCACTGGCCAAACTTGGACTGTCCCTGGATATCTCAAATCGACGCACTGGCAGTGGTGAAGGTGTGGGTGCCGCCACTGTGGTGCCAAAAGTACTGGCCGATGTGGTGCTCGGCGGCGCCTCACTGCCACAACGCAGCACTGTGGTGGCTGCGGACAGCAGCTGGGGAGAACTTCTCTCCGAGGAGGGTGATCCAGAGGCGGCTACCTGAACACTAAGGTTATCGCGAGCCTCGCTCTTCCACCGATAGCTTGGATGAAGCAGGCGGAAGGGGTCAGTGGTGGCAGCGGCGGCGGGCTGAACTGGTGCCGTGGCAGGAGGCGTTGGTCCACTGCTTGGCCCGCTGTTGTTGGGTCCAAAGAACTGCAAGAAACCCGGGCGATTTCGCGGAAAGTGCGAATTCTGCTGGAGATGAGACTGAATCTGCCTGCCTGGGTAGGTATTGAAGCCATCCGAGAAGCCATCCGATTCGGAGGGTATGGTATCGCTGCGCTGGAAGGAGTTCCTTTGCGATTGAACCTCTGTGATTGTCTGCAGAGGATGAGGTGCTGGTGCTCCCAGGTGCGTGTGCGCTGGACTCTGATCCAGCGAGTGCTGGCGTGACCACAGTCTCTCCATCTGGCTTATTCTCAGTCGATCCAGCGAGTTCTCATAGTCAAAGCTATCCGACTTGGTAAGACCAAAGCTTATAATGGGAGTGTCTACCTCATCCGTTTCCTTCCACGAAGAGTCCATGCCATCACCGCCTCCACCGCCACCCATTACACTCGATATGCTGCTGCAGGTGGCATCTCGTGGCATCGTAGATCTCGAGGAGTTGGGATAAGTGCTACTGCTGGTCTCATCGCTCGGCTGGCGCATGTATTTCTGACGCAGATTGGCCAACTTGGCCGCCCTTTGATCACCGATATGCTTGCGGAACAGCAACTGCTTGGACTCGCTCACCTCCTCGGCAGTGCTGCATTTGGTGATGGCGTGTCCCAGATTTAATTGATCCTTCTGCTGCTGATTCTGTGATCCTGAACCACTTTGGGTATTTGGACTTTGAGCCAAGCGTCTGGGCATTGCCCCACCGGAGATTCTTTGGTGCCGCAGCAGCATCTGTTCATTGTCCAGCACGGTTTGTGGCGTGGAGTTGGAGTCTAGGTCGTAGCGTTTGCTGCCAGCCAAATCGGAATCGGAGGAACTGGAGCTAGCCTGACGCTCATCATCCGCCATTTCCTCTTCCTCCTCCTCGGAGCCAGTGCAGTAGACATCAATGTGTACGGTGCGGGGTTTCTTTTCACCCGGGTTAGAGGGACGAGCTGCAGCAGCAGCAGAACCTTGACTCGCCAGAGGTGGTATCCTGGACATGGAAGCCGATTTGAATGTGGAAGAGGGCGTAGTGGGCGTGGGCGAGTAGGGTGGCTGTTTGGAGATGGAAATTATTATAATTGTTAAGATTTCCCTGGGTATTCTCTAGGCTTACCACATATGTGTTAGCCTCCTCCGCCTGCCGCTTGCTGGCAAAGTTCATCAGCGCTTCGGTGGTGGCCCTTCGCTGCTCATAAGCTGGCCGCCTCTTGGGCGCCTGCTCTTCCGTGTCGCTTGTCTGGGAGAAGGCATCTCTCAGCTGCTGGGCCCGCACTTTGCTGTGGTACACAAAGGGTTCGTTGTTAGATGCTGCTCCTATGGCCGCATCCTGAGGCAGGAAATCCGCCACAGCGGACACCATTATGTTGCAGGTGCTGCGACATCTTGTGCCGCACACTTGGGCAGTGGCTCCCGATGGAGCAGGCGCAGGAGCAGGCACAGGAGTTCGAGCAGCTCTAGAAGCTTGAGGACTGCCGAAAGCAGAGTCTGCATTGGTCGTGGCCGAAGAGTTGGTTGAACGGAAGCTGGTTCCAGTAATATTGGTGGCTGCAGTCTGCAAGTTAGGGATTAATAAAGCTTCCAGACTGCTTAAGGTTTAGTTTTTACCTTATCCACATCCTGCTCTTCGACTTCCTCCGAGGGCGTGCACCATTTGTAGACCACACGGACCGGATGCACTGCCTCAGGTGCACTTAACTCCTTTTGCACAGGCTCTCCTGCCCGGGCAAAGGTGAGATGTGCCCGCACTGTCCATTCGGCGGTCAGTTCGTGGGGCAGCGGCACCTGCTGCTCCTCCATGACTACGCCTTACGCACACAATGAACACATTTCGGCGGCAGCTCAAGGTGCCATATATATCCACTCACGCACTGTACATATGTCTTTCTATATATATATATTCTTTTATATTCTTATAACTTTTGCTAAAAATATCAAGAAACCGTTTGGATAGTTTCTATCCTCGAACTAAATTCGATTAAATTTATTAGTTTTTACACTCGAAACAAAAGGTTTACATTTGAAATTATCGTTAAATTTAAAGGTAATTTTATATTATCAACAAATGCGGTTTGTTTATGGTTTATTTGTGGAATTTTCCAGTGAAAATTTAGCAGGAAATATTTCGGGAAATGTTTATCACAATAAATTTCAATTATTTAACCAAGTTACTTGATATTTAAATATGAATTTGCTTAGCAAAAAATATATGTTTTTCACAGACAATTTCAAACGTATTATTTGCTTTATATTTTCTTATTTTTTATATTTTTTTGTTCTGTATTTTTAGCTTCATTCAGCCAACGCACACACACACACACCCGTACACTATTTCGGTGTGAAAACACTTTCGGTTTTTGTAAATTTTCGTTTGCTTCTAAATTTATGTGATATTTATTTTTAAACAAGATTTGTGTTTTCTTCGTTACGCTAAAATTGCAAGATGACCCCAAAAGCCAAATTTTGAGAGGACGCAATGATAATCCATATGAGAAACCCAAGGAAATTACGCAATTTGCAGGTGTATAAAGCAAGTGCAACGCACACGTTGCGTATGCGTAATGTGCTTAAAGTTCAATTCTAGGGGAGTTTTATATATATGTTTAATGCTTAGAAAGTGGTATGTGTGTGCGTGCCTTTAGCTATATTTTAGAGTTCACTTTTGATGAGTTCTTTAGCATTTCTTAATTATTTAACTTTGATACTTGATTAAATCTTTATTTTATTTCTTTATCTTATTTTATCATTATTTATATTACACGTTTCAAAAATTTTCACACATAACCAACTAGAAAACACAAACGCTAACACGAACTTAAACGCAACACGAAAAATAAAAATAATTAAAAATTATATATTGGGGAAAACACCAGGCGTCGGCGGCGGCAATCGAACTCGCACTGAATGCCTGAGGAAAAGCTGCCTGTCTCTGCTGTTGGGGGAAAATTCGCTAGAGAAGCACACACACACACAATTCACCAACGAATTTCCCCCATATGCTTTTTCAGAGAACTTTGCGCTCCGTTTCTTATGATGGCTTTATACCCGACTGCTCATTTTCGCCGCTGCCCGATCAAACATTCTATATAGACGTGTGTTTATGTACGGTAAAGTATCGTATCCAATGTTTGGGTGACGTGCCTGGCCGTGCCAGCAGCATAGTTCTATAAATGTTTAACCAATATGGACAAAAGGGCAATGCTTTGCTTTGTGTTTATTATTGTTCCTAGAGCTAGGCTATAGATCGCATAAAAACTTCAGCGATATTTTGTTCGCAAAGTAAACAAAAGGAAACATTGGAAAGGGTCTTAAAAATCACAGGAAGTCATGGCAAATCGTATCAATATATAAAAAATAGCCAAATATTTTAAGTAAATTTAAATCTGATCCTAATATATATTTCTCTTTTATTAAATATATTTTTAATTCTCCTAGAATAGTCACATTTTTCTATAAAGATATCTTCTATTTTCTCCCCTCTAAACCTTTCCCTCGCCCCATTAAACTTTCATTTGTCTTAGTCTGTGAAACGCACTGTAGCCGCGCTTCATTTCCCCCTTTTTTTTACATTTTTTGTGCATCTGTCAGTTGCAACCGAGCCACAGAACAAATAAATATGAGAATGGGGCCTGCAAATAGAATATTTAGGCCACCATCGGCTCCGGACAACATATTGTTGTAGTTTCTATGGCTCTTACTGCTGCTGCTGATGCTGCTGCGGAAGTTAAAAACTCGCAAGTGTGTGCTTCATGTTTAAATTCAAAGACAAAAACCACACGAGCGGCATTCAGTGAGCGCAGAAATAAATCACAAAAGAGGAAAAGAGGAAAAGCGGCAGCTCTGCCACGCGACAGGAAACGCAGACATTGGGAAATCAGTGAAAGAAAAGAAGGAAAAACCCCAATATACTATACTTGTGTCTAGCATTGTGAAATTATTGGGAAAATCTATCTATTATTATTTGTAAAATTTGTTTTCTCTGTAAAAAAAAATTATTAGGGCAGGCCCTGAGGCACACACACTTGCCAAATATCTTATATATTTCTTATTTTTTTTTTTTTTAGACCCCAAGTAATTGCGTCGCTTCACGTCCGTTTAATTAATGAGACGACAGTTAGCGGCAAAAGACTTGAAATGAAAACGAAAACGAAGAAGAAAAAAAACGAATGGGCAAGCGTTGAAAAATATTTTAAACAGCCGCATAATTAGCTTTCCTCCTGCACGCTTCCCGTTTGTTTCTGTTTCTGTTTCAGTTTCAGTTGCTGGGAAAAAATCACGTATACGTAGCGAGTATACCAAATATGAATCATACGTCGTGTGGCCATATGGCAACGCGACATACACCTGAGAGTTCAAGAGGTGTAAAAGGGGGAGGAACTACTAGCAAGACTACCTGGCCAAGAGCCAGCTCTAATTAACACTGGGATTAGCCCAATTACGCGGGTTTTAAAGAGATTAAAAAGTGTGACAAATATATATGTATAATAATCTTAAATCTAATTTTCTTAAAGGAAATTATTAAATTGTTCAACTAAAATTCTATATATTTATATAACAAACTACCCTTAAAACCCCTCAAATCGCTTAAAAATAATAATAATTATTAATAAAAATCCCCATAATTCACTCAAGTTTTATAAAAAGGCTTGATATATTTTAATTTATCTCCACTCACCTCCTGTAACGCCTTCTTGTCCGGTGCTCGATTCGCCGTCTGCAGCGTGCGTATAACATTCTTGGCTCCATCAACTACGGCCGCTTCGATCCTCAGCCTATGACGCAGCTCCTCAATCCTCTCCTCCAGCGATGTTTCCATACTCTGCGGCTGACTACTGCTATTCCCGCCAATCATCTGGCCATGCTCATCCACCATTTGACGCGTGGCTCTCATCCGGTCGGCCTGCTCCCGGTTCTGCTTCACCTTGATGATGCGCAAACGCAGAAACTCGATCTTAGCCTTTGAATCGGCCAACATCTGGTGAGCCTCCGCCAGCAGCTTTTTATCGCAACCAATGCCCAGCGATTGGATCATATTCTCCGCGCCAGTCTTCACCTTCATTTCGATTTGCAGTTGCTTTTCCAGTGAGGCAAGGACTTTGTCATTGGCCGTGGCCGGTCCGCCACCCTCGAGAGCTGTAGTTCCGCCAACGCCGCCGCTGCCCAAGCCTCCAACAGCTCCGCTGACCAGGAAGCCGCCATTGGGATCAGTGCAGGCAATAATTGATTCTGTAATAGAAAGATAGGAGTTAGTTTTGCAGGTGAAATAAATATTTAAAAAGGTTTTTCGTAGGCATATATTCAGTATAGTTCCCACAATTTTATATAGTTCCCTTAACTTTTTATTTTTAATCAAAGTAAATACAGTCTTATCAACAAATTACAGTCTAGCATTAAGTTGAAGGGCTGTAAAAGCCTCAATAAGCAGACTGATTAAGGGAAATAGCTGTACGTAAATACTATATAGCATAGAATTGTTGCTAATTTCACAACTTCCTGTCAAGTTGGAGGCTATGTTTTTGTTCTTAGATAATATTTGAGTAAGTTTAAGCAAACAAGCCACTAATTGTTTCATTCTATTTTAAAACAAAATGCCTCGCCCTCGTTCTACATTTCCTCTTCTATTATGCTCTTGTTTGCTATTTTTACAGGCTATTTATTATTTTAATCCATAACTTTACATCGGAATACATGCACAGAGTTCGTTTGGAGAATCGTTTATAAAACATTTACATTTTTGTGCTGCATTCTTTTGACAGCTGCCAAACATGTCAATCGCTTTCGACAGTTGCCAGGAAAGATCCGACATGGCGCCAAACAATGGAGCTAGCTCCTCTTCTGGGTCAGCTCTGCTATTCTGCCAAACACGGAAGCGTATAGATTGAATGCCAGAGAACCCTGTCTCCGTCTTAGTCTCCATCTCCCCCTCTCTTTGACAATGTAAACAAACCGAAAGCAGCTCATTTCACGCCAGTTGTGTCAATAGTTGGCTCCCATAAAAAAGGCGACACAAGAAATTGAGAGACACTTTTCGACTTTGCTGTCTGTCGTCCATCACAAAGTGTTTTGTTATAGATACAAGGGCATAGTACAGTATATATAAAAGCGATAATCAGATCTTTCACGCCCTTTACAATGGGTTTTTGTCACCAACTTGGAAAGGGAATAGCACATTAAGCCAAGAAAAGTGTGGTAAAAGCAAGTGCGTGACAAAGACTCGTTAAATACCTGTTTGGTCATTCTGAAAAGCTTTGAACAGGGTACTACTGTTTTTTTCTGGTTTAATTTTATAAATTAGTATTTTTTGTTTGAAGAAAATGGATTTTTAAAATATTTTAAGGAGATTAAATTGCAGGAAAATTGAAGATGACTTTGTATCCCAGCATCTTTCTTACATCAATTTAATATATAACTCTATTCAGCCATATTATATTGCAATAAATTGAACTAGCAACAAACTTTTCCCATTACAGATAGTTTATAAATGTTTTTAGCTTCCAAATTGACTTGGCTAACAATGCTGGGCACCTAACCGCAGAGTATCTTCTACCTGCAAAAGGGATCTCAACTTTATAGAGCTACCTCAACTTTACTTTGTAGTTTGTTTTGGTTACGACTTCGCCCCGCCCTAAGGTTTTATAGGGAATACACTTGTTGTCCCTCGTTACAGCTGACTCAAAAAAACACGAAACTTGTTGCACAAAACTAAGCCCAACTCTTGCGTATAATTGCAACAGTTTATGATTGGCTTTTTGAAAGTTTTCGTGGCTCTTAATGGATTTTCGAAACGACACTAGAGGGAAAATGTTACTCAATATACCCCCTCCCAAAAAAAAAATAGGGAAATATATGCTTAGAGACCCACCTTGTCCATTGCTGTTGACAGCCGTGTTGGCCGAGGTTAGGAGTATCTGACTCTCCAGCTCCTGCAACTCCGACTTGAGCTCGGCCAGCTTGCTATTGCTCTTCTTCACAAGAACGGCCACATTGCTGAGAGAGCGCCGATCCTTGGCCACCTCGCGTAGCTTCTCGGCGCCCTCCTTGATCTTCAGCTCCTTACGGATTTCCCGCCTAATGGCCTCCTTGATCTCCTCCAGCCGTATGGACATACAGCTCTCGGGCAGATTCTCTGTGAAGCCATATTTGTGACTGAGCTCGTACAGAACGGGATGCTTGATGTATTCGCCCTAAGGGGAAAGAAGAAATATAAAGAAAATTAGTTACAAAATCTTGAAAATGTTTAATTTTAATGCATATAATCTTATATCTTAACATTTCTCTCTTTATGTCACCAACTCACTTCTCCGCATATCTCATAGCAGGAACCATTAACCGAATCTATATAGAATTTGGCACCACCAACAGTGTTGCCATCACAAGCAAACTCATCTTCATTGGCTGCATCATTCTCTGGACCAAAGACACTGGTCACGATTCGGTTCCAGAGATTACCACCACCACCACTGTTGGATCGCCGTGCGGCCGAGTGTTTACTGTGCCGACGACGTGGCAGGGAGTTACACTTCCTGCCATTTCCGGCTCCCTCATAGATCTGAGGGATATCATCTTCCGCATATCGCTGGCTGTGAGGACTGATCATGCTGCAGATTCTTTTCACCAGCCTGGACATTATTCACTACTCGGATTTAACGTTAACTCGTCGTCGCCGTTGGTTTTATTACCACCTCGCTTTGGTCATTTTACAGCCGTTTCGTGTACGCTGACAAGTTCACGGTAATTAGCTGGAACAGCCTGACCCACAAAAAAAAAAAAAATAAAGTATACACTTTTATTCACACGACTCGCAACTGCCGTTTATCAAGAAAATGTTTTGCCCTCTTTCCCCCCGGGTGTTCCTCTTCTTCTTCTTCTACTCGTATTCTGATTCTGCCTGTTTTTCTTCTAGTTCAACAAGTTTCTTTGGCTTTCTCATTAAACGGTTCTCGATGGCTTCTGTCTGATAACCATTCACGGCATTTCTTGGCCAAGAAAGTCAACGGCAAAGGTGTCGCCGCGATAGAGAACTCGACTCCTCTAATTGCTATGCAAATTGGAATTCTAATCGAAATCGATTTCAATTGAATGTCATCATCAACATTGTCTCTGCCGCCACACTTTCTCAAATAGTTCACAATTTCATTGCTCTAGCTCTGGTTAGCTCTTGGGTTTGATAGGCGAAAGTTTCTTGGAAACGAAAGTCAGTTAGCAAATTGGAATTTCGAACAACACACAAGGCAATAGTAATTTGAATTCTTCAGAATGGTTACCTTGGGAGATGTGCTTCAAGAATGATTTTAATAGGGAATATGGGAGATGTAATCTAGATACTATTTTAAGATGGGAAGATATGAAATAAATCAAAGTTTCTTTTAGAGTGTATCTTTAACTTTGAAGGTATATAAGTTTAATTTAAAAGAAAGTCTTTATATCTTTTATTTAGTATGTTTAAGAATTTAAAAAAGGTTTGTTAGAAATGTCAACTTTAAATTACATATAAAAATTGCTTATTAATTCAAAAAACTCAACAAAATAGGCATTGTTACAGCACCACTGACACCATGCTTTAACCTTTGTTGAAGCCACAAAAACGTTTACATTGTGAATTGGGTGGTAGGGACCCGGCAAAGAAATTGACCCACAGAACAAGGCCGAGCGAACCACTTTTTTTCTATTAATTGGAAATTCATAAGAATTTATGTACACAATTTTAAACAGAAGCTTTGTTTACATTTTATAATAAACCCTAAAAAGAAGGTTTATATTGATGTAATTTTTAATTCGAATCAATATTTAATGTAATGTGGGTTTTATTTTTTTAATTATTTTAAAAGAATCCTAATTGAAACAAAGTTTCTTGAAGCATGTAATCAACAATCCCAACATATACGTATACGTATACGCCCAAACACAATGTGGCAAGTGCCGAGAGGTACAGGGTAAACACTTTTCAATAAACAAACTTTTATGGAAAAATCGCTTTGTAAATATTTTTAACGAAAAATGGGATTCACAGGCTTTTGTTGAGAAATGTCGCCGATATATTGAATTTTCATTTATGTTTAAACTGTAAATATATCCCATATTGATTTTCTTTTGCCTAAGAAACTTTTTATTTAGTTTCCCTAACTAAAAACTAATTTTCAAGGCACTCCTCGCAACAAATGCGGCCCTGACTTGGCACAAATAAAATAAAAGAGTGCGTAACGTTTTCTTATCAAAAGAAACCCGGGGAAACTGATAAGTTTGGCAAGAACTAAGAATTCCAGTGCCACTTGTTTGTTTAGATATCAGCAAAGACTGAACACACACACACAACACACTTTGATTCACACTTTTTTCACACTCCATTAATAAAGTTCATTCGAATTTTCTCTCCTGTTAATAATTGTATTTAAATTCGACACTCGAGGGTGTTAATTATTGGGCCAGCACTTGATCGAATTTATGGCTAATAATTAGGTGACACTGCAACCCCGTTGAGTCATCGAACTCCGTTGGGAAATCGGCTTTAACTACGCCCGTCTATAGCCGAACAGTTACTGAGAACATCCAGCTGTAACGAGGCGCCGTATTCGCACCGGTGTCTGTGTCTGTGTGTGTGGGGGCCTAGTGCCTGGGCCAAGGGGAAAATCGAAGCAAATAGCGAAAACCGAATCGTGACGAACGGCAACCAGCTAGAGCAGCAACAGGTTCAGGTTCGTTCGCTGCCGATAAGCTCAAACCACGCAACTCAATTGCTGCGAACGCAACCTTGGATAAGGCCAAAACATTGGGCCACCTCCTCCCCATTTGCCTACAGTGATTGCTATATCTCTCCGATGGGATAATGAGATTTTAAATCAATCCTGCTAATTGGCAATTAGCTTAAAGACTAAATCGATAGACCAGCGCAGCCAGCAGCGGCGGGCTACTCAAACGAGCGAGTTGTAATTGGCAGAAATCATCCCACACCTGGGTGGAGACCCATCTCCATCCAACTGCAGATCCCGAATCATCCACAAAAACCCATCGAGTAGTGCACAGAAAGAAAATATGCTATAAATATAAGAAGTCTCGATTAAAAATTGGTTTCTTAAGATAAAATATTAAACTTTTAATATATTTTAAAATTTACTTTTAAGTATTTCAATATAAATAACTAAATGGACTTATCTGTTGATGCTGTTCAAGAATAATAACCTTTGTTAATTCGATTAATACGCTGATAGATCAGACAAATATAATCGGAAAAGGTATCCTTGCAGGGTCATAAGCTTACAACTCTGTGAAGGAGTCATTTCCGACCCTATAAACCATATATATTCTTAATCAGCATCAACATTCGAGTCGATCTAAGCATGTTTGGAGGAAAAAAAAAAAGTGCTATATTTTTTCAAAATTTTATAAGGGGTTAAAAAAAATCGTCAAAAATGTCAAAAATTGACAAAACTTTTGATTTCCTAAAATTTGGAACTTAGTTTGCAGATTTATTAAACTAATAAAAAATAACATAAAACTGCTTTCCGGATTGAGATTAAGGCTTTTTTGGCTTTGTTATGAATTTTTTAAATGATTTTATCGATTTTTTAAAAATTTTTGAAGTATTTTTAACCTAAAATTAGCACAGAAAAGCTTCCGACCTAAAATTAATAAGGTTTTGACTTAGACATGGTATTTTTAAACTTTAATTTCCTTAAAAAATTATTATATTAATATATTGTTTAATTTTTTTCTATATTATATTATTGAACGCATTTTATATAATTTCTTTCCAGTGCAACTAATATTGCCTGGGAAATGTTATTCGCATGTGAAATTTTAGCCGCGCATTCTTGAAAACATCTTGATGTTGTTGATAACCCATAATAAAGCCAAATGAGATTGCATAACGTGATTACAGAAAGGCGATGGAAGGAAAATGCAAGCCCAGCATAGCGGAGCAATGGTAAAAAAAAAAAACTGACACAACATACTTGAATAATCAGCATAATATGCGATATATAGCGACATGTTCATTATTCGCCGGGATTCGGTGTGGTGTGGTGGTTGCAACGGCGAGACAAAGGCGCGATACATAAGTATAATGACAGCAGCAGGCAGCGCTGCCTGAGAAAGTTGCACAAAAGTGCATCATATCGCCACAAAAGGGAATGGAAACGGAGAATGGACAGGCGGGCAGGGAGGTGTCAGAAAACTTCAATAAATTGTTTAAAAATTTATGAATTTCTTTTTTTTTTGACGCACGCCGCTTTTGTGTGGGCCGAAAATCAGAGAAAAACAGAAAATCAGAGAGAGAAAAGATAAAGAGAAAAGGGGGGAGCAGACAGAACAAGTCAGAAACGCTGCACAGTTCAGTTAAGACTTTTCGACTTACTTATCAGTCTTCTTTGCCTTCTTAATGAGCTAATTAACCCGAGCTTAACGGCTGTTGTAATTGTGGCAATTACAACTAACCATAGCTTGTTTGAGGAATGTGTATATTTCCTGCACTTCAAAGAGGGGTTTTTCATTTAATTTAATGCAGGAAATCTTTAGTGGAAGGTGTGACGGCGAGTCAAGGAAAATTAACTTTTAATTACACAATTCCAAACCAAAGATACTGTTAATAAAATATCCAAAAGTCACCCAAATATATACATACGTGCATGAATCCCTTGAGGCGCGAACGTAAATCCTTGAGGAACACCATGTTCATGGTCAATGCCATAATACCGTTGTTTTAATTTACAATTATTCAGTTATTTTAAAACAATTTCTTTTAGTTTTTAAATACAAACACCGAGAGTTACACATTGGCAACAACTTGTCAACTTTTAATTTCTTTCTTTTCGTTATCTCACTGTAGAAATATGCGAAAATTTGTATACTCATTTTCCAAAAGAAAAATCGCACAACGCAAAAATCTCTGTGACTGTCGCGCTGTGAGAAGAAAGCTGGCCAAATATTTGTCACAATAAAAAGCACACACCTCCACGTCTTATGGATACATCGTCTCAATATGTATATATACTATATACATATATTTATATATGTAGGTTTACGGATCGGTTATATCGAATATAAAAAGCGACGACGATGTCAAGGCGCTGCCAAGACGCAAACTGCAATAGGAAAGCAGGAAAAACGCTCCGTATTCGTTGGCGGAAAAGCGATTAGAAAGCTTTTCGATTTGCGCACATCATTTTCGGAAAAAATAACAAAATTTGTATCTGAAATTGGCATGCAATATGCAAAAAGGGAAGGCGGACACAGAAAGTGCACAGAAGATTTCTACCGACACGTGTTTGCGTTCATATATCTACAAGATACATTAGACATTAGGTTGAAATATTTGCCAGCTAATCTTTTGGAAAAGTTTTACAAATTTCATTTCATTTACTAGTTTCACAAATAAAATAGTTTCCATTTACCTGCAACGAGAGGAAGAGAGAAGAAATATTTATTAGTATATATCATCTGGATGGAGAGCATATTCAGTTAACTAATGATAATGATGATGGACCACTTTGATTCAACCCGCGGCAATTCATAAAATTAATAATTGGCGCCCGCTTTGAAGTCGGCATGGTGGCAGGGGAACGATCCAACGATTCAGTGACCAATGACCAATGGGCCAACAATGGGAAACTTACGATTTCTAATCGGTCGTTTGCCTCCCTCCCCCCAAAATAAAAAAGTATAAATACAGAAGCGAACCTGCTGCTACACATACTTTAAGCCCCAGCATTTTGGGGCAGGAAACACCGAAAAGCAAAGCGTTTGCCGCACGCACATGAAATCAAACCGAAAACAAGGTCGCCAGCTATATAAACTCTACACATAAACATATTGTGTATATCACAGCCCATGTTATACCCTTGGCCGATCCGATGCTCTTTCAGTTGATCAGCCCACGCACGTCCACAAAATACAAAAAACATGTGTAGATGGGGAATATTTCTTTATATTGTTTTTGTGGTTCAAGTGAGCGATTTAATTTTCGCACTCTACATAGAAAAAGGTATAGGTTGCGGGGGCTTTGGCAGTATGGAATTCGGAATGCTCTACATGAGGGAAATATATATTAAACATTTTTGAACCTATTATGCTATATATTTAATTAAGAAAAGTTCACAAAATCACCTATATTTTAAAGCTTAAAATAATTTTTTTAAATATATCAGCTTTAAAGCCTTTCTAAACAAGCTCCCAAACTTGTAGTCTCCCTGAATCTATACAGGACAATTTCTGGGCACCTTATTCATTACCTCTGCTAATGTTGTTATTAAATTAATTTAAATAAAAATAAAAATCATATCCATTTCACTTTCCCATCTAATGACCCAACCATATTACCTCTTTCCCAAAATAATTTGCAACAAAAACCGAAATTACTTTAAAACAAACCGCAACTGTTGACCATTTATGAGGAGAAGACTGCTTAACAGCATTAACAAGGCACAAAGACAAAAGGCCAAAACAAGTCGTGTGTGTTATTATTATTGTTTCTATTTTTTTTGTGTTCGTGTGTGTTTTGGACAAACGCCTAAGCACTCTTAAATCGATTTTAGCGCAATAACAAAACGTCTACAAATGTGCCCCGCAATCGATCGATCGATCGGTTCGAATTTGATTTTATTTCGCACTACGAGTTTTGCATTACAAATTGGAAATGGAATGAGCTTTTTTGTTTTCCTGGCGAGTGTCAATCATAAATTTTCCAAAAGCATTTAAAGGCAGCAGCTCATTATGGCCAAGTTGAATGCTGATGAATTTGTTTAGTTTAGAGTTGACAACTGAAGCTGTCAACGCTTCTTTTTTATACGATTTGTAATTCGAGTTTGACCCAATATGGAAAATGGTTAAAAGGGGGTTTCAAGGGGGGTTTTCAAGGGGGTTTTTGGACGGGGCAGAGCAGAGAGGGGGTTCTGAGTTGACCCAGTCGCATGGCATTAAGGCAAAGCCATAGAAAGGCATCGACGACTGTGACAGCAATACTAAAAAATTTTCATTTTCAGCTGCTGCTTCTTTTTCTTAACGATTTTTTATTATTTCTCTTTTTTTTTTTTTTGCTTATTCAGCACATGCAACAAGTGAATTTGGGTTAAGCCTCGGTGGCGGCGTAAGTACCGTAAATAAAAATAAAACCAGCCAAAACGGAGGCGGCCCAGAGAAAGAGCGGGCGAAAGAAGAGCCCGCCAAGCGACCAACGAAAAAAAAAAAACTGTGGCAAAATTAGAACAGAAAAGAGAGAGAGAAGAAAAAAGTGTTGGCCGCTTGAAACTGAAAATCGATTTTCGACTATGGTCTCGAATTTTAATTGATTGTCACTTGGATTTTCACTTTTTATATGAAGCGGTAGCAGCGCCAAGCGAAATACAAGAAATAAAAGAGAAATGGAATTTCACCCAAGTGCTGTTTTTGTGTATCTCTCCAGCTGTAGCTCTGTAGCTATGTAGCTGTATCTGCATCTGTATCTGTATCTGTGGCTTTTATCTTTCGCCTTTTGTCTTAATTATTAACTAGAAATCCGCTCGAGCCGAGAAGCCGTAAAATAAATGGTCCAAATCGCGTTGATTCGTTGTTTTAGCAAACTTACACTCCTCCGGCTAATCCCACTGCGGTTATGTATCTCTATCTGCTGGATCCAGCCTCAGATTCAGATTCATATTCGGTTTTGTATCTCTGCACTCGCGTGGCGTGGGCGCGCCTTTCGAATATTAAGGACATTGACACATGGCCAAAACGCATTTGTGCGTCATCCGTTGGCAAACATATTTTATTTCTTTATTTTTTATTTTTTCGCACACACTCACGAGATGGTGAGGAAAAATTACAGAAAATCAGCAGGTATAAAGACCTCCCAATTTATGCAATTCGCTGCCACTGCACGCCGCTACTTTCACACACAAACAATAACAAACGTCCGAGGCGAAGAGACCCAGCCAACGACCGACACAACCGGCTTTTCCAAAGTCCGCGAGCGAACTGAAGAAACGCCAGCACGGAAACCGGAGACCCAAAGCCCCCAGCTCTCACTCAAGCCGAGCAGAGAGCTTAATCAGTTCAGTGAGTGAGCGAGTGAGCTTCAAGCGGAGAGAGAAGCCGTTTAATGAAGGAAATGGCATATGGGAATATTTATTTAAATATTTTAATATTTAAAAAATATATCAAACTATTGAAATATATTTTAAAAATGATATATAGATTGTTAGCAGGTGAAATTTAAGAGGAGTGAGAGGTCGTCGGTTGGAACATTTTATATTTCAACAAATATTTTTATTTGTTAATAAATATATTTTAAATTATATTTAAATATAAAAAATCCTCTTGAAAGAAAATAAATCCATTTAAATTAGCCCTTCCTTCTTATTAAATCTAAACACAAACGAATTTCCTTCTAGGACCCTAGCCAAAATTTTTCTCAGTGCAGCCCCCATAAATGATGCTCCAAAATAGAGAGTCAAAGAGAACGGTTCCCCGCTCCAGCTCCAAAGAGAGTGCGCGGCTGACTGACTAACTGCAACTCAAGTTTGTTAATTGGCTCCGCTCAGATTCTATTCAATTTTCCTTTTGGCTTTATCCCATCCCATCTCCCCCCCTTGGGGCCCGTTTGTTCTTAACTCTCCCATTATTGTTCCAGTTCTGAGAATTGTACAGCTATGTTTGATTAACATTTGAGAGAGAACGAGAGAAAGATCCCCGCTCTCCCCTTTGCCGGAATAAAAGAATAAAGTATAAGCTTAGCTGCATCACCTCCAATTTTTGTTGTATTTTTTGGCTATTATGAAACTGTCACACATTTCAGTTGGCCACGACTTTTGTTTATTGTTTATTCCCAAGAATAAGCCGCGAGATAAGCCAAGTGTCGTCATTTGCATAAGCACCGAAAATAGCTGGAAAATGAGATGAGCGACAGAGAGGACAAACGGGAAATGGAGGAAAATTCCATGGCTCAGCGTGGCGCCGTCGCTTCAATTAGAAAAAAATTCTTTCTTGGCCCAAGGCTTTCTCTCTAGGCGAGAGAAATTCTTTCACCCCAAGGTTGCCCCTTCTGTTCTAGAACAGACCATAAAAAACGGGATATTGTTTACTATCTTTTATGATAACGGGTAAGCAAAATTAGGTGGTAATAATTTGGGAGTTTTTTCACCATTTCTGGAACGTCTAAGATATTTTCTTGGATTTAATTTATTTATTTATTTAATGCTAACTAATAGTTATAAACTAAAAGTTAACAAAGGATAATGAGCAATGGCTACCGAGGCCTTCCGCTCTACAGTGTATTAACAAAGATATGTGTGTGGAATATGTTATAATTAAATTTTATGTATGAGTTTCATTTTGTGTAGAAAGTATATAATTTTATTTGAGTTTGCTGCTGTTGGATTCGCAAGGAGATGGATTGGGTTATCATTGGAAAAGCAAATTGTTCTAACATGTGAAAGTGCAGTGCAGTCTATTAAAATGTGTTGGATGTCTATCGCTGAGGTGTTGCAAAAGGGACAGATACTTGTTAGGGATCTATTCATATAATGGGCGTTTGTGAGTTGTGTGTGTCCTAGTCGTAGTCTATTTATTATAATTTGTTGTTGTCGGTTGAGGTTTGTGGTTTTGAAAGAGAAGTTTGCTGGGGTGTTTAGTAAGATCTGTTTGTACCATTGGGTAGTTTGTGATTGAAGACTGTTCAGTTTATCGGTATAGTGTTTTTTAAGGAGTTGTGTGATGTCTTTGGTGTTGAAGTTGTCTGTAAATATTAGAGGGTATTTGTGTGTTTCTTTAGCTGCTGTGTCTGCTCTCTCATTGCCTTGTATACCTATGTGGCTAGGGATCCAAATTAGTCTGATTTTGGGAAAGAGTTTGGTAATAAGTGATCTTATTGTATTAGGGTAGTAAGAGTAATTGTTTATGTTTGAAATGGATTTGATTGAGGAAAGGGAGTCCGAGCATATAGCAAATTTGCCGGGTGAACCAGAGCAAATTTTTATAGCTTCATGGATTGCAATTAACTCACTAGAGATTACAGAGGAGTACTGGGGGAGGAGGCCATATTTGATTATGTCAGTATTGTTGGTTACACTGTAGCTTACAGTGTCATTTGTTTTTGAGCCGTCTGTGTAAATGAATTTGTGATCGTGTAGGGAGTTTTTAATAGAGTGGAAGAGCTGGTGGTATGTTATAGGTGAAGTTGTGTTTTTGTTGTATAGGATATTTCTTTATTAAATTTATAAATTGATAATTTAAAAATATTATTTAATTTAGAAAAAACGATGTATTGTTATAAAAAAAATATGTATATTTTAAACATTTACATATTTTTGTTGACGGGATTGCGTTTTGAACCGTTTTGAAGTTTTCTTATTAGGGATTTATTTTAAAAACAAATTCATGTTAATTATATAAGGATTGCATGTTTACTATATTTTCTCATACAAGTGTGCATTTCCCCTAAATACAAATTGACAGCCCACAACCCTCTACAAAACAAAAATAAAAAAAGGTTAAGAAGCCCCGCAAATGAGTGACTAATTAGATATCCACACCCCAGTCAGAGACGCCTTTTGTAGACCACCTTCCCACCATTCCTGGCCCTGCCAACCTTCGTAAAGGCCCTGACTCACCCACCTGACCTATTGAATATCTTTATAAAAGGGTTTCCGAATCGATAAGAGTGGTAGGAGACACTACACCACACTTATACCTCTGGTAGATAGATACCTTACCTACCTCGCCTTATCGCACTCATCGGGAAAACGGAAATTGCTGTGGCAAAACCCAAACAAACCGGATGTCGGATGTACGGCCAAAAATAAAAACGAAAACTGAATGCAGCCGAAAGTCGAAAAAAGAAAATACAAGAGCTGTTTTCGCCAATGCCAAGTGCAGCGACTGATAAGAGCTCCGCTGGCTCGGAAAAACGAAACTGAAAAGCGGCAATTAAGCCGTCGAATGCGTCATGGCAGTTGCCCAGCCCACGACAACGTGTCGCACCGAGTACCAAGATCCGAGATTCGAGATCCGAGATCCAAGATCCGAAGTCCCAGAGGTTGACAAACCCAAAAGACCCACCAAAACACAGCCACGCACTCGCCCAAAAAACTTGCCCAGCCAAGTCAGCCAGTTTCATCATAATTACAGGCCCCTCTTTCGGCTCCTTACCCCTTTCCAGTACCCAAAAAAAAAAAAAATTTAAAAGGAAAAGTGTCAGAGCCATAAATGAATTGTAATGAACTTGTAATACCCTTTAATGCGATTTAATTCATTAATAAAATATTTTTCTTGTTTCTTTTTAAGAAATTACTTGAATTAGGATTTTAAAAAACTGAAATTTATGGACTTTTTTTACGGAAAAGGCTAAAATGGTTTTGCTTGATATATTCCAGACCTCACCTGTTGATTCGATGGAAAAACAAAGAATCTCACGCTTCAAATAAACATTATTTATGGAAAACATGTCTTTGTGTTTGCGGCTCACACTTGTTGCATAATATACAAGTTCAAAGAGAAGGTACAATATTTATTGATATGATATGTACATACATAAATTAAATTCCTTTAAATTTAAAAATTAACCACCCAAGAAAGGGTATATATTTATATGCCACAAAGTGTGGCAAAAAACCCTGCAATTTTTTAGCGTTCAGTTAGATTAAAAATATTATGAAATGGAAATGGTTATGCATCTTTCGGGAAAGTTTACCTCACTTAGCCGGAAAATGAGGGGCCTGTCAATTATGTCATTAATAAGGGGGAAACGCAGAGTTCAGAACAATGCGAAAAGGGAAATGCCGCAATCCAAGATTTGAGTGGATATGCAGATTGTCTCGCAGCTATAGCAGATGTATCTGCAGCCATGTCTTTGTATCTGTACCTGTAGGATTGTGCCTTTCGGGCCGTGTGATTGTTTCTCTAGTTGAAGTTGCTGTTGTTGTTGTTTTGGGCGCTGTCACGTAACGAAAGGGAAAACTCTGGCTGTCTCTTCGACTTTAACTTTGACTATAGCTTCGGCTTTAATGCTGCCTCTGCCTCAGTTTTGTTGTCGCATCGATGCGGCTGTGGGAAGTCATCGTTGTCGTCTGCAACAGCAACAGCCCAACATGCACACGAGAAGCAACATACAGTGCAACGTCTTTAGCTCCGACTATACCCCAAGGTAATCTAGCAGAAATTTCTTTAATTTCTTAACATATTTATTTTATGGAATCCCTACTGTAAATGGCTGCAATGACAGAGCACAGCGCCAACAATGGCTGCCAAGAAGACTCGCCTATGGCCAAAAGGGGGGCTCTAAAGACAGGGAAAAAGAAGGGCCCGCAGTGTCGGCCAACGTCAAAGGTAGGAAAGGTAGGAAGGCCTGCCTCCCCCTTAAAAAGTTCCAACTGGCTGCCTTCGAGACATCTTTCGAAGGGTGTCTGCTCTCATTTGCATCTCAACAGCAAAAAGTAAAAGAACATAAGCCAGCCAACCCTAGTTAAAGAGGAGAATACCTCTTTTATCACCGAAATTCAAAAAACACCGACAACCTAATTAATAAAGCCGTTTTTTTTTCGCTACAGAATGTGCAATACAGTTAGTTTTTAGTTGAGAGTCCCAGACAATTCAGTGGGAAAACTGATGTGTCGAAGAGCACATCTCCCAGAGAACAAAAAATAAACACACAGGTGAGCGACTCTACCTAATTGCATTAAGAGCTCAAAGCTGAAACTGCAACAAGCGATACAGAAAAATCAGAGCGATTCCCACAGAATCGGCGAGGCATTAGCCGAGTACACGTAATGTGATTAACACGGATTCCCCACAAACACTTGTCCATAAGATTAGAGATGGGTTTAGGTATCATGGCTTTAATATTAGAACTATCGAAGGGTCTACGTTTAATGTTCCCTAACAGAAGAAGAATTTAAGTGATGATAAGCAATAATAAATATATTCATTTGGGAAAGGTATTTATATTTCCAGTTAGAATTTAGGATAACATTTAAATCAATATCAATAATTAAAAAAAAAACATTACTCATAATAAATGACTTCAAAAATAAAAGAATAAAAAAAAAATAATGTAATCTTATATTTAAAATTGTATACTTAACATTTTGCATTAACTTTGTCTGTTTAAATAATTTTAATTGTATATTTTACTTGAAGTTGTCATCCAGTTACTACCTTTAACTAAAACACATTTCCCGTTTGTCTAAAAACACTATTTACTCATCTCTGAAATGGAAGCTTTTGCAGCTTGTTGTTGCTGCTGCTGCTGCTCTGCTGCATTCAATCAACGAGCAACGGCATTTCGAGAGCAGCGCCCGAGGCTTTGGCTTTAACGTCGGCTTCGAAGTTCGAATGCGGCGGTCAACAACACTTGCAGCGATCGGAAAATTATAAAAAAAAAATAAATAGTAAACAGCGGAGGCTGTTTGAGGAAGCCAGCTTAAAAGTGGGAAAATTGGCAGAGAGCCGGGAGAGTATGAGAGCGTGTGAAGTGAGCAGAGAAGTGCAGAGGGAGACGGCGTATCAAAGCCATTGCAGGTGTTTGCCAAACAATTGCACTCAAGCCTGGCACGCTTCTCTGCTCTCTCTCTCTCTCTCTGTCAGTACACTGGGGGAAAAATAATAACAATAATACTAAAATTAGATGCCTAAACTTTAGCCAAATTTAAGTTATATGAAAACCAAGTATCAACTTAATAGTCTGTGATATGTAAGAATAAAGCCTTGAAGAATTGTTAAATAAAGAGTACCAAAACAAAACTTACAGAAAAATGCACATACTGAATAGTTTTTTTATAAGCTTTTATTAACTCTCGTATTTCGCAACTTTCAAACAAAATGTTCACTTATCCCCTCAAATATATGTAAATATTCTTTCCTGTGCACCTGTAAATGATATAAACCCTGTCTCCATATCTTTCTCACTCCCCATATGCGGCGCAAATGGCATGTCTCTGTTGTGCTATTAACATGCTGTTAATTTGATTGAAAAATGCTTTATGGCCAATAGCCGCAGTTGGAGGCGCAGTTGTAACTTGGCCTTTGTTTTTGTTGGCCATTTTGTACGTTTTTGGTTGAGTGAAAGTGAAAATTACGAAAATTATATAGAAACCAATGTTACCGCAGCAGCAGCACCAACAGCCGCCAAAGAAAATTGGATGGAAATGATTGGGCCACAAGGAGAGACAAGCAGGAGCAGCAAAGCAGCAAACAAAACTAGCAAACAAACAACAAAAGCCAGCTGTTTGATGGTTGCACGTGCAACGGCTGCAACGACTATGGCAACTTCAAGTGGCAAGCAACTGTGGCAAGTTCAAATCGCATCAGAAGGTGCACCACATTCCTTGGCCAACATTTCTATTTGTTTTTTCCGTTGCCAAACTAGACAAGTTCTACTACTACTTCTACTTGTTGGCGCAACAACTAGTTTCTGCATTTGTTGTGGTTCTCAGTTTCCTTCTTTCGTCGTGGCTGGAGCAGCGCACACATCATTTGCAAGCCAAACGAGGAACCTGGCTAACTAACGTTGTCCCAATTTCGAGAATCCACTGTAATTGGGGACACCTGCATGCGCCAAAAATCGAGTTTTTGCAAATGTTTCGAGTTCAAGGGGAAAACCCGTTCGCAAGGCAAAAGAGATTTGCCAAAAGAAAATGCGACAAGTCCAGTCCATTCTTCCGATCATAAGTCACCCGAAAAAAACCTTTTCCCGTTTTATCCGTTACTTAGCTGTTCTGCGAAATATTTCTATTAAGTAACATATTGAAACATTAAATGAAGAAACGTTGATGAAACCCCGAATAACTTAATAATTACAACGTTATTTAAATTCATTTCATGCTCCATTAAAGCCACTTTCTAAGCAACAAAGGACTGCTTGATTTCCCCCCTTTTTTTAAATAGATTTTCCTTTTGTGCTTATCCTTTCACCTGCTCCAAGTTCCTGGCCCATAAACAAGGCCACAGCAATCCAATCAGGCGACCACCTCGAGCCCCCACAAACTCATATCGATCCGGCGAGGAAAGAAGCACCAGCAGCAGCAGCAGCTGTGGCACAAAGTCAGCGCAATAATTTGCGCAATTGAACTCATCAATTGCAGCAATTAAATGTGCCCACGGTGTTAGGAAATGGCGGGGGGTGTGAGGAGGAGATCGGGGCTGGTCCGGGACATGGTTATACAGGCAATAACGAGCTATGAATTAAGTTAGTCAAATGCAGAGAGGGGCAGCCAGTGAATGTGATATAACCACGGCAGGCGGCAGACACAACACAACAAAAACAAGGGGCAGGCAGCGAGTTAATTAAATGATTTCCAATGCTTTTCCACCGACGACGACCCCTCGCGGAACACTCACTTTCTTTGGCCTCTAGGGGAAAATCGGAAAAACTAATGGAAATAAAATGTCCGATTGAACGCTTGACTAGCACTCACTGACTATATAAATGTATATATATTTTGCAACATTTAATTGCTCAATTTATGTAAGCAAGCAAAGCAGCTCCGAGGGTCGAATTGATAACAAAAACATCATCATCATCAGTACAGAGCACAACAACTTGCTATGTTACTATATAGCCATGAAAAATAAACGAATTAATCTGTAGAGCTCTGGGTGAGAAAGGGAAAATTTCTCAGTTTCTTAAGGAGCAAATCGGTTACGTCAGAAAGTCAGTAAACTCAAGACTAAGTCGCATCACCGTTTAAATCAAATAAAACTTTTTTGCGCAGCTAAAAATTTACATAAACAAATCACGAAATCACTAGTCGCAGTATGATAGCTTATCAGCAGCCTCCATCGAGCAGACTTAATAGATACAAATTGAATTTAATGAAATGCATCCCCACCATCTTCAGGGTTGAGAGAGGAAAACTCGTGCAAAACAGAAATGTGCGGAAACAAAGCACGAAGACTCGAAAGGAAAATGTGAAAAATTGTAGAAACAAGACGAAGACTGAGTGGCAATTTAATTAAAGGAATTCACGCAGTATCTACATCTTCTCAGAGATTGCACTCAACGGCATTTCTATTCTGAAAATATATAGGGGAAAGTCAGTCGGACGGAAAATAGGGTATATAAATATATTATGTGTGTACATCTCATTCCAAAGAAGAAATCACTCTATAAGTCTTATCTGACAGTGGAAATTCGATGTACTTAACTCATCCCAGGAATTTCAAAGAATTACTTAGTATATTGATTACTTATTTTGAAAATATATTTTTAGGATTATTTTTGCGTTACATTTAAAGTAAGCCCATTTTTATGACCATTTCTTTATTCTATTTCTATTATTCCTGCTTATAGTACCTTATATCACAAATATATTCCCATTGTTTATAGCTCAATTCAGAGTAATTGTATTCAATTTTAATAAGTATAATACTAAAGAGACTACAGAGAGGATTTCAGAGTGAAAATTAACCCTTAATTTGTTTACTTGGGGCATTGTCAAGTTGGTGGAATTATCTTTCAGTTGCAGTGACTCTACTGACTGCAGTCTGAGCCAAGAGGTAAACAACAGCCCGACCAGAAGCCCGGATCCCTTTGCTTCGCAACCACCTACCATTCCATACCATTCCATCCTGTGGCCCTGTGTGGCCCTTTGTTTGTTCTGACAGGCTGTCAGTGGCCAAGATGTGGCCACACAATAATGCCAGAGATGTGGCCAAGCGAGAGCGGAGGGCCAGAAGCAGGGACACGTGACACTTGATGGGCCCAAACCGCCATACCAAGCCAGCCAAGCCAACAACTGTTTGCCTAACATTCCGCATGCTTGGCAAGTGTGTTTGTCCAGGCCTCTTGCTTATTGCAAATTTGTTAAACAAATCAACAAATGCTTGAAACCAAACTCAAAAGACTCAAGGTGAAAATAAGCAAGATGTCCCAAATGCGGCTATTTATCTTATAATTAAAGAAAGCCTATTAAGACTGTATATGTTTCAGTTACTCCAGGAGTTTTTCTTCAAATTCTTCTAGCCATGAATTTTTCTTGCCATTTTCCGTGCCAACTGGCTGACCCTGTTCTGCCAAGCAGCTTTTAGAACAACGCCAAGATGGCTCAGATTGAAACCGAAACCGGTTTCAGTCCAAAACGAAAGAAGCCAGCCAACCTGCGGTCTCGTCTCCAACTTCAGGTGCACCACCGCACCGTAAATGGCAAAAGTATGTAAGTAGGAGCTGGCAGGCCGGTAATGCTCCTCCTTCAGGAATCTGGTTTTCTGGCCAGGCACCACCGATTTCCTATATATACAAATACTCGTATAGATTTCTTACTTTCAAAATCCATGCACAACGGATTTACCATTGAAAATCGCTCGGGGGTTTCGTGAATGGTTCATCGGGTGAACTTAATAGGTCAGTTAGCAGAGCACTGAATGATTTTCTCAGATTCTTTTAACTTGAGTTGAGTCATAATCAAATTACGACGGTCATTCACTACGTGATGGATGCTGCTCGGTTGTGTTCCCGATAAAAGAACAGCAAAAACAGAAGCTGCTTATAGAGCTAATAAATAGCGATAAGCGGGTGCAGCGATAAGGAGGCGGCGGCGTCGGCAAAACTGCAGTTTCTGCATCGACCAAAACAACTTGACAGCGGGTCTATTTATAGCCAGCACAGTTAAATACCCTGTAATCACAACTGATTGCCGGGCACCCGAACTAATTGCAGTCTAGGCAATAATGGCTCTACACAGACAAAAAGACAAGTGACCAATAACGAATTATCATAAAAATTTTTCGTTTGGAATATTTACATATTTTAGTACTACAAAAATAAGATCCCTATATTCTTAAGCTTAATTCAGAGCGATATAGATATACTTTACTTTTAGCAAATATTTTAAAAATCCTAAGAAACAATTATAAATATTTTTTTAGTCCTGAATACAGCTTAAAAATTCTCCTGTTTTTCAAGTGCACATATAATTGACCTATAAGGTATTAATAAGACCGTACAGATTTCAACGGTTGGGGGGTCTATTTTTAGGCATCGGGTCACGCACTTATGCCAATTGCCACTTGGCAAACGACGGAATGTGAATTTGAATGTGGAACGCGATTTGTGCACGCCAACTAACGAAAGTGATGTCATTTGCAGAGCCATTTGTTGCCGCTTTCATTGGCACGGCAGGCTATTAATTCTGTCCACTGGGGGCCAAGTCAAGAGAGCTTCGGGGATGACCCACAAGTGGCTTCCGTCGTCAGCTAAAACGGAAACTCCCCGTACGCAACAGGTGCGTCATAAAGGACGACCCAGGAAATGGCTCTGAGCGGGCATGAGTCTTATTTTTTTCTATATGGGCTATCTTAGCTACAGTTGTTCTTTGAAAGAACTTGTAGCGAGGGAATATCACATTTAAAGGAACATTTATGGGATCTTTAAAGAACATACACAAAGCGTATAGGCATAATAAAGCAGTTCTTTGAATATGTTTAAAAGATATTAAAAATTGTAAGAACAAATGATCAATATTTAAGAATGATTTTTAAAAAAATGTATATATAAATAAAATAACAGATAATTTAACTAATTGTCAGAATTCTTTTACAAGAATATCCAAAACTAACAAAGTTCGTCTGTATTAACCGTTGGAATGTTCCATTTCCCACAGCTGACAGAGCGAGACGGGGTAAGAAGTGGTGCAAGGGAGAGGGAGCTACTAGGCTGATATGGAAAATATTAAGCAACTGATTTGACCGGTAGACGCACGCAAACATACACACACACACACACTAACGAGACTCACCTGATAATACGAATCCGACATGGTTTATGTAGTTCAGCCTGTTGAATCACTCGATGCCCTCGCTGGTCGTTGTTGTTTTTGCTGGTTTTTGTTATTATTATTATTACTCTTGTTGTTTGTGTCTTTTAGCCGTCAGTTATGGACGATTTTTGGCTTTTGATTGGCGCCGCACACACACACAGACATAGGTGCAGTTGTATGTATAAATACACGCGGCGCGTTCGCTTTTTTGTTTACTTTTCTTTGCGTTTTTGGAACTGGAATTGTTTAACACCTCAACACCTGATGCCGAACAGTATTTTCCTTTATCTCTTTTATCGAATGCGCGCTCTCATTTGATTTCCTGCGGTCGAGAAACAACAAAAATGAATAGAATTCAGTTGTTTTGGGCAGGGCAACATGCACACACATACACAACAGCACACCAACAAGTGGCAGCGCCGCAAAAGGTGAGAGAGAAGGAGTGACAGAGACGGAGAGCGTCATTTACAATTGTTGCTTTTTTTTATTGTATTCAAGGGGAACAAAGAGATGGGGCTGATTCTTCTGCTTCTTCTTGCCGCGCTTCCTCTTCTTCCCCTTCTTTCATTCCCGGTTCGCCCTCTTATTGTTGCTTGCTAAATATTATGCATATTCCAGAGACAATGGCGCCTCCTCCCCTCCCATTGAAATTGGCTCCAATTGAACGTGCTCCTTCTTCTCTTTCGCCTTCCTCTTCCTCTGGGGTTCCGCTCTTGCAATTCGTTGTATAAATAAGCTAGTCGCAAGTGCGAGGGGGAGGGGTGATGTGCAAGTGGCGGCAAAAAAGAGCAGCTCGCGCAGAGCCAAATGCGAAAAAGGAGGGGGAAAGAGAGACGAAATACCGGTTGCCGCAGCGTGTAAATGGCCACATCCGCATTTATATGCACCTTGAAATAATCGCACGGCCAAGATTGTTTAAACAAAATGTTCAGCCAGCGCACAAAAAAAACACACACTCGCACGCACACGCACGCTCACAGGGATTTATCTACTTGGACGGCATCTTCTTCATCTTTTTTTATCTTCTTTGAACAAATCTCATGTTATCTCGCTCGCACACACACACTGTCACAACACGCTCGGTCCAGATCGAAAAATTCTTGCACTGCTGCTGCGTTGTCTTCTCTCTTTTCTCTCGGTGTCCAGGTGTCTGTTGATGTTGCAAATTAGTTAGTTACCACGCACTGGGGGTTTCAAAATCAAAACGTCGGTGCGGACGCCTGCATGCACAGAATAAACACGGCTTTGTTTTTATTCGTACTTTTGTGACGATTAAAAACGAAAAATACTAACTTGGGAACGGTGTGGCCAACTGTTTTTGACGGAGAAACGGTCAGTTTAGCTTAAGAGCAGTGTGGCCAGACTAGCGGCTATGAAAATGTTATCGATTTAGACTCCAGCGAAGACTCGAACCATCTCTCTTTTAATTTCTCATAACCAGTGTGACCAAAAAAATGAAGGAAAAGCCATGAAACGCCATGAAAATGTACCTTTTATGGCGTTTAAGGTTTTTCTAAGAAAAATTTTCTTTGGTCACACTGGACAGCTGTTTGTAAACAAATTTGTTAAGGGGGGGGGTAAGGTTAATTCGGTGCAAAAAAGGCCACTTTTCAAAAAATTATTGTGGCGGAACGGCTAAAGTTAGCTTAATGAATTAAATACCATATAATAACACAACATTTGAATAATTTTTGTAAAATTTTGTATTGAAAAATATTTCGAAGTAGAGAAGTTATAGGGAATCTCCAGAGTCGCCTCCAAAAAAAGTTGTTTTGCGGTGTACATCCTAACAGTCCACAGGATCATCCGATTTAAAAAAAATTATACCTCATTCGTTAAAGGATAAGTGTCCCGAGGTATTCACGAAGCGTTTTTTTTTTTTTTTTAGTTTTATTGTGATTTTTTAGGAAATTTGAAAGTCAAAAACCCGATTTTTGACTAAAAAAAAAAGTTATTTCTTAATTTAAAAATATATACAAATTAAAAATTAAAAAAAGGCCGACGTGAATACCTGAGGAATTAGTTAAAAAATGTGTGTGCCAAATTTCAAATCGATCGGTCCAGTAGTTTTTCTGTAATCGTGTACACCGATTTGAAAAATTGAATTTTTCAGGAGAGCGCTTTAAACTTTGTGATTCCCATGCATTGAACACCAACCGACCTTCGTTCAACTCCGCATAACTTCGTCAATTTCACTCTGATCGATGTTGGACACAATATTCTTAAGATGTTAAACTTTAAAAACAAAAAATAAAAAAAAATTTACGAAAAAAAAAATTAAGGTATTTAATCCTTTAATCAATAGCATTAAAATGTCCTTTGTGTTAAATCCCACTTTATGGACTTCGCCTTGACAGCCCTGGTCAATGCCACTTTTTTCTTTCAACTTTCCCTCCAATAGGATTTTCGTCGTCACAGTACTAGGCTTTATATTTTATTATTTAATTAATTGTTAATTGTTGTTATTTGTATAATTTCCTTCAAGACTAAACGGCTGGCTTTTTGGGCAGGGAGCCGAACGCAGAGATGACGGTTCCCTTAGTGCCCGTGACTGTCGTGGTCAGGGCCGGCAGCGTGGGCTTCACCACGGTTGAAGACGAAGCCGGCTGATCCCATTTCGCCGCTACCTCACCGACGCTAATTTACCGACGCTCAATTTTAAGATTTTGAAATTGTAGAAAATAATTATTAATTTATTTACAACTTCCGCTCAATTACTTAGATGTATGGATATTATTTTAATGTCATCGTAGGGCTTGTCCGTCTTGGGATTTGCCTTTGAATTGCATATGTTGAGAACCACCTCCATGCCACGAAACACGCGTCCGAAAACCGTGTGCTTATTGTCAAGCCAAGGCTGGAAATGATTAATTTTAACTTGTATTCCTTTTTAAAATTATAAACAACTCACCGTGGGCAGAACTGTTATAAAGAACTGACTGCCATTGGTGTTGGGACCCGCATTCGCCATGCTAACCGTGTAGGGACGATCATGCTTCAAACTCGGCACGAATTCGTCCTTGAAATCATGTCCCCAAATGGATTTTCCGCCAGTGCCAGTGCCCGTAGGATCGCCCGTTTGCACCATAAAGCCCTTGATCACTCGATGGAATATGTGACCATTATAGTAGCTAGAGAAATTTCATGATTAAAATTAGTAGTCGAAATGTTTAACTGAAAGTCTTACCCATTCTTGGCATGAACACAAAAGTTTTCCACGGTTTTTGGCACCTCCTTGAAGAACAGTTTCATATGAACATCACCTTTGGTGGTGTGCAAGACCACATTTTCATAAATACGTTGAACAACTAAAATGATTTAAGCAATTTACATTAAATATACGAACAATCTTAAAACGTAAGACACTGAACCTTCGTCTTGAAAGTGTTGGCGTGGCAGGAAAAAGTGGTTAGTAGCAGGTTAGTAATGGTTAAGAACAAAAATAAGTGAATTTCCAATTACCTGTGGCCTCTGGAACAGCGATAATATCCTCTTTGGAAGGCTTCTCGTTGAATATATCACGATCGACATCCTGCAGGTCCGAGGGCAATCTTCGGCTGAACAAGTAGAAGCGATTTTTCCTAATTTTTAAACAATTCAAATTATTAAATTGAAGTTTAAACAGAATAATTACTCAAACCTACTTGTAGGCCGTGCAAAATGCCGTGGGATCGTTTAAAATATTCTGTAGGGCCGGATTCTCGCTCGCCTCCTGTTCGAGCGTTATGGCTGCCTTTTGCCTTTTGATTCTTCCCTGGAAAAGTGCCACCTGCAGTGGTCGTATGTTGTCCGTTTTCCCCAATATAGTGACGCAGCGATTCGTTACCACATTGATCACCTTGATGCCCAGCATGGTGGGATAGAGTATAAAGTGGCCAGTGCTATCAAACAGTATATTGAGGGTTGTGTTTTGAGCGGTCTTTTCCAGATCCCTTTCAGCTGCCATTCTACCAAAGGAATCTCATAAATATACATTCAATTAAAAACTACAAGCTTTAATACCTTCGGCCAAACTCCATGTTGGGCAGGGCGTGCTGGGTCTGCTGCATTTGCGTGTATGTGGAGAGCGCCTCATCAAATACCCGGATCATTTTGCCCGTATTGAACTGAAAGACTCGAACTTTGCGATCTGTGGAAATGGCAGCAAAGCGCTTTCCATCTGGCGAGGCTGCAAGACCCGTGACCTGGGTCTTTTGCTTGGCAAATTCAAACAGACCTGGAAAAAAGGAAATTAAATTCGAGTAAAGGTAAAGTAATACTGAAAAGGAACCTTACTCGTGTCTAATTTAGAGTCAAAGTTCACCAGTCGCTGGGGAAACTTGTAATCGTGCTTGGAGTTTTGCCAATACTCCAAGATGCCGTTGCGATCCACTGAGATTACAGTATCCATGGCCACATTCAAGCACATGGCCAGCACTGGCGCCGAGTGGAGTTTCTCCAGTGTATGTAGCACCTCGCCGCCTCCTTGTCCGTCGTAAATGTGAATGCAGCTGGACTCTGAATCCGCTCTAGAAAGGGATGATGCATCAAATTTAGGTTGTAACCAATTTTCGGCCTACTTACATGGCCAATGCTTGGACAGCATCTCCTGGACCACTTATCCACTCACTGCACTGTGGTGTGTAGCCCAACCGTATAATGTTGATCATGTCAAAGTTGACCACATCGAAGACCTTGGCTGTTTGATCTGTGGACGCCGAGCAGAGCAGCGTGCCGCTGTCATTGGTGGTCAGCGATTTGATGGGCACTAAATATGACATTATTAATGATTGGTTAGCAAAAGGTAAAGCTAGCACCCACCTAGATGGCTGCGAAAGTGCTTGACAAACTCGATGCCCAGCTCGCCCTTCTTCCAGAACTTGATGTGTCCATCCAGACTGGCGGTCACCACGAATTCCGTTCGTGTGCACACCAAATGCGTGATGACATCGCGATGCATGTAGCTCCGCTCGTAGCTCTCGGCGTTGGGCAGGTTCTCCAGGAAGATGTGCTCGTAGGGCAGCACTGTAATTGTTTAGGGGTTAATATAATGCGTAAATATGCTTATTTGCTGACTTTTACCCTTTTTCTTCTTGGCCGGCACAGGGGCGCTTTGCTCCGAAGGCATTGGTCCTATCCAGGCATCATCTTCGCCCTCTCCCTCGGCGTCTGCCGGTGCTCCCGCCTCAGGTTCCTCCTCCTCTGCTGGCGCACTGCGCTTAAGATCCTCCTTGTCGCCTTTTTCACTCATTTCGTGTGGAATAACAAACAATAAACACACGGAATGTGAGATTTTTACCGCCGTTTGCGGACCAGGGCTGCAAAACCGCTATAATCAGCTGTGCATGGAGTGTGAAAATATCGATAATACTATTATGATACTAGCGCATTAATTATAGCCGTATGACACTGGCGCAGTATAATTACTTCATTAAAGATTTGACAGCGCTATAGCGTTTTACACAAGTGCGAGCAAGACAACTATATTCCACTTTAATGCATCATTGTAGCGAAAATCGATTGATGTAAATAGAATATACTGTATTAGCCATTTCTTTAGAGGGCGAAACTCAAAGTAATATTAAATAAATAACAAATTAATGATTTTATTAAAAAGCTTTTAAAAATAAGATAAGGTTTACGTATTTAATTTTTTTAAGTTTTGTTTTTTGAGTTTAGATTTATTAGTAATTTTTAATTAAAGATTAAATAATTTAAAATTAATAATGTGGATATTATCGTAATGGTGGAAAATAGATAGTTTCGATGTCTATATGTTTCGATATTATAGGTTTCGATAACCCGAGCTGTCAAAAACATGCACAAATGAAGTCCTTTGAAAATTTTTCACAATAGGAAAGTGGAAAGAATTACGGAAGACCAAACGCCATTAAACTAAAAAAAAGAAAATATAAAGAAACCCTTAAAAGCCAGAACTTCACCCTTCGCTAATATACGCCTATATTTTCAAGTGTGGCTTATTAACAACTATTGAAAGGTAATTTGCGAAAATAGTATTCATGACGCCAGTGCAAAAAAAGAATCTACAATTTTCTAACATAAGAATATATCTTATTACCGTGACAACTCAGAAAACGACCGAAATACTCCTCCAATTTCAAATCTGAGAGCGTTTCCCGCCAGGGCTGCATCTGCGCCCGCGGTCAGCTGTTCCATGGCCAGTGGTGAATGGCGATTCTCAGGTGAATGGTTGCAATATTCACACAAATTGCAAACACAACAAGGAGATTTAAACAAATTAATTGTATATAAAAGTACAAGCGCAGCGATGCAGAACATATCGGATGAGGAGGGCGTCGCGCCCAGCCGAACGGCGGGGGGCGTGGCCGCCGCAGCAGCAGCGGATGGCGATGACGGCGGAGGAAACGTAGGTGGCGGCGGTAGCGGCGGCGGTGGCGGTGGCGGCGGCATCATTGTTTTGAGAGCAGCGCTGGGAGAGACTGAGACGAGAGCGGTAATCAATAAATGGCGGGTACGCGAGGGACAGTTCGTGTCGGCCGCGCAAATTCTGTTTCTCTACCAGCCAGTGGGCGAGGACGGAAAGCCCGGGAAATCGGGCGACTCGGCGGTCCAGAAGTACAAGTCCCAGCGCGCCGGGGTGGTGAAGAAGCGCCTCCGCAAGGATGGGGAGCTGCTGTCAAAGGGGTGAGTTTTTCTGTGGTCTTTGGGTGCCGCTGGGATGTGCGTGGGAGCATGGGTGTTGAATGCAATTATGCAGCCGTATACACACGAACTGAGCCTACCTTCCCTTCCCGCCTTTTAGGGATGCCATTCTGGAGTTGTCGGAGTGCATACACACCACGGTAATCAAGGACATGTGCGCGGACTGCGGTGCCGACTTGCGTCAGAACGAGAATGTGAGTAAATACACGGCATATCTACCACCACCGGCTGGCTGTTGTTCGTCAACCAGTGCATACCTACCATTTCTGTTGCAGGGCCAAACGTCGGAGGCGTCGGTGCCCATGGTGCATACAATGCCCGATCTGAAGGTCACCCAAAAGCTGGCCCAGAAGCTCGGCCATGACGATACCCGGCGCTTGCTGGCCGATCGGAAGCTGGTGCTGCTGGTCGATCTCGATCAGACGGTGATCCACACCACCAATGACACGGTGCCGAACAACATCAAGGGCATCTACCACTTTCAGCTGTACGGACCCCAATCGCCGTGGTATCACACGCGCCTGCGCCCAGGCACGTCCGAGTTCCTGGAGCGCATGTCCCAGCTGTATGAGCTGCACATCTGCACTTTCGGAGCGCGCAACTACGCACACATGATAGCCCAGCTCCTGGACCCGGAGGGCAAGTTCTTCTCGCACCGGATCCTGTCCAGGGATGAGTGTTTCAATGCCACCAGCAAGACGGATAACCTAAAGTAAGGACTTGTCCTCTTCTTTTACATTTCTTTAACCAGAAAAACTCCTTGAATTTTAGAGCTCTATTTCCCAACGGGGATTCCATGGTGTGCATCATTGACGACCGGGAGGATGTGTGGAATATGGCCTCCAATTTGATTCAAGTGAAACCCTACCACTTCTTTCAGCACACGGGCGATATTAATGCCCCGCCGGGCTTGTCCAAGCACGAGTTGGACGGCGAAGGCGTTGACTTCAAAGGTGGGTTAGCTATTCCACCAATTTCCATATCTCTACAACTTTCAAAGTTCTTGCAGAGATTACCGAGAAGAAGGAAGACAAAGACAAAGTCGAGTCCAGCAGTGAAGCAAAGCCCGAAGACACAGAAAAGGGTGATAATACGGTCTCAAGCACAAGCAAAGACGATGAGGGAGGAGACAATGAGGAGTCAGTGGATACATTTGAACTAGAGGGCGGCGAAGCCAAGGACCCCGAAGTTTCAAATTCCTCAAACACCACAGAGACACCCAAGGAGCCGAGTGACAAGCTGAATGGCAAGACTTCCTCCAAGGAGGAGATAGCGGTCATAGAAGACAGCTCTCCGGGCTCACCGGATGCGGAAAAGCCGGCCAGCGAGGGCGAAGACGTAGTCGTTATTGACGAAAATTCCAAGGATAGCACAAAGGCCGACGTCACGGCAATGGAAGTCACGCCGCCCGAAGAAACAGAGGTGGCTGTGGCATCTTCCACCAGTTCGACTGAGGAAAACAGCCCAAAGGCTAAAGCAGAAGATCTAGCCTCCACGTCAAAAAGCACGCCACCAAACGAGGGGCAAAAGCAAATCGAAATCGAGGATCCTGACGACTACCTGCTCTACTTGGAGGTCATACTGCGCAACATTCACAAAAGATTCTATGCCATCTACGACGAGACCACAGAAATTCCCGATCTCAAGATCATCGTTCCCAAGATCCGATGTGAGGTGTTGCGCGGCCAGAACCTGGTGTTCTCCGGGCTGGTGCCCACGCAGATGAAGATGGAACAGTCTCGGGCCTACTTCATTGCCAAGAGTCTGGGGGCCGAGGTACAGCCAAACATCGGCAAGGGAATCACGCATCTGGTGGCGGTAAATGCCGGCACCTACAAGGTGAACGCGGCCAAGAAGGAGGCCAACATCAAGGTAGTCAATGCCAATTGGTTGTGGACCTGCGCCGAGCGCTGGGAGCACGTGGAGGAGAAGCTCTTTCCGCTGGACCGCAAGGTGCGCAACAAGGGCCGCCAGCCACCCGCCCACTGTCACAGTCCCGAGCACGTGGTGAACTACAGCGAGCGGTCCGAGATCTCTCCCTCGAGCAGCAAGCAGCAGGAGGAGCAGAGCGGAAACTTCCGCGAGACCCTCAACCCGCTGCTGGTCTTCACCAATGCGGACATTGAGTCTATGAACAAGGACTACGAGACATTCTTCGAATCAGACTCGTCCAGCGACGAGGGGCCAGTCAACTTTGGTAAGCATGTGGAAAAGTGCTGACAATGCTAATTACATTCATGCTCGTGCACATTCTTTCGATGCTAATTAATACTTACTGATGTGCCTTCTAGAAAATCCACCCATGGACAAGAAGCTGTTGAAGCGAAAGCGAGAAGATGACAATTCCAACAGGGCCCACGACTTCTTTACGCGTGCGGAGGATGTAATGATTGGGGCGCCGAACATCATAGACTTTGACAAGAGCTCAAACGAGGAGGGAGATGACAATAACGAGGAGGAGGAGGAAGAGGATGACGACGACGAGATGCCCAGCGCCAAGTTTCGACGAGGTATAAATTTCCAAAAAGCTGGCTTAAGCCACAAATTGAAAAAAAATTTGTTTTTCCAGGGGAAGATGTACCGTCCGACTTGGAGTTTGGCTCCGATTCGAATAGCGACAACAACCCAGAGGATGAGGACGACGGCGAATGGAACATGATGGGCGCTGCCCTGGAGAGGGAGTTCCTCGGCCTGGAAGATTAACTTCTTTGCGAACTCCGAGTACGCTTACGCTTAAGAACAGTACTGTGTGTATTAGGTGTTAATATGTACTTTTAAAGTAGCCTGTAAGAAGAGATCGCACACCCAATCGCAGCGAGTCCCCCGGAGCCAAGACCTCTCTCAATCTGATCTGATGTAAATTGAAGCCTACTGTAAATGTTTTACAAATAAATTCCGTCACAGCGGACTAGCGTCTAGTGTTTAATTTAAAATTTAACAACCAATGTACACCACACCAGTAGTAGTTGTTTATTGTTTATTGTTTGCGTTGTGTTTGTAATACAAATTCACATTAAACTTGAACAGATATACCAGTAATTCCCAGCTGAAGTTTCACTCTTCGCTAAGTCTTGCTGAGCGCCGCTCGCTGCTCCTTGAAGCGGCTGACCCGCTTCTTGGGCGTGTGCGCGTCAATGAACTTGCCCTTGGGCAGGGGCTCCGGGGCCGTGGGCTCCTCCTTCTCGACCAGATCGTGCATGACCTTTTGATAGGCGCTCATGTCCCGCAGGTCGTCGTCCAAGGTGCGCTCCTTCTTTCGCTGCTTTCGGCCCTTCTTGCCCTTTTTTGCCTGCTGGTTGAAGTTGACACGAGGCTCCATTTCCACAGCTGATTTATTTCGGAGTATGGACTTGGTGGTGGACTCGGAGTCGGTGGATTCACCTCCCTGTGAAGCAATTGGCTTAGAGAACTGGAAATAGAAAAGGGAATTTATATATTCTTTATCATTGATTTAAGTGCGACGATCTTACCTCACTTCTTGGATCCTCGTAGGCTGACCCGCGGGCAGCCTCGCTCATTATGGGCACTTTAACCTCTTCCTCGCCCTCGAAGCCGTTTACATAAATGGGAAACGACGATTGATTCACTTGGGCCAAATCCTTTTCGTATTTCTTATAGAAATCCGCGGGGTTTCCAGGTGTGTCGGCACCACCCTCCTCCTGATCATCACTTTTGTGTGTAGAAGGCAGTGCATCGGAATGTTTGAAACTAATGTGTAAAGTGTTAATCCTTCCGGTTGATGCCTCCAGAATCTGATTGAGCAAATCAAAGTCCTGTACACTCTGATTCTCCTTGACAAACTCGATATTTCTTTGCACCTTTTGCAGGATATCTTCATTAGTTGATTTTGATGGATTTGGCTTCTTTTCGGAGGCGGGTTGGGTAGTCAAGGGCTCATCTAGCTTTATGACATCCCTGGAGTTTTTCCTGGCATTGGGCAGCATTTCAGCTACGGTATCCTCGCGCCGGAACTCCAGCTTTTCATCCGAAAGGGCAAAAGATATGCGACGGGTCTTGGTGCCATTTTCAGGTACTATTTCAGACACAGCTTTAATTTCTGCTTTCGGAAGCTCGTTAGCCACAGTTTCCTCGCTGTCTTCAGGTACTTTATGAGTCTCTTCAACCGTTTCGTCTGGTTCCCCATCTTCCCCGCTGTCCTCCAGTTCCTGCTCGAATATCATGTCCTGAAGATCGTCCTCCAGCACCACCACAACATTCATCAAGTGAATCAGTTCGTCGCTGATAAAGTTGGCCTTTTGTATCCTGCGCATCTTGGCCTTTAGGATATTAAGTTGGTCTCTGAGAAACGCTTGCCGCTCTTCGCTGGGCAGCAGAGAGATTTGCTCTCTTATAGTCTTTACCTCCTCCACTTGGGTCACTTCTTCATCATCATCTTCATTATCATCTTCCCCTTCTGTGGTTTGTTTTTCACCACCAACGCGTTTTTTTGGCAATGGTGTGTCCATTTCACCGGACATTAGTTGACGAACTAGATTATCTGTGCTTTTCAGGCTCTCTTCTGCTTCGGAACTGAGTTCTTCAGTTTCGTTTTGCTCTTGGGCTTCCAGCTTCTCCCAGAGCTGCGATTCCTGATCATCGGTTAGGGTTTGGGGGATGGGCTTCTCTGTGGGTCTCGTGGGTTCTTTCTCCCCGTTCAGCAGGTCTTCGAGCATATCTTCGTTAATATCGTCGGGGTCCAGACCCAGTTCCTCCATCATCTCGCGCTCTTCCAGCTTCTTGAGCACTTCGTTGTCCCCTTTCTGGGGTTCCGCCTGACGTTTCAGGCGCTCCTCTTGCTTCTGTTGACGCACCCGCTCTTTATGCTCCGCCATCCACTTGTTATGTGACTCCTCGTTGAAATCTTCCACAATCTCCACCTGATCGCCACTGGGAACAGCACCCTCCTCGAGCGGGGTCTTGAGTTTGTTTCTGTTAAAACAAACGTAAACATTATACTCTTTCCATTGTTTGTGAACGAATAAACAACTCACTGCCAGAGATCAGCTTCGGTTTCCAGCTGTTTCAGGCTTTCCTCGGCGAGTTTTATGCGATGGCGACATATTTCCTTGGCCTTGTGGGCGGAGCAGGCCGAGAAGTAGCCCTCGTAGTGGCCCACCAGCAGCTCGTTGGTGTGGATCAGCTCGCCGGGCATTAGTGCCTTCTTGCCGATGGGAACCATGATGTCCACGCTCAGTTTCTGGGAGAACAAGTCCAGGTTTCGGATGGTGCTTTCGTTGTCACTCTTGAAGGCCTGCCAGCGCTCTGTATGGTAGGCATTTTTGTCGATCGCCTGTCCCAATGGTTTTTGTCTAATGTTAATATTTAAATGTATTTAAAAACAATAATAATTACCTGCCGCAGAATATCCTCACGCTGCCGGTTCATTGTTATTGTTTGGCATAGAGCTGGCAAAAGATTGATGAAAAGCTAGGTGCTATCGATAGCCTAAGATATCGATATAGTTGTTTCGCATCACTAATAAATGGTTAATATTTAAAATTTAAAATTTAAGATTTAAAACCTTTATAAACAAAGAAGTTTTAAATTTTAAAAGTGTTAAATTCAGTAGGCGGATTTATTAACTTAATAGCAACTAACACAGAAACTTTTTCCGAATTAATACCTTGATTGCGCGCTAAAATAGATATATAAAATTAAAAAGATCAATAGGTTTTTTATATTTTATGTTAATTTTAAGTAATTTATATTCTGGGTATTCCCTTGGCAACTGAATCACCAAAACTATCGACGATGTACTGCGATAGTTAGTCGTTATTTTCAACTGAAAACGGTTGTTTCCATACAAACTACTGAAAATATCAGCTATCTCGAAATATCACCGATATTTTCAGACAACAATCACAATAAATATCCGACATTTTCAGCTAACTATCGCGATATATCGCCGATATTTTCAGTAATTCTGTCATCAAGGGAATACTTTTTAATAATTTTTACTTTAAATTTAGCTATTTATAAAAGAAACTAGGTTAATTATATTTTATCTAAGTAGTAATTTCAGAACTTTTACTGTTATGTTTGAACTCAATTAATACATTTTTGTTTTATTTATTTTAACAAAAATATTTCAAATTATTTTTCAAAATCTGAAAAACAAAATCAAACCAGAACCTGCAATTTCATCATTCAGACCAATCAGAATAGCGCACAAAAATAGCTTTTGCTTTAATCATATTTACCCAACTCTCTGAAATAAACCAATAAACACCAAAAAGCTTTCGTTGGACAAACAATTAGATAACCAGAATGTGGGGGCTCCCCCACCAGGTTGCAAAGTGCTCCATATGTCCGATAATAAATCAGCTCTTTACGATCCCGGGAACAGCCAATTTCCATTCGTAGATAACACCATATGTTGGCGGCACTCCTGATAAGCACACTTCTGGTTTCTGTGAAGCGAATGCAAGACTTGCCAGCCTTAATTACTAATTTATAATTCGATTCATTTGAACTTTATTGGGTTTCCGGCATTTACTACACACACAAGCTCACTCAGTGATTAAAAAGGCTTCCCCGATTTACACCAGGTTGCACTACGACGCACTACTGCCTGGACTAAGTCACAGATTGCTTTTGATTGGGGTGGGGGCGGGAGGCGCTTATACAGTTTAACTTCTACTTCACATTTAGATTTCGACTCGCACGACATGGGTGCGGACATGGTTCTTCGTTGAAACAGTATATACAAAATATACAGGGATAAAGCTATTATAGTGATTTACTTCGCCTTTACTTGCGCTGCGAATTGGAAGCTGAGCTCCCGAGCGCGGGAAAGTTCTTTTTTAGCTCGTGCACTTGCTGATGGCCTTCCAAATCTTGTGCGATGAGAATCTGCTTGCAGACCTTGCAAACCTCCAGGCTGGGCACGGACTTGAGCTGCGATGGCGATAAGCTGTTCAGATGCTGCTTGTGCACTAGATAAAGCTCCTAAATAAAAAACATTCAAGGTTAATTACCGAGATGCATAGCTTTGTATTTTGAAACGCTTACCTGTTGCTTGCTTATGTCGGGCAGCATGGCCAAGAGCTCGGGGAAGAGCTTGTAGAACGAGCTCAGCATGGCGCACTGGCAGTGCTCATAGTACGCCTGACCTGTGCAGGAGCCATCCCGGAATTTGGTCGAGAGCAGGCGAAATTCGTTAAGAGCCTCTGGTGTTTTGAGTATTTCAATAAACTGGTCCACCAATTTCTGAAGCAAGGATAACCAAATATGAGTTATGTTATTGTTTATAATTTTCCTAAATGTATTATTAAAACTCACCTGATTCCTGAAGCCAGTATCTGGTGGATCAGTGTACGTGTAGGGGCTAGGCACAATGTTGTAGGTCTCACCCATCGAGCTGGTGAACGTCAGGTTGTTGGGCAGCTTGGCCACCGAGTTGACAGTCACATTGGACATGAATCCAGGCGGTGGTCTCAGTGGTCCGCCGGAACCCAAGCCAGGTGGATTACGTACCGGCGTCGATGGGGTACCATTGGCAGATGCTTTTTGTTCGTTGTTATTGTTCTTCTCTTTTTGTTTGGCCGCCGCCGGCGCCTTGGGTTGATTTTCCTGGTTGCTCTTTTTATCCTTTGCCTTTTTATCTTTTTTATTGCCCTGCTGTTCGGCCACATTGTTATTGCTCGCCTTGGTTGCCGGCTTGGCAGAGGTCGTGGGCAGGACAGGAGCCGGGGCCACCTTAGCCTTGCGATTTTCCAGCTCACGCTGCTTCTTCTCGGACACCGGCTTGGCCCAGTTCAAGGCAGCAGATCCATTAACAGGCTTCGAGACATTTGCCCTGCCAAAACTAGCACTGGAGCTTGCACTCGGTCCCAGGGTGGGAAACTCTGCGGCGGTAAGTTTGGGAGCACTCTTCTTCAAGGCCTCCTGACGAGCCTTTGCCTCGTTCTCTTCTTGTTGTACCATTTGGAGCTTCTGGAAGGTGGTCGGGTTGGCCACCGACACATAATCATCGACCAGCGTTCGGTGCTTGGCCGAGACATTCGTCATGGGCATTCCTGAGCCGCTGGGCAACATGTCCTCCTCCAGGTTGCGTAGATTCTTCTTGTTTCCCTTGCCCGGCAGGGCAGGGAAGTCCATTTGTGGAGGAGCTGCTTTTTTGGACGAAGCTGCCGAAGCTCCGGCTGCCGGTCGATTGGACACGTGCAGGAGCATTCCATTGCTTGGCGCTGCAGCTCGGACAGCTGAACTGGCTCCACTGGTGGGCTTTTTGAATACAGCAGCCACGGGATGCTGGGACTGGGCGGCTCTGGTAAAGAGACTACTGCCAGTTGGGCCACCGCCCACAACTCCCCCGTTTCCACCACCCAGGGCTGGGAAGTTCTCTTTGGTCCGGGCAAGTCCCGAGGTCCCGCTGAGATTGCGCATCGAGGGCGGCGGTGGTCTCACCAAGGACACGCTCGGAGCAGTGGAGGCACCTCGCAAAGTGGGAAACTGCTCCTCGTTGTCGGCATCTATGCTCACTTGACGCTGGGTGCTTGTCGACGGGAGCTCGTCCAGGTAATCGCTGTGCTCATCGTTCCTGGAATAGTTTTCCCAAGTTCAATTAAGAGTCTTTAGGATGGAATTTCTACTAACTTACCTTGCTCTCATGTTGGCTATGCCCTGTTCCGTCTGACCGCTGCGTCCGCGTGGTCCCAAGGTTATCTCCAGCTGCAGGGTGCGAGTCTGCTTGGCCTGCTGCTTGTTCAGCGACTTGCCGTGCACGTTGGCCACGTGCACTTTGTACGCAATCTCGTTGTGGAAGGCGCCCACAAACTGCACCGTGGCACACTTGCCCTCCTCGCAGAGGAAGTGCTCCTGCCGGAAGTGATCTGCCAAGTCGGCATAATCGTTGTAGAACTCATTGCAGCCGTCAGCGTCGCAGAAGTGGCAGAAGTAATGCTCGCGGCGCAAATGACGGAACAGCTCATCCCTGTCCACATAACGCTTCTTGCAGTACTCGCACAGTGGATGACCGCGATGCGAGCGATTGTCCGGATCGCCCTTGGTGTTGTGCAGCTGCAGCTCCTGCTGTGTGTAGCAGCGGCGCTCGAAGGTGAAGATCTTCAGCGTCTCCACGCAGAGGTCGCAGTAGTGCAGGCTGTGCTCGCTGCGCACATGGTTGCGCAGGCCCTGGAACGTTCGGTACGGCGGCACATCGCACCTAGAGGGTTTCAACGTCGAGGATGAGTCACAATACAAGTAACCTGAGTGTCTGGCGGGTATAATTACTTGGGACAGGGATGGTCGAGGAGCTTGAAGAACTTCTGCTGAATCTCGGCGCTGCAGAAACCGATGCGGTACTTCTTGCTGTAGAAATCGGAGCGGTTGTTGGCCTCCAGTTCGCGGTAGGGCAGCTTCTCCAGCGTAAACAAAACCTGCGGAAAGGCTCCGTATTTATTTTGGCTTCTTGATCGCTAGCCAGTGGACTCACCTTGGACAGGACATGACGACAGATGGGACACTCGTTCTGCTGGCACAGGACGCGCATACGTGTGGAGCACTCGTAGCAGACCGGATGGTCGCAGTCGCCAATGGAGTAGATGTCCACGTTCTTGAAGCACACCACACAGGCGTTATCGTCGTTGCCCACTTGGTAGTCGGTGGTCTCCGGCTTGACCCCGGCACTCTCCGTTGAGCCGGCAGCGGCTCCGGGACGTGGACGGCGATGGTGCGACGACCTGGCACCGGACCTGGTCTTCACGTTCTGCATTCTCTCACTCTCTCTCTCAAGCGCAGCGACGGGAAAGGGGAAAATTACTTGTTGCCAAGGGCGCAGTGAAATCGCTGTGAAAACGGTGTGCAGCCGTGTTCCCCGCAGAATAAACAAAGGGCTTTCGGATACCCGCAACTTCTCGGCCCGCGACGGAGCAGTATTCTGGCAAAATCAAGCAATTAAATGGAATATTTGCAACGCCAACACGTTGTCTTTGGTTTTTTTTCGAACAAAAAGTGTAAGCTGTGTTTCACATATGAGAAAAATACCACGAAAGTGGGCACAAGACAGTGTGGCCAGATGAAATATCCCCCTAAAAAATCCAGTTTACCACCTAAATTTAAAAAATCAGTTAATTTCAAAAATATAAAGAAGAAACGTCTTATTGTTACTTTATAATAATGTTTTTTTTTTTATACATATGCATCGGTTTGGAAACCTCTTCGTTCACAAAAAGTTTCTACATTTGTTTAGTTAGTTCAAAAGTTGTTGCAATTTTTGGATAAATCAATACATACAAGTAGTCTTAATACAAGTTAAAAAAAACCCCTAAACTTTCACTCTACAAATTCTTCCCCCCTAAAATTCCCCCTAGGACACTAAAAAACCCCTAAATCTAGGGGGGAAGACCCCCCGCCACGGAACACTGCCAAAAGATAAGATAAAGCCATGACACGAAAAGTGAGAAACGTGGCTATTCCTGGCCAAATTTCAGGAAAATGTGAATTACAGTGCTGAATAAACGGCTTTTCGAATTTCGAAACAGCGGACAAAACCAAAATCTGTAAAGTTCTTTAAATTTTACCGTTAAAAACTGTGAAATTTGTAATTTAATTTGTCATAAAAGCAATTGTGTAATATGTTCTCACCAAGGTCATTTAATTATACAAAAGTTTTCGTTAAATTATAAATTTAGAAACCATTTTACAAAGGAATTCACACCGAATAAAAGTTTTTAATATCGAAATCGGACGTATAAGCTACTAGATGAGTTAATAAACAAATTTCTGTAGGAAATGCGTACAACCCCTTGTTGGGTTTTGTAATTTGAAACTTCTGCAATAGTAAGGCTCCCTTTTAAATACTTCCCAAACTCATAAAAAACAAACATTTGACTTTTCGAATGCATGTATTTCATGCCCTTGAGTTGCGACTACATGATTGGACTAATTAATCGTTTCAATGGAAGCTTAATATTCCGCTCAATATTCCTTTAGCTGGTTTATGCCTTCGGTGTCCTTGGGGACTTCTTGAAGCGCCTGCCATACTGGTTGTAGCCATAGGGATCCACCAGGTTGTTGGGCCTGCCCCTCAGTTGCTGGGTGATCAGTGCCTGCTGCTGCTGCTCATTCTGCTGATCCTTCTGTTGCTGGTTAAGATTCTGCTGCTGGTTTAGATTCTGCTGCTGCTGCTGGTTAAGGTTTTGCTGCTGTTGCTGCTGCTGCGCTTGCTGAGCCGTGAGATTGCTACCAAATTGCTGTCCCGGCTGGCCATATTGTCCGGCGTACTGTCCGGCCAAATTGCCGGAATGCAACTGGTTGAAAGGCTGATCGGGCTGATATTGCCCGGAGTTCTGTTGCTGCTGGAAGTTACGTTGCTGCTGCTGCTGCTGTTGCTGCAGCGGGTTCAGAGGCTGCTGCCCCTGGCCTGGGATCTGGGGACGAAAGGGAGCGTTGGGCAGCGGAGGCGGCAGTTGGCGGAAGGGCGTCTGATATGGATTCAGATTGGGATTGATGACACCACCGGCCTGTTGATAAGGCTGGGCGCCTAGAAAGTACTGAGGAGTGGCTGGTATTCCGGTGCCTTCTGCGCGGAATCCATTCTCGTCGGCAATGTAACGGACGGTGATGGGAGTGCCTTCCGGCGAGGTGTAAGAATAAGAGCCCTGGATGACCTGGAACAGGATAGGTAACATGGTTTAAAATTAATCCATCCAAATTCAAATTTCTTGGTATCCTCAACAGGTTTCTACTCACCTGTGCCTCTACCCCTTCGCCGTATCCCAAGTTCTTGACATATCCCTGGGCCTGGGCAGTGGTTCCATCGGCGGATGAGTAACCGTAGGAGAAGCTCCCATCCAGATTGAGTTCGTTCTGGTAGGCCGTGATGGGTACATAGTTCTGTTGCTGATACTGATTGTAGCGCGTGTAGGGATTCTGCAGTCCGGCTCCAGTTAATGGCGAAGCCAAAGGATTCCCGAGTGGATTTAAAGGATTCCTCTGTGCCGGAAATAATCCTTGACCCTGCACTGGATTGGGTTGGCGGCGCTGGAATGGATTGGCCTGCTGCAGCGGTGGAACCTGCGGCCGTTGTCCCTGGAAACCAGTTCCCGGCAGCTGAGCCTGACTAATGGATATGGTTATGGATAGCCAGAGGATGAGCCAGCGGATCTGGCGGAATCGCGGGGAGCGGGCCCTAGACATTTAGGCTGTCAGTGGGCGGGTGCCGTGGATCATAAATCTCGGACGGAGCGTACGGAGCTCCCAATTACACGCTCGATAAACCCGACGTTTCACTTTCGCACTGAGTTATGGCTGGGATTCGGATTCGGATTCTGACTGCGGTTGAGTTTGAGATGGCGATGGAGCTGGAGATTAAGATGCCACTGGAAGTTACTGATCGAACGTTGTGGCACGACTGCAACGGCGGCTTCCAGTCGCTGCCGTATTTATGCGATTCTCGATCTCAATCTCGATCTCCGATCCGAGCGGCGGGCCCTAAAGCTCAGCTTTATGGTTAGAACAATCGACCCAGCGACCCGGCCGCTTCCTGTGCCCACTGCTGACCGCATCTCGATGGCCATCTCCCGGGGGCAGTGTAATTTATCTACGTGTTAACAAGTCTCCGCTACTGCTGGGTGGCAGCTTTATTGGTTTTTTATCGGCCATTGACAGAAGGACAAACGAATTTAGTTGGTGGCTATGCTTCTGACTCCAGCTGATTGATATCTTCATGGTGGCCAGCTCTCATCTTCCGCGCACTTGTTTATGAGGCGGCCCCCGTATGCAAATTGTTGGGGTTTTTGCTCCAGCACCTGTCTTCGCAGGTGTCTGTGTGAGTTATGTGTGTGCCCCGCGGAGCCGCGATCCCCATGATCTGGTTGGTGGTCAAGGTGCCAGTCGGACCTGAACTTGGTCTACAAACATCATTTGTCAAATGGGATACAGAGATACTATGCCTATCCCCAGGATAGTCAGTGGGAGCTTGTCAGCCGGAGGTGTTCCATTGTTCCACGCTCCACTGGGGTTATTCATCAGGCGTTCGCTGGGCCTGGGATTGCTCATGTCCAGATCTAGGCGAGATGTGATTTATAACTGCCAACTGGCTGACACATACATTTTCGTTTGTCATCTGCTGCCATTAAAATTCGAACATGTCTTATTCCATGTTCAGTTCATGCTTTAATTGCATATGCTAATTTCCGATGATGATGAGATTTTCCATACCGAAGCAAGGTTAAGAGGCCCAAGTACTATTGCGAATTCATGGTGGTCTCGCTGAATCTTATTTTTTTTTTAGTTTCTATAAAACTAATTACATTTTGTACAGGAAATCGTAATATTTTGTGATGTCAAAAGGGGTTTAATTTATAATTCATTTTCTTTATTTTAAATAAATGATAAACTTGCATGCTTTATTTCTATTAAAAGCCTAAATGTGAGCAAAGCTTTGTGCCTTCATTTTTAGCACTATTCAGCCAAAAAGTAGACTAGTGAAATATTTTAAAATTAAATAACTTCCACATTAGGTGAGCTCAACTTTGCCATGCCCTATAATTTAGTAACAACATTTTCCATCGCTTTTACTTGTAATTTTATTAGAGGTAAAAAATAAATGCAAATGAATACTTCTGAATGAACTATTAAAGCTAAGTCATATGGATAAGGGCTCCAGAGAACATAGTATAAATTACCAAATTACCAAAGGACCTTGTATAATAAATTTAAATTCCTACAAACATAGCTGAAGACAATTGTTTTTTTTTTATGTGAGTTATGTTAAACCAGAATTGAATAAATAAAGAAATAAGAGTGTAAATATTTCATACATACTTTTATGAGAAATTTAAAATTGTTTTACAACCTTTATAAATAAACTGTTAATAAAATATTATCATATATATTTTATTTAGATTATTTTAAACCACAAACATACTTTTAAAATCATCTTTAGTAATTAAAGATTTATTTCAAATAAATACAATTTTTTTCCTTTATCCTTACCAATTCATTAGGCACCATATTTACTTAAGTTTAATAAAATAATAAAAAAAAACAAGAAAGGAAGCTAACTTCGGCACGCCGAAGTTTGTATACCCTTGCAGATTGGTTTTGATGTTTATATTATAGATTTAAATGCTGAAAACACACACAAAACAGAGTTTCATTACATTTTACCTATACTTATTATCTTTACATTTTGACAGTTACAGTTTTACATTCCCAGCTTTACATTTTCTCTACATTTATCGATCGTTTATATGGCAGCTATATGATATAGTTGTCCGATTTTCATAAAATTTATACCAAAATTCTAGAATAATAAAATAAGCTTATATCTAAAAGTAGATAAGAATATGTTGAAAAACAACGAAGTTATACTTTTTTTCCTATTCATTTGCCGATCGTTCCTATGGCAGCTATAAGATATAGTCGTCCGATTTTCATAAAATTTTTACCAAAATTCTGAAATAATATAAAATGGCTATGTCTCAAAAATGATTCATTGAAAAACAGCCAAGTTATAATTTTTTTTCTAAAAATTTATCGAACATTTGTATGGGAGCTATATGATATAGTCGTCCGATCCGGCCCGTTCCGACATATATAGCAGTGAGAGTATATAGAAGACTATATGCAAAGTTTCATTCAGATAGCTTTAAAACTGAGGGACTAGTTTGCGTAGAAACGGACAGACGGACGGACGGACGGACAGACGGACGGACATGGCTAGATCGACTCGGCTGTTGATGCTGATCAAGAATATATATACTTTATAGGGTCGGAAACGTCTCCTTCACTGCGTTGCAAACTTCTGACTGAAATTATAATACCCTGCAAGGGTATAAAAACAAAACAAAAATAAGATATATAGGCTTCCCAGTGACGTTTCAGCCTAATGAGATGCTCAAATGTGAGTGTCAAATATTAATTATAAAATTGCCTGCCCCACATTGGGCAAGAGTCACCGAAGATTGATTTGCCATTTAAATAATTCACGAAACTGGAGGAAATAATAATGGCAATATACAAACAAAGCGCCAAAATGCGGGAAAACAAGCAAGAAGTGCGAATGCGGGGCACACAAAATGGAAATAAAACATAAAAATGGCTTTGCCAAATTTATGCAGAAATGCGACGAGGCACAAACACACAATGTTGCTGCTGCCCGATGAGCAAACCGCATTAAAGACAGGTCGGGTCGGACACTCCTCCCACGCCAGCGACTCCGTCTCCATCTCCCTCTCCGCCTGTGAATCCCCGTCCCTTGATACAGCTCCAAGTTGGACAGCGGCTGCGACGATTATTAATAGACTGCAGCCAGAAAGCTGCACTGCATCGCTGCGATGGCTTGGTTTGACATTTTGTAATTGCAGATTACCATTAGCTGGAAATTATGGTCGCCGGCGCGGCTAATTGATTCACTTTGAGGCGAGTGCGTAGAGCGGCCGCAATGGATATTCATTCTATGCATTCCATTCAATGCCTTCTGGTTCCGGCTGAAGCAGATCGCGGCAAAAGGTCAACGTGTCGCAGCTCTGAATTATGACCTCGCCGGCATTGCGATTGCCACCTTAATGAGTTTCTACTTCTGCGGCAGGCGCGTCAAATGTCACACTTGGAAAAAATCGAAGACTGGTAGGGGATTAGGAGTTTTTAGGGGAATTAATTTTAAGGAACAATTTTTTGGTGGCTTGATTAAAAAATTATTTACAACAAAACGATTGAGAAATAGACTTTAAGTTATGATATTATTTGTAGGTTATTTTTGTTTAATTTTTAAAAAGGCTTTAATATTTATTTATGAGATATTAGTCATAAAATTATGAATGTGTGAAGAGCTTAATACAAAGTAAAAACTAAATAATGGTCTTCATTACAACTTCAAGAAGAACAACTGTAGTTCATGACTTATAAACATTTTATGAGTCTGCCAACTATTAATGGAGTATTTAAACAACAAGAAAACAGATATTTAAATTACAACCAGTAAAGTTTATGGCTCTGTAGGAAAAGTTGCTATTCTTATAGAAATCTAAGGTAGATACACTCAAATAAAGATAATAATTATACAGATTTTAAAACTTATGAAAACGAGAAACCAGATTAATTATTATTCTAAACAACTATGAAGAGGGTTATTTTAAAATTCCAATAAAGTTCATTTAAGGCTCTGTAGTGCCGTCTCTGTCTTAAATATTTTTCCCAGTGCTGATCAGCAGTTGTACTTGCTGCTTCGGGAGGGGATTAGAGCCCAGAGCCGTCTTGGGGAGCCACCGAGAATCAATTTATTAACACGTTGCCCGAGCGAGAGCCCGGCCGTTTTGGCAAGTGGAACTGGAAATTGGAACTGGGCGGGCCAAGGCAAATGCCAAAATGCAACTTCTGCCTCGCAAGTTGCACAGGTTGCAGGTCTCAAGACTCGGCTGCTGCCACTGCCACTGCCGCTGTGATGGCAGAATTGCGAAATTGCTGGAAATTATTATTGAATTCTTTTTGTCTTGCCGTTTTGCCGTCTGTTTGCCATAAATGTTAGCCGCTTCTCAAAGCCCCAGAGGTGCCCACCCACTGAAACAGAATTTTGGAATTTGCATGGCACTCTCGGGGTGGAGGTCTCTGCGCTCTCAGCCGTTACCATTTCTGCACCTTTCGCCTTGCATTTGTCAAATTTCATTAGCTGCTGCACCTCTTGGTGGAGAACCCACGCACCTGGCCGGTGTTTACGATGCTATCTGCATTGTAAACATGACAGACACACTTCTAATGGTTCGATTTGAATTGCAAATCCACAAATCCGACAGATTGGCGGTTCAACAAACTTCGGGCCAGCTACTTTCTACTGACCCCAAAAACGGCATCGGGGATTGCATAACTTTGCCCCAACTGGACCGGCGTCCAGTTCTTCTGCTCTAACGGAGTGCCTATAAAAAGCGCAGAACCTTTTGTGCGCGCTCCCAGTATTAGCATAAATCATGTTCGCATTGGTAAGTAGTAGTCGTCGGCGGCTGGCTCATGAATACGGGAGCGTTAAGTGAGTCTTTTTTCTACTCTCAAACTCCCCAGCTATTGATCTTGACGGGGTGCTGCCACCTGTGGAGCTGGACGGCTGAGAGTGCCGCCATTAGTGGTCCAGTGCCAGTGCCAATCCTCAAATCTGTGGCCGAGCAGCAGAGCGATGGCTCGTACTTCTTCAACTACCAGGCAGCCGATGGCAGTTATCGCGAGGAGGTTGGCATTGTGAGGAGATCCGATTCGAAGGCAGATGCTGATGACGATAATGACGAGCTGGAGGTGTCCGGTATTTATCACTACATCGACGACTATGGACAGACGGTGGAAGTGAGCTACACGGCCGACAAGAATGGCTTTTTGTCCCATGTCAGGCGAATTCCCATAAATAAAGCCATCCATTGAGCCATTAATTTTGATGGGCAAACATTCTTGCAAATGCTAGATGTACAATTACCAAAGCGGAGCCACAATCCAGGCTTAAATCGGACCAGCTTTGGGCCACAAAGGAGCGGCATGAACACAGTGAAAAAATATAATGAAACGGGTTTTGCAAAGGTAGGGGAAAGAGAGGTTATATTAAAGATTTCGGAGATAGATTTTGATTATAGATTTCTATCTTAATTAAATTATAAAGGTAATATTATACTATAAGGTTCTGTAATTTAACTTAAAGGCTAAATTTTCAAGGAGATCTGAGCTTTATTTACTTATGCTGATATAAGACATCATTCTGTACTCTTAAATCACCTTTAATATACCTGGAGTGTATAACAAACTACGTAGTCTATCCTCTGCATTTGAACTATTAATATAAACACAGTTTTGTGACCGAATGAAGCTTAAATTGATTACAGCTGCTAATTTCTTCTCTACAAAAACAAAAACCCGATTTTCCTCTAATATTTGATAAGTATTTTTATCGCTGTGCCTAGGTCCAGCTGAAATTGCTGTCTCATCGCTTAGATATTTAATTTGCGGCAGATTTTCAAAAATTAGTTAAGCTGTCAAAGTTATAGATCGCGGCGGCAACACCAGAGATTGCCCTTTTGCCTGGAGAGCAGACAAGCCAAATGTCGTTGTCGATTTGTATTTATCAGGCTGTTGAAATTTATAGCAAAAATAACACGATCGTTTATAACTATATAGCCCCGGAACTACCGATGATTGAATTAATGGCGATGCAATGTAAATGAAATTGATGATGCGCCCCATCGAGATTCTGAATCGAGCCATTTGTCAGATATATATCTGTACATAGAGATGGGAGCTGTGGATGTGTAGATGGAGATACACCCCATAGCAGATCATAATATAAATTGCATCAAAGCTGGCATTTTACACGATTCTGGGATTGGTATCTCGGGCAAGGTGTGAGGTGCGACTGATTAATCGCGACACCTGGCGAGTGGGAGAGCCGAGTGCGCGAGTTATGCAGCCCCACCGAGAGCCCGTTAATGGTAGCGCCGATCGGTGTCATCAATCTGACTGACTCAGTTATAGATAGAAGCTATGTCCCGCCAGCATAGTGACACATTTTTGGATCAGACTCTGACGGCTGACCCACCGGAGGCCTTGACATTTAGCTTCGCCGTATTTTGAAGTTTGCGGACGTAGCGTCCACATAAAACGGGATGCAAACATGTTTAGCATGTTTAAGCGAAAGACCCGAAAGAGCTGGAGCTGGATGCTATCGAAATTTGTTAGCAGGAGTGCGCGACTATAAAAGCCAACCGGCCGATCCACATTCAGTTCACACGCGCTTTAACTCTCGCTTTCTACGCTGCCCTCCCAAAAAACTCCCGCAGAAATGTACAAGTTCGTAAGTGGATCAAAAAAGGATCAAAAACGCATTTTGGTCTAGTTATCCAACCGGAAAATAAAGATATTTAAAAAGTGTTAAATAAAAACATAAAAAGCTTGACCTTAAAAACATTTGTAGTAAAAGTGAAAAAGTATATATAATCTCAAGAAACTTTATCCAATCTCCGGCAGCTTCCCCTTTTCGTTCTGGCCGTGCTGGTCATCTCTAGTCATGCTCTACCCGTGGATAGCGAATCCTCGGTAGAGCCGGAGACTACCAAGGACAACGAGGGATCCTTTGACACCGTCTACGAGAGCAGAGTTGAACCCAAGCAGCGTGTTCTACCCAGGGAGCCCAACCAAAGCGAATCCACACCAGTGGCCATCGTGAAATCAGAGACCAACAAGCACAACGATGGATCCTACGACTCCGTCTACGAGAGCGCAGATGGAACCGTGCGGCAAGAGGACGCCGCTATAGTTGATGCGGGCACCGATGAAGAGGCCCTGGAGGTGAAAGGATCCTACAAGTACATCAATGATCTGGGTGAGACTGTGGAGGTCTTCTACACGGCGGGAAAGAACGGATTTGTGCCATATGGCTCCATCATCAATCCGGAGATCACAGCTGTGGCCGAGGCAGCCAAGGATCTGCCAAAGGCGGAAAAGTTCGAGAAGGTCGAAAAGTTCCAAAAGGTGGAAAAGTTCGCTAAGGTTGAAAAGTTCGAGAAGGTTGAGCAGGCGGAGGAGGCTTGAAGAGATCTCGTAGAATTAGACTTTGTAAATAGGATTGTTCAAAAGAGCCAGCGCGTTGTAACTAGATAAACAGAAATAAAAAATAAAAGATAAAAGATGTTACAAAGCGTTTTTTATATTATTGTTTAAGTTATTTCTTATTTGCATAAATCATTCTTTGTTTATTTAGCCGAAGATGGCTTAAGTACAGTGAGGAAAATTGAAGCTAAAAAATTGAATTTAAAAACGAAAATAATGAAGTTTAAGTATTTATAAAATTATATAAAAGAGAGAGAATATTTGACACCTTATAATAATTATATTCAAGTTTCTAGAACTTTAAACTATAATTTTTCCAGTGCACAAGAGGGAAATACCCTCCCCAAAAGACCTTGAAAAGCATAACCAAACTTGGCACAGTATCACAGTCTGGGATGCCGTATGATTAAGCACACGTTTGGCCACTTTGGTGGCAGGTACAGTGATACCTGCTGCCCCGGGGGCTAAGCTACCGATGATACAGACCCCCGCTTCAATACATCATTACACACGCCTAAACACCGTCCATTAGCCATTGATCGCAGACATATGTATGAAATAAAGATCTAACGAAGACGAAAGCATTAGAATCAAATTGGCCATTTAATGGGACATAAATCATTTCGGGAATTTGCATAATGAATAGGAAAGGTTTCATTCAAAATCCATAGGCACCGATCACATTAAACTCCACGAGATTAAGGACCCCCAGAAAGAAGAGGTAGTAGGCAACCAGGAAAAAGCCACAAGCCCTTCGCATCTGGAAATTTGTGGTGAGGCTGCAGAGCAGAGAGATAAGCAGGGCCACCTCCAAGAAGATGCACACCGTCTCCCCGAAACTTTCCTCAGACAGCTGGAAGGAGAATCATTGCCAGAAAATTCGCAACGCAAAATTAAATAATCAGCTTTACTTACCATTATTTTGTTGGGAGTGTTTGCAAATGCCTCCCGAGTAATTGGCATGGCTATAAAGACACAGGCAGCTGCAGGTAAGTTTAGAGGAGATGCCACATTTTTACAGTGAAATTTGTAAAATAGTTACCCAATACAGGCGACGAAAAGGTGGCCGTGTAGGCCATTTTAGAGAATCCTTGTTTGGCCAGCATGATATTGGTTACCAGATCGTTGCTGCATATGGCCCAGGAAATAACCGTAGCCATGGCGAACTGAGGGCTCAAAGACAAAATCGTGGCCAAAGCGAAAAACATGGCATTCACCTCGGAAAGCAGGCCGAAGATCACCGTGATCACGGCTATGAGACTCAAAGCGGATGTAAACTGTTGGGAAGAGTGTAGAATATTGATCGTAGGATGAAGTGGTTACCTCCCAGTTGTACTTACCTTAAAGAATCTAGGCGTGGTATCCGTGCGGGTCACAAAGAACACGATCACAGTCACGACAACCATAAACATCAACGCGTAGGCGTAATAGGGAATCCCCAGTAATTCAGCTTGCAAAACTGCAAAGGCAATCAAGTCAGATGGATCGTTCTAGGATGAACATACTCAATCTCACAAAATATGAAGACCACGTAGGTCGGGACGATTAGCAATTGCAGGCAGAAGAGGAGCTTCGACCAGTTGTACAGAGGCTTCTCCACATCCACCACGGGGATTAGCAGGCGGATAATAATATCGATGGGCAGCTGAAACAACAGGAAGATCTTCAGCAACACTGTTCCGTGTCGAAAGCGATCCTTGTCGAATACGAAGATGGAGTGCCAGAACTGCCGGAATAAGTGGCGATTGCGTCCTCCATGGCGCTTGGTCCTATCGAGCTCATGCCGATTTATCTGCAGATCCGATTTGAGGTCATTCAGCTGCTCATCTGCGCTAAGGTTACCCCGTCTTCGTTCAAGTTCTAGTGGGTAACACAATCTGCTGATCAAATCTGAGACTCTAGGGAGATTTCAAGATATACCCACTTCGAATGCGGGCTGTCAGCAAGTTCTGCTCGATGATGACCACCGCGATGTAACCAATGAGTATGAAGTTGCTGGGCAGAGCCAACTCCCAGCCGATCCCCTCCGGACGCTTGAAAATGAAGTCCATGTAGGCTACGTTCAAAAAAAGAAAGCCAAAGTCACGCAGATAGTAGTAGGGGTCTATTTCGAACGGGTTTGTCAGCATCACTAATCCGCCGACGAACGTTTGCAGGAAGATGGCCTGCGACATACAGGACAGAAAGGCGTATTTGCCGGCGACCAGACGGGCTGCAATGGACATGAATAGGTCCGGAGATCCATTGGCAACGGTCAAAAGCGTGACTCCCGCCGCGTTCTGGCTAAGACGACATCCATCCGCTATTACCTTCAAACAAGGACAAAAGCTAGCGGGCGACACGCTCTACTGATACCCAATAATATTTATGAAGCTTTTTCTAATAGACTCACTAGTTTAGTACGGCGAACTGCATCATCCAAAAGACATAGGTGAGCACAAGGATCATGGCCAGCACACTCCAGAAGGCATTGAATTTGTTTCGTTCGTCCACGTAGCAGTAGTGCCACCGCATGTAGTTCACTAAATATATGTTTGACAGGCAATCGTTGTTGTTGGTGACAAATTCGCAGCGTTTTGACTGCAGCATCGAGTGCACGTCTTCGCACAATTCAGGCATTTTTATTATATTTTTAAGTCAGAATTTTAAGTTAATAGAAGTTGTTTACGATGACTGCAAAGGCAAGACCTGCTTGCGAGTGGGGCGGCTTTAACTCTGAAATGCACTCGGATAAATAATAACACGTAGAACTTGTCGGGGTTTTACGCGACGTGCGTCGGGATGTTTATTTAGTCGTAGGTAAATTGGTACTGAATACAAAGTCGAAACTAAAGCTAGGGAGAGCGGATTAGAAGCTCTAGGGACTGGAAGTCCGGAGGAAGAGGGAGAGAAAAGGAGAGCGTTCGGGATCACACTGCCTCCCGAAATTAAACGCCTTTCTGGCGTGAACATTCTCCCCCCCCCTTGCGAGGATACGCAGCAAAAGTAACAGGAAGGATTAGCTCTGGAAAACGTAGGATAACGCTGAGCACTCGTTGGTATGGAGAAGAGTGTGGTGATCCTGTCCACACGACTGGCATCGGTCGCTACTTCGACAGGATCCTCCGGAATGGTGGTGGGCCAGGCAGTTGACGCAGTACTTCCTGTCGATGACTGTCTGGAGCCGTTTCTTCGCATCAAGCCGGAGAAAACGGTGACACTTCCGAAGAGGATGGTTCCCTTGGCAGACTCGGCATTGGTAGGATAAAATACCTCGGGAACGTCTGCTCTTGCTATCGTCGTATGGAACCCAGTAATTGGAGGAATCGGCAGAAGTGGTCACTCGTGTGGAGAACGAGGAAATCCTTTGGATGGGTGCAGGAATTTGTGGTGCGTTATCACGAGGATTCGGAACACTGGATGAAGTGTTGCTTGGATGCAACAATGTGTGATGCCGACCGTGACAAGTCAGACAGTTGTGGGCGCTTGTACAATTACGGAGTGGATGACCGCTTGCAAAGCAATTTAAGCACAACTGCTTTTTCTCAATGTATGAAGTACGATCTTCTATCGTCATTTGGAGGAAGCGTGGACATTTACGCACTGGATGGTTCTCTGCAGAACACAAATCGCATCTTTTGGATAAGTGAACAATCCGCGTACTAAAGGATTGTAGTACTCGTGGCGACTGGTTGGAGATTGTCGGTTTAGACGAACGGAGGCATATCGTAGGAGGCTGGAGAGAATCGATGGTTTCCAGAGTTCTATGGCGCTCAGTAAGGAAAGAATCGAGTTCTAGCCACGACGGAATATCGGTTTTATTTGTTAAGGATTGCTCCCATAAGGAAAGCGTCAGCTTTGGAAGCTTCGTGGAGCACAAATAAACCAGGAGGCAGTCCCAATTATCCGTAGGAAGGCCGGACAGAGTTAGGGATGTGAGGCAATTTTGAATTGTATTTTGCAGCTCCTTCAAGGCTGCCGAGGACTCACGTTCAATGGACTGAATGTTCAGTAATTTCTTCAGTTGGCTGTTCACCAACGCGCGTTTATTTTCGAAACGCTCAGTTAGGTTTCCCCATGCTGAGCGGAAACCGTCATTGGTGAGTGGCGAATTGGAAACTATGGAATGAGCTTCACCACTAGTCTTGGCATTTAAATAGAACAACTTTTCTACAGGGGTCAGCGTAGGATTGTCGATATAGACCGCTGTGAAAAGGTCCCGGAAAGTCGGCCAGCGAAGATAATCGCCCGAGAAAACTTCCGTTTCGCACGGAGGAAGCCGACAGCCAGACGGAAAGGAATTTTGGGGCGCAGGAGGTTGGACTGGAGACGATTTGGAGGAGATCGTATCGATCTGTTCCATGAGCTGGGCGGCACACCGTTCGTAAATAAAATAGGAGTAGTCGTATTTTGCCTTAAGAGTAGGCAAGGTGTCCTCCGCGCCCTCTACCCCAACTGAAATCAGCTCTGAACAATCTTCGTACTCTTTCTCGACCTTATCCCATAGCGCTCGGACTTGGTCGAGATGGATTTGGCAAGAGTATTTGGATGGAGTGGGCGCTGCTGGATTGCAGACTCGGGACTCGAAGTGACTTAGACGGTCACAGATCAAAGTAAATTTGTCTAAAATTGAAGGAGCCATTCTGGATATTTCTTTATAATTTTTACTATAAATAGGTATTAAAATTTATGTGTCGAAGTTTGATTGGGAATTTAGGAACCAATCGGACTCGTAATAATTATTTTTTAAATAATTATTATATATAATTATTTGTGGAAAATTGTATTTTTCTCGTATGGAATTTAAATCGAGAATATTTGAATTAAATACGGAATTACGAAAATACGGTCACACTAGTGCGGATACGGAAGCGCACTTGGATTTCTAACTTAATTCGTTAGTTGGAATTTTAATATAAAATAATTTACAAATTATTTTATTGATCTGGACTTATGTGATTGACCGGTGTTGTATTTTGGAACCAATACGTGTGTATGTCTATTTGTGCACTTGTCGTATGCAAGTGCAAAATAGCGGAGATAAGGAGAGGCGGAAAAAATTGCCAAATATTGGAGCGTCGACTTGCAGACGATTATGTATGTATGTACATATGTAACTGCAGCTCAGGATAGAGCAAGGGAGCAAATAAACAAATATATGTACGAATTAAATCACTTTATAATTTTAGTAGCTGCGGACAGTTATTGTTGTAAATTTGTAAATATACATAAGTTTCGGAGTGAAGTGGACTGTATTTGTAGTATGTATGTAATGTGAATAAATGCTAGCGGGAACACAGTAAACGAGAAGGAATGAAGAATAATTCGTAATTGGAAAGTTTTACTGTGGCTTAGGCATTTATTTAAACAAACACTTTATGAATTTTGGAACCCGTAGATCTTGTATAGAAATTATTTGGATATAATTTCTCGATTTGGGGAAATGTTGACAGCGATTGTAGTTTTGTGGAGTGGACTGTATTGAATATGTATGTAAATGTAAATAAATGCTAGCGGGAACACAGTTAACGAAGAGGAATCGAGAACTATTGGAATTAAATTCTCACTGTGGCTATTGCATTTATTTATTTATTTAAACACACACTTTTGGATTTCGGCACAGAAACACAAATGTAGAAAATTTGGAAACCGAATTATTTTGAATTTGGAATTGGAAATTATGCTGCCGTGTGTCGGATTAATCGGACTTGGATTTAGACAATAATCATACAGAGAAGTTAAGACGAATTGAGTTTCGCAAAACCTAACTGTATGACCGGCAGCAAAAATGTAATGGACTTATCTGGTGCGGTGTTAAAGCCACCGGAGCTGCTGGTGGATGAAATCCGGCTCTGATGGACCAAATGTTGGAGGGGGGCGGATTTAACTCTGAAATGCACTCGGATAAATAATAACACGTAGAACTTGTCGGGGTTTTACGCGACGTGCGTCGGGATGTTTATTTAGTCGTAGGTAAATTGGTACTGAATACAAAGTCGAAACTAAAGCTAGGGAGAGCGGATTAGAAGCTCTAGGGACTGGAAGTCCGGAGGAAGAGGGAGAGAAAAGGAGAGCGTTCGGGATCACACTGCCTCCCGAAATTAAACGCCTTTCTGGCGTGAACACAATACAATAAGTATTTTCCGAGCGTCTAGAAAGAATTTAAGCTAATAAAAAACAGGTTTAAAATCAAAGAATCCTTTAAAGCTTAAATATATATTAATTTAAGAGATTTCCTGGAGTATTAGCTTCGAGCTACTGTTCACATATTTGGTTAGTTTCTACGACCGACTAAGAAAATATATCTTGCAGAAGCTTCATATTTTTATTAGAATATTTAAATACCGAATATACATGTCTATAAAGAATATAGCCAAAAAATTCCTTAGGAACTTTATGTGTTCTAAAAAAAGATGTTCAATAAAAGAGTTGGGTGAGAACAAAGCCGGGGTATACTCGCTTAATAGGTTGTTTACGAAATCGTTGGAAGGCGTTACTCATCGGTATAATTAATTCTTCCAACTCTCCACCACTTGATTCTCTTTCTCTCTATTATAATAATAATCGTTAATCTTTTGAAAACCTCACTAATAAAGTTCTAAGCCAAGAACGTCGTCATTGCATGAGATTTTTGCTTAAATTAGCACTAACCAAAGCGAAATTTATGACGAGTATTGATATGCAGAGCGCTGAGGCAGCGCATTTCACATGCAGCTGCTGTCGTCCCATTTAAATAGCTTATATATATCTTGGAAATAGGTTTTCGTTTCGTTTTATTTTCTAGCAAAGTTAAATTAGATCGCACTCGGGTTTAATCGTAAATTAAAAATACTTGGGTAAGCTAGAGTCTAGGGCAGTCTAGGCAGTCTTGGTCTCCACCTCCTTAGCGACGACGGGGGCGGCCTTGACCTCCGCCTCGGGCACGGACTCGACAACGACCTGGACGGGCACCACCTGAGACTCGGCGGGCAGGGGCTCGGCCTTGGCCACTATGACGGATTCCTTGGCCACAACAGCATCCTTCTCCACGGCAACGACGGCCTCCTTCTTCTCCACGGCGGCGACCTCCTTCTCCACATCCTGGGAACGGGATCGGCGGGACTTGTACTTCTGCTCCTCCTCCTCGGAAACCTTGGGCAAATCAGCGGCAGCCTTGGCCAGCGCAGTGATCTCAGCGGGAATGATGGTGCCGACGGGCACGAATCCGTTCTTGCCGGCGGTGTAGTTAACCACCACAGTGTTGCCATCGGCATCGACGTAGCTGTACATGCCAGAGACCTCCAAGGCCTCGTCCTCTGTGCCGGCATTCTCGATCACGCCCTGCTCCGAGCGCATGGACTTGTCGCCACCCTCGTAGGAGAAATGGAAGGAGCCATCCGGCTGCTTGTCCGTCTCGAATTTCAGCAGCGGCACAATCTCACGCTTCTCCGTGGTGCTGCTCACCTGGCCAATGCTGGCGGACAGGGCGCCGGTGGCCAGGGCCAGCAGACAGATGGCAATCTTGAACATCTTAAGTGGTACTTTGAGGTAGTTTTTTGGGGAGAGAGTGCGAGATGCTTTCTTGGCGGGAACCGACCGACGACTTGGCTTACTACATCTTCAGGCCATCTTTATATACCGGCATTTAATGTGCGCAGCAGCCGCGAATTAGCATCTTCCAGTCCATTACGCCACCGCCAAAAAATACAAAAAAATAAAACCAAACAGAAAACAAAACAAAAAGCAGCAAAGAAATTCTATGGAAGCGAACAGAATGTGAGTTAATAAAACACTCACAGATTGGCTACGAGATTTGCATATTTATGATTCAGCGCCAAGACCAAGATATCGGAAGAGAGGTCAACCGATCGAAATAAAGCCCCATGATGATGATGATTCCTTGTAATGAGAGCGATTGACACAGGTCTTGAGCTGAGATTCATGTTCCAAAAATCGCAGAAAATCCCGAACAGGTTGATAGCGTCATAAACTTGTTTCGAGTCGCCTTCCATCAGCTGGAATGTCCGAATACCCGGGCCAGCAGTTGATTGATTGCCAATGTTTAGGGAACTGCACAGCCATTAGCATACAGTACGCCCCACACACGCTATACAGCACAAAGGGGCATAAATTAAGATACAGATACACAGTTACAGTTACAGGTTAAGATACAGATACAGATACAGATGATGTGCACTTAAAACGAGCCCAGATCGGATCGATCGCACGCGATCCATCAGTCATCAGTCATCATCACACGGGAAACACTCGAACACGAACCGCCACCGCGATGATGTGTGATGAAAATACATTGAGTACTCCGTGGTACAACTGGGAGTGAGTAAGCCAATCTCGGTGGGCCGCAAATTGTATGTCAAATGTGAAAAATGCACTAAACCAGGCCGGCGAGCCGGCTCGGCGAGGCTCTTCCTCTGGGCCCAAAAACAGCAATTCGAAAAGCAGCGCGAAGGCCAAAGCAAAACGCGGGCAACCGCGAAATTGGCCAAGTAACTTGGCCAACGAAAAGGAAAACCAACTTCGAAGCCGACGCCAAGTGTTGGCTTAAATCTCGGGCGATGTTCATCATGTTCGTGATCATCTCTCAGAGCGTCGGTGGCGGCGGCAGTGCTTTTGTTGGATTTTACCAGCAGTTATTGCCGTAATTTTTATGAATTGCAACTGACATTTCCTACACGCTGGAAAAGTTTAAAGTTTAAGTCTGGAATGGGAGCTGTAGCTGAAACTGAAACTGAAGCGGGACCGGGGTCTCGGGTAACTGGTGCAAGGGGAGTGGTTAACTCGGTGACCTGGTCAGCGAAATTGGGCGAAAAGGGCAGCCAGACTAAGCCCAAGCAATGCTCTTTAACGATGCATTGAAATGGACAAGTTAGTGGGGGGCCACGCCCATTTATATTCCTATCCCGCGGCCCATTGAAATGTCAGATGCAGATTCCATCGGCATGCGAAATGGCCAATTCATCAAATCGAAACCAATTGCAACATCTGTAATCTTTTAATTAATATTTGACTTAACGTATTATTGCAGCCGGCGGTAGCTTGCAGCGAGGGGGCACTAATCAAATGAAGTTCGCATTGCTAATTCACATAAATTACGCGGAGGAGAACCGATCTCGCGCCGCATACGCGGCGTATGCGCAACGCCCATTTGCATTTGAAACTCGTTGCGCATACGCTACGTGGCGCAGTGCAAAGAGAGACGGCAGCTCTTCCGATTCTGCCGCTGTCAGGCACTACTACTGCTGCTGCTCCGCCCGCTCAGAGTGATCCAACTGCTGCTCCTCCTGCCCTTCCTGCCCTCTAGCCGCCTCTGGGCTGCACTGCATCTCGCTGCGGATGCTGGCGCTGCCGTTGCTGCTTCTGCTTCAGCTTCGGCCGCTGCTGCTCCGAGTGAATGCGATTTTGGTATAAAAACGTTTGTGGCAACTGCAGCCAAGTCAAAGCACTTTTGACGAGCCTCCCAGCGCAGTTACCGATACAAAGTCGCGAATTCGAAGTGAGTCTCTGTTCTAATTGCGGTGCGGTGTATCCTTGAATAAGGATTCTAATTTTAAAATGTTAAAATTAAACACAAATAAATGCCAGGACATAAGGATACTCAAGGAAACATAAGACAAACCCGGATGTCATATTAGTTTCTTTCAACTATGGATCATGAAGCTGAAAATCACAGGATATATATGAAATCCTTTTCATTAAATTTCGTTAACTAGAAAGCTTAATCATTTTTACAATAAAGGATTCACAATCCACTTATTGGAAAATCTTAAATTACTTCAACAAAAATACCTATAAAAAGGATTAACTCTACATTTTTATAAGGAAATTCCCTTGGTATACATTTATTTTAATCATATCCAGTTTAAAGGATTTCAATGTATTAAGAAACAGGAGAAAACGTAGGATAAGAGGGCTTAACTTACCTCTACAAGAACCCATTAAGGACTTTATAACATCTCCATATATGGATATTTTTCCCACGACCTTCGATCATCATAATCAACATGATTGCGCAGAACTTTCAAATCGTAAAAGACAATCTCAGTATATCGGATGCTAATTGCCAAGCAACGAGTTTGACATTCAAAGACATCGATGCCGCCGCCGGCAACTCAATCGGGCGCCGCAAACACTAAACACTAAGCACTGAGCACTAAACACTGAACACTGAACACCGCACCTCATCTGCAATACTTGGTTATGACTCTATTTAAGTCGGTGTCTCCTCTCCACGTCTTCCACTCCACTTAAAGGTCATGACGCTCACCCACGCCTCCTTCGTAGCCGTCGCCGTGGCCCTCTGCCTGCTGGGCTCCATTCAGGCCCAGCCCCAGCGTGGACTGCCTCCGCAGCGTGGTAACTCCTTTGATGCGAATGCGGTGATCCTCAAGCAGAACTTTGACCTCAATCCCGATGGCTCCTACCAGTACAAGTGAGATGAAACTCCAAGATCTCTTAGTTATCAAGACAAAAGTTCTAATTACATATTTACTTCCCTTACAGCTACGAGACAAGCAATGGAATTCGAGCGGATGAGGCTGGTTATCTCAAGAATCCCGGCACTCAGGTGGAAGCTCAGGTAGGCATACTTCTAGGCGCTGTCTTGAGACACTCTGGCATACTTCGTGGCGGAACTCTTTTCAGGTAATGCAGGGCTCGTACTCCTACACCGGACCCGATGGCGTCGTCTATACCATCACCTATATTGCTGACGAAAATGGATACCGCGCCGAGGGTGCCCACATACCAACACCGCCACCAGTTAACGCTCCCCGAGCTCCTGGAAGGTTCTTCAAGTAAATTCCGTATCAGTGATTCTACGTAATTCTTCATCGTTATGCTCAAGTTGGCACTCGTTTCGTTGTGGGCCAGCCAAACTGGCCAAAAAAGGGAGGTGAACCAGAGGCAATCAGAGGAGAAGAGTGAGAGCAGCTGCTCCTGAGAGGACCATCATCCCATTCCATCCCATCCTCTCCCATCCATTTTCCAAAACTCCTTCCCCCTTCGTGCTTCATCTGTGCATTTCTACAACCAATTAAGTTTCCAATTTCCAATCTACCATCAACTTAGTGCTAAAAAAAACTGTGTGTGTGAGATAAACATTTGTAAAATACGTAAATTCGATTGTTAAATGTCGTAAAGCAAGGCAAGCTCAGCAATAAAACGAATATTGCACATGAAATCGAGACTTGAAGAGTTTTTTAGGAGAAGGATCGCAGCATTGTGATGTAGGACATGGCCGTGCGGACAATCTGAAAAGGGGAAGAGTTAATCTATAAGGATTATTTTCTCCTCTAAATAAATATTACCCACCGATGAGAAGGCCTCCATATTGGCCTCAAAAAAGTAACCAGTGATGCGAAAGCCGTGATGGGCCCTCATCATGCTGATCAGCAGGGACCGACAGATCGAGGTGGAGGCTCCTCCAGCACCCAAGCTCTCGTGCCAGGGACTGTCATAGATGGCCCACTCGAAAAGGGCACTCTCCGTCTTCAGATTCTCGCCGCAGTAGCAATAGATGTAGGCCTGAATTATAATGGTGGCTATGAAGGAGGCATAGTACACGCCCTCGGTTTGGGCAAAGGTTATGGAGAAAAGGTAACCCAACATGCACAACTGCAGCGAGGAAATAAAGAACTGGGCACAGATAATGGGTTGGTAGCAGAGATTCAGGTCATTGCACATATCCAAGCTGGTCTGGTACAAGGCAAAGACCTTGTTGAGCGTGGCCTGTGATTTCTCCAGATTTTCACCCTTGAACCTCACTACCTTGTACTGGGCAATCTTGAAGAAGGCGCACAGGTTGCTGGTGAAGGAGCAGAAGATGGTGTCCAGGCTAACAGCCGGCAGGACCACACCAGTCGAGGCAAAGGCACTCCAAACGAAGCTGAGGGCATAGTTGCGAAGGATGTGAATGTCCCAGGGAAAACTAAAAATAGAACAACTATAAAATATATAAAATATTTTTAAATATAGTTCTTATAACCCACAGACAGGGAAAGGGCAGCTCTGGCTCAGCATGTCCTGCCAGCCAATAGCTGAGACCCATTCGCACAAAAGGCAGGACACTGTTCAAGGCCCAGGCCAGTAGGAAACAGGTTCTGAATATGCTGCACATACGCTGATCCTGTTTATTGGCCTCATTGATGATATCCGCATACTCCCCGCCCTGTTCCGCCTCTACAAAAAAGAAAATTAATCCTTAAAGCTAATGACACAAGGAGATTGAGTTTAAATCCGAACCCACCATTGCCCATCAGCAAGCGAAACTTTACAATTAAGCGCCTGAAATCCTTGCGCAAGTAGAGAATCATGCTGAACTTGAAGAGTCCCAGAATGGTGATCAGAAGGGCTACCATGGCATCCGCCAGCAGCATCACATTCTTCCAGTTATGGATCACGGCTGCCAGGATAAAGGGAAAGATGGCCGCTATGCCAAACACATTAATGGCCCTGTAGGGACGCTTCCACATTTCCTGCTTGTCGCTGAACAAATCGAATCCCAGCAGGGCAATGGTGCTCTTTTGGACTTGCAAGAAATTCTCCATGTCGTCTGTTTTTAAATCGGTCTCAAACTAAGCACGAAATCCTGGGACAAGGGGTTTTTAAAAGGATTACCATGACTTGGAGAGGGATTTTAAGAAGCGAATGTTTAGATACCCTAAGTCCCCAATTAATTAGACTGGAACTGTAAAACCTATACGTTAAATATGACTGCCAACTTCTGCTCCCAGCGGATATTCCTTTTGAAAGACTATAATTACAGGTCAGGCACCTGGTACCTCCTCCACTTGACACCTCTTCAACAAGCATACCGAATGACAATCAAATTATAATGCTTTAAATGTTCTTTATTGACGAATTGACATCCGTGGGAGTCCGCTTGGCCTGAGCACACAGCACATCAAAGGCGTGGTCAGGCGATGACAGCTCGGCTGGATATCCGGTGGAAGTAGTGACAGCTTATCGGCCATATCCCCATCCACCCCAGCCGCCACGTCCGTAGCCACCCCAGCCGCCACGTCCGTAGCCACCCCAGCCGCCATGGTGATGATGTCCCCCCCAGCCGCCGCCACGTCCATATCCTCCCCATCCTCCATATCCTCCATATCCTCCCCATCCTCTGGCCTCTCGGGCTCCATCGTTGGCATGATTAGCTCCCTGATCGGCGACATCCAGGAGTCCAATCACCTGCTCGTTGTCCGGCTGGGCATCGTCCGCAGCGTAGGCATAGGCCAGGCAGAGGACGGCGATGAGGGCCACCAATGTTAGACGCATCTTTAGATTTGGATTTCGATTCGATTGATTGCTGGAGAAGATCTGAGTGCAACTGATATTTGGTGGTTACGGCCAGGGGCCTTTTATTTAAATCCGAGAGCCATGAGTCGTCACCGACGTTCCTGTTCTCGTACGCATCAATAAGCCAAGCTCATCTGCCTCTCCTGCGCTCCCTGCACCCCGCCTAGCTCACCTGCGGCCACTTTTGTTAACAAATATACCTGCCAAAGGTGCGATTGCACTCGTGTTTGTTCGTTTGTGTGACTGTTTAGGGGCTTTTTCGACCAGGTTTCTGGCTGTGCCTCTGCCATGTCGTTATATATTTCACCACACAATTATTACACTCTTTGTTGTTCTGTCAGTCTGCCTTCTAATTTTGTATATTTTTTTTTTTTTTGGTTATTTTTTGCTGTCATTACTGAATCATTTCAAATTTAAATGTCTCATTTCGCGAAAGTTGTCGGGATGCTGCTCCTAAGTGGATTCATACATAGATCATTCGATTAGCCTAAACAATTGGGACCAGTTTTGGGGTTTTACGATTCATTTTTTGACTGGGGCCCAGAACTGCCAGATTAACGTCAAACCGATGACCCATTAGAAACTTTCCACTTGTCAACTAAGCTGTAATTAAACGCAAAATAGTAGTAACTAACATATGTATATAGTTTTTAGAGTTTTACTTGCAAATCGACATTGAGGAGCACCCCCAGAAGTCAATCATATTTATATTTGGTTTAACTTTATTATTTCTATATCTGGTTTACCCAACCAAGGAAAGCATCGTTGAGAAATTACACCTCAAGTGTTCACCAACTATTAATAACTATATTCTAATCAAAATAAACCCACTTTAAGTAAGTCAAATGGCTTAATTAATCGCCACTGCCATGAATATTTAATAAGGATTCATATGGAAATGAGCTCCCGATTGTTTAATGAATGTCAAGAGCAACTTGTGTGCTCTAGACTCGAAAAAAGTAAACACTCAGGGGATTTACGAGTCTAAGGCATTGAACCTGAGCTGTCAATACAAGTTCCTCCGAATATCCCAGGCGTCGTTTGATATTTTGCTAAAAATCAAATAAAAACAATAATTGACCCGTGTGAGTGTGCGAAAAAAACACGCCCCCTAATATATGGTTTATAATTATTTGGATAAACTTGAGTTCCCCCCGATTTGAATAAGCAAAACTTGAGCTTTGGGTTCTCGAAAGCTGAAGCTTTTATATTTATTTAATTATTTTTAGGTTTGTGAGAGTTATCGTATCCTAATAGGGCTCGTGATTTTGTTGAAAATTCATTTATAAATGCTAGGAAGAGCAAAGGTATTTCTTAGATATTAAATTAAAAAGAACCTATTTATTTACAAGTTCTTTAATTATTTTAAAAACCACATTCAGCAATTATAATATTATTTACCAATCATATTCAATTTGTAAAATCAATAAAGTCAATTTTAAACCAAATTAAATATATTAAAAAGATCTATTTGTCTTTTTTTTTACTATATAAAGAGCAAGTTAATTAATGTTAATCTTAATCCAAGATTTTAATAGTCAACATATAATATAAAATAATTTCCTTACCTTAATGCGTTCTTAAGTTCAAAAACAAACTGACATATTTTGTTAAATGCCCTTAAAAAAAGACAGACATTAAGTGTTTCTTGTTTTTCAATGCTCTTTTATTTCAAAATATTTCAAATCGTGAAATACAATTTGTCAAATTAAATTTTATAGCTGAAGACTAGCTAATGATAATATTTGTGCCCATGGTGGTGTCTATAGTGGTGTCCATGGTGGTGTCTATAGTGGTGTCCATGGTGGTGTCCTCGGTAGTGTCCATGTCTATATCCTCGTGCCTCACGCACTCCAGCCTCGGCATGGGCCTCTCCCTGATCGGCCACGCCCAGCAGGTCCTTCAGATTGGCTCCATTATCCTCCAGGGCAAAGGCACAGGCCAGACCCAATAGAACAACGACAGACAGCAGGATCAAACGCATCTTGTGGATATAGATTTCGAGTATTGAAGTAGCTTGAAGGAGCTTGCTTAAACTCAGGAAGCGACTGTCTAACAAGAGACTACCACTAGTAACTGCACTTTAACTGATATTCAGAGCCACCTTTTATACCCCACAGAGTGCCATTTTCCGTCAATTAATTAAAATTGTGCCCTTACCCAATAACTATTCCACATTGCTTGCTAATAACAAAAAATTTACATGTATAAGCAGAGCAACCACAATCAAAACAAGTTAATTTTAGTTAATATTTAAAATATATAATAATCATTTTAGTAAGTCTTTTACTACAGTTAAAGCTAGGGTCGTTTTGTGTTATTTAATGTCTTATTATACTTTTGTAAGTCAGTCATTAATTTTGCGTTATAGCGCTTCTTGAGTGAATTTCCAAATTGATTTTATCCAAAACAAAAACAAGAAAGGACGCTAACTTCGGCACGCCGCACAGTAGCGCCTTTTCTCATTTTACGTTGCAAAAATCATAACTTCTGAACAAAATAAGATAACTAAATAATTTAAACGCCATTTGATTGTTAATTGTTGTAAAATTTACATATGTATTGGAAAATCTGCCACGCCCACTCATTCGCCTTTTTAAAGGGTATCAAAGTAAAGAAATATTTTTTTCTCAATGAAGACAATTTTTTAAAAATATTTTTTATTTAATTTTTTATCTTTATTTTTATGTATTTGCTCAGATAAAAATAATTTGAAAACTGAAAAAAATTTTTTTTTTTTATTTAAACGTGTAACCGACACGCGCTACAGTTAGTATATTTTATGGTTAGTATGAAGCTGAGTCGGTATTTTGGTATATTTAACCCTGAGTAGTTTTGGTTTATGCTGTTGCATTTCCGGGGACGCAGCTCGACGCAGCAGATGTAAGTTGATTTTGGTCCAGAATAGATCCACAAAGGTCGTAGTTATAGTGTGTATAGTGGCTCAGCCCATCCAAAAAAGATATAGACTACTTTAGCCAAAAAAAAGTGAAAAAAATGGACACCTGGCAGGTAGCGATTTACCTGTGCAAGCCCTAACCCAATTCTCCTTTTTTTTTGGATTGGGTTATAGTTTATGAATGTGTCTATTATTTAAAGCAAAAATCATGGCGATAGGTAATATAGGTTTTGTGTAATTTTACCTGAAAGTCAACAAATTTTTCCTTTTTTTTTCTTATGATGCAAAAATGGAAACAAAGTTCAACTTTGAATGCTCATATCTTCTACAAAAAAATCCGAAAATTGATTTTACAGCAGATTCTGAATCCATGGGAAATTTCCTGTCGAATAAGTATGGTTAAAATCATTTTTGTGACAACGACTTTTTCGATTTTTGCAACGGCTTTTGTTCGAGAGGCGCTACTGTGCGCCGAGCAGATTGGTTTTGATGTTTATATTATAGATTTAAATGCTGAAAACACTCACAAAACAGTTTCATTACATTTTACCTATGTATACTTATTATGTTTACAGTTTGACAGTTACAGTTTTACATTCCCAGCTTTATATATTTTATACATCTACCGATCGCTTCTATGGCCGCTATAAGATATAGCTGTCCGATTTTTATGAAATTTATACCAAAATTCTAGAATAATAAAAAAATCGTATATCTCAGAGTAAATAAAAATGCGTTGAAAAACAACGAAGCTATAATTTTATTTCTATTAATTTCCCGATCGTTCCTATGGCAGCTAAATCATATAGTCGTCCGATTTCCATACAATTTTTACCAAAATTTTGAAATAATATAAAATGGCCATATCTAAAAAAATTATGCAAAAATATTTAAAAAAACAGCAAAGTTATAATTATTTTTCTAAAAATTTATCGAACATTTGTATGGCAGCTATATGATATAGTCGTCCGTTGCGACATACATATATAGCAGTGAGAGCATATAGAAGACTATATGCAAAGTTTCATTCAGATAGCTTTAAAACTGAGGGACTAGTTTGCGTAGAAACAGACAGACGGACAGATGGACAGACGGACAGACGTACATGGCTAGATCGACTCGGCTGTTGATGCTGATCAAGAATATATATAGTTTATAGGGTCGGAAACGTCTCCTTCACTGCGTTGCAAACTTCTGACTGAAATTATAATACCCTGCAAGGGTATAATAATGCGAAAAATACGCCCCCTAATTTATGGTTTATAATTATTTGAATAAGCTTGACTTCCACCCGATATGAATAAACAAAGCTTGCGCTTTGGGTTCTCGTAAGCTGAAGCTTTTATATTTATTAAATTATTATTTATTATTATTATTTCTAGGTCGATGAAAAGCTCGTCTGCTAATCAGGCTCTTGGCTTTATTTACAATTCATTTTTAAATGCTCTGAAAAGCAAAGGCATTTCTTAGAAATTTCATTAAAAAGAAGCAATTTATTTACAAGTATTTTAATTAAAGAAACTATTCTAAATTCTGTATTTGAATCCGTTTTTAAATTTCAGCAATTATAAAATTATTTACCAATAACTTTCAATCTACTTCATTTCATAATTATACTTCTTGGTTTTGATATGTGTGTTTCTAACTTAAAAAACATTACTTAGAAATATTAAAAAAATGTCTTAAGAACTTTAATTAAAAATTAAAAGAATGTTAAAAAACAAGTAACATTTAATGTTAGTCTTATTAAATGTTACTTGTTTTTTAACATTCCTTTATTTTAAAAATGTCAAATCATAAAACACGATCTGCCAATAAAAGTTCAGAGCTGTAGACTAGCCACGATATCTGTCTCCCCGGTGGTGTCCACCGTAGCGTCCACCGCGGCGTCCACCACCACGTCCATGTCGGCCTCCATGTCTATATCCTCGTGCCTCACGCACTTCAGCCTCGGCGTGGGCATCTCCCTGATCGGTCACGCCCAGCAGATCCCTCAGATTGGCTCCATTATTTTCCAAGGCAAATGTGCAGGCCAGACCCAGAAGAACAACGACAGACAGCAGGATCAAACGCATCTTGTGGATATAGATTTTCAAAATTGAAGTAGTAAAGGTTGATTCTTAGTTCTGTGGATCTCCCGAAAAAGTCAGGAAGCGAATCTCTAACAAGAGATTACCACCAGACTTGAACTGCTGTTACACTCCAACTGATATTTCGAGCCAGCTTTTATACCCCACAAAGTGTAATTTTCCGCCAATTAATTAAAATGTACATATGTGCCCTTACCTATTCCACATTGCTGATGATGAACCACCTGTAAACCCTGTGCCGAAAACCCCAATATACTTTTATACTGCAGTGTTTTTGGGTGAATTTCCAAATTGGTTTTTGCCAAAATAAAAATAACAACATATGTAAACCCCCTTTAAGTGAGCCTTTAGCCTTCAGGCTTAAATTATCGTTATTGTCATAAATATTTAATAAGGATTCATATGAAAATAACTCCCAATTGTTTAATAAATTTCAAGAACAACTTGTCTGCTCTAGATTAAAAAAAAAGTAAACTACCTGGGGATTTACTAAGGCATTGAACCTGAGCTTTCATTACAGGTTCTTCCGTATATCCCAGGCGTTGTTTGATATTTTGATAAAAAATAAATAAAACCTTTAATTTCCTCGCGTGTCTGTCGCGAAAAAAACACGCCCCCTAATATATGTTTTATAATTATTTGAATAAACTTGAGTTCCACCCTATTTGAATAAACAAAGCTTGAGCTTCGAGTTATCGAAAGTTAAAGCTCTTTTTTTTATTTAATTATTAATTATTCAAAGATCTGCAAGAGGGCTCGCCTTCTATTCAGGCTGTTGGTTTTGTTTATAATTAATTTTAAAATGCTGACAAAAGCAAAGGTATTTCTTAGAAATTATATTAAAAAGAAGATCTTTCTTTGCAGGTTTTTTAATTTTAAAAACTAGAAATATAGAAATATGACTCATATTAAAAAAAAAACCTTTACAAATTTAAACAAAAACATTTTTTTTTTTCTATTTATAGTTTTATTTCAAAAATATCAAATCATCAAATAGAATCTGGCAAATAGAAGTTGATAGCTGTAAATTAGCCATGATAATATCCGTGTCCACCGCCGTGTCCGCCGTGGTGTCCACCGTAGTGTCCACCGCCATAGTGACCACCGCGTCCGCCTCCATAATGTCCATGTCCATATCCTCGTGCCTCACGCAGTCCAGCCTCGGCGTGGGTCTCTCCCTGATCGGCCACGCCCAGCAGATCCCTCAGATTGGCTCCATTATCCTCCAGGGCAAAGGCACAGGCCAGTCCCAAAAGAACGACGACGGACAGCAGGATTAGACGCATCTTGTAGATATAAATTTAAGTTATTGACGTAGCTTGAGAGCTTCAGAGCTTGATTCTTGGTTCTTGGCAGAGAACGACTGTGGATCTCCCGAAAAATCCCGGGCCTTTTATTTGGCCAACGAGCGTCATTCCAGTTTCTTGTTTACTATTTGGGAATAGACTTGTTTACGCTGCACAAAATTTAATGTTTCCCATGAAATTTGAAGGCAATAACAAATGAAGCGGCTATTGTTATGTGGTTTTTTGAATTTGACATTAAAAAAGCTTCCTTAAGCTTTGTTTTTTTGTCAACTAAATTGCGCTTTAGTTTTCACCTGAGAGCTTTTTAGAGAACTTGAACACAAAGCTGCTGATACTGTGGGAATCGTTTTATTCAAAAAGTTGTAGCTGTAGCTTTTGGGGAAGCGACTGTCTACCACCAGTAGCTGGAACCGCTGCTCCAGGGCTGGTAGGAGACTCTCCAGCTCCCGCCCCAGCCTCCGCTGTGTCCTCCTCCCCATCCTCCACCCCATCCCCGGTTCCAGCCACCTCCCCATCCGCCGATGCCTCCCCATCCTCCCCAGAGCCAGCGGCGAGATCTCGTTGCCTCCCCCTCTTGTGGCTGATCAGCTCCCAGATCGGCCATATCCTCCAGTTGGTTGGCAGGAGCTGCTTCCTCACCAACAGGCTGGGCGTTAGCAGCCCCCAGAACTGCAACAAACACCAAGAGATAGAGGAGCTTCATCTTGGCCAGATGCTTTAAAGGTTACTACTCTTCAACTGATATTCTGTGCCGCCTTTTATACTTTACAAGAATCCGTTTTCCGCCCACTAATTAGAATTGATGTGCAACTTGCAGACGAGTAGAAGCAAAGCCCTGACCCAACAAGTTTTCCACATTGCTAACAAATAACAATAAATTTATTAAGCACAATTTACATGGATTAGCAGAGTAACAACATTAAAAACTATAAAAAGTTGGTCTATAAAAAGCAGAGAAATAAATGTGTAATTATGGGAATACACAAATGGTTAGATTAGTTCAAGTTTCAAATTAAAACAAATAACAAAAAAACGTAAAAACAGCAACACATTTAGTTTTATCAAACAATAACAACAATTTTTTAATAACAAATAACATTATTTATAATTATTTGTGATAGAGAAACAAATCTAGCAAAAAAAAAGAAAAAAAATATATATTCCATTTTTTTGTTAAGTGTTGAAAAATATTTTGTTTTGATGATTAAAAAATCCATCTTGCTGTACTATTTTCTCATCAAAGTAATTTCAATAATAAAATTTGTAAGCTGAATATATTTACTACTCAATGAAAGGTAAGAATGATAAGTTTTTTCAGTGATAAAGTCTTCTTATAAATAAAATAACTGTGACTTATTACCAATAAAAATTGAATATGAAAAAAGTTATGTGAGACGAGCCTCGTTAATACTGACATATTTATGGCCTAGCCCAGCAAGCCGAGTAAACCGCTCAGTGCTTGGGTATTACCGCCCACGCCGGACGCACCAGTGCCGCCTCCAGCGCCTCCATTAGCCAGCAGGGGACGCAGACTGCTTCCTAGGGCCTGGCCCAGAAGACCCGCTAACTGGGCTGCCTGGGCTTGGGATAATTGTTGATTACCAGCTCCTGCTCCCACTCCCACTCCCGAGCCCACTCCCAAACCAGAGGTTGAGGGATTGTAGGCAGGAGAGCTGGAAATGCTGGCCGTGCTGCCGTATCCTCCCCCGTAAGAGGGATAACTGGACGTAGAAGCGGCACTATAGCTTGGTCTGTATCCATAGTAAGGCTGTGGTCTCTGGTATCCTCCGTAGTTGCCAGGATATGGCTGGGGTCTCTGGTATCCATTGTAGTTATAACTGGGTCTGTACGGATTATAGCCATATCCATAGCCCGGGTAAGCATAGTTATAGCCATAATTGGGATACCCATATCCATAGTTGGGTCTGTAGCCATAGCTGGGATAACTGCTGCCATAATACGAGTCCAAAGGATCCGATTGGGCTCCTCCTCCAGCTGCGGCTGAAGATGAGCCACCTGAAGGCCTAATGGGTGCAGCCACGGGATAATCGAAGAGCGGACCACCACCACCGCCTAGCAGGAGGGGTGTCAGGAGGCCCAGAGTCCTGCCCTGCGGCCGATCCTCGCGGGATTTACTCTTCTGCCCGAGGGCCGCCGTCGAAAGGAGGAGACTCAGCAGAGCCAAGCGCGCGGGTAGATACATTACGGAAGACTGAAGACTGGCCGAAAAACCCAATATAGTTTTATACCGCAGAGTTCTTGGGTGAATTTCCAAATTGGTTTTTTGCCAAACTGAAAATAACAACCAAGAAGACCTTCGCCGGCGCCAAATTCAAATAAAAATCGCAGGCCGAGCGGAACAAAAACCAGAACGTCATCAACTGGTTGGCTCCACGCCGTGCTTTCACGCCCAGTTTGCGAGTCGAGATCGTCGTCTTAACTTGGCCCAAGCTACACCCGACATTGACCTTGCCGAAAGTTGGCCAAATAAGTCAGTCAATCTGTTTCACACCGTTAACTCGATCGCTAACTTCCGCGGGTTTTTTTTTGGCTTAGTCTTTGGGCTTGTTGTTTCATTCAATAAAAATATCGCCAATATCTGGGGGCGTTTCTGCAAAGCCTAATATTTGCTTAGTACGGATATAATAATAGTTTGTCAATAGCCAAGTTAATTAGCGCCTGGAGATCTATTCACCCCTGAAAAGCAGCTGCATTCCACTCGATCTTTGCTTGGCCAATTCTGAATCATCTTATACGTATAAGAGAGCAGGTTCCCCAGAGATTCCCATGTGTTACCAGGGCCTCCCAGACCCCTTTGAATTATAATATTCGCACTAATTGAAGACCGTTTCACCAGACATGGAAATCTTTGGTTTTTAATTTGATTAAAACCGGCTAGACATTGGCCAGTTAGTCAATCAAATTTGGCAAATTAATCAAAGCATGTATAAAAAAAAAAAAATATTATTAAAGATATAATTTTATGGGGTAAAAATGGGAATGCTGGTGAAATAGTACTTAAACGTGGGAGTTTTCTTAAATATTAAAGATATATAAATACTAAAGCAAATAATTCTTTAAAATAATTTAATTAAATCCTTATCTCAAGATTCTCCTAATTTCTTTAAATTATTAAAGATCCTCAAACATTTCCACGGATTCTATTTAAGCTTTAGGAGGGATTCTAAAAATCATTAGAAATATTTTAGTTCTATGACATTTAAGTTATTTTACTAAGAAATACCTCTTTATCATTCATTATAACACAAGACATCTGACAGTTAATGCATACCATTTGCCAGCTTAATTAACAATTACTACTATTTACTACAATAAAAGGGCGTAATGTATTTTTGTAATGTCGAAAACAATATTTAAAACCGGTTAAGACCCATTGCTTTGATATAAGATTTCTTTTTAATGAAATTTGTTACGTTTATTTCGTTTTATTCGTTCATCTGTCGATAATCATTTTGGTTTTGCGTTTATTATTTTGATTTTTTTGAATGACTTGAAAGCCGGGCAGTAAACGGGTTTGACTTTCTCACATGATTTTTTATCTTTACTCCCAAACAGAACCCTCACTGCGGTTTGTAATTACCGTGCTTCCCCCAAAGCTATAAAAAACAGACACCAATCTCTGGGCTAATAAAGTAAAATCCCTATCGTAGTGTGCAGTTTATTTACGGCGCAAAATTTGTCTTTCTTCGGGTCAGTGATCACTAAATAGCGGTTGACCATGGAATTCGATGGGACTTAGAAGTGGGATAAAGTAAACCCCCAGTCTGGGGGCCCGTCTTAAATGTCGTAGACCTGCAGAAATAAAGGAACATTAAGAAGATATTTAAAGTTTGTTTAATTAACTAAAAGAATATATTTTAAATAAAAAATATGATAGCAGCAGATTAATTGATTATTTTGCCTAATATAAAATTTACAAAATTATTTTTTGTTTAAAACATAAAATTAAAATATTAATATGTTTTGATAAATTGTTTTATGAAATATTTATACAAGTTCTTAAGTATAATAAATATGCTTACTTTAAGGTTTTTATATTATCACAATCGTATTGAAAATTCTTCTCACTGTTCCCTTTTTTTCTTCAAATAACTTTTTATTTACAAAAAATCCTAGAAAATAATTTCGGGGTGTTTTTAAGGTATCAATTGACGCGTCTGGGATTTCCGTTGACCTCAGGCTTTTGGTGAAGTCATCATCATGGGATAATTGCCTGGCGGCAGTAACTAATGATGCTTGGATCTAGCCAGACTTACTCTCACATCGTCTCCAGAACACTGGCTCTTCAGGCGGGACCTCCCCGGATAGTATCAAAGGTATATAAGATCGCAGTTTTGATCGTTTTGGAGCTAGAAAGTATTTGACTGTCCAATATGAAGCTATTTGTACTGATTGTCGTCGTCTTTGCTGCGATCTTAGCGCTGGCCATCGCTCACCCCGTCCAGGAGGAACCACATCAGCTGACCCTGGAGGATGCCGAGGCGCAGCCGGGAACCGATGAAGGAGCCGGTGTGAGGGCAGCTCGTCACTTTGGAGGCGGTTGGGGCCGTGGGCGTGGAATCTGTTGTGGCGGCGGAGGCGGTGGCTATCGTCCTGGCGGTTTCGGTGGATTTGGGGGCTATCCCGGCGGCGGAGGCTTCGGCGGTTTTGGAGGATCCAGTGCCTCTGCCTCAGCTTCAGCATCATCTAGCTCCTGGGGACGTTAATCTCTATAATTTGTTTGACTTTGAATAAAGCCAAAAATAGATGGAGATAAAAACAAAAACAGAGTTTAATTCGAGCGTTAATCGAAGGGGTTTTAAGGGTGTAAGGGGCGTGGTAGATAGCTTACGCACTTCACCAGATATAACCAATTCATTCATACTACGCAGGCAATGGAAACCGGTCGCCAAACGCTAATCGATGAGTGACAACCAAAACACAGTCGAAATTCTATTTTTTCCCACAATTGCGAAATCTTCCAGAGTAAAGATTCCACTAGAAAAAAAGACCATCTGGACCATAAATACCTGGTTATTTATGGTGGTTAATTATTGTGGTTAGTTATTGTGGTTTTGGCCCAAGGCAAGTTGTGCAATCGCTTGTGAATTATATTCGGTACTACCCAAAGGAATCGCTATTTTGGGGATAATGTAACCAGTTTTCGACTAACAAACACACTAATCAATAAATCAATAAAAAGTCGAGCAAGTTCCAGACATCTGGGCATGGATTAGGACAGTGTTTTTTTGTGGTTTTGTTTTCTGCACCCCCGATAAGACCTTGCGATCCAGTATTTTGGTATGGAAAATTACTCGTCCAGGTTCCTGGCACATCAATTCACCAGAACAATCTTATGAATCATAACTTCCAGCGACAAATTTTTACCAGTCTCAATTGAGTAACGAGTTTTCATTTCTATCAATATGATTCAAGTTTACATACATTGCATTACGTAAGTTTGGCGCATTTACAATTATTTATCGCATGGCATTTTCGTTGGCCTCAGCATTGCCATAGCAACCAAGGGGGCAAGGGGGATAGTATCAAGGGTATATAAGGTCGCAGTTTGATCGTTTTGAAAGTAGAATGAAGAGAAGAGTAGAAGATGAAGATCGAACAATTATTCTTATGTATTGTGATAGTAATCATGTACGTCTTTGGCCTGACGTTGGCCTATACCGTGAAGGACGACCAACGACAGCTATCCCTTGAGTTCCTCAAGTACAGTGCGTACGGCCTAAGCCAGATTGCATCACATATATGAGCGCAAAGCTCTGAGCGGCAAAGCGGCCAGGACTCGCGCTCAATAAAATCGCTCCAGCTCGCTGGCTTCACGCAAACTCGACGGCAAACTCACCGCGGTTTCGGAAGCCCATTTTTTGTAGAGATAAGTTTGTTTTAAATGTGGAATCTTACAATAAAAATGGCTTTGTGTAAAGCTACCCCGCCGTCTTTTTTTCTCTCTCTCTCTGTGGGAGTCCAGCAACCGCCAAGCAACAACTGCCCAAAGGAATCGCTATTTTGGGGATAATCAAACCTGTTTTCGAGCAACAAACCCACTAATTAATAATTCAATTAAAGGTCGAGCTAGTTCCAGACACCTGCGCTTGGATTAGAACAGTGTTTTTTGTGGTTTCGTTGCGATCCAGTATTTTGATATGGAAAATTACCTGTCCAGGTTTCTGGTAAGTGCGTCTCCAGGGCTTGACGCTACCCCACAACGATCTTATGAATCACAATCTCCAATTAGCAGCGACAAATATTTTCCACTCTCGATTGTGGGATTCGAGATTCATTTCTGTCAACATGATTCATGTTTACTTCTAAGTTTTCGCATTTACAATTAATTAGCGCCTCCCCCAACAATGCAATTTCAAGATTTGCTTTGTTTTTGCTACATGAAAACACTATCCCGTGATGCTTTCTTTACTTACATAATTTTTGGTATTTAAAGAGTGATTTAATTAATTGTATATAGTCTAAAAATATCCCTAAACCCATTCCTAAAATAAATACTCAAAGTGTTTAATCACGCCGTAGACTCGACTTGGCTGCGGTGCACCGACCTTGTGGTTTTGAAATCTCAAAATAAATTCACAGAGAGAGAAAACATAATAAGGAAAAATAGTAAATAATAAATAAATATATTTAGATATATATGAAAAGATTTGTAAAGTATATTTACATAGTATAATAAAGTATATGTAAAGTATATTTACATATTTTAAAACCCAATTCGAATCAAAGAGAAATGGATTTGGCTACATGGAAATATTTTAGATATATTTGAACGAAGCTAAAGTATCTAAAATATTTATAAAGTAAATTATTATGCTTCAACTTATTTTATTTTGTAGAAGATATTGTGATACTTTTAAGCTAGTAAATAAGCGTAATTTATGTTTAAAATGGTAACTATTTTACCTAAGATTCCCATCTGTTTAACTAGGAAATGCTCATTCCATTTTATATAATTATAAATTTAAACCATCTTTTCCTAAGTATATATAACTTAAGGTTTGCTGTAAAAACTAAAGCCTTTTAGTATTTTGAGTTCATTTTCTTTTTCAGTCACGCTTAGTTTAAAGAATCCCATCTTAATACGTCACAAATATGATACTCAGAATTCCTAATTGATGACCAATTTTATGATGTATTTTTTCAGCATGCTGCGTCCAAGAAGCCAACTCCGAATTGAAAGTGAATCATCCGTATTTCAGTGGCAGTGCCTACCGCAACAAAAAGCAAGAGTCGCAAAAGCCGACAAACGAAAACCGCAGTAATCAAGCCGAGAAATGCCTCCCCCAAAAAGGTGTTAAAAATGTTCAACCCCCCGTTGACGTCACAGACGGAGTCGTGAGCCGTAAGACTGGAATTGGACGCCAAAAATACCTGCCAAAAAGGCTGGACCGACCGCATTGACGGAAATGTTGTGCGGCGCGATCCCTGCTAATTGGACCAAAAGATGCGCGGTAAATTAAATTAGTGTCACTGGAATCTTGGCTGACTGAGCGATGCGGTCTGTCATAACAATTAGCGAGGATTGGGGAATATTCGCGACTATAAAAGCGAACGGCGGATGCCAGTTTAAGCACAGAACCGCAAGGAACTCAGCCAGCAGTGGACACACCAAGCCAGCAAACCAATACAAATTTTATTTAAACTCCACAAACCCACAAAAACCAGGATAAACATGAAGTTCGCCATCTCCTTTGCCATGATCTCTCTGATCTTCAGCCTGAGCCTGCTCGAGGCCGCGCCCATCAATGATCCAGGATTTGTTTCGGCCACGGATTTAACGGGAGAGCCAGTGCGTCAAAAGCGTGCCAGTGTGGATTACTACCAGGGCGACTACTTCATCTGCTACCCAAAGAGCGAGGTGTACGGAAAATCCAGGAATGGGCTTAACAGCAGTGGCTCCAACCGTCGATCCTACGACTCGGAGGCGTACGGCCCGCACTATCTGGCCGATGACTCCTTCGAGGCTCGCAAGGATCGCGCCGATGCAAGACGCGCCGCCTACACTGACAGCTTTGGAAAATAAGTGTCCTACCAGATATATTAATATATAGAAATCTACACAGTTAGGGAAACGCACAGGGGTAGCCTAAAAAGTTATACAAAATATATTCTAATTATTTATTGAACTTACAATTAATAAAAAAATAAAAGAAAAAAATATACTCGTGTTGTTTTTATTAAAAAAGAAACCCTCTAAATACACCACAACCATGATACAATCATGACAGCAACCATCTGGCTAGTAAGTTAAAAAAAACCAAGTTGTATACAATTTCTATTATTATTACTTTTTTTATATTCAAATTGTAACGTTTAAAATACGCCCTCTGGCGGAATTCAAATTGTAACGTTTAAAATACGCCCTCTGGCAGAATAATATGTATTGAAGTCTTATTTGACGTTATTGACGCGGCCCGTCACGGTCACACTAATTGCAAATTTGAGGAATCAACAACATGAATAGCGTGAGTTTACAAACTTAATTTTAAATACAAATAAAACTACATTAAAAGCTCCACAGGATCTCCGAACCAAGATTGAGAACTGCGCCCGCACGGCCGAGGACTTTACGCGGCTCTACTACGCCTCCTTGGACAACCGCCGGCACGTAAGTTCTGGAGCCTCCAAAAACCGGCAACCTTTTGCAACAGCATGCGAAATAACAACAAGCACACCTTTAATTTCCAGCAAATGGGACGCCTTTACATTAACACCGCCGTATTCAGCTGGAACGGAAACGGCGCCACCGGGCGCGAAATGATCGAGCGCTACTTCACCGAACTGCCGTCATCCGCCCACCAAATGACGAATCTGGACGCCCAGCCCATTATGGAGGAGTGTGTGGGCGCGCAGCTGACCTATGTAATCCTGGCCAGCGGTACCGTCAAGTACGGCGATCAGCCGATGCGCAACTTCCAGCAGTCGTTTATCGTGACAGCTGACGGGGACAAGTGGAAGATCGTCTCCGACTGCTACCGCCTGCAGGAGGTGATGGTGTAGTAGTCAAATACTGCACAAACAGGACCATTGTTAGAGTAAAAGTAAGGCTGTCCCACATGTTGATACTACCGAATATATATTAATTACATGGCTAAGTAACCTAAGTAACCAATTAACTTTTTATTTGTCCGACTCGGTTTTGGGTTTCTTGGTGGCCGGCTCATCTGCCGGCAGTTTCTCGGAGAAGATGGCCTTCGGCTGGGTTTGCTTGTAGGCGGGTGCTATCCAGTAGGGATTCTCCGCTGCGTCCTTGGCGTACTTAAGGATGGCTTCCCTGGGATCCTGATCGTCGTCCACACGCTTGCTCAGGCCGAGATTGCGGATGACATACGAGGAAAGAGTGCCGCCGGAGCTGGCCACTCGACCGCCCTGACCGCTGGTGATGGGCAGATCCGGCCGCTTCGACTTGACAGGATCCATGCGCGCCTTCTCCATCTTCTTGCGCGAGGAGCGGGATTTCTCCTGCCTGAACAACGGCAGAGCATGTGGCGTGATGATCTGGGACACGCCCACCATCTCCATCGGCTGTCGCTTGCGGTGGCTCTTCACCACGCACAACTTGGCACCGCGGATGCTGCGATGCTCGTCGTAGTAGCACTTAATGGTTCCATTGCCGCAGCTCACAAAGAGCTGGTTAAGCTTGGGGTGCCACAGTGTCTTGACGATATGCGAGTTGGATACGGGAATGCGTTGGACCTCCTTGTAGCTCCTGGTGCTGTAGAAATACAGATTCGCCTCAGTCTGATCCTTGGGCAACGACTCGCCAGTGACCAGGAGTCGGTCGTCCGGACTGAAGCAACAGTCGGTGGTGTCGTAGCGCGAGAACAGGTTCGTCCAGGTGTGCAGCGGCTGCTTGAACTGCCGCAGATCCCACAGTTTCATGGTTTCGTCATTGCTCCTGGTGGCCAGCTGCTGACCCATGTACGAGAACACAATGGAGGTGATCTCGGAGCCCTTCTGATGCGCTCCCCTGACGCAGTGCGTTGTGTTGACGAACATCTTGCGCGTGTCCCAGGTCTGAATGGATCCATCCACGCATCCCGCTGCAATTAGGGTGGCATCCCGGTTGAAGTTGCACGAAGCCGCATTTGTCCGCAGGCCGCCTTGCGCTCTGGTCTTGATCACCTGGACCTGCTCCTTGGCCTTCAAACCCTGCCAGATGCGCAGAGTTCCGTCCAGAGCCGCGGTGAGGAACTGCTCTCGGTTGAAGGGATGCCAGCAGCCCGAGGTTAGTTGTGCCACGTGCCCCTTGGTCCGCGACATGTCCGATATATACTGATCGCCCTTGCAGCACTCCAGCTTCTCAAAGCCATCGCGATCTAGCACCTTTGCCTGGGCGTTTCCCGAGATTACCAGGATCATGTCGCCGGTCACGGAGTATTGGAGGGAGCGGATCGGATGATTCTCGCAGGGCTGCAGCTGTCGGAAGCTGCGCATGCCGGAGTCCATTCCAGCAAAGTCCCAGAAGCACATGTCGTAGTCTATAGAGCCGGAAACCAAGCGGGCGCCGGAGGGATCGCCAGCCAAGGCCAGGACAGCCCGGGATCCGTGCTGCATCTGCACCTCGTGGGTGTAGGGTATGCGCTTGGCCAGGCTCTGCTCATCATCGGAATCGTCATCTGACAGGGATTCATCATCGGAATCCTCTTTGCCCGCCCCGTCCTTTGTGGATTTGTCCTTTTCCTCTGCAGCAACAGGTGGCAGGGGTCCAATAACGTCTTCTTCCTCATCGTCTGCCTTCTCCTCCGCTTTTTGGCTTGGCTCCTCCTTGTTTCTGTCCAATCCCGGCCGTGTAATCCTGGCCTTTTCTATTTGTTCGTTGATGTCAAACACCTTGGCCGCCTTTCGTCCGAATCCGCTGATGCCCATCACCTCCTTCAGATGCTGGCTCTCCAGATCCTCGGCCACATCCTCGATTTGTCGAATCATCTGTTTTTTGTCCATCTTCTTGAAACCGCCGCCTCCACTGCTGCTGCCGGCTTGAGAGGATTCCTCTTGCTCATCTCCTGCGGTGTTTTCGTTGGCCTTTGGCTCAGCGGGCGCCTTGTTGACATTCAGTTGGATTTTCCCGAAGGAAATTTTACCACGCTGCATGTCTGGGAGAAGCCACTTTTGGCAGTTTTAGTTAAAATAGTTATTTATTTATTTTATCTGCTGCCGCTTAGGGATGGGAGTTCCAGTCAAAACAAAAGAGTTTCGATATTGTATTATTATTTAATATGAATATTTAATAGATATTTTTTATAACGAGTTTTACATTTAAAGAAGTAGAAATTGAATTTTTCATCTATTGTGTTTTAAGTTATTTAAAACCTTGTAAAAACTTCAATTTAGTTTATCGATCTATCGATACTTCCCTTGCCATCGGCCCATCTCTATCGCAGCGTCTAACCTAGAATTGGGCGCGCAGTGTTGTTTTTTGTTGTCGGCATTTTTCGCGTGCGAGTTTTGTGTCGCGAATTGTGGATTATTTCGCAAGGCGGTGTAATTGTTGTTAAATTTATTAAGTTTTTGCTGCATTGAACATCCACGATGACCGACTCCCTGGAGTACAACGACATAAGCGCCGAGGTGCGCGGTGTTATGGTGAGTCTCAAAATTTGCAACTCTCATTTCGCACATTTCGTCTGACGCTGGTTTCCCTTCCCATTTTCGCGCGCCGCAGTCCTCCGGGCGGCTGAAGATGACCGATCAACACATCATCTTCAAGAACACCAAGACCGGCAAGGTGGAGCAGATTGCATCGGATGACATTGATCTGATCAACTCGCAGAAGTTCGTGGGCACCTGGGGCCTGAGGGTGTTCACCAAGAGCGGCGCACTGCACCGCTTTACGGGATTTCGTGACAGCGAGCACGAGAAGCTGGGCAAGTTCATCAAGGATGCGTACAAGCAGGACATGGTCGAGAAGGAGATGTGCGTCAAGGGCTGGAACTGGGGCACCGCTCGCTTCATGGGCTCCGTCCTCAGCTTCGACAAAGAGAGCAAGACAATCTTTGAAGTGCCGCTGTCCCATGTTTCGCAGTGCGTCACGGGCAAGAATGAGGTGACGCTGGAGTTTCATCAGAACGATGATGCGCCCGTGGGTCTGCTCGAGATGCGTTTCCATATTCCCGCCGTGGAGTCGGCGGAGGAGGATCCGGTGGACAAGTTCCATCAGAATGTAATGAGCAAGGCCTCGGTTATATCGGCCTCCGGCGAGTCCATTGCCATATTCCGGGAGATCCAGATCCTCACGCCTCGCGGTCGCTACGACATCAAGATCTTCTCCACCTTCTTCCAGCTGCACGGCAAGACGTTCGACTACAAGATTCCCATGGATTCGGTGCTGCGACTCTTCATGCTGCCGCACAAGGACAGTCGTCAAATGTTTTTCGTGCTCTCCCTGGATCCCCCGATCAAGCAGGGACAGACGCGCTACCATTATCTGGTGCTTCTCTTCGCCCCCGACGAGGAGACCACCATTGAGCTGCCCTTCTCGGAGGCTGAGCTGCGCGACAAGTACGAGGGCAAGCTGGAGAAGGAGCTCTCTGGACCGGTGTACGAGGTGATGGGCAAGGTGATGAAGGTGCTCATAGGACGCAAAATCACAGGACCGGGTAATTTCATTGGACACTCTGGCACGGCGGCAGTGGGCTGCTCCTTCAAGGCCGCAGCTGGCTATCTGTATCCCCTGGAGCGCGGCTTTATCTACATTCACAAGCCACCGCTGCACATTCGGTTCGAGGAGATCAGCTCAGTGAATTTTGCCCGCAGCGGTGGCTCCACCCGCTCCTTTGACTTTGAGGTAACGCTCAAGAACGGAACCGTCCACATTTTCTCGTCCATCGAGAAGGAGGAGTACGCCAAGCTCTTCGACTTCATCACGCAGAAGAAGTTGCATGTGAGCAACATGGGCAAGGACAAGAGCGGCTACAAGGATGTGGACTTTGGCGACTCGGATAACGAGAACGAGCCGGATGCCTATCTGGCACGCCTCAAGGCAGAGGCCAGAGAAAAGGAGGAGGATGACGATGATGGCGATGATTCCGATGAGGAGTCCACGGATGAGGACTTCAAGCCAAACGAGAATGAGTCCGATGTGGCCGAGGAGTACGACAGCAATGTGGAGAGTGATTCGGATGACGATAGCGATGCCAGCGGTGGCGGTGGCGACAGCGATGGCGCCAAAAAGAAGAAGGAAAAGAAGGCCGAAAGGAAGGAGAAGAAGGAAAAGAAGCACAAGGAAAAGGAGCGAACGGTAAGAATGATGCTCGTTTCAGTATTTGCAACGTACTAACATTAATTTTTTTTTTTTCACCAGAAAAAGGCAACCAAGAAGAAGGACACCGGCAAGCCCAAGCGTGCCACTACCGCCTTCATGCTCTGGCTGAACGATACTCGCGAGAGCATCAAGAGGGACAATCCGGGCATCAAGGTCACCGAGATTGCTAAGAAGGGAGGCGAGATGTGGAAGGAGCTGAAGGACAAGTCCAAGTGGGAGGAGATGGCAAACAAGGACAAGCAGCGCTACCAGGAGGAGATGCGCAACTATAAGCCGGAAGCGGGTGGCGACAGCGATAATGAGAAGGGCGGAAAGGCAACCAAGAAGCGAAAGACGGAGTCTTCTCCAACCAAAAAGGCAAATACCTCTGGAGGCAACTTTAAGAGCAAAGAGTACATATCCGATGACGACTCCACCAGCTCTGAAGAGAAGGACAAAGAACCCGCCGAGAAGAAGGGCAAGCCTGAGGATTCTGACAAGGCGAAAAAGAATTCCAAGAAGAGCGAGAGCGAAGCGGAGGAGAGCGAGGAGCCCAGCGACGAGGATGAGGAGGATGATGACGCTGAAGGCAGTGATTAAGGCCCCCAATAACAACACAACATAATTCCATAAACAGCCCACACACCACATCAATGTCCCAATTGTAGTTTACGCCTAGGTTTAGTTAAGTGCTGCCTGTTGGATACAGACCAACACGATTTTGTTTAATTAAAACTCAACAACAAATCGAAAGTTGTAGCAATTATCCCGATTTGATAAGTGCCCCTAATGATTGATGTTTATCGGTTATTTTTTTCGGTTGAACTGCGCTCGTTACGCCCACAATGACGGCATTTTTCAGTCATTAAGCGCTTTTCCGAGTCTGCAGTTATGGCCACGTTGAGGGATCTCTTCCTTTGGATTGGCCTCTGGTACATTTCGCAGGCAAGATCCCAGCTATATATAGTTGTACTGTCACATCCAAAACCCTGTTTACCACCAGGTCCAAGGTATATCCAAGTTCACAAATATCGAGTGCCTAAGCATGGACGAGACTTTCACAAACATTTCCCTGTGCCGACTGTATGCCGTCAAGAGGGATGTGGTGGAAATGAGCCTGAGAGCCCATATTCTCGACTGGCCAAAGCGTCCGGTATCGGTGAGTTGGGAATTAACATTTAGGGAATGTGTTTTCTACTCTATTGGGTTCGTTGGTTGTTTTGAACTTCTTTGTGGTTGATCGCGTTCTTAATTATGCCACAAAAATATGATATAATTTGCTATCCTTTATATATAAACTTTAAAATTTCAATCTACTAAAATGATTATTCATTTTATATTTACGGCTTAAAAAGTCCCAAAAACCTTGTATACATTTTGAATTTACATTGCTTAACAACCACTTAAACGTAGAGTTAAGAAAACCTCAATTGTGAAACACAAAAACCCAAAAATGGATGAGTTACTGTTGGGAGAGCAAACTGCGATTGCGGTTGCCAAGTTGACGATGTTGACGTACATCCTGGCCATCAGGCTCAATTCTTGAAGTGGCTATCAGATCCTCAACATCGTCATAAAGCTTGTTCTTTGGCGTTGTCAGGCTGGATTGCGATGGAAACGAAGCGCCAGAATCTTTTTTGGACAACGTCTTAACCTTGCGCAAAATTTGGCGACGAACGGTTGCCGAGGATGGTTCCGGAGAAATTACGTTTTCGGCCAGCTCATTGAGCGAGCGATTTGAGTGCAGAGCCGGCTGCATATTTTCGGTGTTATCGGCGATGTGCGTGAAACTGGTAAGGGGACTGGAACGAGTGCACACATTGACCCTTGAGGTTTGAACTGAAGTTGAGCTCGCATCAGAGTCCTGGCCCTTTTCTGCACCCTCTCCTCCTGTGGCGCCTGTAATGGTCTCCTGATTATGGGAGACCCCGAGGGCCATGTTCGATTTCGGCCACCAGTGGGAGATAAGGGGCCGCACAAAGGTCCGACCATGGACACACATCTGGGTCAGAGCTTTGAGGGAGTCGTTCAGGAACTTGTACTTGCCTCGGTTAAGGAACTGATCAATCTGATCCTGGCGCTTGGTCAGAAACGGATGAAGGATCGCATCAAATATCCAGACATTTGCTGTTGGAGCGGTCATGACGATCCACAGCATAAAGATCATCTTGATGGGCATATAGATTGCCACCCAAGACAGCAACGCGTCCGCCACCAACTCAATGGTGATCAGAAAGGCGTAGACTATCCAGTACTTGGCCCAGGCCAGGAACTCATCGTCCCCGTTGTTCAGGGTCTTGTAGGTGTGGTAGGCCGGTCCCAGGGTGCCATAGATAAAGAACACCAGACGGGACGCATAACTTAATAGGCACATGTCGATAGTGTTGGCCTAAGCTCCAAACAAAAAACTTGTAACAAAATTTCTCAGTCAACGGGAGAGGTATGTACTGCAGCTATTTGAGACAATCTGTGAATATTTATGTGTGTTCAAAGTAAGTTTACAAACCAGGCCTACTTTCAGGATTTAAGAAAGTTGTTTTTATTTGAGATTATAATTTCTTTTTCCTAATTTAAATTGATTCTTTCCAGATGCGCATGCAATTGCTTAAGAAAGCCAGTGGTTACAAGCCTTTTCTTTACAATGTCTACCAGTCGGATGTATGTGAATATCTGGAGAAGAGGAATCATCCCTTTGTCAATATCATTCTCAACAGCTTTGGCAATCGAACGAATGTGAACAAGTGCCCAGTGCCAGTAAGTTTGGTCTATTAATAATGCCTCTTAAAATTTATAATTATTAAATTTATTTATTAGCCTGAAATTATATTGGAACACTTTCGTTTTCCCGTAAAAGTCTTGGATCTGATGCCCTTGCCCACTGGGGACTACGGGCTATTCACCACCTTCAGTTTCGATCGCAAGGAACGGGCACAGGTTAAGGTGTACTTTACGCTAACAGAATATCGCTAATGAAGCCACAAAAAATGAGTGAGAAATATATATGTAGTATTTGTAATAAACATTGTTGGCAGTGCAATAAACCAATTAATAAATTCGCCATAAATTTATTAACTGGCTGTAAAAGACCTTTCCCGATTTGATTATCCCATTGTAATTGTAATAAAATGATTTCCATTAAAATTATTAATGAGTGCTCTTTACGGGAGTTTAATACTCGTACTTATAGATGGTTCTGACACGTGGGAATTGATTTGAATGAAAGCTTGTGCGGCTCTGGCCGAAGGTTAGGATCATTGGCTTCCGATACAGATCGATTTTTGGCTGAAATTTCTTTCACACACAAACCCAGAGTCCAAGTTATGACCCTGCCCACTGAGCTGAACGCTCATGACATTTCGAATAGGCATTCAAAAAGCCATCAGCATTATTCGGCCGCAAGAAAAGGTTCCCATACCATTCACAGATATGTATATTTCGGCAATTGAAACCGAAACTCAACTCCAACTCCAAATCAATTGTAATTGTGTCTAATAAATGAAATGTTGACGGAAATAACACGGAATATAATAGAGTCTGAGAGAGAGAGAGGGATCGATCGAAGGGGAACATTACGTGTGCGCGTAAGGCGATTGTAAAAGGCAAAAATCACAGTTACCAACAGCTTGCATGCATAATTAATTTGTGGGTCAATTGCAAAAACTTGAACTTCAATTCAAGTGGCTTTGGATCTGGCTCTGGGCCGTGCCACGTCCGAGTGCTTGTGCTTGGGGGGGTGTCATCTTTTGGCACATCTCTCTCCTAGGAAGTAATTTTTTGTGGGATATTCGGATTTGCATAAATGCCGCCAATTAATTTTGTTATGCAAATTAATGACAAACAATTAGCGATGCGAGACAAAGCCGATTTATTAATTGCACATTATTATTATTGTTATTATTTTTTTTGTTTTCCACTAAATATGTAAATTTAAATATTTATTTCGCACTCTGTCGGTGTCGATGCTGTCCGATGGCAATGCGCGCTTTATCGCTGATTAACCCAAATTTAAATGAAGCCTCGAAGCATTCGATCTGAGAAGTGAGAAAAGTCCAGCCAAAGGCTAAGGACCTTTGGTCAGGAGCTAATGACACCGCGATGTGGGTGCAGTCAGCTGATGAAAGTGGCTTGAACCGATAAGAGGGGTCTTGAGATAAAAAAAAATAGAATAAAGGAGTGAAATATATTACTATTTATATTTTTAAATACTTATTTAATTGTATATTTAATATATTTTCCTCTGAATAAAGACTTTACCCACAATCAATTGCTTAGAAACATTATAAATTAAGTCATATATCTTTTGGCCCCTGTTTTTTACTCGATTCCTTAGTCTCAGTTAACACTTAATTGTTTAATCCAATTTAATATTGCTTAATCCAATTGAATACAGGAAATTAATAAGGTAATAAATAAAGGTTAACCAAAATGTTATATATCCCCTTTATGGCTCTAGAATTCGCTTCGACCCCCAACGAGATTTGAGGCCCCAAATCGAACTGAATCGGATTCGCGAACCATCATCGAAATTGAAACAAATTGCTTTACGGCGGGGTGACGAATGCGTCATTTACATTGCGGTTGTTCTTGCGAATCTGTTGAATTTGTCGGATCTTGATCAAGATTAATAGTGTGCTAATTGCATTAAGATTGTGCCAGCATTCCCCAAAAAGCCGCAACACACACGCGTCCGTTCCGGCGCAGCAAGTTCGTTGCTTCAGTCTTTTGTTTTGCATTCTGTTCGCCGCTCGCCATTGGCCATTAATCAGCTGCAACCCTTAGAATCGGCGACTGGGAATCGCTGTAAGTGTTCTGCTCTTATCGGCACACCATTTTGTTCACCAATTTGTAATTACAATGTGGGCCATTGGCCAACAAATTGCTACTGATCGATCCGATCATCGCTTTCTGGCGTCGATCCATGAATCAATTATCACCCTGGCAATGAACTTTCCTAATTGAAGATTAATGGAAGGTCGCACCAGATTGGCAGCTGCTTCTGTAAACTCCCAGAAAATGAATCACAGCGTAAAGATTTCGGATAATCCGATCAGATCACATTCCGCATTTAATCAAGGCAACAAAACAATAGTTCAGTTAGCTACATGGAATCGGATTGCTCATCCTCCGAGGAGTAATGAACTCGGTAATGTGGGACGAGGTAGTTGATGCTGGAAACAGCTTGGCGGTTGTGGAGATTTCTCTGCCTGGGCGTGGACTCCTGGCTAGAAGTGGCGCCCCCATCAATGTCTTCCATGAGAATTCTTAATTCCCGCTTCAACAATTCAGCATTGACCTGGGGCTCACCTCTGTGGCTTTTCCCATTAATACCGTCCAAAAGAAGGCCCAGTTCCCGCTTCAACAATTCAGCATTGACACTGAGTTCACCTATGTGGTGAGTATCCTCTTGATTGGACGTCAAAAAGAACTGGTAAAGTGGCTGACCAAGCGATTTATATCCATGATTAGCCAGATGCTGTTCCAGACTCCGGAGCACTGGCTTTTCAATCAACTGGTATAAGGTCTTGGTGCTGTCCGGATAACTAAACCAGAGAAATACGGCCAGCAGCAGCTTGAGACGTGTGTAGAGCAGGGAGCCGCCAAAGAGGATATCTGTGATGTAGCCCAGTCCCTGGAGCAGCGCAAAGATCACCCAGTACTTGAGCCAGAGGATGATAATGTTACGCTGTCCATTTGCAAAGGCTCTGTAAGTCTGCCAGCCAGGTGTCAAAATTCCAAAATAAATATGTATAAATTGTAACATCGTTCTTAAAGGTGTCGTGTACATTAAAAAAGTATCGAATAATTTTCTGAGGTAAGCTTGGAGTGTGATTGATATGGACAGGCCACTGGGTCTGTCATTAACTATTAAAGATCATAAGCGATAATGTCCCGTGCAAATCTCAATGGTTTCCCACTGAAAATGTTTTATAATGCTTGGGCTTACATTCCGCTGAAATAAAAATTGAAAAACAATCAAATAATTCCTTGTCACTTCCTAGAGTCCGCTTAGAGAGCAATCAAAAAATCTGTGGCCAGGCACTTGGCTTGGAGCGGGCTAAGTGCCTGGGGGGCTTTGCCTGCGGCTTTCGCAAGACCAGGAGCTGCCGGGCCATATGTAAGCGCCTGTCTTTAAGCCAACTTTATGCATATTTATAGATTTGTTTGGCCGACTAACAAACCAAAATAAACCAGAGTGGAAGAGAAAGAAGAGGGGAATGGAGAGATAGAGACCCAGTTTATGGGCCAGATTGAATTAGTGGCACTGGCGGTGCCTTTATGGCCAAAACGGTGCCGTTGGTCCATGGGGCATTCGATATACAGTAGTCGGGTAGACCTGACATAATGGAAATAATAATATAATCGATTCAACTGCAACAATTTTGCTCAACTTGTTCGGCCTGTCTGCCCCTTTAAACCTATAAACATTCCTTAAGTTTTACAGCTTAAATCGGGACTCGCTGAAGCGTTTCATATTCATATTTTTATACCCCCCCTGCGATCGTGATCTGTTTTAAATTTTAAACCCGATTAGTTTGCTTGGTTAGCGGGAGGGTTACATCATTTAAATAATAAACAAAATGTTTGGTTTGACAATTTCGTAAATAAAAATATTTCTCGTTGGCGGATTTTTAGGGTTTCCAAACTACATAGCTCCCAAAGGCAGCGCCAAACTAGCGTGAAATGTTGAAAATTATGCAAATTTTTTATGGCTTTTCTTTGTTTATTTTTGTAGAAATTTTGGGGGGGAAGAGCAGACAGCCCCATACATAAATATCGAATCCAGTTGGGATGGACTTTTAAATGGTTTTTGTTTCGTTTTTTTTTATGTTTCTTTTTGTGCTTTTTATGTATCATTTGTGTACGTTGACGCCTCGTTAAGTCTTGCCATATAACTGAGTGGGATCGGGGGATAACAAGCTGGATCCGTTGATCTGTTAACCTCTTTATCGGCGATACACACCATACCTCAGCTCAGCTGCGGTTGCCCAACACTTTATCTTTCTCCACCTCTTCTTCTTTTTTGGGGCTTTGGACTTTCGGCTTGTTATCGATGCGGGCAGATTGACATTGACCCTTTGACTTGACGTGGATAAATGGCATGGGTATGGGTTTGGGATTGGGTGGAGAACCCCTTTGGGATTTGATTAAGCGACAAACTCGCTGGGATTACATTTCCACCCATGACCTTCTGTCTTTGTAATCTCCTAACAAGCCCTTTTCATACTTGGTCATCAGTTTCACTTAATAATCTTTGTCAGACCCTGTATTTATTGTTCCACCCGTTCGAACGACTCATCAATGTCTTGCCAGACAAAGCAAAAATCTCGTTCTGGGGTTCAACAATTCTCAACTCCCCACTCACAACGAGAACAATTGGCTAAAAGTCAAAGGGAAAATGTGTCAAATAATATTTTATGCATTCGAAATAAACTCAAACTCAAATGCAATGCACTGCAGCCTGGCCAGGCGGTGAGAAAGGCAAGTCTTGGCCAATAAACACAACAAATTTAAGGTAATGTAAACAAATGCAAGGTAATTAACACGAAATCCGCATAAAAGTAATGAGTTCAATTGCCAAAACGAAACCTGTTAGCCGATCGACGATCCACCGAGGAGGTGGAGGTGGAGGAGGAGTTGAGCTTAAGGTGGAATTCACAGCTCATTAATAGATGGATATCTCTGGGTCTCCAGTTAAATGTCGCCTGAAATGTCGCACTTTGAGATGCACACAGATAGGGGATCTGGATCTGCACGGCTGTCAGTGAATGCAAATGAGCCAAGTTTGTGGGTGGACGATGTCTCTCGAGAGATCTCCATCTCGTGCACCTCCGTTGAGTCATCAGAGATCGGTTCATTGCCGTTTCACCCACAAAAAAAAAGCATTTGATTATCCTGTTGCCTCAGCTGCTGCCGGACTTACGTGTGGGGGGCTGTCAAGTTCTCAGGTTCACTGTGCCTGCGTTTTACTCGTAACTCGACTCATTGAGAGATCTTCACATCGATCTCGCGACGTGTGACAATTCCCTTTTTAAGTGGCCCACTTTGAATGGCATTGTTTTTTATATGCCCCATATATGCATATAATATATTCACGTGGGAGTCGAATGAGCTTTTATCACAGCTACCCTCTGTCATTGAACTTGGTCTGCCTAACACCTTTGAAAGAATGCTTTTTGTTCGCTTTAACTCGATTGTTATTTGGGGAAGTGGCTTGAATGTACTTTGTGGGTTAGATTGTTGAAAAGCATTTTCAGTTGAAACCTTCAAAATACTTCTGATCATTTGAATGGGATTTATTTCGGTTAATATCATAGATTCTTTGTTGGATTAGTTTCAGCTGGGACTCTTAGGAATCTTTTACGGATCCTTCTGTAGTAAGAATCACCTTTTAAACATTTTCTGGCAAATTAAATAATCTATAGAAAAATTCTGATAATAACACTCTCCCAAGCTAATGATCTTTCCAAATTGATCTATCAGTATGTTAACCGTTAAGGCGTACATCACGATTGTTTGCGAAATAATTTGTTCTGTTGCCGGTTTCCTGTACTAAGTGTCAGGGATGTCAATGCCCAAATGACACCTTCTTAATTAATTTTACATTTGATTCGCCAATTAAGCAATGTCAAATGTTTCGGTTCAGCACTGGGAAGATTCCCCCGCCGAGATTAATCGAAGTGAATTTTTACAACATTAATCAGGCGGTTGGATTATACTCAAAAAGTCATTCAACGCAGACAGAGAGCTATAGCGACAGACTCACTCGCTTTTCGACTCATAAAAACCAGCTCAAAAGCTGGCTCAAAACCGAAGCTCAAACTATGGAACGAAAAATGCAAGTGTTTTATGTTTTCGCTTTCGTTGGGCGAGCTTTCAAGGCTTTTGGCTTGGCTTTGGGCCCGCAGATATTGCGTCTAGTAATTTGGCCCAAAGCTCTCTGAAGACCGCTCTCCGCCGTCGATCGCTAGCTTAGCTAGTGCCGTCCCGCTTCCACCGTCAGCTTTGGGTCGGCTTTGGACTCCGTCGAGCGGGCCAAGCGAGCGTTAACTTCAGTGTGCGCCGACCTGTTTCCGTAGACGGCCACAAAAAACAAAAACAGTCAAAGACATAGCCACCGATCGTGTGATCTTTTCGATTTCGATTTCGATTACGAACCGAGCAACGGTCACGCCGATCGCTCCAGCAAGGAGCCTGAGCCCCCGGACGAAACTCCTCCACAGATCATAAAATTCTATCTCAGTGCAGTGACAAGATCGTCGTGACGTCAACGGAGTGCAATTCCCCGAGTCGCAGCAGCAAAAACAATGCTCAATTTGCAATCTCTCTCTGTCTTTACCCCGTTTTCGTAATCGCATCGTGCAAAAATTAAAAAAATAAAAGAAAAAAATAATAAAAAAAAGGGGAGAAAAAATTATTTAAAAAAAAGTGAATCTGCCCGTTTCCAGAGTTAACTTCACCGCCGTCCCGCTCGCACTTGGTATTCCGTATAATTCGTACCGCCGACGTCTCAGTCGCCGTTGGCGTCGCCGTCGCCGCGCTGGTTATTGTTTATGTTTTTTGTGTTCTGAGCCGCCGCTGCATCCCGCCTGCACCCCACCCCTGCCCCAGAGAGCGGGGAAGTAATAATAAAAGCAATGCGATCGCAATGAAACGAAATTGAGTGAAAAATACAATTTCGTTTACAAAAAAAAAAGAAATATATATATGCAAAAAAAAAAGTAAAGAATAAATACAACAAAAAGATAAAGTAAAAAGAATAATATAAGCAAATAAGAAGAAAAAAATTCACTGCCAAGCAAATTTCACGCCGTATTTAATCTTTGCTCACTGACCGCCTCCAGCTTAATCGCTGCTCGTCTTTCTTTCCGTTCCGTTCGTGTTCGTGTGTGTTCCGTGCTCCGGCTCCGGATATAGCAACGATCCGATCAGATCAGATCCGATACGAATTCGATCTTCTCGAGTCTCCACCATCAACCCCGGGGCTGTGTGTTCTGAAGATCGCCGCGCGTTTGGCCTACGATCTTAGCCATCGAATGCTATCGTCGTTGCCGTTAACCGATTCAGAACAGCACTCGGAACAGATATCGTAGAAAATTCAAATTATAAATTCCCTATCCTTAAACTCAAATTTAAAAAAATAATTTTGGCAACTTGTTAAAAAAAAGTGTTGTGTGCCTGCCTATAAAAGTGCTGCTGAAAACTTGAAAATCTCATAGAAATCAGTTTGATTCTGAAGCGAAACAAGAACAGACTTAGGTGAGTTTACAAGGGTGTTTTATATAAAAGAAATTTTAGCTAAGGAGATTCTTAGTTGTATATTTAAAAATCAGCTAGTTATTTTTTATTTTAAAATCAAAAATTTAACATTTTGTAAAAAATTGGGTTCTACCCATTTTTAAGTATTTCCTATAGATATTTCTTAGAAATTTAAAGATATTCAAGTATTTCCTACAAATATTTCTTTAAAGATCTAATAAAATCAACATTTTCTAGGACTCTGTGCACTAAATATATCGAGATTCAGGTATTTCCTATGAATATACCCTTCAAATATTAAAATTTTCAATTGTTTCCTAAAAATCTTCCTTAAAAATAAAGAGAGAAGTGTTACGTCCTTCTTTTAAATAAAAATTTTGGCTAAGGAGAATCTTAAAACTAAATGTAAATTTCAAAATCAGCTATATATTTATAATAATAATAGTAAAATCAATATTTTCTAGGTATCTGTGTTCTACACATACCAATATTCAAGTATTTCCTAAAGATATTTCCCAGACACTTCAAGATATTCAAGTATTTCCTACAAATGTTTCTTAAAATTTGTTTATTAATTTATTTTAAAATAAAATCTACCTTTGTAGGACTCTGTGCACTACACTTATCGGAATTCAAATATTTCCCATAGATATACCCTGCAAACTTCAAGATTTTTAATGATTTCCTACAAATCTTACTTAAAAACTTCTAAAAGCTGTAGTACTTCCTTTAGCTTAGCTTCTTAATTTAGATTCTTAGCACAAAATTAAATTAAATGATATATTAATAATTAAATAAAGTCTGTCACATGTGTCAGTCTAGTAAAGCCGCCTAAAGAAACCATAGTTTTCTTGGATCTCTGTGATTTTTAATTATTACCTCACCTAACAAAAAAAAACCTAAAAAAAGTTGTTGAGTTGGCTTTTACTAATTTGCAGACAAGTTTTTTTGGTCATAATTATTACTTCATATGTGAGTTTGGTTTTGAACTTGCTAATTGGGGAGTCGAGTAAATAAAATGTAAGAGACACAAGAGAGGAAATAAAAGCTATAGAGAGTTTATGGGGGGATTACATTTTGTACAAATAAACATAAATCTCTTTAAGGGTGTTTCCTTTAGCAGAGGTAAAAGCACAATACAGCAAACAAGCGGGAAACAAGATTTCTAGAGCAGGATCTTGACTCTTGGGTGGGGGGGCTATATAAGGGGATATATACGTAAAACTCAACTGTAGTCGAGACTTTTGTCTGGCTCTTAGTTGAGCCCACAAAATGGGCTTGTTTCCCAGTTAAAGTTGAGTGGAGCGGGTTTTGTTTTATATTTTGTGTTTCGTTGAAACAACTTTTCGTGCCAGCTTGTTGTTGTTGTTATTGTTGTTGTTGCTATTGTTGTTGGATATTTTTACGAGGATTTGTTGTTGCTGCTTTGCAGGCTTATTATCGCATTGTTGTTGTTCGAGTTTGGCTTCGGACCAATGCGATTTTGTAATATTGCTACAGTTATTATTGCTCGCCACGCTTTGCTCTGCTCAGTGTATTTTATGTAGTTTTATTTTATTTTTTGTTGTTGTTGTTTTTGTAACTGCAATAATTGCACTTTTCGATTTCAACAAAGAGAAAGAGAGGGCCAGAGAAAGAGCAAGCAGGAGAGCGAGAGCTTTGAGCTTTCGGCTCAGCCTTTGTTCGCCTTTGAATCAACAAACCATTATCCATATCATCCGCTGAGATTTGCGACTTTCTATGCCATTGATATTCTATGGAAGTCATGTAACAACCAACAGAGCCCTTCTGCAGCCTTTGTCTGATCCGCTATATAATAAACAAGCAATTTATTGGAAGCGTTACCGATACCGGGGGCCATCATTCATCAGATTTCGGAGTTCGTTTCGCTTTCAATTCATCTTTATAGCGTCGGAGAGTCTTTATTTTTTTACCCGCCTTGGTTGGCGTTTTCATTGACATCCATCGACGAAGACGAAACTCGAGTAACCTGTTTGTTTTTTAATTTTTACGTGTGTTGTTTCAGTGGCCTGCCTAGCCACTCAATTTACTTAGTCGCTGGCTGCTATTTCAGTTTTGTTTAGCATTCATGGAATAGTTTGTCAGGGTAGTCAATGTACTCAAGTTTAGTTGTTTGTTTATATAACAAAGTGTTTGTTTATGAAATATAGATGTTTTGTTATATTAACATTTCATTAAAGGGTGATTCGAGGGATATTTAAAATAATTTGCATTTAATTTGCGGCAAATGAACTCAACAAATGTTAACTTATTCTTCTACTTAAAATTTTTTTAACTTACTCAAAAACTAGTTTATTTTAAAACACTTTTAATTCATTTTTTCCGTTTAAATAGTCCATAGTTTTGTTAATTATAATCCTTTGCCATTAAAATGTAAATATTTTCTTAAGCATTACCAATAAGCTTAGGAAAATAATTAAGGCAAAAACCAATAAAAATAAAGTTAAAAAAACCATAGAAATCATAGCACAAATCGAAGCAAAGTTGAAGTCAAACATTTTAGCCGACGTCTTCTTCAATTTCAATTACAATTTCACTTTCATTTTCATGCGGTTTATGGCTTTTCCGACAGTCGCCGGCTTCGACCGCAACTGCGATGCTAACGCAGCACGCAATCAGTGCAAATTGTTGTTGATTTTGTTGTTATTATTGTTGTTGGTGGTGATGGTGGTGGTGCATGTTGTAACAACAGCTGGAAAAATTATAACAAGAGCAGCAATACTAAAAGCAAGAAACAATAACAAAAAACAGAAGCAAAAGCTTCATATGTTCATATATAAACTCCAAAAAACTCCCCACATTTTCGATTGCATGTTCTTTGGTTATATTGTTTATTATTATTTATTTCTCTTTTATTTTTGCCTGCCTTAATTATCCCCCCATCAGCCTGCCTCTGTCATTGCTGGCTCATCTTTAAAATTAATTAGTTTGGCATATTACGTATACGCAGTGTGGTCTCTCATCTTTTTGCTTTTGCCTGCCTGCAATTTTTCAATATATTTGCGCATTTTATAATGGCATTTTAATGAACATTTTTTGGGAGAGGGGCAGGGGCAGGGGCAGGGATAAATAAGAAGTGGCTTCCCAACCGGTTTCTTGGCAAGGCGGCATGTCTTTAACACATTACGTATACGCACCATGTGGCTGGCCGTGTGCAGAACTCTTGGCATGTCTTCGCTTGGATTCTCTTGGCTAAGCCAACTAATATGCATAAATGAATAATATGCTTAAAAACAGATGTTCATGTCAAACATTTCCATTCGAGGCCCTGAAACCAGTTTAAAAGTCAAGATCTTTTCATGTCTTATGTCAGCGAACCTAGAATTTGAATTGGGCTCATTCGAATATTAGTATTTGATGTGCTCCATTAATATTAACAAAAACATTTGCCCAGCTGTTTCTTCAAGCCAAGCCAAGCTTTCAACAGCCCGACTCAAGGTGCAGGTTCCCAAACCACATTCATTGTTTTATCATTATAAAACAATGGCCAAAGAGATTCGCTCGCCCTTTTCCACCTGCCACAAACACACAGAGATTGCGACTGAGACGGAGACTGGGACTGAGGCTCTCCGAAAAAGTTAAGCAAATGCAAAAAGTTCAGGTCACAGACATTTTACGTAATCTCCACCTCCACTTGATCGTTGTCTGCAAGTTGCAGTTACTCCAACGCCGTATCAGGCCAAAATTTATTATCTCTTGTGCAAAAAACGTTCACAGTTGAACTTTGTTATGTCACATTTGAGCCGATTTATGTGTGATCCAGTTTCTGGCCCAGACAGGCGGCTAAATAAATGACAGTTCTTTCAGCCAGCCAATGCCAGACACAGCTCAGCACTAAGTGGGGAAATGGGTTCATTATCAAGCCAAATGCAGAGCTCATCAAGCTACCGAACTCAGGTGCTGACACAGGTGATGGCTATCTCCAAACAGAAGCCCAAAAAACCAGCTGTTCGCTCGCTCGTCTGACTCAATCCGAAGAGAGACAGAGAGATGGCGGAGAGAGGTGCTGCTAGCCAACTGTCAATGTCAATTTAAAGTAAAACGCTGACGCCCCCCGGACTTACAACAGACGCGACTTCAGCCCAGAGATGGTTGTGTCAGCAAATTCATTAAGAAAGCCAGAGCTAAAAGCAAAGACTACTAGCCAGCAGCACACAACAAAAATTCCCATAAACCGAAAGAGCCGCTGACTTTATGGTAAAAGCACAACCCACAAAAAATAAAAAGCAAGAAACGAGTAAAAAGGAAAAAAAACAAAAAACACAGAAAAAATGTAAAGTGTTGGGGTCCACAAGTCGGCATAATTATGCGGAAGCTGACAATGCAACTTGCTTTTCTGTCTCCCCGCCGTTTTGGCCATATCTTTTGGTGGCTTTTGGTTTTTGGCACAATTCCATTTCCACACCAGCTTCTGTTTGGAATCGGTTGACATTTGATGATGCGTATCTTTTTTTTTTATTTATTTACCTTTTCGTTAGTGTAATTATATAAAAAAAATATATAAAAAATATGAACGGGAATTATGCAAGCCTGAATATAAATCAAAAAACTGTTTTGCCATAGCCATAACCTTGAGCCGGCCGAAACGCCGACTGAGATTTATGCATGCATACACACATATGGCAAATGATTCGACCCTAATCGACCTTAATTATGCAAATGATCGACCGAATGGAGTTGCCATCTTTTTGGCTTTGCTTCGCCTCGGCTTGCCTCATAACTGTTTCCCCCTGATTTAGTGTATTTTGTAAAATATTAATCGGTATATAAGCAGCACTAGTTTCGGTCACGTTTTGGCCTCAGGTCTCTAACCATTTTATTGCATTTGAATTTCCTGATAAGTCGCCTTGCAGTCGCTGCACGCTAGCTAGCAGTCTTTTCAATGCTCTGAATTCATTTTCGTTTTCTGGGTGAAAGTCTTCTGCAAGTCTTGAAGGTTGCCAAGTTGCACTTTCGGCTCTGGGTCTTTGTTTTTCACTTGGCATTGCTACTTTTTATGAACTCTTGAGGGTTATTACACCTCAGCAGAAGACAGGTGCCCTTTGGCGGAGTTGGAGATTAAGTTAAGAGAGGGAATGCACTTGATATCTTACTAAAAAAATTATCTTATATTAGTTAATTGTTCTTCTTTTTTGTTTATTCTTTAATTTAAATTTGAAATTTGTTTACCTTTCCACACAAATATGCTCCAGTAATTTACTTACCATATTTGTTGCCACTTTTCTGCCTGCCAATTTGCAGCCACAAACTATGTATTTATTTTATGGAAATTGTACTTTCTTCAGGCTGAAGCTGGCCATGATATATGGAGGCATTGCCCTTTGGCTAAATGACGCCCATTTTTGGCAATTGCTTTGCTTTCATTAGGATTGATGATGATTGATTCCTTTTGGCTGGGGACTTTCTTTGACTGAAACTGGGGCACGGCTTGCTTGCAGCATGTTGCATGCAGATTGTGCAAAAACCTTTGGGCAGAGCCGTGCCGGGTGCGGGGGGAAATGAAATGTCATGCAATTTGTCGTAAATGCCGCTGAGAAGTTGCAACATGAAATGGCAGCTGGCGATGCTGCTGTTGCTGCTGCTGCTGCTGTTGTTGTCGCTGGTCAGTTCTGTTTGTTTTCTTGGTTGGTTTGTCAAAAGGTTTGGCCATGTCGGATGGATGCTGCTTGCTGTTCGCCCCTTGCCACGCATCGCTGCATCATTATTGACAATTAGCCGCATTCGATGCCGGGGCGGATGTGCAACAACAACAACAACAGTAGCCATAAGCAGGGCCGGACAAGATTGTTTATTGCCTCGACGCTGGCTGCTTCTTGGCCTTATGCAATAATTAATTACTCAGTCAGCCGGCCAGAAAACTAGGTTTTTCTTTCTACAAAAAAAAAAAGAGTAAATATTAATTGTAGCAACAATAAAGCGATAAAATTGCAACAAGCTATGTTGTTTTGCCAAATAATAATGCCCATTTGAGCGTGACGAGGACAGGTTTTTGGGCAGGGAAATACTGTCTAACATGAGGTGGTAGTAAAGCTATTATTTTGGATAGTAAATATTTTGCATACGGCCATTGCGCGTGAGGTGAATGGGAAAGAGTTGGAGGACTTAAGAAATATTAAATAATAGGGTAAAATATTGAATACCTTAAGCAGAGATGAGGTTCTTATTTTAGAGAGATTTGATGTTTAATTTAGTGAAAATTTAAGGATTCTAGGATGGAATATAATGCCTTCTTCTAAGCCAGCTTCTAGTATTTGTGCTTTATTGACGCACTAAAAACTATTTCTTAAAATATTCTTAGTTACTTTTAACAATCCTTAATTAATTTTAAACATGTTTATTTGCTTTTTAAAACATTTCTAATGAATTTTCCCACCTTTTTCTTGTTCTCTTTGCAGTTTAATCATTTTTAAGGATACCTTTAGCACACTAGACAACCGGCACATTAAGATGTCCTCAACATTAAGCCTAATCACAGCGCTACTCTTGGCCAGCACAGTATGCCAGGCCCTGCCAGATGTAAGTACTAACATATATCCACCTCAAACCTAAACCAAGACCGAGTTCCATTGCGACCCCGTCAATGCCAATCGCTTGGAGCACGTTCAATTGGACTCCAAGAACTCATCAATCAATTCAATGCGATATAAATAACCTTTGGGGGCACTTACAGTCAACAGTTAAGAGTTGAGAGCCAAGAGCTAACGGTGAAAAAAAAAAACCCAACAACAAGAAATGGCCGCCATTCAGTCAGTCAGTCAGTCAGCGGTTTCATTGTCATTCGCATTGTGCGTAATTAGCATTTCGAGAAATACAAAAACATTTTTTGTATATTAATTAAATTACAAAACAGAGCGCAGAGTCGAAGAGAGTCGACGTTAGGAATAAAACGGCATTGTTATGGCCAGGCTATATCTGAATGGCATTGCCTGTCTGTGTATATATCCATTTGTATTTGTGTTTGTATTTGTATCTCATTGAAATCCAAGACAGCTTACGTTGGCTTTTGTTTTGGCCCAAAGAAAAAGCTCTCGGCCAGCAAAATTATGGCCAAGGTCAGACGTAAAAAGTTCTTGTAATTATTTCTCCTTCTCTTTATGGTTTTTTTTATATTTATTATTTATTTTGTTATTGCTGTAAGTGTTTGGCTCTTTTTCTTTCATTGTCACTGCTTTCCGTTGTTGCCGGAGGTTATGGTTTGGCTTTGACTGAAGAAAACTCATGACTAAATGCAGCTTTTCAAGGTGATTTTTGAGTTGAGTTTGAAGTTGAATGCTGACTTCCTGCAGAGGGAGAAAAATTTTAAGTTGCACAGGTGATATTTACTTTATTTTAGTTTGAATGTTTATTATCTCGAAGATAAAACTTGTTGCAATTTGTTCTTAGGCTTACAAAGTAGTTTTTTTGGGTCATATAACAATATAGCCTGTATTTATTTTGGTCAAAATTTAAGAGCAAGTTCGTGTCTGGGGGAGACATCGACCCATAGCCTTGCCGGCATCGCATAAATGGCGCTTGCAACATGATGGCCCATAAACGACTTCGTCTCCGTTTTCCACTGCAATTAAAGTTGACACGCTACACCACCAGCCACAGCAACTACAACTAGAAGAAATACACCAACAACTACTCTGACTGTGACGAGGCCCTTCAAATCCCAGCCGAGCATGAAAAAAGTGATGTAAAAAACACACACACAGAGACTTGAGCCCAAAGCCAGACATGCAAAACACAGCAAGAATATCGATTCAACTGCATGAGTCAGCAGCGGCAGTACTCTTGCTTTTGTTTTAATTCTTTTGCCATGTTTTATGTGCTGTCAGAAATGCTGGAACAAAAAATATGAGATATCTCGGCTGGCCAAATGTTTGCTGGCCTATCAATTGGCCGGCCAAATAAATTAAGCCTTTAATTGTGAAATCAAGAACTGTTTGTGGCACGACTCGTTGTTGTGTTTCTTTGATTTGGCTACTACTCTACCGCTGTCACGGTACGAGTTTGTTTTGTTTTTCTTTCTTTTTTTTTTATTATTTTAATCATTTTGGAGCTTGGGTTCTCGGGTCACGTTCTCCCCGCTGTGTGTGTGTGTGTGTGCGTGGGGTTATAGGAAAATCGGGGTACTGTCAGAGCATGAGTAATTGCTGAATGATAAAGAGATTATGCAATCGAAAAAAGATTATATGTTCAAGTAGAAACCGATGAAAAGCTGCAATTATCGTTGAATAATGCAGAGAATTTTAAGGGGGTAATTTATCGATATCGTTTTTTGAGATATATTTACCAATTTTGGACTGTTTAAATAGTTTATGTCTTTCCTGTTCAATAATATTATAAAACTAAAGCTTAAAAAATATTTAATTTAGTACATTTTGAGCATTTTTATTTTTATCGATATTTTCGATATATTGTATGATTTCAAATAATCAAAAAGTATATTTCAAAGCCAATCTTAATGATAATTTATAAATTTATCTTTTGTAGTTTTATTTTGAAAATATAAGTAAATTTTTATAATAGTTGTTTATATTTTAAAATACCTACATTTCGATATATTTTGTGACCTAGATACCGATATCATAACTAACAATGCGTAACCTCTTCTAAAACATAAAAATCGCCTAATTTGCCATTTGCATTAGACACAACCCCTCTCAAAGGTGTCGCAACACCCTGAACTTTTCACACTTTGCTAATCGCTGGCACAAATACAAAATTCCAAAAAAAAAAAACCGAGCAAAGTGATGAGAAAACCCGACTGAAAACTAAATGCCGACAGAAGCTGTTGCTAATTTCCGCCGCTTGTCAGCCGTGGCGACAAGGTCAACACACCCAAGGAAATGGAAGGAAAAGAGACGAACTGGCAATTTAGTGGATAGTTAACAATCCGCAGCAGCCCATGTTCAGTTTTGGGGCCCGAAATCTTCAGTGAGCAGGCCTCTCTCTCTATACTCTGTGGCTCCGTTCATGGCTTTTCGAGTGAATAATTTCTTTGTGTTTGACGACTCCGCGAAAGGTCGAGTGACACTCTTTCGAGCGTCTGCCGCGCTGTTTGACTTTGACCGGCTAGAAAGAGGGGAAAAACAATTGCACAACCACAAGCAACGCTGGTTGTATGCCATAAACAGTGTATTGGCCTCAGCCAAAGCCAATTTGAAGCACACTTTTTGCGTTAATATGGCGGCTACACCTTTTACTTTGACTTGACTCTGATTGCACTTGGTCGAGTCGATTCGCTGTCGCCGTCATGCCGGTTATAGTGTTATACTCCACCGTCCACCGGGCGTATGAGTAATCTCGTACAATTTCAGTAATTGCCCGCGCACCAGCACCAGCACCAGCAGCAGCAGCAGCAGCGAGTCAGCTAGCCATACAAATTACAAACAGCGCCAATTTCACAATATCCGTCATTGCACTCGGCAAAAACCGAAAATAAAATCAAACTTAAGCTGGGACAAATAGCCGGTGGCTTACTACTTAATGGCAAATACCAACCAATCGAATCGGATGACAAATTTAAGCTAGGGTTACACTTTGTTGAATATATTCTTGATGTATATCTTTATCCGGTGGTTAAGTAGGTTTCCAGACTATCTTTGAGTTGTTAATAAAGAAATATTAGCTGGAAATCTCTATTATTTAAAGTAGTTTTATGCATTTATAGATTTATATTTATATATAGCTGCAAAATATAAATCGTTACCATTAAGTTACTGCTTATAAAAAGTGATACAAAGAAGAGTTTAAGGGTTGCTATAGCTAAATTATTCTATTAATCAAATTACTGCTAGTAAAATATATAAAAAATATTTCGAAAAGAAAATGATAGTGGGAATTTCCCTAGCAACATTAAAAACTATATTAAATATTTTATAACATTTTATAAGATCAACTTAACAAGCCCTAAAGCCACCCAAACTTTTTCGGTAATTTCTTTTAATTTTCCGCCCATTTCAACACCCCTTAAGGGGGCTGTAATTTTCGATGACTATCTGTCATTTACATAATGTTTAGGCCAGCCTGTTTTGGGCCTTTAAACTGTTTTCTTGTTACTGACTTAAACCTTGGCAACCCTGGTTCTTTAATCGCCGCTGCTGATCTTGTTCGCTGGATGCCGCCTTTTTTGCATAATTCGTAATTGCTGATCGTAGTTTTTTCTTCTTTTTCATTCTCTCTCATTTGTTATACCCTTGCAGGGTATTATAATTTCAGTCAGAAGTTTGCAACGCAGTGAAGGAGACCTTTCCGACCCTATAAAGTATATATATTCTTGATCAGCATCAACAGCCGAGTCGATCTAGCCATGTCCGTCTGTCCGTCTGTCCGTCTGTCCGTCTGTCCGTCTGTCCGTCTGTCCGTCTGTCCATCTGTCCGTCTGTCTGTTTCTACGCAAACTAGTCCCTCAGTTTTAAAGCTATCTGAATGAAACTTTGCATATAGTCTTCTATATGCTCTCACTGCTATATATGTCGGAACGGGCCGGATCGGACGACTATATCATATAGCTGCCATACAAATGTTCGATATATTTTTAGAAAAAAAATTATAACTTTGCTGTTTTTCAACATTTTTGCACCATTTTTTAGAAATGGCCACTCTATATTATTTAAGAATTTTGGTAAAAATTTTATGAAAATCGGACGACTATATCTTATAGCTGCCATAGGAACGATCGGGAAATTAATCGAAAAAAATTATAACTTCGTTGTTTTTCAACGTATTTTCATCTACTTTAAGTTATAAGCTTTTTTTATTATTCTAGAATTTTGGTATAAATTTTATAAAAATCGGACAACTATATCATATAGCTGCCATAGAAGCGATCGGCAAATGTATAAAATATGTAAAGCTGGGAATGTAAAACTGTAACTGTCAAACTGTAAACATAATAAGTATAGGTAAAATGTAATGAAACTCTGTTTTGTGAGTGTTTTCAGCATTTAAATCTATAATATAAACATCGAAACCAATCTGCAAGGGTATAAAAACTTCGGCGTGCCGAAGTTAGCTTCCTTTCTTGTTTTTAATTGCGATTAATTGGCCGCAAGGGCCAAGCTAAGTGTTGATTGGTGTTTGGGTGTGGTCACCGTGCTGAGGGGGATTTGCATACTGATAGGAAAAGCGGGCTAGAATATAATGATAATTTGCTGCAGGTGCAAAACTTTCCAAATACGGAGAGCAGCTAGCTGGCCGAGAGCCCTAGAGAGACGACTGCAATTGCACTCGAGTGGCAAACTCAACGCAGCTTTTTGTATCGGTTTTCCTTTCTCAAGCCTCAGTTTCACTTTCAATGGGGGACGACGACGATTCAAAAGTTGCTCAATGCGACCCCAAACAGCTGGCTCTCGGCTGGCGGGATGGCTGCCTGCCTGGCTCCTGGCCATGTGAGCGAGTGTTGTCTGTGGTCAAAACACGTTTCAAATGAAAGTAAAAACGCTTTGGCATTGTCCCGCCTGTGTGCGTGAGTCTGAGCCGAGTCTGGTTTTCCTCTGCCGTTTGTTCACCTGCCGCGCTCTTAGCGACTTACCATAAACTTTCCGCCAAGCGTTTCGATTATAAAAGAATTATTAAGCAGTGGGCTTACTGTTATGCCCGGAGGTGTCATCATTTGGCACCAGCAGCACCTCGGGCTCAACTGTAAAAGCAAGCTCGAAAATCTAGCTTACCTTGCCTTCGTCTTGGACTTCTTTTCGGCTTCTTGTTTTTGTTTTTTTTTTCGCCGTCTCTTGTCCGGTGTTGTCGTCATTTGCTGTAATACCATTTCTGACTCATTTTAGGCCATTTTCGGTTAAAATAAATGCAAGAAATTTGCCTAAATGGCTGCTGGTGGCTGCTGCAGCTCTGGCAGCAAGTTCGTTGCCTGAGTTTTTGTTTTTGCTCAAGCGTTTCAAACGTTGTTTAAGGAAATTCTACTCGCCGCTTGACCCTGTAACAGATCTTTGTTTAGTTTTTTGCTAATGCTGATTGGATTGCAAGTGAGATGCAGATTTGGCGGATAAATAAAACGGAAATGCGATAGAAGAACCAAAAAAGATCTCAAGATTGATTGATGGTAGAATGATATGCCAACTAAGGAAATATTTACGAGCCGTGTTACGGAGTATTAAAAATGAATGAATGAATTTAGGAACCCCTTTAAACAGACTTTGGAATTCCCCCCCCGATAACTGGCAGTGTTTAAGAAGAATACAACTATTTATAAGCACCGATAATGGAGTGCAGATTAAAAGTCCATTAATAACAATACAAAATTAATTTGTTTTTAATTGAAATTTGCAATTATGGCTAACACTATATATATTTATAGAGAAAAGGTTTACACGCAACTCGGCTTAGATCGTCGATAGTTGTGTGTGTTGGATTCAATTCGATTTGGTTTTGATTCGGAAATACTTAATAAAAGAGACATGCGAGTCTGCACACAGACCGTAAATCTATCAAACGCCGGATTGACCCTGACCCAGTTAGCGAAGATACTCAGCTCCGAAAGCCCCGAACCAAACCCAGCCGATCTTGGCTTAGTCGTTAATCTCCAGATAGCTCTTGAGGGGTCCAATGCAAACACGAACCGAGCCATGCCACGCATGGGACCGTTTTCAAGAGAGAGCCAAACACTCGATTATTGCATTGAATTATTGATAATTTTTCAATTATCCATCTGACAATTGCTACAATTTGCTGCCATTGCCCAGGGCAACTTGTCTACGCGATCGCTAACCTGGTTATGTTTTTTTCCCCCTCTCTCCCCTTTCGCAGTTGCACAAACAAATGTCGCCGGAGCAGCTGCAGTCAGTCTTCCACGTGGACACCCATGATGCAGTGCCCCACTATGAGCTTGTCCAGCTGCTGCACCACGACGAGCACAGCCTCCGGCAGCGGCGGCGGCGCAGCATCGGCGAGAGTCCCAAGCCCCACGCCGCCTTGCCGCCGCATCATGTGAAAAAGGATCTCAGCAAGAATGCCTACTACAGTGAGCTGAAGCACCAGGCCAGCATGGCCTCAGGAGGCAGCGGCGGCAACCACCTGCTCGGCCCCGATGTTAGCTCCATCAAGGCCCACAATGTCTCCTTCAGCGCCTTTGGCCAGCACCTCAACCTCACGCTGCGCGCCACCCAAGGACTCTTCAAGGGCGCGCCCCACCAGCTGCGCATGTGGAGCGTCGGCAGTGAGCCGAACGCCACCCACGGCCTGGACCTGCAGGAGATCGTCCACGAAGAGGTGAGTTTCAATATCAATTTCTATATTTAAACTATGTCAGGAAGCCTTAGAAAAATAGTTTAGCCTTAAAAATAATATTAATTTAGTTGAATTTAGGGAAGAAATATTTATTTAAAGGTTTTTGAGTACCAATATTTTTAGAACTTATATTTAATGTTATTTTTATATTTTAATCAAAAGTTTAAAACGCAGCAAAGTAGTTCCTTTCGATGATATAAAGTATTATAATAAATTACTTCAAAAATATTGGGGGAAAAATATGTTAAATTTATATTAAATTAAATAACTTTGAAAATATTGGGAAAACATAAAACCAAATATTACAAAATATTTTTAAATTTTATTAGGGGCTAAAAACCTAACAATTTGATCTTAAAATAAATTAAATTCAGTAAGCAGATTACTTAATCTAATAAAAGCAACTATTAACGAATTATAGTTTTTTTACTTAGTCCTTGTTTTTTTAAAACTCTGATATTTCCTAAAATTTTAACATATAAACACATTTTAATTATTAATTTCTTTTGCTATAACTAAACATTCCCTCGCAACCATGTTTGTTAATACCTTTAATGGGTTTTCAGTTTTGATTGGCCATCTCATTTACTGTCACATATATTTTCCTGCCCTAAATTGGCATTTTGTTGCACATATTTTCCTTATACGTCTTGCTTTTACCGCACTTTCATTGGTTACATCATGACGACGTCGGATAATATAAACAAAAAAGAAGCAAAAAAGAAAAAATTACAGCTTTTGCCTTTGTACGTTTTCTGATTTGTTGATTCGCCAAACTTCCGCTTGGAGTAGGCAGATATTTTGTTTCAGCCTTTATCTGCGCTTCGTTTTAGGCCTTTATATATTTCGTTTTGTTTGGTGTTTGCTTTTATTAACAATACCTCTTGCGCTGCTTTGTCTTTCTGCCTCTTTTTTTTAATTGTTGTTACTGCTCTGGCTTGTAATATTTATTTACTTGTAAGCCTGTGTGTTTGTGTAGACGTATCTAATCAAAATTAATTGGCCATGTGATAAAGAGATTAGACGTAGGCTGCGCCGGCAGTTAATTGCATTTGTTTGTTGTGTCTGTGAAAATTATCACGTGTAGGCAAGAAAATCCGGCTTAAAGTCAAGGACGTACGGAAATTGGATGGAGATATCAAAGCCTTAACCTTTTTGGGGTTTTCTATGCCTTATTTACGAGCTTGAAGCAATGCAATTACTCATTTCGTGATGCGATCACCACATTTCATTAATATTAACTCTCTCACCCACAACTTCCAATCAAATTCAGTTAGCCAAGAGGCGAGCCATGGAACGTGACTCTGTTGCCATTACAAATAAAGTTCACTTTCTTCCCGGGCTCGGTCTTGTTTGTATATATAATTTAATTTCCCCGTTTACCCACTATTCGTGTGGTTTTTGCACCCGCTCTGTGGGCGTGTTTCCCTCCTATGAAGTACAATCAATTGATCGCACTTTAAATTACCAGTTTTATATTCGGCGATTATTTTTTGGGTAAAGGGTGCTCGTGGTTGCGGGGGGGACAGAGCATAATTTTGAATGCAAGACACAACACTTCGGAAATGAAAGTGAAATGTCATGTCAGGCGACAGCCGAAAAAGAAATGAACTCGCGACTCGAACTCTTATGTCTTTGGATTTTGTGTGTGGCGTTTTTCTGTCTTCTGTTTCTTGTTTTTTGCCTTTTTTGTGATTTATGTGTGATAATTTTATGTTTTAAGCCTGGCGCAGCAGTACGAAATGCGGAAAGATTTGTCTGACTTTTCGTTCATTTCTCTGGGGATTTAGTCTTCACTTTTAATTAAAATGAACTAAGCTGCAGGTAGCTTTAGTGTTTCTCTATATTTTCTGTCCAAGATTAGGTAACCCTTCCCCCCACGCAAGGCATTTTCCCCCCCTTCTTTCAGTCTTGTGACTTGGCAATTATTTTTGTTTCCAGCCACAAACAAATGGCCTCAAGATATAGACCACATAACTACAACAATTTCAATGTTTTCCATGTAGTTTTTTTTTTAAATTTTTTATTTTGGTAATGGCGGCACTTTGTCAGAGACCTTCCATCGGCAGTCAACCGAAAAAATGCCATGAAAAAAACATTTATTCTAATTTCTGACATTCTGTATCTCATTTTTTTTATGTGTGTGTGCCTTATTGTTTGGCAACCGCAAAAGTACCGAAAAATAATTTTCCATTGATAGCTGAATGTCCGAAGAACTGACCCCGTTTTGGTTTTTTTTTTCCAAGACAAAAGTTCCGACAACCGGCCAGGGAAATCGTTGCGTTTTTCGCTTCGATTGTCCATTAAAAATTCAAATTAAAAATAAATCATTGTGGTGCTAAAAAGTGCAATATATTTTCCACTTAAATAAAATTAATTCGTGCGGTGAAATTTGCTGCTCGATCCCGATCCTGAGCCTCGGTGCAAGTGCAAGCCAAGAAATTAAAAAGGCAAACACAAGGCGTTGCTCGGCACTCCCACTGCCGCATTCAATGCGATGATGAATGCGATTGGGGCTCCGCACAAAGGTCAGTGCAGCCAGGAATGGGGCGAAATAAAACAAAGTCGCACAGGTCTCTGGCATAATGGAAATACTGCCAAAAAGGGGCGCGCTATATCAACAAAATGGAATTATGTACCAGAAGTTGTGACGGCAAACAAAATGCTGAACGGGTTTTCAGTGGCCAGAAAAGGTTGTACAAAAAATAATGGAGAGTTTACAAATTATACAGGGTTTTTTTATGGAAAATAATATAAATAATTTAAAGGGAAGTGGGTTTATTTATCTATTGTAATATTAACTTATGTAAGAATATTTATTAAAAATAAATAAAACTTTTAATACACTTATTCTTTATGGCTTACTTTTACGACTTGCAATAACACTTAAATTCAATCGAAAACCAACTAAAAAATACTTACATCAAGGCGTTGTCAAGTTCTCTTATGAGCAGTTAATCCAAACTATTAAAAATGCTATAAAATTATTAAGAAATATATGCAAATTTTAAGCATTTCCTTAGCTCACTTTTGCTTAAATTCCCCACAAGCCAAAGGGGAAATGATCCGGATTTACATGACTGCACCATGTTGCCAAGGTACTTAGATATCAATCGGCAGACAGTGGTCTATGCTCACGGATCATGACTATGACTAGAAGAACAATCCCCTTGGGCCTAGGCTTGGCTACCTGTGCTCGCTCCCGGTCGGGACTCGAGGCTCAACAATCGCCATGAAATCGGAGCACAAAACGAAAGACTTAGGCAACGAACGCGGGCATTAGGCACTCGCGGCATAAGTGATTCCACCCCGAGCCGCCGCCACAAACCAGTCGAAGAAAAATTGAAAGCAAACTAATTAAGTTTTCAAAATGCATTTTTGATGGGTGCTAACGCGAAGTGCATAATTAAAAGAGAAAAAAAAAACAACAAGTGAGCTGAAAGAGCATTTGCTGCATGCCACGCAGCTGAGCAGCCGCTGCACTCATTTCACAAGACGCAAAATTGTATCTTGTCATTGCAAAACGATTCCAGCTTGTTGTCGGTGGCGGTGGTGGTGGTGGAGAAGCATGATTAATGAGTCCACCGATTTGGCAGCTGAATGAATTCGAAATTAGCTCACTGTGTCCTCCTGGCTCTTGCTTCCTCTTGCTCTCTCTCTGGCTTTGCGCGGGCGAAGCAAGTTGCAAATTCCGCGGAAAGCGAGGAAAAAACACTAAGGGGTAGCAGGAAAAACTGTTTGCGGCTTAGAAAGCAGTTCGTCCGGGCTCTTTCTCTCCCTCCCACTGGCACTACCTATCTTTTTTTTTGCGGCTGCAATCGGATTGCATAATCCAGCCAAGTTGTTGCCATGGCCTGACAGTTTCTGTGCTTGCTCATGTTGCCATGTTGCAGTTATTGTTAACGCCGAGAGCGGCTTGTTGCTTTGTAGCCAGCAACAAGTTGGCTCATTCCCTTTTAGGGTCCAAAACAAGGAACTACCTGGCTGCTGGCTGGCTCTGGCTTATCGCAAACATCTAACACACAAATTATCTAATGGGCCAAAGTTAGCCCAGCCTAACAAATCAATACGACACATAATTGGCCGAATAATAGTCAAATAATGGCCAGATCCAGCCTTGGCATTGTCTTTGAAATCAAAGGCAACGGCAAAGGCGAACTGCAAACAAAAACAAATCCACATACAATGCATAATGGTGCGTAATAAACAAGCTAACTGCCAAAGCAAATCAGCCGACGAGCGAGACACTCACGCATGGATAAGTCCCAGAGTTATTGCCATGCTGCCAATGCGGCCAATGCGGCGTATGCGTAACGACGCCAAACAAATCGGCGAATAAACAAACTAACAAATGGAACGAACCCACAAAAAGCGACGCCCACACGACGTCTAATGCGTTAAGTGTCGGTTAACTTGGCTAAATGGCTCGTGGATTTACGGTGCGTACTCACTGAAAGCATGTGGGCTTCCATCAAATACGTTTATGTATATCTCGTAGAGACTTCCAGGTGAGCTTAGCTTTCCTTTCGTTTGCCTCGAAACAATGGCAAATTATCATTTTCTGGCCGGGTTAAGGGCCTGAGACTAATGCCTTAACCTTCTTCTCACTGCGATACTGAACACAACAGAGGAAAGAGAGTTCCGAGGCTAATTTTCACTTTGCCAAGTTCGCCGCCGCTTCGGGTCATTTGTGTCTTTCTTCTTTCAACTTTTCGGCTTAATTTGCATAACAAAATTGCCAAAAGAAAAGAGCGAAAGAAAATCGCCTAAAATGTTTCAGCCAGGAAGTTGTTAACTCTCGAGGCTGTTACTTTCATTTTCAGCTATTTAGGTGGCCAAAAGCTGACATGAAGGGTTGGGCTTTATTGGGCCAACCCTTTTTAATAGGGTTTCTTCCTGGAAAGAAGAGTATTTGAAGGTTTTCTTACATATTTCTAAAGAAAGTACAATTCTTTAGCCAAGTTAAAGCATTTTTAAATATTTTTCCTTCTTAAAAATCTGTAACACTAAGCCATAAAATTATCTGCAAAAAGCATAGCCCACACCCTGAGGGCTATCATCAAATGTTATGGGCCGAGAAATTTGCTTCTTACATAAGCTTACTTTGCAGCCAACAAAAATATACAAAAACATTCCGGCCAAAGCCCAATCTCAGCCAAGAGATCTGCATAATGTCTTGTAGCCATTTTGTAATTAAAAAGTTTACGGCGCCATAAATAAAAATAAAAAATCTATATATGGTTGGCTTAGGTTCAATTGAAATGGAATCGAAGTGAAGTAAAGTGAAAAAGTAGAAGAAAAAAGCCCGCGACAGCTAACAATTTACAATTTGCAAGTCAACTAATTAAAATTGCACTGGATGAGGGGAAGGGGTATACAGAGAGAGAGAACAAAATAAGTCAAAATGAGAACAGCAATTGTCAACACAGATGCAGTTACTCGCAGACACAGACGGAGGAAATTGGTCCATGCAAAGTGGAGTCAAGAGCAAGCACCGGCGCAGTGCAATAAGTGGCCAACTGACAGTTCATAAATACTATATGGCCAAAACACTTGGCCAGGCTCCAACCGCGTTGACAACTCGAGCGGTCTCGTACTCGAACTCGGATTTAGATTCGGATTTTGGATTCGGATTCGGATTCATGGCAGCCAAAATACGTGAGCAGCCGTAT